>NC_090922.1:1344426258-1345669225 GCF_040938575.1 Ambystoma mexicanum
CAGTGCACAGAGGTCCAGCCCAAAGAGCCAACCGTGTGTTACACATCACCTTTGAAGATACGGCATTCACCCAGTCAAGACCGGCGCCTCTGCGGGAATCAGGTGAGCGTTACAGAACGCAAAGCCTACCGCAAAACTCCTACCCAGGCGCTATGGAAACCTCGGATACCGACCAGCTAGCCCAGTTACTTGGGGAACTAAGAGCAGAAGTGCATGCAGCCCGTCAGGAAACGAATACTCTAAGAAGGGAACTGATTATTTCCAAGGAGCGAACAGACGATCTCGCTAGACAATTGCTACAGTCACAAGCCGGACAAACTCCGTTACCTGCATCAGGGGCAAATCTTCCTTCAACATCCTCTACGAACCCAGTGCAGATCAACCTACCTGGGAATGTACCTCTGGCTCCGCCCGAACGATTTTCTGGTGACCCAAAGAGGTTTGCAGTATTTATTAATCAGTGCCGGTTGCACTTCTTATGCCGGCCAGCAGCATTTCCAACTGATCAAGCTAAGGTAGCTTTCGTGCTTTCGTACCTTAGTGGCAATGCGGCAGACTGGTCGATCCCTCTAGTTAATCAGGATTTTCAAGCTTTTCAGCTCAGTATGGAAAAACTGTTTGCAAGACATTCACAGGGGCAGGCCTTGGACAATGAGCTCCTTTCATTGCGACAGGGTAATCAAGACCTTTCGGCTTATATTGCGTCTTTCAACAGACTGATAGTGGAAACTCGATGGCCTGAGGACAAAAGGATTACGCTGTTTTATAGAGGTCTACGTGGAGAGCTCAAAGATGTGCTAGCCCAAGTAGTGAATCCCCCGCAAGACTGTTCGGACTATATTGATTTAGTCGTTCAAATTGACCACAGACTGCAGAACAGGAAGGCCGATCGTTCCAAGTTTGATGCTCGAGTATTTTCCAAACCACCAACTCCTACCAAAGGAGTAGACTCCGGGGAACCCATGCAAATAGGGGGCCTGAAAGGACCACTAACACAAAAGGAGCGGGAAAGGAGAAAACAGCTGCAATTATGCCTCTATTGCGGAAACTCGGGGCACTTTCTTCGAGACTGTCCGGTGAAACCAGCCAAGAAGGCAGTAGGAGCTGCAGTTACCAGGGTCACAAACTCTGAGCAGGGAAACAACCTCGCCCGACAAGAATAGAGGTCCTCTTGCCGAGAGTTAAAACCAGTTCCGTGACCTCACATTTCGTGATACCTATGGTCCTCATTAGCCCTGAACATCCGGATCGATTACATGCGATTGAAGCTTACGTCGACAGCGGTGCCATCGGCAATTATGTGGATCATGAAATGGTTTTGAGGATGAATCTGACTCTTTGCCCAAAGGCTGTAAAGGACGTCATTACTACGGTGGATGGTACGGAGATAGCCTCCGGACCAGTAACGCATACCACCCAAGAAGTGACGCTAGTAAGTCAAGATGGACACCATGAGAAGATCGTGTTCAATGTGATCAAGGCCCCTCAGTTCCAGATTATTCTAGGAATTCCTTGGTTAGAGAAGCACAATCCTCAGATCGATTGGCGAGCAAGAACGGTTCAGTTTCCAGAATGTGTCTCTACTTGTCACCCTCGACCTGGTGTTGCACTGGCAGCAATTTCCTCGGAGGCTCCCCAGTTACCTCCTGAATACCTAGAATTCCAAGATGTTTTCCGGAAGGATCAGGCTAACTCTCTACCTCCTCATAGGTCTTATGACTGCCAGATAGACCTGATACCTAGATCTACTCCTCCTTGTAGTAGAATTTATGCCCTCACCGAGCCTGAGAATCTTCACCTCCGACAATACCTGGACCAATACCTAGTGAATGGGTTTATTCGTCCGTCCAAGTCCCCTGCTTCCTCAGCTTTGTTCTTCGTTCCAAAAAAAGAAGGGGACCTTAGAACATGTATAGATTATCGCGCCCTGAACCAGATCACCGTTAAGAATAGATATCCGTTACCTTTGATCCCTGAACTCCTGGACCAAGTCAGAAAAGCATGCATATATACAAAGCTGGATCTTAGAGGAGCCTACCACTTGGTACGAGTAAAAGAGGGCGATGAATGGAAGACGGCCTTCCGCACCAAGTATGGGCTATTTGAATATCAGGTCATGCCCTTCGGACTTTGCAATGCCCCGGCCGCCTTTCAATATTTTATGAACGATGTCCTCAGAGAGCTCATAGATGTGTGTGTTGTTGTTTACATTGACGACATCCTCGTTTATTCTTCATCGGAAACTGAACATCGGAAACACGTGAAAATGGTCCTCGAGAGATTGCGGCAACAAAATCTTTTCGCTAAGTTGGAAAAATGTGTTTTCAACGTGACTGAAGTTGAATTCTTGGGATTCATATTATCACCTAGCGGAGTGCGTATGGATTCAAAGAAGGTCGATGCAATTCTCAAATGGCCATCGCCATCCTCCGTAAAAGGTGTTCAAAGCATGTTAGGCTTCGCTAACTTTTACCGCAGGTTTATCCCCGAATTCTCTCGAATAGTCCAGCCCATCACCGCCTTGTTAAAGAAAAACAAACGTTTTGAATGGTCTACCGAGGCGGAACAAGCTTTCCAGGATTTGAAGACTAGATTTATCTCTGCACCGATCTTAAAACATCCTCGCCCAGAACTCCCCTACATCGTTGAAACTGATGCTTCGAGCCTTGCCATGGGGGCAGTTCTATCACAAAAGGACCCAGTAACCAATCAGTTGCATCCCGTGGCATTTTGGTCCCGCAAATTCTCACCTCCTGAAATCAATTACACTATTACTGATAAGGAACTTCTAGCTATCAAGTCCGCCGTTAAGGCTTGGCGGCATTATCTTCTGGGGGCCTGACACACCGTTACTGTGATTACAGATCACCGAAACCTGCAATATTTGAAAACCGCAAAAGCTCAATCCTCTAGGCAACTCCGTTGGGCACTATTCTTTGCCGAGTTTGACTTCATAATTACCTATCGACCTGGTACAAAAAACGGTAAAGCTGATGCCCTTTCTCGGATGGGAGTGGAAGAACATTTGATCAATCCTAAACCTGTACCTATCATTCCCGAACAAAGAATTCTAGGTGTAATCGCCACACAATCCATAGAGGAAGTTAAGGATAAAGCCAGACTACTGGTAACTCCAGCAGACATACAGAATTGGCATCTGCAGGGAAAGGACTTTACGGTGAAGGACAACCTATTATATTTCCAAGAACGGTTATACCTGCCCAGCACAGATTTACAGAAAAAGGTAATCTCTTGTTATCACGATTCTTTAATGGAAGGACATCGCGGTATGACCAAGACCTCGGAAAAGATCAAGCGCTACTTCTGGTGGCCGTCTTGGAAAAAAGATATCAGAGACTTTATAATGTCCTGTAGAGTATGCGCCCAAAACAAGAGTCAAAAGGAAAAACCAGCCGGCCTCTTACGCCCTATTGACATCCCGCCTCGCCCTTGGCATACGCTTTCTATGGACTTCATCACCGATCTACCTCCATGCTCCGGATACAATACGATCCTAGTAATCGTGGACCTATTCTCCAAGATGGCGCATTTCATTCCACTCAAAGGCTTACCAACAGCAGCAACTCTGGCCCGAGAATTTCTCGAAAACATCATCCGACTGCACGGTTTTCCTTCAGTTCTAATTTCGGATCGAGGTAGTCAATTTATTTCTCATTTTTGGCGAAGTTGCTGTCGGTCGGCTCAAATTGATGTGAGACTTTCGACCAGCCACCACCCTCAAACCGACGGACAAACCGAGAGGACCAATCAAACTCTGGAACAGTATTTGCGCTGCATGCTACAACAAACTGAAAAAACTTGGAAAGATATCCTTTGGATAGCCGAATATGCCTACAATAACTCTGTCCACTCGGGAACTGGGAAGACCCCGTTTTTTCTTTTATACGGTAGTCACCCTCGAACCTCGGAGTTGGATCCACTCCAAGATCTTGGAACACCAGCAGTAGACCACCTGCATTCTACAATCACCCAAGCCTTTAAGGAAGCCGTTTCTCACCTTCAAAGGGCTAAAGAACAATACAAGAAAGGAGCAGACCAACATCGGAAGGAAGCCCCCCAATATCAAGTAGGAGATCAAGTCTGGTTATCCACCAAATATCTACCTCGAAAAGGACCACGCACATTCAACCCAAGATACCTTGGTCCCTATTCCATCACTACCATAGTAAATCCAGTAGCGGTCAAGTTGGACTTGCCCCCTCACATGAAGATACATCCGGTCTTCCACGTCTCTCTATTAAAACCCGTGCAACCTCAAACCCGACTAACTACATCTCCAAAACCTATTCTAGTTGATGGAGAACTCGAGTTTGAAGTCAAAAGCATCCTGGATTCCAAGATCTCCAAATCTAAACTATTTTACCTGATTGACTGGAAAGGCTACGGTCCCCAAGAAAGATCCTGGGAACCTGCAGAATATGTCCACGCGCCTCGTCTAATCAAAAGATTTCATCGAACATTTCCTAACAAGCCCAAACCCCCGGAGAAGCCCGGTTTGGGAGGGGCCTTGAGGGGGGGTGCTGTCATGATCTCTGCTTCCAAAAGATCAGGACTTGCCCGACTCCCTTGGAAGCAGACCCATAACCCCGGTTCCGAGTGCCAGCCAGTCCCAATTGGGACCTTTTGGACCCTGTCCTGGTGCCGGTAGCACCAGGCTCATAAAGATGCCCAGTCCCAGCGCTGGAAGCGCCGGGCTCATAATGCTTGGGTGGACTTACCTGCAGCAGACCATGCTGCTTACTTACCTGCCAGTTGAACCCCTGATCCTCTTCTGTTTGGGACTACTTTTCCTGTTGGGTGGGGCAGGAGCCACTCCCTAGGTTCAGAACACTGGAACTCTTCTGGAAAGCAGGAACTCTTTTCTTACCTAGGCGTGGCTGTGGAAGGAGACACCTAAGCACTACAGGAGGCTATTTAAACCACACCCGATGGATGAATCTTGCTTTGCGTTATTCTGCATTCTCGCTCATCGTGTCTTCTGCTTCTGATCCTGGGCCTAAGGGAACAAAGGCTTACAATCCTGGAATCCAGTCTTCAGCAGCACCTGTAAAGACAAAGAAAGAACAGGTTAGCACTACGGTCTTCAGTGGCAGCGCATCTCTTACCTGGTCCATCGGCTGTCACCAACGCCTCGCGCTGCATTTCGGCATCTGAAAGACAAAAGCTTACCAGCTCTTCGCACGCTCCGGAGGCCTTCGGCGCTGCATCCCGCATCTGAAAGACAAAAGAAGGTGCGTTTAAAGACATTGGGCAACTTTATTACTCACGTGCCATTACTCCTTCCCACGCCGAATCCAGTGGGTATTCCAGCACCCTTCAGCTTCTCTAAAGCTCCGAACTTGTACCTGCAAGATAAAAGGGACAGTTAGTGCGCATCGTGAAGCAGGCTACAAGCGCTTACTTACGTGCTTCCAGGCGCTTCTATTCCTCACGTGGGTTCAATCCTCAACTCTCATCAGCCCGCCATCCGCCTTCGCCGGAACCCTGCAAAACAAGAGATATCATTACAAAAGACTTTTAAGACATTTGAAGTGCCCAGAACTTACCGTTCGTGCAGTTAACGACGGACAGCAGTCCTCTGAGGTCAAGAGGCCGGCACCCTTATCCAGTGAAGAAACTGGTTACGGCACCCTACCCCAAGGCAGATGGAGAGCTCGGCGTTCACTTACCTAAGACATCTTACTCTTTGAGTCAGACATACAGTGCACAGAGGTCCAGCCCAAACAGCCAACCGTGTGTTACACATCACCTTTGAAGATACGGCATTCACCCAGTCAAGACCGGCGCCTCTGCGGGAATCAGGTGAGTGTTACAGAACTGTCCTTCAGATAGACCTGACACCTCAGTTCGCCCTAAAGCCTGCCCACTCCTTTTCTCATCTCCCCCTTATTTTGGACACCTCCTGATCCCTTCTTTGGGGTATTAGGGCATGTATATATTGTCCTGATTGCCCACAATACAGGCACAAATTATTGCTCTTACGAAATTCCTTTTCTGCCACTAACAACAGCCCTCTAACAATCCCAATCTGCCTAGGTTCACCCTTTCAAATCCTACTCCCTCTCCAACCTTACAAAAGGTACACCTTCTGGGTTCTTTTTGTCTCCGTTCCTTTCATTCATGCGATGGTCTAACTGTAAAGTCAAATCTATAATAGCCGTGCAACTACTAGGCTGGGGCTCCACTTGCGCAATGACATCTTTCAATTCCTCCCTCAATCCCTGATAAAACAACACTGTCTGTTTGTTCTCTGGCCAGTCTGCCTCAATCACCATCCTATTGAACTGAGTCACATATGACACCAAATCGCATGTCCCCTGTCTGAATGTCAACAATTCTTTATACTGGGCCAAGGATACCTCCCGACGATCAAATAACCTCCCAAACTCAACCAGAAATCCTTCTCAATTGTACAGTAAAATATCATCCTTTTGAACCAAGGGCATAGCCAACGCTGCTGCATCCCCGGTCAGATAAGAAATAACAAATGCCTTCCTGGCCTGAATGGTCTCAAAAGCCGCTGGTTTACATAGAAAATGGAATCTGCATTGGGTCTAGAACATCATGAATTCATCCTGCAAACCTTTCGGGCGCTGCTAAGGGCACACTACTAGGTGGTTGTACAATGACGGTAGAGGTTCTGCTTGTCATTACTGTGCCCGAAGAGCTTGAAGTGGCTGTTTCCAAAGGGGTACCTTGTGCCACCAAACCCTGTACTTTAGCTTTCAATATACTAGATTCTTGTCTTGCATTCGCCAATTCCACCTGAATTTCCTGCAAGGCTTTTAGCACTTCACCTAAAGGGGGAGGATTCAAATCCATTTGGCCAGGGTGGTTCAAATTTCCTGAAATCGGGGGTAGCTTATTCTGTCAAGGATCACACAAAAGAGTGAGGATTCGACATCCTCACCCAAACCACAGAACCTGATTAGATCGACCCCTCTTGCTGAGGTTGGCACGGGTTCCCGATGTTAAAAATACAGGTGACCACGTGGCAGCCACTGGGGGTGGGAGAGGGATTAGGGAGAGGTTGTGGATAGGGAAGGTGTTGTACGAACACCGGAAAGGGGGTAAGGAAAACGTAACTTGGATGGGTATTGGGGAATTTCAGGGAAAAAACAGAACACACATAGCATTTAATATCATAACACAATCCTGCCTGACAACCTGTTTATTCTAGCACCTGACCTGCTCGTAATCTCCTACCTCAACCTGCGTCCTACCTATTCCCTTGTGGGAGAGTTCTCATATAACCGGTGGCAGAATGGTACTCAACCAAATACCTAACATAGTATGCATACATGACATGAAGCCTGCCACCAGAACATATAGCACATGCCAACACTTAATAGCTGCACCTCTATTGACTTGCATATTAATCAGAGATTGAACTGTAGCACATGGAACACATTTTGCACAAGAGCAAGTGGAATGAAACACACATGGGAATTATCCCTTTCATGAAAGACATAAACACATGGCCCGTTGGGCACACCAAAGCAAACTTGACAAGCACATCCTCAAATTCATGTAATGCTGCCTAACTGAACGTGGAACTTGGAGTCTTTTCTATGTGAGTTGATGTCCGTGAGCCTTGCACTCGCGGCAAACGTGTGCATGAGTTACTTGTGAGCAATAATGTCACTTATGCACTCCCATCCGTAAATTACATGTGTAATTAGAGTTTTGCTTCACCCAGTAACTTCCCCATCATTCTCCCAGGGCTACGGTGCGAGCACCTCTATGCAGGGAAAAACCCTACGTATCACTGTACAGTTTTCCCCAAGAACTTAACTGAGGGCCCGGCCCTCCCGAGGGATGACCCGGACCAGATGCTGCAGAGCCTTGAATCCACCAAACCGCTCCCGTGATCACCGCCGTGGCCCAGAATGAAGGGGGTAAAACATTCCACCCTGAGCTGCTGAGAATTCTTCATGCCAACTGCCATGACTGCCCGTGCCTTATAGTCGTTAATAAGCCACACCTGAGCGTGGGCGGCCGGCGGTTAAATAGTCCCTTCATAATGAGACTCAGCTGTTAATGCGCGCGGAGTGCAATAACTACAGATTAGCCAAAGGGCTGCTGGGAATGGAGGCTCCTTACCCTGACCCGCTTTAACAATGCACTGTATGCTTTTTTGTACTCCAGCCCCTATTCCTAACAGGCTTTGGAGAAGCTGATAAATCCCCTACCATCGAAGAAAGGAAAGCAGAGGAACCCACCATCTATCCCGACCTAGCTTTTGTACAGCGAAATGATCCCGCCCTCGCAGAAGCTTTTTTACAAGCAATCCCAGGAGAAAAAGGCCTAGAGAACGGAAGTCCCTTTTTCTTCTTAAAACTAGGGTTACTTTACAGGAAGGAAACTTCCCGTGAAGGATTAATCAAAACTCAACTGGTAATACCTAAAAGTCACTGAAAGGTCGTGATAGAGATTGCACATTCCCATCTCACGGGAGGACATTTGGGCCAAACTAAAAACCAGGCGCATGTCAGTGGAAGGTTTTATTGGCCGGGTATTCACGCTGACATCAAAACCTTCATGCAAACATGTGAGATATGTCAAAAGACCAACCCGCACATTCCATTACCTGCCCCATTGTACCTGTTGCCAATTATAGAAGTCCCCTTCTCACAAATTCGCATGGACATAATTGGGCATCTGGAAACCTCTAAATTGGGGAACAAGTATGTCCTGGTGATCGTGGATTATGCAACCCGATAGCCCAAAGCATTCCCAATGTGAAATAATACCACTCAGCAAATCTTGTAGCATCTTCTACCGTATTTTTCCAGGGTTTGTTTTTCCAAAGAAATGCCAACATATCAGGGCACAAATTGTATGAGTAAGCTTATGGCCGAAGTCAAAGAGCTACTACACATAACCCCCTTGAAAACTTCTGTGTACCATCCTCAAACTGATGGTCTAGTAGTAGAACTTAAAACAAATTCTACAGAAATTGGTATACAAAGAGGGGAAGGACTGGGACGAATGATCCCCTGGGCACTATTTGCAGTGAGGAAACCCCCCCAAGCTTCCACAGGTTTTTCTCCCTTTGAGCTACTCTATGGATGTGAACCGAGAGATGTCCTAGACATGCTTCAGGAAAACTGGGAAGAACGTGAGGTGGCCCCCAATTCCAAGATCCCAAACCGCCAGTAGTATGCAAGAACGCATGAAATTAGTCTCGGACTTAGTTTGTACTGACTTAGGTATGACCCAAAACCAGCAAAAGGCCAGTTATGACAAAAAGGTAAATTTAAGATCTTTTTCTATCAGACAGAGAGTACCAGTCCTCTTGCCCATCTCAGAAAACAAACTGGTCTCCAAATGGCACGGACCCTATGAGTTAATAGAAAGAACAGGAACATGCACGTGTAAAGTAGCACAACCAGACCAAAAACAGACGGTCCACTTATATCACATTAACCTTCTAAAATAGTGGAAAGAAAAGACATCAGCCACCCATGCCAAAGTTCTAGCTTGCCTGGTTCCCCAGGACATAGATAAGTTTCACTTAATTCCACACGGGTTATCTAGCCAATAACGAGAAGATCTGAAGGATGTTATAGTTTCATTCCCTGACGTATTTTCAGAAAACCCATGAAGAGTACAAGGTACATATCATAATATTCAAACATTTAAAGGCAAAGTAGTTCACCTAAAACCTTATCGTCTACCAGAGGCACGTAAAAACATAGTGATCGAGGGAGTCAACAAAATGTTCAAGACTAATATCATTGAACCTTCCTCAAGTCCATGGTCCTCTCCTATCGTGTTTGTCAGTAAACCAGACGGGTTCTGGAGATTCTGCATCGACTTTCGTCAAGTCAATGCCATATCAGACTTCAATGCCTATCCCATGCCACGCATCGATGACCTAATTGACAAACTAGGTACAGCCACCTATCTATTGACCCTAGATTTAACAAAAGGGTACTAGCTAGTCCCCGTATCTGGGCCAGATAAGGAAATAAATGTGTTTTCAACACCCCTAGGGCTATTTCAGTTTAAAGTCCTGCCTTTTGGCCTACACAGTGTGCCAGCTACGTTCCAACGTCTTCTGGATAACATCCTACCGCCCTATTCAGACTTTATGCGGGGCTTACATTGACAATATCGTCATTTATAGTTAGACCCTGGAAGGCCATCTTTATACCATCATGAAAGTCCTTAGGAATGCTGGTCTAACTGCAAATCCTGTCATGATGCCTACCCCCAGGCATCCGGACCAAGCCCATCAGCCCAGGAGCAGGCATCTAGACATTTAGTAAAGCCTCAGCAGCCCCGGCTAGGGGCTATCTGGGTTCAGTCCTGGCACCTTAGGCGCCAGGCTCATAGTAGAAATCAGTCCTGGCGCCTAAGGCGCCAGGCGCATAGTCATTACTTACCTCAGGCAGACCATGCTGCAAATGACTCCAATCCAACATGAAGCCTGAAAGGGACTATTTTTCTACAGGGACTATTTTTTACTCGGGTGTGATTCTAGGGACTTCTTACCTGGGACTACTTTTGAGACTATTTAAACTACGCCCGACCAGCAACACACGCTTTGCGTTATTCTGCATCCAGCAGCGTAACGCTCACCGTGCCTGCAGCCTGCATCCAGTCTTCTGCCACGCCCGCCTTGAATCCGGAGATCCTAAAACAAAGAGGAAAGAAAGGGACAAGGTTAGAAAACAAACTTATTTCTATTGCACACCTGATTCTGGATCCATCTCGTTGTCATGATGCCTACCTCTAAGGAGCCAGGCCGGGCCCAGCAACCCCAGAGGCAAACATCATTTTCCCCAGAGAAGTCTCAGCGGGCCCAAGTCGGGGCCCTTTGGACTCAGTCCTGGCGCCTTAGGCGCCAGGCTCATAGCGGACCCCAGTCCTGGTGCCTTAGGCGCCAGGCTCATAGGAGAGGATATGTGTTTAAGTGCTTGGGTGCACACTTACCTGATGAAGACCTTGCTGCTTCATCCAGGCCCTCTTGAGGCCTGAATGGGACTACTTTACCTCTAGGACTACTTCACCACCCGGGTGTGGTCGGGGAAGGATACATACCTGATTGGTGGAAGGATACATACCAGGAACTTCTTCCAAGGCTATTTTAACCCCACCCGAACAGCCACACGTGCTTCGCGTTGTTCTGCACCTAGCAGCTGGACGCTCACCGTGTCAGCTCCTGCATCCTGACTTCAGCCAACACCCTGGGACACCTGCAAGGGGAGAAAGGAAGAGAATAGGAGAAGAAAAGCCCTTACCTGCTAAATCTGCATCCTGGAGTCATTTCTCCAACGGCCCTGAAAAGGAAGACATCATTTTAAAGGCATTTTGTTTCGATCGCTGCAGCGCTGCATTTTACTCACCTTGGCAAGGCGCTTCCATCTTCAGCAGCGATCTTCCGGATTCAGCTACGCCCCGGCGCCTAGAGGAAAAAAGACAAGAACAAAGGTGAGAGGGAGAAAAGGAATAAGGAAAGCTCAGTTTCCTTTTAAGTCTTACCTGTTGGATTATTCCCACTGCATTTCGGGTCCTGCCGCTTCCTGGCATCTCCGGACCCCGGCCCCTATGGGGAAAAAAGACAAAGACATTGAATAAGCGAATGCAAAGACATTACCTGAGCGCTCATCCAGAACTGTTTCACTTCGGGTCGGCGCCATATCTCCGGCACTCTGAACCCCGCCCCCTAAGGGGAAAAAGACATAAGCATTAGCGCTTGCTGCAATTCGACAACGAACATTATTATTAAGCTTGAACTTTTGAACAGAACTTTTACAGCGCCTTACCTGAACAGTCAAGCTTACCTGAACTCCCATCAATCCTCAATCCAGTGAAGTAACTGGGTTTCAACGCGCCCCTGCATCAGAAGCAGGATGGAGAGCTCATCCTTCCAAACCCTAAGGAGGGTATCCAACGAGCCAGGGAAGCCAGAATAGAGGAGCCCTTCCTGTCCATCTTCAGAATTCTGCGCCTTCGACGCCGCGCCTCCGTGGGAACCAGGTGAGCGTTACACTCGTCTCCGGACCTGTAAAGAACATCATTTCTGCACGCGCCGCACCTGCAGCTGCAGCGCCGCGCCATACTCACCAGTTTTCACAGCATCCTTCGGGTCGGCGCTGCCTCCATCATTTCTTCGCTGAACTTCGGCACCTAGGAGACAAAAGAAAACCACAAGGTGAGCCGAGGGAACCAACAAATATAATTCTTACCACCATAGACTTACCTGATTTACCACCAGAGGCATCCTTTTGTGACTCTCCATATTTTCATGTGCCGCATCTGTAAAGAGAGACAAAACAACATGTTTTCCACGTGCAATATTTACCGGACAGCGCCGGGTAATACAGACTCTTACCTGAGCACCACCAGCTGCCACAAGAGCATCTTTTCATGAGCCAGCTGCAAGACAAGAAAGGAAGGGGGGAACAAGAGTGAACATCTGACATATTGACCTCTATGAACTTAATACTTACTGGTCCTCACCAGGAACCTCAGAGTCAATACTCTCCGGAACTCTCCCGAGCCTTCAAACCAGTGAAGTAACTGGAATCGACGCGCCCCTGCAAATCCACGCAGGATGAAGAGCTCATCTTTCAAGAATATAATGTGAGATTGCTGTGAGGGCATTTCGGAGGTGATTAGTTGGGGAGGACTATGGGGGTGCCATCACTTGAATCCACAAGTGGCTAAATCCATCTCTCCACTTGCAGGAGAATATTTCTACGAGTTAAGCAGACAAGATTAGGAGGGCAGATCCAGTCAGTCATTGCTGCACTACGCATCACGTGGGTGGAGACTGCAGCTGTCCGGGTCCGACCGACGCCCCTGTGGGAGCCAGGTGAGCGTAACAATCCAGCTAAATGCACACTAGCCCAATCCGCCATGAAATATCTTGGCTTCTTTGTAGGGAATGGAACTGTACAGCCCCAACATGAAAAAGTAAAAGCCGTCTTGGATACTCCACTCCCAAGACCAAAAGAGACCTTAGAACTTTCCTTGGGTAATAGGTTTTTACCGTAGGTTTATCCCCAACTATTCGGATAAAACGGCAGGGTTGACAGATAAATTTAAAAATGCTGAACCCCTGAAACTTCAGTGGAGCGAGGATGATGAGGTATGCTAAATCATCTTAAAGCAAGCACTATGTTAAAACCCAATCCTAAAGGTATGCAAAACAGGGGGGTCTGGGAAACACTCTACCAGCACGAACACAGCCCATTGACTTGTTCTTGGGTGGATAGCCCCTGGGAGAGTCTCAACCAAGTCTTTAGCTCACTGTTCTTTTCACAGAGAAGAAATATCCCCACATATCAGTCTTTGTCCTGCCCAGGGGTAGTCCAGCACCTAAATGCTAGGCAATTCTCCTCTGAAAGAGTACCACAGCAACCCCATACACGTGTTTCAGCCTAGATGGGCATCATCAGTGAGGTGAAGCTGTGTCTCTCTAAGAGCAGTGAGCAAGGGGTCCACGTCTGGAGTCCCCTGGTAACTTAGGGTGAGACCCAAAGCTACTTGGTATGCAAAACAGGGGGGTCTGGGAAACTCTCTACCAGCACGAACACAGCCCATTGACTTGTTCTTGGGTGGTTGGCCCCTGGGAGAGTCTCAACCAAGTCTTTAGCTCACTGTTCTTTTCACAGAGAAGAAATATCCCCACATATAAGTCTTTGTCCTGCGCAGGGGCAGTCCAGCACCAAAATGCTAGGCAATTCTCCTCTGAACAAGAGTACCACAGCAACCCCATAAACGTGTTTAAGCCTAGTTGGGCATCATCAGTGAGGTGAAGCTGTGTCTCTCTAAGAGCAGTGACCAAGGGGTCCACGTCTGGAATCCCCTGGTAACTTAGGGTGAGACCCAAAGCTACTTGGTATGCAAAACCGGGGGGCCTGGAAACTACCAGCAAGAACACAGCCCATTGACTTGTTCTTGGGTGGATGGCCCCTGGGAGAGTACCAACCAAGTCTTTAGCTCACTGTTCTTTTCACAGAGAAGAACTATCCCCACATATCAGTCTTTGTCCTGCCCAGGGGCAGTCCAACACCGAAATGCCTGGCAATTCTCCTCTGAACAAGAATACCACAGCAACCCCATACATGTGTATCAGCCTGGTTGGGCATCATCAGTGAGGTGAAGCTGTGTCTCTCTAAGAGCAGTGAACAAGGGGTCCACGTCTGGAGTCCCCTGGTAATTTAGGGTGAGACCCAAAGCTACTTGGTATCCAAAACAGGGGGGTCTGGGAAACTCTCTACCAGCACGAACACAGCCCATTGACTTGTTCTTGGGTGGATGGCCCCTGGGAGAGTCTCAACCACGTCTTTAGCTCACTGTTCTTTTCACAGAGAAGAAACATCCCCATGATATAAATATTTGTCCTGCCAAGGGGCAGTCTAGCACCGAAATGCTAGGCAATTCTCCTCTGAACAAGAGTACCACAGCAACCTCATACACATGTTTAAGCCTAGTTGGGCATCATGAGTGATGTGAAGCTGTGTCTCTCTAAGAGCAGAGACCAAGGGGTCCACGTCTGGAGTCCCCTGGTAACTTAGGGTGAGAACCAGAGATACTTGGTATGCAAAACAGGGGGGGTCTGGGAAACTCTCTACCAGCACGAACACAGCCCATTGACTTGTTCTTGGGGGATTGCCCCTGGGAGAGTCTCAACCAAGTCTTTATCTCACTGTTCCTTTCACAGAGAAGAAATATCCCCACATATCAGTCTTTGTCCTGGCAAGGGGCAGTCCAGCACCGAAATGCTAGGCAATTCTCCTCTGAACAAGAGTACCACAGCAACCCCATACACGTGTTTCAGCCTAGTTGGGCATCATCAGTGAGGTGAAGCTGTGTCTCTCTAAGAGCAGTGAGCAAGGGGTCCACGTCTGGAGTCCCCTGGTAACTTAGGGTGAGACCCAAAGCTACTTGGCATGCAAAACCGGGGGGTCTGGGAAACTCTCTACCAGCACGAACATAGCCCATTGACTTGTTCTTGGGTGGGTGGCCCCTGGGAGAGTCTCAACCACGTCTTTAGCTCACTGTTCATTTCACAGAGAAGAAATATCCCCACATATCAGTCTTTGTCATGCCCAGGGGCAGTCCAGCACCAAAATGCTAGGCAATTCTCCTCTGAACAAGAGTACCACAGCAACTCCATACACGTGTTTCAGCCTAGTTGGGCATCATCAGTGAGGTGAAGCTGTGTCTCTCTAAGGCCCTAGCAAAAGGCCATGCCTGTGGCAGATGCAGCATATTGAATCACCTTGCATCTGTCTGCTGTGCACCAGAAGCATCCACAAATTTGAGAGGGCAGTCCTCCCCAAGACAGGCATTCCAAAGGCCAGCATACAAGGACAGTCTCCTCTTGAGGTAGACCAACCAGAAGAAGACGAGGAAGACATAATCTTTATCTCCAGCATGCAAGTACTGCAGGTGTCCAAGAGGCACCAGCCCAGTACATGGTCTGCATCTGCGATTCTTCAATCCCCATGCTAATTGACACAAGGGTGTTGGTGAGCGCCATGGCAGATGATCACTAGCGGAAGCAGAGAGAGGTCCCGCTCCTGAAGGACACACAAGTCCGCATCTACTTGTTTGGTGGGAAGCACCCACTATCCCTGGAGGGTGTGTGTGTGGCCCCTGTCCAGCATGACGATGTGACCATAAAAAACAGGTTTTCCGTCAGTGAGTGACTTAATGCTATTAGGCTGTGCTGCTACAGAGGCACTCCATATTGTCAACTATGTCTTTGGCGTCTAGCTGGAAGACATCCATTCTTTACTGGTCCACTTCTCTGGCAAATTCACAGGTATAGGGAAGCTAACCGGAGACCTGATTCGCCTTCATATTCACCGTCCAGCCGATAGCGCGGAAGCATAGGCGTGGTCCCTTCCTGTGAGAGAAAGTTGAGAGGGAACTGGACAACCTGGTAAAAATTGACATAATAGAAGAAGTGGAGGGGCCACCTCTGTGGGTGTCATTGTCAGAAAGCCCAAGCAGCCACAGTTAATCTGCATCTGCGTGGACATGCGGCTTCCAAATTGTGCCATTAGAAGGGAGAGGCACATCACGGCGACATTAGAGGACATCCTGGTGCAAAGTACTTTTCAAAACTTGACCTAAAATCCGGCTCCCTCCTACTAGTGTTGGATCCCACGTCCCGCTATATAAGGACATTCACCACGCATAAAGGCCTATACAGGTACAAGTGCTTGTACTTCGGGATATCGGCGGCTGCGTAGGTCTTCCAAAACACCATTCAAAGAGTCCTGGCCAGACTTAGCTACGCCATTAATGTCAGCGATGATATCCTGCTGTTTGCCAAGTCTGAACAGGAGTACCTGGACAGACTAGGTAATGTCCTCAAGCAGATCCAGCAGCATGGGTTGACGTTGCACAAGGACACGTGTGCCTTCCTAAGGAAGAAAATTGAGTTTTTCCGGTTTGTTTTCCAGAAGGGAGGAACCTCTCTTGACCCATTGACATGAACTACATCCAGGAGGCAGGAGCCTGTGTGAGGTGCACAGTTTCCTGGGGATGGTTACATACTGCGACAGGTTCATAAGGAACCTAGCCACCATGTCCGTGCCCCTCCATAACCTCACCCAGAAAGAAAGCGTTTTTGAGGTCATTAAGAGCGCCCTTACCGCAGATGACACCATGATTTTCTTTGATCCAGGTAAGAAAGAAGAAATTGTCATGAACGCCAGCCCTTTTGGCCTAGGGGCGGTGTTGATGCAGCCAAATGACGTAGGGGAGAATCGCCCTGAAGCCTTTCCGGGCCGAGCCCTATCTGCAACAGAGCAGAGGTCATCACAGATCGAGCAGGAGGCCCTGGCCATGCTATGGGGCTGCAAACATTTACATCTATACGTATTCAGCAAGGCCATAACAGTCATCACGGATCACAAGCCCCTGATTCCGATAATGGCCAGATCTTCCCCCAAACCACCGGCTTGCATCGAAAAATGGATGCTCACTCTCTAGCAATACATTGAATTGGTGGTCCGACCCAGGAACGCCAATGCAGCTGGCTATTTGTGTTGACACCCTACACACTCGAGGCAACAGGAACTCAACCAGGAAGAGGATGCTGCCTGGCCATCTCGGGATAATCGGTGGCTGTTAACCCCCAGATGTATATCTTTGCCATTTCATTGAGTAAAATTGATGTGATATAATTTCCTTTGATGTCATCATTATGCTACTTAATATTTTTGAAACTTTAAGATTCCTACCGATTTCTGATCACAGAATGTTGGCATGTATGAAGTAGGGTAAAGTGGAGCGATCAATGCTAGGCAAGATGTTCTTTGGAGAGTAGAGTGTTCAGGTCCTTCCAGAAATGTAGAATAGCAGGAGTAGTATCATTTGACTTGGTCACTCGCTCCAGAGACAGGATGGGAGCTTAATAGCCCCGTTTCCGGTCTGACAGGAGAAATCCATTCTTAAGACCCAAACCAGTTGCATATCTTGTGATAATCCAATTGAACAGAGATGGCGGTATGTCTTCCGTATTGGTTCTACTGTGCGAAGCAGGACGTTTTAGCCAGATATGTTTCCTGGATTTTGACACCACTAACAAACATCTTGCCCAATATTTTAAAGATTATGGCCTCATTACAGTTTTGCCTGTCTCGAGAAATTGTCAGTAAAATTGCTGGCAACTCTGCTACCAGTGATTTCTCTGGACCCGCAAAACACAAGTTTGCCGGGACAGGCACTGATTTACTTCCAGTCAAAAGTTGAAGGAAAATCAGGCCCCAACTGGCAAGTAAATGCCAGATTTAGCGGTACCAGTAATTCCAGAAATCTCCTCCATGGAGTCTTTTAGGACTCCATGGAGGAGATTTCTGGAGTCCTATGGGACTCCATGGAGTGGGGATTTACCTCTGTTGCCGGAACCTAGAATATCCCAGTAATACCAGACATCGGGTGCCAGTAACAGTAGGGGCAGGTGGCTGGTGTCCCACCAGAATTACCAGCAGGACACCTGCCAACATGTAATAAGCCCCAATATTGTTTCGCAAACTGGCCTCATTATGAGTTCAGTGGTGCAGTAAAAAATTGGCAGTAATGCTGTTACCATCACTTTCTTTGGACAGGAACGGAATTACTGACTCTTTAATCGTGCTGCCGAATTCGGAGTTTGGAGGTAAAGTGGAGGATTCACTTCTAGTAAAATGCTGGAGGCGATTCCTCCACTTTATCTTCCCAGGTTCAGTGCATTTGCCACCCAATATTACTGCTCACAGTAAATCTGCCATAAATCCCCATGGAGTCCTACAGAGTCAAAAAATGGCCATGTACACTGCCTTCCCACCACTGGTAATGCCGTAGTAATGCCACAAGACCGAGTGGCGGTAATGGTAATCCAATTTAGTGCTGTAACCCCTCCTGAGCCTTCAATGCCTGGAGGTATAACCGAGCCCAAATCAACACCCTGATTAACCACTGGCGAGCCCTGATAGACTTCACAGCTTGGGTTCCAACTTGCCTTCCAACATTGTGTCCAAAATGAGAGATTCTTCCAATTATTTTGTTTTTCATGAGCAATAAATTGGAGTTTAGTTGTGGGGATTGGGTGCATAGTCAGCTAAATTAAATACCAGGAACCAACACGGAAACCACTGAGAAAACCACGGACAACAACAACGCAACCGATATGGAATCAAACTAATATTTCCAGAAACATATAAATGCCTTTTTCACTCTGCCGGGAGGCGCACACTACCTCACTCCCAGAGGTCACCCCAAGTCTTCTGTTCTCCCCCACCATTCACACACACTTATTCCCCTTCTCTCCCTGGTCAACCTCCTGCATTCTTAAATCCACTTCCTTGCACTGTATACACAAATCGCCCAGTAGAGGGCGACGACAAGCCAGGCGGAACCTACTTGTACATTAATTGATAACTAGGCTGCTTTCTTTAGTCCTATTCCCTCCTCACGTTACCAGGTAACCTGAGTCAAATAACATTTAGCCTTCAATCTTGCGTTCTCCCATTCTGCAGGGCATAGTCCCAGGAGTCTCCCCTAAACCCATAGGACCTTAACAGCACACAAGACTCACGTACTTCTGACCTGGACCCATCAACATGACAGGTTCTGCATTTGCCTCTTTCACTGTCTCACTAACAACTTCCCCTCTATAAGTATTGCATTGTAATAGTAATTTATACAGCGCAATTTCCACATTTGAATGGCCTCAATTCGCTTTGTGGTTGGAACGCCCTCTGGGGCCGAACTAAGTCAAGGTATGGGAAAACGTTCTAAGAGTGGACTTGAGATGTGTGTGTGCATTCTGCCCCGACTAGGATTTAGGAGGGTTGGCTAGGCTCGAGTAAGCAAGGGGCGGGTGCTGTCGGTGGTCAAGACAGAGTGCTAGTGCAGACTCAATGTGTGCCCAGCTACACCGAATTTGTCATAGGTTGTCACTGTATACTAATGGCAGCAGTGTTGAGGCATGTCAGGGGTTTCAGTGCGGTAGGCTATGTGAGCAGCGAGACCGAATTTGACATAGCCGTAGCTGTATTCTAGAGTGCATGGATGGGGAGCCGTGCCTGCGGCATGGCTCCACAGACGTGGTGCGTTTATGCATACCTTAAACTCAGGCAGAGTTTATCTTAGATGTCAGGTTTTTTCAGACTCATAAGTCTGGCAAAGCGATAGGCTGTTCGTTCGAGTGCATCTTCTGGTGGGGTTAGCATACTACCATTGGGAAGGACCTGGCTACTGGCATTCTTTGGGTGCAATAGACAAATTAAATAGATATAGCCACCTATGACTTAAGACCAATGGTATTGTTTCCTGTCCCCAAAAGGAACAACTGCGTAAGTACGTTGTGTTTTATGCCCCACAGGAGCAGCTTAGTGCATCACCATTCCTACACACAAGAGCCATGTAAATGCGTACTGTGTCCTAAACCCCAATATAAACTGGCGCCCTTCCCCTCTAGCTCAGTGAAAACCTATCAATTGAGCATTCTGAGTGCTTGGGTAAGCACCTTGATAATTAGATAGGATAGCCAAATTGAGTGCGTTAACATTTTTTGTCTCCAAATCAAGCTAGGCGCTCCAGTTGCTACCTCTGGTGGTCCGTTGATGAGGTGTGTTTTAGAAAAAAGAACAAGATGACATATTTTTAATATATGAAAATAAACCAGAGAGTGCGCCAGCTAGGGAGTTGGAGGTCCAGGAGGGGGAGGAGGAGATTGGTCTATGATCGTCTGTGGGAGTGGAAAGGGGTGAGTTTATCACGGTGTGCCGCTGCGAACACTGCCGGAATCCGCTGTAGTGTGAAACTGTTGGTGGTTTGTTGGGTCTGGGCCAGCACTTGTGTGCGAGGAGCAATCAAAGGATAGTGTGGAAGAGGGATTCAAGAAGAGGAAGGAAAAGCCGGGTTTTGAGGGCCTTGCTGAATGCGAGGTGGTTGTCAATGCAGCGGATGTGGTGAGGGAGAGTGTTCCAGATGGTGGGAGCTTGGATGGAGAAGGAGAAACCTCCCAATCTGGTTCAGTTATATTGGGGGATAACTAGAAGTGCTGCACCAGATCTGAGGGTGCTAGGGGGCCCATGGTATGTGCATTTTTCTTGGAGGAATTCGGGACCAGTGTTGTGGAGGACATGCTGAGTAATGCACATGCCTTTAAAGGTAGTCCGTCGACCAATATGGAGCCAGTGTATGACTCTCAGTGCGGGGCTGGTGTGTTCTCTAGGTGGGAGGCCAATGAGCAGGTGGGCTGCAGCGTTTTGGATCCTTTGACGTTCCCTAAATTGGAACACTGGTGCACCTAGATAAAGGTAGTTTGCATAGTCTAAGAGGGAGAGATTGATATGATGATATGATATGGCATTTATAACGCGCCTGTACACAAGTGTTTCTAGGCGTGACAAGACAAGGAGGGGGAAACAGAGGGAGGACGAAAACAACAATCTTTCTAGGCATTGTGTCTTTCAGATTGCGCAAGTGCAGGGAAGAGGATGAGGAGAAGTGCAGGTAACTTAGTAATTGCAGCCAGTGAGTGGCTCATAAGTGGAGAGAGAAGGGACTGTACGGTTGCAGATACAGACCATAAGTGCTGGGGAAGCCTGTGGTCAGTGCAAGGGTAAATGGACATACAGGAACCTGAGTTCGTAGGGTAGCCATGTGACCAGTGCGTGGAGCAGTCGGGACTTCAGCAGGGGAGAGGAAGAGGGAAGGTAGGAGCAAAAAGTGGTTCTGCTCAAGTTTGAGAGAGGCAGGGAGGCTGTTCCAGAGGGGAGGCCCCAGCCGAAGAGAGAGATCTGCCACCAACTCTCTGTTTGGAAAAGCGGCTGACCCTCAGAGAGTTGGAAGTGGATGAGCAGAGAGCTCAAGAAGGGAGATGTCTAGGAAGAGAGAGTTGGCGGTTGTGCGGTCCCAAGGCCCAGAAAGCCTTGTGGACGATGCAAAGGGTCTTGAACCTGATGCTTGCCGTCACAGGAAGCCAGTGAAGAGATTTCAGAGCTGGAGAGATACGATCCCTGAGGAGGTGCAACTCCTCATGCAGCCCGTGAGCGTCCCGGACTCTGTAGTTACAGACCGCCACCGTACACGTCCAAAACAAACTGAACTCATCGTTTCGCAGCATAACATTACCGTATAGGATGCTGCTTACCTGTTGTGACCATGATAAAACACGAGATACCACAGACTAGAGCACCACGCGGCAACCAGGCGTCTCTATGATCATCAAGTGTCTGGTGATTATTAATTCCATGTTTTCCTCCTACTATTTGAGAGAGGTTCCCACATGAGAAACTTACCCGGGCAGAAAATAGCTCACAAGACCTACTGGACATGGTTACACCATCCACCATCCACTCCACTTCCTGATGAAGGCCAACTGCATACAAGGTCTACTAAGCAGCTTTTATTTGGCCGAAACACAACAAATGTTCTGTTCTGTGTACCACATGTAATGTGTAAATCCAACTGTGTCCAACAAAATCCACTCTAATTGACTGGGTTGTACTTACCTGTATTGTACACAAAACTGTAAATATCTAAGTGTTGTTTGTTCATCTGTAAAAAATATTTGTATATTAAATAAAGTCCCAGGTCAAAGATTCCGTTGACCTGGACTAAATTTAGAAGAAAACATCTTTGTTGTTTCTGTGTAAGAGTACACTAATGAATGTTTATGTGATCTCTCACCCTGATTATTGTGACAATTCAAAATATATGCCCACCTGGGCTTATCAGGGCCTAGTCAGGTGCCCTTCTTGTTAATGCTATGCTGTCAAGCCACTTGTTTATGGCCCCTCTTCAGTCACTGCTTAAGTCCCTCACAATGTTTTGCATAGTACCCTATTCCCGCATGTGCAGGGCCTGCTGTGGGATAGGGTGTTCCTTCTCCTCAGCGCCTGCTTGTGTGTTGCCCTGTGTGCTATGGCCACGCTGCTGGTGCCCAATGCAGGGTTTTATTGCTGCTTGGGATGGCCGGGGGCCTGTCGTATCTGTAGCTCAGCCCAGGCTCTGGGACATGTAGACGTCAAGTCTGCTGTCCTATGGGGTGTGCCCAGCACAGGATCACCTCACATACCTGTCCGGTGCTTCCCTGTTCCTCAGGGAGTGCAGTCTCTGTTGTGGAAGACTGCCCGCGAGACAGGCGAGGCGTGGCCGTCAATCCAGGGAACCCCCGGAGAGTCGCGCTTCCCATGAAGGTCTTTCGGCTGCCTTCCCCCCTCTCGTGCTCTATAGGGCAGTACTCGTTGTTGCCTCTGGTGCCCAGTTTCAGATTTTCCTTTCTGGCGCGTATTCCGTCTTTCGACCACAGAACCAATAGCGACCCCTGTGAGGCAGATCTCTGCTTTCTGGGGCTAGTTGTGTCTCCTTGTTCAGGCGTTTTATTGTAGCAGTGTTCCGACGGCTCCCAAGATTATTTCTTTGGTTTAGCAGTTTTTTGGTACGGAAGATATTGCTAGCAGGATATTACGCAGCACAGAGCTTCTCGATTAAACGGCTGTTTTCGTCGGCGTTCCACAGCGCCCCCCCTCTTGACTCCTTTTAGACAACCTCCTGACTGTTGGCAGTTTGAGTTACAAGTTTCCACAAGTTGATATCCAAAAAGGGAGAGTTGCGCCCTTGTCATCTATGTATGGTTTCACAGTCTTTTGGCTGTTGGCAATGCAGAATATACACTTTCCCCAATGTATATCTACTAAATGCCTTTGTTGTTTTAGTGTGATTTTCTAACAGCCTCTTGGCTGTTGCCAATGCTGGTTATAAGCCTTCCCCATTTGTAGTCCCCTAGAAGGGTACTTACGTTCCTGCCACTTCTGCTCTGTTTCTTTAATCGTTCGGTATTCAAAATTATGTGGTTTCTGCTTCGTTTAATTAATTGTTCAGCATTCAAAATTATGTGATTTCAACAACATTCTTATGCTGAGTGCCTCAGAGTCAGCGTTTGCCTCTTGCCAACTCACTGGCTTTCTTGGGCAGATCCTTCTCGTGGTCAGGTATTGCGGTGGACCTCTATCGTCCTGCCTGCTCTCTCTTCTAAGGCGTACCTTTAGTGATTTGCGCGGCTTCTCTCTCACTGACATGCCGTGTGCTCAGTTGGGAGCACGTCTCCTCCTCAGCTAGGCTTCTTCTTGACATGCTGCTTCCTGCTGCACGCACTCTAAACTTCTGCTCGCCTTCACACTTCGTGGCGACTTCCACTGACCTTCTTTTTTCTGTGAATGCTCCTGCACCTCAGACAGCCTTGGCTTCCACAGATTCTGTATGGCCGGCAACAACTCCTTCACCTCCTTCCACTTCCTGCAGCTCTGACTCATTGTTGTATTTAAATGTCCAGCTCAGGTGCTTTGGTCTACAACAAATAGAATGCACTTCTTGGAAAGCAGCATTCTGAATCTTCACTGCCTCTGAGCAGCAATGAATCCTGTGGAGTCATCACCAAATCCCAGCCTAAAGTCTCCTCCGATGTGGCATGGGGAAGGCCGCTGCTACCTGATCCTAACCTTGGGGGTGGTATCAGGGGGAAGGATCACATGGGAGGAGAAGACTATCAAGGGGAAGGGATGACTCCACTAGGAGTGACCCGGTATTCATCTTCCTCTGAGGATGAAGATGAAATAATTTCCAGATATTTAATGGCTTACTATCAATGTATCAATCCCTCTAATGTAAAATTTCAGACTCTTTCTCCAAGCTCAAGCTCCCCTTATTTTAGTAAACCTCAGTATATCGAACAATCTAATGCAACTAGAAATAACATAGAACAACTTAATGTTACACCTTTTTCTATGGACTTCAATGCCCACAATGCTAAAAGTACTGGGATGAAGAAGAGGACCTTAGAGGTAATGAGGATTTAGACTGGTGAATACTCAAAGGTGCAGTATAATCATTGCCAATCGAATCACCTGAGTGGGTTATTTTAACTCTAAGATGAAACCCAGCTGGATAGTGAGGATGGTGGAGAAGATGAAGCAGAGGAAGGTCGTGGAGCAGTTGATGGCCGTGCGGGAAGCGTGGCTGGGAAAGATACCATAATCTAAGGTGCAGAGGCAGCCGAAGAGAGAAGCCTGCTTGCAGGAGACACCACACTAAGGGAAACCAAGGAAGACTGCAGAGTACGCACAGCGGAAGAAAGCGTACTAAAAGGAAGCCCAGGTGAGAAGACGGATTTCCCGAACAGCTTGCGGCGACAAGCCGCAGCAGCCTGCAGCAGAAGATCAATGGGCGGGCATCGCTCCCGGAGTTCGCTGCATCACTTACCAGAGACTCACAAAGGAAGAAAGTCGACCCGAAGCAGGAGGACCACTACAAAGCCAAAGAGCCAGCAAGAGCCGTCGCGGAGGACCGGGGAGTTGGTAGAGAGATAATGCTATCACTGAGACACTCAGTGCTCTAAGACTGTTACAGAAACCGAGTTTCGAATACTGAACCATTGATCAAATAAAGCAGAACTTATTTGAATCACAGAAACAGAGTTTTGAATACCGGACTATTGCTAAAACAGAACTTATTTGATGAATATCTAACAATTAAGCAAGACGGAATAAGGTGGTAAAGAGGAAAGATTCCTCATAAGGGAATACAAGAGGGAAAAGTTTGTGAACAACATTACCTACACCCAAGAGACTGTAAAGAGACTCTGGGTGAACTACCAGTGAAGGAAGCCTCAAACCAATACTACCTACAGTCAAGAGGTTATGAGAAATATATATGAAGACAAAGGACCTCATTACAGGTGTGGTGGTCTGGAAATAAGTGTGCTGGTAGCAGCACACTGACACAATTTCTGGACCACCACACTACAGGTCTGCCTGCAGGGGCTGCTGCGCCCGGCAGGTCTGACCTGCCGAGTGCAAGGGTCCTGGTAGGCAGACTTGTCACGGATGCACCGGCGCCATTAGCAATGGTGCCAGTGCTTCCGTCTCCCCACTCCCATGGAGTCCTATGGGACTCGACGGGAATGGGGAACAACATTTTCCGGTTTCTGACTTCAAGATCTGCTGGGAGTTGTAATGTCCTGGTGGCACTGGGATATCAGGCGGCAGAAAAGTGTTACGAGTCTGGCGGAAATGAGGCCCAACACTGGGAAAAGTTAACAAACAGCATTTCCATCAGAAGTTGTGGAAAACCCATAAGAAAGCAACTTGTTCATAAGACCCCTTTTGAGAGGTATACTTTTGAAAAAACGTATGTTTCACCCTGTCAATAGCCACATGATTGTGAAATTAGGCTAAGGCGACACAGGAGCACTCTTCCTTTTGTGGATTTTGTAACCCAAACTGCTTTCATTCCAAAGGCTATCAAGAATCTATTGAGAAATCTTTTAAGTATAATTCTTGCACATGTTCCCAATTTAGGGAGACTTGCAACACAAGATCTCAATAGCCAAAGAGTTTTAAGAAGAGACAATTGTTGGTTATACCTCCTTCCAAGAGAGATTGGAGTGGAGAATATTGGAACCAATCATACTATCAGGTTTGAGGTTATTTGTTTTAGATTTCTTCCTGCGCAGGCTAGGCTACCAGGAAAGGGCTTATAGTAGTTAGTCCTGGCAAGCGAGTGTGCCAGGAAAGATGATGGTTTGCTATAATTGTGGAAGAAATATATATATATTTTTTGGAACAATTTTTATTATTTTAAACAAACAACACTCCAAACATTACAACCGTTTAGGACGTTTGTGATCAATGTTAAACCATTACATTATAAAATGCTGTCTTCCGTCCGCCCTCCTTAATCCCCATTAACTCGAGCCATCGTATCCGTGACATCCACCTGAGCATCTTCAGGTGTCTCTGTTATCATCAGCTCATCCAAGTCATCTCTTTCGTTTTTCGGCCTGGTGGGGGTTTACCATCAAAGTCACCAATTGCCTCCAGGCTATCAGGGGACCCACCTCTTCCTCCCCACCTCTAGTGACTGCTTCATACCAAACCGCAGTTTCTGCCTCTGCCCACTTCAGGAGGTCTGCCCACCACATCTCCCCGCTAGGCCGGTGGGCCGCTTTCCGGCACATTGCAATTCTGCGCTTGGCCAAGATGTAAGCCAGGTCCTTCATCTTGCTAATATGCTTTATATTACGTGGCCTGGGAAAGCTCCCAAGCATACATGCCCAAGCAGACCCCACGTCCAGCACCACCCCATTGCTGGCCATTCTTGTTTTCAGTTCTACCCAGAATCTATTCACCACCGGGCACGCCCAGAACATATGCAACAACCCAGCCTCCTCCTCCCCGCACCTGGGACATTTCTGTACAGCCGAGCCACCGAACCTGGCTATTCTGCCGGGGGTCAGATATGCTCTGTGGGTGACATATAATTGGATCTGCTGGAGTCTCGCATTCCGGGACACCTTCTTGTGGTACCTTTGGGCTCTGTCCCATTGTCCATCTGTCATGGGTTCCCCCACCAGTTGAAGCAGCTCC
Organism: Ambystoma mexicanum; assembly: GCF_040938575.1. Lineage (NCBI taxonomy): Eukaryota > Metazoa > Chordata > Amphibia > Caudata > Ambystomatidae > Ambystoma > Ambystoma mexicanum. Next base: position 1,344,453,171 of record NC_090922.1, read on the forward strand.
TTCCCCGCCTTCGTACTCAGTAGCTCATATATCCGAGATATTTCGTGCCCGCCTTCCGAAACATCGTACATCATTTCTATGGTGGCATCAGGCTGTTCTGCAAGTACTGTTTCGGGCCATCTTTCCCTCAGCCGTTTCATAATCCTAGAGTAAGTAATATATTGGCCTTTATGTACCCCGGTCTCCTCCATTAATCTCTGAAATCCTAATGCCTCCCCCTCCTGCCATATGTCTCCAAGAGTGGCCAGGCCCACCAGTTTCCAGTATCTATGGACCCCTTTAATCAGTTGGGAGTCTCCCCCACACACCACCACCAACGGGACCTGCTGAGAGAGCGGGTCCCGGTCACCCACAGTTCACCATGCTCTACGCCGGACCTCCCAGCCCAGCACCAACAATCTCCCCATCCCCGACAATTTCGTTTTGTACAGCCACACTGTCTCTTTGAGGAGGTAGGTGGCAGTATCATCCCGCAAAAGCCTGGCTTCCGCTGATTCATCTTCAGATAACCACCTAGCTACGTATAGTAGCTGTCCCGCCAAGTGATACAATTCAAAATTCGGCAAATTTATACCCCCCTTATCACACGGATTTTGTAATTTCCAAAGGGCCACCCGGTTCTTAGAATTGTGCCATACGAAGCCCCTGCACAGGCCATGAATTTTGACAAAGAATTGTTTGGGGATCAAGTACAGGACGTTCGCAAGAAAGTGTAGCACTCTGGGCAGAACCACCATCTTGAGCAAAGCTGCTCTTCCCATCATGGTAAGGGGTAACCTAGACCAAAACACCATGCTGTTTTTGATACCCTCAACTGCTGTCTCCGTGTTGTATTTATGCTCTACCTCTATCCTGCGGTATATGTTTATGCCTAGGTATCGAAACGTCTCGGTCTGCAATGGTATCTGCAAAATGGGCAGTTTCTCTAATGGAATACTCTTGTATCTCCCCAAGGGGAACACACTCGACTTCCCAGGGTTTACTGATATGCCCGAGAGGGTGGCGTAGCATTCCATCACCTCCAACACATATTGCAGGTTCTCTTCCGGGAAGCGCAGGTAGAGAAGCATATCATCGGCATACAGTGATATCAAGTGCGTGCTTCCCGCCATACGAATCCCCACCTCTCCATATTGTTGCCGAAGGCAAATTGCCAACGGCTCCAACGCAAGAATATATAGCATGGGCGACCAGGGGCATCCCTGTCTGGCGCCCCTGCTAAATCGCCATTTATCTGAGATTATGGCGCCTGTTTTAACCCTTGCCATTGGGGATCTGTATAACATCTTGACTCATCTAATGTACCCCGGCCCCATCCTGTACCCCTTCAGGGTCGCCAACAACCATGGCCACCTCACTGAGTCGAAGGCCTTGACCGCGTCCAGTGACACAATGGCCAGCTCACCCGGGTCTTTCTCTGTTTGATCAATAATATGATGTAGCCTCCTATGATTATCTGTGATGTTTCTGCCGGGAACATAGCCTGTTTGGTCCGGGTGTATCAATCTGCCTATTACTCGCTTAAGCCTGTTGGCGAGCACCGCTGTGAGTATTTTGCTGTCCTGGTTGAGTATCGATAAAGGCCTGTAGGACCCACAGTCCGCATTCGGCTTACCCGGTTTCAAGAACGGGATGATCACCGCTTCCTGAAGGGACTCTGGCAACTCCCCCTGTTCGCAAGCCTCGTTGAACATGGCCAGCAGTGGCTGGAGTAACTCCTGCCTGTACGCTTTATATAATTTGTTGGGTAATCCGTCTGACCCAACAACGTGGGCAGTTGCTGGATCACTGTCTCCAGTTCGTCTGAGGTGATTGGGGCCTCTAAGTCTGCTCGTTCCAAGTCGTCTAGGGTGGGCAGACCTATATCTTCTAGTGTTTCCAGAATTTCTTGACCCATGTCTCCACCTGCGTCCTCATACAAGCGTTTATAATATCTGAGGAACTCTTCGTTTACACCTTCCTGTGTGTTGCGGATCTGACCTTCCGCGTCCCTGACTTCTCTAATCACCGGTCGGGGTGTCTCATTTTTATATAACCAGGCCAGCAGTCTGTCCGGCTATTCTCCACCCGCGTGTTGCATTTCCACATCTTTCTTATAATTCAGCTTACATAACCTATCCCAGAGCTCGCTGCTAGCTTTTTGCAACACTCTCATCTTTGCACCGTCTTCCCGGGTGGTCCCCCCTCTTCGCATCAAATTCTCTAACTCTCTTTCCATTTCCTGCAACTCTCGTACTATACCCCCTTGGAGCCCTGTGGATTTTGATATAGCTACCCCACGCACCACCACCTTGAATGCCTCCCATACTGTTCCCATTGATTGCACACTGCCGGTATTAATGTTGAAATATTCGGTGATGGCCTCCCTTAGGTCCTCGCAGAATCCTGGGTCCTGTAGGGCCTCAGATCTAAGCCTCCATGTCGGGATACGTGCCCTAGGGGGGTGGTGCCGCCACTCCAGACCAGAGGGGAATGGTCTGAAAGCACCCTGGCTTTATATTCTGCTTCAACCATTTCTCCTGTTATCTCGGCGGCAGTGAACATGTAATCCAGCCTAGTATACAGGTCGTGTGGCGCTGCATAATGCGAGTATTGCCTGTCTGTTGGGTGCAACCTTCTCCACACATCCCCAGTTTAAAGTCTGTCAACAGTGCCCCCAATGCTTTGGCTGCTGGAGAGGGTTTTTCTGCCTTGCTATCTGACCTGTCTATCCCGGGGTTCAGGGTGCAATTAAAATCGCCTCCCGACAGTATCGCGCCACCCAACAGAGGGCTGATTTTACTATATAAAGACCTAAAGTAAGCTCCGGTATCATGGTTAGGGGCCTATAAGTTTATAAGGTTCACTTCTCGGTTCTCCAAGAGTGCCACCGCCACCACCATTCTACCTTCCGGATCTGTCGTTGACCGGAGCAGCTGAAGCGACACATGCAGTGCCACGCATATGACAACCCCTCTTGCATATGCAGAGTATGTGGCTCCCGTGACACTTCCCTTCCATTTTCTCCTAACCACCTCCAGTTTCTCTTTGGTGAGGTGGGTTTCTTGTAATAAGGCTATGTCAATCCTCATCCTCCTCAGAAACAACATTACTTTATTACGTTTTAGATATCTATTGAGGCCCCGCACATTCCAGGTCACCACTCTAAGGTTACCCGACACCATTGACTTGATGCCCTGCCTCTCCCCTCAGTTTCCCATGTCGTTCCCGATAACACAGGGTCTGGCTCTCTTCCCTCCCAACCCCAACAACTTCCCCTTCCCTCCCTTCCCCAACCGCAACCCACTGCACAGAACTCTTTCCCTCCCCCCTCCCTGCCCCAACAAATGCCCAGCTCCATCCCTGGATCTCAGGCCCACCCGCGTCTGATCCCTACTCAGAGCACCGAGGACCAGATCCCCGCGGGGTGTCACCGGACTACTAGTGACCTAACTAAGCTTAATGCTATGGGGGTTCAAGGGTTGGCTCCCGGGAGCTCCCGCATTAGATGATTAAGATTATTCAGTTCAGACGGATCTTGCAAGCATATACGTTCCAAACAGCACATTCCCTGTAGGCGTTGTCTAATACTATATTCTAGTCCCAGTGTCTCGTGCTATGTCACCCTGGGGGCCACAGACGCATATTACTTATCTTCTTCGGCTCCCGTCTGGATACCTGATTCTTGGGGGCAGCTCTGCGTATCCAGCCACCCCATGGCATCCTCTGGGGTTTGGAAAAAAAAGTTTTGTTCTTGTGGAACACCTTCAGTTTGGCCGGATAAAGCAGCATATACCTGTGGCCTGTTTCCCGCAAACTTCTTTTCACCGCTCCAAAGTTCATTCTACTGCGCTGCACCTGCAAGGTGTAGTCTGGGTATGCGGTTATTTTCGCTGGCCCCCTTTCGATCGTTTCACCTTTCCGGAAGAATTCGAGTATTTTTTCTCGATCCCGGTAATTCAGTATCTTTGCAATCAATGGCCTGGGAGGGGTCCCTGGTGGCGGCCTCCTCGTCAGAGCCCTGTGCGCCCTTTCCACAGCAAACCCCTGGGTCAGCACCCCTCCAGTTATTTCCTGCAGTAACATGGTTACGACATATTCCGTTGGATTAGGCCCTTCAGTTCCCTCTGGCAATCCAATGATGCGGATATTGTTACGTCTGGCGCGGCTTTCTGCTTCCTCTGCTCTGCTTTCTAGGTTGCCCACTCGCTGCACACGGGCATGAAGTTCCGAGTTGTGGGTGGCGCAATCCGCCGTGTTTGGGGCCATCTCCTTTTCCAAGTCCCCGGTGCACTCTGCCAATGTTCTCACATCTTGTCTAAGTAGGTTTACCTCTTCCTGGACCGCCCCGACCTTAAGGTCCAGTGCCATCTTCAGTTCGTTCCTGGCCAGCCCCAATTTAGTCTCCCAGGCAACTTTCAGGTCCGCAATCGCAGTGAGCACCTCCTGGATTGTGCCCGGAGCCTCTGCACTCCCAGTGGCAGTTTTATCCTTACTTCTGGCCCCGTCTACCCCTGGCGATGTCTTGGCATAGTCATCCAGCGTGGGCTGCTTGCCCTTCGGTCTTACAGTTTTGTTAGCCATCGTGCTGCACCCACAATGTGTGGGCCAGCACAGCAACTCTTCGGTTGAAGGTCTGCGTAGTGTCAGACGGTTCCTGATGTTTAGGGCTCTCTTTGACCGTGTTGGAGGTGTGTGCCGGTTGCCCACTACACTCCTGGAATGGGTTATATCCTCCCCCGTGCCAGGTGTGGCTCAGTATTATTCCACAGGTATACACTATAATTCTTTCAGCCACTGGTGGTCGGGCGCATTCGCTGGTTTCACACGCTTCTAATACGGGGCTCGACAGGACCCTTCGGCTATTTGACCCGCAGTAGTGTCTTTAACGCCTCTTCCAAACCCTGTACAGGCCCAGGCCACCTTCTGTGTGCTCTCTTGGTTCGGCATATATCCTGGAGAGAGCTGCTTTGTTCTGCCGCGTTCTGTTGGTGACAGGGTCCTTCAGAACCGGGACCTCGTCTAGGCGACTTGTTGATCCCTCCTCTTTGCTTAGCTATTTGCTTGGGGGCCCTGGGCCCATGTGAATATCTCTGGCCCCAGTGCTACCCACTTCCGTCCTCAGGCCCAGGCGCACAGGTATCCCTTTTCTCAACCTGTGCTTAAAGGCGACAAGGGCTGGATGTGCTGGATGTGTGTTCTTTCGATCCTGTTAGGTGCCACCGAGGAAGCCCAACTGGGCGCAGCCCTCGGGGCACCTCGGTCATCCAATGGATCCCCCAGTGCCCGGAGAGACCTCCACTGCAGGCCTCCCTGCACTATTTCCAGGCGTGACAGGTTGCAGCACGGCCAGTCAGAGCCCCCGCTGGAGCTAACTGTTATAAACCCCTTTCGCGGACGTACTGGAATGATTCCAGCACCATCCCCTCGGCGATCCGGGTCGTTGTAGGGGCCGGCACCTCCTGCCTTGTCCAGTCCCCCCAAGCCCTGTCTCCGCGGGGGGGTCCGCTCTGTCAGGCACCTTGGGGTCCAGCTACGAAGCTCAGGGAGCACAGCGCCAGCCGCTTCGCCGTACCGTGCTCATTGGCGGCAGCGCCGCCGGGGGCGCTCCGCTTCAGCTCCACACAATGTCCAGCAATCGGTGTAGGCAGGGATCCCCTGTCACTCCTGTCCTTGCCACGGGCCCCGGTCTCCGCCTCTCTATTTGGCATGCCCCCTCCAGCTGGATCTTATATATTGCTCCCGAGCTGGGCTTCACATATCACATAAAGCCGCAGCGGACTCGATCGCGGCTGCACCAGCCTTTGTGTACGGCCACGACACTGCAGTCAGTTTATGGCCCTTTGTCCTCCGTCCGCCATCTTGCCAGTCTCCCGATCCCAGGCACCCAGCTTCTTTGCAGTGGCTGTAGCTTCCATTTCTTACTGCTGATCAGCCCCACACAGCGCTCGATGTATGCACCAGACATTCATTCATCTCTGGGTGTGCTGCCGGCATGCTTTTTCTCCAGGAAACTTTGTTTTTCGTAGGATCGATGTTGGATCTGTGGGAGCTCCTCAAGGGCATGTCCTTTTATGTAGCCATTTAGCCATGCCCCCCGTTGTGGCAGAAATATATGTGGAAAGAACTTTTGTTGCATGAAGAAACATGATGTACTTTATCATGTATTAATGAGCAGTAGAATCAACAAAGATAAATAGCTTTTGCTATCCAGACAAAAGTGTTTTATTTTATGAGAAAGTATTGAAAAGAGTATTGTACTAACTTGACAAGAAGAAATGTTCTTTTGAAGAACGTTTCATATGATAACAAAACAATTGCATTTGGTTTTGGAACCTGTGTTTTGGGGATAAAGTTAATCTTCCCTAGCAAGAGACACATTGTGGAAGAGATTTAGTGGCTTGGACTGTCAACCATCTATGGTGAAAAGAACATTTGTTATTTCTCTAAGGAAGGCTTTGTGGTTGAAAAATACTTTTCTAATTCTTTGAATGGAACTTTGTTGAACCAGAACTATAATTTGAGTATTCCTCAATTGATCCAGGGGAAGGAAATACAACCCTGGTCGCAAGGAATACTTACAAGAAAATTTGATTTTGAATTACAAAACGGTTTTGTTGAACCAAAAGTCAGCCATATTTTCCCTGTATAATTTGATTATGTATATTGATGATGAAACATAGCTTTATTCTGCATTTTTACCATAAAAGCAATAAGACATTTTGCAAGAAAAATAAACTTTGAATACCATTTGAATTCAATAAAAGCTGCTCACATTGTAATTCCATCAATAAAACCAGGTTAATCTAATCTAATCTAAAGTATTTTTATTAAGTGCCAACTCGCCCGCAGGCCTCAGGGCGCTAACAGACAGTACAAACAAGAAACATGGCAAGAGCAAAGGATGGCCATGGAGTAACAGTCACGGATCAGGAGACAAATGAGTAGAGAGGGAGGCCTAAACTCCTCCACCAACAAATAGATGGGTTTTTAGTGCTTTTCTAAACTGGACAAGCGAGGGAAGCTGCCTAAGGGAGAGCGGTAGATCGTTCCAGACCCATAGCGCCACAGGCATTAAAGCTCAGGCCTCCAAACTTCTTGAGTTTAAAGCGTGGTCTTGTTATTCGCCACAGAATACGCCGGTAAGGCAATCTTCTGACCCGTGATTCAAGGTAAATCGGAGCATTACCTGCAAGGCATTTGTACACCAAGCAAGATGCTTTAAAGTGAATCCTTTGCTAGACCGGCAACCAATGTAGTTTCCTCAGGGCATCAGAGACATGATCTCTATGTCTGATGCCACATACAGCTCTCTGAGACCCGTTCTGGGTGTTTTTTTTACATTTGCTTGTGTAGTGCCAACCAGGTGCCCATCGCAGTAAACTAGCCTAGAATTAATAGTCACGTTGGCTATCAGTGCACTATTTCCTTCTGACAAGTATGGCAGAACCTGCCACAACAATTGAGTCATACAAGTACAGTTAAAGGGTAAGTAGGAAACATGTTTCTTGAAGTCAAGATTGCGATCAAAGATCACACACAAGGTTTTAACCTGGCTAGAAACCTGAATACTAGCCCCATCAATCAAGAAGGCCTCGTACTGAGGGCCCAGTGTCTTAAGCTTAGCTGTGCTACCAAGGATTAAAATATCAGTTCTCTTGTCATTCACAGTGCCATGGAATTATTTCTCATCCAGGCTTTAATGGCATTGAAGACCCCACCAACCAACCGTGAGTCTGCCTCATAAGAGCCCGACAATTCCAGGATGATCTGTGTGTCGTCAGCATAATTTGCATATTTGACACCCGTGCTATCCAAGAGATTGAAAAGATGCTTAGAATAGATGTTGTACAGCAGTGGGGACACACTGGATCCTTGTGGGACACCACAACAAAGGAGGACCTCTTGAGACTTAAAGTCCCTTCTGGCTACTTTGGCTCTCCTTGGTCCAAGAATAGATCTGAACTAGTTAGCTGCTAACTTGGAGAAGCTGCCAACCTCAATTAGCCTGTCCGCCAGCCTGTCATGATGAACCAGATCAAAGGCGACGGAGAGGTCCAGCAACAACAACATAGCCAGGCTACCTTGATCGACAATTCCAGTAAGAGCAGACTTGACTTCCACAAGAGCCATTTCTGTTCCGTGTTTTTTCCTAAATCCAGACTGGCCAAAAGACAAAAGGTCCCTCTCTTCAACAAAAGTGTTGTACTTCATGCAGGCAACTTTTTCAATGATTTTCAGCAAGAAAGGGTCATTCATTATCGGGTGGTAGTTCAGAGGTTCCTGAGGATCTAGGCCTTCCTTTTTTAGTAAAGGTGTGATCCAAGGATTCCTTAATACAATCAGCAACTTTCCCCTCCTGTAAAGAACGATTTATCAAGGACGTCACTGAAATGGCAATACTGGGAAAGTATTATTTAAACAATGTTGTAAAACTATATTGCCACATCTAGACCTTCTTAGCCATGCACAAAGCAAACATTTAGATACAAAAATCATAGCTGTTCTTGCACAGATCTAATGCAGAATGACTAGTCCTACACCTTTGTGGTTAGATAAAGGCAGTAAGTAACAAGATTTCAGATCTTTATAACCCTTGCAGAGCAAGAAATGAACCAGTGTCTCCTCTGCCACACAACAAACTGTGCAACTCAACTTATTGGTAATCTTCCACGTCACCATGAAAGTTGCTACTTTCAATGTATTTGTACGTCGTTGAATGTAAATTGTACGTGCATATCCAGGAGTTAACACATCAAGTTAATTTTGAAAACGAGCAGTTTGTTTGGAGGATATATACAAGCGTCCAGTGCTCAAGATTAAATAGTCCTGTTGCATTTGATGCTGGGTAATCCTTGGCAAGCCTCCTTTTTCTGTTGTCTACAATTGGAGGTAGTATTATCTGGGTAATTTGATGATGTTGCCAGGTTCAGCCTCAACAGTTCTTTGTGGACAAACTGGAACCATGGGAGTGATCTTGATCTGTTCAAGCTAACAAAACTGTTTGAGGGCTATTTGATAGTAATTTATTCCTGGTTCAGTCCATATTTGCACCCAATATAATAGCAGTTTGGTGTGTAAGATCTCTGCTATGGGCTGTAGATTACACTCCCAATGAGGACTAGCTAGTGGTGCTGCTCTTGGTTGCATAAGGAGATCTCTCAAGATCTGTTGGATAAACTCAAAACAGATACCTTTAGGTGACCCCACAATTCTGCCCCGTGAAGTGCTGCTGGCAGAGCTTGGACCTATACAACTGTAACATAAGTGTTAAAAAAGTAATGTATGCCCCCACGATCTTAACCAATTGTAGCTCTTGCTTTTACCTGCTGGCTAGTCCATAAAGCATTGTGTATATTAGTGTGAGGGCCAGAGGTATTGTGGACACTTTGTATTTTTTCTTTAGTTTTAGTTTGCTGGGTAGGAGGGACCTTTCAGTTAGATTAGGGAATTTATGCATTTATCAAAATCCTCTTTACTTTGAATAAATGGCAAAAGTTAAAGAAACATTACCCTTGTGTCCGCCTCACATTTCTGACCTCTCATAGAGCCCTTCTTCCTCCTCCCAGTACCATAAGCATTATGGATACTAAGGTCCCTAAGGGATTGTATAACACCAGGTTGATCAATTTTACAACACGCCATTTATAGAGGGGAATCATAAGGTAAGGAGGTCACCAATTCACCCTGGCATGAATCCCTTCCCATGTGACCCTCCCACATGATACCACCCCCCCAGGGTCAGGATCAGGTAGCGGCTGCCATTACCTGGCCACATGAGAGGAGGCCCATAACTGGGACCTGGTGATGATCTCACTAGAATCATCACACATGCTTCCTGAATGAACTCAACCAAGAAGGCATGGAAATCCAAGTTAAATCAGCAGCAGACAAGGCAAAAACTGTACCTTACAATGCCACTATTTCAGAAGGTCCGAATTAAGTGGTGGGCCCAAGCTCCAAGCAGAACTCTGCACTTATATAGCTGTAGCAATTCTCATTTGTATGTGTGTATGTTATGAGTCCCTAAGTAAGGCCACAACAACTGCATCAAAATTACAACATTCACTATGTTTACAGTTTACAAGGAAATGCTTACAGCACTCATGTACAGACTCATGGTCAGACTCATGAATACTCTTCCAAAGACACACCACAGGCATATCAACAACCAATCGAACTATAGTTATTATGAACAACTCCAAGCTTCCAACTTCACCAAACACGACATTTTCAAAGAAAGTTTTGCTGCACTCATAAACAGACTCATGAACCGAGCCTGGTGACCATATACCACAAGCACTGACTCCTTACACGCACACCACAAATTACTCTTCCAAAGACACACCACACGCATACCCACCGACCAATTAAACTATGGATATCATGAGAAACTACGCTTATCTAACTGGGATCACAAGGCACAGAGTTTAGGGGTGGATGATGAAAAAGAGCAGGCGGTAGTAATGTGCTCTAACTAAGTATTGTCACCCAAATGCACTGTGATTGACAAATTGTATGGGCATATACCTATTTGTATTCTTAGTGAGCATCCTTGTGCCCTAGAAACACATGTTGGATGGAGCAGCCATCTTTAGATGCTGCTCTGTTATGAGTTGCACAGTTGTGGGCTCTATCTTTCGCATTTGAAGCCTCTATATTTAACTCTATTTCTTACAGCCTACCTAGCTATTGTGAGGGGTCACAAATGAGATGCAGGGACAAAGTTGTAATATTTTCACTGTCGAACATTTTTATTAAACAGAAATAGGTTTGACAAACGCCTCTCTATACAATCCTAAGGAGAGTTTCCTTGCATATGAAACTAAAAGTAAAGATCAGTCTGTGTCAACTTGTTAGAAATTATAAACTGTCCTGGTGTCCAAAACATTCTCATCTGAAGCTTGCAGTACAAATGAACAACTAAGGATGCAAGGAAATGTCTCTAACCTATATTTGGCAATAAAGTGTTCATAATCGATATAAGTAAGTATATCCAACATTAAAGTCTTTTCCAAGGAGACATCTTTGGATCCAGAGTGTGGTTCACTTCCCCTGGATATTTAGATAGGATGGCAAAAGTGTCTCTTTCAAACAACAGTTTCTTTGGAGCGTTATGCCAAGTTTGGAAAGTTCTTGTGCAAACAATACATTCCCTAGCATTCAGCTCTTGCTTGGTTTCTTTGCACTGGATTCACAAAGGTTTTTGTTCATATGGTAAATATCACAATGAGTTCTCTTTTAACTTCTCTTGTACTTTTGTGGATTTCCCGATGTAGTTCCTTGCCAGGAATCCTCCTGTGAACTCTTCAGATTTCCTGGGGTAATCCTCTGCCAGGTATCTTGTCGCAACATTAAAAGTCTTTGTTAAACTTTACAAATTCAAATGCCTGGTGCACCTGCTTGCCAGGACTTCCTTCATGTGTTTCTCGAATTTTCTGGTATACTTCTCTGCCAGGGACTTTGCAACATGGGTAAACTTCCCTCTACAACATTAGTGGACCTCCTTGTATACTCCCCAGCCAGGAATCCTTTAGTGGCTTCTTCAGATCCTCTGGTGTACTCCCCTGCCAGGTATCCCTTATGGGCTCTTCAGATCCCTTTGTATACTTCTCTACCAGCAATTTTCCCCCAATTTTAAAGTTCTTGTTCGATTTCAAAGTGCCTGGTATATTTGGTTGCCAGTGCTCCCTTTATGAACTTCCAAATGCCCTGGTTTACTTCTCTACAAGGTATCCTGTTACAATGTCATACAACTTTATATACTATTGGTGGATTGCCTGCCTGGAATCCTGCTCTGGGGTCCTGCATATCTCCTGGCATACTTCCCTGCCAGGTATCTTTTCTCCCCCCAAATGTTGACCGAGTCGTGCACTCCTTTCACCAGGACTTCTCATCCGTTTCATTGTCTTTTAAGATGTCACACTTGTATTAACTTTGCTGTGCTTCTATTTGTTTGCTTATGGTAATACATGCTCCAACTTTCCCCACATTGACATCTCATACATAGGGATTTGTTCAAGTCTTGCCATGTACTCTAGCTTGCCAATTTTAGTTTGCTTAGGATAGAACTTGTTCCAACGCTCCCACATTGACATCTCATATATAGGGATTTGTTCAAGTTTTGCTGCTGCACTTTATCTTGTCAGTATTCAAATAAATATTCTTAATTAATTCACTTGCTTGCATGCCTGTCAGTGTGCCCTGGGTTCCCCAATGGCTGTGGGCAGACTCACCGGTATTTGCAGCATCCCCAACGTGTGGCATGTCTCTGCGGTGAAGCTTCCTCTTTTGGATGGCTTCCTTCACGATGAAGACCTTTCTCCAACATTTCCTGCAGCTCTACGCTCACCCGCCGGCTTCCCTCTGTGGCTGGGAATGGAGAATGCTTCCAGCACGACCGTACCTCCAAGAGCTCCACTGCGGCTACAGGTGCTCAGATGGTGCTTCCACGGTGATGTTGTGTCTCTCCTTCCTTCACACCATGTCGGTATGTGAACCTCGCATTTGAGAGCCGCCGCATGGATGTGCCTGCCCACTAGAATTACTCCGGCATGGTCCTCTCCCGTTCTGCTGTATTGAATGTGGATGCCGTTTTAAATGTCCTGCGCACTCATGGCTCAACCAAACAACTAGTTTGCGTATTCAGTTTTGGGTTCCTTTCTATCTGCATTAACTCCTTACTCTTCTTCCTCTTAATACATGAGGCTTTATGGGAGTAGGAGTCCATAGAGATTATGGAATTTCTGCATGTTGTTCAGAAGTGATATTTAGAAAAACATCAGAAACAGGAGATGTTATACGTGTGTTGTGTATATTTGAAGTATGAATGGGTTTTTGTCTAGAGTAACAAAAAGGAAGGGTTTTCTGGATCTTACAATGGGGGGATGTGTGGCATGAACACAAACCATCAAGAACTGGAGTATTATTAGATCCTCTTCAGTAGGAATGGGAGAATACTGTGTCACATCCAATGGGGTCACCGCCTTTCCCCAACAGCTGTCTCCTCCCATGTGATCCTCCCTCATATTACCACCCCCAGGGTCAGGATCAGGTAGCAGCTGGCTACCCCTGGCCACATGGGAGGAGGTCACTGACAGGGAATCACTGATGACTCAACAAGATTCATCTCAATAGCTACAGGTTTGTTTTTTACCGTAACTGTACATTCCTGTCCCTGCATCTTTCCTCACCTCTTGATCTACAGCCATGCTTTAGTTCTCCCCTATTTATCCTCTATCCGCTGGAAGAGCATTGGTGTGGGATAACAAGGGCAAGTTGTGGAACAGTCCAAATTCTGAATATACGGACCATCATCACTTTGCAGTTCCACAAGTATAACTATCAAAAGGGGACAGCCCAAGAGAATAAAAACAGGTAAAGAGTCATGATATGCACAATAACAATATGCACACTTCACCAAGTGGGGCAGGAAACCCGGATCCGGAGTGTTCAACCACTCATGGAACCCCAAATGTTGCTCAATATAGTTTCATTGTTTGTAAGGAGACTAAATAACCCCATAACAAGATGAAACATAATTCCCCATGTCAGAAAACTGAAGGCTGACATTGTTCTCCTCCAAGAAGCCCACTTAGCTGACATTGAAGCAAATAAACTAAAAATAAATCCATATGAGCACGGCCTTTTTTCTCAGGCTATCGACAGAACAAAAAGAATTATAATACTTATTAGAGCGGCAATCAAAGAAAACATAACACATACAGAAACAGACTCGGAACAGAAATTGGTATTTTGCACAATGGAAACCAACGGTAAGAAGTATCCATAATTAATTTCTACACACCAACATTCAGCGAGCCAGGCTTTTGGAAATCTTGGAGCCTTCATCACACCAGATCTCTTCCAGCCCATACACTGGACATCGCAGACATAATCTAAATTTCCTAGCTATAACGGAATCCTGGCTCAACGTAGCCTCAGGCCCAGCCTTGTCTCTTGCTGTCCCCGACAATTACTCCATATGCTCTATACTTGGCTAACACTATTGTTACACCATCCTCTGGTCACCTTACGCACACAAATACCCGTGCAGTCACTAAGCCCTCCATCTCAGGTCCTGTTTTGCCTTCTCCTTCTGACCTCATGTCCTCACTCCCTCAAGCAGCACGGCAGCGGCGCACACGAGGGCATTTAATGCGCTATGGTCATATTCACCCATTGCAACGATGGCAGCTGCCATGGCATCTTGGAGATAGTCGACGGAGACGCCGGCTTTTTCCTTTGCTTCGTCACGCCCTCAGGAAGACCCGGCAGCGTTTTGAAAACTTGGGTCATGTGACAAGGAAACGTGCTACATCATCGGTCATGTGACACTCCTAGGCCCCTTTTAAACAGGAGAGGGAACGCTCATTCAGTGCTTCACAGCTGACCCAATCAGGCACTGTTTGGCATCTTCCTGTCTCCTCATCTTGAACCTGGACTACGGACTGTTCTTCTTGGATTCCTCTGCCAAGCCCTTGGATACTGATTTGCTCTGCTGTTTCAGGACCTTTGAACTGTATTTTTGGATTCCTTTGGATTACCCCCTGGTTACGACGAACTTGGCTGGCTTTTGACCTTGGAAATCTTAACGGTCTGTTTTCGGATTTCCTCTTCCGTTACCTTTTGGAGAACCCTTTCCATACAGGTCTTGCAGTGCCTATTTCTACAACAATCTATGCCTACCCGCTGCTGCTTGCTACACTCTGCAGCCACACGGAACACCTCCATTCTCATCTTTATTCTTCCTGTCCCCATACCCTTGGTAAGACCCTTGATATTTGTTACCTCGCTATTCAGTGTATTGTGTGCCATTGTACTGACCCATTGCTTGCTTTACAGCGGTCGAGGGGTCACCGGTGTTCCTGGTTCCTGGCGTTCTTCGGCACTCAAACAACCTGTTGCCTCAAGGATTGCTCAGGAAGTTATTTGTATCTTTCTGAGTGGAACTTGTGGACAGAGGCCCCATAATCTTCACGACCATCAAGTCATAACAACTATGCGCACAAGATCCAGAACCCCACTCATATGAAAGGTTGTATACTTGACTGGCATGCAGATATCAGCTGCACCTCCACCATGATATCTAACGCTCCCTACCCCTGGTCCGACCACCACCTCATCATGCTCAATATCAATACCAATATCAGCCCTACCAACCCTCCCAATTTAGCCCCAGAGGCTCCCTCGAGAAATAAAAAGAATATCACAGCTAACAATTTACTTCCACTTATGCAACCTGTCCTGGCCTCACCAACCGATGATACGGCTGACCACACCCCACAGAATCTACAAAGACACAATATTGGCAGCTATAAATAAAGTAGCTCCTCTCGCACTACGCAAAGCCAAACAACCAGCCCATCACAATGGCTGGTTCACCCACAAGTTAAAAGTCTTAGGAACAACCAAAAGAAAAGCAGAATCACTCTGGTAAAAACTGCCCACTTTTGCCAACAAAAACATCTTTGAAACTGCCTCTAGAAATTATAAACAACAAGTATTTCTCACCAATGACTTTAAAATCCCCCCCCAGTCGCCCCTGATAGTCCGTCAGTTCTGATTGACTTTTTGGAAAAGTCCAACAACGTAAACAACTCAGTAGCGGGCTCTCAAAACACAGAAGATGTATCAATGCAAGAATGTGAGGGTTATTCTCTCTCAAGACGCCAAAAACGTCTGGCGTTGAAAGCAAAAAAAAGGCAGTTAAAGAAAAATCTGCACCTGTTTAAGATACAAAGAAAAACTAAAGAATGTAAAGTTCTGACAAATGAGGTTGCACTGTCAGACTTGATACAGCTGAATGTAGAAAGTCGAGTAGCTCTGCAGCTTCACAATGTCATTTCTGATGTAAATCCCTCCTGTCCAGTTTTGGACAATAAAAAAAATAAAAAATCACAAAAAACAAACAATATAAAGACACAACAAGGCGGGGTGTAGACCGTCGAGGGCGGAAACATAATTTCAGGGCCCGAGCACAGATCTCTCTGCGTTAGTCTGAAGGGGGAGGACATTAAAGAAGTAAAACAGCTCCAATTATCCAACTTTTATAAAATATTGGAAAAATGAACCTCAAGCCAAATCTTACCGCAAAAGATCTTGATTCAGATGGAGGAGGCCCCGATGACATCAATGGAATCTAACAGATTGGGCTTCAACTCACAACCATTAGTTGGTAATCGGAATTCCTTGCCCACAAGGGAAGTGGTCTCCTGGCTCTTGCCGGATAAGCCGCCTACAGTAAAAATTGAATTGGCTGATACCAACAAAAGGGTTGATATGGACCAGGCACTACCTGGGTTAAAAAATGTTTCTCAACAATCAATAGAGGTACCCGTGAAACATAATAGTGACCTTCCAATGATCATTAAGAAAGTTATATTGAATCTACTACCAGATGCATCTAGGCTTAAAAATCAGGACCAATGGGAAAGTCTAAAGGAAGGAAACGGAAATCTCCATCAGGTCCATGTGGAGGCCCCCTCTAATACCAACATGCAAGTCGAGCCGATTTTGAAACATCATATTCGGTTAACCACGCCAAGCACGGGAGAAAACTCCCAAAGGGACCAAGGTAACTTGTCTGAGCATCTTTTTAACCCCATAATTACACAAACAATGCATCAACAGGACGGTGAAGCTAGGTCTTGCCAACAGTCAATAATGCCAACTCACATTAAAGATAGTGACTTGCGCAATATGACTTGACGACAACCGGCCCTTCCAGATTACCCTAGCATTTTGCTATATAACTTATGTGATATTGGTGGTCCGCCTTCTCTAAATAGATCATGTGTTCTCTCACTGTTTAATGAGATCCCTCAATTGAGATTGATCTCCTCTGCAGACATTAGTTTGGTGGACTTTATAATAGAATAGTCCCGAGGTCTCAAAACATTTTTGGTCTCATAATACAGGAGACGGAACACTTTAATAAGATGGGGTACGACATCCTTATTTTCAACAATGGTTGGGATAGCGGTAGGGATTCTAAAGACCAGAAAGCCAATCCGCTACCACCGCAGGAAGAGGGCCGTTTGAATAAGGATGTCAATACTCCTGCGAGGGGAGGTGACGATCAAGAATGGAGATGGTTAGCGCTATCTCTGAGAGAATCTATATCTCAAATCCAAGCCATGCAACAGAAACTTTAGTTCCACTGATTCCACGCACTTTTGGTAAATCCTCTCATGGAACTCTAGGGGCCATTCAACCTTGATGGCCTCTAATGCTGTATGTACTAAACTTAAATCCATGGAGGTGATTTGTATCCAAGAAACACGGTTGAGAGTCCCTCTTCATTTGGATGGATTTGAATGTAGATACCAATTTGCTACAATGGGGCCTGTGGTAGACCATCGGGGGGCCTCTTAACAGCAATGAAAATAGCAAATGGTACACGAATAATGGAATCTCTCACTATTACAAGCGGTGTTCTGGTAATTGTATTGGAGTATATGAATTCCTATACTCCAATACAATTACCAGAACACCGCTGTTTGACGTTTATGCTGGTAATGAATATTTATTATAACCCACTAAAAAATGCAATGGATAACATTGTTCCATCCATCAATGCTTGCCTCTCGAACATGTTGCTCAAATACAGAGGTCTTGATATTATTGTATTGGGTGACTTTAATTTGGAAATAAGATATGGTGTGGGGTTGCATAAGAGGATGGGTTCCACCTCTTTTAGATCTATGGGTAACTCGGGACCGATAGATGGGGAACCCTATTCCACCTCTCGCAAAACCATGCAGGGGCACATCTGGTTTAAACTTTTCCATTCTTGGGGACTTACCCATATGAATCCTGTCTTTGAAACCTCTGCTAATGAATACACATGGTCAAATGGCATACAAACATTGGTTATTGATCACATGTTTCTCTCAGACAGACTCGCAGCCTGCTGTGTTGATTTCTCTGTGGGTGAATCCCACACGAGCGATCATAGAACTTTAGAGGCTAAACTGAATTGGTATTGTGCTAAACCGATTCAGGATTCCCTTTCAACGACTATGATAGCATCATGTAGGGGGAATCGAATTTGATGGCGTGATGGCAACATAGATAAATTAAACGCCACCTTTCTCTATGAGCACCATTGCACACCATTGTCTGCAAGACTAACATTATTTTCGGTCCCCTTTTTTTTTGTGACTATGTCAAATGTCTAATTGTTAGATCTGTAAAAACTAAAAAAAATGGAAACTTAAGGCACCAGCATGTGCATATTTACGATCCTATGGTAAGGGCAAAAAAATGACACAACCAGTCATATAAGAGCAATTCTAAAATCAAACCAAGATCATGATACAAAAGTTAAGGCAATCCATTCTATCAAACAAGCAAAAAAGAATTGGCTGAAAACCCATAGGATGTATATGCTGGAGAAACATAATACAGCCATGTTAACGGCACTAAGAGATTCATCTGCCCGGCAATTTTGGACGTTAATAAACTCTTTGGAAAAAACACAAGTAATACTACAAACTGTATGTGTACAAGAGGACGAATGGGCTACTTATTTCTCTACTTTATATGAAGGAAAGTTTGCCATGACGAATGGTCTAAAATCAATTCAAATGGGAAACTGGACATGTAATTTTGATGTTGAGGACATAGAAAAACAGATTAAGTCTGCTAATACATCTCGAGCTGCCGGCCGAAATGGGCTTACCAACAGTACAATTAAGAGAAACCCCAAATTATGGGCTAAGGCCCTCTATATATTATTTTCAGACATTATATTGACCCGTTCTATCCCTTCCTCCTGGAGGATCTCTTATATTGTTCCTATATATAAAAAAGGGGATAGAAGGTGCCCATATAATTACCGTCCAATATCTATCATGGGCGCAGACTCTAAAGTATTTGCAGGAATAGTCCTTCAGAAAATTGAGGAATGGGCTGAAATAAATCGGATACTCCGCATGCAACACTTTGGCTTTCGAAAAGGGATGGGCACTGAAATAGGGGGTTTCATTTTCACTCTCCTCCTGGAGAAGGCGTGTAAGAAAGCCGCCTCCCCTATATATCTAGCCTCGATCGATCTTTCCCTCACGTTCGACAAAGTAGACCGGGTAAGATTGTGGTCTAAACTGGCTTTAATGGGGATCCCGTTGGGACTCTTGACCATCCTAATACATCTACATGAAGATTCTGCCATTCAAATTCGATTAAATTTATCAGGGGATCTGTCACGGCATATACAAACAGGTAATGGTTTGAGACAGGGGTGCTTGTTTGGACCCAACCTTTTTAACCTATATATACTGGATGTTGATGGGCCTTTAACAGCAGCATCCCTTGTCTCACCAAAAATTGAGGGTGGGAAAATATCTTGGACAGCTCATGCCGACGATCTTCTTCTGATTGATGCCACCCCTCTGGGTCTTCAGCTGAAATTGTCGGCCCTTTCGAAATATGTGGATAACAATGGCTTGGTTATCAACGGGAAGAAATCTGTTGTAATTACCCTAACAAATACGAGAAAACTCCCCAATTTCAAATGGAGGATAGAGGGTTGTTTATTGCTTAAGGGTAGATATCTTTGCTACTTGGGTTTCCCGATTTTCAGTGGTTTTACGATCCATATGTACTGGAATTATTACCTTGACAAAGTAGACAAATTGATCTACCAAATGCAAAAGGTAGCTACAAAATACTGTAAATACTCAGTGACCCCGGTAATCAGGTTTTACAATCTCAAAGTAATACCTAAACCGTTATATGGTTTTGAAATTCTTCCTTTTCCAACTCACTGATTGGCCGCCAAATTGGAATCTAAAATTTGGCAGAAAATACTTTACTGTCTACCGAGGGGTGTTCCAATGTTAGCTATTCGTTTCGAGTTGGGCCTTCTCGCATTAGAAAATAAAATAAGGTGGAGAAGAATAGCCCCATATCAGAATCTTATTATTGCTGAAGATAATACCCTATATGCACTTATGGGTTGCAGACTGAGAACCAGTTCCTCGACATCGAAGTGGCTGCTGAACCTTCAAATAGATTGCTTGAATTGTCTTGATTCCATCTGTCTTACCTTGGAAACTCTGATACTTAATCATATGAGAGTTAAGGATAAACTTCAATGCCTGGATTGGCTGCAATCCATGGAAAGGGTTGAGGCCTCCAGGATTTATAATCAGATAATTTATGATGGAAAGAAAATTGCAACTCCAGAGTCATACTTAATTAAATTCCCTGACCCTAGAAGGAGGGCTGCATACATGAGATTTCGCTTCAACGTTTTGCTGACAGGGGAAATTTTAGAAACTCGCTCTGGTACTACACAGAGAATCCCCTGTCGTTTTTGCCACTGTATTGAAACACCTGAAAAACTGAAGCATTTATTACTGAAGTGTCAGGCATTAATCCCCCAACGACTGGCAATTTTTGGTAAATTTGTTCACGATACTTCAAGAGTTGATATTGAAGATCTATGATGGAATATGCTTTATGGCAAATTGAATGCACTGAAATTGCTGTAGTGACATTTTTGTATGAAGTTTGTAATCTGCCTGCAGCCACACAATCTTAATAATCGGAATGTCTTGGGAAATTGAATTAACAAAGGAATTCATGATTTATCTGCTACCTGTAAAAAGGCAAAATATGCTCGAAATGACAACTGTTATACATCGCTGCTAATGCATGTATGTTCTCATTTGGAAACCCACTTAGGCGATAACTTAACACTTCTGTTAATAGGACTAAGGGCTTAATACCAGATGTGATGTTGTATATACTGAATGCAAAATAGGTTTTAATTGTTTTTTTTTAAAATCAAACTTGAATATTCTTCCTTTTGTATAAAAACTGTATTTTGTGTTTCTTTTGTAAAGGTTTATATTCTGTAAATCAAACGCAAAAAAATAAATAATAAAAAAATAATAATTATACAACAACAGAATATCCAAAGCTAGCTCCAATACCAAGGAACTTTTCCTAATCCTCAGAGAGCTAGAAACCCCTATCCCTCCCTAGAAAGCTGCAATAAAGATGCTAACTGGTGCGATAACATTAAAAAAGCTCTGCAAAACAAAATTAGTCACCTCCAATCAGCAACTGAAGCCAAAAAGAACAGCCTAAACAAATATCACAAACCACCACCTCCTTCCGCCACCTCCACTAACAGCAAGGGCCTCCCACAATTCAAATTCACGGGAGTCTTTATCCCAGAATTATCCTTAGCTTAAAACCCTCAGGGTGCCAAGGTGACCCCTGCCCACCTAAAGTCATCAAGGACTGTGCCCTCCGACTCACCCCTTTTATCACCAATCTTATCAATGCATCATTCAAAAACAACTGTGTCCCAACGGACCTAAAAAGCGCGTGGGTACTACCACTTTTAAAGAAACCAACCCTTGACCCAAACACTCCTATGAATTACCGTCCTTTAACAATGGTACCATTTCTCTTGAAAATTCTTGATAAAGTAGCATACCTGCAAATTCTGAAATACATGGAAGCTAATAATATTCTGGGGCTACGCCAGTCCGGTTTCCGTCCAAGACACAGAACAGAAGCTGCACTACTGGATTTAAAAATCCAAATGGACAACCTTAGGGACAAGGGGAAATCAGCTGTGCTTCTTCTCCTAGACCTTTCCGCTGCATTCGATCTGGTGGACCATAATATTCAGTGTAAACACCTAACTTCAGCAGCTAACTTCTCCCCAAACGCCACACTATGGATCAAATCTTTCCTCAGCGACAGAACTATGAAAGTCTTCTCCCCTGAAGCCGATGCACCCCCCAGCCTTGTCACCTGCGGAGTGCCACAAGGCTCCTGCGTGGCTCCCACTTTGTACAATATCTTGACAAAGCCACTCTTTGACCGCCTCAACGACCTGGGTGTCACCTACACTAATTACGCAGATGGCACCCAGGTCCTCATCCCAATCTCTGGTGACCACAACGCAGACACAGCCATCCTCAATGCCATCTACCTATCTATCCAAGAATGGATGGCTCAGCACAGGCTGCGTCTAAATGATGATAAGACTGAGCTGCTTATCGTCGCCTCTCAACAGAAAATCGCCAAACTAAATACCCTCTTCAAGTCATTCATCATAGATGGAAACACCATTAAAGTCACTAAAGAGGTAAAAACGCTTGGCTTCTACTTAGACCCCTCTCTTAATCTTAATAAAGAAATAAATGCCACCACGTCAGCCACCTCCTACACATGCAAGCTCATTAGTGCCTACAGAAAATACCTCTCATAGGACAGCTGTCTTACTCTAGCCAGAGCCCTAGTCCTTTCACGCCTTGACTACTGCAACGCCTTGTATGCCGGCACTAAGATCCAGAATATCCGGAAGCGACAGGTACTACAAAACAATGCCCTCAGAGCCGCTCTCAACGTCCCCAGATTGAAACACATAACAGCCAATAGATTCCAACAACACTGGCTCTCAGTACATGAACGTATCATGTTCAAATCACTCACCCTAACACACAAATGCCTTTACCAGATGCCCCCCGCCTACCTATCAGACAACATCACCTTGACACAATGATCCAGACCATCTAGAGCAGCTTATCAGCTCTGCATCGACACTTCCAGGTTTAAGCTCCAAAATGCAGGTGGTAGCAGTTTCCCCACCATTGCAAGCAAACTCTAGATATCACTGCCGCTCCCACTTAGATTTCAGGAATCATTCTGGATCTTCCGGAAACAACTTATTCACTCAAAGCCCAAATAACTAAGTATTCCAATTAGCCCACCCCGTTTCTACTCCCTCCTGTATCTGCATTCTCTGCATGTTACTATGCTCACGTTATGTTACTATGCTCACTGTCTGTTACCATGTTCTCGTCTCTACTCCCTCTTGCCCCTCCCGGTATCTGCATTCACTGTATGTTACTATGCTCAAGTTAACTATCTGTAATGTTATAGGCTTGTGCTATGTCTGTCTTTATTATACCTGCTGGTGTAAAAACATACGTCTACATCCTGTATGCGCCCAGATTCCTTTGTGCTTGGTGTTGCATGGCATCCTTCCTGGGAGCATGGTAGCTCCCAGTTTGTTGTAATGGGTCACGTGGCAATAGCCACGTGACCAACTTAATAAAAGATGCAAGCTGCTTCCGGCTCCCCAGTCAGACCAACCACGACTCCGGTGTACTATCTGTTCTGCACCATGCTGGTGCTACACCACGTGCTGTGGGCCCAAGGACGGGGCCCAACACGAGGACGGTGCCCCTGCTGGGCAACGGCATCCATTAACGATGTGGCAGCCAGGTGATCCCGGCTGTTTTGGCGACCCTGGCCTGGGTGCCCCCAGAGCCAGGGCCATCGTGTGCCGGGTGCCCCCAGCCACGTGGTACCTCCAGTGATCTGGGGTGGGTGGGGTGACCCCCACTACATGGTCCGCGGCATGATCGCCGCCTTAACGGCCCATGTCGGGTGTGCCCGACGTGTGTATGGGGCCTGCTTGGTGGTCCGGGGCGGGCCCCCAACAATGGCGACAATGGAAAGGGGCCCTGCATGCCCCAAAGGATGGTGAAGAGCTGCCCCCCCCCACCTGCAGGAAGCAAGCGGCATACGCCGCATCGAGGGCTCGGGTGCCGCTCTGGGATGCTGTCATGATCCTTGCCCCTGGCCCTCACTGGCAAGTCAGCCTTCCAGTTAGGGCCATGTCAAAGGCCTTAAAACCTCCTAATAACCACCATGAAGACCAACATTAGAATGGGACTATTTACTTGGGATTATTTAACTTGGGGGATTCAGCCAACATGGAGGCACACACATAGCTCAGTTACAAGGAACTGAGCTATGCAGTCTAGTCTTTTGGGTGTGGCAGGCCTGGGACTACTTTACCTGGACTACTTTGGGTGTGGTAGGCCTGGAACTATTTTACCTGGACTACTTTACCTGAGACTATTTAAACTGCACCCAAACAGCAGATATACTTTGTGTTATTCTGCTGTGGGCAGCGTAACGCTCACCGTGTCCAGTTCTTTGATGCCAGCTTACCTGAAACCAAGGACCTGCAGAGAGAGAAAGAACACTACGAAACTTACCTGGAACAGTATCCTGTCTTCAATCCATCGCCGACTTCAGTTCCACTGACCTGAAGGTACGAACTCCATCATCCGTCACCGCATGCATCCTGGAATACCATAACCTGGAAAGAGGAGAAAGAAAGACAGCATTAGTAAGTGTTTACTCACGTTTCCTCCCGAATGAAGAAAGCCACACAATTCTTACCTGGTTAGTCATCTCCTGGTCAGTATCATTGCTGGAACATTACAGCGCTCGGCGAGGAACACCGCAACCTGCAAAGAGAAAAAAGACACAGGTTAGCAATATAAAAGGCGAAACAGCGCGGTACATCGCGCATTACTCACCGCACAGCATCGCGCACACCGCGCTTTCGCCTACCGGCCCATGCTCATCTCAAAACTGCATGACAACACCAAAATACCTTTCTATACCTAAAAGGAAAGAAACAAGACATTATTATTCTAACTAAGAGGAACATAAGAACTGCATATAAAGACTGTAAAGCAGCAAACCTACGGAGTTGCAGCAGGCCTGGATTCCCATAGGGGGGCTTGCACCAGTGAAGTAACTTGGTCGCTGCTCGCCCCCCCACATCTATGCGCCCCTGCCACGAGGAGCAGGACGGAGAATCCACCTTTTACAATATTAAGGTGAGGAGAGGGCCCAAGGGGGATGAAGGAGTTCAAGGGAGGTGGGAAAACAAAGACAATCTGGTATTGAATCCAGCTCTCCTATTTTGCAGACCCAACTTTAACCAGAGGCATTACCAAGGGACCAGGAAAGGGTTCAAGAGTGCAAATCATCCAACCAGGGCTGGGTGGCGTCCCCTTGGATACCAGGTAAGCGTAACAGAACGCAAAGCCTCAGTATTATCCACCTGGGCGTCATGGAGACTTCAGAGACTGACCAGTTAGTTCAGTTGTTGGGACAATTACGCGCTGAAGTACATTCAGCCATGCAAGAAACCAACGCTCTTAGGAGGGATTTGATTGTTACTAAGGATCGTACCGACAAAATAAGTAGACAATAGCTCCAATCACAGTAACATTCCGCCAGCACCAGTACCAACTTCTTCCACCAATCCAGTACAAATAACCCTTCCTGGGGCAGTTCTTTTAGCTCCACCTGAACGATTTACAGGGGACCCCAAGAAGTATGCAACGTTAATGAACCAGTTTCGTCTTCATTTCCTTTGCAGACCTGGGGCTTTTCCTAACGACCAGGCGCGGGTTGCTTTTATCTTGTCATATCTGATTGTCAGTGCTGCGGATTGGTCGTACCATTGGTAAATCAGGATAACCCATTGTTACATGACTTTGGGGTTTTCCAGATGGAAATGGAAAAACTCTTGCTCGTCATACTCAAGGCCAAGCATTAGACAACAAACTTTTGCCACTCCGTCAAGTAAGTCAAGACTTGCTTACATATATAGCAACATTTAGCAGACTAGTTGTTGAAGCTCGGTGGCCTGAGGAAAAAGGGACCACACTATTTCATCAGGGTCTACGAGGAGAACTAAAGGATGTCCTTGCTCAAGTGGTTAACCCACCTAAAGACTGTGGAGAATTCATCAACCTTTTAGTGCAACTAGATCACAGAATACAAGACAGAAAAGCGGACCAGATAAGGTTAGACACTCAAGCTGTGTATGTCCGGTCAAAGGATAATGTTCCACGGACATTGGAAAACACAGTAGAACCCATGCAAATCGGAGGTGTACAGCCCCCTTTAACTAAAACTGAAAGAGACAAGAGAAGGCAACAGCAATTATGCTTATATTGTGGAAAATCAGGCCTCTTCCTCAAAGAATGTCCAGTGAAACCACCAAGGAGAACTGTTGGAGCCACAGAGAAGGAGGATAATAACAAGGAGTCGGAAAACTACCAAGCCGGGCAAGCGTAGAGGGACGCTTGTCGAGCGAGAAGGATGAGCCACAGACCTCACACTTTGCATTACCAGCAATTTTGATCAATCACCAACAACCGTCTCAGATGCATGCTGTCGAAGCATACATAGACAGCGGAGCAGTTGGGAATTATGTAGACCAAGATCTGGCAGCAGAGATGGGGCTTCCCTTATGCTCTAAGTCGACTACTGAAAAAGTTACTACTGTTGATGGGACAGAAATAGCTTCCGGGCCAGTAACCCAATGCATAGCAGCACTAACCCTACTGTGCCAGGATGGACACCGAGAATCTATTACATTCGATCTCATCAAAGCTCCTCAGTTTCGACTAATCTTAGGGATGCCATGGTTGGTAGCTCACAACCCTCTAATAGATTGGCGTGCCAAGAAGTTGGCCTTTTCCGATGACTGTGCTCGCACCTGTAATTACCAAGAAAAGGGGAAAACAGACTTATGTACATCTGCTACTCCCAGTACAGCGGTGATTGTACTAGGTGTGACTAGTACTCTACCAAATGAATACCAAGATTTTCAAGACGTGTTCCAGAAAGAACAAACCAATACTCTACCACCGCACAGGCCCTATGATTGTCAGATCGATCTCATACCTGGTGCGCAAATTCCTTGTGGTCGAATCTATGCACTTACTGAACCAGAAAACCTCCATTTGAAATCTTATCTTGATCAGTACCTGGCAAATGGATTTATCTGCCCATCTAAATCACCGGCAGCCAGTCCCTCATTCTTCGTACCAAAGAAGGAAGGAGATTTGAGGACTTGCCTCGACTATCGCGCATTAAACCAGATCACAGTAAAAAACTATTATCCACTGCCCCTTATTCCCGAATTATTGGATCAAGTCAAAGACGCCCAAATCTATACCAACTGGACCTTAGGGGGGACGTACCATCTTGTTCGGGTGAAGAAAGGAGACAAATGGAAAACCACCTTTCGTACCAAATACGGCTTGTATGAATACCAGGTAATGCCTTTTGGACTTTGCAACGCTCCTGCTGCATTCCAGTACTTTATGAATGATGTTTTGCGGGAGTTAATCGACGTTTAACTGGTTTACATTGATGACATTTTAGTGTATTCTGCTACAAAAGAAGACCATGTCAGGCATGTCCGCTCCGTCCTTACTCAACTCTGCCAACATAAACTGTATGCAAAACTTGAAAAATGCTCTTTTCATGTCACCGAAGTGGAGTTCCTCAGTTTTATCCTCACACCAAAAGGTATCAGAATGGATAGGCACAAGGTAGATGCCATTCTTAACTGGCCGTCACCAACTTCATCTAGAGTATGTTGGGCTTTGCAAACTTTTACCGCCGATTCATCCCATATTTTTCCCAAATAGTGCATCCAATTACATCACTATTGAGAAAAAACAATAAAAAGTTCCATTGGACCGAAGAAGCAGAGAAGGCCTTTCAAGAACTTAAGAAAAAATTCACTTCTGCTCCAGTTCTACGGCATCCTCGCCCAGACCTTCCTTAAATAGTTGAAACAGATGCCTCTAGCATGGCTATGGGAGCTGTTCTCTCACAAAGGGACCCAGGAACTGGCCAGTTACACCCTGTGGCCTTCTGGTCACGATAATTCTCACCTCCTGAACTCAACTATGCTATCACAGACAAAGAACTCTTGGCTATAAAATATCAGCTTTCAAGGCATGGCGGCACTATCTCCTTGGTGCTAGACATACTGTCACGGTCATAAATGATCATCGAAACTTGCAATACCTAAAAACAGCAAAGGCTCAATCATTCCGTCAACTGCGGTGGGCTCTTTTCTTCGCTGAATATGACTATGTGATCACCTACCGGCCAGGAGTCAGAAACTGAAAGGCTGACGCCTTGTCCCGCATGGGTGTTGATGAAAAGGTATACATAATTCCAGATCCATTAGCCATCATTTCAGAAGACAAACTCCTGGGTCTTACAACAACATTGACACAGGGTGAACTCCAAAACCTATCCAAATATTAATGGATCCCACTTTCTCACAAGAGTGGTGTACTCAAGGAGATCATTACACCATTAAAGACCTGTTACCATATTTTAGGAACCGTCTATACTTACCAAGTAAGGATTTACAAGAGGAGGTTATTTCGGGTTATCACGACTCCCTGATTGAAGGTCATCCCGGAATTGCCAAAACTCTAGCTAAAATAAAACGAAACCATTGGTGGCCCACATGGCGTAAAGAGATCATACAATGTATCCAATCTTGTGGTGTGTGGGCACAAAACAAGTCCCAAAATCAGAAATCAGCTGGTCTTCTCCAACCATTGGAAATTGGACACACACTGTCCCTTGATTTCATTACAGATCTACCTCCCAGTCAAGGATTCAACACCATCTTAGTAGTTGTAGACTTGTTCTCTAAAATGGCACACTTTATTCCTTTTAAGGGTCTTCCAAATGCATCCAATTCAGCAAAAGTATTCTTGGAGGAAATCGTATGGCTACATTGCTTTCCATCGGTCTTGATCTCAGATCGAGGTAGTCAGTTTGTATCAAACTTCTGGGGGAAATGCTGTTCAATGGCCTAAATTGACATTCGACTATCCACAAGTCATCATCCTCAAACAGATGGCCAAACAGAAAGAACAAACCAAACCCTCAAGCAATACTTACGTTGCATGTTACATCAAGTGGAAAGAAATTGGAAGGACTTGCTATGGATAGCTGAATATGCCTATAATAATTCATTACACACCAGCACTGGACAAACCCCTTTCTACACTACATATGGTAGACATCCACGTACTGTTACACTCACCTGGTATCCACAGGGACGCCACCCAGACAGGTTACTCGCTGGTATGCTTTTCAGCTCTGCGGGGAAGGTTCTGCCTTGTGGTAGAGTTAGGCGTGCTCTCCGTCCTGCCTTCTCTGCAGGGGCGCTTTTTCTTTCGTGGGCAGATGCAGTCCAGTTACTTCACTGACGCCAGCCCGTTTGATATTGGTCAGGTAGGTCTTATTGCTGTTCTTCAGTTTTGTTGCTATACTGCATGTCTTTCTTTGTTTAAAATGTCTCTTTTTTCTCCCTTAGGTATGCAGAGCTTCAGCGCGTCGAACTGGCTTGGTTGAGCCCCGCTGCTAAATGATGGCGCATTAAGAGCGCTATGATGCGGTAAGTAAGCGCTATGTGCAGTGCTGCAAAGTCTTGCCTTTGCTAACCTGTGTTTTCCTTCCTTGTAGGTCGCAGTGTTCTTCAGCGCGAGTGGAATGTCCGGAGTGGTGCCAGCCGAGAGGCGACCAGCCAGGTAAACCTTTTGAGCAGTTCGTAATTTGCAAATGTCTCTACTGCTTTCTTTAATCTTGCCTCTATCTTCCTCTTTCAGGTCGGTCTGTCCGGGAGGCGTGCAGATTCGATGAAGCTGTTCTCAGGAGCTGCGAGTGGCTAAAGATGAAGACTGCAGGTCTTTCAGGTTCTGCTTCTCTGAGGTTTGCGGGAATAGCTGGACATAGTGAGCGTCACGTTGCAAGCTGCAAAGTAATACGAAGCGTGTTGTCTGGCACGGGTGTGGTTTAAATAGCCCCAACAAAATAGTCCAGGTAAAGTAGTCCCTAGGCTACCACACCCAAAACACTAGACCGCATAGCTTGGTTCTTAGGAACCAAGTTATGTGGATGCCTCCATGTTGGCTGACAATACAATAAAGTAGTTCCCAAGCACTTTGTTTTTCATGGTATATGAGCCTGGCGCCTTAGGCGCCAGGACTGAAACCATGAGGGCTTTTGAAGAGGATGCCAGGCTCTAGAGGCCCGAGTCCTGACTCCACCTGGCCAATGGGTTTGCCAGAGGGGGTTTTGGGCAAGGGTCATGACAGCACTCCCCCTAAGGCCCCTCCCATGGTGTTCCTTCTGTCTGGCCCAGGTTTGGTTGGGAAGTTCCGATGGAATTTCCTGATTAGACCTGGTGCGTGGATATTCTCACTGGGCTCCCAGGATCTATCTTGTGGTCCAAATCCTTTCCAATGGACAAGATATTATAGCTTGGTCCTAGAGTATTTAGAGTCCAAGATATCTTTGACTTCGAATTCTGGTTCTCCATCAACAAGTATGGGCTTAGGTGGTGTCCCAATCCGTGTGCCGGGTTGCATTGGTTTCAGGAGGGACACATGGAATACCGGGTGGATGTGTAAATTAGGTGGTAAATCCAGTTTCACGGCTGCTGGGTTGATAATTGCCTTAATGGTATAGGGTCCTAAGAATCTGAGATGAAAGGTCCGGGTTCCCTTGATGGGTACAAATTTAGCGGCTAGCCAAACTTTGTCTCCTACTTGATAATCAGGGGCCTTTTTCCGATGTTGGTCGGCGAATCTCTTTTGTTTTTCTGTGGCATGAATAAGGTGTTCCTTTGCCCTTTTGAAAGCCTGAATAATAATTGTGTGTAGAGTCTTTACCGGTGGCATTTCCAAGCTGGCTGGAAGGTCTAGTTCAGAGGTACGTGGATGTCTGCCATAAAGGGTATAGAAGGGAGTTTGTCCCGTGCTCGAATGCAAAGAATTGTTATATGCATATTCGGCTATCCATAGTAGGTCTTTCCAATTCCTTTGTTCATGGTGAATTGCTTGAGTGTCTGATTGGTTCTCTCGGTTTGGCCGTCCGTTTGGGGATGGTGACTGGTAGATGGCCGAACGTCGATCTGCGCCATTGCACAACATTTTTTCCAGATGTTTGAAACAAACTGGCTGCCTCGATCAGAGACCAGAACCGAAGGGAAGCCATGTAGCTTAACCACGCCCTCCAGGAACACTTTTGCTAAAGTGGCTGCGTCTGGGAGGCCTTTGAGAGGAATAAAATGGGCCATCTTCGAGAATAAATCCACAACTACAAGGATGGTGTTGAACCCTTGGCTTGGAGGTAGATTAGTGATGAAGTCAAGGGAAAGAGTGTGCCATGGAACTGGAGGAATGTCCAATGGTTGTAGGAGACCAGATGGTTTTTGTTTCTGTGATTTATTTTGGGCGCAGACACCGCAGGACTAAATATACTGAATGATGTCCTTACGCCAGGTAGGCCACCAAAAGTTCTCTTTCACCTTAGCTAGGGTTTTGGCGATCCCAGGATGCCCTTCGATCAGTGAATCGTGATAGTTTGAAATAATATGCTGTTGTAATTCCTTCTTGGGTATATATAGGCGATCCCTAAAAAAGGGTATATTGTTCTCCTTGAGTTTGCCATGCGAGATAGGCATCAGGATTCATTGTCCGTTGGATTTCTTTTCGTAGTTCTGCTTGTGTTAAGGCTGTCGTGATACCCAAGAGTTTGTCTTCAGGTATTATAGGTACTGGGTCTGGAGTTGTATATACTATTTCTTCTATGCCCATGCGAGATAAGGCATCCGCCTTTCCGTTTCTGACTCCTGACCGAAATGTGATTACATAATCATATTCGGCGAAGAAAAGGGCCCACCGTAATTGGCGCGAGGACTGGGCCTTGGCTGTTTTGAGATATTGCACGTTTCGGTGGTCTGTGATGACTGTAATGGTGTGTCTGGCCCCCAGAAGGTAGTGCCTCCAGGCTTTAAAGGCGGATTTGATAGCCAGGAGTACCTTGTCCGTGATGGCATAATTAATCTCTGGAGGTGAGAACTTTTTCGACCACAAGGCCACGGGATGTAGCTGGCCAGTTTCCGGGTCTCTCTGTGAAAGGACAGCCCCCATTGCGAGACTGGACGCATCAGTTTCAACGACATAAGGGAGGTCTGGACGAGGATGTCGCAGGATTGGAGCAGAGGTAAACCTTTGTTTAAGTTCCTGAAAGGCTTCTTCTGCTTCTTCGGGCCAAGCAAACTTTTTATTTTTTTTTTGGAATAGTACTGTGATTGGGTGCACAACCTGAGATAAGTCTGGGATGAACCGGCGGTAGAAGTTCGCAAAGCCCAGCATGCTTTGTACCCCTTTCAGAGACGTCGGTGAAGGCCATTTCAGAATGGCATCTACCTTGTGCATGTCCATTCTGATGCCTCCTGGAGTAAGGATAAAACCAAGAAATTCTTCTTCAGTGACGTGAAAAAAGCATTTTTAAAGCTTTGCAAACAAGCAATGTTGACGGAGCTTGGTGAGGACTGAACGAACGTGCGTGACATGATTTTGTTCCGAGGCTGAGTATACTAAGATGTCGTCTATGTACACTAAGGCGCACACATCAATTAACTCCCTTAAGACGTCATTCATGAAATATTGGAATGCCGCAGGAGTGTTGCATAACCCGAAGGGCATGACTTGATATTCAACAAGATCCGATTTGGTATAAATATGGGCATCTTTAACTTTGTCTAGCATCTCAGGGATAAGTGGCAAGGGGTTGCGGTTCTTCACAGTGATCTGGTTCAAAGCGCGGTAGTCAATACAGGTTCTCAAATCTCCTTCCTTTTTCGGTACGAAGAACAAAGGACTGGTTGCGGGGGATTTAGAAGGACGGATAAATCCGTTTGCAAGGTACTGGTCTAAATAGGATTTCAAATGAAGGTTTTCTGGTTCTGTGAGAGCGTAGATCCTGCCGCAAGAGATTTGTGCACCAGGAACAAGGTCGATCTGACAGTCATAGGGCCTGTGCGGTGGCAATGTATTGGCTTGGTCCTTTCGGAAAACATCCTGGAAATCATGGTATTCACTTGTTGTATTCACAGCTGATCCCTGCGGAAATACTATGAAATGCGGTAAGCGCTGCGCCACACCCCCGAATCGGCACCCGAAGCCACACGCAGCATTCATATTTTATACCAGATGCGGCTGAATGAATATTGCATGCGGATGCCCATCATAGCAGATTTGATGCCATGGATCGTTGTGCCCGCCATTAAGGTACACGAGGTACCTAGTTACTTAAAGATGGCCGCCCGATGAATCTGGAGGCCTCCCCAGCCTAGCCAGGCCCACAACTGCACCTACCCACTCCTCATTGGCTGCCTTGCCCCTCTTCAGCCGGATTGGCTGCCGGCAGAACAGCCGGCCCACCTACAAGAAGGCCCACCGAGAATAAGGCTGTCGCCTGTTCTCAGTCTTTTCTGGCCGCTTCTGCCGTCTGCCAGACCCCCTTGGGTGGCATACCCACCAAGGCAAATGTAATGCCCCTTGGGTCTACCCAGCGCCACTGAGCCCTTATCATCTGCTGCCACACCCACAAGCTCACTTGAACTCCTGACCACCATTGACTACTGGCTACGAGTATCTACACCTCACACTTTATGGACTTCAAACAACTTTATGTCTGGTATGTGTACTATGCCTCTTCCCAACTATAAATGCCCCTACTGTCCCATTTGCTGCCCCGTTGCACTCCAACGTAATGCTTTACTATGATCCCAGTTGCATGACAATACCATTCAATTGCGCTACTCAACTCGAGGTACTGCATAATCATAACCCAGGGTATTCCAGGTATATTTAGGGTCTGCCCTTTGCATTCCAGCCTGCTCCCACCTTGATTCTGCCACTGCCCTCAGCACCGCAGCCTAACTGAGACACCTGAACCCTGGCGCAGCGTTACCACAACATAGCCAAACTATGTTAGCGCCTGATCTAATCTGCATATTGTGCCCAGCTAGTGCCCACTGCGCGTCAGCACTATTATACTTTGCATATTAACTAATGTGTCCCACTACATCCAGTTACTGCACCAAAACACCTCACCCCAATCTGTAATTCTAGGCTCTACCTACTGTTATTTAAACTCAGGGGCTATGCTACTGTATTTCAGCTAACTGTGCAACATCGTATCTAGATGCTACCTACTGTTATCTTAAACTCAGGGGTTACGCCATTGTATTTTAGACTAACTGTGCAAATTCAAACCTAGAGGCTCCCTACTGTTATCTTAACTCAGGGGTTACGTCATTGTATTTTAGACAAACTGTGCAAATTCGAATCTAGATGCTACCCATTGTTATCTTAAACTCAGGGGTCATGCCATTGCATTTTAGACAAACTGTGCAAATTCGAACTTAGATGCTACCTGTTACACCTCAGCTTAAGTGTGCAATTTAGAGACTTTAATGCTGCTACTCTCTCTGCCATACTAATACTGAGACTGAACCTGCCCTGTTACTTGCTTGACCGTGGCTAGTACCTCCTTGCCTATAGTCTCACTTTTAATCAGTATATACTCAGCATGTGTCTCTTGGTCACCTGCCTGCTTGCCTGTGCACTACTCTGCCTAAATACTGCAGTACAGTCCAGAATGGCTCCATACCTACCTGCCAGGACCTACTCGACCACATTCAACACCAAATCATCCAGCAACTCACACCAAGACATAAATGCCTTACAGCCATTGCTACCTAATAGCCTCCCTCGCTCCACCACTGATAGGAACTCAGGACTCAGAGCCAGATTAGCTAGAATTTATGAGCCCCTTGTCCGATCACTGCCCACCACACAGAAACTTAAAACCCTGCCAGTCCAACCTAGTTTATCTACTAGGAAACCCAACTCACCTCAGAATCCCAATTCCACCCCTCCACCTAGTGCCACTAATCAGGGCACTCATGAACCAACACAGGACCACTGCCAGACTACCACTACTAAAACTACAGCCAGCACCCAAATCAAGGGAGCCCTGATCAACGCCAGATCATTGGTAGCTCATGCAACAGAAATCGCAGATTTGATTCTTAATGAAGACCTTGACTTCCTTGCTATTACCGAGACCTCGCTACACCCAGCAGCAGGTCCTATGCTAATGCTTGCAGTCCCAGATAACTATTCTATCCAGAGACAAGATCGACCCAACTCCAGAGGAGGGGGTGTCGCCATTATCCACAAATGTAGTCTCACCATCAGACCTGCAACAACCATCAACGTCCCCTCTTGTGAAATACTCTCAGTTAAAGTCCCTATCACCCATACCCAAACTTTCAACATCCACTTGATCTACCGCCCTCCAGGCCCAACAGGCACCATCCAGCAACCTTAAAAGCTCAACCCAAGTACTCACCTTGGGGGACTTCAACATGGGCTTTAACGAACCAGATGACCAACTCGCTAGCTCTACAGCCAATACCCTCTCCAAGCTAGGCTTTGTACAAAGAAGCTTGGCACCCACACATGCTAAAGGCAGAACACTAGATTGGGTGGCCGACTATAACTGCCTAGCGAATATCACCAACACTTCACCTTTAGCCTGGACCGACCACCACCTGATATCGTTCATGCTCTCCACCATCCGACCACCACCCCCACCGACTATCAGGGCCCCACCTACACTCATGAGAAACAAGAAGAGCATCACAGTTGAGAGACTCATCCCAAACCTTCTCCCCACACTCAACACACTCCCTGAAAATTTGGATCCAGAGATTCTGAACGAAGAATATAACAAAATCATGGCCACCTCACTGGATCTAATTGCCCCCCTCAAACTCAGACCAAGCAAACCAAAAACGCATCTAAATAACTGGTACACACCATTCCTTAAAAACCTAAGGCAGCAAAAAAGAAACTGTGAAGCTATTTGGAAAAAACTTCCCTCAGCAGCTAACAAACTAAAACTCTCTAAACTAGCAGCCCTTTACAAAAAAGAAATATACCTGGCTAAACGAACCTCCTTTGACTCCCGTATATCCCAAGCAAAATCAAACATGAAGGAACTATTCTCTATCCTTAAAGAAGTACAAACCCTGATAGCACCCCCAGATACTTGCAACAAAGACAAGAATTGGTATTCAGAAATCCAAAACGCCCTAGCCAACAAGATTGCTACCTTACAGAATAAGATCTCCCATAAAAAAGCCTCCTTAAACAATCCCCCCCTTTCTAAAACACCAGAGACGTCTACCATAAGAGAAATTACCCGCTTCAATTTCTCCAAAGTCACTACACTTGAAGTGGAAAAAATTATCCTGTCTCTGAAACCTTCTAATTGTCAAGGAGATTTGTGCCCGGTACAACTCATCAAGGATGCCGCCCGTGACCTCTCCCCTTTCATTACGAAACTAATTAATGCATCCTTCTCCACTGGCTCCATCCCTACTAATCTAAAACAATCCAGGGTACTCCCACTACTACAAAAACCTACACTTGACCCAGCCACATCCATCAACTACAGACCCATAACAACTGTACCATTCCTTCTAAAAATCTTGGATAAGGTCGCCTATGTACAAATACAGAGGTACCTGGAAGAACATCACCTTTTAGGAGCCAGGCAATCAGGCTTCCGTCCTCAACACGGTACAGAAACTGCCCTCATCGACTTGAAAGCCCAGATCGATGAGCTCAGAGATAATGGCCAAGCCACCCTACTCCTCCTCTTTGACCTCTCTGCTGCCTTCGACTTGGTCGACCACTCTGTCCTGTGCACACACCTTCACACATCAGCCCACTTTTCTGCTGAGGCCATCACTTGGATCAGTTCATTCCTTAATGGTAGAACCGCGAGGTTCTTTTCACCCACAGCAGCAGCAGACCCTATACCTATCACCTGTGGGGTTCACAGGGTTCCTGTGTCTCCCCTACTTTGTACAATATATTTACTAAGCCCTTTTTTGATGATTTGGATCATCTCGGTATCACCTACACCAACTATGCGGATGATGCCCAGATCCTCCTTCCGCTTTCTGGAGATTATGGAAAGGATTTGGCCTTGGTAAATAGAGTGTACATCATCATCCAGGCATGGATGGCCAAACACGGACTATGCCTGAATGATGATAAAACTGAACTTATCATCCTAGGCACTACTACTAGCCTAAAGGAACTAGGACCGGCCTACGGCTCCTTCGTGATTGATGGCAACAACATCAAAGTGGGACAAGAGGTCAAAACATTAGGCTTCTACCTGGATTCCAATTTCTCCTTCAATAGACAGGTGAGCTCCCTAGCATCCTCCACAGCATACACATGCAGATTGATCCGCACAGCCAAACCATTCCTGTCCGACACCAGCTGCCTCTCCATCGCTAGAGCCCTTACACTGTCCCGCCTTGACTATTGCAACACCCTATATGTGTGATCTTCTAAAGCCATCACCAGCAAACTACAAACTCTTCAGAATAATGCTCTCTGAGCAGCTTTGGGCATCTCCAGAAGAGAGCATATCACATCTCATAGCCAACAGTACAATTGGCTATCCATCAAAAACAAAATTCTTTTGAAAACGGCGTCACTCACTTATAAATCCCTCAACAACGCAGCCCCGATCTATCTGATTGACAGATTTCACAGACAGTCCTCCTCTAGACCTACAAGAACAGCCTACAAAGATTGCCTCTCTGTCCCAATTTCAAACGCTCTACTATTGATGGTACCAGCTTCCTTGTAAAAGCAGCCAAATTGTGGAACTCCTTGCCGCCAATTCTCAGAAAGGATTTGCCCTATCAAAATTTCCGCTCTAAGGTAGTTCTATGGCTGGAAAACTCAGGCCCATAAACTCATTTAGGTGTCCAGTCTTTCCCACGTGTGCCCCTTGCACACACTGTAACCACGTGTGCCTACTTGTACATATATATATTATCCTGTGTATACTCTCTGTGTTTATGTACATATTATGACTGCTGTAATATATTCTGAATGATGTAACTAAGCTTCGCAATTTCATGTAAAGGCTGCGCTGTGATACCCAAGGGTATGCTGTGCGCATTACAAATAATAAACAAACAAACAAACAAACTTGGCAAGTTATTAGTTGCTCCCAGGGTTGATACTGTCGCTCCGGGAGTCATGGGGATACAGACGTCGGGTTTCTCCTCTTGGTAATAGCAGGCAGGGGAGCAGTCACCGGGGAAGGTTAATTTTCGTGCCCTCCAGTCTATCAAAGGATTGTGAGCAATCAACCATGGCATCCCTAGTATTAGCCTGAACTGAGGTGCCTTGATGAGATCGAATTAAATAGACTCCCGATGTCCGTCCTGGCACAGCAAGGTTACCCTGGCTGTGCACTGGGTTACTGGTCCGGAAGCGATTTCTGTCCCATCCACGGTGGTTACCTTGTCCATAGTTGGCTTAGAACACAAAGGAAGCCCCATCTCTGCTGCCAGTTCTTGATCAATATAATTTACAACTGCTCCGCTATCGATGTATGCTTCAACGACATGCATTCTTGACGACTGTTGGTGGTTAATTAAGATCACTGGTATTGCAAAGTGTGAGGTCAGCAACTCTTTCTTCTCACTTGACAAACTGACCTCTATGTTTGTCGAGCTTGGTAGTTTTCCGATTCCTTAGCTTCATCCTTCTCTGTGGCCCCAACTGTTCTTCTTGGGGGTTTTACTGGACAGGCCTTCAGGAAATGTCCTGGTTTCCCACAATACAAACAAAGCTGTTGTTGTCTTCTTTTGTCCCGCTCTTGTTTTGTTAATGGAGGCCATATCCCTCCAATCTGCATGGGTTCTACAGCATTTTCAGGTACACGGGTGTGTTTTCCCTTGGTCGAACATACACGGTCCGACAGTCCGTCTTAGACCGGTCTGCCTTTCGGTCCTGCAACCGGTGGTCTAGCTGCACGACCAGATTTATGAATTCTGCACAGTTTTTGGGTGGATCAACCACCTGGGCTAAGACGTCCTTTAATTTGCCTCGTCAGCCTCGATGGAATAACGTGGTTCTTTTGTTTTCTGGCCACCTAGCTTCGGCAACCAGTCTGTTGAAGGTAGCAATGTACGTTAACAAGTCCTGATTCCCCTGTCGGAGGGACAAGAGTTAATTGTCTACTGCTTGTTCCTGGGTATGGCGAGCAAAAAGTTTTTCCATTTCTCTCTGGAACCCCCCAAAGTCATGTAATAGAGGATCGTCATGGGTTACCAACGGCACCGACCAATCTGCTGCACTACCACTCAGGTATGATAAGACAAAAGCTACCCGAGCTTGGTCGTTTGGAAATGCTCCAGGCCTACAAAGAAAATGAAGGCGGCACTGATTGATGAATGCTGCATACTTCCGTGGGTCACCTGAGAAACTTTCTGGTGGTTCCAGGAAACGTGATCTGTATCAGAGTGGGTGGTATGGCGGGGTTTTGCATCGTTGGATTGCTTCCAGGTAGAGGTGTCTGTCCTGCCTGTGAATGAAAGTACTGCCTGCTAATCTCTTCAGTGCGTTCTTTGGTCACTATTAGGTCTCTCCGGAGGGCATTAGTCTCTTGTCGGGCAGAATTAGCTCTCCTAGTAATTGGGCCAATTGGTCCATTTCTGATGTCTCCATGGCGCCCAGGTGGATTTGTTATGGTAGGCTTTGCGTTCTGTTACGCTCACCTGGTATCCACAGGGACGCCACCCAGCCAGGTTACTCGCTGGTATGCTTCTCAGCTTTGCCCTGATGTGGTCTGCGGGGAAGGTTCTGCCTTGTGGTAGAGTTAGACGTGCTCTCTATCCTGCCTTCTCTGCAGGTGCGTTGTCTTTTGTGGGCGGATGCGGTCCAGTTACTTCCCTGACGCCGGCCCGTTTCATATTGTTCAGGTAGGTCTTATTGCTGTTCTTTAGTTTTGTTGCTATCCTGCATGCGTTTCTTTGATTAAAATGTCTCTTTTTTCTCCCTTAGGTATGCGGAGCTTCAGCGCGGCGAACTGGCTTGGTTGAGCCCCGCTGGTAAATGATGCGCATTAAGAGCGCTATGATGCGGTAAGTAAGCGCTATGCGCTGCAAAGTCTTGCCTTTGCTAACCTGTGTTTTCCTTCCTTGTAGGTCGCGGAGTTCTTCAGCGCGAGTGGAATGTCCGGAGTGGTGTCAGCCGAGAGGTGACCAGCCAGGTAAGCCTTTTGAGCAGTTCGTAATTTGCAAATGTCTCTACTGCTTTCTTTAATGTTGCCTCTATCTTCCTCATTCAGGTCGTTCTGTCCGGGTGGCGTGCAGATTCGAGGAAGCTGTTCTCAGGGGCTGCAAGTGGCTAAAGATGAAGACTGCAGGTAAGATGCTGCTGCTAATGATGTTCCTTTTGTCTCTTTGCAGGTTCTGCTTCTCCGAGGTTCGAGGGAATAGCTGGACGCGGTGAGCGTCACGTTGCAAGCTGCAAAGTAACGCAAAGCATATTGTCTTGCTCGGGTGTGGTTTAAATAGCCCCAACAAAATAGTCCAGGTAAAGTAGTCCCTAGGCTACCACACCCAAACCACTAGACCCCAAAGCATGGTTCTTAGGAACCAAGCTATGTGGATGCCTCCATGTTGGCTGACAATACAATAAAGTAGTTCCCAAGCACATTGTTTTTCATGGTTTATGAGCCTGGCGCCTTAGGCGCCAGGACTGGCTCCATGATGGCTTTTGAAGAGGATGCCAGGCTCTAGAGGCCCGAGTCCTGACTCCACCTGGCCAATGGGTTTGCCAGAAGGGGTTTTGGGCAAGGGTCATGACACGTACTTCAGAATTGGATCTCCCAACCCCTTTGGAAATGCCAGCGGTTAAAACCTTACATACAACTATTTCCCAGGCCTTCAAAGAAGCAGCAGAACATTTACTCCAAGCCAAGAACAGACAAAAGAAATTCGCTGACCAACATCGTAGTAAAGCCCCCGACTATCAAATTGGAGACAAGGTCTGGTTAGCATCAAAATATGTGCCCATAAAAGGGACTCAGACCTTTCGTCCCTGATATCTGGGACCTTATTCTATTGAATCCATAATAAATCCAGTGGCAGTTAAATTAGTCCTACCGCCCACTATGCAGATTCATCCTGTGTTTCACGTATCACTCCTGAAACCGGTACAACCCGGTACTCGGGTTACAACACCACCAAAACCAGTATTAGTCGACGGAGAACCAGAGTTTGAAGTAAAGGATATCCTAGACTCAAAATACACCAGATCTAAACTATACTAATTAGTTGATTTGAAGGGAAATGGCCCTCAAGACAGATCATGGGACCCTAGTGAATACATCCATGCACCTCACTTAATTAAAAAGTTCCATCAGAGTTACCCAGCCAAACCAGGACCAGGCAGAAGTGCCACCGTGAGAGTTACCTTGGGGGGAGTGCTGTCATGACCCTTTCCCCTGACCCTCACTGGCAAGTCAGCCTTCCAGTTAGGGCCTTGTCAAAGGCCTTAAAATCTCATCCAAGACTCTCTTGGAGTCAGTCCTGGCACCTTTGGCGCCAGGCTCATAACCATCATGAAGACCAACATTAGAATGGGACTATTTACTTGGGATTATTTAACTTGGGGGGGTTCAGCCAACATGGAGGCACACACATAGCTCAGTTACAAGGAACTGAGCTATTCGGTCTAGTCTTTTGGGTGTGGCAGGCCTGGGACTACTTTACCTGGACTACTTTGGGTGTGGCAGGCCTGGGACTATTTTACCTGGACTACTTAACCTGAGACTATTTCAACCACACCCAAACAGCAGAACATGCTTTGCGTTATTCTGCTGTGGGCAGCGTAACGCTCACCGTGTCCAGTTCTTTGATGCAAGCTTACCTGAAACCAAGGACCTGCAGAGAGAGAAAGAACACTACGAAACTTACCTGGAACAGTATCCTGTCTTCAATCCATCGCCGACTTCAGTTCCTCTCACCTGAAGGTACAAACTCCATCATCCGGCACTGCATGCATCCTGGAATACCATAACCTGGAAAGAGGAGAAAGAAAGACAGCATTAGTAAGCGTTTACTCACGTTTCCTCCCGAAT
This sequence comes from Ambystoma mexicanum, assembly GCF_040938575.1. Classification (NCBI taxonomy): domain Eukaryota; kingdom Metazoa; phylum Chordata; class Amphibia; order Caudata; family Ambystomatidae; genus Ambystoma; species Ambystoma mexicanum. The sequence goes on from NC_090922.1 coordinate 1,344,494,649, forward strand.
GAAGAAAGCCACACAATTCTTACCTGGTTAGTCATCTCCTGGTCAGTATTATTGCTGGAACATTACGGTGCTCTGCGAGGAGCACCGCAATCTGCAAGAAGAGAAAAGACACAGGTTAGCAATATAAAAGGCAAAACAGCGCCACGCATCACGCATTACTCACCTGACAGCATCGCGCACACCGCGCTTTCGCCTACCAGCCCATACTCATCTTAAAACTGCATGACAACACCAAAATGCCTTTCCATACCTAAAATGAAAGAAGCAAGACATTATTATTCGAACTAAGAGGAACATAAGAACTGCATATAAAGACTGTAAAGCAACAAACATACAGAGTTGCAGAAGGCCTGGATTCCCACAGGGGGGCTTGCACCAGTGAAGTAACTTAGTCGCTGCTCGCCCCCCCACATCTATGCACCCCTGCCACGAGGAGCAGGACGAAGAATCCACCTTTTACAATATTAAGGTGAGGAGAGGGCCCAAGGGGGAGGACGAAGTTGAGGCCAAGGGAGGTGGGAAAACAAAGACAATCTGGTATTGAATCCAGCTCTCCTATATTGCAGACCCATCTTTAACCAGAGGCCTTACCAAGGGACCGGCAGAGGGTTCGAGAGTGCAAATCATCCAACCAGGGTGGGTGGCGTCCCCGTGGATACCAGGTGAGCGTAGCAGTTGCCCCCACCCCACCGTCGTGGGGAAAGAAGTGATGCGGGGGGAGGAGGAGCCGCTCCCCCACCCGTGTTGAGGAGTGGGGCCGCTAATTAAGATCACTGGTATTGCAAAGTGCGAGGTCAGCAACTATTTCATCTCACTCGACAAACTGACCTCTACGTTTGTCGAGCTTAGTAGTTTTCCGATTCCTTAGCTTCATCCTTCTCTGTGGCCCCAACTGTTCTTTTTTTTAAAATTTTTTTTAAACAATTTTATTAATTTTATTCAAAAAAATAACAACTCAAACCAAACTTACAGTGGATGCATTCTGTGAATCACAAATAAACATAAACTGCTCTACTCCAGCCCACTGTATCTCCCCTTCAATCCCCCCACCCCAGCCTACTCCCCCTCATTACCAGTCTCTCTCTCTTACAGTAGGGATTCCTCCTCGACAGAACTTATTGAGTCTCCGTCATTTGATCCATCATACGAAGGACCAAATAGTTCAACAATCAATTGCCTCCAGCTCGATAGCGTTCCAGCTTCTTCTTCCATCTCCCCTTTACACGCTGCCTGCCATACAACTGTTTCCGCCTCCGCCCACTTCTGTAGATCCCTCCACCACGTTTCCATTTTGGGCCTGTGGCATGCCTTCCAACCCATCGCAATCCTTCTCTTCGCTAGGACATACGCTAGATCTTTCAGCTTGCTCACATGTTTAAGCTTACATGATCTGGGAAACCCTCCTATCAAACAAGCCCATGCAGTATCCACCTTCATGTGGATCCCCTTGTCTTCCATTTTCTGTGCTATTTCTCCCCAATATCTCTCTATCAGTGGGCACGCCCAAAACATATGCGCCATTCCCGCATTTTCTTCATTACATTTAGGGCACACTTGGCGTCCGGAGTTTAAATTTAGCTATCTTTTGAGGCGTCAGGTATGCCCTGTGAATTATATACAACTGTATCTGCTGTAACCTAGCATTTCTCGATACTTTTTTATGATGTCCTTGTGCTCTCTCCCACATCCCATCACTCATCGGGGCTCCCACTTCTTCTTCCCAGTCCAGTCTAAGTTGCACCACCTCCTTGCCTGCTCGGGACATTATCATTTCATATAATCTAGATGTTTCATGTCCCCCTTCTGCTATGTCATATATCGCATCTATAGCGGCGTCCGGTTCCTCCGCCAGTACCACTTCAGACCAGGTATCCATAATTCGTTGCATCACCCCATGATACGTAATATATTGCCCCACACTCAGTCCCATTAGCTCCACCAGCTCCCCAAATTCCAATATCTTCCCCTCCTGCCACACATCCCCCATCGTTGCTATACCCACCGATTCCCAGTGCTTCCTAATCATTAGCCCCAGTTGCTTTCCCCTCCCCACCACTGTGACCAATGGGATCTGTGGGGAGCATGGGGTTGGCTTTTCCATTAACCAGCGCGCTCTTTGCTACATCCCCCACCCAAGGCCCATCATCCCTGGGCGGCCTTCCAACTCTGATTTAGGCAACCATATCATCTCTTGTAGAAAGTATTGGGCACAGTCCCTCTGAAACAACCTGTGTTCTAAGGTGGGTTCATCAGAGAGCCATTTGGCTACATATTGTAATTGGCTCGCTACATAATAGATTTCCCAGTTTGGTAATTTAATGCCTCCTTTCTTGTATGGATTTTGTAATTTCCACAGGGCTACCCTGTTTCTCATCCCATGCCATAGGAATTCCCTGCATATGCCGTCCAACCAAGCAAAGAATTTCCTGGGTATTGAGTATGGGATGTTCGCAAAGCAGTGCAACAATCTGGGCAAAGCCACCATCTTGAGCATTGCCCCTGGTCCCATCATTGCCAAAGGGAGCTTCACCCAAATCTTCATACTACTCTCCGGCTTCTTAACTGACCTTTCCGTATTATGCCTATGTTCATCTTCTACCGTGTGATTTATGTCTACCCCAAGATATCGGAATGTGGTAACCTCCCATGGTATCTACAGGACTGGCAAATGCTCTACTGGGAGCCCTCTATATCTACCCATCGGGAACATACAGGATTTACTGGGGTCCACAGCTATGCCCGATAGTTCTGCGAACCTCTTCATCACTTCCAATATATATTGGAGGTTCTCTTCTGGGTAGCGCAAATACAGTAACATGTCATCCGCATACAATGAAATTAAATGTGCTGTCTCCTCGAATACAATACCTATTGCATCATATTGCTGCCTTAGATAAATCGCCAGGGGCTCCAAGGCTACAATATACAGCATGGGGGACCATGGACACCCCTGTCTAGTACCTCTTCTTAGTTGTCATCTTTCAGAAACTACCGCTCCCGTTTTTACTCTAGCTAATGGTGCGCTGTATAACAGTTTCACCCATTTAAGATACCATGGTCCCATGCCATAATTGGCTAGGGCCGCCGTTAACCAGGGCCATTTGACCGAGTCAAATGCCTTGATCGCATCTAATGATACTATCGCCATCTCACCTGTATCTCCATTAGCATGTTCAATGACTCGGTGGAGTCGCCTAAGGTTATTTGAGATGTTCCTATTCGGGACATATCCTGTCTGGTCGGGATGTATTAACTTATTGATGACCTTCTTCAGTCTATTTGCCAGGACCGCCGTTAGAATCTTGCTGTCTTGGTTTAACATCGACAGGGGCCTGTAAGAACCACAGTCACTACCAGGCTTATTGGGTTTGAGAAGCGGTATAATGACCGCCTCACGTAAGGATTCTGGTAATTTCCCAACTTCGTATGCCTCGTTAAGCATCCCCAGCAGTGGAGGGAGTACCTCTGTTTTATATGCTTTATAGAATTCGCTTGGGAGTCCATCAGTTCCTGGGGTGTTGCACATGGGCAGCTGCCTCACTAGCTCTTCTAGTTCCTCCAGAGTAATCGGGGCATCCAACTTCTCCCTCTCCTCTGCACTCATCTGGGGTAGTCCAATATCTTCCAATGTATCCCTTATCTCCTCACTGTTGCTTCCTGTCCCATCCTCATACTGAAAGGGGCCCTGACGTCTATGGAAACAAGGCGGGTCACCACACACGATAGAGACGCCAGATACGAGGTTGTATTCCCAAAGCTAGGGTTTTATTGCAAAGCAAAAGTCTCAGTTGGCCAACTCGGTCTCACACCCGAGGGACCTCGAGGGACGCAAGAGAGTGAATTACGTACATCAGTTACATATATACAAAATGCATATCAAACAATCAGCTATGACATGTATAACACCCCTCTTCATTGGGTTTCTTTGAACTTGGTGTGATGATGGACATCTCCGACCACTATGACACCTTCAAACATCTATTCTATTTACAATTTGCAATTTGTGAGTGCGCAGGCATCTTTCGGTTATTGAATAGAACATGGCGCTTCTGTTCTTGGAAGCGAACTACATACAGAGGGAGTTGCATTCCAGACCTTGCTATCTATCAGGTGCTATTCGTGTCCTGGGAGCCGACATGCTCTTAGTGGGCTCAGCAAAGGGGGGCCATTAGAAAAGCATAATTCAAGCCTTTAGCGGTATTATTCTAACATATTCTACCATATAACGAGACTGGCTGGCAGCTGTGAAATGATTAAATGCCCTGCGGCTCTGCTTCAAGGCTAGATTAAGGAGGGAGCCGGGCATTCTTCCTGGCGCTGACTACGTTTGTGTTTCAGCGAAACTCTTGTTATCCTCTCGGCCCTGTGGCCTTGTCCTTTTCATATACAGACAACAATATTCCACAGTCGAGCAGTCTAAGCGGAAAATATACTGCGAAGCAATAGGAAAAGAAAGCAATGAGCAATGGTTAGAAAACAAAATGGCGATTCTTGTTACATCAAAATGGCCGTTCATTGGAAAACTCGAAAACCTATATTCTGTCGTATCGTGCATGAGACGGTTGGCCCACAGCCACCAAAATGCGTTTGCGGTCTCAAATTAGATTTCTAGACTGACAAACCCTCCTTTGGCCGTATGCCAAACGTCTCATCTATTTATTGAAACCTCCTCTAGTGATGATGAATCTGAAGTACTTATGTCTGAGTCTCGCATGCTATTGTGGTCATCATTGTCTTCATTAATATCTATTGCCATCAACTCTTTCATTACTCTCATCTCATTTGGGTCTGGGCTAGTTCGATCATGAGGTTGTTTTTTCTTTGTTATCATTTGCATGCATCCTTCCGTACATCCCTCAGTTACCTCTGCACAAACTATGGGTAAACAATGTATACAACAACAACCCGTTAGGAATATTCCGAACTCCACTACTAATATTGAGATCAGCTTCCATCCCCAAGATCGTAGTATTCCCCAAAACCAAGATCCTATTTCCCAGGTCCTTTCTCCCGTGGGGAGTTCAGAGCTTAGAACGTGCATTTTCTTTATTGCTTCAAAGATCGTGGTGGAATAGTCATCGACATAAACGCAACATGCTGATCCCACTATTTTGCAAATTCCCCCACGATCAACCAGGAGTACATCGAGAGACATTCTATTTTGCAGCGTCATTAACCTGATTCTTCTTTCTTCCAACGTCATGTTAAATAATATATCTGTTGTTGTGTTTATTGTATCCTTTAGGATTCTGGACAGTTGCCTTATATTATAGGAGTTCACTATCTGTCCTAAAAATTGAATGAATGATTTTGCTACATCAGTTGCTATTAAAACACCTTTGTCAGTCCTTTTGACTCTAGTTCTGGATAATTTGGCCATGGCTGCTGTTTCCAAGAGGAATACTCCTGGGAACAATAGCCCGAGATAACATGTACCTCCCCAGTTTCTGGGCAACCAAGGGTATGCTTTCTCTCCACATATAAAATAAACTGGATCACCTACGTATACTGGTTCTATTTCCCATTTTAGTACCACTGTATTCATACAACCAGTATATGTTCCGACTGAAAAAAGATCCTTTCTTTTTTAGGCAAAAAGGGACAGTTCTTGGGCTATAATTCACCGTGTAAGATGGGGGAATCGCATCTTTGTTCCCTTCTGTTCTTACACGAAATGTCATTACAGATGTTTTTTCTGGTGGGGACAATCTATCTCGTCTATTTTGTCGTGTTATCTTTCGTGTGCTTTTCTTCATGGGCTCTGGGGCTATAACTTGTGCTTTATGGAAAATGGAACAACCCACAGGCTTCATTATCATCTCCTCAAACTCATTCATGTTGGTTCTGTCTAATTGACCCGTATTACTTATTCCACTTCCCATAGAACATTGCACCTAAAGATGCACTACATGCAGAACTTAATGGTAATGGCTGCACATACCACCCTATTCATTTCCCAGCATGCTGTGGTAAATGGGCACATACCCAGCAGTTTGTTTTCTTCAGGATTGCATGTGTCATGTTCATTATCAGTAGTAAGGTGTTATTCGTAAAACCTTCCCTGTGTTTTTCTTCCATTGGTGGTAGGGTATAAGTGATCTCCGGAACCGGGCTTTCAGTAGTGGATATATTAATTATTGGTATAAACATTTCTAATGGGTGTATTGTTTCTACCCACCATAATATTAGGGCTGTCAATATTGGTGCTACCACGCTCATAAAGCACATTATTATCTTTAGTGTCAGCATACAATTTGTATTACCATGCGTTTTTCTTAAACTTATATTCTTTATGACTGACTCATGTTCAGCAGTGGTGGTGCAGGAGGAGGCTGGAACTGGTCCCGGCATGTTTCTCGTCGTCCTTCTTCTTTCTTATCACAGTTCATTGTGGATATCTGTCTTCGTCGCATTTGCTCTGATGTCTATAAGTTCAATGGATTTCTCACAATTCAGTTTTGCCTGTCCTTTTTTTTTTTAGCCTGGATTCAATTATTCGTTTTTAGGCGAGATCACTTGTCCCTTCTTATACTGCTCAGCGGACCTTTGATCAGTTTTCGCCTCAGTATCATGTGCGCCCAGCTTGTCCGCTCTGGTTCCGGACACATGTATTGTTAATCAATTATCTCACTTGTCATAGTATCATGTGCGCCCATCTTGTTCGCTCTGGTTCCGGACACATGTACCTTTATGATCGCACCGAGGAACCGCGAGTCTTGAATTGTCCGACTTGCACAATTCTCACGCTTCTCTCCTCTACACCCCTGGTTCCTTCTCCGTCCATGAGCTGAACCAGAGGTTGACATAAACACCAAAAGAAAAAGAATGCGGATCACTTTGTCTTCCGAGGCCGCAGGTTGTATCGCCTTGCTCCTGGTATCGTATGATCCGTGAACAGTGCCGGTGCACTTTCAGATTCAGGCTTGAAGTCAGCCTGTGGCGCTTCTGCGGGTGCTGGTGTGCGCCGCGCCAATGAGGCAGATTCGGTCTTTGGTGTGCTGGCAAGTGCTGGTGGGCGCAAAAGGGGTACACGATTTGGTTTTGCTGGTATCTGCAAGGCGATTTAACGTCGGTCAGCAGTGATGTCGATTCTGCTGGGCAACGTTGGGGCACTCTTTGCCCTTCACCCTCTTTGGCAATCGTCTCAGGCTTTGTTTTGAGTTTCACTTCACGTTTTGGCAGATCAGGTGGCTGCACACTGGCAACAGTTTCTTTCCTTTCTGCGACCGCTGTCTCTTTCCGGTCATCAGTGTCAGGCAAGACTTTCAGTGCAGTTGGAATCTTTTTGGCATGGGTGGCATGGATCCACGACTTCCATCCACCCGTATTGCCGTCTGCGTCGCCAAAAGTACTTGATGGGGCCCGTGCCACCTGGGTGCTAATGATGACTTTCTTTCGAAGTTCTTTAGCAGCACCCAGTCTCCTGGCTCCAGCGCGTGCCCCGGACCGGTATACCGCACGGGTAATGCCTCCTGCACCTGCTGATGAATCAAACGCAATTTCTGCATTAAAAGGCCACAATAAGTACTAAGCATAGGATGTTCTATCTCACTGAGTCGTTTTGGCTGAGGTGCGCACCATACATTTGCCAGCCTCCCCATTATGATCTCGTATGGGAAGAGCCCAGTTTTAGCCTGTACAGACGTACGCATCCATAATAGTGCTATTGGTAATGCATCCACCCAACACAACTTGCTTCCCGCACAAATCTTGCTAATCTTTGATTTAAGAATCCCGTTGTGCCTCTCCACAAGACCGGCAGAACTCAGATGCCTTGAACTATGGAATCTCTTATCAATCTGGAGACCTGCACATATCTGTAACACCACTGCACCCAAAATATGTGGTCCATTATCGGACTATAGGACACGGGGCAAGCCAAATCTGGAAAAAATACTCCTTCAACATGACTTTTGCCGTAGTCATCGCTGTGCAGTCTTTTAAAGGATAAGCCTCCACCCACTTACTGAATGCACAGATTATCACCAAGACGTATTTTAAGTTTTGGCACCTTTCCATCTCTATGAAATCAAAATAAACTACCTCAAACGGCATGGAGGGCGGGCCAAAACTGCCTGTTGGTGTCACTGTTCCCTTTCCTACATTGTGTTGTAAACACGTGATACAGTTCTGCACCAACCTCTCTGCATTCTTTTTTATGTTTGCATTCTGCCATACTTTAGCAAGGTGCTGTATCATTTTCTTGGCACAGATGTGCGTAGGGCTGTGGGCCATTGTGACCATTGCCGTCACATATGAATTTGGCAATATCCAGTTTCTAGTTCCCTTGTCCGCCCAACAACCCTCCAAATCCAACTCAGCAGATCCCTCTGCCCATCGCTGTATTTCATCGGCCGTAGCCTCGGCCTGCATTTCTTTGGCAGTCGCAACTCCATCTTCTATCATACAGGGTACTTCCTCTGTCTGAACTGTCATCATCTTGGTATTCAAATCAGTGGCAGTTTGTTTCGCAATCCTGTCTGCAAACGCGTTTCCCTCTCCTATTTTGCATGTTACTTTTTTATGTGCCTCGCATTTCACTATTGCTAGGCGCTTTGGAAACGTGAGTGCAGACAGCAATCGTACAAACAAAGGGCCATGTTGAATTCTGGCACCATGTGATGTCAGAAACCCTCTCTCAGCCCAGAGTCGTCCAAAGTTATGAACCACTCCAAAAGTGTACTGACTATCAGTATATATATTCACATTCATATTTTCAGAAATCTCGCAGGCTCTAGTTACTGCTATTATTTCCGCGGCTTGTGCTGAATTATAGGGGATTCTTTTACTTTCTACAACACTCTCTAGGGTAGTGATAGCGTATGCGGCAGTTGTCGTGCCATCTGCTAATTTAAAACATGAGCCGTCACAAAATAACTCTCCATACGGCTCTTTCTGTGGAATATCACTTAAATCAACTCTCCCCTTGGTTTCCTCCTCAGTGACCATTAAGCAATCGTGGGGGGGTGATTCATTCTTCCCAATTTCTTTTATGGTCAATGGTTTTAATTCTGCAGGATTCAAAGCGCTACACCTCATAATTTGGATATGGGGCGCGAACAAGATAATCTCATATCTTGTCAATCTAGCAGAGGTGAGGTGTTGCGTCTGTGTCCTATTTAATAGAACGTCTATGGCATGTGGCGCCATCAGAATTAAAGTGTGCCCCAATACCATCCCTTCCATTTGTTTCACTGACGAAGCAGCCGCCGCGACAGATCGCAAACATCGTGGTAGTGCGTGCGCTACAGGGTCCAGCGCAGAAGAAAAATAGCTGCACTGCCTATTTCTTCCACCTTGCTCCTGTATCAAAACCGCCAATGCACATCCTTCACTTTCACACACAAATAGTCTGAAAATGTTCTTATAGTTCGGCGTACCCAAAACTGGAGCCGAGCATAATGCAGTTTTCAATCCATCAAATGCTCTCTGACATTCCTCATCCCACTGCAAAGGCATAACCGCATCTTTTCTAGTCAAATTCACTAATGGTTTCACAATCAACGCAAAATTACCAATCCATTGTCGGCAATATGAAGCCATGCCTATTATGGCTGTGACTCCATTTTTGTGTCTTTGGAATAGGCATACAAGAAATACTTTCTATGCGTTCTGGCGTTAGTCTTCTCCCTCCTTTCGAAAGTAGGTAGCCGAAGTAAACTACCTCCTTTCGATTATACTGAAATTTCTTCAAACTAGCTTTATGGCCATGTGCCGCTAGGTGTGACAGTAGTAATACAGTGCTTTCTTTACAAATCTCCTCTGTGTCTGCAGCTAGCAATAAATCGTCTATGTATTGCAAAAGTACACAACCCACAGGTAATTCCAGCATGTCTAGTTGTTCTTTTAATGCTCTACTGTAAATACTTGGACTTTCCGTATAACCTTGCGGAATCTGTGTAAATGTAAATGATCGTCCTCCCAATGTGAACGCGAACAAGTATCTACTGTCCTTGTCCACTGGAATACTAAAGAATGCGTTCTTCAAATCTATTACACTAAAATATTCTGCTGAAATAGGTATCATTGTCAATATTGTAGTGACGTCTGGCACTAGAGGAAATTGCGGATGTACTACTTTATTCAATGCGCGTAGATCAATTATGAAACGGTATGGTACCTCATTACCTCCTTTTTTATAAACCGGAAGGATCGGGCTGTTACATGTACTGCCTGTAATTTCCACTATTACCCCTAATTTCACCAAATCAGTAACAATACTCTTCAATCCTTTCTCACCTTCAACCGAAATTTTGCATTGGGGTATTCGCGGTAGGGTAACACCTTCTTTTAAAATAATCTTTACTGGCTCTATCTTTAAACATCCCACATCGTTGTCATGCATTGCCCATATACAAGTTGGTACTTTACTTAGTTCCCCTGGTAACGCTTCGGACATGAATTCTGACACAGGGGCATCGTGTGGCCATATCGTTAGAAACACTCCGTCTGCCGTGCAATGTATAACAGAACCTAGTTTTTTTCAACAAATTTAATCCCAACACATTTTCTCCACAATTTTCTGTTAGAAGGAAAGGACAATGTTCGGTAAATGGTCCTATGGTAACTGGGACTGGTTTGGACACTGGGTTTATGACTGGTGTACCTGCGAACCCTACAGAAATATTCTTTTGCCCTGACAGTAGTATATTTGGAAGCAAGTGATGGTCTATTGAACACTTCTGTGCTCCTGTATCTACAAGAAAGTGGTGTTCCTCATTCCCGACTCTCATTTCTACGTAGGGTTCTCTCTGATTCACGGGAATAGACACTGGTTCCGACCCCTGTCCTGGGCTGTCCTATTGGGGAAATAACACATCGTCCGATGTGTAATCATTACTATTACTGTACTACGTGTTTGGCTGTGTATCGAAAACATTTCCACTCTTCCCTCTATTTCCCCCACTCTGATTTCCACATTGTTGATTTTGCTGTCCCTGACTCTGGTTTGGGGCATTTTGGTTTTGGCCTTGGTTTTGATTACCTCCATTATTATGATGCTGCTGCATACTATTCCTATTTGATCCATTCGATCCTGGGTGTCCTCTATGCTGTCTCCTCTGACCAAACCCATTTCTATTCTGTAGATGGGGGCATTGCGCTCGCCAATGTCCTTCCTCTTTACAATATGCACACTGATTCGGCCCCACTGTTCCCCCATGCATATTTGAACTACTCCTTACTTGTGCGTTCCCTCGCCCTCTATTATGTCCTACTACTTGCTGCATTAATACTCTTGTCTTTAGATTTACCCTATCCCTCTCTTCTTTTTCTTTTCCTGCAGTCACTCTGCGCTCATAATATTGGGCCATATGCAGTACTTCGCCCAACGTTTTTGCTTGCCATGCACTCTCTGATGTCATTATTAAATCCTGAATTGGAAGTTTTAACCCCTCACATATTTGTCAACAAATAACCTCTTCCCTGCTTCTGACCCCACATCCTGCCCACTGAAGTCTGTGAATACTTCTTCAAATCTATTAAAATAATCTGTAGCCAACTTATCTTTGCCTTGTACCCATGCAGTCAATTTGTCCCATTGGATTCTTTTCTATGGAACAATTGTTTTTAACTTCTGTACTATACGTGCTGGTAATGCCGCCAGGTTCGGTCCTGGTGTTCCTCTTACCGCTTTATTTCTATCCTCTATCATCAAATCCGCCCATGTGGCGCCAAAGGCAGTTGTGTCATCTACCTTCCTTATTTGTTTCCATATATCTGCTGGCAGGATCACCGGGAATATTAGGTCAATATCACCCATGGTAAGCACGGATGACTGTAGGCAGGACTCTACTTCCTTGTAAAAACATGCAGGATTCTTTCTTATATCCGGAATCGTCTGCTTTATGTTGTTCACCTCTTGTCTGGAAAAGGGGACATGCACGTATTGGGCGGTGTAATGGGCTGGTGTTCCCTGCGCCGCTACATTGCCCGCTGCGGGAACCTCCACTTTGGGCACAAAGGTAGGTGGGACCTCTCTCATAGGAAATGCCCCACTTACCGTCCCTCCCCCTTCTCTTAGATGCAACAATATTCCCAGATCCAATGATAGGGATGTTTCTCCTGTCCCTCGTTCTAATGCTCTCCTATATACTGCCATTATTTCAGGTGGGCTGGCCTTATCGTTTTTTATATCTTTATCTAATAAATGTTCAACCATCGATTGTAGCGCTTTTCTTTTCATAGGCATGGAATATTCATCAAATATCTCGTGTATCTCCATTGTGGGAATACTAGGATCTGACATCCATCTAGATGCTTCTCGCATACATACTTTTAACTTGTCGCCCCTTTGTACTGATGACATCGAATGTCGTCACTGTATATATGGCTCTACAGTTTCCTTTCTATTTCTCCCAATATCTTTACTCCTGTACCCGGGTGCAGTAAACATTTCGGCATAGTCATTATCTAATTCATCTTTAAGCTCAAAAAGTCTATACACATGTTCTCTCACTTCTTCATCCCTCTCCCTACAGCGTGCTAATACATTCAAATCTAACAATCGCTGCAGTGGTAATTTCCCAATTAGCTGTTTCCATCTCTCCACCAAATATTCACCCATGCATTCCAACACTACCTGTCTTTCGTTGCTTCTACGAAAGTCATATATCGAATCCAATGTTGCCGTCCCATCATTCCCGTCTATATACATCGCTGCCTGTTGCTGCAATTCCATCTTCCTTTCCTTGCTGATTGCGCTGCGGGTTACCCTCGTGCACTGCCGTTGGTCAGTCCCGCCTCTTGCCCCCGTGGTTTCAACTTCAACCCGGGAGGAACGGACGGTACCGAGTCTGTGTCTAAGGCGGGAGGTGCGGATGGGACAATGGGAACAGCGAGTGTCTGTTGTGGGCCTGGTTGGCTAGTAGGAAGTGTTACGTGCGCGGTCTGTGGCTGTGAGAGGGCTTCAGCTACCAGAGGGGGAGCTTGAGCTACGGGCGGGGTCTGGGCAACAGCTACTGACGTATCTGGTCTTACTTCTGATCTTGGGCCTTGTTTTGTATGGGTCAATATATTTTGTATCAATTCATCTGTCATGTGTAATTCTCGTTGTGGGTATATCTTTTCTATATTCAACTGGTCACGCCTGCCTGCCCTTCTTAAACTCTTAGTCCACTCCTCCTCTTCTTTTTCTTCCGCTACCTCACCTTTTGATTTATGCCTGCGCGCATGCTTTGCTCTGCTTTTAAATCGGAGCATTGCTTCCTTTCTCCAGTCTTTAATAGTTTCAAATGCTACAGGACGCGCTTTCTTTCTTATCAACACCCTTTCCAAGTTATCTATCCTCGCCATCTCAAAGCTACCATTAATCGGCCGCTGATGGTCTTGTTGCTTTCTGGTTTGCCTATGCCAAGTCTCACAGAATATTATCGCACCCACTCCATACTTCACATACATCTCATACGTCGGCGTTCCCCCAGGTGGTACAATTTGGCCATTTTCCAAAGATTGTCTACCACAGCGGAAAAACCCCGCTAAGGTGGACAATACCCCAGGCATGTTTCAACCTTCCCCTTGGTGAATCAACCTTACCTAGGGCGTTTGATTTTGCAAAGTCAACTCTCAACCAATATCAGGATGCTTTGAATCGGGGAATGACTCACCTGATAAATCAAGTCGTCTGTATACTGACGCACCAAAGGACGTCGTGTCTGCGTTTCTTGGCTTCCGCCTCGTTTCGGGACCCTTGCCTCCTTGTTCTCTAGCCAGGCACGTCGATCAGGGATCAGATGTGTGCAGATCTGCAAAGGAGTCTCTCATCACTTTTATAGGGCGCCCCGAACACCTCTTGATCCCGGCTCGATCGTCCCTTCCTCGCCGTTCTCTGCCTTTCTCAATTACAACATTACGCGAAGGAACAAGTGGGGGAGGGTCCCTATTCGGGCGGCATCTTGAAAGGGGCCCCTAGGGGACCCTGACGTCTATGGAAACAAGGCAGGTCACCCCACACGATAGAGACGCCAGACACGAGGTTGTATTCCCAAAGCTAGGGTTTTATTGCAAAGCAAAAGTCTCAGTTGGCCAACTCGGTCTCAAGCCGCGCGACGTGTATCTCTAGACCTCGAGGGACGCAAGAGAGTGAATTACGTACATCAGTTACATATATACAAAATGCATATCAAACAATCAGCTATGAAATGTATAACACCCCTCTTCATTGGGTTTCTTTGAACTTGGTGTGATGATGGACATCTCCGACCACTATGACACCTTCAAACATCTATTCTAGTAACAATTTGCAATTTGTGAGTGCGTAGGCATCTTTCGGTTATGAATAGAACATGGCTCTTCTGTTCTTGGAAGCGAACTACATACAGAGGGAGTTGCATTCCAGACCTTGCTATCTATCAGGTGCTATTCGTGTCCTGGGAGCCGACATGCTCTTAGCGGGCTCAGCAAAGGGGGGCCGTTAGAAAAACATAATTCAAGCCTTTAGCGGTATTATTCTAACATATTCTACCATATAACGAGACTGGCTGGCAGCTGTGAAATGATTAAATGCTCTGCGGCTCTGCTTCAAGGCTACATTAAGGAGGGAGCCGGGCATTCTTCCTGGCGCTGCCTACGTTTGTGTTTCAGCGAAACTCTTGTTATCCTCTCGGCCCCGTGGCCTTGTCCTTTTCATATACAGACAACAATGTTCCACAGTCGAGCAGAGTAAGCGGAAAATATACTGCGAAGCAATAGGAACAGAAAGCAATGAGAAATGGTTAGAAAACAAAATGGCGATTCTTGTTACATCAAAATGGCCGTTCATTGGAAAACTCGAAAACCTATATTCTGTCGTATCGTGCATGAGGCAGTTGGCCCACGGCCACCAAAATGCGTTTGCGGTCTCAAATTAGATTTCTAGACTGACAATACAGGCACCTATAATACTCTGCAAATTCCTGGTTAACCCCCTCTTGTGTATCTGCTATGCTCCCATCTTCTTTCACTATCGTTCTAATTGGGGGCCTGGAGGTCTCATTTTTATATAGCCATGCCAGGACTCTCCCTGGTTTGTCCCCTTCTGCATGTTGTCTCTCTATATATTTTTTGTAATTGAGGTTACATAATCTATCCCAGTATGCCGCACATTTCTGTTGCAGGCCGAGTACCATTTCTGTGTCTTCCTTAGTTTTACTACCCCTTTCCGACACCCTTTCCAGCTCCTTTTCGGCTTCCTGCAACTCAGTCAGGATCCCATCATGCAGTCCCTTAGACTTGGCTATGGCAATCCCCCTCACCACCACCTTGAAGGCTTCCCAGAGTGTGCCCGCTGTTTTAACACTGCCAGTGTTTATCTCAAAATAACTTATTATTTCCTCTTGCATATCCTCCCTAAATATGCACGCATGCGCCATGTGGGTATCCTCCCCCTTGGAGGTCGGTATTGCCACACTAACAGCAATGGCGAGTGGTCCGAGAGGACCCTTGCTTTGTAGTCTGCATGCGTTATTTCAGTCATTAATTTGTGCATGACAAACACATAGTCTAGTCTAGTATATAGACCCTGAGGGGCCGCATAATGTCAGTATTGTCTTTCCTGCGGATGGCGTGACCTCCATGCATCGTCCAGCCCAAACTCTGCCAATAATGACTGCAATGCCTTTGCAGCCAGAGTGGGTCTGTCTACCTTAGCGTCTGATCTATCTATATTCGGGTTTAACATGCAATTAAAATCACCCCCCCAAAGCACCGCCCCCCTACACTACCACTTAGTTTACCATACAGGGTTCTAAAGTACACAGCCGTGTCCTGATTTGGGGCATAAGTATTTACAATACATATCTCTCTGTTTTCCAACAGCCCTTTTATAACCACCATCCTGCCGTCTGACTCCGCTGCAGAGTGCAACAACTGGAACGGGACATGTGGGGCCACCCATGTGATTACCCCTCTTGCATAGGCTGAGTATGCTGCCCCTACTACTGTCCCTTTCCACTTCTTCCGTATCACTTCCAATTTTTCCTGTGTTAGATGGGTTTCCTGTAACAAAGCTATGTCCACTTTCTGTCTGCGCAGGTACATCATAACCTTGTTTCTTTTCAAATAGCTGTTGAGCCTCCTGACATTCCAAGTAACTATTTTAAGGTCTCCCATAGTTCATATCTTTTATCCCGGTGTGTAGGCACATACCCCAACTGTACACCCACCCAACTACAACAAACCACAGCACACAATCCCTTCCCTCCCACCTCCCCGCCCTACCCCAACCCCAACAGGCACCCAGCTCCATCCCTGGATCTCAGGTTCCCCCGCGTTTGGTCCTACTCTGAAACACCCAGGCCAGGAACCCAGTAGGGCGTCACCACACTATCGGTGACCTAACTAAACTCTAAATGGGGTATAAGGACTAGCTCCGCAAGGCTCCCCAACTAAGCAATAGTCACAGTGCTCATGGATCATGTTCCTCTCCAACCTGTTCATGCCAGCCCATACGCTGCATCATTTACTCTAATCAAGTCCCATAGTCTTAATCCATGACACCTTCAGGTGCCCCCCCCCTACGCATTACTTATCTCTTCCTTCTCCCATCTGGATGCTCGACTCCTGGGGGCAGCTTTGCATGTCTAGCCACTCCATTGCTTCTTCCGGTGTTTCAAAAAACAAGGTTCTGTTTTTATGGAAAACTTTTAGCTTTGCCGGGTAAAGCAACATGTACTTGTGGCCCGCTTCTTGCAGTCTTCTCTTGACAGTCCCAAAGTTCATACGGCTCTGTTGCACCATCAAGGTATAATCCCGGTACGCAGTTATGTTTGCTGTCCCTCTTCGTATTGTTTCACCCTTACGGAAGTATTCCAGGATTCTTTCTCGATCCCGATAGTTGAGGATTTTAGCGATCACCGGCCTGGGTGGGTTGCCCGGCGGCGGCTTCCTCGTTAGAGCCCTATGCGCCCTTTCCACCGCGAACCCCTGAGACAAGACTCCCCCGGTTATATCCTGCAGCAGCATAGATTCAATAAACTCTGTGGGGTTGGGACCCTCGGCTCCCTCCGGCAGCCCAACGATGCGGATATTATTCCTCCGGGCATGTCCTTCCGCCTCCTCTGCCCTGTTCTCTAGGTTGCCCACGCACTGCACCAGGGTGTGAAGTTCCGATTTGTGTGAAGCACAATCCGCTGTGTTCGGGCCCACCTCTTTCTCAAGGTTCTCAGTGTGCTCCGCCAGTGACCGGACGTCCTGCCGGAGCAGATTCACTTCTTCTTGCACCGCTCCAAAAAATAAATACCAGGATAAATGGGGTCAGATAGCGAGATTGAAATACGACTGGTCACATGGAATGTCCATGGCCTAAACTTCCCGGGTCAGCGTAGATCGGTGGAGCATAGGCTCAACCAACTGGAAGGGGATGTTGTACTCATCCAGGAGACCCACTTGAACCAAATCGACAAGAGACGAATCATGTTCAAACGATTTAAAAAATCATATTTTGCCACATCAGGGGAAAAGTAGAGGGGGCTGGCAATACTATTTAGTGACAAAATCCCATTGACAAATATCACGGTTAAAAGAAATCCTGGAGGCAGGTATTTCCTGGTGAAAGGGCACATGATAGAACAGCCAATCGCAATTGCTGCCATACACAGCCCCAACAACGCCCCAGACAAATTCCTGGGAGATCTGATTCCGATATTGTTGGCATTCACAGAATGGTTCCTCCTCATAGGGGGGGATTTAACTTGGTCCCAGACCAAGAAATATACAAGACACAACCCCATCTAGGGCTGATTACATCAGAGCGCTGACCCTAGCCAAGCTCCTCAGGGAAACGGAAACGGTGGACTCATGGAGATTAGCCAACAAGGGCTCTAGCGAATACACCCACTACTCTCATGCACACAACTGTTTTTCAAGAATAAACCTGATTTTGGTCACAGGCGCCCGGAAAAGCTAGAAATACACACACAAATGATATCGGATCATGCTCCGGTCTCAGCAGATCTGCGTATTAGTGGTTCCCCTCACCCCAAACCAAGATACTGGAAACGTAGGGATTCTCTCCTCCTAGACGAAGCCATTAAAAGGGAAACAGGGGAAACACTAGTGAACTACTTTGCGGAAAATACCACAGCGAACACTACCATAGACATAATATGGGACACCATGAAGCCGGTAGTGAGGAGAACACTAAGCAGTGCAACGCAGAACAGAGTAGGGTCTCCAGAATCCAAGCATCTAAATTAGAGGCAAGAGTAATGGCACTTTTGAGGGAATTTAAAAACCTCCTAGCCAGGAAAACTGGGCAGACCGGTCAGCTAAATCGCAGGCATACACAAAACAATTTTACTATAGCAAAAGTAATGAAGCGAACCGCGTATTAGCATATAAGCTACGAAAGGTCCAAAGGAGAAACAACATACTGAAACTAATACGAGGAGATGGCAAAGCACTATACGCGAACGAGGGGAAAATGGAAGCCGTACAAGCACACTACAGAGGAATAATGGCAGGACCCCCAATATCGTCCGAATCCCAAACACAATACCTGAGAACTATCGTGGCCCTCCTCAGGAGAAACCAGTTAGAATCCCTAGAAGCCCCAATCACAGTGGAAGAAATAGGGGATGCGATAAAAGCCTTGAAGAACACAGCCCCAGGCCCAGACGGATTGACGATAATATTCTACAAAACCTACTCACACATCTTAGCCCCACACCTCACCAAGCTGTTTAACTCCTTCCTAACCATGGGGAGTGTCATTAACACAATGGGGGAATCACTAACGATACTGACCCACAAACCAGGGAAAGACCCGGAGCAGACCTCATCATACAGACCAATACATTTGATGGACAACAATGGGAAAAAATTCTGGAAAAGTTCTAGCATCTAGATTGAAACCGTATCTCCCAGACATCATAGCCTGTGACCAGACAGGATTCATCCCAGGTAGGGGGACGCACGACAACTTCAGACGCATGATCAATCTCATAGAATGTGCTGAAAGGATGGGGGAACCCATGCTGGTCATATCGCTGGACGCCCATTAGGCATTCGATCTGGTAGACTGGGATACATTAGGAACTTCCTCAAACACTTAGGATTAGGCCCCAATTTCATAACCTGGACAATGGCCAACTACAAAACCCCAACTACGCAACTCCTGGCCAATGCGATTAGATTGGGGAAAATAAACATCACGAGAGGAACAAGACAGGGCTGCTTTATCTATAGAACCATTCCCGGAGAAGCTGTGACAAAACCCCAAGATAAGGGGACTTACGGTAGGGGGACAGGAGTATAAAGCTGCACTATACGCAGATGACGAGCTCCTAACAATAACACTCCCGGACTCGTCTCTGGGCCTCCTATGGAAAGAAATCGAGGCATTCGACAGGGTCTCAGGATTCACGGTAAATTACGAGAAATCCGCAGCACTAGCAATCAACCTTCCAAAGACCCATAGGGCAGACTTTGAACTCCTGCTCCCGGTCCCATGGGCTAAGGGTGTTATAACCAGGTGTGTGATAATGAACACAACAGATACAGAAGGAATGTATAAGGTTCACTTAAAGGATACAGACTGATAGTTGCAAAGGATACACTCAATGTCTTCTCCCATCTACTGTTGTCAGAGGTAGAACGTAGTGTCTCAAGAGAAACCTTCTAACTAATGTCACTCTCTGACTAGTAAAACCCACACTCAAAGAGAGCTATTAGTGAGAAGGGCAGGAGTGGACCAAGATCCACCAGCCTGTCGATAGAGAGTGGACTAATTAGAAGGCTATTGTTACAAAAGGACAGTAAGAACCTATAGTAAATACACTAACCTGGATGTACAGCCGCAGGTAAGTCCCAACAATGTCCGATGAATCCAAGGAGAAAACAACAACAAGGAAAGGGTAGTGAGGAATCTAACCCGGGCGAAACGAGGGCTGCACTAGAGTCGGGTTGGTGCACACAGGTAAGCGTCCAAAGTTCTGTGCACTTTGTAGTAGGAGGAAAAGAAAATCTTGATCCAGGAAGACAAACCCTTTACAATAGTTGAAGGTCCAGTTGAGTCCTGATCAGGAGTAAGTACAGAGACTGTCAGACTAAACTCTCCTGCAAATAGAATGGGATTTAGCAGAGGAAGTATATCCAGGATGGAAATAAATGTCTACGGAAAATGACAAAGAGTAATGAGGTTAATAGTATTGCCGAATTGGATGTAGATGGAGTGGAACGCTGCCGGGTGTTGTTTGGAACGAAGCAACAGGTTGAAGAGTGCCGCGTAGGAACGTGACGGGGCTCAGTAGAAGGCTGCGTAAAAACGCAGAAGAGAGGAGTAGCTCTGAGACGAGCTGGGAGGTTGCCTGAAACGGCGTAGGAACACGGGGAAAGGCAACCGCTTCTTGCGATGAAAAGAAGAGCGTCTGCGAAGAACAGCAGAAGCAAGCTCCGGAACGCAGATACCAAAAACAATCAGAAGCGCAGCTGTAAGGCATCAGCCTCGTTAAATAATGTCAGCTGACATGCACATGAGCAACGTGATGACGCGTACGTTGGTCATGTGACGCGAGCTCTCTCAGTAGCGTCTCCCGGCCAATTTCCATTGAGTATAGAACGGCCTGGCCATTCTGAAGGCTGAGGATGCTGGGAAATAGGAGCGTTTGGGGTAAGTAACGGACCCTGGGGTGGCAGGCATGACAAAGGGCACTATCGGATACCTGGGGGTACAAATACCCAAAAGCACCTCACAAATCTACCAGAGCTATTTCCCTCAGTTATTTAGTGAATTCCGGAGAGACTTACAACACTAGAAAAAACAAGAGATCTCCTGGCTCGGAAAAATAGGTGCTGTAAAAATGAAACTAATCCCCCGGTTGATCTATCAGTACACCGCACTCCTGGTAGACATCCCAGAAAATGGATTAAAATCCCTACAGAGAAACCTACTTAAGTTCATATGGGGAGGGAAGAAACCCTGCATAGCTAGGAGAATCATGCTCCGAGAGCGAAGCCTAGGGGGGCTGGCAGTCTCTGATGTCTCCAGATATAAGAGAGCAGCACAACTGTCACATGCATTTACATGGGCCCAGAACACTGATCATCCCTACTTGACACAGACAGAAGAAGCCTGCCCCCCCCCCGGCGGACCATCACAGATTCAGCCCACAAAACCACAGACAAACCTAGGCCCCCTCACTGCAACGAAAAACACAGTGGTAAATTGGAAACTAGCAGCCCGCAAGTGGGGTTGCACTGGTACTCTAGGTCCCCTTACCCCAATTTGGAATAATCCAGAGTTCTCACTGGGACTTCACCCACAGAGTTTCACGGTCTGGAGAGAGGGAGGTTTGCAGAGAATCCCAGACTTCCTAGAAAGGGGACACCCGCTCACATTCGAAGAATGCAAGGCCAAATTTAAGATAACAGAGGCGGAACGGTTTCACGAGGCTCAGCTCCGACATTGGATCTCACAGAAAGTAGTCAGGGAAAGGGGAGCGAGGGATCTGACAGCACTAGAGTGAACCTTAACAACAACAGCCCGCAGGGGAAAATCTCGACACTCTACCGTCTATTAGACAAAACAGACCCAACCATAAAAGAAAAATATATGCTGTGCTGGGAGAAAGACTTGTGGCGCACAATAGACATAGAAGGATGGGGCAGAATCTGGACCAGAATGAACTAAAGCACCCAATGTATCACAAACAGAGAGCGGGGATACAAGCTATAGGTACCATGTCACCCCGGAACAACTAAATACATCCAACCTAGCCATTCCACCAGGTTGTTGGAGGGGCTTTCCAGACAGGTGCACTTTGTTCCACCTATTATGGGACTGTCCAAAAGCTGAGGCCTACTGGAGGGAGATGCTAGAGCAGATCAAGGGAATTACAGAACTATCGATCCCATGGGACCCGGGAATGGTATTGCTGTGAGAAACCGGAAGGGGAGAATATCCGCTCACGGGACAGATGGCCCACCTGCGTACGCACTTAGTAACAGCGGCCAAAATAGCACTGGCCCATCTATGGAAGAATACTGAGGGCCCCTCAATATCGATCTGGTGGCCCAAATGTCGGGAAATAGTGGTGGCGGAGAAAATAACTGCAATCCAATCAGGGAACCTGAACACATTCCAAAATACATGGGCATCGTTTATGGACTATGCAGAGAAATATCCTGGAATAACCAAGAGACCCCCATTGACACAATGGCTGCAATGAGGAAGTGTGGAGGGGGGAAAAGAGCAAACCCCTACCAATTGGCCCTGGAAGAGCACAGACAGACTGTGACCATCGCAGCTGACACTGTTAAGAGACCCGCCCTTAAAGAACATGTGTTGCTAAATATGTATGGTGAAAAAGCTGATACAATGTCATTGTAACCAAAATCTTGGAAATGTCTAATAAAACATACGGTAGAAAAAAATAAAATTCATACAGGACTCTGTCAGAAGCTCTGGTCCTAGGAACCTCTGATGCTCTCCACTGTGGTGTAGCCAAGGGAGCCCGTTCACGTGGGCGAGGGGGATCCCGAGCCACATGACAAGGGACGTAATAAAGATTTGTGCGGAAAGAATCATTCCGACGTAAGCAACCAGCAAAACGAGTCCTGTGTCTTTATTGCTCCGACCTGGTACAAAAGAACGGATGGAATGAATGAGTGTTGCCCGACCTCCTAACACACACCGGAGATCGGGAAGGGCACATCACACTGGCGGCAAGGAATCCGACACACGTCATGAAAAAAAATGATTTCTACGCGCCACTCTACAGCCTGCCCAACTGCCCATAACATGGACATCAAAAGGTCCTGAATGGCCCACAAATCACTACATGCTGCTCTGCTGCCAGCACAGCGTTCCATTCCAAGGACATCGAGAGAGCCTTACAAGGCTCTGGAACTGCCTCTGCCACAGACCCAAGCAGCCAGGAGGGGTGAGCAGTGGGGCACTCAAACAACAAGAGCTATCCCTCCATCCATTTTGTGGCAAACACACGGGGACACGTGCTACTGCCAGCTCAACAGGAAAAGTAGGAAGCGTGCAACAGAAAGAGCACAAACTAGATGAACAGCAGGCTCACGCCAACATAACAAGGTGAGCCACCATGACTTGCCCCCACACCAGCTCGCCCAGAATGAGCAGCGGTGGCGCTGTAGGAAGGGACAGCAAATTCAGACAGAGTATCAGTAGCCCACACAAACTACGTTCATGAAGCCATTTGATCCTTACACCACGGTAGCGGCCCTTAAATTGGAAATTTGGCTCCAGAAATTTGAACTCAACCTGCAGGCAAAAGACGTCACTGAAGGTAGGATAAAACAGACACTGACCTGCTACTAAATATCGGCGCTGCAGCACTTAATACGCTTCCCAACAGAGGGACAGCAGACGAGTACAACTCTGCAAAGGCAGCTTTGACCAACAAATTCAAGCCTGAACTGAACCCAGACTACAAGAGGATTCACTTCTGTATGACCCGCCAGAGAGAGAAGGAAACCCTTGAAGATTTCCATGCCCGGTTGAGAAAACTGGCGGTAGAATGCGAATTCCCGGACAAGGACTTTGCAGTCTGGCTGCAGATCATCAATGGGATGTCGTCTGAAAACTACGGCAAGCAGTGCTATCGGAGAAGGGCGTCCGGCTAGACTGCATACTGGAAATGAGGAGACTCCGAGAGCGAACAGACGACCAAGCAGCAGTCATGGAGGTGGCAATGCAGTGTCTGCCCCATAATAGCACGAAAAAGGAAGAGGAAGTAGCAGCAGTCCGGGGTCGACAAGAGGAACAGCGGCCCAACAAAATGAGACTTGGGTGCCCGCCAGGGCAGAACAACACCTGCAAATCAAATGTTGTGGTTGCTCCTGTCATAGAGGCGAACCATGCCCGTTAGGAGTAACATGTCGGAAGTGCAAGTGGCTAAACCATGTCGCTGCCGAATGTTTGAACCCCAATAACCCGAAAAGAAACAAGCCGACAACACACCTCCAACCGGCAAAAAAAAGGGGAGAGGGAAAGGTAGAACAGTTGACATGACCCAGAAATCGCCAAGCAGTAGCGAGACAGAAAAGTTCTCCGATGAGAGCACATCCCCGAGAGACGCGGGAAAGAGCGATGGATAAATACAAGAGGAAAAGAACATCGAGTGCACATAATCTCTGCCACAAAGCCAAACAGAATGAAGACCAGTCAGAAGAGAAGGCAACACAAACGGCCATCATGCACCATCCTGTCTGACGGGAACCCCACCCAAGTAGTCATCGACCCAGGCGTGACAGTGAACATCGTGCCCTTACACACATACAACAATTTAGACCCAAGGCCGACACTCCAGAACAGGCGAGTGAGACTATATGCATACAGTTGCAAGAAGCCCTTACGAGTGAGCGGGTCATTCCGATCAGACCTAGCATACAATGGAGCCACATGCAGAGGACGAATATTCGTAGTGGACACAGGGCTGGAAACACTACTGAGCTGTCGCACTGCAGAGAAACTGGGTTTGGTGCATTTTGCATTCAGCGTTAACCCGTCAGAGATAGATGACTGATTGGCAAAACACCAAAAAGTATTTCAAGGGATAAGGTGCCTCTGCTGGAGAACAATCAAGTTACACATCGACCTGACCATAGAACCCAAGGCGGTATGACACCGCTGAATCACCTTCCACATGAGAGAAGCAGTAGAAAAGGAGCTAGAGAAGCTAGGAAAACAGGGGATAATTGAAAAAACTTCTGGCTCCACTGAGTGGGTGTCATCAATGGTTGTTGCACAAAAACTATGATAACCCAATGCAGTGAGAATATGCATCGATAGGAGGCTGTCCAATATCGCCATTGCCAGAGAATGCCTTATCACCCCCACCATCGACAAGCTAATTGTGGACCTAACAGGAGCAAATGTTTTCAGCAAGCTCGACCTAAGGTCCGGCTATCACCAGCTACCCCCGCCAGAGAATCCAGGTACATAACAACTTTTTCATCTCACCTGGGCCTCCGAAGATACAAGAGGCTGGATTTTGGTATCTTCTCCGCACCAGAGGTCTTCCAGAATGAGATCAGGAGAGTACTCCATGATCTTGCCGGGACCACTAACATCAGCAATGATATTCTAGTATATGGCACCACAACACGCGAACACCACGAGCGACTAGCTGCAGTCCTCCAACAGCATCATTGACTTTCAAAAGTATTAATGACATAGCCCCCAAATACCTAACAGAAAGATTAAAAAAAAGAACCTCTAACAGACCTACCAGAGAAGCATACACCAACCAACTAGCTGTGCCCCCATTCAAGCTGAGCACAGTCGGAGGCACCATCTTCCCTGTCAAAGCGGCCCAGCTGTGGAACTCCCTCCCTTCTCCCTTAAGGTCTGACCAATCTTATCCACACTTCAGACTTAATTGCATTAAATGGCTCAAAGAAAATGACCTATAACTGACTACACTAGGACTACTCACGCCTGACCCACCTGTTAATCTATAGCGAAACGCTTACTTCCTTGCTCATCACCCCCGCTTAATACACCTTTGCTCCTCGACTCTCAATGTATACTGTGTGTACAGCCCAGTGTACAATCTCCTGTGTACAATCACCCGTGTATGTAACCATGTATATTGTCATCACTTACTGTCAAATGCACCCTGTAACTTTCCTGAAATGTGTAACCGTAATATGTAAGCTTAAAGTATTCTTGAACACGCGCCCGGATACCCTCGGGTCTGGCGCGCGCTATAAATAAATAAACAAACAAACAACAAACAAACTAGAGGAATCAGGACTCGCCCTACATGCAGAAAAATGTGAATTCAACAAGAGCGAAATGAACTTCTTTTGTTACGTATTCAACTCTGACGGAGTGTCGCCAGACCCAGCCAATGTCAGTGATATTAAAGGAACGAAAGCCCTCACATCGGCATCAGAGTTGAGATGTTTTATGAGCATGGCTACATACTACCCCAGATTTATGCCCAACCTGTCCACCCTTGCACAAACGCTAAGAGAGCTTATGAAAAAGGATAAGCAATGGGAATGGACAGAGCAACACCCAAAAATGTTTCAACGAATAAAAGACTTGCTATCCAGCACCACAAAAATGGCGTTTTTCCACACCAACCAGACCACAGAGCTCCTGGTGGATGCTAGCCCGGTGGGACTAGGAGCGGTACTCACACAGGTGGACAAAGACGGAAATGTATACCGAGTTGCCTTAGCCAGCCGAGCGCTAACAAAGACTGAACAAAACTATGCTCACATTGAGAAGGAACCACTGGCGATCTTGTATGGCTGCTGCCATTTCAGAGTATATCTGCTGGCACAACCAGCCAAAGTATTTACAGATCACAAACCACTGATACCAAACTTCAGAGGGTCAGCACCACACCCCCCCAGCATGGCTAGAAAAGTGGATGCTCCAACAACAGCCATTTAAGGTTGATGTCGCATACAGACCTGGAGCAGACAACCCGGCTGACTACCTGTCTCGCCACCCACGACCTGCCACCAGACATGAATAGGAACATGCAGCCGAAACAGAGGAGCATGTATCCCACGTGGTTGCCTGCGCACATCAACGATCCCTCACTCTGCAAGAGATAGTGGATGAAACGAAGGCAGAAACCTGTCCGCAACGCACCATTCGAAGAACTATTTGGCCGCAGTGGCACAAATCACCTCAACAGCTCAAGAAAGGCTACAAGTACTGTGGGTCGGCATCCACCACGAACCTACGATATCAGAAGAGGGCATTGTGCTGAAGGGACACAGGATCGTTCTACCAGAAGTGCTGGAAGAATGCGCCCTAAAACTAATGCACGGAGGCCATCAAGGAATAGTGACGACCCAGGCGTACTTGAAATCAAGAATGTGGATGCTGCAACTGCAGCACCGGGTGACCGAAGTGGTGGAAACCTGCGCAGCATGCCAGCCCTCGAGGAGGCTAATGGTGCCTGAACCCATCGCAAGCACGCCCAGGAGTCACACGAGGTGAGAGTCAGTGAGCATGGACTTCTGTACCATCGCATCCTGGTCAACGAGTTCAGCAGATACCCGGAGGTGGAGCACGTAAGATCCACAAACGCAGAATCAGTCATCACTGCCCTGGAGAAAGTGTTTGCCATACACAGGCTACCCAAGAAGCTGAAACGCGACAACAGACTGCCTTTCACCAGCCAGGAGCTCAAGCAATTTCTGATCGACCTGGGCGTAATACATAGGAAGATCACCCCATGCTGGCCGCAAGCAAACGATGATGCAGAGCGGTTCTTGGGGTCCCTGAACAAAACCATATGAATTGCAAAAGACCACAACCAACCATGGCTAACAGCAGTATACAGGTTCCTGCGAACACACCGACAAACCCCACACACATCCACCGGAGTAAGCCCAGCAGCGTTGATGTTCAGAATGCCAATACAAGCTGAACTACCACTACATCCGAGCTGGGTGAACCCCGACCTGGACATACCGCTCATGGAGGAAAGGTGAGCCAGGCGGAATGAGAAGGAGAGTCAAGCCCACCATGCTCAACACAAGGAGCTACAGCCAGGGGATACAGTACTGGTGAAGAACAGAGCGCCCCAGAAGAAAATTACTTTGACATATGAATCACGCCCCTGCATGGTACAGGGTGCCAACCACAGCATGGTGACAGCTGCCAGAGGGACAGAAGTAGTGATGCGGAAAGTGTCACATTTCAGGAAGGTCCCCCCAACACTGTGGAAGGAACAACCAGATACAGGGACCGCAGGAGGAGATCCCCCAGTGGGTCCAGAGACACCCGTGAGAGCGAGTGAGAGTGCCTCCCCGCAAAGCGACTCAGAGACAATTCCTACACAAGGACAAGACCCCCGGCAACAAGCCTCCCTGAGACAGATCCACCTGAAAGAACACACTCCAGGTATCAGCTCAGAGAGAGGCCACAGCCATCGTCCTGCCTACATGGATATGTGCTTCAAGGGATCTATTGTCACAAGGACAGAGCAGAGGGAGGCCAGTAAAAGTCATTGCTATGCAATGTTATGTTGATCAAGCATTCTACGTTTGGGAGGAATGTGGTGTAGCCAAGGGAACCCGATCATGTGGGCGAGGGGAAGCCTGAGCCACGTGACACGGGACGTAATAAAGATTTGCGCTGAAAGAATCATTCCGACTTGAGCAACCAGCAAAGCGAGTCCTGTGTCTTTATTGCTCCGAGCTGGTACATAAGAACGGATGGAATGAATGAGTGTTGCCCGACCTCCTAACACTCACCAGAGGTTGGGAAGGGCACATCACATCCACCACCGTCTCCCCCTCTTCCTCTCAATCTCTCTGTCTTTCATCCTCTCTCCTGAACACAACAACAAACTGGTCCTAAACAAGACCAATTCCCGGCCCACATAGGGGTGACTTCCAGATCAGCAAGTCAAATCCAACTGTCAAAACTCTAAGACTGTTTGCCAGCAGAGATGTGCTTACATTCAGTAATTCAAAACCTCTACTAAGCAAATTGCAAAATAAAGACCAACTCTATATCTTTATGGCTCACATTAGCTACCTAGACAGTCACTGTATGAATTGTACCATGTAAAGGAAGCACCCATTTTATACATGTCAGTTCCAATTGTCTCACAGACCATATGTGTAAATACACTGAACAAATGTATGCGTTGGGAATGATTATGCATATGTTGAATGGTTGTTGTTCCTTGCAAAGCCTCAATTAAACTTTTTTTTTTATTATTGTGAATTAGTTTAATGCAATAAAACCTTTTACACATTTCCTTATGTCAACCCCCCTAAATTATTCTCATCAGTGTTCCTTTTTCTAATTCATTCTCTATTTCACACTTATTGAGTCCTCGTTTTTCTTCGTGTTCATTATTCTTTCTAGCAGGTTTATTCCTGCACAAATTTGTCTTGTGTTCTTCCCATTTAAAAGGTCACACCACCAGTCTTCCTTTGTTCTTGTAGTTTATTGTCTTAAGTACTTGCTAAAGACTTCATCTCTGTCTTTAGTTATTGCTTTGCACTCCAACAATCTGTGCTTCACTGTTTCTAAGGTGTCTTTGCTGTTACAGAATCTGCAGTCACCTTCATTAACTCCTCTATGTACTGTGTTGTGAATGAATCCATTTGTTGGGTATACGTCCATCCTTATTTGTAGAAGCTTTTCTCTATGGAATTTACTTGGGAATCTCGTCAAATATTCCGGCATTTAGTGTCTCTTTTTCTGTGAGCGTTTATAATGTTCCTTAGTGATTGGTATAGAGGTTTTGTTTCTCTCGTCTTTATCCAATCATAACTTTTTAATTTTACTTTTACTTTTTCAGATTTCTCGATTCGCTCTGGTAAGTTCGAGTCGATCTGTGCGAGATAGTTACACCATTTGTCTTTCCAAAGGTTTATTAACGTTCCACTTTTTCCTTTCCTGTTGGTTGCAAGTATTTTGTATTCGAATACAGGTTTGTCTTGCATTATTTTTCTTAGCAGGGCGACTGATTTCCAACATATGACCGGGTATAAGGATTGTAGTCCTATCTCAGCTCTTAAAGCAGCTATCGGCAGGCATTTTGGTAACTTTAGGGCACGTTTCCAAAACCTACTAATTTGTCCCATTGCCTCCATCATAGGTTGAGGTCTGTTTCTCCTCCATATGTCAGTATGGGTTGAACTTTCTGTACATAAAACGCTCTCAACGGTATGAGAGAAAATTTGACATAACACCTGTTTATAATTTTTCCTTGTGAGCACAACATTCTTACTTTTGTCATTAGATCTTTTCCCCAGTTTTCCTCTGCAATTGACTTGTTGAAAAGTATGCCCAGGTACCTGATTTCCTTTTCAAGTTTCTGAACTCTGATTTAAAAATTCTTTTGCGCTTGGTCTTCTATTTCCTCCAATCGTGAGAATCTTTGACTTTTTGATGTTTATTACAAGGTCATTCTTCTCCATATATACTAGTAATTGTTCTAGTAAGTGCTGTAGTCCTATTTATGTTTGGTTTATTAGCACTAAATCGTCTGCATAGCATATTGTTGTTATCTCGTTTTTTTTTTTTTTGGAGGATGGTGGTTTGGGTCTTTCAATGCGTCTGGAAGATCGGCTATGTACAGCTTAAAGAGGGTTGTGGCTAAGGGGCATCCCTGCTTGTCCCTTCTTTTTATTTTTTTGCAGCTCTTGTTGATGTGTTACTGTGTACTGTGTAGTGCTCTTATTGGTGTTGTATCGCTTCAGGACAGTTCCACGGTTTTAGTTTTTGCCAAAGGCTTTGTCGGTTAACTCCGTTGAAAGCTTTAAAACTTACAAAGGCTAGGTGCAATTTCTCCTTTGCTTTCATCGCGTTAGGCTTCAATATAACTAGTAGAAATAAATTAAGTTCTGTGCCTGTCCTGTTCATAAACCCTGTTTGTCTTGGATCAATGATACTTGTTGTTTTTGCCCAAACTGATCGTTTTCTGTAGGAATGATGCGTATAGCTTTTCAATCACGTTGAGAAGCGTTATTGGCCAATAGTTTTACCGGTCCTCTCGTTGGTCTTTTTTAATGATTGGAACTATGGTGCTCGTTGTCCATGAGGTTGGAATTGTCTTCCATTCTTCTATCTGATTGAATATTGTAAGGACAAAATTTGCCCATCCCTTGGGATCCTTTTTTAGCTCCAGATTTGTGAGCCCATCTGGGCCAGCTGCAGATGAGTTTTTTAGCCCTTTTATTGCCTTTTCTATGTCACAATGGTTTATTTCTAAAAACCATTGGTCGGTGCCTGTTTTTTTTCTCGATGTTATTTGTATCTGTGTCGTTGCTTCCAAATACTTTGGAGTAGTGGGATATCCAGTCAGGTTCTGTTACAGCTTTGTTTAGACACTCTGTTGATTTAGAGTCTGGTTGTTTATTAGTGTCCACAAGGTATAATATTACTTGATCAACTCGTTTTTCGTCAATGTATTTAACAATTGTATTATCGTTGGACGAGATGTTTTCAAGGTTGATATTTTTTTTAGTAGATGTATTACGTTGTTCCTGTTTACGTTGATGGTTCTCTTTTCCTTGTGTATACATTCAAGTCTCACTTTTGTATTTTTGTCTTTGCTTGCCTTTGTTTTTTTTCGATTTTTAAATTGAAATACTTTTCTTTAGCTTTCCTTGATGGACCACTTGGGTTCCAGTTTGGGTATGTCTCACTCTTTGGTTTTTCCTTGCTTGTTTGTGGCTCTGGTTTTTTATGATAAAGTGTTTCCTGTTTTTGCGCTAGTGTACGAAATTGTAGTTCCTCAGACATCTCCTCCAGTTGGAGCTCAAGTTCCCTTGCTCATTTCTTTTATGAGACATAACTTTCGTTGTTCTTTATGGCTCAGATGGCGACATGTGTGTACAGTATTTCCCCCCTCTACCAAGATGGCGGACTGCATCTCGTGTGTAGTTCCAGCTTCTCAGGAGTGTTCCAGTGGGAGGACTCCGCCCCCGGTCCGGCAGAAGCCTTATCAGGCGGATTGTCAGAGTCAACTCTGCGTTGCTACTTCTTATTGTCAACGCTCGTAAGTTCGACCTTCTGCTGTCTCTATTGATTCTTTGCTCTCCCTACATATCTCTATGATACATTCTTTCTTATAATTTAACAGGCACAGGAACGCTTCCCCGATACCGAAACTAAAATCTTATAAAGATTGGAATCTCCGTCTTTCAGACTATATGCCATACTGGGTAGGCACTCACTGTTTAGAACGCAGGAAGGTACATGACTAAAAATATACTTTCAGTTAATTAGTATTTCTTTCAGCCCTCCTTTAGTCTCCAAGAAAGCCCTAGCAACTTTCGGGTGCCGAGAGCTCCCGAAAAGACTCTCGTACTTCCGGGTGAGGAAGAGTGCGGTTTCCATGACAACCAACCTAGCGGTTTAGCCGGTTCAGAAGCTCTCACGCTTAGCATTACTCCTTGTGTTCGGAAAGAAGCGGAACTAACTCAATCCTACCGCACACAGCATTCCTTCAAGTCACAGACACTGAGGTATATTTGATTACTACTTTCTGAACACCTATTACACAAGCCCGACTAGTTTAGTCTTTACGCTTTCTTTAATAACTCCTTGGTATTTCTCTCGATTTCTCCAGCTGCTCTCCTAACCCCTTCTCACCTGTTGACAGAAGGAAAGCCTACAGAACACCAATCTAGGGTACATAACTTTCCATTAGTTCTGAATAGCTTCAGCTTTCTCAGTACTCAATTTAATCCGGTTCTTTCAACTTACTCCAGTGTCGATAAACAGGGTTACAGCCGGTATTTGGATTCCACACACCAGCAGACATCCCCCGTGAAGTCCGAAGACCAACGGCCAGACATGTCATCCCAGGTTTTCTTCCCCAGAGGGTTTCCCGGAAGATTCTGCTTCCTCCATTTTGTTTACCAGAAGGAGGCGGTAGGGTTGCTCGGGGAGCCTTCATTACATCACATTGCTGCAGGGGATACAAGGTTAGTGGAGATTCTATCTATATTACTACTTTAGTACATGTTACTCGTCATTTAGGCGTTGGCACATGACAATTTCTTTGATCATCGATCTTGTCACTTTCCTCTTCGTCCTCGTCGTTTTCCATCCATGACTCGTTTATTTCTATGTAAAATGAAGAGTCATCAATTAGGTCATGTGACCCCTCTTGTTCGTCATCTGACTGAGCTATCGCACTCTCGTCTTCTACTTTTTTTGATTTTAAGGTTTCCATTCTCTGATCTTTTACATTATCTTGATGTTTATTATTTTGTATTAGTTGGACTGTTTCGTCTGCTCTTTGTCGAGTGAGTATTTGAATTTTTCGCAAGAATGCTCGTGATACGTTCTTTTTTCTTCGGTATGTTTTTTTAATATTTTTTTTCTTTTGCTTTGTCATCTTTGCTTTTTTTGATTGACTGTTGACATTTTTCGTTTTCTTTTTCCTTAGGTCTTTTTTGCAGTTTTCTGTTGACGTGAAACATGGAATACATTTAATTAGAGCTTGTTTCTACTTCTTTATCGTCCTTCTCAATTCTGTTTTTTCCTTTTTTCAGCTCCTCATCTGTATTCACTTTTTTTCCTTTTGAGTTTGTTGTTTTTGAGATCTCTCCTGTTTTAGTTTTTCTTTTTGCTGGATTTCTCCCTTTTATAGAAGATTCCAATTACTTGTCTGGTTCATTTTTGTTGGTTTTTCGTTTGTTTCAATTGTCTTATTAGACCTTCTGGTCTCATTTAGTTGTTTGCTTTTTTGGTTAATAATTTCTCATGATTCAGTTGTTTGTGTTTCGACTTGCCCCTCTTTCGAATTAACTTTCTGTTTGGCGTTCTCTGTTTGCTGATTTTTCCCCCTTCCTGTGGTGTTTTGTTTTCTATGTTTTCCATTTGGTGTTTACATGTTATGAATGTTTGAGTCGTACTCGCTTCTCTCTCCTTTCACTCTGCAGATTTTCTCATCCATTTTATTGTTTCCATCAAGTCAGCTGTTATTTGGTTTCTTTCCTCCTGCTCGTTGGTTGCCAAGTCCCATAGTCTGCGCTGCCATGATTTGGATGCTCCTGCCTCTTGGTTCAATCTCTCAACAATTTTCGTCCGAAATATCTCCATTTGTGTCAGTTTGTTCTGCGTTGTGAATAACATGTTCATGTTATCTTTTACATTTTCATTAATGGTTTCATAGAGTTTTGTGTATGGTGTTAATGAGATGTCATCGCTGCCATCACGTTGTTGTGGATCTGTATTCCTGCTGCTATTGACAGTTGCGTTTTTGCTATGGTTACTGTTTTTGTATCTTTTGATGTTGGTAGCTCAGGTGATTTTTTCACTCTTTTACTTTCCTGCTCGCTTTCTATTGCCGATATCTGAGAATTCTTTGTTTCCATTTCCAATCGGGATTGGGGTCTCATTCATGTTCTTGCCTTCCTTTGGATTACTTGCGGCCACTGTTGTAATTGACCCCTCCTTGTCACGACCCTCGCCCAAAACCCCCTCTGGCAAACCCATTGGCCAGGTGGAGTCAGGCCTCTAGAGCCTGGCATCCTCTTCAAAAGCCCTAATGGGGCCAATCCTGGTGCCTATGGCGCCAGGCTCATACACCATGAAAAGCAATGTGCTTGGGAACTACTTTATTGTATTGTCAGCCAACATGGAGGCATCAACATAGCTTGGTTCCTAAGAACCAAGCTATGCGGTCTAGTGTTTTGGGTGTGGCAGCCTAGGGACTACTTTACCTGGACTATTTTGTTGGGGCTATTTAAACCACACCCGAGCAAGACAACACGCTTCGCGTTATTTTGCAGCTTGCAACGTGACGCTCACCGTGTCCAGCTATTGCCTCGAACCTCGGAGAAGCAGAACCTGCAAGGACACAAAAGGGACATCATTAGCAGCAGCATATTACCTGCAGTCTTCATCTTTAAACACTCGCAGCTACTGAGAACAGCTTCCTCGAATCTGCACGCCTCCCGGACAGAACGACCTGAAAGAGGAAGGTAGAGGCAACATTAAAGAAAGCAGTAGAGACATTTACAAATTATGATCTGCTCAAAAGGCTTACCTGGCTGGTCGCCTCTCGGCTGGCACCACTCCAGACATTCCACTCGCACTAAAGAACACGCCGACCTACAAGGAAGGAAAACACAGGTTAGCAAAGGCAAGACTTCGCAGCGCTGCGCATAGCACTTATTTACCGCATCATAGCGCTCTTAATGCGCCATCATTTACCAGCGGGGCTCAACCAAGCCAGTTCGCCGCGCTGAAGCTCCGCATACCTAAGGGAGAAAAAAGAGACATTTTAAAAAATGAAAGGCATGCAGGATAGCAACAAAACTAAAGAACAGCAATAAGACCTACCTGAACAATATCAAACGGGCCGGCGTCAGTGAAGTAACTGGACCGCACTCGCCCATGAAAGACAACGCGCCCCTGCAAAGAAGGCAGGATGGAGAGCACGCCTAATTCTACCACAAGGCAGAACCTTTCCGGCAGACCACATCAGGGCAAAGCAGAGAAGCATACCAGTAAGTAACCCGGCTGGGTGGCATCCCTGTGGATACCAGGTGAGCTTGCTTTTGGTTTTGCTTTCACTTGTGTTTCGTGTTCGGAGATGCATGTGTGAGTCTGCATGGCGGGTTGCTGACTGATGTATGTTTGAGTCTGCATGACGGGTTGCTGACTGAAGGACTCTGCCTCCAGCAGCTCTGCGTCGGTGATGTCTGCATTTTGATTTGAGTCAAGTGCAAAGGTCAAGTAAGGGTTCGTGAAGGTCCGCAGGTGTTGTGCTAAATGTAACACTGGCTGTCTGCTGCTTACAAGCAGTTCTCCTATGCTCATTCCTCCACCAATGCTTACGGTGCCACTGTCGCTTCCCACACTCACACTCTCAGCCCCATTCGCACTTATTTGATCTGTTATTCTTGGTCCTATTTTCGGTCATCGCTATTTTGTGTTCACATCAATCGGTTCTCCTTCTTCCACATCGCCTGTACGAGGATTCGCTCTTGTACATGGGCGAGTGGTGCTGGCGGTCAATTCTATGAGTTCTAATCCTCTGGTCATTCCGGTCTATCCCGGGATAGGACTGGGGTTAGACTGGACTCCTGCCCAGATTCACGTATGCCACCAAGCGCCTGCGCTGGGTTTTTAAGGGAAGTCCTTTCAATTGCAGTTGTAGTTAAAGTGACAGTGAATTACAAAACCAACTTCACTGAAAACGCGGATCCTCGGATCTCTCGTCTGCTCGCATAGAATGCTGTTGATTGACTGGACTCCTGCCCAGATTCATGCGCGGCACTACGCGCCTGCACTGGGTTTTTAAGGGAAGTCCTTTCAATTGCAGTTGAAGTTGAAGTTAAAGTGACAGTGAATTCCAAAACCAACTTCACTGAAAACGGTGATACTTGGCTCTCTCGTCTGTTCGCCTAGAATGCTGCAGTTTGACTGGACTCCTGCCTGGACTCATGCGTGGCGCTAAGCGCCTGCGCTGGGTTTTTAATGGAAGTCCTTTCAATTGTAGTTGAAGTTAAAGTGACAGTGAATTCCAAAACCAACGTCACTGAAAATGCGGATCCTCGGCTCACTCGTCTGCTCGCATAGAATGCTGGGGTTAGACTGGACTGCTGCCCGGATTCGCCCCTTCACTGCCAGTTCTCTCACCATGGACTTCTCTCTCATCAACTCTCACAACCCTGTTCATATTTCAAATCCTTCCATCTTCTGTCCTTACAGAGCTGTGGAACGTGTCCCCCACTTTACATGGCCGGTACCACCACATGGGACTTTACCTTAAAGGACAAGGTCATTTGACTCTCACAAAATCTCCTTTTTTACTGCCCTCTCTTTAACAAACTTCCTCAATTTGTACCTGAATTTATTTGAAACTTGCTTCTTTCTAGCAAGTGACCTTGCTTGCTGCCCAATCTCCCACACCCACCTCGCCCTCCTCATCCATGGACGACATTGTGATAATTCAAGCAGAGGTAAACCTTTGACTAAGCACTCACCAACAGGCGGACTTCTCTGTTCATGTCCGGTTCTCAGCGAAGATAGGGTTAAAGGGATGACTATGGGAATCCCTCGGAGTCCCTTTTCCCCTCCAACGACTAGTATAGTCAAAAAGGGGAGAGTAGACTCAGGGAAACCCTCTGGGGAATAAAACCCTGTTGAATCTGGAAGGACGTCTATTTCAGGAGAGACAGCCAGGTGTGAGTATTTCTTCGGGAGAATTCCAGGAAGGAGTCTAAGCAGATATAGATATAGAAATAGAACAAGAGAAAGGGTTAATCCTATACAAGGAAAAGAGAAGTTGAAGTTAATGAAGGTTCCGAGAGTTGTATATATACCATTAGAGAGGAATTAGAAGCAGTGTCTCTTCTTAGTTCGTCGATGCCTTGTGAAAAGTCACCTGAATAATAGACAAGAAAAGTAAGAGACGAGGAGTAGTGATAAAGAAGGATAAGAGAGCAACTAGTAGATACCTGACAAGATGGACAAGACGGATGTCTCCGGGGAAGATCTAGACCCTTGTGATCCAATGACCACAGTGTTCGCCCGAAGTGACGGGGACTACCGCACTGCGAACAAGAATCAGAAGTTTAAGAAGATTTGAATGACCATGCATGCGTAATTTTCTCAAGCCCTATTCTACCCACCAGGTAAGACTTTGTAGATTGACTGGAAACTTTAGATTTTGAACGTGGAACGTGAGGCAGAGTTTGTAAACAGACAGACACAGATTTCCAAGAGGAGTGGGGCGTTTCCCAGCGGTTCGATCCAAAGATAGAAAGATTCTGTAATAAAGGACACAGCAGAGGTTTTATAGAGTTACGTGGAAATTCAGAGAGGTAAGCAAAGCCTAGATTACGAACTTGCGGAGCGCTGTTGAGAAAGAGTAGCAACGCGTCCGCGCGTTGTGAAGGAGGGATGATATTCTGTGCTCTGTAGAGTGGGTGGTGCCTCCCAGTCCCGGAAGGCTCGAAAGACTATACCGCCGCAGCCGACACGCAGCGCCATCTTGAGAGTAAAGATGGACGACACGGATCTACGAGACCATCTGTGCCAAAGGGACCATCTGTTCCTGAGAAATGTCACAGACATACCATATAATTGGGTTTTTTGCCTCTACATAATTCAAAAATAGACACACCTGTTGTCGTATGTGGGAAAAACCTATGCGCCACCATCCTGCTCGAAATCACCTCAAACCCAATTTTTAAGTATAGGTGATCATTATTTGATTTTATTTGATGCTACTTGTGCAGAATTGATCACATAGATGGTTGCTATTGAGGGATTTTCTTGATTTATTGATCCCATAGGTTTTCTATTTTTGCTAGCATCTACCAACTAGGTGATTCTCTCTTCCTGTTCAGAATTTATTCACAAAAGGCAATATAATGCAGCTTTTCTTGCTTTTGTGGGCTGTCTAGTTTTCATCATCTCCTATACATATTCCGTTATTTTCAAAAGTGGTTTTCTTTACTCATTCTTTAGACCCCACAAGGTCTCTCAGAAAATGGATTGGAATGTATTAGCATGATCTACAAGAGTAGTACTCCGTTTCTTTGAAGAAAACTCTTTGGGGACTCCGTATGAGGTGAGGTGAATGGTGAAGCTCACACTTTTAATTTATTCAAAATGTTTTCCAAAATATTAGACACAATACATATAGACTTAGTAACAGTATTCAATTTGTTGTTTTTGCAGATGTCACAGATAAAATTTGATTTGCTCCCGAAGAAGCAATACTATCCCGAAATGCGTTGAGTGTACAGCTATTTTATGAATGAAAGAAAATTAAATATATTTTAACAATGTCACGTCTCCCGCACCGAGTGCATCTCCTACAGGTGCTCTTTCTCCGCCCTCGGCCTCCGTCCCTCCCACTACCCCACAAACGTACCCTGGCTCACGTAATCCCTTGCCCTTCGCCCATCCTGTTGGATTGCAGCATGGCAGACCCGGCGTTTATCGCCCCTCCCGTTCTTGGCAGCTGAACTGGAGGATTTCATCTCGCCATAACGCCAAGCGTTGCCCACGGAGACCCGCGCGTCACGGATCACATGATTTTCCACCACGCAGCAACGCTTCCGTGTCACGTATCACGTGACTCCTGACATTGTATAAAAGACTTCCGGAAACAAGGAGCGTTGCTTCACAGCTTTTTTCCTCCTGGATCACGTGACGCTTAGTTCTACGTTTTTGACCTACGGATTATTTTCTTCAAACACGCTTTGTTCCACGGATTGCTTTGCCTTACCCTTTTTACAAATCAAACTTTGGACCTCCTGTTGCCGAACTACGCTTTGCTCCACGGACTGCTCTGCCTCACCCTGCTACTGTTCGAACTTTGGACTTCCTGTTGCCGAACTACGCTTTGTCCCACGGATTTCTCTGCCTCACCCTTCTACTGTTCGAACTTTGGTCCTCTTGTTGCCTGACCACGGTATCGTCCCTGGATACTCTACGGATCACGTCTTTCTGTCTTGGAACCTGGCCTCAGGCCCCCACGCTAGGTGTTTACCTGTCCATACTCCTGACCTCATACAGCTCCTGCCCTGGGGACAAGTCCTTCCTTGCATCTCTGGGCAACCTTTTTGTACACATAGGTAAGCAGTGCCAAGTTACCTGTGTTCTTGTGTTATTCTTCCTGTTCTGTGCATAACCTCATAATCCTTTGCTTTACAGCGTTCAAGGGGTTCTTCTGGCTGTTCCTGAATCAGGCCCGACGGACTACCACCTGTGGCCTCAAAGACCGCACAGGCAGTATTTCTGGTGTTGTCTGTGTGGTACTTGGGGACGGAGGTATTCATACTCTGCACGACCATCAAGTCCGTAACAAACAAGAAGAATATTGTATGATTTTTTATTATACTTACCTTGATTATTTCTTAAACCTTTCTAGAATTTGTTCTACTAAATGTTTGGCTTTTTTTTAACACAATACGGTGCAGGTGACTGGAGTTCCCTACCCTGAGAGCTGTATTTTGTTTATGTATGTACAATGTATGTGCCAGGATTGCTGTTTTCCCCCCTGCATCTTAATTGTTTAAATCTGATTCACTTTTTTGATCTACCAATCTACTTAATTGTCTACAAATGATTAGTGTGCTGTGTGACCTTTTTTGTCAAAATCGCCTCCTCCCAGTCCTCACCATTGGCCTACGCCCATATTATGTAGTCCTTAATAACTTTGTTAAAGCACTCTGCAACACCATTTGCCTGGGGATGATAGAT
Organism: Ambystoma mexicanum; assembly: GCF_040938575.1. NCBI lineage: Eukaryota > Metazoa > Chordata > Amphibia > Caudata > Ambystomatidae > Ambystoma > Ambystoma mexicanum. Next base: position 1,344,534,268 of record NC_090922.1, read on the forward strand.
AGCAGTGCACTTGTGTTGCATTCCATTCTCCAAACAATAACTACGCAACTCTCTTATCTTAAATTGGACCCCGTTGTCAGTCAACAACTCACATGGATAACCCTCTCGCCTGCACCCCTCCTCTATAAAAACCAATCACATCTTTCGTTGTTATGGACCGTGTCATCTTCATCTTCACCCACTTGGATAAACCATCCACCTAAACAATGCAGTACTTGTCAGCACCCTTACTCTTAATAGGTACAACAATATCCATGTCTACCCATTTCCCAGGGCATTTGTGGCATGCAGACTATTGTCATGGGACTTTCCCTCTGTACCAAACTTTTCTCACTCATTGTGCACAGAACACACTTCCTCACAACCCTCTCAAACTCAAGATCACAACCGAGTCACTAAAACTTAGCACACACAGTCTGCTTGGTCTTGGTAATACCTTGGGGCCCCTCTTGGGCTACTTCAACAATCCTCTTCCTTACTCCACAGGGAGGAATCACTCTATCACCCATCATCATGTAGCCTCTAACCACATGTAATTCATCTAGTATAGAATACAATCCTTCACCCTTCACCACCATTTCTTTTTTTAACACTCCGCTGCTCTCGTACACACCTTTAACTTTCCTGAGAATCTCATCTTCCTCCATCCCATTCTCCCACTTATTTTATTTGCATTTAATTATTAATGCTTTTGGTTAACAAAATGATTTGCATATCATACAACAACATAAGACAAAGACATTAATTTCATTTCAATTCAAAGAAATAGATATATAAAAAGTGTATCAAAAGTAAAAAAAAGTCTGTTACATTATTTAGTCAATAAAATCATTTTTAAAAACCTTAAAGAAGCCAAGCTTAGTAAAATCCTATTCGAGTTTAAGATAAAATCCCACAAATCATCCTCTAAAACAGTGGTCAAATTCATGAATTTACCCAAAAATGGATATCTCACCAGAGTGACACCTTCACAATACATGACCAAATGCTTTAATATTTCCACCTCGGTCTGACAGAATCTTCATAGTATAATTGATCTATAAAACACCCCAAGCACCTCCAACTTCATTGATCATAAATAAATGTAACCTACATTTTAAAAACTGGGATCTAAAACATTGCGAGGGGTGTTTGACTAAAAAATGTGGCAAACATTAAAGGACTGTATGTCAGAAACTGAACATGTAAACAAATGATATTGCAGGCATTTCTCTCTGGTCGCTATCCAATAAAGCTCAAACAATCTGGCTTCACTGTAGGTGGTGTCATGGTCAAATCCCAGATCGAATAGCCCACTTCTGACAGTAAATGCACACAAAGGTTAATCCAGTGAGTCAAAACTCTTGAAGTCCCATGTTTCAGAATGCTTACCAGATTTGCATAAATAGGATATGGTGGAGGATCACACACTTTAGCATATATTTGCAGCATCTGCCAATTTATCCGGGTCTCAGTTCATATCTTATTATGCTGACGGGTGTTATGCAGAATCCTGTGCAGTGCCCTTAGGGACCACTACACACAATTAAGACTACAAGTGGTAGTACAATTTTACCTTTGCTACAAGCCTGTACTACACAGAAAAAGTGGTAGCAATGGCTGAGCAGCCAGATTTATCTCAAGAGCAAATGAGCAGTAGTAGAGATTACACAAAGGACTACAATTAATGTGACTCAAGCAAACACTGACTCAAGGTTTCTGGTTAAAAAAATATAAGTACATTTATTTTTAAACCATCTGTTCACAAAACACTTCACTTCTATCAAAATAAAACCACACTTCAAATACACTACACACAACCAATTTCCCTTGAGTGGATAAATTCAATGTAAGTACATTGGGATTTGACAGACCGGTGTTGTGAAACAAAGACGTTACCGGGAGTACATATGCAATCACTTTTTGACAGTAATGACAGTTCGGTCTTACTAAAGATAAACGTACCCGCGGGAAGAAATTTAACCGTAGTCAAACACACTTAGCACATGAATTCACACAAGAAAACTGGGGATAAAAATCATAGGCAATAATTTTGGCAAGGCAGATAGAGTCAGAAAGCACCTTCTAACCAGTAGATAAAAGTCAATAGGTCTGCGCCAGTGTGAAGTGTAACAGGGGTCCTGTTGCAGAGGATCACACGGTTAGTACAGTTCACGATTCACGATTACCAGGAGTACTTAGATATTTCCACGAAAGGAGGCAAAAGTTATAAGAGGGAAGGAAGAAAAAAGACAACCCTTTGGTAAGGAAGAAGGGTTCACCCCAATTTTTCGAAGTCGGACACGGTACCTTATTTGTTGAAGAAAGCTGGTGCCACGGCAGTTGTTCCTGATAGTTCCTGCAGACTCACGGTTCCTGGAGCTTCAGTCATGGAGACAAGAAGGAGGACATCTGGAGCGATCTGCACTACCCAGGGATGAGGCCAGCAGCAGCGAAACGACGGTGAATAAAAGGTGCGCTCCTTTAAAACAGGAGAGGCTCTTCAGGTGGCCATCCGGACCACTACAGCAGTGTGCAGTGATTTCAACCACAAAGAGGATCCTCTGGTTGTGGAAGATGAGCTGGTTGACCCCACCAGGCTCAATGGAAGAAGACTCCGGACTGGGTCTTCTCTGGTCGTTGAAAGGTAGATAGCTCAGGAATGCAGCAAGGCTTCACCTGGACTCGGGAGTCGCAGCAGCCGTCTTCTTCTCTGCTTCTCTTCAGTTCTTTGCACTTCCAACGGCGACTCTGACTTTCAGCCCAAGAGTCCTAAAAATCCCCCATTCACACAGCTTGGCTGTCAATCCCTCAGCAGGGGGGACAACCACCTCAGCCAATCGACACAAAGTGCGACTTGGGTCTCCAAGGAGATCCTGTGCAGGGGGTGACTAAACCCCTCCCTCACATTCAGCCCACCTAGACACCCAGACGCCAAAGGAGGGCTTCTGGACAGCAGCCTGCCAAAGGTCGGCGAACAAAGAAGGCAAACCTGGTTTGGCGTGAAAAGTAAAACACAAGAAGGACTTTAACAAAAAGAAATGGCAACTAAACCCGACCGGAGCCAATATAAAAAGTATTTGGTCAAGCGGGCTTAAGTTCGAGGCTAATATAATAGCCTAAAACAGTACCACGTTTATATAGTATAATCGCGGTAGAAAAGTTAGGGTAGATGCCACTGCCACCAGCCAAGTCTTAATGTTAAGAGAGCAAAACAAAGCTGAGAGAGGCACAGACAAAAATGGGTAGGAATTAATCCTTTCCAATACTCCATGTAAGATGGGGTGTACTGGGTCTGTAGTTTAAAGTGACTATGTAAAGTTAATGGCAACTTTACCTGTTTCTGGGGGACAGTATTCAGCCCCAGAAAAATAGAGTCAGTGGGAAGTCTCAAAGACAACCCTGGGTCACTGCACTGAAGGTGCTGTGTAACACACACAAAAGTGGGGCTCATGGAGTGGTGTGGCTCCAGAGCCCAAGATCACACAAAAAGTAGAAATACACATGGCAAAACACATGTAAGAGTGGGGAAAGGGTTCACACTCTTACCAGGTGGAAAAAAATAACCCTAGAAATCCAGCAAAGCTGCTGAGTGACTCACTAGGTGAGGGAAATTAGCCATAAATGAGAATTCTCCCTAACACTCGCCCCCCCCAACCCCCAGACTAAGGGACAGGAGGATTTAATCCATTCCTGGATGGACCTCATACCTCTAGTCGGTTATAAACATCCTAGAGAGACATCAGCATTTTGGTGGTGACTTCCTGTTATGTGCTCAATGGTAAAATCAAACCCTTGCAGGCAGATTGACCATCTTAGTAGTTTAGGGTTTTCCCCTTTCATTTGCATCAGCCATCTCAAGAGCTGGTGGGCAGTCTGAATAATGAAAGTAGATCCATATACGTATGTTCAAAACTTCTTCAGTGACCACACAATAGCAAAGCATTCACTTTCTATTGTTGCCCACCTTGTCTCTGGATCCTTTAACTTCCTGCTGATGAAACAAATGGAATGTTCCCTACCTTTCTCATCCAGTTGACTAAGGACTGCACCTATACTTGTATTAGAAGCATCAGTTTGTACAGTGAAGGGTTGGTGGTAGTCAGGAGCTCTTATGACTGGAGCTTGACAATGGGCTTTCTTTAGGCCTTAAAAGGCTTGAGTGCACTCCTCATTCCATCTGACCTTTTTAGGGAATTTTGGAGAGGCGATCACAATCAAGGAAGAACCTATGGTCCCATAGTTCTCTATGAAGTTCCTGTAATACCCAGGGATACCTAGGAAGGCTCTCACTTGGGTTTGAGTAGTAGGGGTGGCCCAGTTTTGTACAGCCTGTACTTTTCTAGGCAATGGCCTTATTTTACCCCCTCATGTCCAAGGTGGACCACTTTGCTCTGACCAATTTGACATTTACTTGCCTTGATGATCAGATGGTCCTGTTCAAGAGCCTGCAAAACATATCCTAGGTGATCAATATGTTCTTTCCATGTAGGGCGGAACATTGCAATGACATCCAAGTATGCCATGCAGAAGTCCTCCATCCCATTCAGAACTTGACTGACCATCCTCTGAAATGTAGCAGGTGCATTCTTTAGTCCAAAAGGCATGACCTTAAATTGGTAGAGGCCTGCTGGGGTGGAGAATGCAGTCTTCTCCTTGGCATGGTGTGTCAGGGCTATTTGCCAATAGCCTGACGTTAGGTCAAATGTGCTGAGGTACTTGGCTGCACCAAGTTTGTCCACCAGCTCATCTGTCCTAGGTAAAGGATGGGCATCAGTCTTGGTGACTGCATTTAGAGCTATATGGTTCACGCAGAATCTCATCTCTTTGGATCCTGCCTTTGGTACAAGCACAACTGGGCTAGACCATGGGCTAGTAGAAGGCTCTATTTCCCCGAGATCATGCATCTTGTTGACCTCATTCCTTATATGGGTTCTTACATTGTCTGACATCCTGTACCCCCTGCTTTTCACAGGCAAATAGTCACCAGTGAGGATATCATGCTGGCCCCAAGGGGTCAAGCCTGGTCAAAGTGAGAACAGGGAGGCAAACTGATTTAACAGTAATTTGCACTCTTCGTGCTGCTTAGATGTTAGACTGGAAGAGAGATTAACTCCTTCCACTTTCTCATCTAAAGGTAAGCCTTCAGAGGTTCACTTTCCTCCTCCTCTTGAGCTGAAGCTAGAAGCAAAGCTCCCATTTCAGGTCTAGACACATAAGCCTTCAAACGGTTGGTGTGAAAGACTCTGGGAGCCTCCTTAGTATTGCCTAAGTCCACCAGATAGTTCACCTCTCCAAGTTTATCCACAACTTTGAAGGGTCCAGGGACGTCATTTAGGGGTCGCCAGAGGACGCAAGCTCTTGTATTTTTTTAAAATAAAAATTTAGAATGCAAGCCTCCTGGGCTATGGCTCTTTATTCTAGGGTGGCTGGCTTTCTTGTTCAGGCTCCTTAAAAAAAATAAGAACAATAAGAACAGGAGTGCCACAAGTCTAACACTTTCAGCACTGTCCCTAAATAAAAAAGAATAGGAATACCAAATAATGTGTCTTTCTGGAATTCTATACAATAATTCCTAGGCTCATTAAATGTTTATTTCAGGCACACTTCAGGGTGTGGGTCACTGATTTAGCCTCACTCAGCCTTTCATCCTTCTGAGGTCCATAAATGAGTACCAACACAGGTTGGGTGATATTGGGTGTATATTTTTTCTATATAAAGCGCTTAAGCGCTGATGTGCTATATAATAACACATCATTATCATTTGGTCATGGACTACTGCTTGCATACACAGTAATTTGGTAATATGGGCCTATACACACAGATCTTAATGATACATATGGCGATCCATTCTTGTATGAAATGTACATCACATAGTGATATTGTAACTATATTTTTTGTAGTGTACAATGCTATGTGATGCCACTTCCTGTTTTGTCAACCAGTGAAATGTCATGTTCCATCGCTATCTGCGATATCACTTTGGGGCAGGGTTAAATTGCATCACTTCCTGTGATGTCATCAGGGGGTCAAGGGTCGTGTGATGTCACTTCCGCTACCCCTGCCATTTTGGTGAAATGACGTCCCTGGAAGGGTCCTATCCATTTGTCCTGCAAGGCCCTCTGCCTTGTGGGTACCATAACAAGAACAAGCTGGTCTTGAGTAAACTCAACCATGTTAGCCTTCTGTTCATGCCAGTGCTTGACCAGAGCTTGACCAGCCCTCACGTTATCACTTGCCTCTGCCATCATGTGTGACATTCTCCTCCAGAGACCTATCACATAGTCAGTCACTCTGACTAGCTTGGAGGAAGGAGCACTCTCCAACCCCTCCTTAATCAGGGCCAATGGACCTCTGACTGGATGGCCATAGAGATGTTCAAATCGACTGTAACCTACTCCCTCCTGAGAGACTTCTCTATATGCAAAGAGAAGGCATGGCAGTAGAAGGTCCCCCTTTCTTTGAAGGGGTTCTTTTAAAGCACCTATCATGATCTTCATAGTTCTGTTAAACCTCTCCACCAACCCATTGGTTTGTGGGTGGTAGGCACTAGAGAACTTGTAAGTGACTCCACAGGTTTTCCACATGGCTGGCATGTAGTGGGACATAAAATTTGATCCCCTGTCAGATATCACTTCCTTAGGAAAACCTACTCTGGTAAAAATAGCAAGTAGGGCCTTAGCCACAGCCTGGACCGTAACAGTTCTCATAGGTATTGCTTCAGGATACCTAGTAGCATGGTCTACTACAACCAGGATAAACCTGTTACCTGAAGATGTGGGAGGGTCAAGAGGACCAACAATGTCAATCCCGACCCTCTCAAAAGGAACTCCCACCACTGGGAGAGGCACCAAGGATGCCACATTCTTGGGTCCACTCTTGCTAGAAGTTTGGCAAGTGTGACAGCTCCTACAAAATTTGTCTACTTCTGAACCCAGCTTAGTCCAGTAGAAGTAAAGAGAGAGCCTTTCCTTGGTCTTCTTAAAACTTAAGTGAACAGCCAAAGGTATCTCGTGGGCTAACTTTAGGAACTGGAGTTGGTTCACTAGAGGTACTACAAGCGTTTGCAGTCTCCAGGGGTTGACTCAGTTGGTTCACTGTAGAAGAGGCCATTTTCCCAGTGCAACCTATACTTCCCAGGCTCTTCCCCACCAATCTGAGAAGCTGCCTGTAGGCGAAGACCTTCAAGAGTAGGACACTCTCTTTGTCCTCTGCTGAAGTCTGCCCTGTTGGGTCCACCTTCTGCCAGTAAAGACTGCAGCTCAGAATGTTCAACAGGGTCAAGATCTCCAACCAGAGTAAGATCTTCTTCCAGATCTGAGTCCTCAGTATCTGGTGGAACCACAAAGGGTTGAACCTCACACTCTGCCTCAGCTGGTGGAGGAGTCGCAGGTGTGACTTTGGACAGTCTCGGTGATGTCCTTGTAGGCACAGGGGTGCTTGCTGTTTTCTTGCTGGTAGACATGGGTTTCCTCTTTGTCTCTTTTTGTCTTGCAATAGCAGTAAGTAAGTCCTGTGGACTAGGGGTGATAGCTTCTTCTATCAAGTCCCCAGGAGAGCCACTCAAGGTTCTCTCCCTTGCAGACCTTGTGAGCTCTTGCTTCCTTTTGCTCGAGGGTCTGGGGGTACTGGACACAACTCCAAGAGTTTTCAGGTCATTACCCAACAGAACCCACCCAGGTATGTCACTGTGCACACTAACAGGTATTCTGACAGTCATGTCATTACACTGGATGATAGCTGGTAACTGGGGAACCATTTGCACAGGGCCTCCAGCTAACTTGGTTAGGTTTTTGGGTGCCTTAGCAACATCCTCCACCTTGAAAAAACATTCATCAACCACAGTTATGCTGGCTCCAGTGTCTCTGATGGCAGGTGTCTCCTTACCATTCACAAGAACACTATCTTTATAATACTATTTAGTATTATCTGGGATTGAGTTATAAACATCTAAGTTCTGTTGTTCCCAAAGACCCAAGGACACTAAAGAAACACTAGCTGAGACTCTCATGGGCTCATCAGCTAGTAACTGAACGTTTTCACTGGCTATAGGTACTTCTTCCACCTAGGAGAAGGCTAAGGAGAAAGTGTAACCCCTGAAGGTTTACCCTTACATCTGGGATCCCCTTTCACATGGTCAGTTGACCCACAGGCAAAACATTTTCCAAATGCTTTAATGAATGGGGGCTTGTTCTGACCTCCATCTGGTTTGGGACCAGATGGTACAGTAGTCTGATTCGGTTTCCCTTGTGGCTTACCCTGGTTCTGTTTGGGGCCCTCTTTTGGATGGGAGTTATTGGAATTCTCCTTGTTATCTTTCTTTGGCTGCTTTCCCTCATCCTTCTTCTGAGTTGCCCCAGAATCCTTGTGAGTAGCCCTGTTGGCAACCCACAAGTCAGCAGCCTTAGCTAACTTCTTAGGATCTATCTCCTTTGAATCAGCCAAGTGCTGTCTAAGCTCAGGAGAGCAGGCATCATAAATTGACTCCAACATAACAAGATTCCTCAAACCTTCATAAGTGTTCACCTTGTAACCCTTAACCCAACCATCTAAGTTTTTCAAACATTCACACACCCAGGTAGCCCAAGGTGTACCATCATGCTTTCTGAGGGTCCTAAACCTCTTAAGCTACTGGGAAGGGATCTTCCCAAATCTAGCTATCAAAGCTAGCTTCACACACTCATAATCCTGCTTATCTTCCTCCCTCAACTCCATTACAGCATCACTCGCAACAGGGGGAAGCCTAGAGAAAAGCCAAGGAATCAACTGATTCCCGGTGATACCCTGAATCCCATGATTATACTCAAACATTGCTACCAATCCAAAACATCAAGTTTAATCTCATACATACCAATCATTTCTTTTGCCACACAGGGTCTCTTAGGGCTGGAAGACCTAGAAGATTCTGGGAGGGAAGCATTTTCCAAAGACAAATTCTCCATCTCTAAAGCATGAGCCATCTCCATTTCCCTGAGCCTTAACTCTTGCTGTTTCATGGCAGTTTGTGCTTCAATACGTTTCACTTCCAGTTCAAGTCTCATTTTCTCAAGGGCAATAAATTCAGGAGTGAGTGTAGGACCTGATGTGGTCCCTGTGGACAGAGGTTGTGGTTTCTGAGCAGGTAGGGGAGTTGTAGGGTTTCCTAACAAGGACTCATCTACTTCTTCTAATCCAACACTCTCAGAATCAGAAACATCAGTATCCACATTTGCTGGAGAGGTAGGCCCTTCTGACCTCTCTCGAGACTTTGTTTTCCCAATAACTTAGCAACCAGTTCAGATTTCTTTCCTCTACCAGAGAGGCTCTGTTCTCTACACATGGTTCTCAAAACCTCAGCAGTGTAGTTTAAGAGATTCTCTTCACTGTAGTTTTCCATACTTGACATGATTTTTCAGTTAACAGATATAGTGGTGTTTAGCCTTGTCGTTAGTTGACCCAAGGTAATAGCAGCACTCTAAGTGTAATCATTATACTTAAACATCCCACCGCTGTACACCAGTGTTAGGCAGAATCCGGTGCAGTGCCCTTAGGGACCACTACACACAATTAAGACTACAAGTGGTAGTACAATTTCACCTTTGGTACACGCCTGTACTACACAGAAAAAGTGGTAGCAATGGCTGAGCAGCCAGACTTATCTCAAGAGCAAATGAGCAGTAGTAGAGATTACACAAAGGACTACAATTACTGTGACTCAAGCAAACACTGACTCATGGTTTCTGATTAAAAAAATATAAGTACATTTATTTTTAAACCATCTGTTCACAAAACACTTCACGTCTATCAAAATAAAACCACACTTCAAATACACTACACACAACCAATTCCCCTTGTGTAGATACATTCAAGGTAAGTACATTGGGATTTGACAGACCGGTGTTGTGAAACAAAGATGTAACCGGGAGTACATATGCAATCACTTTTTGACAGTAATGACAGTTCGGTATTACTAAAGATAAGCGTACCCGCAGTGAGAAATGTAACCATACTCAAACACACTTAGCATATGAATTCACACAAGAAAATTGGGATTAAAAATCATAGGCAATACTTTTGTCAAGGAAGATAGAATCAGAGGGCACCTTCCAACCAGTAGATAAAAGTCATTAGGCCTGCGCCAGTGTCAAGTGTAACAGGGGTCCTGTCAGCCGAGGATCACACGGTTAGTACAGGTCACAATTCGCGATTGCCAGGAGTACTTAGATATTGTCAGGAAAGGAGGCAAAAGTTATAAGAGGGAAGGAAGAAAAAGGACAAGCCTTTGGTGAGGAAGAAGGGTTCACCCCAATTCCTTGAAGACGGACACAGTACCTTATTCGTTGAAGAAAGCTGGTGCCACGGCAGTTGTTCCTGGTTGTTCCTGCAGACTCACGGTTCCTGGAGCTTAAGTCGTGGAGACTAGAAAGAGGATGTCTGGAGCGATCTGCACTACCCAGGGATGAGGCCAGCAGCAGCAAAACGACGGTGAATAAAAGGTGCGCTCCTTTAAAACAGGAGAGGCTCTGAGACCACCAGGGGGCGCGGCGCATGCAGGACGTGTAAGCATCGCGCTCCTGAAAGCACCGCAGGGCCTAGTGGACTTTCCTAGTCCCCAGCCTGGAGTACGAGACTGAGCCAGAGAAGACCTGTCCCCTGATCAGAGGGCCCTACCCTGAGACCCGCCATGGTGTGCACTGGGGCCCTGGCTATAGAGGTGTCCTGAGAAAGTGCACACAAGCGACACCGGACGCCGCCGCCCCCGTGGCCCCGTGAAGAGGCCCCACCCCCCCTTGTCCTGGAAGCATATTTCGCAGAGGTGTGCTTGGGGACGCACCGCACCGTGGGGGACCTGCAGTGGGGCGTGTACGGACACGGCCCCCACGGACACAGTGAATCCTACGAGAGCCGAGGACCAAGGAGGACACGGCCCGGGCTTCCTGCCCGCTATCAGCACAGCGCAACGGGCGCAGCACAGAGGGGCACCCCCCAATACACCGGGGCCTTGAGCTCATTCCTGGCCCACACCCAGCGAACAGAGGCCCCTGCGACCGGCATCGGCCCCGTGGATGCCCCGGAAGCCTTGGCCTACTCAGCGGAGCCCAGCACAGTGACGGGGAGCAGTTGGAGGTGAGGAGAACGTGGGGGGGGGCGGGACAATCGAGTGGATGAGTGGACGAGCCACCTGGGGGCAGCCCCCCCAGGGCCTTCTCCTTGGTTGTATGCAGGTACGCCACCTGGTCGGGGCGCGACGAAAAGAGCACGGGGCCCCCAAATTCGATGGATCCTACTAGGCCCATTATCGCCGAGACTCTTCTCAGACCAACAGGCCCCACCTAGGGCACGGCGCTACTCACGGATCCACGTGCCCTCACTGACCGAGTATCCAGTGGCCAGGTCACTGTGGAGGACCTGGACCGTCGACCCCGACACCGGCCCTCATAAGGGGTATAGCGGCACCGCCCTGAGGTGCGCCAGAAGGCTCTGACCCTGGAGCGACCCCCAGTACCCAGGGCGATCTCATCCCTCCAGCGCTTCCGCCGACCCCTCGCGGCCATGGTGCGGCCCCCAGGGACGCCATAACCACCATGCCAGCGGGTGGCTATCCCCCTCCCGCAGCACTCACCAAAGAGGATCTCTAGGACATTCTCCAAGAGATTAAAGCGATTCGCACGGACATTCAAGCCTCCATAGTGGATCTCAAGGGGAGGGTGGAGACCCTGGAGGATAAAATGGAAGGCATGGAAAATTATCACCTCCAGGCAGACCTGCTCGACATGAAATACGAGGCTAGGCTAACGGACTTGGAAATGAGAGAGGAGGACATAATTTTGAAGATGGACGATCTTGAAAACAGAGAACGCTGAAACAACCTGCGCATCATGGGTGTGACTCAAGAGAGAGGTGAAACTGCGGCGGACGTGGGGAGGAAGGTCCAGGGCCTGATAAATCAGCTTTTTACTTTGGAGGGCGGCAAGGAACTCCAGCTGGAAAGAGCGCATCGAGGTGGAGGGGATGCGGGCGGGGGACCGAGGTCCATTGTGGTGCGGTTCCTCCGTTATAGAGTGAAAATGGAGGTCTTGGAGAAGGCAAAAAGAATGGGGAGCTTTATCTTTGAAGGCGACACAATTAAGATATTCCAGGACCTATCCTCCCTCACGCTCACCCGCAGAAGAGATTGTCGTCCACTCACCCAGTGGCTCACAAGCCAAGACATTAGATACAGATGGTCCTCCCCCTTCGCCCTTTCCTTTGAACGGGCCGGGGTAGACTATCGAGTGATTAGTGGCAAAGAAGCCTCACAAGTACTACAAGTGCTCAAGGGGGACGCCCCGGAAGGGGGAAATATGATGGAGACCCAAGTACCAGGCAATACTGTGAAGGAACCGGCGGGTCCCTGGTCCACGAAGAAGAAAACAAAGGGCAGGAGAAAATTCAGGAAACCTAACACGCCGACGTCAGAGGCTGAAGGGGACTAGGAGTGTAAAGATAGTTTAACAGGAAAATTAAGTCTGGCTCGTAGGCGACCCCGGCTGGGGACACAGAGCTTACTAAGAGAACTGCGGTGCAGGAACATGCACACACCCTGGTGGCTTGCCCGTTGGCAGGCGTCTTGGACAAAGGAGGGAGGAGGAAGGGGGGAGGGAGGGGAATTGATGTTCAGGGGCTGGGGACACGATATCCACCACACTTCAAATGGGCTCAGGGCAGCCCCGACATGACCGGGAAGACAAGATACTTAAGAAGGGAAAGCAATGGCAGTCAATGAAAAAAGGGGCCAGGTCGAGTCACTCAGGGTGGGCTCACTCAACGTCAAGGGGCTCAACTCGCCGACGAAGCGCTCCCTTCTCAGGAGGGAAATTAAAAATGGAAAGGTGGATATCTTGTTCGTTCAAGAAACCAGAACAGTGAGGGTGGAGGAGAGGGCCATTCCAGGATCTCACGTTGGTCAGACCTTTTGGGCATCAGGTCTTGTAAAGAAAGGCGGAGTGGGCATCCTACTCCAAAGGAACCAGAAACTGACAGAGGTGTCCCGGTGGGAGAGGGAGGATGGAAGAGCCTTGGTAGTGTCTGGCAACCTACATAACTCCAGAGTCAGCCTAGCAGTGATATACTGCCCTAAGGTGGGCCAGAGGGAATTTGCTCAAGTGGCCCTGGAGGAGGTGATGGCTAAAACGGAAGGGCTCTTGATCCTGGACGGGGACTTCAATATGTGGGCAGATTGAGGGCTGGACCATAGTGGGAGTTCGGCCACATCAGGCAACAGAGGAGCTGATCCTCGTGGCGGGTTGCGGGAATTAATGTGGTAGCAGGGATTGGTAGACATATGGAGGGAGCTGCACCCTAGATGCAGGGGATACACCTTCTACTCCGCAGTCCATGGCACCAGGACCAGGATAGATTACCTTTTCATGGGGAGTCAGCACATGAGCAGAATAGAGGCCTGTGACATCCGCCCGGTCAGCTGGACAGACCACGACATGGTCTGGTCAGATGTCAGCATAGCGGGGCTGAAACCCAGGGAGTCTCTTTGGAAGTGCAATGACTTCCTGTTGAGGGACGCGGTCTTCAAGGAAGAAATGTCCGCCGCAATTAAAGAATTGTTTGAGCTAAATGACACAGGAGAGGTGAGCCGGGATATGGTGATATGGTGTGGGAGGCAGCTAAAGCGACTAGGAGGGGAAGGTTGATCAGCGAAGGGGCATCCAAAAAAAGAACTAGGACCCTCCTGACCCACAGGTTGAGATCTGAAATAATCCACCTAGAAAGCTCGGAGGGGAAGGCGGAGACAGAGAAAGAAAGGGATCTGAGCATAGTGGGGGAGAAGAGACTAGAATTGAGGGAAATGGAGATGGGGAAAATTGTAGCAGGGCTCCAACATCTACGTCAGAAATACTATGAGAAGGGAGACAAGGCTGACGCTATGCTGGCAGCACAATTGCGAGGCCAAAGGGCTGATAGATGGGTGGCAAGAGTGGTTAGCGCTGAAGAGGGGGAAAGTTCGGATCCGGAAGGGATAGTCGAGAGGTTCGCTTCTTTCTATGAGACGCTCTACGGGAGGGGAGGGGAGACAGAGAAGGAAGAGAGAGAGGTTTATCTCAATGGGGTCACCCTCCCCTCCCTCGATCCCTTAGAGGCGGTGGCCCTAGATGCCCCCATAACTGAGAAGGAGGTCCTTAGAGCCATATCGGGACTTAAACTGGGCAGGGCCCCGGGGGAGGACGGGTTCTCGGCAGGTTTCTATAAGGCTCTTTCGGGCCTCCTGGCGGGGTTCCTTGCTGACCTTTTCTCGAATATTATGAGAACGGGGAGGGCACCCCCTTCCTTTGGCAAAGCGCTGATCACAGTGATTCCGAAGGAGGGGAAAGACCCTGCGGATTGCCGCTCCTACAGACCCATCTCCCTCCTGAATGTAGATGCGAAGCTATTTACCAGGATTATCGCCTCGAGACTGGACAGCTACATGCCGAACCCCGTCCTGGTGTCCATTGATGCTGAGAAGGCGTTTGATCGGGTTGACTGGGGATTCCTTCAGGGGGTACTCGAGAAGCTGGGCTTCGGGGCGGGGATTAAACAAGCCGTCAAGGCCCTATGTGTGTCACCTACCGCCAGAGTTACAGTCAACGGGCGCCTGTCACGAGTCTTTCATCTCCAGAGAGGTACGAGGCAGGGTTGCCCCCTTTCCCCTCTCCTCTTCGCCATGACAATGGAGATTATGGCGGCGTACCTCAGGGGGGCCTCAATGGTGAGAGGAATTGAGGTGGGCGAACGCACCTTCAAATTAGGCCTCTATGCAGACGACATCCTGCTCCACCTGCGGGATCCGGCAAGGTCGGTCCCAGCCGCTTTGCAGGTGATTCAACAGTTTGGCCACTTCTCCGGGTTCAAGGTAAACGTCAGCAAGTCCATGATCTTTCCCTTCGCACCTGATGCGGATAGAGACCTTGTGGAACTCGTCCCACTGGGCCTCCGAATCTGTTCGGAGAAGATAAAATACTTGGGGATCAACATAGTCCGTCCCGACGGAGATCTAGGCCAGGCAAACTACCCTCCATTCTTTGACAAACTATTCAGGGACATGGAGGCTTGGGGGAAGGGGCAGATCTCCTGGATGGAAAGAATAAACGCCATAAAAATGAATTTGCTCCCCAGGGTGTTGGACGTCTTCCAAATGCTCCCCTTGGAGGCTCCTGAATCATACCTTAGAGAAGCCAAGAGGCGCATAATGAAGTTCATATGGCAGGGCCAGAGACATAGGATTGGGTACGAGACTCTCACCCTCCCCAAGGATAGAGGAGGGGTTGCCCTCCCGGACCTTAATGCCTACCATAGAGCAGCCCAATTTAGGGCCCTGGCTTCCCACCTTAGAGAGGACACAAATAAACAATGGGTTTACATTGAAAATTTCTACCTACGCCCAGTCACGGTGGGGGAATGGCTATGGGTCCCACTGAAAAAGCTCCCCAAAAGAATTAGGGACCACCCAATACTGGGCACAATGTGGAAAGCACTAGCAAGGAAAGGCTCTAGCGAGGAAGTCACCACATGGCCCTCCCCTCTGAGCCGCATCTGGTCAACGCCAGTCCTCGAAGAAATTCCGGGCCACGAACACTATCAGGCATGGTATGACGCGGGCCTGTGTAGAGTAGGCCAATTGGTAAGGGAAGACACTTTCATAAGTATCCAGGAACTCGTAGCGGCTCTGGGAATCGGTAGGCTCTCCCCGCTCCTATACCTGCGCCTTAAGGGCGTCCTAATGAAACCTAAACTAAAATCATGCTTACAAAGAGGGCTGACCCCGGTTGAGAAGATCTTAGACTCCCACACGGAAATGAAGGGCCTCATCTCCCTCCTTTACAGAGCACTGTTAACCTCCCGCGAGGGAACGACTAAGAGCCTTAGAGGGAAATTGGAGAGGGACTTGGGCTGTACCATCGGGGACGGGCTCTGGGGGAGGCTATGTAGCAGGGCATTTAAGACTTCTATCTCATGCCAGTACAAGTCCCACGCCATCAAGCTTCTCCACAGATGGCAGTACGACCCGATCTCCCTCTCTAGGATGTTCCCAGACACTGTCCCGTTGTGTTGGCACGGATGTGGGGAAAGAGCCGACTACTGGCATATGTGGTGGTCCTGCAGGAAAGTACAAGTCTATTGGTCAGAAGTGCTCAGCTGGCTCGAGGAGGCGGGAGAGGGGGTTTACCCATCAGACCCATTGTTATTGATATTTGGTCTCCGCTACAGGGACGACCACTGGGAGAAACTTCCGGACCTGACACACTTCTTGCTATTGGCATCCAGAGCTGTACGGGCCAGGACTTGGAAGAGAGCATCTCTCCCCTCGAAGAGGGAATGGGTGTTGGTGGCCAAAGACATTTATTTCATGGAGAGACTAACATCAGCAATACACGGCTCCTGCACGCAGGTTGAGACTGACTGGCTGCAATTTATGGAAGCGTTCGCCAATGTTGAGGACGATACGGGAGCCTAGCTGATGTACCCCACCCGGCCCGAAAACTGGTTGTGGTAGGAGACTCTTTGCACTGCCTCAAGTAAAGTTCATTTATGTTAATTCCTTGTATTCCCGGTTGGAGCTGCCCGAAACGTTTACTCATGGAGATGTGGATCGTGTGCCTCCTCGTTAGGGGTCTTGTGCGGGATGGGGGAGGTAGGGTGTAAACAGCAGAGTTTTTCTAATCGAAGTTGGCTCGGGCCGGTGCCCGGTTGCCATTGTTTGTATTAATGCTTTGTTGCCTTGAAAAACCAATAAAATTGAATAAAAAAAAAAAACAGGAGACGCTCTTCAGATAACTATCCGGACCACTACAGCAGTGTGCAGCGATTTCGACCACGAAGAGGATCCTCTGGCTGTGGAAGATGAGCTGGTTGACCCCACCAGGCTCAAGGGAAGAAGACTCTGGACTGGATCTTCTCTAGTCGTTGAAGGGTAGATAGCTCAGGACTGCAGCAGGGCTTCACCGGGACTCGGGAGTTGCAGCAGCCAATTTCTTCTCTGCTTCCCTTCGGTTCTATGCAGGGGGTGACTAAACCCCTCCCTCACAGTCAGCCCACCTAGACACCCAGACGCAAAAGGAGGGCTTCTGGACAGAAGCCCGACAAAGGTCGGCGAACAAAGAAGACAAACCTAGTCTTAATGTTAAGAGAGCAAAACAAAGCTCACAGAGTGTTACGAAGTTCGTTGGTCGTGTAGAGTATGAACAACCCCTCTGTCCCCAAGAAACACCCTGACGGTTTAGAAATATCGTCAGTGTGAATATTAAGGCCGCAGGTGGAAGTCCGGAAAACCAGGATGCGGGAACAGCCGGAAGAACCCCTTGAGCGCTGTAAGGAAAGGTACAGTGGTTAAGTAAAGAAACAGGGCCCGAATACCTTTATGTGCATAACCCCAAAATACCTGAATACCTGTGAGGTCTTGGGTCAAGGCGTGGGTCTCCTAGCTGTAGCTGGAACAAGCTGTAGGGTAGAACAGGTAACCACCTATTTGTAGGACTGAGGCCCTAGCCAGTGAAGGGTTAAGCAAGTGGAGTCCGTGGAGCAAGCGTGGGTCGGTAACAGGCAAATCCAAAGTACTTGAAGGGTTAAGCAAGAGGAATCCGTGGAGCAAGCGTGGGTCGGTAACAGGCAAATCCAAAAGTACTTGAAGGGCTAGGCAAGAGGAATCCGTGGAGCAAGCGTGGGTCGGTAACAGGCAAATCCAAAGTACTTGAAGGGTTAAGCAAGAGGAATCCGTGGAGCAAGCGTGGGTCGGTAACAGGCAAATCTAAAAGTTACTGAAGGGCTGAGAAGGAGCAATCCGTGGAGCGAGCCGAGGTCAGAATCAGAGCAGGTCCTTGAACGAAGAGAGAACGTCACGTGATCCAAAACAAGACACCTGTGAAGCAACGCCTTCGGTTCACAGACTCCTTTTATCCTCGGAAGGGTCGTACGTAGAGTCACGTGTGATGCAAACCGAAAGCGTTGCCATGCTGCTAGGCAACAGAAGTCACGTGATCCGTGAAGCGCCGGGAAGCGCCGGTCTCCGCAAGGGATGTGAGTTCCTGAAATGACAGAGCCTCCAGTTGATCTGCCACCGCCGTGAAGGGCGATAAACACCCGTTACCCCAAACCTGTCATGCCGTGCCCTGCTGTGTGCGACGTGAGTGGGAAGCATAATGCACGAGCGTCGGGGAGTGCGGGAATGGGTAGACAAGGAGGGGCGAGCGGAATGGTGTGTCCGCGGTCTAGGAAGCGGTGTGACAGAATCCCCCCTCAAAGGCCCACGACCCCGTGGGCTAGTAGGATTGTCCCTATGAAAACGAGAAACCAGAAGCGGAGCCTGGACATCCCGGGAGAGAACCCAAGAGCGATCCTCGGGACCATAGCCCAGCCAGTCCACCAGGTATTGAAGCCGACCCCGATGGAAACGGGACCCAAGGATGGCACTGACCTCATAAACATCCTGAGAAGCCACCGAGACAGGAGCGGGCGGGACCAGGACACGGGTAGGAGCAAGGTAAGGTTTCAGGAGAGAAGTATGGAAGACCGGGTGAATCCTCCAAGAAAGGGGAACCGAAAGCTTGAGAGCCACGGGATTCAAGACCCTGGAGATCCTACAGGGGCCCACAAAACGAGGCAACAACTTGCGACAACCAGGGATCCGCAAATGCCTGGTTGAAAGCCACACCCGGTCACCCACCCGATACTCCGGGGCTGCAGCCCGTTTGCGGTCAGCCTTCGTCTTCATAACTGTTTGGGCCTCACGGAGATGGACCAAGGTCTGGGCATGGACACTGGCCAGATCACGAACACAGGCATTAGCAGCGGGAGTAGCAGAGGGAAAATCAGGAAGTGGAAGGGCACGTGGATGCTGCCCGTATGGGGCATAAAAGGGCGAGAAACCAGTGGTCGAATGACGGGAGTTATTATATGCAAATTCAGCAATATACAGTAGTTTGGCCCAAGAGTCCTGGTACTGGAGGGACAAACACCGCAAATACTGCTCCAGAGCCTGATTTACCCGCTCGGTCTGCCCGTCGCTTTCGGGGTGATAAGCCGAAGAGAAGCGAGCATCGATCCCCAGAAGTCTGGTGAGAGCGCGCCAGAAACAGGACGTGAATTGTGACCCACGGTCTGATATGATGACCTGTGGCAAACCAAAGAGACAGAAGACAGATCTGAAGAATAAGCGAGCCAGGGCTGGAGCAGATGGTATACCAGTACAGGGGATAAAGCGGGCCATTTTGGTGTACGAATCGACAATAAACCATATGGTATCGTAGCCCTGTTTGCGGGGTAGGTCAGTGATGAGATCCATCGAGACGGTGTGCCATGGTCTGGGAGGTACGGGTAGCGGTAAGAGTAGCCCTAAAGGCCGTCCTTTGCGTGTTTTACATTGGGCACATATGGAACAAGTGTTAACGTAATGTTCGACATCTTTTCTCATGGAAGGCCACCAGCACCAGCGTTGCAATAGGTCCAGAGTACGTTGTTGCCCGGGATGGCCGTTTACCGCAGCATCGTGTGACCATGTTAACGCCTGGTTGCGTACGTCACACGTAGGAAGGAACAATTTATCGTGGATAAAAGGTAACCCCTCGTGAAGGACAATGTCCCATTCGTTGAGTGCCTGAGGGTTCTGGGAAACCCAACGCCTGATGTCAATAAGCATGGTGGGGGATGGAGTACAAGTACAGATGACATGGCCCTTTCCTAGCAGTGTGCCGGGGTACACGGACAAGGACTCCCCTCCGGGAGAACGGGATAAGGCATCAGCCTTGCCATGAATGCGTCCTGGTCTGTGCTTGACCACAAAATCGAATGCGGCAAAAAACAAATGCCAACGCACCTGTCTGCTGTTTGCACATTTTAGAGAGGCCAGGTCCTGTAGGTTTTTGTGGTCTGTATATACCACTGTCTGATGTTTTGCTCCCATGAGATGATGACGCCAGGTTTGTAAAGCATCCTTGATGGCCAATAACTCTTTTTCGGTTACCGTATAGTGTGATTCAGCCACCGAGAACTTACGTGAGTGATAGGCCACTGGATGAAGACAACCCGTGGTCGGGCATGGTTGAGACAACACTGCGCCTAGAGCAAACGAGGAGGCATCTGCCTCCAGAACGTAGGGGAGATCGGGATCAGGATGCTGCAAAACAGGGGCGGACATGAACCTGGCCTTGAGTTCCTCAAAAGCCTTCTGATGAGTGGAGGTCCAAGTGAACGGGACCAGGGGGCTGGTCAGAGCGGTCAGTGGAGAAACAATAGAAGAGAAGCCGACGATAAATCGCCGGTAAAAATTCGCGAAGCCGAGAAAAGACTGGAGTTGTTTCAGAGTAACGGGAGTCGGCCATTCAGTGACGGCATGGACCTTAGATAAATTCATGGACAGGCCTCCAGGGGATATGTGAAAGCCCAGAAACTCCACTTCCTTGGAATGAAATAGACATTTTTCAGGTTTGGCAAACAAGGCATTAGCCTTAAGGCGAGAGAGCACTTCCCTAACATGCCCGACGTGTTCCTCCAGGGAGGATGAATAGATCAGTATATCGTCCAGATAAACCACCACGAACGTATCCAGGATGTCCGAGAATACGTCATTGACAAAACGTTGGAACGTGGCAGGAGCATTACAAAGCCCGAAGGGCATTACAGTGTATTCGAATAAACCCTGTCGGGAGCAAAACGCCGTCTTCCACTCATCCCCAAGCCGCATACGAACCAGATTGTACGCCCCTCTGAGGTCCAGCTTGGTAAAAACGGATGCTTTAGTCAACCTGTCCAGTAGCGTGGATATGAGCGGAAGAGGGTACCTGTTTTTTATAGTGATGGCATTTAGCCGTCTGTAGTCCACACATGGACGGAGATCGCCCTCCTTTTTCGGCACAAAGAAGATCGGACTAGCAGCTGGAGAACAAGAAGGACGTATATGACCCAACTCCAGAGCTTTCTGTATGTAATCCTTAAGGGCTTGCTCCTCTGACCGTGACAACGAATAAATCCTACCCCTGGGAATAGGAGCATCCGGAACAAGGTCAATCGGACAATCGTACGGTCTATGAGGGGGAAGGCCCTCAGCAGTGGCTTTATCGAACACCATGTGAAAATCGTGATAGGCCGCAGGTATGTTGGCTGTGACAGCCCCCACAGTGTGTGAAGGCACAGGGTCCGAAACTGTGTCGTTGAGATGGGTGGCGGTCATGGCACCAAGAATCGAGGCAGGAGTGGACAGTGAATCTGTGTCGATGAGACAGAAATGTTGACACACATCCGACTCGAACGTGACCTGTCCGTTGCCCCAATTGATCAATGGATTATGTTGCCGCAACCATGGTATTCCCAGTATGATGCCGAACAGTGGTGTATTAATCAAATCAAACACCAGGATTTCTCTATGGGTGTTTTGAATCACCACTTCCATAGGAGCAGTTTGGAACCTGATCGGGCCGGAAGATAGCGAAGTACCGTCCACAGCATGTACTGGTTCTGGATGTTCCTTCCTAACCAGGGGCAGGTTGAGACGATGGGCCAGGGAAATATCGATGAAACAACCAGTGGCCCCAGAATCGATCACAATATGGACTATGTGTTTGATCTCCCCAGTGGGTTTTAGCAGGGCATGGACCACTATCGGTCTGACAGGGCCAAAGGCAGGTTCGGAGGGGGTCAAAGATAGGCTCGCCGGTGCCCCCAGTATCATGGGCGAGCCCTCGGAAAACCCGATGCTTTGTTCTTGGGGCGTCTGGGGCATTCCCTTACAAAGTGTCCATTTAACCCGCAATAAAAGCAGGCATTGTCATTTCTCCGGCGTTCTCGTTCGGATAGGGTTATCGGCCTACGGACACCTCCTATTTGCATGGGTTCAACAGGGGCGGTGGATATGGGATGTCCAGAGTGGGCAGAAAAAGATGTTTCGGCCCTTCTCTCGGATCTCCTTGCGTCTACTTGTAACGCAAGATCCACCAAATCCGAGAATACGGAGGGAAGGGCAGGAACCACTGAGAGAGCATCTTTCATGGAGTTGCATAGGCCACGATAGAATACGATTGCTTTTTTCTCCTCTGGCCAGGATGTCTCAGCAGCGAGTTGGTTATACTTAGTAATGTACTCTATCAAAGTTTGTTTGCCTTGTGTTAGATCTAGGAGTTCGAGGTCTCTGGAGTGGGCTTTATATCGTGTATCAAAGACTTTGGCCATTTCTGATACAAGAAGATCGAAGACATAGAGGGCGGGATGGTCGTTCTCTAGCATCGGATTGGCCCAGGTGGCCGCTACCCCAGACAAATGGGATAGAAGAAATGCGGCCTTTGTAACAGAATCGGGGAACGCTAAGGGTCTACACAAGAAGTGTAACTTACATTGATTAATGAAAGTACGATACTTCCGAGGGTCCCCCTGGTAACGTTCGGGGGCAGCAAGGGGAACAGGCGTAGGAAGCAGTATGGGAGTGGGTGCAGGAGCCATAACCGGGGCTGGTTGGTCTGAGGGGACTGTGTCACCGAATTCAGCATCCGTGGGTAAAGGAAAACGTGTGCTTTGAAGGGCATCCAGACGGTGGTGTATTGCTGCCGTGGCGGTAGTCATGTCGGTCCTAAGGGCCGCCACTGCTTGTAACAAGGCGGTCACTGGATCCCCGGCGGAGGGATTCATACTCTGGACGACCAAAAAAAGGCTTCACAGTCTGTTACGAAGTTCGTTGGTCGTGTAGAGTATGAACAACCCCTCTGTCCCCAAGAAACACCCTGACGGTTTAGAAATATCGTCAGTGTGAATATTAAGGCCGCAGGTGGAAGTCCGGAAAACCAGGACGCGGGAACAGCCGGAAGAACCCCTTGAGCGCTGTAAGGAAAGGTACAGTGGTTAAGTAAAGAAACAGGGCCCGAATACTTTTATGTGCATAACCCCAAAATACCTGAATACCTGTGAGGTCTTGGGTCAAGGCGTGGGTCTCCTAGCTGTAGCTGGAACAAGCTGTAGGGTAGAACAGGTAACCACCTATTTGTAGGACTGAGGCCCTAGCCAGTGAAGGGTTAAGCAAGTGGAGTCCGTGGAGCAAGCGTGGGTCGGTAACAGGCAAATCCAAAGTACTTGAAGGGTTAAGCAAGAGGAATCCGTGGAGCAAGCGTGGGTCGGTAACAGGCAAATCCAAAAGTACTTGAAGGGCTAGGCAAGAGGAATCCGTGGAGCAAGCGTGGGTCGGTAACAGGCAAATCCAAAGTACTTGAAGGGTTAAGCAAGAGGAATCCGTGGAGCAAGCGTGGGTCGGTAACAGGCAAATCCAAAAGTTACTGAAGGGCTGAGAAGGAGCAATCCGTGGAGCGAGCCGAGGTCAGAATCAGAGCAGGTCCTTGAACGAAGAGAGAACGTCACGTGATCCAAAACAAGACAGCTGTGAAGCAACGCCTTCGGTTCACAGACTCCTTTTATCCTCGGAAGGGTCGTACGTAGAGTCACGTGTGATGCAAACCGAAAGCGTTGCCATGCTGCTAGGCAACAGAAGTCACGTGATCCGTGAAGCGCCGGGAAGCGCCGGTCTCCGCAAGGGATGTGAGTTCCTGAAATGACGGAGCCTCCAGTTGATCTGCCACCGCCGTGAAGGGCGATAAACACCCGTTACCCCAAACCTGTCATGCCGTGCCCTGCTGTGTGCGACGTGAGTGGGAAGCATAATGCACGAGCGTCGGGGAGTGCGGGAATGGGTAGACAAGGAGGGGCGAGCGGAATGGTGTGTCCGCGGTCTAGGAAGCGGTGTGACACAGAGGCACAGACAAAAGGGGTAGGAATGAACCCTTTCCAATACTCCATGTAAGATGGGGTGTACGGGGTTTGTAGTTTAAAGTGACTATGTAAAGTTAATGGCAACTTTACCTGTTTCTGGGGGACAGAAGTCATCCCCAGAAACATGGAGTCAGTGGGAAGTCTCAAAGACAACCCTGTGTCACTGCACTGAAGGTGCTGTGTAACACCCACAAAAGTGGGGCTCATGGAGTGGTGTGGCTCCAGAGCCCGAGATCACACAAAAAGTAGAAATACACATGGCAAAACAAATGTAAGAGTGGGAAAAAGGCTCACACTCTTACCAGGTGGAAAAATAATAACCCCAGAAATCCAGAAAAGCTGCTGAGGGGCTCACTAAGTGAGGGAAATTAGCCATAAATGAGAATTCTCCCTAACAATGGGTACTCCTAGATCCACCTCCATATCAAGGCTTCCAATTTACCCCATTCAACCTCAGGCCCATAAAACACTGAACCATAATTTAATCTGGGTAAACATTTTTGCAAATACAATTTCCAAACTGGAAGCAAGGAGAAACGACCATATTGTGTATCCATCGCTCTTATTTGTGCCGCCATTGCTGTAGATCAAGATACAAAAAAAGCCATTTAATTAAACTTGCTGGGTACGTCGTGAACCATTACTCCAAGATATATGAAACTTGACACCATTTCCAACTGATTTTTACCTAAACAAAGTTACATTTACGGCCTCCTCCTTTAAAACATTTTCTTGGTATTAGTTTTATTACCTTGGTTTTCTCAGCATTAACAAGCAAATCAAGATCCAGCAAATAATTGTTCACAGCAGTTAAGGATCATTGTATTCCTATGGGTGTACAGTCACAAATAACTATATCATCGGGATATGTAGCATACCCAACCTACGGGGGTTTGATAATATATTAAAAATCGAAACAGCAATATCATAAATGTAAAAATTACATATAAACGGTGCCAGGACACATTCTTGGTGCATTCTTCGTCTTGATTCAATCAAACGGGTGATAGACCCTTCATGATCCATTCTCACATGAATACAGGGTTCCTTCCTCCACCGTTTTCCTCTATTCACACAGTCAAAGACATAGGGAAGGTCCAGAAATGCCACGTACATTCCTGTGTCGAAAAGTTTGACTTGGGCTGCCAACAATTTTAACAGAAAACAATTCTATGTCAAGACCGGAGGCTCGGATTATGCTTTCTCTACAACTTTACTGATCAGCAGCAAAGAACAATTACCAAAGAACATGAGACACAAAACTAATAAAAAACTACAACAACCATGTTTTTTCTGAGTCTTTGTAGTCCATTTCTATTGGTCCTCAAACTAATCATGTGATATGTCCCTAAACCAATAAAACAAGTCCTCAATGCATAAAACCTCCTGTCCTCTTTCCATTCTTCCTCTTTCTTTGCTGCTCCACAGCGAGTTAAGTGCTTTTTTCATTCTATTTTAACATTTTGTGAGTGACTGTGAGAGAGTGTTTAGATAGTTTTATATACTATTTCTTTTCAGCACGCACACACGCGCGCGCGCTTGAGTCAGGTGGAGCATATCCGCATTAGCTCATTCGGTTTCTTGGGAGTTGCGGCCGCGACGGGGCTGGTGCACCGGCGGCCGCAGCTCCTCAGACCCGACACAGAGGGCACTACGACACGGAAGAGAGAGTGTGACGGAACCGCGTTGTTCCAGCGCTCTCTCTCCCACTTTCTACATTTCGAATTTCATAGTGAGAACGTACGGAAGAGTACTACGCGCATTGAAGAAACTGCTTTCTTATCTGATCGAAAGAGCCATTATTATATAAATCTTCATTCCGCGTCAACACGCATCGTTCCATCGGAGCGCAGCGTCCTGTCAGGAACACGACAGTGCCCCTGCAGGCCATCCCAAGGTACCACACGATAATACGGGCACAGTCCCATGTAAAACCTGTCAATTGGCATTATATATTTACGAACCAGGTGATCAATACAATTATATATATATATATTTATATATATATATATATGGATTAGCTCTCTTTACAGAGGGAATATAAAGAGCTAACTCCCTGGTATATATATATATATATATATATATATATATATATATATATGCATACCTTTGAAATTCCCCAGGGTCTGTGAAACATGAGCTCCTCCAGTGATGAGGGGACGGCTAGCGTTAGCCAAAAGAGGAGCCACACGAAAATGACTGATGTCCTCCATAAAGCCCTGGGGGCTTCGCTGGCACATGGACCTCAGCAAATAGCGCTGATGGAGGATTGGCTCAGATTCTCACAGGGCCTGGAGGAAATCAAGGGCTTTAAGGCACAGAAAAAATCTAAAGGGGGCAGAAAAGCAGCCCGCAGGGCAGAAGAAGCCCACACCCCCCCGGGCACACCGCCGAAGAAGAAGGGTGGTAAAAGGAAGAGGAAAGGAAAAGCGGGGCCTAGCAGGGGACAAGAAGGATCCTCAAATACCTCAGATGAGGGTGAGGACGACTGGGAGGAGGAATACTCAGAGGAAGAAATACTATCTATAACCTCCTCAGAGGAAGGAGGTCACAGAGCGCCGAAGAAAAAGAAAAGAGAGGAGACAGAGGAGGATGGTGCAGAGGGCGATGATTTCGATCCGGAAGCACTAATTCATCCCACATCATCTGAATGGGAGCCGCCAAAAAGAATAGCGGCATATCTAAAGAAACGCCTGAGAGCGCCACTAGCCAAAGAGGCTAGGAGCAAGATGAGGGCGGAATGCCCCAGACCTCACCTCCCAGAGGGTGCTGCGGATACACCCGTCATAGATGAGAAGATGATAAGCTTCATGAGCAAATACACAAAAGATGTGAGGAAGGGTCTGGATAGATTGATTGATTGATTGATTTGTTTATTTATACACCAAGGCACTGTACAATGGAACAACTAATACAGAGAACAACAATAAACATTGGGAGCAAAAATTACATCATGAATCATTCTACAACAAAACAGTGCAAAGAGCAATTAACTGAGGGGGAGGGGAAGTGGAGTGGGAATAGGATTGGTGAGGGAGGACATGAGAAGGATAGAACGAGTGAAAATGTAAGGGAGAGAGAGTGAAATAGGAATGGGGAGAGAGGAATTAGAAGAGGGAAAGAAGGGGGGAAGAAGAAAGGACGGGGGGCCTTCAAGGTGGAGAATGGAGAAGGAGGGATTTAAGGGAAGTGCGAAATGAGGGGAGGGTCATGGAGGGGAGTGGATTGGGAGGGGGAGTGAGTTCCAGTGCAGATGAGCAAGGAGTTGGAAGGAGCGGAACCGGGAGGAAGCACAGGGGGAAGGAGGTGCAGTGAGGAGGAAATGGTCAGCGGAACGAAGGGAGCGAGAGGGGGAGTAAAAGGTGAGAAGGGAAGAGAGATAAGGAGGAGCAAGACCATGTAGGGATTTGAATACAAGGCAGAGAAAGCAAAATTTTAGCTGTAAGTGGTAGCCAGCGAAGGTGAGAGAGCGAGGAGGAGATGGAGTCACGGGAGGCAAGGAGACAAAGGGTACGAACAGCGGAGTGGTAAATGGATTTAAGGGGGGCAAGCTGAGATGCAGGAAGTCCAAAGATTAAGGAGGAGCAGTAGAAGAGTCGGGAAAAGATGAGGAGATAAGGAGTTTGGTAGCGTGGAATGTGAGGGAGGGACGTATTTTGCGAATATTGTAGAGGTGGTATCGGCAGGAGCGGGAGGTAAGTGAAATGTGTTGTGAAAAGGTGAGAGAGGAGTCAAATAGAACGCCTAGATTACGAGCATGGGAGGAGATAGGGAGGTTGGAGGGAGGAAAGTGGATGAAAGGGGGAGGAGAGGGAGGAGGAAGTGTGTTAGAAGGGAAGAAAAGGACTTCAGTTTTATCAGTGTTAAGAGAGAGGAAGCGGGAGGACATCCAGTTCTTGATGGCTGTGAGACAAGAGGAGAGTTTAAGATGGAGGTCAGGTGTGAAGGAGGAGAAAGAGAGAAATAGTTGAGTATCATCGGCATAGAAGTGATGGGAGATACCAAAGGAGGAGATAAGAGGGGAAATGAGGGAGGTGTAAAGAGAGAAGAGGAAAGGACCAAGTACAGAGCCTTGAGGAACACCGTAGATAAGAGGGAAGGAAGGAGAGGTCTGGCCTCCCCATGAGACGGCAAAGGAAGAGAGGTAAGAAGATAACCATTTCAGAACAGGGCCTTTGAATCCAAAGGAGGAGAGAATGTGTAGCAGGAGTGATCAACAGTGTCAAAAGCTGCAGAGATATCAAGGACAATAAGGATGGAAGATTTCTTGGCATGTCGAGCAGAGAGGAGAGAATTGAGAATAGAAGTGAGAGCAGTGTCAGTGGAGTGTTTGGATCGGAAGCCAGATTGGAAGGGAGGAAGGAGAGTGGAAGAAGAGACGAAGGAAGAGAGTTGAGAGTAGGCGAGACGCTCAAGGAGTTTAGAAAGGAAAGGTAGAAGGGTAGTTAGTGGTGAGAAGTGGATCAGCAGAGGGTTTCTTTAGGATAGTAATAATCGTTGCATGTTTGAAAGCTGAGGGAAAGGTAGATGAAGAGAGGCAGGAGTTGAAGAAAGTGGTAAGGTAAGGGATAAGAAGAGGGTAGATCTTGGGGATGAGAACGGAGGGGAGAGGGTCAGAGAGGGCGGATGTGGGGTGGGCTTTGGCAAGAAGGGAGGAGACATCCAAAGTAGAAACAGATGAGAAGACAGACATAGTGGAAGAGGGAGGAGAGGGGCGAGGAGAAGAGAGGGAGCTAGAGGGGGAGTTTGGGGGTCATGCCAGGATAAGATGTTAGATATGACAGGACCCCTCACGAAGATTCTCCAGATGGGAGAGGAGCCTAAAGTCAAAGGAGAGCCGATAGACCCTTCAATTCTAATCGGGTGGGCCCAGAGGGCGATATGCATGTTGGGGAACGCCACCCATGCCATCACCACAGAAAGTAGGAGATCTTTGTTGGTGAACATCAATCCTAAGTTGAGTGAGTTGGCCTCCTCGGAATCAGCATCATCTGCGAAAGGGAAATTATTTGGGGACTCCTTTATCAAGGAGCTAACCAAATTTGTGAACTCCTATGCAGCCTTGGATAAGGCATAAGCCTCTCTTAAGAGAGTGTTCGGGAGGCAACTTTTTGGACGGGCCAGCAGAGGCAGGGGTCGCTCGGCTAGCCGGTTCCACTACAATCAATCCTATCAGGACAGAGCACAATGGCGAGAGCAAGAGGATCGTAGACAAATGCCTTTCTTTCCATTGAGGAGTAGAGGAAGAGGCAGTAACTGGCGACAAGGGGAACGTCAGCAAAATAACCCAGGTGAGAATAGCATACCCATACCTAAATACCCCAGAAGTAGGGGGGAGGACTGCTCAGTTTTTACAAAATTGGTTGAACATATCAGGAGATGCCTGGGTTTTTATGTAGATTTTCTAGAAACACCACATCAGGGAAAACCACCAAAGGGGCTAGAAATGAACAGGGAAGACAAAGTCTTACTGGAAAGAGAATTGCGAGGGCTGGAAAGCAAAAGAGCGATACGACCCGTATCAGGTCAGGCAGAAGGTTACATAGGCAATATGTTCCTAGTAAAAGGGAAGCACAAGACAAGACCAATCATAAACCTGAGAGGCATAAACGGATACGTGGTGTACAGACACTTCAAGATGGAAGGGATACACTTGTTAAGAGATACCCTAATTCAGGGAGACTGGCTAGCCAGGATAGATTTAAAAGATGCATACCTGACTATTCCCATAGCAGAAGAGCACTGCAGATTTCTGAGATTCATCTGGGAGGAAACAACATGGGAATTTCGATGCCTACCCTTCGGTCTAGCATCAGCACTATGGTGTTTCACCAAGATGATGAAACCAGTTGTATCACACCTCAGAGGTCAAGGGATAAGACTTATAATCTATCTAGATGACATATGTCTGATGTGCAAAGAGAGGGAAACGCTGATAGAGCAAGTGCAGATAACAATAGATTTGTTAGAGAGTATGGGTTTTCTAATAAATTGGGAGAAATCCAGTATATTA
The DNA here is from genome assembly GCF_040938575.1 of Ambystoma mexicanum. NCBI lineage: Eukaryota > Metazoa > Chordata > Amphibia > Caudata > Ambystomatidae > Ambystoma > Ambystoma mexicanum. The sequence goes on from NC_090922.1 coordinate 1,344,564,011, forward strand.
CCAGTACAATCAATGGAATTCCTGGGTTTCATAGTGGACTCGATTCAGGGAACGCTCAGTCTACCCATTCACAAGGTGAACGATATCAAAAAACAGCTAAGACACACACTAGCGAAGAGAGAACTGTCGCTGAGGGACATTGCGAGATTAGTGGGCCGCCTAGCGGCATCAATCCAAGCAATATTCCCAGGACCTCTACATTACAGGGTACTCCAGAGGCTGAAGATCTATCACCTCAGGAGGGGCGCTTCCTACGAGTCAAAGGTGACCATTTCACAAGAAGTGAAGGAAGAGTTGGAATGGTGGCTAATACATATGGATGTATGGAACGGGAGAGCGATATTTGGTTCATTCCCGGACCTGGTCATCGAATCCGATGCCAGCAGATGGGGCTGGAAAGCCCGATGCGGGAACTTGTCGACAGGGGGCAGGTGGACGGATCAAGATACGAGTCTCCACATCAACTGCATGGAGTTGCTAGCAGGGTCCTTTGCAATGAAATGCTGGACCCAAGAAAGGGCTCAATGTTGTGTTCTGCTAAAAATTGACAATGTCTCGGCAGTCAGGTACATCAACAGACTGGGCGGGACAAGATCCAGGTTATTAGCAGAACTGGCAAAGGATTTCTGGGAACTCTGTCTGGAGAGAAGAGTCTCAATGACGGCGGAATATCTGCCGGGCCATCAGAACGAAGTGGCCGGTTGGAACTCCAGGTACCTCAGTGATGCCAGCGATTGGAAACTGGACGAGGTAGTGTTTCAGGAACTGATGTCTCGATGGGGTCCATGCCAGATCGACCTATTTGCATCGAGACTAAACAAGCAACTACCGCAGTTCTTCAGCTGGAGACCGGACCCAGAAGCAGAGGCGACAGATGCCTTCCTGCAATCATGGGGCCACCAGATGAACTATGCGTTCCCTCCTTTCTCCATGATAGCGAGGACGCTAGCCCAGGTGAGACGCCAGAGAGCATCCCTAGTACTAGTTATGCCGGACTGGAAGGGGCAGGTGTGGTTTCCCAGCCTGCTGGAATTAGCTCATCACAACCCAGTGGCATTACCCAACACAGAATTCATCATTCGAGATCCCAGAGATCTCAGTCATCCACTAGTGAGGTCGGGAGGACTCAATCTATTAGCGTGGGCGATTTCAGGAGATCTTGGGTTAGGCCAGGACTATCGAATGAGGCTGAAAACATCATTCGCGAATCCTGGGCTCCAAGGACACACAAAGCTTATAAATCAGCATGGGATAGATGGAGTAGCTGGTGTTTGGAAAGGAATATCCATCCCGATGGAACGGATGTAGTTCATCTAGCTAATTTTTTAGCTCAGATGGCAGCTCAGGGAAAGGCGTACAGAACTATCAACACAGCCAGGTCTGCGATATCTGCAGGGCACCCTAGAGTAGAAGGCTTAGCGATTGGGGAACATTCATTAATCTGTAGACTAGTGAGGGGAGTAAAGATGCTCAGACCCCCTAGTGAAAAGTATAATCAATTATGGGATGTAGACAAAGTTTTTAGATTATTTTTATCATGGCCAGATAATCAAGATTTAACACGGAAAGCGATTTCAGGCAAGTTATCCATGCTCTTATGCCTTTTAGCATGTAAGAGATCCTCAGATGTTAGAGCACTGGAGGTCAACAGAAAAAGTGTATCTCCGAGCGGAGTCACTTTTCTCATAACAAGAAGGACCAAAACAGGTTTGAGATCTATTTCTTATGAGGCTTTCCCAACTCAACCGAAATTATATCCATTCAGATGCTTAGCAGCATATGAGGATATGACGAGGGAAGTAAGGCCCCCAGGAGTGTCACAATTATTAATAGCAATTTGTAAACCATTTAAAGCGATTACACCGGCTACCATAGCCAGATGGCTTAGATGGGTGATGGTACAAGCGGGCATTGATATTGAGAAATATGGCACCCACTCAACTAGAGGAGTGATGGCTACTAAAGCATTTAACATAGGAGGCAGAGTAGAGGACATTATGAGGTCTGCAGATTGGTCGAATTAATCGACTTTTAAAAGTTTCTATTTTAAACCTATGGAAAGTGCAACATCGTTAGTGGTGAGTAAGCTTTGAACAAGCATAATCCGAGCCTCCGGTCTTGACATAGAATTCAGATTTTCAAGACATTCGTTACAGAAAGTCATAATTCTATTAAAGACACAGAGGCGAAGGATTATCCCACCCGATCAATCGTAAGAATGTAATGTATTATTAATTCTGTAATGTTAAAATTTATTATGTTTAATGAGGCAATACATGATGTATACAATATGAAATAATACTGTAAATGCACAAGAGAGAAACTAATTGCTGTGTAGTTGAATTTACGATTGTCCCACCCTTGTTTCGGTCTATAGTCACCGCTCTAATTTTATGATTCTATAGGGATGGCGACCGACAGCAAGCAATCCGGGAATTGATCTAGGATGGGAATGGAACGGATAGAATTTCAAAGACGCACTGGACGCAACCTCGCATGGACAAAGAAAGAGGAGGAATGGAAAGAGGACAGGAGGTTTTATGCATTGAGGACTTGTTTTATTGGTTTAGAGACATATCACATGGTCAGTTCGAGGACCAATAGAAATGGACTACAAAGACTCCGAAAAAACATGGTTGTTGTAGTTTTTTATTAGCTTTGTGTCTCATGTTCTTTGGTAATTGTTCTTTGCTGCTGATCAGTAAAGTTGTAGAGAAAGCAAAATCCTTCGCCTCCCTATCTTTAATAGAATTATATGACTTTCTGTAACGAATGTGTTGAAAATCTGCATTGTCCTCAGACCTCTTCTAAATCCAGCTTCACATGAGTCAAAAAGACCTTCTTTAATGGCCTCAATTAAACATTTTCCAATCTTAAAACAGTGCTGCAAAAGGCTAGTCAGAGAGATTTCGATACATGTAGTTCAACTTCAACACAGAACACTCGGAAAGCGATATTTTCTGGGGTACTTGCATGTGCTGGGGTCTGCAACAAGCGTAAACATGGGATTCAATGTTAATGTTATGTTTTAAAAAAATAAAATAAACGTGCGCATAGAGGTATCTAGCGGCTAAAACAACAGTTTCAAACACCGGCCACCTAATAACGTGAGCAATAGTATTCATGTGGTGGCAATATCTAGCATGTGGTAGAAGTTCCTGGGCATATGATGGGGTATACATGTCGTGATGGTTGCCCAATGGCAATGAATACAAAATTAGTGGAGTCACCTGCCATCATTTATTTCAGACGGCTTCTAATTAGCGTGTAGGAAGAAAAGTGTGCGCATCGGTTTAAACGTGTATGTGAGTGCCCCGTGCTTTTATTAAAATATTAGGATTTATTTCCACATTTCCCCAGTTTTTTCGAGTGCAGAAAACGGGTTTAAACGATGTTTTTATCACACTTTCGTGTTGACTAATTGAAGTAAACTGTATGTTAGTCCGTGTTGCAAAGCATAATATGTAGGGATGGCACGTATTGTACTAAAAAATAAATACAACAAACCTGGTACCAAATATAGAATAATTTTAGGGTCAGCACGAATCAAAAAATGTGTGGAGTCAAATGTCAAAATATTCTTCCACCACGTGATCTGTATGAGATTTTGTGAAAATGGAGATGCAGATTTTGTTCCCCTGCCGAGCCGTCTTTGAAAACTCAAACAGGTGGCTATACGCTCAAGGCTTAGTGAGCGCAGTGTATTGGCCAATAGGATCACTGCGTTCATATTTGAGCTATGTTTAACCACCTCTTGCACGAACGGAAAGCCTCCTTCTGCCCAAGTGGAATCCGGACTCCGCGTTTTGCGTGCTCACTTGAACTCATATTTCAAGCTATGCAGGCTGAAGCTTTTCGCCGCCCATGGGCCTCTCCATACACGACTGTAGTAATAAGATAGGGCGAAGCATTCCTGCCGGAAGGTGCCCACCACTACCCACATGTTGCCTCTGTAGAGTCAGTGCAGGTGTAGGCGCGAGAAATGTTAAACACAGTTACAAGAAATCAGGAAAGTTTAAAAAAACATTCTTTGGCATACTCTGCAATTGATTATTGACAGTAGTGTTTGAAATCAAGCTCAGGCACGTATTGTCCCACAGCGTCTGTGCCGTTCTGGAGCGTGCTGGTACTGTCACAGGAACCTATAACAAGTGTGCTGTCTTATTAGGACGTGCCGGTGCACTCTCTATTTAAATACTCTGTTAAAAGTAAAACAGTCCCATCAAGAAGCTTTAGTACTGTCCCAAGAAAGGGAGTGATGGAGTCCAAGACGTGCTGACACTGTCCTATTTTAAGTATCATAATGTGAGAAAGGAGTGAGTATGCTGATTTGCGAGCGTTGGAGAGGAAAGAGGAGATCCATCTTAAATGCCTAAGACTTGGAGTCTGTCTGTGAGGGTGTCATGGTCGATTGTGTCAAATACTGCTGAGAGATCAAGGAGGATGAGGGCGGTACATCCTTCGGAGTCTGCTGTTTTTTTCATGTCATCCCAGATGGAGACAAGGGAGGATTCAGTTCCATGGAGCGGTCTGAAGCCAGATTGGGCAGGGTCGAGAAGACAGTGGGATTCTGTGAAGAGGCAGAGTTTGGAGTATTCTGTGCGATCTAAGAGTTTGGCAATGAAGCGGTTGTTGTTGATTTGGTGCTAGTTAGACGAGAGAAGGGGATTGAGGGTGGGCTTTTTAAGGAAAGGTTTGCCATGAGGAGAATTTTATGAACGTTTCTGGGAAAATGGCTGATGTTATAGAAATGTTAATTATACATCAAGCAATGCTGTCTGGACAAGTGGAGGAGAGGATGTTTTATAGGGGTAAGGTGGCAGGGGTCTTCAGGGGATCCTGAGGGACAGCTACTTGAGAGTAACTTTTGGAATTCCGGATGGTAGATAGAGAAGAGGGAGCGGAAGTAGGGGTGAGGAGTAGACAGAGGGTGTGGGAGAGGGAGTTGCCGAGCAGGGAGGGGATTGTTGCTAATGCTGATTGTGAGGTTCCTTTCGATGGTGATGTTATAAAAGGGATTTGACAGGGTATCACAGAGTGATCGGGAGTGAGGGGGGAGAGGGAAGAGCAGACAGGGGCTTTGAATTCTGCAATAATCTTGTGGAGTTCTCTGCTGGTGATGAGGATGTTGTAGATTTAGGAACCACAGAAAGAACGTTTGGCTTTCCTTACTTCGGCCCTGTTGGCCCTGATCTGCCTGATAAGGTTGGCTTTGTTAGAGGGAAAGTTCACTCAAAAATGTTATTGTTTCGATCGTTCAAGCATGTATTTTTAAGCATACTGTAATCGATCTTTAAAATAAATCCTATGCATCTTACCTTAGTTTTCCACACTTTTCCACATGCGAAAAGAACGGGTTGCACACCGCCATCTTGTGCTAATCTTGTCCGTTGATGCATCGCCCCCTCGCAGCAAGAATACAGAACGCCCACCCCTCACATTTTCATCACTAGTCCAAACGGTATGCTCCACCTATTTTCATGACGTTTGTGACCAGCATAGCCAAACGTGCCCCGTCATTACCTACGCCATAACGTTACTTAACACGAACCAGGAAGATAAACATACACATCCTCTAACAGCGTGTAACTTTTCTTTCTTGCCCCAAATAGGAGTACAAAACATTTATTTTGAAGGAAACATCAATAGTCTGCAATGTAACACATGCTTTTATTTTGTAAATAATGCTTACAAGAGAAGATTAAGTCCACAAAATGAACAATATCTTTTTGCAATACAAGTTATAGCTAGCGAACATCGCATGCTTCAAATGTTTTTCATAACTTCCTCATGATACGCCGATTGCGTTCAGCGATCGATTAATCCCTATACTTCAATTCTTGTGTGTCCTTATGTAACACCAGCAAAACTTTCTAAGGACGCACAAGGTGTTCCGTTAGTGAAAACATATGGATTCTGTTCACTTTCAAGCGCAACGCTTTCGCATCAGCACATTTTCACATCCTGAATGCTGACAGGTTGCTCCTTATTGCTGGTACTGCTAAAGGGCAGATTGGTCCCTGTCAGTCATCCCACATAACGGTTATGAAATAAGCTCTGTTGATGATTATCCGCCAATGTTGATTGAAGAATCCATCTGATGGTAGCTGGAATCTATGGCATACGGAGAATGGTAGAATATAGCTGTGTAGATAACATAATAAAAGAATATATATTTAGTAGCCGTTCTGTAATTGAATATAACAAGTTACCTTATAATTCAGAACTGGATGAAACCTACTTATAAACACAAACCACGCAGATTGAACACAGATGTGTCAACACAGGGGAGTAGGTCAGACAACGACGTGCATGAAAGGTTAGTGCTGTGAAGTAGTCATACCACCCAATGGGAGGGAGAACCAGATAGATACACCCACTTCACATAGCAGGCCCTACCAGAAAATAAGGACAGAGATAGCAATGTTTTCGGTTGGACCACAAACAGATGAAATTATAATGGAAGTGGTAAGAGTAGTGATCGAAACGAGAACCAAGTTCCCATGGTAAAGGTTCTGCCCCTGCCCTCCCCTCCAACCCCCCACTTTATGGTGCACAAGGGTTAAGCGGTGACAGCCCACCAGGATATGCCATGGGACAAAACAGTGTAGATATCATTAGCATCCATACAGGTTATGGTTGCGGTTCTATGAGGAATCATCATCACAATATGGTCCAGCCAACAACCCATAACTCTGCACATAAAATATCAGTGGGAAAGGCCAGTAAGCAATTGGTCCAAAGAATTCATAGCTCAACTGACACATCTTTAAACTATACACAAACAATAATCATTACTATACAGATAAACAAGCGAGTTCCCCTCTCAGGTTTTTATAGTGCGCAGTATAAATATAATTCAACATAACATTACGTACTGTGGTCATTCTTTTGGTCAAATCACACCAGTGGTCGAAGTGGGCGGGAGCAGTCGGGAGCGGTGCTCCTCTACTTTTTTAACTTACCTTTTACCGTTCCTATACTTTTGTTTTAAAAAGAAACCGTTCCGGTGGGCTTCGTTTTAAAATAAAAGTGTAGGAAGAAGTTGAAACTTACACTTTCAGTGCATTGCACTGCACAATCCCTTAAACAGCAGACGCATGTGTTTGGGGAGTGTATTGTGTGTCGGAAGGGACGTGATGATGGGGTTTGTGGGAGAGGGTGCAGGCCAGCATGGAACCTAGTTCCGCTACTTCTTTTCGGACACTTTGACCACTGAATGACACATTTGCACGTTACAGAGTTAGTCATCATGCACACAGCACAAATGCTGTTTTTAATAGCCCAAATATTATGTATAGTTTAGCTTACATAATTTCATGAAGTTCCATTCACTCAATGTCACAGTGAGTAACCACCCCATACAACAGATCGCAGAAATGGAAACTAAAGTTTCCTATGTCCACTTTCAATATGGTAAATGTTATCAATTCTTTGTGGGTATTCGACACTTACCTTCGACCTGTTGCTGACTTTCGCTCAATGCCAAATAACAATACCAGCCTGTTTTCAGTGATCTAAGCCAGAGACAGGTAGGTTTCGATTTTAGGAAAGAATGCAACAAAAAAAGACATACTGGACAAGACGCTGCTTCGGGTAAGTGGTTTAGACAACTAAGGACATTTACAAACAGCGATGTAAAATATGTACTATGTCAGGAACGTCAAAACAAACCAGAAAATGATGTGTTGCCGTTATCTCTGGGGATATATCATCTCTATAAGAAAGGTAAATCGAAAACCCCCTCTCCGTCGTCCAGCACTGTTTCATGGCACAAAGCATACCCTTACTCCTAGTCTCCTATATACCTACTGCCTTTCATTACTATGTCCCTGCTCCACTCTTGAATCATTGGTTTGCTAATTACACTTTTGGCATGTATTGTACGGCTCTCATTATAATTCATGCATGTCCATTCATGCTCGCTTGCACTCCTGAAGCAGTTCTGTCTACCATCATGCAAGTTTGGGTGACATTATGTGCTCATTTCTATTTCAAAGCACCACAAAGCAAAATGGGAACGCAGGTTGGCGAAACATAATTGCAAAACGGTAAGTTACATTCCTGCTCCTACTAGGCCTTATGCCAAATGGCCGTGCTAGTGCATAGGGGAAAAGTGTTGGGGAAGGGGATGGAAGGAGGAGCCTATGGGTGTACAAGTGCCGGAGGAGGGCCAGTGAGGTTAAGTGCTAATGGTAGCTAATGAGGAGAACATCATGTTAAGTGCTAATATGGTCATCTCATGAGGGTGGTATCAGTGGCGGCTGGTGACTTTGAAAGGTGGTGGGGCGCAAATATCTCCAGTCGAATTTGGGAGCGACCCCACATCATTTAAAAAATGGCTTCCAAAAGGTTCAATTTACTGTCCAAACCCACCGAAATATGACATGAAAAGCTTTAGGTTTTAGATACTAATGGTGGTACATTACACTGTGCCAAAGGAGTAATCATGGTGCTAGAGGCTACGTTTCACGAGGACAAGTAAAACTAATACAACCAAGAAATAAAATTGAGAGGAGTAGGGACTAAGTAACACTGCAGGATGGTGAAGTTTGCACCTTTGCATTGGAGGTTGGAGCTACTGCCATTATGGCACTCAATGTCTTGGACAAATTATTCATCTCCAAAAAGTAAAAGACATGCATATTCCTTGATCCTAGTTGACCTCTCTGCTGCCTACCACACAGACGACCACACCAAACCAAATCACCTGTGGCCAATTGCAGGAGCAGAGGGGAAATGGTTGTGCTCTTACACCCCAGAAATGAAACTATGCTCTGTGATATCTAGACAACACCCTCAAGTTCGACCTAAAGACCTAAAGATACAGCGTCTGTGGCTCTGCAAGTCGTCTTTTTCATATGCATGGAACATTTCCAACTCAAAGAACTCGCAAAACACCAGTTACCTTGCAAATCTGTGCTAGTTAAAGTGAGAAACACAAAGCACCCATTGAAAGATTTGTTTATATCCATCATTGATGTCTACTATCTTGACATCTTCAGTTGCTTAAGTCACTGGTCAAATGTTTTCAACATCATGAATAACGTGCTGGAAGTTTGTGACAAGCAATCTGCATATCTATATTTGTTTATTACAAATTAAATCACTGAAAGTACCGTGGGATTAACTATATGTTTCAGGTTGGCATTATGTTGCATTCTGGGATTAATAGTTTACTATTTAGGTGTGAAAATGAAATTCACAATGATATTCTTTCAGCAACATGTTGCTATAAGGATTTACATGCTGTCAAGTGCCTTTTATTATTACAAAGAGGAGAGGGAGGGGCAGGGTATTTTTAGGCTAGGGCCTATTTTTTAAAAATAATCTTCTGCATACGCACCAATTCATAGCCTGGCTAATAGCGTAATTTAAACCCTTTGATGGAACAATCGGCTGCAGCATCCCAACACTCATTGATATGCCCTAGATTAGCCTCACTACGACCAAGCGAAATCCCCCAGCTTGGCACCGGCACTGTGGTCACAGTCATTGACTTGACAGTGACCACAGTGCCAAGCTGGGGGATTTCGCTTGGTCGCGCAGCGCGGCTCTCTCTGCTCAGTGACCGTCCGTCACCTCACCGTGCACGCTATGAATGAACTGTGAGTATTTTCAGAAAATCAACACGCACATGAATATTTTGTCACTTTTGAAAGTAAAAAACACTTTTTAACCACAATAATCTGGCGTACCAAAATATTCCCTGTAGGCCAGTATGGAAATCAGACACCCAGCCGTGCTTAACCTTTCATGTGGACTGGTCCGAGAAGTGCCTGGTCATCTGACAATCAATCATATCAACACGGATTAACGGAAACAAGCTCACTTGTTTTTGCTGTTGCCTCAAACAACCAGGAATGGTGGGGGGATTGGCATCCACCCACCTGTACCCAAGATTTTGGGCACTGTAGTACTTGTAGTCCTGCATTTTTAGTATACAAAAATGCAATTTTAAATGTGCTTAACTGTTTTGTCAGCATTACAATTGTTTGTGGTCTTTTCAGCCGTTCTGCTACTAACCATGCATATTGCTGTGTCCAGCATTCAAGGACATTGCACGACCACTGAGAGTGACCGCCGGCGTTGGATTCATGGATGGATAGTCAGACTAAATTCAGAGAGCAGTGGCGATCCGGAGTAACGTGTGGTGTTGTAGCTCGGCTCAAGCTCTCACCCAAGTGCTAGTAGCAGTTCCGTGAGAGCCTGAGCCGAGCGTCGATAGGGGCCGCCTGACCCGCCTCAACCTACTTCAAGTAGGTTCATGGTTCAGGCTCTCTCTTGAGCGAGCATCGATGTGGGGCCTGGTGGCCACCTGGGTTCGTGCGCCTCGGCCTAGCCTAGGGTAGGCGTTGTCAACTAGGCCCTGCCTGCATTCCCCAAGGCAGGGCTTCTGGACGGTTCTGGAGCACTGTCCTGTCCTAGGGAATGAAGGCCTACACTACACACAAGAAGTAAATAGCATTTACATACCAGCGATGGGGCAGGCATTAACAGCCTCGGGTCAGGCCGGTGCACGTGGTGGGCACTGGCCTCGGTCTGCTGTTATTCTCTCTGGGGAGCTTGGAGCAGTCCATGGCACACGCAGTGTGAAGAATTGCTCTGGAATGCACAACACACCTGTGCGCCTATGACCCCACACACACACACAAATGCCATTGGCTGGCAAACAGCCAATGGCATTCATTAATATGAGTTGCTATGCCTCAGCCTGCTACTGCTGGTGCGCTGTTTGCACACAGATCAAAACTGGCGTGGCCACCCCTCTAGCGCCCCGCCAGCATCCTAAATTTGATGGTGCTTATGTAGAGTGCATGGAGCTTCGAGCGCCACACATTTTTACTGCACAAAATAGCATAAAAAGGACGCGCCCCTGTGCTGGAAACCAACATTGCGAGATCACAAAGCGGGCCCGGCACATCATTATTTATTTAAACAAAATACCTTCTTCACACATTGCAGCGCGCTGCCATCACGCCAATGATGCATCATTCATGCAGGGTTCTGCATGTAGCTGCAGGGCCCTGGTTTGGGGGGGCAGTGCCCCCCCCACACCCTATGAAAGCAGCTGCCACTGGGTGGTATGTGAACCAATCAACCAGGGGGCACTCGGTGCAGTGCAGTGTTGGCTGGGGTGCATGGTGCTACTCTTGTCTCGGAGGAAGGGCCAGGGAACCTGTGGGATTCATGAGGATCAGACCACCGGTCACAGCGACAGTGGGGTGATTACCGGTGAAGAGAAAAAGGTAAAGAAGGGTAGAGTTTTGACTAGTTTGCAGAACTGAAGCAGGTGCTCCAGAAGTCTGAGAAGGTCATGGATCCTATTGGGAAGGCGGGCACCTGCGGAGGAGAGAGACCTGCCACCCACTCTCAGATTGGAGAAGTATTTGACTGTCATGGAGTTGGAATTAGAGGAGCGTACTGCTGTAGCAGGCTAGAATTTAGGGAAAGAAAGTAGGAGATTGCGTGGTCTTAGGCCCCAGAACGGTTTGTGGTTGATGCTGAAGGGCTTGAATTTAATCCGTGTAGCTGCCCGGAGCCATTGGATAGATTTTAGGGCTCCAATGACATCCTTTTTAACCCGTTCTATTGCCCTTTTAGCAAACATATAGTGTCAACGGAACGCACCTCTAATTCGTCCATATAAATAACATATCCCTTATTGGAACAACTTATTGCGTCTGCACCCCATATCCAGGGATGGCATTCCACGCGGTTACCCATGATTCAATCACTAGAAATATGCATCACAGTTTGCAACAATGTGTGTGTCATGTGCCTGTCCAGTATTTGTCAGGCTCACTGGGTGTCTTTAGCTCAATTGTTCATCAGTAGAGCATATAGATAGAATTACCATGCACAACCACACATTTGTCTCTTTTCTAGCATAACATGAATGCTAAACATGAATACAAAATAAATGTGATCTGCCATGTACATGTGAACAAGGTGAAGGATGGATGGTGAGTTGTAAGCATATGTGCATCGAGGAATGTGGCCTAATGCAGTTGGGATAATACGTACAAACATTAGAGCCCTTACAATTTTTACCTGCTAAGATTGCTTGAGTAATAACACCCATGCTACTACTAGCTATAGTTCAGTCAATCCTTTTTTGTTTTTCATTTACTTTATTTAATTGTTTGTGATGTTAGTAATGTGCCTCTGGATACAGATAATGGTGTTTCAAAAATGCCACAAGACCGAAATGTGGGGTCGGGGGTCGTGAAAGGGAGAACAATAATAGTGGTCCTACTATGCCATATGATCTAATTATCGTGCAAGTACATTAACACAAAGCGAGAGGAAGAGCAACGGGTGGAAGTGCTGGTTAGTCAAATGCAGAGTGCTATTGAGTGAATAATGGAGAGAGTGCAAGAGAACATGGTGGGAGGGAGTGGAGCGGGTGTGGTGGAAGTGGTAAAATGGGGTTAGGCTACTGCTAAGGGGAGGCCATGAGCGTAAGTGCCATGCATTGCATCTGATGCAGGCGGTTTGGGTCTACGAGAGGTTTTGACATAGACCAAGCCTGCAGACGAGGCATTGGAATTAAGAGTGAGTCATATTGTCAAGGATGGTATCAGGTACTCATTCAGGGAACAAAAGGGCGACCCCACACAGACTTTTTAAAAACCACTAGAGAATCTGAAAGCATATGCATTAATACATTGAAAACAAAAATAGACAGTTTTCTTTGATTTAGAAATGAAGGCACATACTTCAAATAATTACACTCATATTTTAGGTTTTAATTAATCACATTTACATTTTAGGTTTTTAATATGTATACATATATATTAGAGACAGAGGATAAGCCATATAAATGAAGGAAAGGTAAAATAAATACATTAATGCATATGGAACACAATTACATCGGCGTGAATAGATACATTTTAATACATTATCGAGCATTGGTATTGCAAATGTAATACCATTAGATTGTTTCTGTACAATGTCCACACATTGGGGAACATATTGAAAATTTGATTGTGAACTGATTTTGAAGACACCTACAAAAACAAATCATTTAAATCTGTGAGTCAACCTTTCAACAAGTTCCAGTTTTGGAGGACAAGGGTCATTTGCATTGTTCTGTGGCATTGCCTATGTCCTGGGAACAAGACCAGGAGCCATTCCATGCATATGCATGGCCAACACAGTCAATGCCAGATCTTTCACAAAGTCAAAATCTATTTTCTGGTATATTGGCTTGGCCACCCATTGTTTGATTTGTTTTCTAAAGGATATAAGGTAACAAAGCATCCCAAAAGTGCCTGCAGTTTTTGGCCGATCCCTCCAAACGTTCTCGTTGTACGCAATTACAGCCAGTCTTGTTCTGCCCTCCATACCATCTGTGCTGAGATGCAACCTCTTTGGCCTGTGCTTTAGGCGCATATTTTATGTCTGGCTTGTCACCTGTATGATTTATGTTATGCGCCCTTACGCCTGCAGGCTTTCAAGCAGGCTTTCAACACTTTATAAGCATACTAATAAATAAATACAAATAAATATTATAGAACACCTCCAAATCTCCAGTATGGCAGAATTTAGTGAGTTGCTTTAGGTATCTTCAAAGCGTGTCATCATACACAATCTTCTCAAGTGCTGTGTGTGGAGGGGAACATGGCACCAACCACTTCTTCTTACGGGCCTGCTCATTCGATAAAGGTCCATGTGCACATTTGTGGAAATGTTTGTTTTCTCTCCATGAGTGTATGTTGGAACAATGGTGCATCAATGAACGCAATTTTTCAAGTAGAATTTCTACAGATCCATAACAAGCTTTGGAGCTCCACCAAAGATGGTTGCTGATAAACTGAGGCCACTTTAAAATGTTTTCAGAACCCTTCTTTTTACAAACAGCTGTAATTATTTTAGTGATTGATTGGCAATGTGCCGTACATCAAATTGATGCTGAATGTGTGGAAACTGCTCTCGCATGGTCTTTGCAATTCCAACATGCCTGTCAATGGCTATCAGGTCTATTTGCGTTCCCCTGGATTCCAGAGGTTCGATGGATTTAATGAAACCATGTTTCTCCATTCGCCACAGACGATGTACATTCAGACACCTGCATGATGGCCAAACTCACCATTTTTTTATTTCCATGTCTTGAAAGTTGTAAGTGCAGTACTTAGCAGAAAATTGTGGACTGTCACACTATCCGTCGCCAGCTAGACTGACCCTTTTGCCAGAGAGTGCACTGTCCATTGACATCTGTTCGAGTTTCCAGGCATGACTAATAGTGGGGAAAAAGAATTCCCTCTGATATTTGTAGTACAGGGTTTTAGCAAGGAACTCAAGTCCCACAAATTGACAGAAACTGGAAATCTTACTGAAAGTTGATCCACTGAACAGTAAATCTGCTGGACAAAGTACATTTAGAGCAAGCACTTTACCGAGCTTCAGGTGAGCAGACCATGAAAATGTGTTATGGAGATGGACACAGCTGGCTTGAATTTTCAAGTTGGTGCCTTGGAATACACAAGAGAAATTCACCAATGGCTCCCGCTTATGCTCCCACTTAATTTATGATCACATTTAATCATTTGTTCAATCTCTAACAGGCAGTAGTCGAATACAATGTATTTTTGCTCCTTTAATAGCCAATCGTCCTGCAGTACTGGGTTTTGCGACTCTACAGTGGTGTTCAAGTCCCCCAAACTAGGCATACTGAAGTCGAGATCTTGAGCAGATTCATAAGTCAATTAGTCAATTGCATTGATGCTTTAGCCTCTGTTAGTTCTGGCTGTGATATTTCTGTATGAACTGGAGAAGCAGGTAACATTGAATGTTTGGTGGGTGGAACATTTTTAGAGGGTATAGATTGTGTCAATGGGTCTGCAAGCAATTGAAATGCATCTTCAGTGTCTTCATTTTAATTTGGTTGACTTTTCACAAAGTAGCAATGGTCCATGGTAACTTTATATGGTTTGCAGCTGAGATTCCATTAATTTTCCAGCCACTGGACATATGCATCACGACTATTGACTGGCCCACGCTGTGCCTCAAAAATGAGTTGCTCCATCGTGATATCCGTTTGGCAAGCGACATCTTTCATTTCTATTGTTGTTTGACACTTTATACTCCTCTTCCTCCTGGGCCTCTAACAGATTTATAGAAAAACATGCACAATGTATAGGACACATACAGAAGATAAGATTTTCCAACTAAAAACATAAGATGACTAAAAAATATGCTTAGAAACTTCTCCAAAACAAACTGGTTTGTTCTTTCCCCTTGTTTGCTTAATTTGCTTTGAAACCGTTGATTTCGCTTTGCCGACCACAACACCAAGCTGAAAAAGAGAGTTTTTATATGGTTTAAATCAAGCAATATTCTTTTCGACTCAAAGAAACATATGTACATATCTAGAAACAGAACTAACTTGACAGATGTCAAAACACAACATTTCAAAAATGTCATCCAAATCCAATGTGATTTTCACTTGTATTTCATATTATGTTATGTATACCTCTGGTCCATGTTTCTCTTCAATTTCAACATCTTCATTGGTACATTCCTTGGACATAAGAATCATACAAAAAAGTTAAATGTCAATCGCTCTTAGAAGTAAAATCTTTC
Source organism: Ambystoma mexicanum (assembly GCF_040938575.1). Lineage (NCBI taxonomy): Eukaryota > Metazoa > Chordata > Amphibia > Caudata > Ambystomatidae > Ambystoma > Ambystoma mexicanum. The sequence goes on from NC_090922.1 coordinate 1,344,579,599, forward strand.
CTCTCACAGAGCACTTCTCCACAAAGTACTGTAAAATGATTGATGATAGTATAAGGTTTGTTGTTGCAACACAAATAGAACATTCTTATGAACATAACCTCAAAAACTGTGTACGTGATTTGGTCATAATAGACATTTCACATTTCACCTGATAACCTTCTGAGATGACACATGGACTTGATCTGAGATCACCCTGCAAAACATAGTGATTATAATATTGCCTTCAAAAGTAGTTTGCTTTGTAATGTTTCCTTTTGAATCTATTCTGCATTATGGAGGAAGTGTAATGTTAGTACCAAAAACAGGAAGTTTCAAACAGTACATGGTTATATGCATTTCAGTCTCAAAGTATATCTTTTGTAGGATTTACTTTCATTGTAGCATGGAAACTGTAAGTACGCATACCTCATACTCTGGACCTGTTACAAACAAGGAGGTGATTGTAGTGGGAGTTCCAGCATCCCCCTATAACATAGCACTTGTTTTAATATGGGTATAAAAGCTAAATTAAACTGAAAACAAGAGATGACAATGATGGTCTATAGTAAGAGACACCCATATATCATATATGCCACTTTGTGTAATTAACTAATACTATACATAATCATTTTTAATATGTTTAAATTCCAAGCATAACACATGCATGTATTGTTCATTCGTATATAAAGGACTAGTACAATATAATTACATGATAGGCGAGTGAAGTTGATGTTGACTCTGGAAAAGTAATTGATGAAGAATCTTGCGCCTTCATTATCAGTACATCGTCAGAAAAGAGTACAATAGAAAAGGTATATTAGTATTACAAATTTGGCCACATCCAAAGCTCTAAAATATCACTTTGTGCATGTTGGTTGGGCTCACGATTGGGATACTAGACATGTTGGTGGTTTCGTCACTGGTGTGGGTCTATGCTTCAGTCAGTGAGCTCTACGTAATGAAGCACATGTCAACCAACACATTATTTCAAAAACATTAGGGAACTTTTAAAGGGCACTATGGAAGTTTTTAATGAGGGTCACATTTCACTGATTTAATAAAGTGTCCTGAAGGCAGGGATAGAGAAAGTAGTCTAAAGTGAAACATTGTAAAAGTTAGGTAATTCTGGTAATGAGAGCAACTAATACAAGATTGATGGAAATAAACACCAAATACTCTAAACCGTTCATGAAGTTACCTTTTCAATACACTATTTTAATTGATTGAGAGACCATTTGGAAGAAATTGGGCCTCATTACAACTGTGCGGTCCAGAAACACAGGTGCCGGCAAGCCTCAGAAACACTGATGCCGGTAAGCCTAGCGGCACCAGTGTTTCTGGACCGGCACAGTGCGACGCTGCGGGCGGGTGCAATCCTGCCCGCTAGCTTCAGACGTGGTGGGCAGAACAGCACCCATCCGCAGAGTTTCACAGAAGCACCAGCACTGTTATTAACTTTGCCGGTGCTTCTGTGGTCCCCATTACCATGGAGTCCTATGGGACCTCATGGGAATGGGGACTTACAAAATTACAAGCACCTGACTTCCCGGCCGCTGGGGTTGGAATACCCCGGTGTTACCGGGAAGTCAGGTGCTGATAATTCATTATGGGTCCGGCAGCTACCTGCCGGTTTTACCGGCACGGACCCATAACGAGGCCCATATTTATACAGACAACTGTACTACATACCAAAAACATAACAAATGAATCGTCCAATACTCACCTGAGCCAGCGTGTGTCAAAATTGCATTTGGAAACAATTTTCAAAGAATTCTGGGTCAATGCTTTTTTGTGTACTTTGATTGTTCGTACATATCGTCTGTAAAGTGCAGGCTACAGACGCTGAATCGATTGGCCTCAAGACAGCCTGGACTCTAATCTGTGGGAAAAATTAGCCCACCAAGCTGTGCTTTACTACATCACTTTGCTGCAGTGGTGCAAGAAACAGCAAAATGGCCACGCTGACTCCTGGGCATGCCAGAATCTCTAAACTGCGTTTTTGCAACAACCAGAAAATGGCTGCACCACTCTGCCACTCACATTTCAGGTGGGGTGGAACTGAGTACTCACTGCAGGAATGTGCCAGTGTGCTCTGCAACATTTAACATGGAGTGAAGTGAAAGAGGCAGCATTACTTTGCTGAAAACCCAAAATGGCTCTTTAAAATGACACCTTTATTAAACTTTAAAAGTGCTACTTGGGGCTAAACTCATCCAGTCCTTATGAACCACTGTGATTAAAAAGGCCCTGCAATGCCCAGCATCATCCATTGTGTCTCAGCAGAATCAGGCCTAATTCTTGAATGACAGCTTCTGTCAAAAGTATCTTTGAAAAATCAACCAGGGGCTTTGTTTTCATATTACATGAGAAACACGTCTATTTGCTTTGCAAAAGTATCGAAAAATCAGCTGTTCAGAGAAAGACTCTAAATAGATGCCTGTCTAAATATATCCATGCCGCAAAACAACTCACGCACTAAAGAAAAGAACTATAGCTACATAAAGTGTGTATTTTCTGGAGATGAAAACCGAATTTAAAGAAATAGTAAAAAATGCTTTTTCTGACTGAAGAGAGAAAATCGCCTATTTAAAAGTAAATTGTTGTGTGAAGGCCTGCTTACTTAGCAATGTAAAAGGATTAGTTGCTGGTAAAAGTACACCTATAAACTGTTTTGATTCCACAGGTTTAAGTCAAGATGCAAAATGAGAAAATAAAAGCTAAAACTCATAGGCTAAGTTGGCAAGCCATAAAAAAATCTTGGTCTGTCAGTTGCTAGCCTTGAGAAAGGGTGACACCTCAGAAAACTCTTGGACAAGAAAGCGTTAATTGCTAGCTTGAAAGACTTTGAATGCACCAGGACAAAGAAACTTCGCAAGCTCATCAGACATTCGTCTTTGCTCCAGGCTGGGACAATAGCAGGCTGGGACACTCACCAGAGGGGCAATAAAAACTTCAATTAAGACTGGAAATTCCACTTTGCCTTGCAAGAAGTGACAATTGACAGCAGTTGGGGGAAAGAAAAAAAACGGATCAAGTGACAATGGACTTCCTTTTGGTTTTAAAGGCTATTTTGTAACTGAACTTTAAAGACGTTTAACTTTGCAGCAAGGATTAGGAAAAATATGAAACGTTTGTAGTTCTAAATCTAATGTTATGCTCTGTATTCTAAAACTTGGTAGTACTCATTACTGCATGGGGAACAGAAGTTACAAAATATGACAGATTCCCAGGAAAGTATTGATGTTGCGAACATAACATGTTGTCCATACATCCCTGGGGACAATGCACATCTGTGTACGAATTTGGGGAATTTTATGCCAAATCTTTCATGTTTAAAATTACCAAAATGTGTCAGCAAGGCAAAACCAGGTCCCGCAGACTTGGGGTTTGTATTGAAATATGACGCACAAAATATGTAAGCTGTGTATCTGATTTTCTCAGAGGTTGCAACTGCATAAATATGTGTTTGTGGCAAAATTAGATTTTGGTTCCAGTAGCTAGGGGAGGTTTCTAAACAGTGTAAAAATCACCCCATAAACATGACATCTTTTTTCTGTGATCCAATCTGCTGTGGGCAAGGCGTAAACCATGCTCTTGCCCAATCCTAGTATTGGGGGTGTGGGTAGTAACCCTGCCCATGCCATATACTGTAGTGATGTCATCTGGCATGACAAATAAGGGCCCCTGACAGCACACAGGGTACACACTGTCCAAAATCCAAAAACTAAAGTGGATTGTGCGTATCAATAGGAACCATAGAAACCATAGAAATCATAGCATACCTTGCTTTGTCTTTTCCCATCCCAATCTTTAAATCATCCTATCCTTACCTTAATAACTTGTAACATTGTCAGAATCCTTACCTTGTCATTGATTTATATTGCCAGCGCCATTTATTTATTAATTCTTGTAATTTAAATCCTAAACTATCAATCCTATTTCGAGTGATCGGACTGGTTTCCGCCAGGGCAGGCACTGGGGATCTGGGGTTGAAGTCATGAATCAACTCTAGAGCTTACTGTGTGCCTCCTTGGTATTCTAGCCGGAATGTTCTAGTATAGAATAAAACTATTCTTGTCCACACTGAGTTTCTTTTCTGTTTTCACTACCCGATTTTTCTAAAAACGTCTCTTATTCTACATTGCATAGCTTCCTCAGTTTAACAGCTAGAGACCTCATTTCAATTATTTATTATACCTAAGACCTATAGCTACACACCAACCCAAAAACCGCACTCAATTGCACCTGTTTTTATTAAAAACCGTTTGGTTCATTTCAGGCGGGAATTGTAAAGGTTTGCTAAATTTTACACGTGTTATTTGTGCTATCATTTGTTTTAAACCTTCCATCCAATTTCAAATTGTATGTTGTTCATACATTGCTTATGATTGCTCAAACTATTGCTTATGATTGCTAGTAACTTTCCACTGTTGCTCTCGTAAAGATTTGTACTTATTTGAATTTTAAATAACTATTACCTTTACCAACCAGCCTGATTCCTGGTCCATTGGGACCCGGGGTATTTGAAAAGGTGTGTGATATGAGTGGTGTATCTCTCAAATATTGAACCTACATATATAACAAAATAAGAATTTTGGTTGTGCGCTGCATACTAGGTTGAGACCAGGTGTATCGCCTGATTGAAATACTTAACAACTTTCAATCTCGTCCATTGGAAATCCACAATTTGTAATCCATCTTCTTATTAAATCGATATCCTTTGGGAATATATGTTGGACTGTGCCCAGAGTTTTGACATGGCTCACAATAGGGCAACCGAAAACGATACATGAAGGCAGTCTTGAAAAGTCTTTAAGTTCTGTAGAAAAAATATCATTATTACAAATAAATTATAATTTATGAATCTGAATATAGCAACTATTGCCCAGCTTTGTCTGTAAAGATTGTTTTAAATAAATAAAGAAAAACTGTACAACCTAGTTTAATTAACACAGCAATCCCTTCTGACAGAATTGATTGTTATATCACAAATTGTAATGTATTACTGGTCCATTGAATATACTTTCAGCCACCAAAAGAAAACATGCTTTCAAACATGGACCAGGAAACATTCCATTCTGTTGCAATGCACAGTGATGCAATGTGCTATTTAACGAGATCAAAATACATCAAACATTCAATAATGGTGAAGTCTTTGAGATAAATGAAAATTATAATACTCTGTACATTAGGTAACCGACCTACACGTACTTGGATGAACAAATGAGCCGATTCAGGTAGCTGTGGAACAGGTAGCCAGGCAACAGGTAGCTCGATGACGATATACCTTGTGGATTGCAGAGATGTTCTCCTGGTAAATGTCAAGGGCCCTCATTACGACCCTTGCGGAAATCGGAAAACGATGGCGGAAATGCAATACCGCCATCGAATAGCGCTCGGTGCGACTATGACCCGTCACCGCAAAGTACGAAGCCATTAGCGACACCGTAGTGAACGCCAACGCTAACTGCACCAAGCACGCGCGCGCGCGCCATGCGAAACCGCAAACACCACCATGGCGCAACGGTACGCCAATTCCGACCCTAGCGGACATGTACCTAACGCCATCAGGCATGGCGTAATGTACCATTCCGCCATGGTGAGAAGTACGGCATCGCGAATCAACCGTAAACGGCCCCACTGAGTGCCTGTACACCGCTCCCTGCCCACAAAGTACAACTCCCCGTAGGTGCAATGAAGCCACAATGCAACCATTGAAATGTACAAGTCACCCATGCATGGCAACGAACAAAAGAAACACAAGAGGGGCCAATGGGAGCTGCAGGGCACAGATGGCACGAATACAGAAGCCATCCCAATGGACATGACCACAGTCCCCCACCAAGAAACGCACGCAAACACAGGCACCTGTGACCAGCCATATTCCGAGAATCACATCATTCCACCAGTCCACCTGGCTGACCGGCATCTGTTACACAAAACCCAATCCCCCGCCCCTGAGCATGACAACATTCAAACTGTCATATTGGCAGCCCCCATCCCTGACCTCACGGGCTTAGTAGGCAAACGCGCCCAGTACAGTACCACGCAACTAAACTCCGAAGGTGGAACCCAATGCAGATCTCCTCACAATACATCGCCCCCCAAATAGGCATATGCCACATCACTTGCAAAGAAAAACGCTACACGGGCCAAATCAGAATAGAAATTTAATGCACATCAAAGTCACCAAGCCCATACAGCCATCAGGCCATGAACTCCTAAACACCAATCACCATTGTGGGCTGCATCCGCAAGAAATGACCAGCCACTACTTGTGTGTCGTCCTGTTCCCTCATGGTACACAGAGCCACATTCACGTACGAAAAGGCAACATGGAAGCGCACAGAACCGCAGGGCCGTCCCAATGGGGAGGCACTAGTCCAGCTGAAAGGCCGAAATGTTGCTCCGAGCCACCAGTACTGCGTAAGGGCATGTGGGCCATTGGCGATCGTCCCATAAGATCGTAATGCTGCTCCACTGATTAACACGAAGCAGCAGGTGTCGGGAGTAAAACCCATCTGCAGGAGTGGCATACAGATGGCAGTGGCAAAAGGGGAGGAGATACCTGTCAACCAAAAGAAAGGAAAAAGAACAGAATGGCCATCAGAACTACATTCCAACAACTCACTTCAATGATCACACGAAATCCACAGCCATATGCATGCTAGCCCACTCCAAAGGATCATCACCACCCCAAAACCACTTGCGACTCCTAACCATCTATATCGAGGTGCAAACACCATCACAAACGAGTGTACCTGTGCATGCGTCTGTCAAAACAGAATCCATCAGATGGGAATGTTAATGTGCATGGACACAAGTGTCTGAGGGCGTGTCGAGACAGGGAGGGCTCAACAAGGCCAGATAGACGATGGTCCCACCATGGCAGCCCTGCATCACATAGCGTAGGGGAGGCGGATAGATCCCAAGAAGCCCTGTACATGGCAAACTCTGTATCAAATCACCTGCCCATGCATCCATTCATCATTCCCTCATCCCGGAATCAAAACGCCTGAATAATTACTCACATAACATTAGAAACATCCATTGAGTCTGTGCGTTATGCAGCCTGCAAAATCCACAGTGCCCCAGCCCGTAATTCCAGTGTTGTGAAGTAACATGTATGTGGGAACGGCCGGCCTCATCGCCCACGTAGCAATTGCGCATCCCAAACTATTCATATCAATCATTGCTTCCTCGCCATGGGCCCTGTCTCAAGGACATTGAACAACAGAACGTTATATTTGCAGTCAGACCTGTGGGCATCTCCTCGCCGCTAGCTGGAAACCGAAAGCGCCGCCCTTGGAATTCCACATTTGCAACATCACGCCGAAAAGGCATCTGTGGCCGTTTGAAATCACTAATTATTCCATCGAGTGCGGCTGTGTGTGAAAATGGCAACTGCCTTCACCCACAAATGGGACGCCCCGCCCGTCATTGCAACTCGGTACAGTGATGCATGAGGGCCCACCGTTACTCGAGTACTACGTTCCACTGACCCTTCACAAGTCTGTTCGCGACTGCACAGATAGTATGTGCAACAATGGGACCACAGCAGAATGAACATGTCAACCAATGTTACACGGCCATCGGGTACAAATACATGATTGCAATAGCAAGATGCCATTCCCAGATTTGCAGCGTTGTGCGCGGGACGTGCTCGGCCAAAGGGGAGAGCAGCTTGCACAGGTGGAATTAATCACCACAGGTGGAGGCCATACAGCCTGAAAACACATAAATTGCACAGCCAGTCTCCTCCCACAACCACACCGAAATGCTACCGGCAGGACTCGCGATGTTGGCCCTGGGGGACCTGATAGCACTGCAACTACTCCAACTCCAAGAAGAAGACGAACACCAACTGCTACCGGCCGCACGAAGGAGACGCAGGAGGAGGAGGAGGCCAAGGCAGGGCCAGCAAGGGCCGCCAGCACAGCCACTACCACCACGCAGGCAGCCCGCAATCCCACGCCTCCGAGCACATCCGTTCAACCTCACTGATGAGCAGATCCACACCCTCTACCGTCTGGACCGGGACACCATAGCCGCCATTGTGGACATGACACAGGCTGACCTTGTCAGCATGATAGATAGCCCAACCGCCATCCCACCCCTACTGAAGGTGGTGTCTGTACTCCACTTCCTGGCCACAGGCACCTACCAGCACACAGTCGGACAGTTGCATGGCATTTCTCAGCCACTGTTCTCACGGACACTATTGCAAGTGCTCGATGCCCTCCTGCAGCACGCAGACGACTACATCTCTCTACCACGCTCGGAGCAGGAAATTACCAACACAAAAGTGGGATTCCATGCACTTGCCGGCATACCGGGTTGCATTGGTGCCATCGACTGCACCCATGTGGAATTGGTCGTCCCACATGCCATGGAGGCCCAGTACCGCAACAGAAAACAATTTCATTCCCTGAATGTACAAATGGTGTGTGACTCCAACAGGATCATTACACATTGTTGTGCCCGATTCCCTGGATCAACCCATGATTCTATGGTCTTGAGGAACTCTACAATACCACGCTACATGGAGCGACACGCAGGGAACAGATCCTGGCTACTCGGTGAGTCTCATTACATGCATGATTATGTGGGGAATGTGATTTGGCAATGACCTGGCAGGAAGGGGGGGGTGTGCGTACGTAGCAATGGCATTCCACATCATACGTTTCTCGTCCACATACAGGTGATGCTGGATATCCACTGAAGAGATGGCTCCTCACACCAGTCCGGAACCCACGGGACCAGCATGAGGAGGACTACAACCATGCCCACTCACGTACCCGTGTAGTCATTGAACAGGCATTCGGCCTACTGAAGACTCGTTTCCGCTGCCTCAGCAGGTCTGGCGGGGCACTCCTGTACCGCCATGAGAAGGTTGCAAAGATGGTCATGGCATGTGTCATGCTCCACAACATGTGCGTACGTAGAAATGTGCCCATGCCCCCTGACGCAGAACTGCAAGCACATGATGATGGTCATGATGAGGGTGGGGATGTGGCAGCACCTCATGGAGTCTGCGAGGCACCGGAGGCCCGTGACATTCGTCAGCATCTCATTGATGTATGCTTCTAGCACTCACGCCTGGTGGCTGATACATGGACACGGGACTCGTGGCACTGTGCGTGTCTGGGACATGCACAATATGGACTGTACGCCTATGATGGCCTAGTACACAGAAATCAATGTCCACACATCTCATTGGTTGATCGTGCACTTTTTATGGCATATGTGATGTCATGTTGAACACCCTATCGACCCGCCACCCAAGTGAGCCCAACACACCCCCTCCACCCTCCTACCTCCCCCCCGAACCCCAGTGTCCAAAGATGCTCATTGTCAGTGGGCTGTCGCTATTGCAAGCCCCCTCTGCGGGTATCAGGGGCACCCCTGCCTGTGGAGCGCAGGTTCCTTCCAGATCTACGTTGGGGGCTGCCCTGGACGGAACTTGCAACGGATGATGTGTCTGCCTGCTCACGTCCATGCATGTCCCTAAGGGTTTGCGAGAGCTCAGTGAGCACACGGCGCACTGCGGCAAGTTCGGCACATACGTCTTTGGACGTCGCATGCAGTTCCCCCCTCAGGCTCTCGGTGCTTCTCTCCATTTGGACTCTCAGGCTCTCGGTGCTACTCTCCATTTGTGCCCTCAGCGTCTCTGTGCCTCTCTCCATTTCTGCCCTAAGTGTCTCAGTTGATGTTTCTATGTCTGCCTTAGTGCCCCCACATTCATCGGCATGGTCCTTGAGGAGCGTGGCCATTTGCTGCTGTTGCACGATTAACTGGTCGAGGGACTGTTGCCTCTGCTGGGCCATGCCCATTTGCGGGGGTGTCACAGAGGGGCTGTTGTCCTCATGTTGCCTTGCCACAGGGCTTGGGGGGGATGGCCAGTCGTTGTCTTGTGGGTGCCCCTGCGTGGTATCCTCATGTTGTACGGGACGGGACAGACAGGGGGATTGGGACAGGTCATGGATGGATCTGACTTCGACATCCCCGTTTTCTGTGTCGGAGCATGCTGCCATCAATGGGGTGTCACCTATGGTGCTGCTGCCACCAGAGGCAGTGCCTTCTGTGGCATCCATTGGGGGGACCTGTGGTGGTGGTGTTGTGGGCATGCTGGCTGCTGGGGTGCCTGTTGATGTTCCCTCCTCTGTGCTGCCACCTGATTTGTGCTGCTGCCGTGTCTTGATGCGTGCAGCTGAGGTGGAGGGTCTCTGGCCGTTGGTCTTGGCCCTCTTTGCAGGTGTGCTGGTAGGGGTGTCCTGTAGCTCGTCGTTTGGATCGGACCCTGTGGTGGAGTAAAGGAGGGCGAGGGTTTATGATGGGTCTGTGGGAATTGGAATGGCATTGTATCACATGCTCTGGGGTGGTACCTGAGGGTGATTTGGGTCGGGTCCTTGGAGGTGCTTTGATTTGTGTGTGGAGTGAGGGTGCAGTTGTTTGGCAGCCTGCAGTTAGGGTGTGCCTGCTGCACGTGTAGTGCGTGTATTAGGGGTTTTTAATTATTTATGTATTTATTGTGGGTTTTAACGTGCGCTATCAGGCCGATGTGTGTGGCCGTTCTCCTGGACATGTGTTTCTGTTGCACTATGTGGACGCATGGTACTTCACATGGATGGACTGTGTGGATTTGGCATTGTTTTATCTGGTACACCTACCTGAATCTTCGGATGTCTGCACTCCTTTCTCCATCCCTCCGACTCCCTCTATGCTCTCCATTCCGATGGTGGAGGCACAGATTTCTTCCCAGGGGGTCAACTTGATGGGTGATTCAGGACCTCCCCCGGTGGCTGTGGCAATGTTGCGGTTGGCAGAGAGTATGCTGCGGACGCGTATCCGCAGGTCGTCCCATCGCTTGCGGCATTGCTGTGGGGTGCGGGGTGCGGTCCCCACCGCACTTACCCGCTGTGCCACCAGAGCCCATATGGTCTTCTTGTTTGCAAGTGCCGTTCTGGTCATTTGCGTGGACAAGACGACGGCAGCATTCTCCTGGAGGGTCTCTGTTAGCACGGTGAGTTCCTCGCGGGAGAAGTGGACCTGCCGCTTGCGGTCGCACGCTTTCTTCGCTACTTTTCCCATTTGTCTTGGTTTCGCTAGGGTGGGTGACGGGTTGGGGTGTGTTTCAGGGTAGTGATTTTAGTGGTTGTGTGGTTTTCGTGGTTTTATAGGTGTACGCCGGGATGTTTCCCGTTCCGGGCCCATGTTTTAACTTCCGTTTCCGTATATTTCCGGTCACCGTACTTTCCGGTAGGCGCACACTGCGGTGACCGCTAAGAGGGGTGGCGGTATTGCACCTAGGGCGCCGTACGGCGGCGGTGTGGGCCGTTTTGGGGTCATTTCCGCCATCGCGGACTTTGCACTTCCGCCGTGGCGTGGTGCTCGTGCCCGATGGGTCGGAATGGGCCGCACTTTGCTCCTTCGTGCAATGGCGGAAACGCTATTTACGCTGTGGCGCTCCGGTCAGTCGCTTTCCGCAAGGGTCGTAATGAGGGCCAAGGTGTTTAAAAAGGCCTGGAAAAGTGGGAATATATGTGAATGTGTGACGTGTTCATTGACACCCACTCAGCCTCAATGCCAATGTTTCACATCTGCCATACCTACCCACCAACCCCCATTGCAAGCGCACAGGCATAGGCCTGTTCATACTGCCTATAGGGCAATAGGGCCAGGGCTGAACCACAAATGCAACATGCTTGCATTGGCCATTTGTTTTCAAAGTGGCCTACTTTTTTGGGCAAGGTGGGCCAGTTTGATGAGTTACTTCAATACGTGGCTAGTAGTAGCAAACACTGTTGCTAAATAAATATTTTTTTTAATGCAACATTTGCATCACCTTTTAATCAAAATTCTCCCCATTAGGTACTATTCAAACAGTGACTGAAAAGGAATGAATAGTGACTTCGAACTGTGGGCCACGTTTTCATTGGTACCCGAGACAATCTTATGGCCCAGTATGAAACTGTTCATAGGTACGAACTTCCATTGATATTGGGGAGGAAGGGGGATGAATGTGGACGAGACGAGCACAAAAGGCCCGGAACAATGTTCAAGGGACACATACATATGTTGATTGCAGGGACATGGTCTTGAAAGGGGAGTCTGTTGACACTGGGTCTGGGGAGGACATGTGAACAATCGTCACTGTACGAAAGATCCCTTTGAGGAGTACATGGTGTTTAACACCTTGAGTGTTGCCACCCACCCAACCACCTTGTGAGCGCTCGGCCACAGGTGCGAACTACCATTGATACTGGGCAGATAAGTGTACTCATTTACTTGAATGGATGGCTTAGTTGCCCTTAAAAAAGTAGCTTTCAGAAAAAATGTACTTGTGCTTTGCAGTATCGAAAGAAATTACAAATTTGAACACCCATTCAAGCCAGAATGGTTTGGGACATAGAGAAATATTGTTTTTAAGTTGAAAGTGAAAGAAACGTAATTGTTCAGAAGTTAAATCTAGCGATGAACACTCTGGTTTGAAATAAGTACAGGAAATGTGTTCAATTTACAGACTAAATTCATTTGTCAGCAATCAATCAAAGTTATGACAATGTAGAAGAACATGAAATGTTAGTCATCTCAGTGGTCAAACATACATCAGATCTAGAGCAAACTTACTTGTTACTTGGATTCCGAGGGCGAACTGTTGCTCAAGTTCGTGCATAAGCGCCATCATCATCCGCAACATGGAACTTGTGAGGCAAGCTGCCTTGAAGTCATGCAGTTAAGTTGCGCATAGCAGTGGTGTGTCTTCTTCACCTATGTAGGCCAAGCATCCAGAGTTTTATTGGCAGCAGCAGTTCTCCACCTCGGTTGGTATGACCTTGCAACTATTGCAGGTACACCAGGTGGAAACGTCTTCCATGCGGCTAGGCTCAGGGTCCGGTGAATGATCGTCAGAACTCTCATCCGATTCCCCATCGTTTCCTCTTATTTCTCTTTCTCTTTCAATTAGTTCCTCTTCTGAATATTCCGGCTCGTACTGGTAGGCAGTGGACGAAGTGGGCGGGAGCGGTCGGGAGCAGTGCTCCTCTACTTCTTTTAATTATGTTTTGCCGTTCCTATACTTTTATTTTAAAAAGAAACTGTTACGGAACGGTTTTGTTTTAAAATAAAAGTGTAGGAAGAAGTTGAAACTTGCACTTTCAGTGCACTGCACAGGACGTTTCCTTAAAGAGCAGACACATGTGTTTTGTAGTTTTTATTGAGCGTGGGAGGGGGCGCGGCGATGGGGTCTGTGGCGAGCGGTGCAGGCCAGTAGGGAACATAGTTCCACTACTTCTTTACATACACTTCGACCACTGCTGATAGGGCTGTATTGTTGCCATAGTTTATGAAACTTTAATAAGTACAAAATCCACAGTTAGAAAAATAAAAATGTTTTTGTTTGTATACAGCAACTACTGTTAAAGAAGGAGAAGAAAATACATTGCAATGCTACAAATACCCATAGAGCAAATAAACTAACAATCGGCACACACTATGACATTTCGCATTCACGCATGTTAAAGTAGAATTTAAATAAGGTTTGGTGAAGACATTGGTACATAATATGAGAAATATTTATATAAAACGCAATTACTGAGTTAGGTCAGTTTTGCTAGTGTACCTGTTTTGTAGAGTACCTGCTCGTGGGCCGTCGTACTAGGAAGATAGCTGAACAGAGCAGAAACAAGTCACAGGCGATCAAAACGAAATACAATGAAACAAAGGAAAAAGCAACTGCAATGTTGTAAGCTCAGAAGGGGTCTGTTTATACTTGTCGAGGAAAGAGGTGTCCTGGCATTTCCATGGAGACACATCAATGGCTTGCGCACAGAGAACGTTGACATGAGACGTGCATTGGCGTTGTGAAAATGGGTGTAAGCGTCTTGTGATGTCAGTTTGAAGGGCGGGCATTCTGTATTCTTGCCGCAAGGCACTTGAACTTAGGGAGATGCATCAACAGATAAGATTAGCACAAGATGGCGGCACCGAACCCGTTGTTTTTGCATGTGTTAAAGTGAGGAAAACTAAGGTAAGAGTAATAGAACATTTTTTAAAGATCGCTTACCGTATGCTGATTGAGACGATAACATTTTTGAGTGAACTTCCCTTTTAAAGGGGGATGGAACAGCTCACTGTTTATGTTCCAGGCAGTGGTTGAGGGTTTTAAGGCATTTGAGGGAGGGTGTGAACCGCTTGGAGAAGAGCCTGCAATTTGGAAGGAAGATCGGAAAGGGATGAGGGCATCAGAGGGCATCAGAGAGCCATGGGTGGTACTCATTGTTGGGGAGGGCGAGTGGGAAGAGAGGAGAGCAGAGTGACCTTGTACCAAAATAGGGCATGTGGGAAGGGTCAGACATGGTGAAGCGGAGCTGGGGTGGTCATAAGTGAGAAGAAGATGGCAAAGTCATCTGTCCATACTAGGGAGTGGTTGTAGGGTGGGGGATTGAACCGGAGGAGCTGAATACAGCATCATGGGTGTGCCCTGCTATGTGGGTAGGTGCTGATAAGTTGTGTCACGTTGAGGGCTTGGAGTTGTCGATGAGCAGACAGGTCATGGGAATGGAGTGTCTGTCAAACCAGATGTTGAGGTCTCCTAACAGGGTAAGTGAAGGGTGAGGAATCAGGATGGCTGCTAGGGAGTCACTAAGGGAGTCTGAAAAATGTCTATTATAGCCAGGTGGTCTGTAAAGGAGTAAGAAGCTGTGGGCGAGGGCGGGGGAATGTTGAAATTTAACTAGCAGAGATTTGCAGTTGGCGTTGCAGGGTTGATTCTCAGTGTGTAGGACTATGAGGTGTAGTTTGTGGAGGATGGCTAGCCCCCCTGCTCTGCTGGATGTATTGTGTACGACAAGGGAGTATCCAGAGGGGAAGGCCTGGTGTCCGCAAGGTAGGAAGTCATCAGAGAACCATGTTTCATCAATGAAGAGGATGTTAGGGTTTTCAGATGAGATAAAATCGAATATAATGTGTTTGTTTTTGATGACGGATCTGGCATTGATAAGTATGCATGGGAGGTGGTGGGAAAGCGGCAGTGTGGGGGGTCAGGGCTGGGCTGACTTGGTGTGGGGACAGGGGCAGAGCATGCTGGGGAGGCGAGCTTCTAAGGGGAGTGCATTTTTGGGTGAGGGGTGTGCACGGGGAGGTGGAGGGGTAACAAGGGAGGAGTGTTTCTGGGGGTGTGGGTGGGAATATTTGCTAGAAGTGGATTCAGACCGGGGGAAGAGTGCGCGAGAATGTGGGGGAACCCGGAGTTCGGAGGGAGTGCAGGGGCAGGGCTTCAAGAGTTGTCAGGGGAAAATAGTGGATGGATAGGGTTAAGAATAGGGGGGAGCGGGGAAGTCGTCAGGTTATAGGAGATCGGTGCGGCATGAGTTCTTGGAGGGAGGAGAGGGGATGATAGATGGGATGTGAGATTATGGTGAGTGTGGTTTCAAGTTTATGGGTGGTGTGAGGGTGCCTGAGGTGTATGTGTGAGGGTTGGCGGGGCTGCTGAGTAGGAAGTCTTTGCTAGGGCTACGCTTAGAGATGGAAGGCTGGTTGAGAGGGGTGGTGTGGGAGTGGGTAACTTCATTTCAATTACCTGACAGTCACATTTCAGGTACTAAAGCCCTGATATAAACTGCTAGTAGTGCCCCATTAAAAGTAGTGAAGTTATGTTAAAAACTCTGGTACTGTAATGGATTTCTATGGAATGTCCCAATCAAAATATTGCACCCATTGTATGAGGTATTTGGGCTGGCTGTCACATTAAAGGTATTAAAGCCCTGATCGGAAATGTTGTCCCTCTCCCAATAAAGTAATTTGATGACTGAAATGAATTGTGGTGCTGCATACACAAACTGATTAATCAAGAAAGTTTCGTTTTCAGGTCATACAATAAATATTACAACATAAATATTTTAAAATTGTGAATTTAGTGAAGCGAAAGAAGGCAAGTTGCTCTCGAAGATTAAAAAAAGAGTTACATTTTGTGTCCAAATTGGGAGCAGGCTAACGATATCCACGGTTTTCTCTTTAGGAATTAAACAGCAATTTAAATAGTGTGTTTTTATTTTTTTCAGGTGGAAATTGCATTGTGTTCGATGATTTAAAAAAATGCCTCTAATAATGTGATCCATACTCTGCCTTTATTCTGTGTGGTCCAGACCAGGGTACACGTGAACCAACTACACACACACACCTCGCCTTCCTGTGAGGCAAAAAACTGTGGCGTCATCTTCAACTCCACCCTTTCCTTCTCTCCACACATCGCGGACCTTGCCAAAAAGGCCCACTTCCAGCTACACCTCCTCTGAGGTATTCTACCTTTCCTCACTTTCCCCCAGGTTCTCACTGTCTCTAGAGCCCTGGTTATCTCCAGGCTGGACTACTGCAACAGCCTCTTCCTCAATCTGTCTACCTCTACTCTTCGCCCACTCCAACCAATCCAGAACAGGACTGTCAGACGTATCCCTTGCCTCAAGCCCAGGCACTGCATCTCTCCAGCCCTGAAATCTCTCCACTGGCTCACGGTGGCTGCAAGAATAAAATTATCAAGGTCAAGACCCTCTGCATCGTCCACAAGGCTTTCTGGGTCGGGGCCCGCACTACATGCAACTCTCTTTTTCGAAATACCTTCCTCCTAGACTACTTCGCTCAGCTACCTCTAAACCCCTGGGGGTAAGACACTTCTCTAGGGAGAGAGTGGGGGGTAGATATCTCTCCTCTGTAAGTGCCTCCCTCTGGAACATCCTTCCTGCCCCATTCAGACTTGAGTCTGACCACCTGAAGTTCTTGAAGCAGCTCAAGACCCTCCTTTACTCCTCTGCCTTCTCTCTCTTGCTCCCATGCTAACTTACCTGTCTGCTGCTCCGACTGGTTGCTTGGTTCCCTTAGAGCCTCACTTGGTACCAGGCTCCTCCACGACCAGTCTCCCTTGCACTGCCTCCTGACCTACCACACACTAGGTGCTGTAACTTTAACCCCTCAAGCCCCCCTGTCTCCTGCACTTACCTAGAGCCGCGCTGCCCTGGCTGCACTTACTCAAGAGCCATGTTTCCTTGATTGCACTTCCCCTTTTCCTCTCCCAGGCACTTCCACCTCTCCTTCCCCTTACACTTCTATTGTCGCACTTGCACGATCCAAATGACACAAGGCCTAGTAGGATTGTTTGTCTCGTTGTCCCTATGTCTTCACTCCCTTGTCTTGTGGTGCCTAGAAACTCTTGTGTACAGGCGCATTATAAATGTGTGGGGAGCAGCCTTGCGAGATCACGGCAGCTGCTGTGACCTTGCAAGTCTGTGAGTGAGAGCGTGTTTGCGAGTAGCCAAAAAAATGCGATAGGAATCACAGACAGACAAGCAGGTCACTCCCCAGCGTTCCTCCTGTGGCAGGCCTGGGAACTGCCATCATATCATAAATTGTGACTTGGCTATCATCAGCTCAAATAGCTGTAATACAGCAGTGAAGCAACTGCTGTGATATCCACAAGGACACTAGCTACCTGACTGAAAGGCTGCTTTCCCCCGTTGTGCATAACCTGATTATTTAACCTCTAAACCACACTCAGTGCCTGTCGTCATAATGCCACAACATAATTGGCAACAAGGATCAAGGAAGGAAGTCGTCCATGCCAGCATGGAAGGAGCCATGGCCCTCCAGCATTTCACCAGTCCCCAGGATACCTTGGTTAGCGTGCAAACCATTGTTTAATACATACCTGGAGGCCGTGGGTGGATTGGACTATGCAGCAGGGTGGAAAAAGGCGATGTTAGTCAATACCATGGGTGTCGAAGGGCAAAGAATATTTGCAGGCCTCAAACCAGGGCCAGTGTATGTAGATGTTGATGATGTGTTCAAGAAGGCTGCGCGCCAAATCGTCAAGAGGTTTTCAGACAAAGAGAACATTGTATTACATCGGTTGAAATTCTACACCAGGAAGCAGGAGAATAGGGAACCAGTGGATGACTACATCACCCACATGAGGGAGTTGGTGGCCCAGTGTGGGTTTGGAGAAAATGCAGAGAACATGATCTGCGATATGCTGGTGGTGCATACCAACTGCTGAAAAGTTCAGGATAAATTCATTGTGGAAAAAGGGTTGAACTTAGACAAAGCTATTCAGATTGCTCGAGCGGAGGAAGAGACCTTGTGCAGGTGGAAGGAAATGGTGGGAACTGCGCCAACCGCCGATGTATCTGCTCTGCAATGGGAGGGACAGCAGGACAGGCCCAGGAGATACGTTCCTGATGATAAGGGTGTGAAAAAGAAGGAGTTCCTGAAGTGTCACAGATGTACTAGCACAAAACACTTCTCCAATGACAGGGACTGCCCTGCGAGGAACAAAGAATGCTCAAACTGCAGAAGTTTCGGGCACATCACAATTGCCTGCAGGTGGAGAGGAAGGAAAGTCACGTACATCGAAGACAAAGGATGTCCAAGTGTTGATGACGAAGGAGCTGATGACAGGTCGACAGTCATCATGGTGAACAGTTAGAGGGCAGAGAGAGAGAAACCCCATGCATAATAAAAGTGAATGTAAACAAGGCCTTAGTAATGGACAACTCGGGCTCTGGCTCAACAATCTTGCCCATTCCAACATACAAGAACACGGTAGGAAGTCGGGAGGTAGAAGTCAGAAGCACCAAACACAAACCAACGGTTTTCAAGGAGCATCAGTCGATCTTTTTGGCTACATTAAGGTCAACATAGCGTTCAAAGACAGATTGACCATGACCAAAGTTTACTTCTCGGAAGAGGGCTCGGCGCTGTAAGGATGGGATGATCAACACAAACTTAAATATTTCGGTGAATACAGGAGGAGCATCAGTGTCTATGGAAGAGTTTCCTGCCCTGTTTTCAGAGGAACCAGGGAAAATAAAAAATTATGTGCATATAATTCGGCTCAAGCCCAATGCGATACCAGTTAAGCACAAGGTGATGCAGGTGCCTGCAACTGCAAGTAGTGCCTTACAGGCCCAACTAGACAAAATGGTCAAAGAATGTACCATCGATATGGTGGAGTCCTCTGAGTGGCTGAATCCAGTGATACTTATCAAAAGGCAGCAGTCAAACGAGATAAGAGTGTGTATCGACCTATGAAGCTTGAACATGGCAGTGATAACGGACAGCTAACCCCTACCCAGCATTAACAAACTCATTCTTATGATGAAGCAAGCAAAGACATTTTTAAAGCTAGATATGCGTGATGCATACCACCAGATAAACCTGCACACGGAGTCAAGACCTCTAACAGCGTTCATCACACCCATCGGCACTTATCAATACCCTTGCATTCCATTTGGGTTGTTATGAGGCGCTTTAGCATTCCAAAGGATGATGGCCTCCCTATTGCGCAAATGTGGGGAATGTGTCGTTCTTTCAGGATGACATTCTCATCTACGCCGAAGATGTTGCAACGCATTACAGTGTATTGAGGACAGTAATTGAGAAGCTATAAGGAGCCGGAGTGCGCCTGAAGTACAAAAAGTGTCTAATACAAGCCCGAGAAGTAGCATATCTAGGATATAGGATTTTGAGTGATGGTGTCAGTCCGAAGAAGAACCCCTTGCAGGTCATAGCTAAGGTCCCAGCCCCGAAGGTAAGGGAAGAGCTGCAATCCTTTTTGGGAGCGCAGAGTACTATGCAAAATGTATACCAAGGTTCTCAGAGACTATGACCTCACGAGACTGGGACGCATGTACAAGCGACCAAAAATGTGACAGGAGCCACCGAGAGACAAGCAGGTCGCTCCCAGCGCTCCGCCTGTGGCCATAGCTCTCAACTCATAGGCTGAGTAGTGTGGGTTCACTTTGCTTCCCCCTACCTAAGTAATAAATCACAGACAACTTATGTGTATGGAAAAGTTGTAGGCCGTAGGCATTTTATTTTCTTACAGAAAATACAACACAACAAAATAATTACACTGCCATATGCTTTTGGGCACATTGTGTCCAGTCCCAAAGTTGCCCAAGGCTCCTCCTGAGTCCTTGTTATGCCTGGGCCTTCGTTCCTGGGCACATGCCGCCTACGACATGTCTTGGACCGTGTACCGAAAGAGTACTCAGCGTTCCTTCTTCTGCCTGCTCCTTCCTTTCTTGGACCGTGTACCGAAAGAGTACTCGGCGTTCTTACTTCTCTTGCTCCTTCTTTCTTGGACCGTGTACCGAGAGAGTACTCGGCGTACCTGCTCCTGCCTGCACCCTTCTTCTTCTGTTATTATTGTAGGGTGGGTTGGGTGGCAAACGTTTTTCCTTCCCCTTCTCCAGGCACTAAGAGCCTACCCGAGAGAGGTGAGCTCTTACCTGGTTGGTGCCGCCTCTCCTTTTCCAGGCTTACTTATACCCCCCCAGCCTTTTGTTCCTTCCTGGGGGCGGCCGGGTTACCCCCCTGACCACTTGCTGTTACATTTCGCACCTTCCCAGGTGCTGTTTCCTGCCCTTCCTGGGCTTTTGTTTCTTGTGGCGCCGTTCAGACGCCCCACTCTACGCTTTCGTGCCATTTTCCCCCACCCCGCGCCTAAACTCCCAGACCCTCTATCGTCCCGCATTTCATGCGGCCCGGGGCCTGGGTCATAGGCTGAGTAGTGTGGGTTCACTTTGCTTCTCTTACCAGATCCCTACCTAAGTAATAAATCACAGACAACTCTTCTGTATGGAAAAGTTGTAGGCCGTAGGCATTTTATTTTCTTACAGAAAATACAACACAACAAAATAATTACACTGCCATATGCTTTTGGGCACATTGTGTCCAGTCCCGAAGTTGCCCAAAGCTCCTCCTGAGTCCTTGTTATCCCTGGGCCTTCATTCCTGGGCACATGCCGCCACACCTGAGCTGGTGTTCCTTACGCCCGCTCAGGTCCCCCCAAAAGCACCTTACCTACAACCCCGTTCTTGGAGCGCCCTAAAATTGTTGTTGGAAAACCACTATCCCTTTCCTTGATAGGTGCACCCCATCCTGGTGAAACATGTCCGGATTGTTCCGGTGTAAGCCATGTCTTATGAAATGCAGTCCTGTGCGCTTGCAGTACTTTTCTACTGATTTATTTAGTTTCTTTCTGGCTATTTCAATTGCGTGCCTCTTCTGTGCCCCATACCAGACCCTTCTTGGTATTATTTCTGACATAAAGATCTCGGTTTTACACCAGCTGCGGGCTATGCTCGGGGGGGGGGGTCCCTGAAAACTATCCGGACCGACAGCCAGTCGGGAATGTCCTCCCAGTGCATCCCCGGGAGGCCTCACCCGGATGTAATCGCTGCCGTCCCTATGCATTAATAGCTGCCCGTCGACCTCTGGTCGGGGGTTTAGGAATTCTTGTGTGATGCATCTGGGACAGTGGTCCTTCTCTCTCCTGTAATTTTGGTCTGTTGCTTTCCCCCGTTTGGTATGCTTTAGCTTCTCTACCATTATAGACATCCCCTTGTCTCCCATACTAACATCCCTCCTTGCCAGGCCGTCTCTTACCACCGTATTAGTGGCCCCAGGCTCCCCTGCTCTGAAAGCCCCGTAATATGCCAGCGCAAGGTGCTACCCTGAACCGTGCGGCTTCGCCCGTGCTGCTACTTGCCTCTGGTAATACTTTTAACAGAATTATCAGCTTCCCAAAGCTCACCCGTCTTCTGTTACCTGGCTTCTTCCCCTCTAATTTAGCCCCTCCTCTCATAGCATATTTTATTCTAGTGCTGTCGGTTGGGTTCCGTATACCCGACACTTTTGTAGTGCGCCGCCGCCCATCTTTTCTTTTTCCTTTTGGCAAATTCCTCTTCAAGAATTTCACACATTTCTTCAATTGCAATTTTACTTCTTTTACCTTGTTTCCACCAACCAGCTTTTCCTTTTCTCCTTTGGTAAATGCCCCTTCGAGACATTCCCAACTTTATCAAAAAATGTTTCCACCTCTTTTACAACACATCTTTTTACCACTTTTCTTTTTCCCTTTGGCAAATGCCCCTCTGAGAAATTCACACATTGTTTTCAAATAGCAATTTTTTCCACCTCTTAAAGCCTGTTTCCACCAACACCTCTTTTACCACTTTACTTTTTTCCTTTTGGCAAATGCCCCTTTGAGAAATTCACACCTTTTCTCCACTTTAGGGCGTTCCTGGTCAGCTTGTCGATGACCCTTTCTTTTCTCCGTTCTTCTCCCACTTCTTTTGAGTCGACCTCGTGGCCAACCGTGCTTTCCTTTCTAGTGCCTCCACTGGGACCCATGCCTCCCGTGGTGTGGGCGTTCTTTCCTTGCCGGCGTCTGGTCTTAGCTCCCTGAATTTTTCCCACGGCAAGCGTGAGATTGCATCAGCCACCACATTTGCTTCCCCAGCGATATGCCTCGCCTTTATGCATCTATTCATTCTTATGCTTTCCAGTGTGATTGCCCTCATTAATCCTAACCTATTGTGCCTGACGCACTTCCTTTATTCAACACGTGCACCACCGCCATGTTATCTGACCATACTGTTAACTCCCTGTTCCCTAGCTCTTCCCCCCATGCGCATAACGTGACCCATATCGGGAAGGGCTCCACAGCGTTATGTTTTTTGTTCCTTCCGCCACCTGCCATGTTTTTTGGCCACTCGCCTGCACACCACTGTTTCCCCAGTATTGCGCCAAACCCAAGGCCACCTGCTGCATGGTGAACAATACCCTTTTACTTCCTCGTTCACCGGTGATTGCCATATCACCGACCCATTAAAGATTTCAGCAGTTCTTCCCACACTTCCAGATCTTTCTTGATTCCTCCACCTAACCTGACTCTGTGGTGCCCCCATTGTAGAACCTCTCGTTTTCAGCTCAATACTTCTCTGGAATGCCTCCCCTGTGGTATGATTCTCCCTGCGACGTTCCGCTTTCCTGCCAGTGCTTGCAATTCTCTCACTGTCGCTAGCAGATCCGTCATCTTGTCACCGGGATCCGACACCTTCCTTTGTTTGAGTCAATTTCTCTTCCTAGGAATTGGATAATCTGCGTTGGGCCCACCGTTTTCTCCTCCGCCAGAGGAAAACTCCACTTGCTTGTTATTTCCACGATAGAATATGCGCCTGAGATGGCGTACCCCATCGGGAGGCAGTTGTCGACGAAGTATTCCCCCTCCCAATGCCTATGTAACCGTCTTCGTGATCTGATGTTGACTGGCAACGGGCAGAAGGCCATCCATGCCCTTTTTCCCGCTTTCCTGACCAGTTCTACTGCCTACTCGAAGTCTGAATATGCTACCGTTGTATCGCTCTAGGCCGTTTCTTGGTCTGTGTATTTCTGGAGCCACCTTTCCATCTCTCAATTTTTTCCCGCCGTGACCCCCTTCCCGCCCCAGTTCTTATTTCCACGTCTCATCGCTTCTGCCGCTTGGAGCTGTGGCCCTGTGCACTTGGAGCTGCTGTGGTCACCCTTACATCTCTCGCACTTGTGGCTGAACTTGCACTTCGATCCCCAGCTACATGGTACCCCCTTTTCAAAACTCCTACATTGTCCTGGTTCTGCTCGCGTTGTCCCTGTGCTCCCACTGCCTCCCCCTGTGTTGTCGGGGGCAGGCTGCTCTGCCACCTTCTCTGTGACCCATAATTTCTGCTCCGCAAACTCTGTTCTCTATTGCCGTCATGGCTGGATTCATATTTACTACTATTGTATCTATAATCCGCTTTGTAATCCTTTTGCCAATACTGCCTTCCCTGCTGCCCCCCTGTTCTCCGCTCCTTGGAATCCCAATTCTCCTTTAGCACATTAAATATTTAGAGATTAAAGTTTTCTTCATCCCAACCCATATCCGAAAGCAGTCCATCTCCTTTCTGAACTCGTGATCGTACTCCAGCCATGCGTCACCTCCAAATGCTGCGTCTACCTTCAGCACCCTCTCATGATAGGCAACTAATGCTACCCCGTCTTCCGGGAATTTTTGTAATATAATTGTAGTCATTATGGTGAAGGCCGACATCCAGTTTTCAAAATTCCTTACTACTGGCCCCTTTTTAAGTAAACTTTTCTCGTCCTCCTTCATGTCCTCTAGGGCCACATTCATCCCCCTCTTTTGACAATCTAACAATGTAACGATATCGATCAATTCCTTCCTCCATATTTTTTCCTTTACTTTGTCATTTATGTACCAAGCCATCGCTTTCATGTGCATCTTTACCCATGGTTGGCCTGCCATATTTCATCATGAGTGACCCCCCATTTTCTGCCGCTGCCACCGTCGGTGTTGCCCCCGGTGGTGTGACCCCTGCCACTATGTTTGGCCCTGCGGTGCACCTTGTGGTGCTGGGATTATTGGTGCCCCTTGTGGTGCTGGGACCGGGGTATCCCTGGGTTCTACTGGTGCCCCTTGTGGTGCCGGGACCGGGGTTTCCCTGGGTTCTGCCCCTGCCCCCCATGCCCCTCTCTGTTTTTCCCTGCTCACCACTCCCCTCCATTTTACCCAAGCCCTTAGATGATCCCTTTCTTTGTCATCACTGCTTGCTTCAGTTGAGGAACTCCCTTGCTGCTCCTCCCTGGATCCCTTCCCCCCTCTGTTCTTCTTGTCATTGGTTCTGGGCGATTTACCTGAAACCGTGACGCAATTTTTTAACATTTTTACGATTTTATTCCCCACATTATTATTCACAGTACCTTTCTTTTTATCTTTTTTCTTTTTCTTGGTCGGTGCCTCTGTCTGTTCCTCTGATCTCTTCGACTGCGCTCTTCCCCTTTTCTGTCCTTGCGGTACCTCGTCTTTTCCTTCGCTGCTGCTGGGCTCTATGAACAGCAGAGGTGACGTTCGTTGTCTTCGCCCTTTCTTCTTTCTGCATTCTCTCCAGCACCCATTGTGCCCCGTATTCCTTCTCTGCCTTTCTCGCCCATTCTGAGAATTCTTGGGCCCTTTTTGCTCTTCCTTCCGCCATCCTTCTCGTCTGAATTCTGTCAGCCACGCTTCCCGTTTGACCACAGCGAAAGTCCTTTGTTCGTTCACAGCTGGTACTTCTGGGTCGCTCCTGCTCCGGCACCGTTGGGCGACTCGTAGCCATTGCGTTTAGGCCGAATTCCGAGAGGTAGGAAAATGCGTGAGCCCGCAAGAGCAAACCTTTTTCCTTCCCCGTCTCCAGGCACTAAGAGCCTACCCGAGGGAGGTGAGCTCTTACCTGGTTTGTGCCGCCTCTCTTTTTCCAGGCATACTTATACCCTAGGCCTTTTGTTCCTTCCTGGGGGCGGCCGGGTTAGCCCCCCCCCCAACCCCTTGCTGTTACATTTTGCACCTTCCCAGGTGCTGTTTCCTGCCCTTCCTGGGCTTTTATTTCTTGTGGCGTCGTTCGGACGCCCCTCCCTATGCTTTCGCGTTGTTTTCCCCACCCCGCGCCTAAACTCCCAGACCCTCTATCGTCCCGCATTTCATGCGGCCCGGGGCCTGGGTCACATGCTTTTGGCGGGTGTCACCCACCGAGCCTCCTGCACACCCATTCGTTTCAATGGGCCTCTCACCCGCCAAAAATAACATTGGGGCTTTACACCCACCTTTGCGACACAAATGGTTGAGAGCTATGCTGTAGCAGGCCTGTGACTTGCCATCATATCATGAATTGTGACTTAAATATCATGGCTCAGAACTGTAATGCAGCAGTGAAGCAACTGTAGTGATTCCCCAAGGACACTATCTGACTGAAAGGCTGTTTTCCACCATTGTGCGTCACCTGATTATTAAAACTCTAAACCACACTCAGTGCCTGTGGTCATTATGCCACAACAAAATGCCATATCATCTCATAAACATGCACACATCGCATTTTACAATGCGGTCCATCCGTTAAAATATTGCAAGAATGACATGTGTAGTGAAAAGTGTGGGTTATTACATAACCGCGATATCTGTAATGTAGAGATGAGGGCATTATCCTGAGACTTGCTTCAGGCCATCGACGGCAAACCGTCGGAGGCGGCGGCTGTGCTCCAGCGCCGGGTTTTGCAGGCTGCCTCCTCTGGGAGGAGAAGTTGCTGAACTTTTGTTACTCCCCGGCCCTCCCTCCTCCCTTACAGTGCATGATGGGCTACATGGGACGGGAAACAGCATGGCTGCCAACCTCTCGCTGACACAGGTAACCTCTCTGCCCCGTCCGAGCCCTCCTCTGTGCTGCTGGGGTCCGCTGTGAGTGCGGGGCCTGTCGCCCCGCCCGAGCCGGGGGCTCGCTTAGGCGCGCGCCTCCGACCCAGTGAGCAGAGTGGGATGTCCGCGGGTTTCGCTTTGGGCGTTAGCTCCAGCTTCTCTCTCTCTCTCTCTCTCTCTACAAGACTGCGAGCGTCGTAATTACATTACGCCTCGCATTTACGAAAGCTGCGGGAACTCCGGTGGGATCTCTTTACCCCTCGGAGTTCCCGCAGAGTTGGGGTTCTGGCTAATGGGGTTGGTCTTGGCCCCAACTTGTGTACAATTAATTGCGGACAGGGAGCCAGTGCTGCGAATGCGGCTGCAGGGTAGACGGAGGAAGCGCTGTGTCTTTCGGTATGGGGCTGAACGCACTGTTTTGTCGTTTTGTTTTGACGTGCACGCCTACACCTGGGAAAGGAATACCCAAGAGTGCAAATGTGAGCATGAGAAGACACCGCTGTGCACGAGAATGAGGGCTGCTTCTGGGAGTGGAGAGAAACAAGGAAAATGTCAACGTTTTCCACACTTAAAATTTCGAGTAATTTGCTTTCAACAATTTGTAAATCGCTTGAATGTTTCAGTTGGAAATCCAGCGCCTGCTGTCACTTCTCAATCTTTCAAGGCATAAATAACATGGGTGGGCCCTTAAACCAGTCAGTCTTATTGTATGTGCCAACGTACTATTACGTACTGAAAGTTGTGGACACCTACACACACTTGGAAATAACTAACACCAACCCCCTAAATGCAGGTGATTAAAAAGATAACCGGTACACGGTTTTGCATTGCACATTACTTCGAAGCTCCTGTCAAGTGTGCCTTGGTTGAATTTCTAACTGCTACATGAGAAGGGGTCATATACCATGTATTTGAGCTACTTCTTGTACCGTGACTTTTTATTGCATTTTCCATCCATCTTATTTCAACTTCTGTCTTTACACTGCATTCAGTAGTTTACACGTATTATTCGTTTTTATTTAAAACAACTAAGATTTAACGTTCTGTACTAAAAACAAGCCTGCCGTCCAAATGTTTAAATGGGATTAACCACACTCCCGCCATGTTTGGAAAATGTCATTAACTTTTTGTGGGTTTTTCTTGAAAGAGCAAGCACGAGAATGTTGTGTTTATAGCTTTAAGTTTTACAATTTTGTAGATGTGCACTATTTGGCAGCACGTTACATGCGCAATTGTTGGCAGGTTGACCCAATGCAAAAATCTGAATTTGCGCACTCCTCGCCCACTCCCAGTTGCCCGTATTTGTTTAGACGTCAATACAATCCAGTCCTAGCGTCTTAAACGATGTGACACTTGTTTATTCTGTCATCAAATGCCCTTTACATTTTTCGAAAGAATACCATTGTTTTGGTATCTGGAATTCTTTGCTTAGAATTTGTCAGAATAATGTTCGTGCTTCTCTATTCACGTACACAATCTTTGGTGAAACTTGATCAGTGAGCTTGAGCAGATCTGATAGTATTTTGTAATAGTCCTAATGCATAAATACGCAGTAGGAACTGTAGTATGTAAGGTCCTTTTGACAAGTCATTTTTCTTTTTTTTTGTCGGCCTCAGATAAACCGAGACCTTCAAAAATCGGGTTTAGAGCCTGCTATCACAGCCACCCGAAGTGCTGGGAACAGCCGGCTAGCGAATATGCATGCGCCTTTGAGGCCTTTAGTTGTGAAAGCGGGCAAAATACCCACAACTGACTCTTTTGGCAAATGTGGCTAACATATCTTTACCGTAGGTTCTATTTTCAATAAATTACAAGTTAAAGCATTGGCTTCACTGTGAGAAGAAAACAGTTTTCTGTTTTGTTGTGTACGCCTGTTTAATATTTTGCAGAATATTTTTGACTGACTGGTGCCAATAATAATGCCGTTCCAATATCAGCCCCCAATCTAGACAATAGAACACACCCGTAGTAATAATGACATCGTTCTGTGTTTAGCTGCCTTCCTTTCAGCTGAAGTAAACAGTGAGTCATTCTGTTCGGATGAGATGAGAATTCGACTCTCACTTGTGTTTGAATATATCTCTCAGTTGCACTGTGTTTGGAGGCCAGTTCTTCATGTATGATTATTTTTTTTGTGTCGGATTGCATTTTCACAACTTGGGGGTTAATGCTGCTATTTTTCTATTGGCTGGCGAGTCCTACCATCACATGATGCATGGAATGAACTTGCTTTCTTTTGAAATATGTAATTTGTGACAGTTAAGTACAACATACTAAAGCACCGGTGGAAAAAAAACGTATTTGTGTTTTGCTGTACCGTTTCACTTAATTGCAATGAATGACTACTTTAAAAAAATATAAATGGATATGGCTACAAAATAATCCTTTTGCATAAAGCTATAAAAATACAATTATTTACATTTCATCATCGCAGACTAAAACCACATCAAAACAACAATATAAAATACACCCTAAATAAAACGACATCCCCTCCAGTTCATACTTAGCAGGCCTTGCAAATACTTAAAAATCCCACTAGACCTGCAGGACTTATTCCTTAGTTTACATACTCGACCTAAGAGAATTGCACTTGGCCCAGTGTGACTGATAACTATTTACCAGTGCTTTTTGTAAAATGGTGCATGTTGCCATTAGCACACCTCATATTTCGTGCAATGCTGCCAACCATGCTCAGTGACCTTGTATTGACATTTACTGCAAACAAAGTGCGTTTGTAGTAAAAGGAGAATTTTTTTTTTTTTTTTTTTTAAACATCCCCGTTCTCAATAGCAAGGTCTGAGTATCATGGAAATGGTATTCACCCTTCATAAGAACTACTCCCCATAATCTACCAAGTTAATTCCAATGATCGCATATATTATACATTATACCATAGTCTTGCATATCCAGAGAGGCTGAATCTTGTCTCAAACATGCCCAGTTGTGGCTGTAATAACCATCGTCTGCCATAATTGTAGGCCAAACCTGGTCAGATTCAATCGCCTCAGATGATGAGCAAAATCGTTCGCACCCTTTATATATAGGTCAGCTGCGTTCTCACATGCAGTAAAAACATGTCTGCTAGTTTTTACGAAGTTTGCACACAGCCAACATAGTCTCCTTTCTCTAGATACCCTCTGCCATGCACCAAGGTATTCCATCACCGGGAGGATGTTTAGCCTCAAATACAAAATAAACCGTCTCAAGGTATGTGGGCACACTTTAGTTAAATAACTACGCGGCTTTTCAAGTTCAAAGTGCGGTGCTTCAAACTCCCCATAATGTTTTTTGGATGAAGAGTAAATGGATCTAACTGTGTCCCTCATATGTGATTTTGCCTTAAACTGATAAGCGTGGTTTCCAATCTCATGGTCAACGGAGGCCAACCAAATATTTTCTAGATAAAGTCGCATAGATCTAGCTAGGTCTCTGTCTGCTTGGTTAGCTTTGCGAAAACGCAAATAAGCCTCAAACACAAGTAGGATTCCAGGGTTTTCCACGCAATCCGCTTGACAATTTATGCTTAAGTACAGTTTACTACGCATCACTTTTTTCAGGTTGTGCAGTGTAGTAAGGCCCAACTCCTTTAAAAAAAAAAATATATATTTTCCAGTACAGTTGGAAAAGTCATCAACACATAACACATTTGTTTCCATCCCGCCCCCCTCCCCGAGATGAACATGCAGTATTTATCCAGGGTAGGCCATTTGTTGTCCTGTGTACTAGTTTATGTCCAAAAGCTTCAGGACACCATTTGAGTCGGTAAACCTCTTTCAAAAAGGACAAAACGTCACCCCAATCTTTTGTGGAGTAAGAGTCTATTTTTGACAGGATACGAGCCCCTCTCTAGCCCCAAAAATTCCCACACCTTGTGCAACCAGTCCTGAAGAGATGTTATCTCGAGCTCTGCGCAATGAGCAACATAGTGGCTAGTGTCAGCACCAAACGGGCCTTCCTCGGCATCTGGGTTCCACCTCACTCCCTCCAAGCCCAATAACACTTCCTCCGGGGGAGTTCCTGCCATCCTCCCCAAAGGTTGTTTTTAGTGCCTCCTCCACCTCTTCCCAAAAAGGACACCATCTTGGGGCATTTCCACCATATGAGTCCAAGTCCTGTTGCCCCCACATCCACTCCAACATGTCTTCGAGGACACTGGCTATATTTTGTGTAAAATCAATTTATACCAGCATCCACGGAGTTGGGATGCCTACAGCAACTTCGGACCAAGCTTCTACACCTTCTTCCAGTCTTCCCTAGAATTGTCCTTACCTATATTCTTCTCCCACTCCCCCTTTTTTTTCACATCCTCCTCTTCAGATCTGCAAGAGTGCCTGGGGACCACTCCGGTGGCGACAGTGTATGATACAAATACCTTTAACATGTATTCCCACAATGCCCTAGGGATTTCGTCGTCAAAGATCTTATACAGGTTTGAAATGAGGCCACTTGCCCCGTCCTGTGGTGTGAGGAATTTCTCGAAAGCAGTGAACTGGCGGGTCGCTGCTGCCTTCCTTCCTGGATGTAAAACACAATGTCTACTCTGACAATACCTCCTTTTCACCCATCCTGATGCATAGTTTATATTCGACAAATGATTTGACCGTCTGGCCCTGGAACATACCCCTTATCTTCCGACACCCCCCTCCTTCCCTCGGGAGAAAGTCCATGGTTCCATTCCCAGCGTTAAGCCTGGGCTCCGAAAGATAGGCGTGAATAATGAAGGAAATGTCATAGTGCCAAATATTGTGGCTAATGTGTCAACCATCCGCTTGGTTATGGCACTCGAGTAGATGAGTGCATCCGTACTGCTTCCCCATCCAGCGAACCTTGCGATTTGTTAATCCTCAGCCCTGAGACTGCCCCAAATTCCGTGAGATTCTTTCTTCATGCCCCCAGTGACGCCTCTGGGTTTGTGAGGGCCAGGAGCATGTCCTCCACGAATGCCGCTACTTTATGCTGGACTCCCCCTTCCTCCCCACCCCCCCACCCTCCCAAATGGGATCTGCCAGACTTTTTGAGTCCTGCAGTCCCTGGAGTAGGGGCTCCAGATATATTGCGTAAAGCAGGGGCAAAAGTGGGTGTTGGGCAAGAATTGAGAGCCTTCACAGCCTTTGTCCTCTTGGTTTTAGGTAACCCACCTATTGGTGTAGGTCTGTACTACACAAGTTGGTAGTGTGACTGAGCAGCCAGACTTATCTCGAGGAGTAAATGTGAGCTGTTGAATTGAAATTCACAAATGCAAGTATTCAAACACTTATATTCAAGGTTTTCTAGTAAAATAATTATTTATTTAAAGGGATAGTCCATTAAAAAATTTTATTTAAAAAATAGATAGGCAACATTAAAAAAAAAATGCTAGCACTTTTTTTTAAAAATCTTCCTATGTAAAATTTTGAGCTATTCAAGCTCAAAATTCGCAAAAGCAAGCACATGGGCGCATCCATTTTGTGAAATAGATGCCCGCCTGTGCTGGCTTTTGCTTTTGCAGCACTAATGAAGGAAAAGCCAGCCAGCTGTAGCAAACAAAAGCTACCGCTGGGTGGCCTTTCCTTCATTGGTGCTGTACGCGGAGGACGGGGACCGGAGACCAGAGCAGGAAAGCTGCAGCTGAATCTCGGTAAGTGCTATTTATTTATTTTTTAAAAATAAGCACTAGCTGCGTTTTATTTTTCTAAGTTTTCCAGGCTGGAGGAGCCCGGAAAACTTAGAAATAAAACCGCAGCTTTAAAAACGAAGTGACCGCAAACATAAATACAACGTTGTGTTTGAAAACGCTGCGGTTTTCCTTTCCAAGTTTCTCAGGCTCCTCCGGCTTGGAGGAGCCTGAGAAACTTGGAAAGAAAAACCGCAGCGTTTTCAAACACAACCGCGTTGTGTTTCTGCCTGCTGTGGCTATCACTTTGGGTCTCCGGTGCTCCCCAAGGGGAGCACCGGAGACCCAAAGTGAAAGCCAAGGCAGGTAGAAACACAACGCGGTTGTGTTTACATGCCGCAGTGTTTCTGCCTACAGCTGATTTCCCATTTCGGGCTCTCGGGCTCCCCACGGGGGGCCCGAGAGCCCCAAATGGGAAATGCTAAATGCTGCAGTGTTTCTGCCTAAATCTTTTACTCCCCACGGGGGGCCCGACAGCCCCAAATGGGAAAGCAGATTTAGGCAGAAACACAACTGCGTTGTTTCTGCCTGCCTTGGCTTTCACTTTGGGTCTCCGGTGCTCGCCTGGGGGAGCACCGGAGACCCAAAGTGATAGCCACAGCAGGCAGAAACACAACGCGGTTGTGTTTGAAAACACTGCGGTTTTTCTTTCCGAGTTTCTCAGGCTCCTCCGAGCCAGAGGAGCCTGAGAAACTTGGAAAGAAAAACTCGGAGGAGCCTAAGAAACTCGGAAAGAAAAACCGCAGCGTTTTCAAACACAAAGTTGTATTTATGTTTGCGGTCGCTTCAAAAGCGACCGCAAACATAAATGCAACGTTTTTAAAGCTGCAGTTTTATTTCTAAGTTTTCCGGGCTCCTCCAGCCCGGAAAACTTAGAAAAAAAAAACCGTAGCTAGTGCTTATTTTTTTTTAAAAATAAATGCCACTTACCGAGATTCAGCTGCAGCTTTCCTGCTCTGGTCTCCGGTCCCCGTCCTCCGCGTACAGCACCAATGAAGGAAAAGCCACCCAGCGGTAGCTTTTTACTACAGCTGGCTGGCTTTTCCTTCATTAGTGCCGCAAAAGCCAGCACAGGCGGGCATCCATTTCACAAAATGGATACGCTCATGTGCTTGCTTTTGCGAATTTTGAGCTTGAATAGCTCAAGATTTTACATAGGAAGTTTTAAAAAAAAGTGCTAGTATTTTTTTTTTTATGTTGCCTATCTATTTTTTAAATAATGTTTTTACTGGACTATACTTTTAAGTCAGTTTTAAATGAGCATTATTTAAAAAGGGCAATGTGCAACAATAAACATACACTCTGAAATACATTCTCAGAATCAATTCAAACAAGTAGATAGTCTTTAGAGATGCTTCATACACACTTCCTACACCCTGAGGTGGATTCACTATCTAGGACAAATTCTGAGGTTGGCAGAAAGGAAAGGTTAAAGGAAGGAAAAAGAGGTTAGACAGGTTCTCGGAGCATGTGAGCACTTTTAAATCTTCCAATTGCGTCTAGATAAAAACCTTTCCCAGCAATATTAGTTAAAAACAAATGGTTCACCTATGAGGGACAGTAAGAATCGGTCAATGGATTAGAAGAGTCTGCAGGGAGCCGGGAAAGCCAAAGTCAATTGGAACAAAGTCTACGGAGCTGAGGCACTTCTTAGATAGAAAAAAAGTCTCGCATAAAGTTAGTTTCTTGAAGAAAATTACTGTTGGGCTACACACTTTTACACTTGTAGAGTTACAATCAACTCTAGAAAAGAAGCTACTGCAAATCCAACTGAGAAGAGCAAGCTACAGACCATGAGGTGTGTACCCCAACGTCAGAACGGTACCTTTTGGTTAGAAGAGGCTCCAGCTGGGCTTCTGGTTGGTTGCAGTGATGCAGATCCTGTGTTCCTGGTCCTCAGTCATGGGGACAAGAAGGACAACGTCTGAAGAACTCCTGTACAGCAATTCATAGGTCGGCGGCAGGTATGGGCGTTCTCCGGATCAGCTGCACTTTGCGGTTTCAGCACTTGGTAAATAGCACCACTGCAGATCTTGGACACTGGATGGGCTTCCTTCACTGCTTGAGTCCAGCACTCTGGTGAGGCGACTCGAGCTTGGGTCATCTTGCTTCGGGAGGGTTCTCAGGAGATTACTGGAGCTTTTGGCCGGCTTACAGACGTTGCACTCGTCTACGGATTTCTCAACGGCTGGCACTCTGTTCCAGCAGCAGCAAAGAAGTACAGCCAGTTGGGGACGGTCTTCCAGCAAAGTTTGTCTCGGGGTTAGTTGGTCCCACCAACCCAAGGGAAGAAGTCGTTCCGTCCAAAGCTTCTCTTGTCGATTTGAAAAAGGAGTTTCAACACAGCAGCAGGGCTTCACCAGGCAGTTCAATGATCCGGGAGAATGCAGCAGCCTTTTGTTCGCAGTTTCTTTGTCGGGTTGTTCTTCCTAGTGGTTGACTCTCGCTTCAGTCCAAGAAACCTCGCTTTTTTTGTTTTTATAACATTTTATTTATTTTTTTCAAAGTAATATATTCTTTACAACAATGCAATAATTATGAATTCATGATGAAGTGTCTCTCAGAATGTTTGTGGGTTGGGTGTAGGGTTGGTGCTGGTCTCCTGGCCATTGTCGGTGGTGCACATTGGTCGAGGATAGGTGTCGGTCTTGCCTTTGGCATGCTTTGGAGAGTTCTCGTGATCAGTAAAGTGGTCTACATTGGAGCCATCTGGTGAGTGGGGGTTCTCTTAGTGAGAACTGGGGATTTGGCCGCGTAGTCCATAAATGGGTCCCATATATTCAGGATTCTATTTAGGGAGCCTGTTTGTATTGCTGTGATTTTCTCAGCTACTGCTATGTCCCAGCATTTGGCCCACCTTAAGGCTATCGAGGGGCCACTTTCGTCTTTCCATAGTCGGGCCATTGCGATTTTTGTGGCTAGTTGTAGGTGATTGCATAGGCGGGGTATTTGTCCTGAAATCGGGAATGCTCCGTCTCCAGTTTCACCTATAAGGACAATTCCTGGGTCCCAGGGTATGGAGAGCCCAGTGATTTCTTTGAAATGTTTTAGGACTTTCTTCCAGTATGCCTCTGCCTTTGGGCAGGACCACAGCAAGTGGAATAGTGATCCGGGGACTGGGCAAGAGCGCCAGCAGATATCGGGGATATCTGGGTTGGCTTTGTGAATTTGAGTTGGGGTGATATAGTATCTATAGCAAAGTTTATAACCCCCTTCCCTGTTTGTGATGCATTGTGAGCTTTTGTGCATCTGGCCCATATTTTCCCCCATTCTTCCACCACTATTTCTCGCCCAAGATCCTTTTCCCACTCTATCATGTATCTTTCTTTTTTTGAGGTGTCTGACCTGTCTAGGAGCCGGTAGATAGTCAAAGTCCTGCCCCTGCTGGGTGGTGTTGTTGGCGGGAGATCCAGTGCTGTTGGTTCTCTAGAGCATTTTTCTCGGGTTGTCCTGTGGGACACCAAGTGCCTGATTTGGGTATAGCGGAATCTTTCCCGCTTCCCACTCCAAATTTTATTTTGCACCTCTCGAACGTGATGGGTGAGCCCTCTTCTAGGAAGTCGCTAGTTCTCTCCAGGCCCCCTAATGCCCATGCTGCCCATGCTTGGAAGTCCTGAAGGGGGGTTTCCCAGTAAGAATTCAGGATTATTCCAGACGGGGGTCATGGGTCCCAAAGCGCCTCCTATGCCCCACTTCCGAGCTGCGGCTTTCCAGCAATGGGTCGTTACCGCCGTGGCTGATGGGGGGGGGAGGGGCTGCTGTTTGCCTTTGGCTTTATGTTTGGTAGGTGTGGGAGATCGGGTAATGGGACCGGACACCAGGACTCATCGATTTGCCTCCATTTCGGGAGGTCTGTTTCTTGCACCCAGGAGAAGGCGTGTGATAATTGAGCGGCTAGGGTGTATCTGGCCAAGTCAGGCACTCCCAGCCCCCCCCCCTGTGGTTTCACCATCAGCATAATTCGTTTGTTAATTCGAGGACCCCCCCCCCATACAAATTCCAGTATTTTCTTTTGTAGAGCTTTTATGGCAGGGCCCGGGATCTGTATTGGTAGTGCTGCACAGTGGTATAGCCATCTGGGGATCAGGTTCATTTTGATGGCGGTAATTCGCCCAAGCCAGATTTCCTGCTGCTTCTACTTGTTTAAGGTCATTTTGCAGGTCGCTGATTAATTGCGGGATGTTGTTCGAGTACAGTCGTGTTGGGTCTTTAGTGATCTGGACCCCAAGGTATTCGATTGCACCCTTGGCCCATGGGATTGGTGAAAGTGGGGTAAGGGAATCTTTCTTGAGTGGAGAGGTTGATGGCTAATGCTGAGGACTTGGATAGGTTAACCTTGAATCCTGATAGGGCACCAAACTCCCCGATTTCTTTCCATAGTGCTCCCAGGGATATTGCTAGGTTTGTGGCAGTGATTAACACGTCATCAGCGTATAGCGCGATTTTGTATTCTTGGTCACCCACCGATATCCCCTTTATACTCTCATTTTGTCTGATTCTAGCGGCGAAGGGTTTCATGGACAGGGAGAAAACTAGGGGTGATAGTGGGCAACCCTGTCTGGTGCCACTAGATATGTGTATGTGTCCTGACCTGGTGCCATTAATTCGAAGTTGTGTGGTGGGGATTTGGTAGTTGGCCGTAACCCATGTGGTGAAGTTGGGGCCAAAGTGTTTAAGAACCGCTTGGATATAGCCCCAGTCCACCCGGTCGAAGGCTTTGTGGGCGTCTAATGAGATCACGGCCATCCCTATCTTCATTTTGTGGGCACTCTCAATTAAATTTATTGTTCGCCTGATGTTATCGTGGGTCCCTCTTCCCGGGATAAACCCTGTCTGATCTTGGTCAATTAAGAATGGGTGGACCGGCCCCATTCTTCTGGCTAATACTTTGGCGAAGATCTTGCCGTCATTGTTCAGGAGTGATATCGGGCGGTAAGAGTCAGGTAGCTCGGGATTCTTCCCGGGTTTATGTAGCAGGACGGTAATCGATGCGGCCATTGATTTCGTGACTGATCTTGTAGATGGGAAGGAGTTAAATAAGGCGGCCAGCTGGGGAGCCAAGACTCTGGCGAATTTTTTGTAAATGTTTGCGGTAAGTCCATCTGGGCCAGGGGCTGTAGATTTGAGGGCCTTGATGGCTTCGATAATTTCTTCAGCGTTGATGGGGGGCTTCCAGGGATTCTAGCTGGGCTGAACTTTTGGGGGGACAGCGCCCCCAGGTATTCTGGTAGCTTGTCTAGGACCGTGGGATCTCCGGACATTGTAGATTTATGATATCTCATTAGTTCACTAATTTTCTCCGTCTTGGAGTAGAGCAGCTTTCCATCTTCCCCATGTAGCTTGAGAATATTGTTTCGGCTGCGGATCGCCCTTAGCTTCTGCGCTAATATCCTATTTGCTTTGTTCCCTTTGTTGTAATAGAACTGTTTTGTATATGCTAGTGATTTGGCCGTCCGGTCGGCCCAATGCATTTCCCGGGCTATTTTCGTTTTCCTGGTGTAGCATGCTTTTAGCTGAGCTTCTAGTTGGACCACCTCTTTTTCCAACTTGGTTGTAGCTATGTTTGAAATTCTTCTCTGTTCCGCTCCTGCCCTGATCAGCTCGCCTCTGAGTACCGCCTTCATTGCGTCCCAGATAATGTTGGTGGGGGAGGACTCGGTGGTGTTCTCCTTAAAGTAGTTGATTATTGAGTCCTCCATTTCGGCTCTGATGCTAATGTCTAGTAGGAGGGAGTCATTTAGTTTCCAATACCTCTGGATAGGGTTTCTTTGGCCTGATATGGCTAGGTTCACGGAGACTGGAGCGTGATCAGAGATCATGCAGGTATGGATTTCTGAGCTGTTAACACATGGAAACATTATTCCAGAGATTAGAATGAAGTCTATTCTTGAGTAGCCCTTGTGAACATTGGAGTGGTGCGTGTAGTCTCGTGAGTTGTCATTATTTAGTCTCCAGACATCTACGGTCTCTGTTTCTCTGAATAGTTTGGCTAGGGATAGGGCCTGTGTAAAGTCTGTGCTTGTGGGGGGGGGGCGTTTTGTCCAGCTGCGGGTTTGGCATGGAATTGAAATCCCCACCGATGATCAGGTGGCCTTCGCGGTAGGCTAAGATGGTCAGGAGGATGTCCGCGATGAAGCTGCCTTGGGATGTATTGGGGCTGTAAATTGTAACGATCGTGATGGGAAGCTCTTCGAAGAAGCCTTTGAGTAGGAGATAGCGGCCCTATGGATCTCTCCTTATTGTGATCTTGGACAGCGGGACTTTGTCGCTAAGTAGTATTGTTCCCTGATGAGGCGAAATAAGCTTTTTTGAATCTCTTGAATTTTATGCGGTGTTCGTCTTCTTTTAGTAGATGGGTTTATTGAAGTAGCACGATGTCGCCGGTTAGTTGGCCCAGTCGGTGTTCCACTGATCTGCGTTTTCTTGGTGAGTTCATCCCTTCGATGTTCCAGGAGAGGATTCTTATTTCGTTTGTATCAGCCATCGCCTGCTCTGTTGTGTTGAGTGTGCCTCATGTTTCGTTCCCCCAACCGGTGAGACTAGAAGCGGCTTTTGTGGTTATATTGAGGTGGTATTTCGCTTGTTGTTGTTATTGCATGTTGCGGTGAAGTGCAAAAGGACAGGGCTGGAGATGATTACGGACCATAGCTTTGGGTTCGTCCTTTTAGTCCCATTTCCCCCTCCATCCCCCCCCTCCCTCATCCTCCCAACTTTGAACTGGTAGGAGAAACGACCTCCTACTGCCACTGGGGAACTAGTGGCACCAATACGCTTGGTGTTGGCCAACTGGGCCGCCGAAATGAACTTTGGCAAAGCTCTGCCGCTGCCCGCGCTTTTGTTCGAATGTTGGTGAGAATTGAGGGCTAAAGGGCCTCTGGGCAATTGCCGGGCACTCATCCCATGTCACCGTCTTTCTTCGGAGGGCCCCTGAGTCTGCGTCGTCTGTTGGTTTTTGACCACGCTCCCCCTGGAGAGTTGGCCCGTTGAGGGCGGTTTGTTTCTTCGGATTCAGAGACCCCCTCTGCTCTTCTTTGGCCCATGAGTTTCTCTGCTTCTTTCATCGACTGTATTCGTCTGTGTGATCCCTCCCTTCTAAATTTTACTGAAGTGGGGAATCCCCAGTGGTTTGGAATTTGTCTTTTCTTGCAGCCAGACTGTTAATGGCCGCATGGTTTTCTGTTTCTGGAGAGTTGAGTTCGCTAGGTCTTGGTAAAGTGAGATCGTAGATCCCCGGAAGGTAATCTGTCGCATCTGCCTTGCTTCCCACATTATATCCTCTTTTATTTGGAAACAGTGTATCCTAGCTAACCCATCTGGGGGGAACGTGGATGTTTTCCTTGGGATCGTTCTGTGTACCCGGTCTAACTCCAAGGGGGAGTTGTCCGGTAGGGTGATTATGAATCTGAAGAGATCCGATATTTAGGATTTCAGGTCTGCCTCTGGGATAGAGGCTGGGATTCCTCGGACCCTGATGTTGTTCCTCCGTGATCGGTTTTCTAAATCCTCCTGTTTTGCTTCCAGGGTGTTGCATCTCGACTCAAGGGCAGCTATTCTGTCCTTATCGTGTTCAATTTCAAATCTTTGGTCACAGACCTCTGATTCTATTTCGGTGGTTCAGTGCTCTACCTCCCCCACCCTTTTGTCTAAGGAGTTTTCATGGTGACTTCTTCTGTGCTTTTTTTAATTTCCCTGGTCAGGGCTGATAGTAGGTCTTGAAGATCGGCTTAAGTTGCTGCTTGTGGTGGATTGGCTTCCGGTGCCGCTGGTGTGGGGATGCTTTTCTTGCCGGTGTCCTACGGCGGATCAGCTTTCTTAGCCCTTTCAGTGGCTGAGGTAGCCATGAGGGTGGCAATGTAAGTTTGTTTTGCTGCCTTCCCGCTTTTAGACATTTTGTGGGTGGTGAATCTGAGTGGTTTAGCTTCTGTATGGGTGTTTCAACAATTTCTCCGTGTGTGCAGTTGTGGATCCGGTGCCTGTCCTCCATACCCTTCCGCGGCTGCTGCCGGCGAAGGCGAGTTGTGATATGCTCCTTGGTGGTAATTGGGCGGTGGTGGTGTGATTGGGTCTTGGGGGTGGGGTGGGAGGTTGTGATGATTTGGGTTTAGGTCCGGCGTGACCTGCTGTTGAGTGTTCTTGGTGATTGGGCCGCTCCGTCTGTGGGTGCCAGAACTGGGGACCCACCCGAATCGGGCCTGGTTGCATTCCTCCCCCAGACTCCTCACCTCATATCCCAGGTGCTGGTGCGCTGATGCAATGCGGTCGTTGGCGTGTTCCAGTTGCAAGTGCTGTGTGGGTCTGCCGATCTGGGATGTTCCCACTCCTCTGGGAAGCCGCTTTGGGGAGCAGCTTTCTCTCTCTGGGTGCTGCGGGCTGCGTTTGGGTCCCCTCTGTGAACGGGAGCCGGATGGGTGGCAGGGCTCCAGGTAGAGGGTCCTGCGTGTCAAGAACAGCCTGGGCGGGTTGTCGGATCAGCAGCCCCTGCATGCCCGTAGATCTTGAGTCCCTGGTGCACGAGGGAGACGTAGAGTGGGGTGCAGTCAGCAGAAGGGGGGGTATGGTCCGGGGGCCTCTACTGGCAGCCGGAGTAGATGTCGGAGCCTTGGGCGGGAGCGACTGGTGTCCGCAGCAGGGGTGGTGGGAGGTTTAATCCCTCTTGACGGCTCCGGTTGTTTATGGCAGAATCACCTTGCAGCTGTGCAGTGGGATTTGGGTCCGGGCGGGAGAAGCAAAGAAGGAATCAGTTGGCGGGGGATGGTAGCGAGCCCCGGAAGGCCGGCAGTCCGTCGCTGGAGGTTGCTGTGATGCACCGCGTCTGGGGTGAACCGGGTTGGCGTGTGTTGCGGCCTATCCCCGGCGGTCCAGTGCCCAAAGCGGAGGAGTCGGAGATCCCGACCGGGAGCCCTGGAGGTGCCGGTGAGAGGGTTGCAGCCGCAGCCTGCAGAGGGAGAGTATGGACCGGGGGCCTCCCCTGGCAGCTGGAGCTGGAGTCGGAGCACCCAGCCTCGGCAGGGGCGGAGGGTAGGATGATGGGCACCCGCGGCCAGGGGGGGTAAGTAGGTTGAGTCCTCTTGAGGGCTCGAGCTGATTTTGGCGGAGTAGCCTTGCCCCTGTGCAGAGAAGTTTGGAGCCGGGAGGGAGATGGCGAACAGGAACCAGTTGGTGGGGGGATGGTAGGGAGCTGGGGGATCCTCCTGTGCCTGCTGCAGAGCGCTGCTTCAGCAGGCGCCGGGGTATGTGCTCCGCAGAACTGCTCGGGAGGCAGTCTATGAGGTCAGATGCAGTTCATGATCGGAAGGCGGGCAGCGGGCCAGCTGAAGTTGCCTTAGTAAACTTGGCGGCTGTTCGGCGGCGATATTATGCCCGCTCCTCCCCCTCCTGGAGGCCTCTGGGCCATGGGGATGCGGCGGCCATTTTAACCGCCGAGTGGGACCCGGGGCTGATGAGGGGCCGCATTAGG
This sequence comes from Ambystoma mexicanum, assembly GCF_040938575.1. Classification (NCBI taxonomy): domain Eukaryota; kingdom Metazoa; phylum Chordata; class Amphibia; order Caudata; family Ambystomatidae; genus Ambystoma; species Ambystoma mexicanum. Next base: position 1,344,620,729 of record NC_090922.1, read on the forward strand.
TTGGATCTGGGACCCACTCAAGCAGCGACTGCAGAAGGGATTCCCGTAACGGCGATTTCAATTCCGGGCTCCGACGGGCTATGGAAGCGGCATTTGTGGTGAATGGCATATTGGGCCAGGCGGGAGCTCTTAGGCAGACATGCCGGTCGAAGCAGCTCCCAAAACCTCGCCTTTTAAGCAGGGTTCATGCACAGCGTATCTGTCACTCAAACAGCAGAGTGGCTGTCCTGAAAGGACAGCCAGCCAATCGGGACTGGGTGCATTCAGGCATTCCTAAAGACAAAGGACAAGGGAGTTTTCTGGAACCTCCCTCACTTGCTGCCCTTTCAGACACACTGGAGCCAGAGGTGGGTTTCAGCACTGAAGCCCGCCAAAGGCAAAACGAACAAAGGGCTCAAACCTGGTTTGGTGCGCGGAGTAAAACTCAAGAAACATCTCACCAACAAGAAATGTCGAAAAAAGACGACCAGGGCCATTTTGACACAATGGTCACCCATGGGTGCAATACTGCAGCTGAGGATTCAGCCTGCGTTAGAAAAGCACAATGGTAGGAAAATTAAACCACTGCTACCAGCCATTTAAAGTAGTGAGGGTAACCTAAAAAATGTTACATGAGGACATATTACATTAGGAAAAGGGTCTACTAAGTAACCCCCAGCACTCCACATACAGTGGGGTGTGCTGGACCTACAAAGAGAAAAGGTAAGTAAAGTCAATTTCACTTTACTGTTCTTGGGTTCTGTAGTTCACCCAAGAAAAGATATTTAAACCTTAAGATAAATCTAAAGGATTTGTCTGTGACATTGCACTGAAGGTGCTGTGTGTCACCATACAAAAAGTAGATGCCTATGGAGTTTGTCGAAGGAAACACATAATCCACATCCGATTAAGATACACGAGAGAGTGGGAAAAAGGGCTCACTCACTTCAGGGTTAAAATTAAGAAGTCCTAAAATCCAGCAAAAGAGCTCTGGGTCTCCAAGGTTGAAGTGAATTAGCGCAGACACGAGAATACTCCCTAACACTGGGCACCCTTGTCTTGTGCCCCTAGTTTCATTGATACTATGGGACAGGGTCCCGTCAATAACTAGCCTTGCCGTGGGGGTCTTAAAACACTCCTGGACCCTCCCAATAAAGTCCATGCCCATTTTCCCCATCACTCGGAACAAAAAAAGGCCATTCCACGCTGTTGAATACCTTCTCCGCGTCAAGGGAGAGGAGGACTGCCGGAGTTGAGCTCTTGTGTGCATTATCTCCACCAGGTGGGCTATCCGTCGTATATTATCAAATGTTTGCGGGCCCTGCATGAACCCTGCATGGTCCGGGTGTACCACATCTGGGAGGAGTCCTCAAATCGGTTATCCAGGATTTTGGTGTACATTTGTGCATCAACCTTGATCAATGCTATTGGCCGATACGAGCAATACTTGGTGGGATCTTTGTTGGGCTTAGAGAGAAGGGTAATTTTAGCCTCCTCCATTGATACCGAAATGCACTCCACTTCCCAGACCCGGTTGTACAGCCCCGACAATTGTGGGGGGGCTAAGGTAACCATAAAAGCCTTGTAAAAGGCTGCTGTGAAACGGTCTGGGCCTGTCGCTTTGAGGGGCAATGTTTTAATAATGCTACGGACCTCCTCCTTGGTTATGTCCTTCCCTAATTCTACCCTCTCTACCTCTCCCAGCCTCGGCAAGCTTATCTTCACTTATAGATCATTCCCTACTGCTGTTACTGTCTTCTTGGTCACTTCGGCCTTCAGCAACCTAGCCAGAAGCTCTTTGTTCCTTCTTGCTTTAGCTGCAATGAGCTCTTCCCCTAATAGTTGCCTTAAATGTATCGCTTCCCCCATATCCTGTGCCTTATTCTCCTTAAAAAAGGAGGTAATCTTGTCCTCCCATTTCCCATTTGATGACCGGGTTTTTTAGCAACTTCCCCCGGCATTCTCCAGCCCCATAACCCCCACCTACACCCTGCCATTTATAAGGTCATAGTGACTACCGCATGATCTGCTATACCCATGGTCCCTACTTCTGTCACTTACCCCAGGAGTGAAGCCGACGCCCAAATATAATTAATCCAGGAGTGCAAGCTATATACGTGCGAATAGGTGAAGCCATCCTTTTCCCCGTGAAGTCCTCTCCACATATCTCTGAGTCCTAGGGCTTCAAGGCGTTCCTGCAGTGACCTGGATGCTATCCCTCCTTTATGCGTACCTATGCCTTCCAACCTGTCTAATCTACCGTACCAGGCCAGATTAAAGTCCCCCTTCAATAAAATGTGGCCCTTCACAAAACGCTCCAATGTGCTCAAAAGATCCTTGAGGAAAGCCTCCTGTCCCAGGTTAGGTGTGTGCAGTGAGGCGATTGTACATGTCACCCCCTCGTAATCGCCCACTAAGATAATGTATTCTCCACCTCCACCCCCCCCCCCCCACTTGAATCATTATTTTTAGGTTGACCCCCATCTTGGATTGCCAGGGCCACCCCAACCGTTGTAGTTGGTCCGGATGCATAGTATATACAGGAAAAGCTTTTTAGCCAAAATTTTGCCTGGTCCCTCCTTAGGAGATAGGTCTTGTGAAGCACCAGATTGCTCAGGGCTATCTTTCTTGTGAATAGCTCTATTTTTTCCTTTTCAAGGGGGAATTTAACCCCCTTACATTATGTGTAGCCCACCTGAATGCTCCCACTCCTCTATCCCCATCCATCGGATGCCAAGTCCCCATCTGCCTGAGCTCCTGTGCCCCCTATGCCCTCTGCTCCCCCACCCAGACAGAGTATTGATGCTCGCTCAATCCCCCTCCCGCATGTTCCCCCTTGCTCCCCCCCCTCACAGACCCAGTTTCATTTTAACCTCTGGTGCCTCACCCCACTCCCCAACTTCCCGTCCCCAACTCCAGGATATGCCCACCCTTTGTACGCCACCCCCCCTCCATCTCCTCTGGTATTCCCCCTCGGCATTAACGCCCTCTCGAAGTCCAAGACAGAGCTATCTCCTATGCCCCTAATGCCCAATTGTGACTCCTTTTATGTCCACAACCCCTTTTCGCGCTAAACCTTTCACCTTGTTCCTTGAAGTGCCTCCTCAGACTTCCTCCCCACCCCTTTTCTTGGTTCCAACAGGTCCTAGATGCGGGTCACTCGGGGGGGGGGGGGGGGGTCGCCTCCGCCTTCGTTTGCCCACTGCTGTTTCCCTCCCTCATTGTCTTCGTCTCAGGCGGTTCTCAGTCTGTGAGGGGCTTGCCTCCTGTTCCACTTCCAACTGCAACACAGCATTCCCTTCCTGCATGGGTTATGCGCCTCTATACAGCCTCCCGTTCAAACACTAAACCGAAAGGGAAGGTCCATTTTATAGCGGATGTGTCTCTGAATCAACTCTCGGACCACCGGGCCCATCTGCTTTCTTTTTAGAAGCGTGGATTCTGCCAGGTTTTGGTACAGCTGGATGGGGGAGCCCTTATGACAGGGGCTCCCTGGCCCTTGCTGCACGTAACACAGCCTCCTTCTGAGTGTATTGTGTAAAAGCCGGCAGAACGTCCCGAGGCCTCTCTCAGGGTCTGCTCATTTTCCTGCCTGTCCAGACCGATTTTCTTTAATCATTAATCATCGGACAAAACAATTTCTTAGAAACTTACATCCCCTTATGCCAGTAATCTATACGCTTCCAAAAATACACAAATATCCATCAAATCCACCGGGGAGACCCATTATAGCAGCAACCAACAGTCTGTGGTGCAACCTCTAACAGAGAATTTTCCAACATATATCAAGGACACAAAATAATTCTTAATGAAACTGCAGGATATTCAATTCAATGAAGGAACTGACACTTTATTTACTATGGACGTAACAAGCCTCTACACAAACATCACACATCATGGAGGTCTTGAAGCCATGGAATGGTTGCTACTTAATCAGAAGCATTTGCTGCGGACCGTCTGTTCGTTTTGAAATTAATTAAGATTGTGTTAACAAACAACTTTTTCATGTTTGAGAAAAGATATTTTGTCCAGATTTAGGGGCCCTTCAATGGGGGCATCAATGGCCCCATCTTATGCCAATACATATATGGCATTCCTGGAGGAAAAAATTGTGATCAACAATGACAGATGGAATAAGCACCGAAAACTTTTTGTGAGATATATTGGTGATCTCTTTGGGATCTGGGAAGGTACACCTGAAGAACTCAAAGAATTCTTTACATTCAAGGATACAATGGCCCCGAGGATTAAATCTACTTCAAATGTAAGCAAAACATCCATTGACTTCGAGATGTAAGAGTCTATATAACAAATGGGAAATTATTTACGACTATTTTTACTAAAGAAACGGACAGAAACAGTCTGCTGCATGCCAAAAGCTTCCACCCAAGAAATACGATCTCAGGCATTCCATTGAGTCAATTTCTAAGATATCGCAGAATTATCTCAGAAGAAACTGACTATATGAATAAATCCCAAGTTCTAGCCAAGAAATTCGAACAAAGAGGATATGACAGGACTACAATGAATGAATGTGCAATCAAAGCTACACAGATCCAAAGACAGGAAGCATTGAAACCCGAAGAAATCAGAAAATCTGGTATTTGTGGCAACCTATTCCAATCAGAGCAAAAAAATTAAGAATATTGTCAAAAAACAAGGAAAATCCTGACATTGGACCCCACATTGGCAAAACATTTTCCAACTCCACTCCTGTTCGCTTACAGCAAAAGTAGGTCAATAAGGGATAACTTGATCAAAGCAGATTTCTCAGCAAGAAGATCTATGAATCAACATTTTAAGGGGACACTTCATGTAATAATTGCAATAACCTGATAAAAGGAAAATACCTGAACCATCCCCATAGAGGATATAAGATCAAATCACGCCACACAACAACCTGTGACAGCAAGAACATCATCTATGGCATTAAATGTTACTGTGGGATGTTTGATGTAGGGATGACAACGAGAAAAGCAAAGACACGTTGGTCTGAACATAAATCCAACATCAGGCTGAAAAATTACTGCTCACCAGTAGCACAACACTTTCTAAAAGAATCTCATACAATAGCCCAAATCAAGTTTGTTGTTTTGGAACAAGTAACACTGTCAAGAAGGGGAGGCAATATGGCAAAAACTTTTACTACAACGGGAGCTATACTGGATAGACGAACTGGAGGCTATGCACCCCAAAGGAATGAACGTTGACTGGGACATGAGCTGTCATCTATGAATCACCACAAGTCACAAAATTAAGTGACTTCCAGCAAACCTCTCCATTTGGAACCTGGAAACTTCGCAATAAGACCGTCATATACAGAAGGTTGCGGCTAAAAGCGAGCACTTTTGCTTGCAGCAGATTGAGTGGTAAAAATCAATATCTTTCAATTACGGATTTATCCTGTAAACTACTAAAACACAAATAATGAAGAATTAACATTCAATACAGTGTTTCTTTCCTTTTTTTGTCTCCATACTATGCAGCCGAAATGGTAGAAATCACAGCAATTAATGAAGTTACATTTAATACCAGCGACACTCCAAGATGGCGCCCTGTATAGACGCCAAATACAACAGAGAAGCCCATTACCCATCGACCCTCACGGGTTCCCTGACAACCACATTACCGCGATCCACACACAGTTGAACTATTGCCCTGTTCATCACGTGATACGAAAGAAACTATTCTCACGGATTGTGAGAAACACGAATCATCGCATTGGAAATCAGCTAGTTCAGCTGGGATCCGAACGTCCACACGCTGACCGCGAGCGTGGCTTGATCAAGTCCAGAAGGCGGAGTGTGACATCACGCATCCAGAGCCACAAGTAAGCGAGACGAAACAAACCGTGTACGCCGCCATGACAATTAATGAGAAAGGGAAAAGGTTAAGATCCAAGTATCTACACTGATAAAATTTTTGTTAATTTGTAGAACTCAATCACTGATAAGGGAGAGTTGTTATTTCGAAACTGCCAGTTGCAAAAGAAGGCTGTGGCGAACAATGATGCAAGTGGAAGTGACCACATTGAACCAACCATCACTGTAAAGACGGTGAGCAAAATGATACATCTTTGCCAGATAGATGAATGAACCGTGGAGCGGGACCCAGCGCTTTTTCAGAGCGACTGTGTCCCACTCACGGTTTTTTGACATACAGACTCATGATAAAGGTTTTTGACACACATATATTTTCTGATCAGGCATCAGCCCAAGACGCTGCTGTAATTCTGAAAATCCAACAAAATATTAGATCCCACTGGATTCTCTCGAGTCATTAGTTGATACTACAAAGACACAGGTCAGTTCTTTGTTTCTAAAAACTTAATATATATATCTGCTTTAAATTTAAACAGAAGTCTGATGCGACTTTACTTTATTTTCAGAAAATCAAAGCTTTAAAATTGTACCTGATGAAGGGCTAGTCATGAAACGCATCTACACATATTTTTTTGACAAATTGAATTATATATGTTTGGTCAGTGCTAATTAAGTGAACTCTTATGTTTAGATATAATGACAAATAATTGTTAAAATTGCTGACTTAAAAAAAATGTAAATGTATTTACTTGATTACTGTCTGAAACACTTTTTTTTCAAACTGTATTTCTTATTTTCAACCAGAAGGAAACCTATCAAGTACAAAGCAAATGTTACTAGGCCAACAGGCTATCATCCAGGTAACAACATAAACCTGAATGAAAGAAAACAATAACCTCAAAATGCATATTAACCGCAACACATTTAAAAACGTAGCCATGAGCGGTGGCCTGACATTCCCAAACATAAGACAACACAAAACAAGAGAACATAACACAAGCACCCTCCCCCAAAACGTATCCATTAGACGTGATGCAAACCCATTCTATTACACAATTTCGATCAAGATGGTTTACCCATAAAAATAATTGAAATTCTCCCATTGTTCATCATAACATGCTTCTTTGCATTGCTTATAAAACTTACAGGCCGATTCATGTAATTCCTCACAAAAGTGTCGCACGCGGCTGGCGCACAGTGTGCCCGTGCGAATGTCTGCGACAGCTGCGTGCGATGAAATCAATTTCCGCGCACAGCGTATTCATGGATTCTCGCATCCAAAAGCAGACGTGGCGCAACGACCCTGCAGCAGCACCAGTTACGCCCCAAGAACGCCCTCGCGCAAGGAGAAGCCATCAAGATCGCCAAACCATCGCAAAGGGCTGCGCCAACCCAGTACCAGTTTACCGGACTGGAGAACAGCAAACGCAAAGCGGGGAACGCGTATTACGGGTTCCTGGAACACGCGTGCGCAAAAAGTTTCACACGCGATCTGTCACGTGTGCGTGTATATCAGGGTTGCGCGAGAAGTCCAATACGCGAATGGCCTGGGTGCATGTAGTTCAGAGGTGCGCGAGAAGTTCCACACGCGATTGTGCCTGGGGGAGTGGGGTACGTGTATTTCAGGGGCTCGTGGGTGGTTTCACACGCGATTGGGCTGGGTGCGGGTATTCCGGGGGTGCGCGGGAAGTTTTACACGCTCGCCTACAACACGTATTCATGGAATCGAACGTGGCCAATCTGGAAACACGTACGCCAGCAGGAAGTAGGCGTACGTCCACCCGCACAGCATAAAAGTGCACACAAACAACAAACAAGCTCAGACGCCAGGATGAACATACCGTTCCTAGCAGCAGTGGCCGTGGGATACCGCAGGAGGAGGAGGATAGTCCGGGCCAGAATTTTTACACCCAGAACCAGCCTTTTTGGGATGCCTGATGATCATGTGTATGGGAGGTACAGGTTTCCACCTCACATAATACTCGACCTGGTCAGTGAGTGGGAGGATGACCTCACATCAACCACCCTGTGCTCCCAAGCACTCAGCCCCCTGGAGAAGGTCCTCAATGTACTGCACTTCCTGGCCACTGGATCATTTCAGCGGGCAAGTGCCATAGTGGGGGGGGGGGTGTCACAGGCCACGCAGTCACGCTGCCTACACCAGGTCTTGGCCATCATCACTGCACGCCCATCAGTCCGCAGGCACATATACCTGCCCAGAACACCTGCAGAAAGGCAGGCTGTCGCCCAGGATTTCTACAGGGTGGCACAATTCCCCAAAGTGCTAGGTGCCATTGATTGCACCCATGTGGCTCTACATCCCCCCAGGTCAACTGAGCACATCCTATAGAAACCGCAAGCACTGGCATTCCATCAACGCCCAGGTAGTATGTGATGCCAAGGGAATCATCACCTCAGTATACGCCAACTATCCAGGCTCCACCCACGACAGTTTCATCTACAGAATGTCTACCCTAAACCGGGACATAGAAGCTGGGCGGCATGGCGATACATGGCTGCTCTGTGAGTATAAATGCCACTGCGCATGCATGCATGTCAGATACTGAGTAATGTCACAACCCCACTAATGATACCCATCACCACCTCCCCAGGGGACAGTGCCTACCCTCTCAGCACCTACATGATGACGCCAATTCAGAACCCCACCACGCCACCCCAGGTAAGATATAACATAGCCCACATTGCAACCCGGGGCATCGTGGAGCGCACATTCGGAGTGCTTAATTCACACTTCCGCTCCCTTGACCGTTCTGGCGGGCAGCTGTTATACGCTCCCCCAGTAGTGTGCAGGATCATAGTGGCAGCATGTGTCCTGCACAACGTTGCAACATGCCGGGGCCTGGCCGTGGACATGGTGGTGCCCCCACATCCCCAACCACATGCATGCCCACTGCGCATGGGAGGGGAAAGGGCACGGGGTGAGGCAGCCCATACGCAGCTCGTGGCTAATTACTTCACAGAAAATCACACCCCTGTGGAGTGCACACAGCCCTGGCGCATACCAGCTGACAATCAATGATGATTGTAACTGACAATTATGATGTGTCAATGGACAGTCAACTGTCACAACCATACCAGCCTGAGATTGTACATCTGGAAGTGTTCCATTGTGTGCTTCCCTACCTACACAAACACCACCAATGCTGTGTTCAAAAGACACACTTCTATGCTGCTAAAATCATTACCCCCTTGCAAGACACAACATGACAACAGTGCCATGTCACCCAACCCCTCCCCAGCACCGCCACCCAACACACCATGGCATGACATGCCATGTGAGAGCAAACAAAGTCATCCCCCAAACATGACACGTGTCACAAAGTACAGTGTCCCCAATGGAAACTGGCCACACACAATATGCCCACATAAATGTAGAAACAACAACACACCTGACCAAATACTTATCACAATACAATCGACATAGCATAAACATGACAATACTAAGGCAAAGGATACGTAGTCTTACAACATGAGAATGCCAGCACATCCACCACCTCCAACTGTACAGTGTTGTTGCCACGCACATCTGGAAGTCCACTGCTCACAACATGAGCTCCATCTCCAAAGTGGACGGCCTTGTGAAGACATGAGGAATGAACCTGCAAATTAGGAGGGAGACATGGATGCACAAGCACACATAAATACACCATGCAGTGCACAATACAACAATATGCACTAGGAATGTATACACAGCATTGACTACAGACTGCCCACACATGTCGTGGGAGTCCAACGTCACTGTGTAAGTCACTGTCACTTGGGCACACCCTTTGCAAGCCCATGGAAACGGGAAGCAGGAGGGGTGTGTGTCTCACGAACCCAAGCATCTAACCCAAACTCAGGACAAGCCTGCATGTGCCCAGCCGGATGCCCACAGGAGCCACACAAGGCAACACACTGAAACAAAAAATCAAAAATGGCCATGTGTGGGCCCGGGAGGGTGGGGGAAGCCACCCAGGAGGTCCGAGGACAGGGTGCCCGCCAAAAGCCACCTGCGTGAATGTTGGGAAAAAAACCACCTCCATGGGCTCATGGCCTGCACGGCTACTAAATTGTGGGAGATTCACTGCTGGATTCACTCTCCTCAACCTCTGCTGCTGCTGCCACAGGAGGTGGTGGTGCTATGGGAGGCAGCCCACGCAAAGCCCTAGTTTGGTCCTCCATGGCAGCAAGCATGCGGGCGTGGAAGGCCTCGTTCTGGAGGGATATGGTGCAGAGATCCCCATGCAACACCCGACGTGTTGCCCGGACCTCCGCCCGAGTTGCCTACATCTCTGCTGAGAGCGTACGGGTGAGGCGCACCAGCAGCTATTCCGTCCTGGTGACAGTGGAAGCCTCAAGGTCCGCAAGAGTCTGCCTGAGGTGCCGGACCTCTCCCCTCAGGGCTTCCCTCTGTCCCTGGGCATCTATAGAAATTGATTCCCTCAGATTGTCCAGGGCCGCCTGTCTGTCCCTGTTGGACGCCAACATGGCCTCCCCTGACTGATTGGAAAATGGAGTCTGTTGCCTTCTGTAGTAGCTCCATCTGCCTTTCTGGGGGGACAATGGAAGTGGCCACCCTCTCCATGGCTTGAGCAATAATTTCTGATGATGCTGCCTGTTGGTTGGCCATACCGTAAATGGATTGCTCCCATGCAGTATTGCCCGGTGGCGGACGGCCACTGCGTTGGCGGGCACCACACCTGTCTGTGGCAAGGCGAACTGCGCCTTGCTGTGTCGGCACTGCCTGAGGCTGCAGGACTGCATTTCCCCTCTGAACTGCTGGCCCAGGAACAGGATCAGATGTTAAGGAGTGTGGCCCTGCATCCGTAACCACCACAGGCGCACCTACCAACACTGACATCCCTATAGTGGGCTCTACCCCTGGTGCAGGTTGGTCGGACAGAACAGTATCCCTTCCATGAACACATACCTGCGAATCCACATAGGTCTCATCCGAATCAACACCTGAAAAGAGTTCTGGGGAGGTGCAGCCAGGGACACCCCTGGACAGTATGGCCTGCAGCAAGAGAGGGTTCTCCCCCACCACCAAACCACGTCCCCCACTGGTGCCTGGTCGTGCTTCAGATCCCTCCTGGGCCTGCACCATCTCCTCTCCCTCAACAGCATCAGGTACGTCATCCTCTGCAAAAGACATGAAAGACAAAAAAATGTAAACAGGCATTAGCACCATGGCACGCTATTAGGCCACACAAGCTACAGTACCAGTACTTGATTTACACATGTCCCACATGACTATAACCCTCCCATGCATGCACTGTCCATGAGTTGGAAGGGGAGGAAAATGTCAGACACTGATGACCCCAAGATGGGAGAGCAACACACATCAGCTGCATGCTGGCTAGCAGTGCCATCACACATTGGCCTGTGAGTGGCATGTCCAATACACATACATGACACATGCCATCACACAGATGGCATGTACCATAGGCATGTCATATATGTGACAATAGGGCAGAGTGATGCGCAGTAGAACCAGGTGAATTTCTACAATCAGCCTGAATGAACACAGCTAAATACGGAACAATGTTGTAGCAAGATACCACTTCAAGGGCAACTGGCGCGATGTAGTGCAAAACGCCTACTGTGGGCAGAAGGGATACTGTAATACCCAAATCCTGGGGCGCCGAATGCATTGGATGAAGCACATGGGTGGGCCAAAACACTCAGGCACACACATCCTGACCTGGCACTCAACCAGAACCCCTCCTACAAACAATATACACATGGATCACACACACATGCATGTGCACTCACCGGACAATGCCTCGTAATCTGGCAGTTCTCCCACACCTTGGATCTGCTCCTCTGTGACGTAGGTCCCAGCAACATGCTCATGTAGAGTGAGTTCAATGTCCTCTTGTGGAGACCCACCTCCAGTCACCAGAGTTGCGGCATGACTTGAGGCCAGCTTTTTCTTTGCCCTACGCTTAAGGTCGTTCCAGCGCTTGTAGCACTCAACAGCTGTGCGCCTCATAAACCCAAGGGCACTTATGCTGTCCGCGATGGACTGCCAGTGTGCCTGACGTCAAGCAGGTGTAATCCTACACCCTGAAGTGACCAACATTTCGGCGTCATGTTCGGACACATACTGCACAAGTGCATCCAGTTCGGCATCATTGAAGCTAGGCTTCCTTGGCGTGCCGGACATTGTAGCCGTGTCTGGGTCATCAGCCTGTACTGGACGAGCACTCTTCCTCTTTCTTTTTGTGGGTGGTGGGGATCCGGAGTGCCCTACGCCGCTCTGGACACTAGAGGCAGGAGCACCGGTGGACTGTGTAGTAGTAGTGTGCGATGGCACACTGACCACATGACTTCCTGCAGGCATTAGCTGAAGTGTGATGATGGCAGGGGGAACCTCAGTCTGATGTACCGGGACCAACACTGTCCTGGCTGGGAGAGTCAGAGCTGGGGTGGACGGAGCTGCAGCTGCCCCTGCAGCCTCCCCAGGCAGCAGATGACATGGCTGCCCCTGTACCACGTGGCCTGGTGACACTGGCTTGCGCCGCCACCCGTGGCCTAGACTTGGTGACCTGGAAGTCAGACTGGGAGTCACCCTGTGCTAGGTCAGGTGCCACAACGGGCCGGTCCAACAAGGGCTGAGCAGGGATGGTGTCAGCCACGTTTCCCTCAACCATGGGGGGGGTGGGGATGTGTGTCCCTGACTGGTCCTCCACACGTGGGGGGCTAGGGGGAGTCTCCAAATCCTGGCCACGTCCCCTACCACGCCCACCACGCCCACCTCTTGAGGCTCGGCCACCTTTGCCACCCTTACCACTTGCTCGCCTCCCAGCCATGGCACTGATGGAGTTGTGCGTATGAGAGTTGCAGTGGACAATTGTCCTGGGCAATTGGGGGTCAAAGGGGTAGGGTACTAGATGGAATTCGTACCCAAGTGCTCTAGCAAGGCTGTATGGAACCCCTGGGGAAAGATGAAGGGTCACGCAATGCACAGGCACCCCTAAAACAGAAAATGACGTGCACGTGACCCCTCGTAGACCACGTGCGTGGGTAAAGGAACCTGCACTACGCTGTGGCACCCAGAAACACAAAAATAAACGTATGCGTGTCACACGCAGCCTACAATGACCTCTGAAGGGGTACGCTACACACGGGGCTAGCACAGTTGGTAAATATGTGCGCGACTCACCGTCTGCCTGGGAAAAGAGCGTGAAAAATACGCACGTGTGCGCTTTGGCAACACCCCCGCCAAAAGAAGATTTGTACACTGTCTGAGGAGACAGGACAAAAGTAGAAGTCAACGCTGTTTGAGGAAACAGGTTGAAGAGAAAATCAGAAAAATAATGACAGAGGTAACGGAGTACGAACTAGAAACGCTGTGAAGTAAATCGTGTGTGAACCGACAAGAAGTACAGATTTCACCCACTCGCTCTCCACGGGAAGCACGTACAAGGAAATGACGTACTACACGTACCTTTTAAACCGCACCGCACCACACGTCCAACGTCACTTCCGCGTATACGCACTGAGGCACTATCCTCCAATTACGTGGGCTGACACTCGGACGGGCAGTTTTTGGTCTTGTAACATTCCCCCGAGTACAGGGACACGCCCGCGCGTGTCACGTCACAGACGCGCCTGCACTGTCAGGGCCTTTGGTCCAATGGAATCGCGTACACAGGCCAATCGCGTGTGGAACTTCTCGCGCACCCCTGAAATACACGCGCCCAGGCCAATCGCGTGTGGAACTTCTCACACACCCCTGGAATACACGCGCCCAGTCCAATCGCGTGTGGAACTTCTCGCGCACCCCTGAAATGCACGAGCCCAGGCCAATCGCGTGTGGAACTTCTCGCGCACTCCTGGAATACACGCGCCCAGGCCAAATCGCGTGTGTAACTTCTCGCGCACCCCTGGAATACACGCGCCCAGGCCAATCGCGTGTGGAACTTCTCGCGCACCCCTGAAATACACGCGCCCAGGCCAATCGCGTGTGGAACTTCTCGCGCACCCCTGAAATACACACGCCCAGGCCAATCGCGTGTGGAACTTCTCGCGCACCTCTGAAATACACACACACGGTCCCCCAGGCCCGATCGCATGTGGAACTTCTCGCGCGTGTAGAACTTTAGCGCACATTTTTTTCCTGCGCAGGGACGCTACCGCCTGCTTTCGTGTGGTGGACATGTATGCGCCTGTACGCGTCTTTGGCCGTGCGCTGTTTTTCCCTATTCGATTCCATGAATACGTGTTGTAGGTGGGCGTTCTGCGCACTTGCCTCCTGTACTCCCCCCCCCCCCCCCCGTGACGCCCACATTTTCACGAGTTGTTCCCCATTCTGCGTGTAACGCCCCGTGTTATGCCTACTTTTGTTATGTGCGCCGCGCTATATGCGAATTCGCTGTGGCCTTATTGCACGCCGTTCGGTGACCTGTGCGCCAGCGTGCGCCGTGCACTTTTTCGGCGCACATCCCACATTTTGCGCGTGCACGGACTTCCATGAATAGATGTGCAATGTTTTCTGTGCGATAATCGCACTTGCACTGCGATTTTCCCTATTTCACTGCGAATCGCAAGTTTTCGCACGCGTACGCCGTTTTTTCGGCGCACATTGATTCCATGAATCGGCCTGATAGTCTTCTCATATCAAACATCTAATATCCAATCCTCTACTGTTGATTTAATTTACAAGTGAATTTGTGAAGATATAAATGTTCAAATCACACTAAGTTTCTTCCTTGAAGTAAAAAAGACAATCATTTAACTACTAGAGTAATTTCTTGAATGTAATTACTGACTTCTGTCAGATAAAAGTGAGCTCTGTGTTTGCCCACCAAGATAGAGGTGGACCTTCCTTCTTTTTTCCTATTTTCTTTTGGTGTCGCGTCTCCTAGAATGTCTGCTAATATTCTTTCATTTTCTGTCCACCACTGACTCCGGCAGATTATTGATCCTTATGTTGATTCTGTGAGATCTATTCTCCATGTCCTCGACCTGTAGTTCAGGATTCCTTGTGGCTACATTGAAACGCTCTATGGCTTCGCTGTTCTCTCTGGTCTGTCCATTTCCTGAAGGCCCCTGCGGCTTGTCGGGCATATTGCCCAGCTGGCCCACTTCTTGCCTTATCTCTGCTTGTCATGTTGATAAGTCTTCATTAGTTGGAACTGCTCTTGAAACGCTTTCATGAGTGTGGACTGCAGAGTCATTAGATCGGTGTGTAAATCCTGCTTCAATAAAGGTTCAGGCGGTCACTGCCTGTCAGACTCTCCCTCCTTCTCTTCCTCCTCCATGCTGGGTGTGCTCTTGCCTGTTCCACTCCACTCTGTGCGCCCCGAAATTGTAGGGAGTGTGCCCGGCGGGCCGCCACCTATGCCTGCTTTACTCTTTATTCTTGGCCATCGACATCTGCCCCGCGTCCTGCTCGGACTTTAATTTTATTACTGTCCTGCCAGGGGTATGGGGGGCTGTCCCCACTCCGGGTGTGCCACTCATTTCCTGTTTCCTTATTTGTGCCCTTGAGTGTGTTCTTGGGGGGGAGGGCGGGGTCTGGCATCTTTATAGGATCCGGACCCTAACATTTTGCTGAGCCAGCTGGCCCCCCACGGTCTCCAGGACTTCAGAGTCCTCCTGTGGACTGGGGCAGAGCTTTGGCCCAGTGGGCTGGGGTCCACCCCTCTGCCTCCTCCTCATAGCCGGCGCTCTCCTCAGTCTCCTTTGGTTCCCCGTCCCGGTGGGATCAACTGATGGTATGATGGGACTCTGTGTCTGAGCTCGGGCCCAAACCTCCCTCCCCCAGTCCTCTGTTTGCCAGTGGGGATTAGACCTCGTCACTACTGGGTCCTGCCTGTGGCAACCCCCAAACCCCTCTGGGCTGCTCTCACCTTCGGCTCCCTCAGTGGAGGCTCCTCCATAGTGCCTTGTGAGTCGGATCCTCTCCTGTCCCCCCTCCCGGCCCAGTCGTTGTTGTTCAGCTCTTCTGGGGGCCCCTCTGTACCGCTCAATGCGCTCTCTTCGGCCCCAGCACCCCCGCAGAGACCCAGCTCCTCTTTCCCTTTGGCCTGCTCCTCCTGGCCTTGCTTTCCCTTTTCCGTCTGCAATCTTCTTGAGGAGGGGCCACCCCGCTCTGACGGGTGCCTTCCTGCCTTGCTTCCGTGGCAGACCCTGCTTCCAGGCCCTACTGCCCCTTCAATGTGCTCGGGCTGCTTCTAACACTTGGTGGCCCCCACTCCTGGCCGGTGGTGTGCAGGAATGTGTGCCGTTTCCATCTCCTGCCTAGAGCCGGGTCCGCTGCTCCCCGCCATTCCCCTCTTCGCTGCTGGGGGGCTGGGACGCGCACCGGATCGAACCTCCACAACAAGCCACCTCTCCCTGCCCGGTTCTTCAGCTTGCGTTATGGGGCTTCGCTAACCCCTGGATATGCCTGCTGGTGACCATGCTTACTCCGCCGCTCGTGGTAGATAGGAGACAGCCGTCGTAGTGGTGGTAAGCGCATAGGTCACCCACAGGCTGACGGAGCGGCTGTTGGCATATCTAATACGTGCTGGTGGCCATCTTGGAATTCCCAACTCTATTCTTATTGCCGCCACAGGAACCACCATAGGCAATCCCAGGAGTGACCTAAGAATCTTTCCCTCCAAGGTATCAAGCCAACCCACGTGTTTTCTGGGATGGTGTCTAACCCATAGAGTATGCAATTGGCTATTGCTTTCTTGTATATTTCCATAAATCCCTGTACCGAATCTCCACCTACCCTTTGACTAAATCCCTTAAGGCTTAACCATCTTCGCATAGCTTTCGCTTTAATATAGAAATAGTAAACAGCAGCACAGGGAGCACTACAAAAGGGCAGGCCTAAATAGATATGTCTTGACTACTTCTAATTTGACACCCCTGAATATGCCATCTAAACGAGGCAGAATGCAGTCCTTTGCCCTGAATCTGCATCACCTTTAGTATTTGTGTAATTGAACTTTCGAAAGTTTATCTCAGCAAAAGTGGTAAAATGATCAATGGGCCTCTGTAGTCCCAGGGTGTGTGGTCCAGGAGGACCGTTACATATGTGTAAGAAATCTGTTATGACCTCTCCTCCATTCCGGTGTGGGGGGCGCTGTCGCCACTACACCCAATTTCTCTTCCATGTCAGCCACATAGAGGTTGAAGAACACTCTGAGACAGCGCACCCTGTGAGTCAAAGAAGCGTGAATGACTCTGGTATGCTGTGAGTATGCAGGTAGGATCGCTTGCGAGTGAGCGTGGGGCTGTGTAAGCAATCGGAATGCCACACCAGCTTAAAATATAGATGATTGATGACTAAAATAACCTGGAGGGTGAAAGAAATGAATAAAAGAAACTTTTGAATACTGACCTGTAAATGAAGGGGAAACTGCCAAGGCCAAAGAAGGGTCAGGAAAGCAGTGAACTTTGAAAGCGTGAATAAGCCTGTGAACAGGGGGCAAATTGCCAGCAGGAGAGTAAACTGGGAATTTGAGGTTGCTTTATTTAATATGACTGGAAGAAATGGAATCTATTTTGAATACCGAAAGAAAGCAAGTGTAATTGAATGCCAAGTAGATTGATGGCAGTTGGTGAAGTTCCATGATAAAAAGGAACAGTGAGCTGTCTAAACTGAAGAACAAGCATTGGCAAAAGCTGGAAGATAAGAGTAACTGTGTAAATTGAAAGATTAAGCAGTGGCAAAAGCTGTCAGAAGATTTGATGATCTAACAAGTGAATAATGGCAAAACAATTATTGAGAAGGCTGCAAGAGGATAAACTCAATACCACTGTGAAGCTGAAACCGTTGGAGTGCATCTGTGAAGAAGCAAATAAGGTGTGTTGGTTGTGTGACCTGGAGTCGGTCGCAGAGTCTTTTGGTTGTGCAGAGGGAGACTACTGCTGTTTTCCATTTTCGCCAGAGTGATCTTAACCTCTTTCAGTTGCCATCATCCACATATATAAAGACTTGCATATCCCGCGCAGCGGGCCGCGGAGTCGGTCGCAGAGTCCTTTGGTCTTTGGGCTCTGTGTGCTCCACGGCCCGGCTCCTCTCCAATAGGATTACAGCACTTTGAGAGACTGCCCTCACGGACCTATGACTTGTATAACTCACCAGCCGTAAAGGTAAGAACACAATAAAGCTGTATCTCGTCTAAACTTCCATCTGTGCCCGACCTGAGTATCTTGACGCCGCTTCCTTCTCCCTTTGACTATGATCCAAGTGCACATATTTGCTGTCGCACCCGTGTGTATCTACACTGATCCCCTGTCGCAAGTTTGTTCTGGAAATTACGTACATTAAAAAAGGCTTCCAGCCCACCTTGACGGCCGCCAGCCTGCTGCCTTTGAGAACGGCGTTGTCCCTCCAACAAACCTTGTGCTAACTTACTCTCTGGCTGCCCCGGTAAAGAATTTACCCTCAATCCTTGCGGCAAACTAAAACCGTTGGCCGTGCGGGAGACTGGGGAACCTCCCTTTGATCCCGCTCGCCATTAACGAATGAAACTCCTTCTTTGCAGTGGAGTGCAGTAGCAAGGGCCGGCACCCGGGAGACTGTGGGGGCTCGCCCCTTTTGATCCTGAGTGCCCCTAATCACAGAGTGCACAGAGAATCTTATTGTGATACACAGTGCGGAAACCTTACTTCTGGAAGAAGAGAGAATGCCTGCCACCGGCCAGCCCAAGGCAACCCCTGCTAGTTAGCTCTAAAACAAGCCTGCGTGGAAATCTGGGAGCGATCTCTCCTGCCCGTCTCCCATCCGAGACTACACAACCCAACGCTGGAACAAACAATGCACAAGCGGAAGGCAAAGAAACTTGATCCTGACGGCTCATGGCAGAATGGGCTGTGAACCAGCACCCCCAACCAGACTCGGCGGCAGGCGAGCTGCAGAACCAATGAACTTTTTGTGCAGCAAACAACGTCTGGTTGCCAGCAGAGAACAATTGCCAATCAGAGGAACGACCAACAACTAATTTGCAAGCCCAGGGCACCGTTGCAGAAGAAGTCTGTATGAATGCAGAAAGCGAGTCAACGGCAAAAACTCCTGAACAAATGACATCAAGAGCAATTGCAAATATACTGCTTCTGCTGCAGTCCCATACGCCTTCAAACGTGATGAGACTGGTGATGACATATTACAGACAATCCCTATTGGCACTGACACGGCACGTGCCAGCCAATCCACAGACAGCCAGGAGTATAAGTGTACCACTCGGGCTTATCAAGGGAGTCCCAGTGAACATATAATAGTAGGCGAGAGTCTCTCCCCCTCGCACTTGCTGCAAACCAAGATCAATATTCCGTCATCTGCGAATAACCAACAACGGATTGATAACACACTTGGAATGTAACAAAAGAACAGAACAAGCTATCGCAACCAACCTAGCCTCGCTAGGAGAAGCTAGCAAAACGCACTCCAAACTAACTAACCAGCATCAGACAACAAGATACTCTCAGCCTGACATCTCGAAGAAGGAAAAAGCAAAACTTTTAAAATTAAGATGGCTCCAAACCCACACAGCACAAACTCTGGGTAAAGAAAGCATACAACAACAATCTAATAGAACAAAATCCACAGCTGCAAGATTATCACTTGACATAACGGAAATTGAATCCATAATGAACAGTGTAGAAACAAGAAAGGAAGTCTTCGGTGACATTCTACAACCAAGACTTCCAAAATCAACTTCAGCTCTGATGGTGAAAAGCCTTCAACCCTATGCGAACACCAAACCACGGATAAACCTTGAGTCAAAGAATCCAAATTATCCCAAGGAAAGTTTGCCCAACCATTTTAACTACGATCTGGAGTCCTTCTACACTCCGCCTTAAATGAACGAGAAACAGAAATTGATCTCATCAACACAGTTCAACAAAGGCTCCAGGTCCACGATCCCAGACAACAATGACCACAATAACTATAGGATACCGACTACCCTGGTACACTTACAAAATATGCTCATTGTAGTCATCTCACAATCGATGGTACCCTTCCTAAAACTGCACAAAACTATTAAAGACAACATCCGTGATTAAGCATCATTACTAGCCATGATTCATTCCAAACGGGTCTACACAGAGCATTTTATAACCACTGTAGAAAAATGATTGGACACAGAAGCTGAGCAAACTCGTCTATGGCAACAAAGGCTGTTCGAGGTCGCAAAAGGTGACCGGGCGGAAAAAAAGATCAAACTGCAAGTGTCATGACCTGGCTGAATGCTCCACAGTAAAAACATACCAGGCAAGAACCGGAATTGATTGACCTCACAGAGACTACAAACCCTACTATTCCCCCCTTCGGTATCCGGAGAGAATCTAGCAGACCGCAATGGAGTTACACAAACTCCAAAGGGTGGGATAGAAAATCTTTCTATATTGCAACCTACTGTCTGTAATCTCCCGACAAAACCTCTGGCTACGACATTTGGGAACACCTTCCAGATTTTCTCTCAAAACAAGAAAACAGCCCAACTGCAAAAAAAAGATCAAACAAACAGGGTCACAGGCAATTCTTCAAACAATAAAGCAACCACTAGAACAACCAGTAAATCAAGAACCTCAACTACACTCGGAGGTAAAGGAAAATAGAAACAAGCCCCCAGTGTAGAAGATCGGGCATGATACACGCATGACCCCCAAAACAACACTTGACGATGACTCCAACATAGACTAACTCCTCACTCTCCTAATCGACACGGAGGTACAAGCGAAGACTGCCATGAAATTTCTAGCTTACCGAACGTTTCTATTCCGATCCTCATTGATGAATATATCTCTAATCCATCGGAGACCATAGAACTCACTTGCAAAGAAATCTCAGATTGATCCCTCGCTTATTCGACGAGAACCACTTGTTGAATAAGCCACTGAGCATGATCCATGCGATGAAATCTCAGATGACTCCCTGGACTACACAATAAGTCGGGCCACCGATAATGATGGATTAGCAGAACACCTTCAACACCGGACTCACGGACAGATTGATACCCAAGATGCCAACTTAGACGATATCCGGCTACCTCAATCTGTTAATCCCGTGGCTCAATGAAAACACAACAGCCTGCGGCTGGAAAACATAATTCATAGACCAGACTCTTTGATATTAGACAGAACCAACATCTTAATACTTCTTCAGGCGATACCACAACTGAAAACAATTTTCACAAGAGAGATCAAGCTGGTGGCATTTGAAGACTATGTCCTGCTGGATAAGTCACAAATGGAATTTTTGGACAGAAATGTGATGGGAAAGATACTCTCAATGGAAAGAACATTACTGAAACTGGGATTCAAATGCATGTGTACCACACGGGACAATAAGCCGGCCGAGCAAAAGCAGAAAACGCAAGGCAGGAAGATTTCCATCAATAAAACGGCGGGTGAAACACGCAGGTACAATAGACTACCAACTAGATAAGACAGCAAGACCTCGCCAGCTTTAACCCCTCTTATTTGTCTTGAGGACTCGGCGAACAGAGGCCACCATGACAACGACAAACACTCGATCTGGCGGGAACATGATAGGTAGCCATCGAACATAACACACGACTTAATGGGCAAGTCATAATAACTAACGGAAAGCAAAACCAACTGTTCCTTCTGCTCTTGGAACTCCAGAGAGAATGCGTGCTTGTTCAACAAACCTAGAAGCATACAACATAATTTGCCTTCAAGAAACATGGCTCACTGAAACGCCATGCTGCAATGGATTTATCACTTTGTTGAATCTAGCCCCACATGGAAAACAAGGAAGACCTTCTTCAGGTTTACTTACACTGATCAAAATTTCTCCACAATGGAGCATAACGAGTTCAGAAAACATGAATCCATGAACACAAAACACTATTGTAAAAATGTAAACCAAGGTTGAAAACCAAGACCACGAATCCATGAAGCAGACAAACTAACGACTTGTATCAATCATGAATTTATATTGGAATCCCTTGGCAATCAATGACAACACCTTCCTTGACTGAGTCTTCATAACGGTTGACGATACAATCGACACATACCAACTTACAGAATTCATCATCTGTGGAGATTTAAACCTACATCTAGACGCAGCCAAAGGTGATCCAATGGACTCTAAAGATGTATCTGCTCGTGCAAGTAGATGGTTTAAAGAAACAACCATGCATAATCTTATACAAATGGATCATGCCACTGATCACAAAAATACCATCAGACCCACTTGGGTAAGAGGGGACTCGTCGGCAATTATTGATTTCATTTACCTTTCACCAGATCTGAAGTCATTGATAGTCAAAGTCAACACCCTGCCCACTACAACTAGCGATTATTATCAACTGACAATACAAGGCCGAGGCCTGACAAGGCACACTCGGAATCAACCAAGCACTCAACTGGAAGTTATCGGCTAAAACTTAAGACTACGAATAAATCAATCCCAAATCTCGAATATACCAAATTGCTTCCAAAGAGCAAACATGGAAGAGACCAACAAACTAAACTATCAATGGCTTCTAATTCCCTTCTTCAAACAGAACCCGGCAAATGGCAGAAAGAACCACAAACACACTTTCAACGCAGAAATAGCAGGGAAGAAAAGAACTACGCAAGATTATTCGCAAATTAAGATCTAGTGGTGGTGCAACTTGCAAGTCACAAATAAAAACAGTAAAGCAATCATATGCAAACCGGAGGAAATACCACCGCATGATATTAGTCCAAGAAGATGAAGCCATTATGAAAACATATAAAACTCATAATTTAAGAGAACTGTGGAATCTCTTGAACAACAACCCAGCGAAATCAACATAATTTGACGGCGAAGGTTGCACAACAAAAGTGGATACAGCACTTTTCCACCATATACAGAGCACGCTCGATGGCCGATATTCCGGCTCAGCCTAATCACGTAAGAAGTGGCTAATACAATGGGACCAACAGGCTCAATAGAGATGATTCATAACTTAAATGCTTCCCGCGCCCCTGGACCAGATGGGCTGTCCAATGCGATCATCAAGAAAGATCCCCAACTTTGGGTAAATCTCATTGAACAACTTCTCTCCTTGATCATAAACTAAATCAGATCCCTCATTCGTGGCAAACTGCCATAATAGTGCTGATTTATAAGCAGGGCCCTCGAGATGAGCCGCAGAACTTTCGGCCAATTGCTCTTCTCGATCCTCTAGGGAAATTTTTTGCCACAATCCTGCTTAAAAAGCTGAAAAAATGGGCCACAGAACGCAGCCGATTTTTCCGCACAGCAAACCGGCTTCACATCAAACGTTGGAACGAACGTAAATTTGATCTTATTGAACCTGATCAAACATGAATCCATGAAAAACAGCACCATTATATATGCAGCATTCATTGACCTCCATATGGCATTTGACTCCATTTCCAGACAAAAACTGGCTAACAGCATGGAACTGGCTAACAGCATGGAAATGTCCCGCAGAGATCCCGGAGCCGATTAAATTACTTTATTCAAACACCTCCATAACTGTAATATTGTCAAAAGACAAGACTACCATGCCTTGCATCAAGACGGCGAACGGCTTAAAGCAGGGCTGCCCCTGGCCACTACACGCTACAACTTTTTACGGCAGATTTTGAAGATCACCCGCGAGACAACGCTCTGAATCCTCCCAAAATAAACTCCATAACGGTGCCGGCCGTGATGTACGCAGATGACATTGTTTTGCCAGACAAAACAACATCTGGGCTGCAGACCAGTTTACAACTGCTGGGTGAATATTTGGAATAAAATGAATTGCGCATCAATGCGAACAAAATGAGTCATGTCCCTAGTGAAGCAACCATTCAAGAGGAATAAATAACTGAATCGTAAACTTGATGGAAACCGACTGGACGAAGTGGCAACGTTCAAATACCTAGGAGTTATTATCAACCAATCCAAGGTAGAAAAACAATGGACTATCGATCTCAAAAACAAAATGCAAGCCTTAGCAAGACAAGGGTGCTTTCTCCACAGAAAATACATAAAGTTTTCATTTAAGCCGATAATTTCATATTAGACAGAATGGGATTCCAATAATAACCTACGGAAGTGAGGCAATGCTCACCGTATGAAACATCAATTGGACAAGACTAGAAGCAATGTTTTGGCGCAAGATCCTGAGACTCCCATCAACCTATCCAATGGTAAGAATCGGGCACGAAATAGCCACGCAATCAATAACTTTAATTGTTATTTGGAAGCAACTATAGATATTTTTTGCAAACTGCAGTCAGACGAGAAAACACCAGCAATACAAATCTTGAGATCTCATCCAACTGCCATGAATAACTGTCTTTCAAGCCTGGAAAAAGGAATTACTGCGACACCCCAGCATGCCAAAAGAAAACGCAGGGAGAACTGGATAAAGACCTGCAACCTTAAAGCAAGGCACCACATGAATCTTCAATGTCACACCAACTAACGTGCCATTAATGAGTTACCAAAATACTTGATAAGATTTCCAGATTACAACATCCAAGAAATCTATATGGCAATTCGCCTGAACACATTTTTGACCAGAGCCAAACTAGCCATGTTGAGGCTAATACCTCTCACAGAACACTATTGTCATTTCTGCAACAACCAAGGGATACCAGAAACGGTACACCATCTACTAATGGTATGCCTTGCATTAACTCAAAAGAGGCTGCTCATTGCCACATACTTTGACATCTCATCGCAACACATGGACACCGAAACGCTTTGGACAATGCTATTGAATGGACAAGACAACAAACTCATCTTCACAGTTGTACAATTTCTGCACAACATTTTAGAAATGGACAATAGAACAATTTTGAAGCCTAAAAACTGTGTAACGCTTGGCAGATGAACTGACGATAGTCTTGAGGCTTCAGTACATGTATGTGATTTTATACCAGACTTAACGTATAAACCTTAAAAGGCAATAAATGAAAAGTTTATAGTCAAACTATATCATTTAAAATATAATCATTTTTTTAATAAAAAGGTGTTGGTTGCATGACCTGTAGTGGGTGGAACATGTGGTCCGTCAATCACGCCTAGACAGAGTATACCCACCTAAAGGAAAAGCCACTTGCTCATCTATATGTTTGTAATTGAATTTCAAGGAAAGCTTGTTTATTTTGAACGTAAGGAAAAGAACTGATCTTTGTGATATTGGTGAAAGGCACCAATGCCTGACAAGCTGGGAAGTCTCAAGTATTTGTGTTGGTTTTGAACATTGAGAGACTTGAAAGCGTGGTGAAGGGAGCCCCTGTTTTTGGTGAAGTGAACTGGCTTGTATCGTGGGGAAGGGATAACTCCTTTTCCAACCAATAGCTGGAAGAACCTCTGAACGTTTGTTTGCTTGAACACTTCTCATGTTGATGCTGACATCCCTACACATTTTGTATAAGTAGAAAATGATAATGTGTTATTTATATAGTGCCTTAATCCAAAGCGCTTTACAGAGCACATACTTACATACAATATCACCCAACCGAAATTGGTACTCATTTATCGACCTCGGAAGGGTGAAAGGCTGAGTTGGCCTTGCCGGGATTCAAACCTGCGA
The DNA here is from genome assembly GCF_040938575.1 of Ambystoma mexicanum. Lineage (NCBI taxonomy): Eukaryota > Metazoa > Chordata > Amphibia > Caudata > Ambystomatidae > Ambystoma > Ambystoma mexicanum. The sequence continues at coordinate 1,344,646,038 of NC_090922.1, forward strand.
CCTGCAGATCACACTCAGATCACAGCAGTAAGCGCTCAACCCGCTGAGCTTTTTTACCAGCATGGATACCCCCAGATGTAGGGGCAAGTATAGGTTTTGGACACACATTTACTTTGGACGTCCTGACGGAGACTACCATTAGTTTTAGTTTGGTAGGGAAATCCCACTTTATTATAGGCCAAGTTAGGCATTTTACCAACCCTCTTTTGATTTTAATAAAAGTTTGTAGCCCAAACTTTACTCAGTTGTCTGTGTCTACTTTCTGGTGCCTTCACACTAGCTCATTTAGAGTTTCATTTGGCAAAGGCCTCTTTTTTGGCACCAAATGTTTCAGGCGTTAAGATCATATGCCGATGATCATCTTCTTCTAGATTGTTCAAAGGTGGGATTGCAGATATTATTGGATGGATTTAATGAGTACTGTAATGACCTGATTTTAATAAGATCTTAACATTAACAGAGAGACGAGTGAAAACCAAGGCACAGTGGTGGTTTGCTGGGAAGAAAATGGACCGGGTGTACAGTTTTTTAAATATCTGGATTTTAATATTATTTTGCATTTTTAACGCACTCACCCAGCCCGCGGGCATCGAGGCGCTGTTCCAGGAATTATTTTTTTTTTTAGTTCTTAATTGTTCTTCTTTTTTTCTCTTGGTTGCGTATTTATAACTAAACACCCAGAGGTTTCTAAGCGCGGACCCGGGGATCGAACCTGTGTTGCTCTGTGTCGTCTTGTTTCCAAGGCGCGCCTATTGCCGCTGAGCTATCCTCCCGGGACAAATGTTATACAAAACCAGGGAAGAAGGCGGTTTTAGCTAGCCTCTATGATAGTTAAACCTCTTATTGCCCAAATGAGCGATTTTTTTTTTTTAATTTTAGGTATGGGAAGTTTTTAGTTCTTAAACTTTTTTTACATTTCTACAAAGCTAAAGTTGTACCTGCAATCGCGTATGGATTAGAAGATGGACGACGATTTTATCTATTTGGATGGTCTTGGACCACTGGTCTTAGATGTGGTATAATTGCAAAGTGTCGGAACTCGCCCAGGCCACTAAATAGAACCTCAGATTGTCTTGACCTTAAGGGGTTCAAAATGTCCTTTTTGCTCTTTGAAGTCTACTTGGTTTAACTAGGCTTATGATGTGCCATATGTGGGCCATTGACAAATTCAAGCTTTGTGCGTGGCATGGGCTGCCACTTGCCATAACGTGTTGTGCTTTTTCCTTAGAAATGAATGCTGTCTGAGCTTTTGAGTAATAAACGAGCAGCACAGATGCTCTTGACAGTCGTTCCCTCTGTTTTAACCATTCAACATTTTCACCGACAATTGCCACGTCTGTGTGTTTATTTTAAAATGTGAGTAACATCCAGCATTTAATAGCATTTTGATGGTTACAAAGCGTACCCCATGGAAAACCGATCCAATATGTATATGCATCAGTGTGCAGTACTTGCACTAGCCATTGGTAAGTGATTTGACTTTTGGCGAGTAAAAAGAGGCGCGCCGGTTGTATGTGTACAATTGAGGTGGCAAGTCTTTTATGTGGCTGGCTAGTAGCTTTCCACTTGAATGTTTGCCCTCTGATATGCATTAAGAAAGCGCATTAAAAAAAAACATGTTCACTAGAGCAGAATGTCTTAGTTCTGGTTTATAACCACATGAACTGTATGTCCTGTTGTACATTGATCAGATTATCATAGCAGGTCTGAAAACCTCTACAGAGTAGAAAAACATCCTCACAGCGGCCTTAAATGATTTGAGTGGCCCGCACATATCTAACGAGCCGTGCCATATCGTATTAATTTCGCTCCAGATTCTTATTCGGGGCAATCAAATGTGACTCGGCACCTGCTCAGTTGCAAAGCTACCTGTGCCAGATTGAGATACTGAGCATTGGCATTCTTCCTTTGTATCTGTTGCGTATTGAAACGGATGTTGGTACGCATGCGCGAGCCTCGTTCCGGCTCGCGCATGCAGATTTAATAAAGCGGAACCTGTGGGCTGCCTTAGCCACTGGGACCCTGAAGCATACAGATGTAGCTGCATATTCCTTACTGTATGTACGAGAGTGTGTGGATGGGCGGCCTGGGTCTATAGCAGTAACATTGGCGACGAGGAGAGTCACTGGTGAGGGGAAGGTGGATTCTTGGGACGCGTCCATTATCTAAAAAGGATCTATCTGATGCCTGGACAGTGCCGATCCCGACGCGGCTCTCGCGGCCGCCATTTTGAATTGTGCTATGACTGTTGCATCTGGTCGGGAGCAATTTGAATTTTATTTGGACATTCTACAGCTACCCCATCATGGCTAGCTGTGGCTACAGAAAGGAAAACAAAACTGGACACTGATCTTACCATCTCATGATTTTGGGCCCATCAGTGAGCCAATTTTGAATGTGGGTGTTCCCAAGAGGTGTTGGCGACGACTAGACACCACATCCAGGGCCTGAGTGCGCAGCTGCATCCAGGGAGTGACAGACTTGCGGCCTCATACTACAAGGATAGGTGCTTGTGCGGTCTGACAAGATGGGCAAACAAGAAGATGCTGCTGTTGCCACAGCGCCAATGCCACGAAGACAGCAAGGAACATTAGCGCCCATGCCAGAATTTGACCTGTCTGGGCCCCCATCCAAGCTGGGCCCCAAATGGTTATTATGGGTGAAGAAATCAGAAATGTTCTTCAGAGCCACAGCCGAAACTGAGGATGATGCCAAGGTGGCGACCATGCTGTACTCAGCAGGATCGGAGGTGCATCGCATCTTTGAGTCATTGAACTCACAGGCGACAACCTATGCAGCAGTTAAAACGGCCCTACAGAATAATTTTTTACCCCTGGCAAATGTGGACTATGACAGGTTTGTCATGTGTGCGGAGAGATAGTAGAGTGAAGAGACCTTGGACCAATTCTGTGGTAGTCTAAGGCAGTTGGCTAGCACATGCAGGTGGGAAAATGAAGGCATGATACGCAACCAACTTCTTCAAGGATGCAGCTCTGGGAAGCTGAGAGAACAGGTACTCCGTGAGCCTGGCCTGACGCTGACCAGATCTTGGATATGGGGCGAGCGTACAAACTGGCGGAGAGTAGAGGGGCCCATATGGAAGCAACAGTCCGCCCTGGGAGAAGTGAAGAAGCCTTTGCCATAGGACGTTCAGCGACCCAAAACAACGGTGGGCTCTGAAAAAACCAGAAGGATATCAGAAATCTGATCCTCTACACCCGCATCCCTGTCAGTATTGCGGCTATGATCTACCTCATGCCAGGAAATGCCCAGCAAAATCGAGAGTATGTGGTCGATGCAGGGTATCGGGACATTACTCAAGGGTATGCAGGGCGGCGGTACCGGTTGCTGCATTCAGAAGTCCGGGAAGGGCTGGCAGTGGCAGCCTGAGAAAGTCAAAGAATGTCGCTGCAATAGAACAAGGCCTACAGGAATTGGACATCGCGGAGGAAGAGGAAGAGGAGGACGAAGTGTTCTTCATCTCCGACATAGCGTCCGGCATAAGAAAGCAACGTCAACCCACCCGTGTGGTCCGCATCGGAGTAACGCCAATGCCAGTTCTGATAGACACTGGAGCATCAGTGTGTGTCCTAGCTGCGGGGCATTATGAAGCTCTACCCGGCCCACCGGCGCTTGAAGAAACAAAGGCTAGAATATACATGCCTTTTAAGACTTAGAGGAGCATTTATATCAACAGTCACTCACGGACAAACTCAATTAAAGCCAGATTCTTTGTTACGGAGGTAAGCCTCCATTCGTTACTCAGCTGTGCGGCCTCTGAGGCGTTCAACATTGTACATTTTGCTATGTCGATGTATCTGACAGACATGGACCACATCATGGAGCGATATGCAGATGTTTTCAGAGGCATAGGTAAATTAAAAGGGGAACCCATACGCCTTCATATCGACAAGTCGGTGACCCCAACAGCACTAAAACACAGGAGGATTCCATTCTACCTTAGGGCACAAGTGGAGAAGGAGCGACAGGCTCTTGTGGATATGGACATCATTGAAAGAGTCGAGGGTCCGACCTGGGTCTCCCCAATTATGGTAGCCGCAAAGCACCATCAGGCAGGGGCTGTATGCATATGCGTAGACCTGAGGCTGCCCAAAAAGGCAATCCGCTGAGAGCATCACTTAACACCCACGCTGGATGACTTTGTAGGCGAACTTCAATGTGCCATGGTGTTTTCTAAACTGGACCTCCACTCGGGATACCATCAGCTGGACCTGCACCCTGAGTCCCGCTACATCACGACTTTTACAACACACAAAAGCCTGTATCAGTTCAAAAGAGTAATGTTCGGCATCTTGTCAGCTGCCAAAGTCTTCCAAAATGTGTTTCGGGGCGTCCTCATGGGACTAAAGGGTGTGATAAATTTAAGCGACGACATCTTGGTGTTTGCTTCATCAGAGGCAGAGCAAATGAAAAGACTGGGAAGAACACTAGAGAGAGCCCTGGGCCTTACATTACACAAGAGCAAATGTGAGTTCTTTTAAGGATCAAATAGAATTTTTGGGATTTGTTTTCCATGCCAGTGGCATATCCCCTGGCCCAGAGAAAGTGCGGGACATCCGAGAAACATCTCCTCCAGAGTCACCATCGGAGGTCAGCAGCTTTCTGGAGATGGTAAACTACGGTGGGCGGTTCATCCGGGGTCTGGCTTCGCTGTCGAAGCCGTTGAGAGCCCTCACTCGGAGTGATGCCGTCTGGGAATGGTCCACCAAAGAACAAAAAGCATTTGAGGACATCAAGGTGGTGCTGACGGGCAGTGAGACAATGGCCTATTTTGATCCCGAGAAGGAGTCAGAAATAGTAGTAGATGCCAGCGCAGTAGGCTTGGGCGCGGTGCTGCTACAGGCGGACACACAGGGACAGATGCACCCAATTGCGTATGCCAGTAAGGCATTATCTGACACAGAAAAACGATACTCGCAAATTGAAAGAGAGGCGCCGGCCATCCTATGGGGATGTAAACACTTCCGCCTGTATATTCTGGGAAAGCCTGTGGTTATAGTTGCGGACCACAAGCCACTGATCCCCCATTATGGCTGGCGGATCGTCCAAGCCCCCGCCTCAGAGCGGTGGATGCTGTCCCTAATAGATTATGGGGTGAAACTACAATATAGGCCGGGTACCAACAACCCTGTGGGCTATTAGTCTCGCCACCCGGGGTCAGGCCAGACACAAGAGAAGCTGATCGAATGTGTCGAAATGGTCTGACGTGTGGTAGAGGCAGCAATGCCTGTGGCACTAACGGTCCAGGAACTGGTAGATGCATCCAGAACTGACGAGATATTTCAGGTCATTGAAGCAGCCATGGACAGCGGAGATTGGAAAGCGGTACATTCCAATAACACCATACTTGCCAATAACACCAGAAGAGAGAAGGGTGCCCAGCAGGAGATGCAAGCGTTGTGGCGGGCCCGGTATGATCTCTCGAGGTCAGAAGAAGGGCTAATGCTAAGAGGGTGCCAGATTGTCATACCTCACACAGTGGTGTCAAAAATGTTGGACCTTGCCCACAAGGTTCACCAGGGCGCGGCCAAGTCTATGGCGCGCTTACGGGCCAAGGTGTGGTTCCCGAACCTAGATGAGAGGGTAGAAGAGTATGTGCATCAATGCATTCCATGTCAAGCAACCAGTCCGGCAGAAAGGGGGCCTCAAATGCAGTCCCTGGAAAGGAGTGAACAACCGTGGGGCACAGTGCACGCAGACTTCGGGTCCACAGGTCGGGGCACCTACTTCCTGGCGGTGGTGGACCAGTGGTCCCGATACCCTGAATTTGAGCTGGTGAAGTAAACGGCATGCAACCACACCATACTGGCTCTATAGAAAATCTTTGCAACCCGTGGTTTTCCGTATGAACTGTGCTCAGACAATGATCCCCCATTTCAGGGGCAACAATTTGCAAAGTATTTGGAGAATTGGGGAATACGACATGGAAAAGTGACTCCCCTCTGGCCAAGAGCCAATGGAGAGGCCGCGAGGTTCATGCGAACATTAAACAGTGTTCCGGATATCTCTGAATGGGGGAGGGGAGCTACAAAATAATCTGTTTTGAATTCCTTCGGGAGTACAGGGCAACTCCTCATCAGTCCACCAGAGTGGCGCCTGCAGAGGCACTGGTCAAACCCTGCCCCAAAGATCTCATACCTGAGGTGGAGGGAAGAGAAACGGGAACAATTGATAATGACCGGGTACGTGAGGAGCAGCAGGTGCGGAATGAGAGGGAGAGCGCCCGGAGAAACCTACAAAAGCCTATTTCGGTAGGAGACACGGTGCGGGTGTGCAATCGACATCCAGAGGGTGAAATGTCCCTTAAATACGAGCCCCAACCCATGGATGTAACCCATTTGAAGGGATGCATGGTCACCGCGGCAGATGGAACTGTCACGCGAAACGTGTCGTATTTCCAAAAGAACGAGGCCCGTCAATCTGCGGGAGGCCACAAGGACAATGAGCCAGAGTAAACAAGTGCCAGCCGACACCTCCACGTCTGGCCCAGGACGCCATCCGGACATAGCCGAGCATGGAGGCGAGGAGGTGTCCAGCCCGATTCCAAGATTATATAATGCACACCGATCCCTGAACAGCAGAGGTGGTGATGGTTGACTCACGTTGAGTTGTTGCATTATGTTGTATTAATGGTCTGTTTTTTTCGTTTAAAGAAAAGGAGCAATGTTGTGTATTGAAACGCATGTTGGTACGCATCCTCGAGTCTCGTTCCGGCTCGCGCATGCAGGTTTAATAAAGTGGAACCCGTGGGCTGCATGAGCCGCCGAGACTCTGAAGCATACAGATGTATCTGCATATTCCTTACCGTATGTATGAGTGTGTGTGTGGATGGGCGGCCTGGGTCTATAGCAGTAACAGTATCCAAACTTCTTTGCCAAAAGCAGGACCATTGCCAACCACTTTATATTATTTGTTTCCTCTTGCACATAACCGGGCACTACAAACAGTTTCCTATCCCAAACGTCAGCATGCACGTCAAACGTCTTAATTTTCACACATCCCTGCCACATGCACATGACATCTGCAGGCTCGCAACTTTCAGGAGATTCCAACTTGGCATTTTTCTGCAGTACATAGTGTAATGTATGCTCTCATTAAGTATTTAGAATGACATACTTTGAAAGGTTCCATGTTATTTCAATGTATTTATTAATTGGTCATTTTTTAGGCGCTTATGCAATTAGCAAAAACAGTTTCAAAGCACCCAATGAATATATATATATATATATATATCTTTTCATTTAAGCGCACTAAACACAAACATCAAGGCGCTGGTTACATGTTGGATAGACGGGAAGTTGAATAAGTATCAACGGATCTTGGGGGCGAGGGGAGGAAACGGTTGGCTCCTAGTAAAGGCATTTAGTACATGTTAAGGGAATTTAAGGTATTCGAATGGTTCAGAGGAGCGGCAAGTTTGAGGAGAATACTACGTATTGATGTTTCCTGAAGGTCAAATATGATTGTTCTCAGTTGCAAGGATAAAGCATTCCAGCTCTTGGGGGCAATAACCCGGAAGCTGGCCCCCAGATCTTTCTCCTGAACCTTGTGATAGTCATTTGGTGAGAGTGCGCAGAGCAGATGGGTCTGGTAGATTGGGTTTTGGAGAATGTTTGCAAGCGATACTGTGGCACTGTACTCGAAAGACATTTGTGCGTGATGGCTAAGGATTTAAAGATGAGGTGGTAACAGCTGGGTAGCCAGTGTGCACTTCTTCTTGCTGCTGAGATATGTTCACCCTTTGGGATGTTGAGTGCCGCCCTGAGGGCATTTTTCTGAACAATTTGCAGTTTGTTGATATTACGCGCCGAGGTCCCTGCAAATACGGCATTGCAGTAATGCAGCCATGAGCCTATGAGTGCCCTAGCTATGTTGACGCAGCTTTCAGAGGTCGGGAAGGGTCTGTATGCATTAAGTTTTGAAGTGTGGGCTGCAGAAGAGGCAATCGCGTTGACCTGCCTTGAACGAGACAAAGTAGCATCAAATGCACAATGATGCCCTAAATGATGAATGATTTGTTGGATTGTCTAAACTTGTTGAGAGAGTGCGAGCCGACCAATAAAATGTCCATCTTTTTGTCATTGAGACAGAGAAGATGGAAGGCCATCCACGGCTGGATGGTATGATGGACTGAGTGAAGATTGAGCGTATCAGTAGCATAATTTCCAATCGGGAGCAGGATCTGCGGGTTGTCCATGTAGTTTGTCTAAGAAATTCCTTTATCATCAAGCAGGTCAAATAGTGGCTTTGTGAATATGTTGTGTAGTGTAGGGGAAACCAACGAATCTTGTGGAAATGTGGAACACCTTGGAAAAATAAACCCCCTCCTAACCCCCCCCATGCCCCGAAGCACCCGTGGGTTGTCTGGTTTTTGTTTTGCTGAGCTGTGTAGTACGGACATGTAATCTAATCGTAAAAACAGTAATGCAGCTGTGAGTCTGTACTCCATTAAAATGAGAAATAATAAACACACTAATATGTCCTAACAACAAACAGCGAGGGTGTAAATAAAATCAATTAATAAAAATGCCAATGCTGTACGAGTTAACTGGCATCCAGCAGACTGCTGGGAGCTTGTCCTAATATTATTATGGTACAAAAGAGTCCAGGACAATTGTAAATGGACATCCAATAAAAGGTACAACCTAACTCAAAATAGTAAATAAATACATTTATAAACTAGGGTAGCCCTGGTTTGGCACTCAAACCAGGGGGCTCTGGCGCCCAGCCCTCTGAAGGGCTTGATTTGTTCACAATACAACCCCCCTCGCCCCGGTGACTGCTGCATATCGAACTCAGCAGCTTGATCGCTTGTAGGCAGGGCTCCATATAAGGCGAGTACCAGACCTTTTTATGCATGAAAATACTCCAGCTTTATTATTTTCCTGGGTACATTTACACACAGGTTTAGAGTAGAGGGCAGTGCAAAGGTCCGGTTACTTTACTTGACAGAAACCAGAAGGCTTCTTGTGATTTTTAGCTACATGGATGTAATTGCAAGCCACCTCTGAAACAATGTATTTCTTTTAAGCCTTTCAAAACTGCACACTGATAAAAGGAATGGTTTCTTTCCATTCAGCCTCAGAAGCACTGTGCATGTTTTCCTAGAATTTTAGGATTGTATAATTAATAAGATGGAAAACTAAGTTGCAATTGAGATTTATTTTTGCATTGCATTTTTTTATGCATTTTTTCCAGTGAAAGCAAACCAGTATTGCACAATTCTATTGTTCAGAGTTCCTGTAGTGTGTGTAATCGCGCAGAAGCAGATCATTTTTACACTTATAATTTAATTTACACTCTAATTATAAAAACAGCCCGTAAAATGATGACTATGCACAGTGTAGTTTACATCCATTCAACCTTGCAGTCAATGGGGTACATTACTATAAATGGTCAGTGGCAGAAGAAAGAGTCTTTGCTCAAGGGTGAGTAATTGTCATTACACTAATCACAGGTGTTCTAGCCTCTCAAATCTTCAAGACTACAAATAAAACATCCAAAACCTGACTCTCAAAAGTGCAAGCGCTGTTCAAAAACGAAAGAAGGTTACATTGGTAATTGAAATAGAAACTCAGCAAAACCTGCCTCTGTGATAATCCAGATAGGTATTTAACTTTATGTAGCGCTTCATAAATGGTTCGTCATACATCTAGGTACTGTGATCATTATACCTCAGTCGATACTCTGTTAACCAAGCTCTGAAGGATGTTAGCTAATAAGATAGCTTAGCTAATTGAGCACTCGTTGCTGCAATCTCTGCGGGTTGCAGGTTCGAATCCCGGCAAGTCCAACTCAGCCTTTTGTCCTTTCGAGGTCGATAAAGGAGTACCGACTTTGGTTTGGTGGTAACTGTGATAAATATATTCTATGTACAGCTCTTTGCCAAAAGAGCTATATAAATAACCATTTGACCACTAGATTAGATATAGAATTTAGCATGGAGTCCTTGCCTCTCTGCACTGTTGTATTATAACATTGGCATACCGTTGGGTAGTAATAGCTCCAGGAAATTAGGACTTTCATTAAACGTCAAAATACAATTCTGCTATCGAATCTCAAAACGCACAATACAAATTCATGTATGGTTTACTATATAATTGGCTAGATTTTTGTGATTTCAACATTTAAATATATACAGGAGAGATGAAATGGCCAGAAATAATGAAAGGTGTATTCTGTAACAATGCAGAAAGCTGCCGCATAGTAATGATTTCCATACAGTTTTTTTCACACGTCGGCTGGATGTGGCATACATTTTGCTCTCTTGCGATGGAGAAAAGTCATTTTTACTCTCTTAAAATCACATTTACTCTCAAAGTTTAAAAATTAAGATTAAAATACTCCCACCTCAAAATCTTATCAGGAGCACTGCTTGTTAGGTATACTCCACCAAAGGTTCACTTCGTTCGCACCCCCCTTTGGTGAATTGGAAAGTTGGACAGTATACCAGCAACGTTGGATAAATGTGGGACGGCATGACAGCAGACCCATATCTTTAGGGCATACAATGACCCCAATTCACATTGTTACAGTGCCGCCACTTACACAACATCATCACACAACTTTATCAGTAATGTTGGTTAATGAACTTGAAACGCCTTAGGAATTGCAGTTTGGACAGTATACAATTAAAGTGGCTGGAATGACACCAGAACCATGTCTGTAGGACATATGATGACCCCAATTTCAAGCGTTACAAAAGTCCACAAAATCGTCACTTATGATTTTATATTATAGGGTAGATGTTCTAGCTGTCAATGACACGTAAATGCATTTAAAATGACGGTCAGTGTGATTGAAACATGGAAACACCAGTATTGTCATTGTATGAAGTCCTGTAGAAGTCATAGGCCAAAATGTGTTGTTACTTGCCTTCAGTTGTACATTTGTCATAGAGTGGGAGGGGAGGGGAGGGAGGGAGGGGAGGGAGGGAGGGAGGGAGGGAGGGAGTGAGTGGAGGGTTCCTTTAGCTGACCAAGTTGGTGGTCATTCATTAGTGGCAACTGTTTGTGTGCACTATAGGATGCCTTCCGAAAAGCCTGCATGCCCAGCGTGCGCTATTTGTTCTGGGACATGTAGTCCTCATAGTGGTAAAATAATTAGCTTCAGCTGTGAGAGTAAAACACTCTAATAACAATTTTTAATGTAAAAACGGCATGGGGGAAACCCCCAAATATTAAATGAGTAACCACAATTAGTGCATACATTAGCCAGCACTAATTGCACTCGTTTCCTGCATACAAAGATACAATTATATAGAAATATATGCATTGAAAGGCAGGGGTATAAATGAAAACATTACTCTAATACACAAATTCCTCCAATGTTAAATCTGCTGTGTACTGAATGCATTTAAAATAACTTTGTGGATTGAAACCTAGGGCCCACTTGATTTGGGTGTTACCCTGTTTAAAACCCTGGTTTCCAATCTATCGAGGGGGTATACATGATAGGATCTCAACCATGCTAATGGTAACGCCTGAATCTGAATGTTTGTGCTTGAAAGGACTGCCTATGTTGTACATTTTTGTGTCCAGCGCATGCAGGTGCTTCAGCCCCCGCTGAATGGCGAGTAGCCACCTAGTAGTGAAGTGATAAACCGCACTGTGAAGGCTGTCCCTAGCGTGCATCTGAGGTATGTTTGGCCCAAAATAGCACCATGGACCTAGTTTATTTTTTTCATTTATAATTTTATAGAAATATCTGTACAAATGTTGCTCTGAAATGCAGTGAAGAGTGACTCGAGCCTGTATTTACTCATGTACAGAATACATGAGTGATTCAGCTGGGTTCGAAATTGAGGGGAGCTGGGAGCTATTTCGCTCCTGCTTATAGCCAAAAAGAGCCTGGTTGGCTTCACTGCAACAGCTACCAGGAGATACTTTTAGCCTCCCGAGCCAACTGATGCCAAACAAACATACCTATGGTGAATTGACCCCTGTGCCTTTGAGACAAACTAACAAACATTAGGACACATCTATACAACATTTAAAGCATAGGAGATCATAAATAATGGACAAAATAGGGTTGCATTGTATGTGGAAGTTGCATTTGCCAAAGCTACGTACTAGCTCCTCATTCTCCAGTGGTAGTTCCTGGTCACAGGTTAGTGCTGGATAACAAGGAGCTGCTTTTAGCTCTTGCTTGGCCAATCTTAATTTCGATCCCTGATTAAGCAAGTACGCAACAGGGCTGCTTTAAAGTGAAGTGGATTCCATCTATTGAGAAGCAGCTGGCTGTCACATGTGAACATGACCGAAACTAGTTCTGATCACTCGAGCCAGTTCAGACCATGGCTTCGTGTATTAGAGGGAGTATGATTGCTTCCAAGAAGGCATTCACTGTACTGCGTGGGTGTGGTTTAAAAAAATAATAATAAAAATCCATGAATTCGCTTGTGCAAGGAAGAATGTTACTTCGTTCCAAGATTGATAGTTAACCAGTCCACTACGATTCTGCAAGGCAATGGTATTCACCCAAATCCTTCAGTGCTCCTCAGAAATGTGCACATGGCCAGACATCTCACTCTCTCACTCTCTCTCTCTCTCTCACTCTCTCTCACTCTCTCTCACTCTCTCTCACTCTCTCTCACTCTCACTCTCTCTCACTCTCAAATTTGGGGGGGGGTTACACGCCCTAAACCCCCGTGGCTCACCCACTTTGGTGACAGTGTGCTTGTGTGCATGTGGACAAATGGGGGCTGCAAGTTACGTAGTAGCAACGTTTTATCTCTGAATCTATAGAACTGTATTTCCCCTCAACCCACGCTTGTTTTATGCGCCACACTTGCTTGACCATCCGAAAAAAGCTGACGTTGAAAGCCCTTTAGTTCGTGCTCGCTCACATCATTCTGTAATCTTGACTTGAGCTTTGCTTCATTGGCCTCTATATCCCAAGCTTTGTATTCTGTCGATGGTAATCGTTGATTTTACCAGCTTTTTCCTGAATTGGTTTGACTGGAACTTTGTGTACGTTTCTGAAAGCGTAACGTGTATTATTTGGTGACCAAGACCTATTTCGGGTGCAAGCATGTGATATTTCAAATGGTACCCGTGAAAATGCTGAAATTGGTGTTTTGTGTCTTCTGTGTGTACTCTCGGAAGACCAGTTTATTCGTGTTAACATCCAGCATCCCGCTGTGACCCCTAGAACATCTGCCCACGTTACATGAAACCAGAATGAGCAAGTCCCCACCAGTATTTCCAGAGCAGTTTAATCTCCAGCGTTACCTTTTTCCTTTTATAAAAGCCACCAAAAAATGCTACTCTCCTCCACTACCATAACCTTTGAACATTATACAATTGAAATTAAAAACCAACCAAATAACATAACGAAGTGTACCTTTACAGACAGACGTTGGGATAGCGTTTTGGCACTCTGAGGTAGTCCAACATATTTTGCCGTACCTCAGATGGCAATACCACCACCTCCAAGTTTGTAGTGTCTATTAAACACTTATCTGATACTTATCCTGCCCAGACAGTCTGCTTATTATCTAATCGCCTCTTTCCTTATACTGGCTGTGCGGCTTCTTATCAGTTGCACTGTTATACAATGGGTGTGTGTTTTTCTTTTTTTTTAATTATTTTTTTGTGTATAGAGCAAAATGAGGAACTAGAGCACAACTCATTAAGTAGCCTTTTCAATAGACCATGCTAGCGGGTGTTAGTAACTGTCTGACTGTCCAGGCGAGCACTAAAAAGGGGTACTCTTTTTCAGTACCTATTTTCTGTTGTATTCAAAACCCCGAATTGCATTAAGTGTAGCTTTAGTCCGTCTTCCGTTAATGCATTCTGGAAAGCAGGGTCACACAATATGCATTAGGACTCCCATCGGCCCATACGGTTTTCCGTTACTTTCACAGATAATCCTTTGAAATCTCCATTATGTTAATGATTCTAGGAAATTCAATGCTGGATCGTCACTTCTGCCCACCTGCTACAGAGGAAGACCTGATGCTAGCCATTCTTGGACAAGGGAGAGACTTGGCTCCGAAGCCAGCATGCAGTAGGCAAACCACTGAGCTGATAGAGAAGTGGTGTGCTATCGGGAACATGAGTGTCTGAAAGTGCAAGGCGGCTAGACTGGCAGTAGCACGGATGAATGTGGACATGAAAGCAGAGATGTGTAGCACCCCAGGTTTTGTATCCTTCTGTCCTAGTGAAGGTGCATCCTGTGCCTTGCCTGACCGCACAAGGCAGCCAGAAAGCAAAGGTGGACTGCTTCGGTCTGGGTTGTGGAGTGATCGATCTTGTGGAGCATGTTGTACAGACCACTAGACCATGATCTAGACCACTCAAAGGCAAATGGCGTGACACCTCTTTATTTCCACAACAGAATGGACATGCTTATGTGAGAGACCGTGCCTAAAAAATACCAGGGGAGCACCTATTCTAAATTAAACTAAAAGGTGGTACCTTTGTGCTTCATGTTGTCCCCTCATGATTGAAAATAAAGATCAAAAACCTTTTTAATAACTGCATGGCTGGCGTAATCTTAAAATAAATGTCCATAAGATAAAGCCAACAGAAAAGTAAAACGTAATCTCTGTCTGTGGCCTACTGGCTAACCTAAGCTAATAACCTATAACGTCCCAAGGACTGGCCAAAGCAAACCGTTCTTTAACCCTATCCATAGTATATTCAAAAACGAATAAGTGTTCCAGGGTAGATGGCTGTAATAGGTACTCGGTCTGGACTCTTTGCGGCTCTGCTTCCACCATTCTGGGCCTTTTCCCTGACATTCTCTTGTTAAGCCTCTGCAGGCCGTTGCAATATTCACTCGTAGGCTTTTCCCCGCTGTCTGGTCTTCAGGATTCTCTGGAGGTCATACTAGACCTTTGTTTTATCAGTTGTTAAATCAGGTCTCTCCCTGACCTTATGTATCTCAGGATTCCCTGCAGGTCAGAACAGCTCTCTCCTGAATATTGGGTGTCGGGATTCACAAGGGGACTTTGGCATTAATGGATATCTTTACCACCTCATTTGGGTTCCTTTTCATGCAGCTGCAATGCTCTGGCCCCAGGCCTCTAGGCTTTGCTGTTGGAAAACCTCAGGCTCTGGCTTTCTAAATTGCACTCTGGGATTTAAGAGGCCCAGCAGTCCCTCTCGCCATGCTTTCCAGGGAATGCGTCCCTCCACCTCCCCAGGCGTGCACTGACTTCCTCCAGGCAGCAGTCCCGCCAGCAGTCTTCCCTTTTATAAAGGAGGCATCAGAAAATACAGCTGCTTCATCCGAGTCCAAGACAATGAATGAATGAATGAATGAATGATTCAGGGTTCGAAATTGCCAGGAGCTGGGAGCTATGTAGCTCCTGGTTATTGCCAAGGGGAGCCTAGTTAGCTTCAAACCAACATCGCCCAGGAGCTACTTTTGACTCTTGGGGCAAGTAGTGCCATTAAGTGACGTTAAGAGCATATTGGATCACATGAAATGAACACAAGATTAGCGTTTGCATCTTGTACAAAGTTAAATTTGCTGTGACGTCTGTACTAGCTCCTGGTCCGCCAGAGGGAGCTCCTACCTAACTGTTTATACCAGATACCTAGGAGCTGCTTTTTGCTCCTGGTCAACGAATCCCAATTTCGATACCTGGAATGTACTGCTCCCCCACCCACTTTTTAATAACTTTATTTAATTACAACCATGCAGACAGCTGACATCCGATAAATCATAGCTACAGAAGATATGAACGTACTGCCCCTTTCATACTACTGAGGCTGCAGGGTGTTTTCTAAGGTTTACTCTGGTTCTTCCACCTGTACTGTTGTATTCCTCCACGGGCTTGGCTCTTCCTCTTATTAGTCTTTATTCTCCTCATCTGATTTATTAGTTGAGGATTGTGATTGATTCATGGGGTCATGGCTTTTATTGGGGTTTGATTGGACCTGCAACATTTTTTAAGCATCTGCGGTGTGCAGCACTATTTTAGGAATTCTGCATATTGAACCAGGTGACTCTGCATCGCTGCAGACCTTTCTGCTAAGTGCACCAATTGCCCCTGGTTTCGGTGAGCTTTCCACTGATTCTCTATTCCAGTCCATTGAACTGGTCTACTTGAAAGGGAATTCCTGGGTGTGGGACTACATTGGGGGCGGGGGAAAGAGATTGCTGGGGAGTGTAGTGTGCTGAGTGGAGGCTATCAAATGAAGTGACACAGGCTCATGAACTGAATAGAGCACAGTCTGAGGGGAACCAGACTACTGGGAGGCCCTCCCCAGTCACTTACTGGGTTCACATCCTTAAGCGGCCAGATCAATACCCTCCTCAGTGTCTCACTCCCCTGATAAAGGAATGTGTGGAGTACCCCCCCCCCCCCACCTCAACACAATGTGTAGTTGAATGAAATGGGGGCTGGCCGCGGGCTGCACTTTACAGGGCCTCCAAAAATGGACCATCTAGGAAAGCCAGATTTGGTGATTCCAGCAGTTGCTTAGAGAGCTTCAACCACCAGCGTGTCACACATGCCCCTGCGCGATGCTTTCTTGGTGGGTGGCTGATGCGTTACCTAGTGCCTAAGGCAACACCGCATTAGGGGGTCCCATGTCTCATCATGACCTGCACTGGAGCCTTGCATCCGGAAAAACTGGCGACATGGGCGCTGCCATGTTTGTAGCCCGGCGAATGCACAGGGGATCAGCCGTGTGCTTCAGAGCATGTGCACTATGCAGTGAGCTCCGAATGGTGATGGACGCGAGGCTAGCCTTTCTTCAATGTCAGCAGTTAACATAGCATGGCAGATCATGCTATTGCTCCCGTCTCAACTCTGCCTAGTGCCTTGTGTGAGTGACGCTTCCTTTTGTTGCCTTATCTTGCTTCTTACTTTGTCTGTTTCTCCCTTTCAGTCATTCCCAGAGCAGAAGACAGGAAAGATCTTTCCTCCTCCAACTATCTAGTCCCTTGCTGGTTGCCTTACCTTTGCTTGTGCTGCCTACCTGTTCGGCCATCTAGCTTCACCTGATTCTTGGCTTCTGCCCATCATACTCTAGAGGCTGTTCAAGATTTACATCCTGGTCTTCCACTCTTTGCTCTGTAAGGAAGGCCTAGTATCACAAGTATGACTGACACAAATGTAGTTCATGGGTATTTATTGAACTATTGTTGGGTTGGAAAAACAAAAAACGCCTATCTAAACCTAAGTTCTAATGATGGGAGCAAGCTACAACCATCAAAACAAAAGAAAACACTGTCCTAGTCATGTCTTGTCGAGTAAAAAGGGTCTGTGCTAAAATAAATTATTGCTAAACCTTACTCTAAATAACAAAAGGGTGTGGGGTGTTGCAATGTATAAAGGAAACAGTGTAAGATGAACAAAAGGTCCATGTGGTATAGGAGTTCAAAATTGCTGCACTGTAGCTTCCCCATCCCCATGTTTTAGCAAGGGACAAGGCAGAGCAATATCAGCATAGCGTCTCTATATACTTTATCAATTCTTTCTTCCACAGTGCCTGGATCAATACAACGAAAATAATACAACTCAAGAGTTCACTTCTTTTGGCCTCTCTCAGCCGGGATCACCCGTTTGTTCCATTTTTGTTTCACAATGGAATCTCCCTCAGCCAGGCTCAGATTACCTTCCTTTTTGATCACATAAGGTCCTCCTTGATCGGGCTCAGACCTGACACTTTAACAACTTCCTTCTTTCCATATAACCAAACTGACGACTTTAGACTGAGCAAGGGATTTGACTGTTATCTTTGCCTGACCACTTTGTCCCCATCAATGGTTCAGTTTGCATGTTACTGTCAGGCAGAGATCATTTGACTGGGCACCCACGTGGTGCCGGACCACTCTGCTACTTAGTATCGAACATTCACTTATGAAAGGTTCAAGGAAAACATTTATCGGCTTTCCCCTTTTATTCGCGTCTTAGATCAAACGCCTTATGTGACACTTTGATACCGCCCTCAGCCTGGTTCACACAGTTGCCTCAACTCACCGGATGTTTGCAAGGTTTTGCTCGTGGCTTTGATCGTGGAGTTGACAGCGATAACCCGGCGGCTGCGCTTCTCCCCTGGATCGCTCTGGTATCTTTGAGGTACCTTACCGAATCTGAAGGCCTTTCTTCTTCTCCACTTATTTGCTGTTTCTGAGTCTTCAACAGCCCAACAATCGTTTGTCAAACAAGCCGAGGGTTCTTCTCTCCTTGTTTTCTCCCTGCACCCTGTTCCCATCAAAGTCCCCCACCAGCCACAAACGAGCCAGTCTGGACTGCCCCAACTTGGTGATCCGTTCCTTTTTACATCTCCCCATCAGTGGCAACACCTAGCTAACTTCCACCGTTATGTTCCCTGTTTCAAGCCTTGGCAGTCCTATACTAATTCCATGTTGGACACTTGAAATGCTCCAAAAACATCTTCTGGAACAAGGGTCACTCGGGGTATTGCGCCTCGCCCCACTCCCCCCGCATCTCGATTTCCCCCAACATGATTTGCAGAACCACCACTGATAGCAGTCGTCTCCCATCCGTAGCCACCTCCCATACCCTTGACCAACACTTGATCATTTGTTTCATTATTTTTACACCCCAAAACTCATAACCCTAATGACATTTCCGATGAAAGGCTGCTTCTGGCAAAATAGCCAACGTGGTGCAGGCCCCTTCTTTCCCTTATTACGTAGCCTTCCCAGTCTTTCCTTATTTCCCAGCTCCCTTAGTTAACTCACACCATTTCCCCTTATTACCTCCATGCCTTCTGATGCATTCCCCTCGTCTACAGTGCCTGGGAGCCTTCCAGCAACTGGACCGCCATCCTTCACAGTCAGTTACAGCTTCTGCGTTTCCTATTTTACTGGCGTCTGCCGTTGCTCTGCTTCCTGACCCAATTTACAGAATCCTGAGTGAACAAAACAAGGCATCAGCCATGCAATTCTGCTGGCCAGGGATGATGATGATGATGATGATGATAATAATAATTGTAACATGAAGCACAAGGTTTATCCATAAGCCTTCCAAAATCAATCCAGGATCACAGCACCCACTTATACCTTATGTAATGCCCGTTCACCACCACCTTTCTGTCACTTTACCCACAGGAAGGCTATGCCATGTCTCTTTCTCTCATTTATTTATTACATTTGTATAGCGCACCTAACCCTCAGGTATCTGGGCGCTTGAACTTAGGAATATGGTTACATTAGCAAAGCTTGGTTGTACAGTTACAGGTATAGTAATGATGCACGTTAGCAGAATAGGTGGCGCGGTTTGAGAAACTTAGTTGTACATTACTGTTACAATGCAGGTATAGAGATAGTAGATGTTAGCCGAATAATCCGTGGGTTAGGGGGCCACCTGGCCATCTAGCGCTCCTTGGTGTAACAAGGTTGATTCTTGATATCCTGATTGAAAAGCCAGGTTTTACATTTTTTGTGGAAGTACCATAGTGAAGGGTCTGTCCTAAGATCCGTTGGCATAGCATTCCAATAATTGGCTACAATAACGGGGAAGCTAGATCTGCCTGCTTTTTGTCTTTTGTATCTTTGTGTGGTCACTTGCCCCAAGTAGGCTGAGTGGGTTGGTCTGGCTGATTCCGCTTGGAGATCCGGTTTGACAAGTATCGCGGAGCGGTGTTGGATAGGCATTTGTGGGTGAGCAAGAGTATTTTTAATTTAATACGGTCTCTGACTGGTAACCAGTGGATTTTTCTTATGATGGTGGTTATGTGCTCTTGACTTTGGGATATTGAATGCAGCTCCGATGGCGTTATTTTGAGCAATTTGGAACATCTTAATATTTTTCATGTAGGAACCTGCGAAGATGGCATTGCAATAGTCTATCCTGGAGAGGATTAAAGCTCTGGCCAAATCGAGGCGGTTCTCCGTGGTAAGGTATAGTCTACATGCAGTGATAAGTTTGGCAGTGTAAGTTAAGGCCGAGGTGATGTAATTAACTTGGCGGGACATGGTAAGTGATGAGTCAAAGTACACTCCTAGCGTCTTGACTTCTTTGACTACCGTAATGCTATTTCCATCTTTGTCGAAAAGTTTGTTAGGATGGTGGGAGGTCCTGTGTTTTGCTGGAGTGCCTATAATCGGGATCTCTGTTTTATTGTCATTAAGACAGAGCTTGTTTTGGGCCATGCAGGCCTGAATGGCGAAGTAGATTGCGTTTAGTGTTATAGAAACGGTTTCCTAGTCCCCTTTGATAGATAGTAGTATTTGGGTGTCAGCATAATTTGTGTATGTCACGCCCAGTTTGTCTAATCTATCAAAGAGAGGTTTTGTTAATGCGTTGTACATTGTGGGGAATATGCATGATCCCTGAGGCACTCCGCAGGAGACCAGTGTAGTGCATGCAGCCGCTGTGGATGAGAAGACACTCATGGAACGGTTTGAGAGGAACAATTCGATCCAATTGATGGCGTTGTTGGGGAAGTGAGCATTGTTAGCTAGGTGGAAGCATAAGATGTTGTAATTTACAAAGTCAGATGCCGCTGAGACGTCCAGTAGGAGAAGGATGGCTAGGTAGCCCCTGTCTCTTATCTGATCCGTTTGGGCTTTTAGATCTTCCGTGGCCGTTTCTGTGCCGTGGCCTGGGTGGAAGCCTGATTGGTGAAGGCCAAGAAGGTTGCGGGTTTCAAGGTAGTTCTGATTTGTACATGGGCTTACCCTATCTAGAATTTTTAGGAGTAATGTCACCGTCTTAATCGGCCTGTAGTTGGATGGCACGTTGGGGGTCTAAAGTTGTTTTTTTTCTCAGTAAGTGGAGTACCCAGTCTTCCATAAAGTTATCTGGTACTTTATTAGAGGCAAATTAGTTATTTATTAGTCATGTAATGAAGGGTACCAGGTTGTCCGTGCACTCTTTGATAAGCATGGCTGGACAGATGTCACCTTGACATCTCGATGGTTTTACGCCTCTCCTCTATGGTAATAGGTGAGAATTCAAACTTGGGAGGGAGAGGGGGAGGTTTAGGTGGGTTGTTTCCCCATGGGCTGGACTGGAACAATAAGTTTCAGTTTTTTGATTGTTTTAAATTGATCTTGAGTTGGAGGGAAGAGATTTTGTCAGTGAGTGCTTTTTGTATATTTTCACACCAGGCTTGGTCCTTTTTACAGAGGTCTGGGTTTGTGACAGTGATTCTAATTTCCGTAGGACTGAGAAAAGCTCCTTAGTACCAGAATTGGCATTCTCTATGCGCCTGTTGTATGCGTTGCTCTTTGCTAGAAAGATGGCTTCTCTATATTCAATAGCTAGTGCAGTGAATTGTTTTATTGTTGTCCGGTGTTTTTTTTTTCGAATTGCTTTCTGCCTTTTTTTGTTTCGTTCCGTAGGTATTTGAATTCTGGCGTGAACCAGTGTCTGATATGGGATTTGGGTTTAGCTTTGCAGTTACCAATGGGTGCCACTTTAATTGCTGCCTCCATAGTTTGGTTGTAGGTGGCTAGCAAGGAGGATGGAGCAGCAGTGTTCCCCAAGTGTGTGGTGTGTGGTGTGAGTAGCGGTAGCATGTTGTTCGGCCTGATGTTGTGGTAGTTGCAAGTGCAATGGTGGTAGGGGTGTGCCTGAGTGCATGCATTGATTGAGAATAGTATTGTGTTGTGGTCTACCATGGGCACGGATTGTTATTGGTGATGTGTAGTGCAGTTATGGTCTGCAAGCCGTTCAAGCGTGCAGCCTTTAGCATGTGTGGGACCTGCGGTGCACAGAGAAGTCTTGTATTTCTATGAGTTTGGCCAGGGTTGTGGCTTGGGTGTCGGAGCTGTCATTAAGACCTAGGTTAAAGTCTCCAAGGATGAGGACTTTTGAAGTAGGGTTTAAGCCTGTAGCCAATAGTGCAGCAATGTCCACATCAAAGAAGGAAATGGGGCCTGGTGGCCTGTAGATGAGAAATGTAGTTAGGGAGGCAGTAGCTGAGATGGACATTTTGGTGGACAGTAGTTCTCCTGACGGGAAGGCAGGATTGGGAATTTCTCATATGTTGAGGTTCATTTTGTATATGTAGGCAATACTGCCCCCTTTAGCAGTGGTTCTATCTTTCCTAATGATAGAGTAGCAATCTGGCAGGGCGTGGGCAAGGGAAGGCCCTGCTGCTGGGGGCAGCCACGTTTCTGTAATGGCGATAAAGTCTAAGTCATTGGTGGCAATGAAGTCAGATATGTCAAGGCCGCGTGATGGGACAGATCTGGCATTGATAAGGGCTCCCTTAGTATGTGTAGATGTGTTACTGTCTATTTCCCTGTTGAGTGTTGCATTATTTTAGTTGGGGCAGGTAATCTCATAGGCGCTGTTAGTTGATTTTTCTTAGTCTGGCTCTGCAGGGCAGTAGCAGTAGGTGCCATTAAGTTATTTGTAGGTGTACTCGAATGAAATTGGTTGGCAAGGGAATGCGTAGTTGTGAGTTGGTTCAGGCTTCTGTGAGGTTTTTTGTCCTATCCCGAAGTCTTTCATTTGTCTGTCAAATGGTAAGGAAGGAGGTTCCTGTGCAGTCATTATGCTGCTTAGGCAAAGTTTTGCCATGAAAGTGGGTTGGAAGTGGGGAAGGGGAATACTTTGGTAGTGGTATCCGAGGTGTCATTATTGCGGGTTTCGAATTGCATGATTAGGCCCTTGTTCTGCCCACCACCTGCTGTTCCAGTAAATGCCCAAGCCGCATCAGAGATATTCCCTACTGTCCACTATACCAACTCATCACACCATTGTAGCCCTTCAGAAACCCCAATCATGCGTCCAGATCTCTCATTAGTCTGGCTATCATTTGTGATGTGGCTTCCTATTGCCTTCCATAGCCATTACTGTATGCTTGCAGAAATACCTGCTTGCCAACATCTCGCAACCTCTACATGTTTTGTTGGAGACCGGTTCTACCCCAAGGAACATAAAACAATGCAGACTGTGTTCGTTTGAGCCATCCCAGTTGGTCTGCCAGCTCTTCAAGCTCCTTTAAAACTGTGTGTGTGTGTGTGTGTGTTAGTTAGTGTTATATATATAATCTATCTCCCGAAGCCCGGCTTTAGGGGGGGGGGGAAAACGCGTCATAGTTAGGGGACCTCCCCTTGCCTCATCCCTCGCCTGTTCTCTAAATAAACTTTTGTATCATTCATCTTCCACTGTGTCAGAGTGGCGAGTGCTACAGGGAGAATATGTATGTGTATATATATATATATATATTTCTGAGGCTTGTAGAATCTGCTTAGATCACATGCTGTGCATAGGCCGACATCTAGTGGAAGCTGCGGAGTATTCGTTTTGTTTTTTTTCCGAAAATGGGCGTCGACTTAGGGCGTGCCAGTAATACTATCCCTAGTGTGACGTCCACTGTACCCATGATCCCTCGCGCGTGTAGGATCCCCATACTTGTCGGAAGCATAGTTGCGGAGTTCCCTGGCTTTCAGCCATTTGTCATTAATTATAAAAAATTTCCCTGTTTCTCTTATCCCACGTCGAGACTCCAAAGATGGACGCCGGTACTGACTTCACGACAGACTTTGGGCCTTGGAAGGCCTCTGGCCTCGGCCCTGTAAGTAGAGTGGGGGGTGGACATACTCGCACTTGTTTATTTCCTACATACATTCGCCCGCTGCCATATATTAACATATGGAGAGTACTCGATTTTAATTCTGCCCCAAGTGCAACCATAAGTTCCCTTGGGTAGATGAGCATAACGCCTGTAAATCTCTGTCTGCCTAGGGACCACCCCGAAGCCAATTGCAGAGCGTGTAAGCTCTTTAAAGCTAAAACACTTAAGGACTGCGCCACCAAACGTTGGGCCCATTACACCAGGAAACTCGAGGCCATGGACGCTGTGGGTTCCTTCAGTGATGGCAGCAACGCCGCCATTTCGGACCGTGAGGGTACTGGAGTGTTGTTAGACACCCAAGCGTGAGCCCCCGACCTCGGAGGACTGTCCGGCGGGGCAGTTATGAGGACCACACCCGGCGGCATGAGCGCTACCCATACACCTACATCTAAACACAATAACCCCTGCCGAGACTTGGCACGTGTGTCGAGCGATCGGCAGAAAAAGGCACAAAGAGAGCCGTCCGCAGAATCGGTGTCCTCTGGGCATTCCAGGTCTTGATTGCCTCATGACACACAGCAACCGTCTACGATTGCTAAGGGTGCCACGCTTCCTAAAGTCATGGAGCTATGGTCGTCAGAAGACGAATCCGACCTCAACCCCCAAGCAGCACGTTCAAAGTCGACTCCGGCAATTCGTTCCACGTCTGCCTCCCGAGTCTCGATGTCCCCCCCTCTAAATTTCTAGACCCTACGGAATCCACCTCCGAATCTCGACACCAGGCATCGAAAGATTCAGGGAAGACCAAGGAGTCGGGGAAACATGCCTCCACACATGGTAAGGGGGACAAACAACATAAAAAACATCTGAACACCAGGTTCAGAAGGACAAATGTAGATCTTCTGAAAAAACCAAGACCCCTGTCACTAGGCCCAAGGCTGAAGACATCCACAGAGTGATGAGGAGAATGTCTTTTTTGGCAACTTTTTACGAGAAGAATCCTGATCACTTTCTGAGCTATCAGAATACCCGTACTACCTCTACTCCTTCTGGATCCAAAGACCCTCAGCCTCCTAGTAAGAGACCTTGCACTGAGACTCCAGCTCAGGGCCTGATTTCAGACCCATTCACTATTCAACCTTATCTTCAGTATAATGAAGATCCAGACATACAGAGACTGGACGACCAGGCAGGGGTCGAATATTATGGGGACGATGAGGACAAGGAAGTCGAGGCAGAGGCCTATGGTCTCTACTCCCCTATTCCCAAGGACCCACCGGAGAATGACTCGCCTGTGGATAATAAGCCATTATTGAATGAGGTCTTAGCTAAAGCTGCAGAGCACTTTCAGATAGACACTCAAGGGGCTCAAGAAGAGAGGGACTTTGCAGAAGAAATTATGGGGGATAGGAAATCCATTGCCCAGGCCATACCAATTCTGAAATCCATTCAACGCAGAATAGACCCCTCCCTCCCTCACCCCTAACCTTACCCGGGCAGTCAACCCAAGAGAGAAATTATTCATGGCCGCCTCCTCCGACCCACTTTATATAAGGGGTTAGCTTTAACCCGACTCATTGGTGGTCACAACCACCAGAAAAATGGCGGGTATACCTCTAGCATCCTCGGAAGCTCATCCAGACCAAGAGAGCAAAAGGACATATGGGCTAGGAAGGAAAGTGGCTTCCACCTCCGCTTACCAGGCAAGAATTGCTAATACCACCCCTCTGCTGGCAAGTTACAATTGTCACCAATGGGAGCAGGTAGCTGCCCTCATTGCCTCCACACCTGAACCTCTAAAGGGCCAGTTGGCCCAGATTGCGTCAGAAGGGAGATCGGTGTCCGGGTGCATTCTCAAGGTGACTTTTGACGCGGTGGACAGTGCAGGCCGGCTCATCGCAGAGAGCACAGTCACCAAGAGACACGCTTGGCTAAGGCAGTCGGGGTTCAAACCCGAGACACAAGCCACTCTAATCGACATGCTGGTGGAACCAAATGTCTTGTTTGGGAAAGCAGTGGAAGAGGTATTCAAAACAGCCAAAGACGAATATAACACCCTTACGTCCCTTGGACAGCTAACCAATAAATTCACGAACCCGCGGCCAAAATTCCCAGTGAGGGTCAAATTACTCTCAAGGGCAAGGAACATCGTGGGGAGGCAACCAACAGTCTACCCAGAATTTCGCCAGAAGTCAGAAAAGGGGCTGTGGTAGAGGGAGAGGCAGCCCAGGTAGAGGTATTACGCCTCCCAACAAACAGTGACGCTCCGCTCAGGGTCCCTTCCCATTCATCTCCAGTAGGGGGGGACGCATTTCCAGCTTCACCTACGCATGGGAAGGGATCACATCGGACAGATGGGTGCTGTCCACAGTGTCCGTGGGATACTGCATTGAACTGTTGCAGCGCCCCGCGACCATCCTCCAAGACAGAAAATGCACTCCTTGGAGCACCAAACAATCCTCCTCGAGGATATCGTCCTTCTTCCTGCAAAGGACACGATAGAACTCGTCCCGAGCAACAAGGTAAACCAGGGTATTTATTCATCTTACTTCCTTGTGCCAAAAAAAGATCTAACAATGCGCCCAGTATTAGACTTGCGCCCTGCAAACAAGTATGTCAAGCTTCAAAAATTTCGCATGACTATCCTCCAAGAAGTAATTCCCCTACTAAGAAAAGGAGATTACATGGCAACATTGGACATGAAAGATGCCTATTTTTATATTTCCATGTTCCCAGCACACAGAAGATTCTTTCACTTCAAAGTGGACAGTCGGCACCACCAGTTCAATGTGCTGCCCTTCGGTATAGCCTTGGCTCCAAGGGTATTCACCAAGGTACTGAGGGTGGTGGCGGTGCACCTACGCAGGGAGGCAATCCCAGAGTACCCTTACTTGGACGACTGGCTCATCTCGGGGGAATCCCCAGTAATTTGCAGATCCAACATCCAAAGAACGATCAACCTCCTCTTCGAATTGGGCTTCTCAATCAACGAGAAGAAATCAAGCCTGGTGCCAAGCACCTTCAAACAGTTCCTAGGAGCTGTCCTAAACACTCAAGAGGGGTTGGCCTTTCCATCAGAGGAAAGAATTCGGAACCTACTACTGCAAATTCCTCAATATCAGTCCGGTCATCAGATAAGGGTTCGCAAAGTGAAGTGTTTGTTAGGCATGATGGCGTCATGTATTTACCTGGTTCCATACGCGCGCCTGTGATTGCGTCTCAAGCAGGAATGGTTGGCGAAACAGTGGTCTCAGGCAAGTGGTCAGTGGGACAATCTAGTGGTTGTTTTGCCAACACTAGTACAAAGTCTTCGCTGGTGGTCAAGAGGGAATCTTTCCAAGGGGAATCCCTTTTACGATCCGGAAATGCAGGCTGTAGTCACGACGGACGCGTCCCTGTCAGGATGGGGAGTACACCTCCTTCACCACACAGCTCAGGGCCTCTGGTCTCACACAGTGGCCAAGAATCACATCAACCTGCTAGAGCTTCTGGCAGTCTTCAGAGCGCTTCGAGCGTTCAAACCCCACCTATCTAACCTGTCAGTGCAGATCCTAACGGACAGCACGACTGCAATATTTTACATAAACAAACAGGGGGGCAATCGTTCACCAAATCTGTCCAGGCTTGCCCAGAAAATGTGGATATTGGCACTCAGACGGAACATTTACCTGTCATCTGAACATGTTCCAGGGGATCTCAATTCACTAGCGGACGCTTTGAGCAGAGACCCCTTCCCAGAAGAACACTAATGGTGTCTACACGAAGAAGTCGTAGGAGACCTCTTATCACAGTGGGGTTTCCCCACTATAGACCTATTCGCCACAAGCGAAAACGGACAATGCCCAGGATTCGCATCCAGGTTCCCCCAGCCAGGCTCCATGGGGAACGCTCTATGGAGGAACTGGTCGGGGATGTTTGCCTATGCTTTTCCACCAGACTCCTCTGATGAGGAAGGTGGTCAACAAGATGCACAGGGAATCGATGACGCTCATCCTAGTTGCTCCCATGTGGGCGAGGCAACCGTGGTTCCCGCACCTGCGCAAACTTGCAGTGTGCGAACCCATCAGACTCCCGTGCTGGCACAACCTACTATCCCAGCATGAAGGACAAGCAGTGCATCCTCAACCCAGCTCGATTAACTTGGCAGCATGGCTCCTAAAGTCAGAGTTCGGCCATCTCAATCTACCACAGAGATGCATGGATATTCGAAAAAAATCAAGGAAACCAAACGCAAGACACTGTTACTTTGATAAGTGGAAAAGATTTGTTATTTGGTGCCAGAATCAACAAATCAACCCAGTTGATTGCACTCCTTCCAATATTGTTACCTACATGCTCCACCTGCTGGATGCAGGATTGGTATTTAATTCACTCAAAGTACACCTGGCGGCACTGTCAGCATACACCACCTCCCATAACAAGGTGTCATGGTGTAAGGTGCCAGTTGTCAAAGACTCTATGGAAGGGGTGAAGACTCCACCCTCCAATTTCCAACCCACCACCAGGGTGGGACCTTAATGTGGTGCTTGCTAAACTCATGGTCCCCCTTTGAACCCATGCATAAAGCTAGTCTCAAACACCTGACCTATAAAACGGCCTTCTTAGTAGCCATTACATCCATAAGAAGGGTCAGTGAAATTCAGGCTCTGTCAGTGCAGGATCCTGCATCCTTTCTTTAATGTTCATAAGGATAAACTGGTTCTACGAACTCACCCTAGGTTCTCACCTAAGTTCATTTCATAATTCCATGTTAACCAGTCCATTGAGCTGCCGGCCTGCTTGCAAGAACCCAAAAGCTCTGCTGAGGTGAAACTACACACATTAGATGTGCGAAGAGCGGTCCTCTGCTACGTAGACAAGACCAGACCGCTAAGAAAGACAGATCAACTGTTCGTCTCTGTAGCTACAGGCAAAGAAGGAGATCGAAGGTGCCATCTCTAAATGGACAGGCAAAGAAGGGGATCGCATCTCTAAAGGTGCCATCTCTAAATGGATAGTTAAGTGTATCCAGCTGTGTTACTTCCTTTCAGAATAAACACTGCCTTTTACGCCAAGGACGCACTCTACAAGAGGCACTTGGGCCACTCTGGCTTTCATTGCAAATGTACCCCTTGACACCATTTGCAAAGCAGCTACATGGAGCTCTATTCACACCTTTACTACTGCATTGACACTCATTCCAAGACAGATACTCAAGTGGGACAAGCGGACAACTTCCACTAGATGTCGGCCTATGCACAGCATGTGAATCTAAGCAGATACAAGCATCAGAAATACGATTACGGTGAGTAATGTATCCCATATGTATATATAGGCCGTGTAGTTATGGCTAAATTGCTAAACTCCTAGGCAGAGGACTTTTTCGGCAGCTTATAACTTCGCTCCCCCTGGAGGAATCCTCACCAATCTCTGCAAAAAAAGTATATGGCCGGCTCAAAATTTTTACACCAAGTTGGGTGAGGTTTCGAGCAGGGGGGGCAAACTTATAGGTGGGGTCCCCAAAATATATTTTTTTCTCCATAGACTGAATGGGGAAAAACTTTGCGCACGGCTGCAGCCCGAATGGCTGGATGAATTGTCACCAAATTTGCAGCAGGGCTTGGGTCAGAAAGTGTACTTTTGTGTGTTTGGTTCAATATCGAGCCAATACTTTGGTTGCAAAGGACTGAATTGTACGTCCCAAAAAATAGGTGATATCTGGGTCCGCGTAGCGGACCGATTTCCATGTTCGCTCCGCGGACCGAAGTCACATTGGCCTGCGGTACGCCGTGCAGTCTGCGAACCTTGGACGCGGCCGGGGGTTGGATGGAATGAAGCGTGATGTGCGTCAAAGATTTTGGGAAACGCTGCCGTGGTGTATCGGAGGGGAGTGCGCCGGCGGAAGGGTCTGGAAAAAATACTGTACGCCATCTGTTGGCTGCAAGAAGGGAGGGAAATGGTGGGGGAGTGAGAAGTGGGTCATGTGAGATATGTGAATAGGCAGAAGAAGACGGAGGAGTGGCTGCAGTATTCGTGTGTATTGCGCCAAATCGCGGGTACCTAGACAGGCGACTACTTTGTGTGGTGATTGGAGGCAGCTGTTGTAATGTGACCTATTTGCGCTGACCTGTTTCTGTGGTGAGTGGTGGCAAGTGATTTTCAGAAGGGGGGCGATTTGCACAGAACATAGGTTAGGTGGGAGCACAGGTGGCTGTGCTCTGCAGATGGATTGCAGTAGTTGGGCACATGGTGGCAAGCAGGGGTACATGAAGTTGTGCTAGGTCTGTTGGACTATTGGGTGCATGGCCCAAGGCTATAGACCGTAGTGCATGCAGTCAAGAGCCTAGGCCTTCAGCACACCCACCGCAGAAATGCATGTCTTACTCTGGATTCGGTACAGTGTGGTGCTTCCATAGTGTGGTGTGTGGAGATGGGTTGGAGTAGGGCCTATGTTGCGAACAGTATGTGGGTAGGTTGGCAGTGAAATAATACTTTGTGAATGGAAGCGGGCACGGCTGTAGTATGTGAATGAATGTGCACAGGGGTGCAGGACACAGTGGTTTCTTCATACATTATGGTAAAGGTTCCATTTTATTGCTGGACAGCTCCATGGCGGTGCACAGGGTGGGTAGGAGTGCTGGTGGCAGTGGTGTAAATGTGGATTGTCGTACTTGGTGACATGCATGGTGGCATTATGTTGCGGTGGGTGTGTTCAAGGCCTAGACTATTGGGTACATGGCCGATGGCCATGCACTGAAGAGCCTATGGCTTCAGCACACCCACAGCAGTGATGCCTTGGTGACTCTGCATCAGTTAGAGGGTAGCGACTTGTACGGAATTGTTGTGGAGCACTTTTCTGGCACAATAGAGCAGCAGAAGTGAGCTGCCATGCGTGTACGTTTCGTTTTGCAGGTGAGGTCACTTTTAGAACATGGTAAAGTTTTCCTGTGTGGTTGGAGATGGTGCAATGAAACGTCACGCAGTGTGGGCACTGGGCGCAGTGTTTGTATATTGGCAGTATGGAAGAGGGTATGGTTGAAGTCTAACTTATATGTGCTTGGATAGCAGGCTCTGCGCAGATTGCTTGAAGTAGGGGAAATGTTGTGAACAGTTTGTGGGTAGGTTGGCAGTGAGGCAATACTTGAGTGGAAGTGGGTAAAACCATAGTATGTGAATTAAAGGGTGTAGGGGTGCCGGAGACAGTGTAATGTTCATAGAATATGGTAACTGTTGCCTTTTAATGCTGTGTAGCTCCATTGCGGTGTAGAGGTTGGGTAGGAGTGGTGGTGCGTATGTCCACAGTGGTAGCTGGTGACATGCTGACATGCATGGATGCATTACGGTGCCAGGAAATGTTTGCAAGGAGCACACCCACTGCAGCAATGCAGGGTTGACCTAGTATGAGGCGCAGGGTGGTGATGTTTGGAGAATGGGTGTGGAGCACATTGTAGACGTGCTACAGCAGCACATGAGAGTTGAAAAGCGTTTATTGTGCTTTACATGGTTGTGGTGATAGTTGCAACATGCCACAGTATTTGGTGTGCATTAGGAGATGGTGCAGTGAGAAAGTGTACAGTGTGGCTACAGGGTGCAGTGTGTATATAATGTGAGTATGGAAGAGGGTATGGTTGAAGTGCAGCTTATATGTGCTTGGTTAGTGTGCTGTGTGCAGATTTATTGAAGTAGGCCCAATGTTGTGAAGCTTTTGTGCTTAGGTTTCCAGTGACACAAGACTTTGTGAATGGCAGTGGGTAGGGGTGGTGCATGCTGTGGTATGTTTGTGGATTCTGCTAATTGTGACAGTTTTGTGAATGGATGCTCTATGGTGTCGGGGAGTTGGGTAGAAGTGCCAGTACGTATGTTAAGTTTGTGCATATTGTTTGCTGCCCACATTGTTGCATGCATCTATCCATAGTGTTGTGCTGGGTGTGGGCAAGGGCTGCACTGCTGTGTGCATGGCCAAAGGTGTGCTGGGTGTTCCTCAGGATCTTTGTGGATGCTGCAATCGTGCATTCTTTAGCAGACGTTTCTGGTGGAGGGGTTTTGGAATTAAACCGAACGTGCACTGAAAGTGTGTAACGGTAAATATGGAGTGTACAGAAATGATAGCGTGCAATGCAGAGGTTTTGTATGTGATGGCTGCATGCGTGTTTGATACTTGGACACCATTCAATGAGGGAATGCTGCAAAAATGCCACTACAAAGGGAAGAAGTATTGTGTCTGCTTTACTGGGCCGTGGGGAAAGCGCACGTGGCACATTCTGCCATCATGAGCATGCTGGCCATGAAAATGGAATTGTGGGAAATGGGCTATTAGGTGTTTAGGGTGTGATTGCCAGGAAGGGGCGGTCCCATATCCTCTCAATACTGTGTCATGAGGTTGGTGGAGATGGAGAGACACACAGTGCTTATCGTCGGGGATACCTTTTCTGTGCCATTTGCACAGGTGTTGTGTGCAAAGGGGCGTTGCTGGTAATTTCAGGTTGGGAGTGGACGCTTTCTGGGGCTGCCAGAGTGGCTGCAGTTTCAGTGGGATGGTTCGGCTTTGCAGATATGTGGCCTCCGTCATGCACGCAGACTGTCATGGTGGACTATGGAAATCTACATTTGGGTTACATGCCATGTGGATGTTTAATCCGTCAGCTGAAGAGGTTGCTGAACGCAGTGCTGCGGATTTCTCCTAATGCCAAGGTCGATTTCTCATGCATAACACCAAGAGGAGTGTGGGCCCATGGTGGTGCAATTTGTTCCCAGCCAGAGGCCGGAAGGTGTGTTATAAACGGAAGCATGTGTGAATTTATGCAGACTGCTGGCATGTTCTCCATCCACCATGAGATCATTTGGTGGCAAAATATGCAGTGGTTCCGTAGAAATGGCATTTATTTGAGCGCCATTGGCAATGCCGTTTTCTTTTACACTGTTCAAGAAACATTGACCAGAATGTGGTAAAAATGTGAGGAGAGGCAAACAAACGCATATAAAGAGAAAAAAAAAAAAGTTACTGGCATGTAAAAAAAAACACAAATCCTTTATACATCTGACGAAAGCTCAATCTCCTACCCAGCTTGACAATACTGAACCCGTTACCGCACCCTCCCCCCTCCCGTACCTCCTTCACTATCAAGAAAAGGTAGCAGATTCCGCTGTACTTTCAGGATTACATGTGCCACATCCTGGGTGGCCATGCAGAGGGAGAAATCGGGCATACTTTTACATCGTGCATACTTTTACTGAAGTTTGCAGTGGACGTGCTTTGGAATGGCACGACACTTGTACTGTAATTGTGTAACGGTACATTTGAAGTGTTGGTCAGGAGTGACTGTGTACGATGATGGCGGCTTCGATGCAATTGGTGGATGCGTGTGTCACTATTTATACGTAACCCGATGAGGTAGTGCTCTAGAGAAGATATTGGAAAGGGAAGGACTGTTCCAATTTTACAGGGGTGCAACCTTCGCGGAACTTTGGGAGGCGCACGTGCTAGAATCTGCCTTTCCTACCATGTTGCCCAATTGACATGAGACTGTCGGGAGTGTCCAATCAGGTGATTAGGGTGTGCAGCAATAGGAAGAAGGACTCCTGCTTTACTCAGGCCCAGCCCTCGTCGTACTTGCGGGACCACATGTGCCACATTCCGCGCTTCTTGCCATGCTGGCCTATGGAAATGGGACTGTAGGGATTGTCCTAATAGGTGCTCGGGGTGTGCGTCACAGGAAAGCACACCAATAGGTAGAAGGACTCCTCCTGCTTGACAGGGGCGCGGACCTTGCGCTTGTTCGGAAAGCGCATGTGCCACATTCTGCCCTTCTAAGCATGCTGTCCTATGGGAATGTGCCTGCGGGGATTATCCAATTAGATGCTTAGGTTCTGCCTCACAGGAAGGGGTGGTAACAAATTCTTATTGTACTTCGTGTACTCAGATTGGTAGAAATGGAGATGCGTTTGTGGTACATTTGCACAGGTATGCCCAGGAAAGAGACTTGCATGACAATTTCGGGTTGGAAGGATTGGAGGCATTGTCTGCAATTTCAGCGTTGTCCTCGACCTTTGCAAAGAAGTGGCTACTTTCTCGCCTTTTCATGTTGTTGTGGTACAGTACGGAGCTCAGTATTTGGGTTACGTTCCTTGTTCAAATGTGCCGCATCAACTCAAGAGATTGGTGAAAGCAGTGAAGCGTTTTTTTCCCACTACGAAAATTCTATTCTCTATACCGCTAAGAAGTAGGTGGGACTGTTCTAATGCAGTTTCTATACACCCAGAGGGTGAAAGGTTTATCAATGGAAAAATGGCTACTTTTCTGTACAATTCTGGAATGTTCTTCTGCAACAATGACATCATTGGTTCTAAAAATGGGGTTTTCTTTCATGACAATGGGATTTCTTTGTCCAACATTGGCAATGGCATTTTGTTGCTCCATCTACAAGATGCGTTGAAGAGCTTACTGTAAGAGTGCGCAGAGTACAGAAAAAGAAAAATCTGTACAGAAAGCAAAAAACCCTTTCCTTATCCCTACCACTAAGAAGAGTATGCGCCTATTCTAATTCAGTTAGTTCACAGTGAGAGGGCGGAAGGTAGAATGGCAGTGGAAGCATGTTTACTTTTTTGTCTGATGCTGCAATGTTCTAGGGCAACAATGACATCATTGATTCCGCAAATGCAGACTTATTCCATGACAATGGCATTTCTTTATCCAATATTGGCAATGGTGTTTTGTTGTTCCATCTACATGATGCAGTGAGGAGCTTACTGTAAGAATGGACAGAGTGCAAAAACCACAAAAAGAGTGTTTCCTCAAAAGCATCTAAAACCAAAACCACAAAAGGCTCTTTTTAGCGCCACCACTGCTTCTGAAATTGGCTGTCCTGGTTGAAATGTATTCTTCCACGCCCACACACAGCACGAAAGCTACACGGAAACCACATTGTGCCCAGAGCCACCTGCACAAACTGTAACCACGTGTGCCTCCTGATTACATGCCTGTGTGCCTTCCTGATTACTTGTATATAATGGCCTGTAAGCCTACCACTGACTAATTATAACTTTGATGTATTTTATTCTTGCATTATGTATATTCTTTTTACTGTAAGCTTAGAATATTCTTGTAAAGGCTGCACCCTGATACCCCCGGGTACGCTTGCGCATTATAAATAATAAAAACAAACAAACATTACTTCCAGGATTCCACGTGCCACATTCGGCCCATTTGCAGAATGGCGCACATGGAAATGGGTCTGTGGAAGCTAATAGATTGTGCAATTAGGCTTCTGGGTGTCGTGTGAGCAAGAATGTGTTAGAAGCGTAACGTTTGCAAAATAGTCACAAACGAAATATTATAGCACTGTATATAATGATAGCAGGTAATTGCAATAGCTACTGCAAAGGGTGAGCAGGGACTTGGACCCGCATTGCGAATGAAAGCCGTTGACTGCAACTCGGTCCCAATACGCACTGTGTTCCTTTATTTTTGCCTGTGAACAAAGGCCTCTACAGGTTATGAACAGTAAAATACAGCAGCGAATGTATATATCCAACATCTGATGCACTAGTCCTAAACAGCTTGTGCAGTGGCGCTGCCATATGTGTGAATGTCTCACCACGGGTAATGTGTTCTCGCACATATGGCTCTGCAGCATATTGTATGACATGTATTACGCCACAAAACTGCTATTTGTACGTCTTCAAATATAGCAATCTATGCATTGAAGCGAAAGTACCGTCACTTGATGGCACGCCATTAGTCGTATCTGTAGCATTCATGGAGATGAGTACATTTTGCCACATAGGAATGCTTTTCATCGGGAGACACAAAGTTTCATTAGGGAGAGCAACAAGACAGATGTTCAGGCAGCTGCACGCGGCCACAGTACCTTTGCAACCGGCACTGATTCTTTGAGATCTGAAGCTTTTGTTGTTCACTTAGCTGTGCTTACATGTAATTGTCTGCAAGTTAGCAAGTAGCAACTGCGTTCATATTTTCCAGACTAACTACGGATTGTCATGTGCAGTGCTATCTTTTATGTACCTGTACAAACCGCAGTAAGCAACTTGCTATGTAATCTCACAGTGCTAAGTGCATAGACGGTGTGTGAGTTTCACGGGTCATGTAAGGGTAAGCAGCTCTTCAATCAAGGCAATGGGCCATTTAACACTCCCACTGCACACTGGAGCATCCTGCTCCTTGCTCCCAGTGAGACTCAGGCAGCCAGGTGTGACATAGTCATAAATCGGTAGCTTTGCAACAAGAAATCCGTAGGTGGCAAGACTGTTTGAAATGCAGTAGCCTGTCTGTCCCAGCTTTGGCTTCCAGGCGCAGGAGTGGCCCGAAACAAACCACCTCCACTACCGTCTTGGCGTCCACAGGACTGAGCTTACGCAGGCCTCCGAGACCCCAGCAGGGAAAGGGGGGTTAGGATCACGATGGTTGGATGGATATTCAGCAGAGGGTAACCGGAATGAGGGTTAGGAAAGGGGAAGTGGACAGGTAAGGGAACATAGGGCTAGCATAATAACAGTACACACACACTGCCCCAAGTATACACTCCAGTGTTGTCACACACAACATTTGATACAGAAAGAGGCATTTATATCAGGTGGTGAGTGCTGGCCTCCTGCCTGCGCACTCTCCGGTCCAGTGCAAGGAGCAGTTCAAATGCTGCAAAGAGAGTTGAAATTAGTGGTCTGTGTGTTGCTTACACATGGTTCACTCAAGGTACACTGGAAGTGGCATGCAGACTGATGACACCCCAAGGGCTAGTTAGTGTAGGTACATGCAACCGTAGTGTTAATCTGCTCATGCAGCGCTGTTAAATGCCAAACACTAAAGGGAATGTGCAGCTATTGTCCGCTGCACTTGGCTGAACACTAGAAGTCAGTACGTGCTGCCAAAGCTCGCCGCACGTGGCTGGAGTGATGGGGTTTGAAAATGCCACCTGTGGCTAGTTTACATGTAGCATGCGGGAGAAATTTGCTGTCATTAAATGCAGCAACGTTTATAAAACACTTAGCTTTGCCACAAGCAGGGGGTCGGCAAGTGGCTGGGCTGTGCCCCCTGCATGTGCTCCTCTGTGGATATGCCGCTTCGGTGCTCTGTGCTCCCCGCCTGTTTCCGTGCTGCCTCCCTGATGAGGCGTGTTAGAATCTAAGCAGGGATACTGCCCCAAAGCTCTTGCAGTACTTATCTGGCATGAGCGAGGGGCCGGAAAGGTCTTCTTTGGGGCGTGGCCCCTCACGTGAATCCCCTCGTCAGGAGCTCCTGATGATGCTTCTGCTCTGGTCGGGTGCTTAAGCACAAGCCCCATGCCTTTGCTTGTGCGTGTGCGCGTGCCCCACCCGACGTGGGAGTGAAAAAGTAGTTCCCGGCCCTGAGGATGCTGGGAATTGTAGTTTGCAGGTCCTTTTTCCTGCAAAAAGGGCAAAGAAGCCTTCGATATGGCAGAAGCCTTTTTCTTTTGTCTTGCACTGTTCTTTTCTTTGTTGTCCTGTGCTTGGGGCCTTCCAAGGAGCCCTGCCCTCTCCATACAACACCCTGCACACACACCCCTGAAGTCCCCTGCGCCCTGACACTGTTGCATGAATCGTTAGGGTTGGCGACGGGGGCGGCATTACTAGGGGACAGAGGATGACACATACATGCGTATAGCTGTGCAACCAACAGACGTGCGGTGCCACGAATAATTAAGAGGGAGTGAGAAGATGCGGACGTGAGGCCAGTCCTGTAGTCTTATGGACACTTCCATTGTGATTGGAAATATGCTGGGCAGGTGCACTCTCAGTAAGAAAACTCCATTTTGTTTACCTGCAGGCATCTTGGGCAGCCCTGTACGCAACAGTCACAATGCCATTACAGCACCAAAGCAACAAATATGTACACACTCGCAAACCGTTTACATGTACATGTACATGTTTAATTTGTAAGAAACAACACCAGTATTGGGACAGGGTAGGGGTACTAGTTGTTTAGCAATTGTTCCATTTTTACATGCAGGCTGTGTCTGTTGCTTTTTACAGCGTCTCATTGATTTCTTGTGGCTACATGCAGTTGCGGAAGAGGTGCCACTTCTGATGCGTTCCTTCATTGTATAGTATGTCCTGTTTCACACAAACATATGTGAAGTGTACATAAAGGAATACATATTAACTACATTACTTTTTAGACTGTGCTGCTTGCCAATGCAGTTACTATCTTTACTCCTTTTGTGAATAGGGACATTGTCTTCCAAGCCATTCTAGGGTGCTTGGCATCAATAACATTTGTGATGTCATCTTTGAAGTCATGGGTGTTAGTCCTTGCAGTGCACAGTGGTAGCGCAAGTTATGGTTGCGTACCTTACCATAACTGGCGAATGTATATTTCTGTGGTTGCAATGGCAACAGTCGATCGCTGACATGTTATCTCCCCTTTGCCACAACCTTTGTTCTCCAACTACATTAACATTTCTCATTCTATGTGTTTCAGGCCACATCCGGCCTCCTAACTTGGCAGCCCCGAATTATGTTTGCGGAGTTTGTCCTGTGGAAAAAGTGTAGAAGGTAATCCTGTGTCCAAAAAGCCACAATCATTGAACTGGGTGCCTGGAGCACATCTCTAACACACCATGCAGCTAGACGTTGTATGATTAAGCATCTGTTTCTCCTCCATAGTGCTTACACATAGTTTGATTCCAAACACGTTTGGAATATATATTAATAACCGGTCATGGGGAAGATTTT
This sequence comes from Ambystoma mexicanum, assembly GCF_040938575.1. Lineage (NCBI taxonomy): Eukaryota > Metazoa > Chordata > Amphibia > Caudata > Ambystomatidae > Ambystoma > Ambystoma mexicanum. The sequence continues at coordinate 1,344,684,209 of NC_090922.1, forward strand.
CCACCAATTTTACTACTGTAAGGTTGGTAAATGTGCAGCTATTGCTGCTGTGGCGAGTCAGATATAAAAGACAGACAAGAAGACATGGTTTGAACGTAGTACTAAGGAAAGCATGTCCAAACAATCCATGCAACTAGGATAATGGTTTACCCTAAGCGTAAAAATAAGACTTACTATGTGCTCGTCAGGATGTCTGAACCTAATCTACCCTAGTACCTAACTCTACCACTAATAACAAAGGTAACATAAGCTTGCATACGAAAGTAAACCACCCCCCAATCCCGGCCCCTCTCATTTCTTGGCTTGTGGTGGCTGATTCCTGACCTCCCCACATTTGTGTCTTTAGATCTCTTTGCTTTAAGGACTCTTGTTTCTGTATTTTGCGACTAGGGGACTCCAGTTAGGTTTATGATGGGTCTGTGTCTCCTGCATTATTGTATCTCTTAGCCTGGCGTGGGTCTTCTGTCTATCTAAACTTGGGCACTTTCTCACCCCTCCATAGGGTACTTGGTTTCTTAGCCTTGGGTGGGTTATCTGGTCTTGCAGTCCATCTACGTTTCTTGCTGCTCTAATCCCCTGGTTGGGTATGTTGTGTCCCAACCCCTAGTGGGCTATTGGACATCTCTGTTCTTCTGATTTATGTATTGTTCTCTCCTCCTCGTGTCGGTTGATAATTTGTGGTTCAGTCCCTTGTGGAATGGGGCCTCTTGGAATGACTTCTGTATTGCTCTCGTCCCTTCAAGGTGTATTTCGGTTACTGATGTTCTGTATGTAAATCTAATTCAAAGGAAAGATGCAGTGCAATGTGTAATTTTAAAAATAAACATGCAGACTGCGGTCTGGTACATCATTTGGGAAAAAAACATGTGCATTATTTCCAAGACCCCTCGCATCACAATATAGTAGCAAGGCCGAGATAAACATTTAATGTACAAGAAAATATCCTGCGACTCTTCTCAAAATGGAGAACTACTTATGACTGAGAAACTGAATTTGACTTGCATTTTATGCTGCTGTGTGTTTTTCCTTTACAGAAATCGAGAGTTAGGATTAGGAAACCTGCAGATGTTGAGTAATGTGATCCTTTTAAAGAGGGGTTTGATAGACCAGTGCAATGGATAAGCTGCTGTGTTTTTGTAGAAAATATAAAATCTAGGGGCACAGAAAAATGTCTTTTTAAAGTTGGCAAATGTGAGGAACCAACCGGAATAGAGCATCGGCTACAGGTTTGAACTGATATCTGGCATTCTGTTCAATTTTTAAAACAAAAGAGGGGATGGCTGGAAGGTTTCGCCCTGGGCAACTCTCTAGACAATCTTTCCTCGCCTGTCAAGCCATTATAGAAAGGGGAGACACATTTGCAAAGAAGGCTTGGTCTCGCCCCAAAAGGGGCAGTGAAACCCGATTTGCAAGGTCACATCCCTTCTACACTAGCATCCCCTGACGTGTTTCGTCCTCATTGACGTCATCAGTGAGGAGTAGCTTTGGTCTCTAGGCCCAGCTAGCACGGGACCCACTTCTGGGCATACCCGTCCCATTGGGACAGCAGGATAATTCGGGGGCAATGTGTTTGTCTTGGAAGCAAGACATGTATAGCAACACAGGTTCGAATCACGGGCTTGCGCTTAGAAACCGGTCTCCGGTATTAAGCGCCTTTATTAAAAAAAAAATAACAATTTCGGTTGACTTAAGTCAAAACAAGAGGTGATATTCAATTCAACCCACCCTCCCTCTCCGTAGAACTGATCTGCCTTGCAGTATTAAGGATTTAGAATTAATTTGAAGCTCCGCAATGGGGATGATTACTGACCTGCAGCTAGGTCACTAAGAGGCCAAAATTGGAATGAATCCTAAGGCCACGTTTTAATGGGCTGCATCTGTGTATGGTGGGCTTAAAATAATTAACAACTAATGGGAGTTGAGCTTGACCAGCGGATATGTGTTGCCTAATCTGAGATTTCCATCCCCAAGTCCTCTCCAAAGGAAAGGAACCTTGATACCTGAAAAAATAAATTATCTGAAAATCTACCAGACCTCGGGATTGGTCCAAGGGGCGCTGGATCAAAAGTCATGAACCCCAAGACATTCCGAAATCCAGGCCCCCGTCATGAATAGTTTGCTGCTCTACATCAAGAGCACAGACACCAGATACCAAGGCAGAAAAATAAGCCAAAGATGCTGGTAATTTTTTTGTGTAAAAAAGCAATTGCTGAATTGGATTCATACATCTGGTGATATCTCCCAGCCGGAATGTTGCTGCAAACTAATTCTTTCTGTGAAGTGTTCACCTTGAGGTGCTCGATTTGGTGTTGTCAATTATACGACTTAGGCAATGGTGCACACCAGTGAATTATAGATTGTAGCGTCCGTGGGAGCAAGCCCATCACTTTATGGGAAAATAATTTGAATATAAATATGGGAGTGAATTAAATGGAAACTTCTGTTGATGACAATACCATTCTTTGATTCGTGTCAGAGAGAGAAACCTGATGAGTCAATTAGTAAAGGTGTCCTATGTGTGGAATTTACTATTTTAGAAAGTTGCAATATTTAATGCAAGAAATCCCTGAGATGAGATCACATTAAATGGGAGGGAAACTGGGTGTAGTTGTTACCCATCAGACAGCCTCTTCATTAATATGCCAAATGACTGCAGAGGGGTATGTCTACTGCTATGTCACTATTGGAACACTGTCAAATCACACTCATTGACCAATTAGATTCGGGAAAATATACAAATCTAAAAAAACGTAGGGCTTCTGTTGTATAAAAGATTCAACACCCACTCGCGGGGACACTGGCAGATTCACTGATGGAGAGGGAGAGGAAGAATTGATAACAGCAAGAAGGAGAAGGAATACATTGCTCTCCTTTTGGATTATTACCAATACCTTGAAAGTGAAGCTTAGTAAGAGTTGAAGTCCCAGGCCTTCTTCAGTGGAAGAAACAGCAGACGGGCTGTGGAGGAAAACTGATCCCATCTTGGTGACTTAGATCCACCTGTTGCTAAAGGGGGTGAATTGAATCGGTCCGTAAGAGGGTGCCCACCTGTCTGTGATGAATCCAAAAGAGATTCATATGCGAGTATTATGTAATGGGAAATAATTCTAAGGGGCGTGGTACTATGAAGGAATGAGATTAAATCTGGCCTTGTGATTTGTCAGTACTGAGTGGTAGGAATGTATATATTGAGTGTGTCCAGTTGGGGAATAGTTCAGAAGTGTATGTGCCCTGGAAAAACAGCAGGGAATGAGGGTCCAGATGCTAAGTGCGAGGTCTGAGCTGGGCCCTGCCAGCCTAGTACAGGGGGAGGGCGGTTGGACAGTTGTTGTTGTGGTGGTGAGGGCAGGGGAGAACGAAGTGATGGGGTAGACTGGGCTGATGGCTTGGTGCCCTGTATTACTCGGAAGGAAGGATTGTGCAGAGAGTTGGAGCTAGAAGACCAAAGGGCTCTAGCAGCGAGGTATTTAGCGAAGGTGAGTTGGAGGTATCGGGGATCAGGCCCCAGAAAGCCTTGTGGATGCTGCAGAGGGTCTTGAATTTGATCCTCGCAACAACCGGGTGCTAGTGGAGAGATTCTAGGGCTGGAGAGATGCTGTCCCTTGGGTTGAGGCCAAGGATAAGTCACGCAGTCCTATTATGGATTAGTTGAAGGGGTGAAGGGATGATTTAGGCAAATTGAGGAGGAGGCTGTTGCAGTAGTCCAGCCTAGAGAGGACCGGAAATATGTAAACGATGAGTTCCTGGGGGAAGTTTGGGAAAGGGAGAATGGCTCTGAGGAGGTGCAGCTGAAAGTGGGCCTTTTTGGCAAGGTCTGCGATGGGAAGAGAAGGAGAGGGAGGAGTCAAAGATGACGCCAAGCTTTTTTGCCTCAGGGTGGGAGAGACCATGGAGAGCGGCCAGACAGTAGAAGAGGAAGGTGGCAGCAGGGGTCCCAATAAGAAGGATCTTGGTTTTACTGGCATTGAGGCAGAGATCGTTGGCAGCTCACCATGCCTGAATAGCATTCAGTCGCGAATGAGAGAGGAGGAAGTGGAGAGAAGCTTGGAGGGAAGTGTGCATGCATGCTCTGGGTGAATTACATGTATGAGATACCCACGGTGATGTGTGTGTGTTACAAAAAGTCTCTTTCTGTAACTAGCATTGAACACGGAGGTGACTAGTGTGATTATTTGTCATCATTGCCTTAGCAACCATGGAGGTAAAACTTGTTTATCTTTTAAATTGATTGTTATTTCTATTTGGTTAATAAATTTACCTTCGGTGCAATCCTAAGCGTTTTTTGTTTTCCCGAACGGTGAGTGACGCTGTAAGGAATCAATGTTATTAAATTGGGGGTCACAGATTCAACTTTATTCAATAATGGAAAATTGTACGCACTTGGGTTTGGGGTGGGTGAAAAGTTCTCCTGAATTAGTTGTTGCCTGATTAAAACATCTTGGTCCTCTTCCCGCTTCTTTGTGTATGCTGCGTACCTGGTTCTCGGCAGGCAGCTACTCCGGTTGCTGAGCACTGTGGGGCTGACGTCTTCACGCTTGTGTCTAGCTCTGTGGTTCCTTCTGCCTGAGACCAAAAGGACTTTGGGGGTTTAGCTGCTGAACAAAAATGGTATGCCACAGTGTGGTGGCTCAGTCTCTGTCTTGCTTGGCGGCCCTGAGTTTGGCAGCCTCTGGAATTTCGCCACCCACCAGCCCGACTCCATGGCCTTGCCTCCAGGATCAGACCCCTTTTCTACACTCAAGTGCAGTCTTCCACTTTTGTGCCCTTCAGTCTGGCTCTCCCTCTCTCTACATGGACTTCTGCTCTCTTATGTTCCTCTCGGTAATTGGAAAGGATACAAGATTGGTTCTGCTCTTCAAGCACATAATTTGACATTGTGGTCAGGAACCCAGCCATGCATTTTGAAAGGGCCTGCACATTATTATACTGTTGAATTCCCATATAACCAACAAACGTTTAGAGCTTCTGCTTTTAAGAAAGGTCTAGCAAAATCTTTACCTGTGATTTCCGTGTCCCCCAACAGTATGGAGTTGGTCTCCCTCATTGAGATGCTGCTTTCCCTGTGAAGGAGGGACAAATTCCCTGGATTCGTCACATTGTGTCCAGAAAGTACCTCACCTGTTTGGTACTCTTAAAATAGACATGCCTGGGGGAAAACGGTTTCTAGAGTATCATACAATGTGCGGATGCCAAAGTAACTATTAGGTTTCCTTTATTTTTCAAATGGTGACAGTAGCTTTAATTCTATTCAATTGTATTATTGTATCTGCCTATTCCTGAGGGGTGGGACGCGGGGGATCAGAGGCTTCTTGTGTTACAACGGCTAATGGCTAACATTCTTCATACACCTGTGCTCCGTCAGGTCCATGTTACAATGAGTTTGTGTATGTCAGATTGGTGCTTTGTGGTATGATAGCCACATCTAGCTGATAAGGAAAAATGAAGTAAATCGGGCCAGAATAATCCCCAGGAATAGGACGAGCAGGCACCAAAATGTACACTAGTTGTTGCCAGCTGGTAGCCCAAAGCTGCACTCTTAGGGGGGCATAGACCCCAGGATAATTTAAACCTTGTGAGTCCAATTTAGCTTAGATTAAGAAGTCTGTAGACTCACAATGGCCTTTTTTCGACAAATATCATTCCAATTCGATATAATCCCCATAGGTTAAGCAATATTCACTTAATGGAGTCTATAATAGTCTCTATCAGTCTGCTTGTCTACAGACGGGAACCACAAGGCTGAGACAGAACGGGCATTGAGTAGAACAAAAAGTATTTTATATTGGTAGCATAAAATAATATCACACTCTTAACATATAGTGTGGAATATCGCTTCATTAGGTGTTTAAAGTCAAACAGTTCCAGAGGCAATGTTAATCATAACATCAGGCTGAACGCAACGCTTCCAGAAAACATGACATGTAAGCAATAATGAATGCAGCTTGTACACAAAATAATACAGCTTGTACACAAAATAATTCAGTAGTGTAAGTAATCACAAAAAAGAGAATTCCTTTGTGACCAAAAAGTCACTTTAACATGTTAATCCTTCTGATCATTATAATTCATTCTGGTCAGAACTTCCTAAAGACACTCCTATGTCAAACATGTATGCCGACGCGTTTCAGATTAATTAAAATCCATCTTCAGGGCAAGGTGTGTGCTTAGTTTCAACGGGGTTCAAGACAGATTCCTAAAACGTATAGAGATGAGCTAATTAGACCTCTGGGGCAACAGAGAGATTTGTCGAGTAGCTTTAAGCGAGTAAAAGTCCACTAACCTTAATGTGAAAGAAAGGAATACCGGTAGTTATCTGTGGAAAAAAATGTAAACCAACACCAGTTGTAAGTATCCATTAAGAAGCGAAAATCTCGTCCGCAAGAGGTATAATAGTGGTCTGCTCTACTCCCCCGGCTGGAAGATTAGATCCTCTTCCTGGGTAATATGAAGGTGACAGGCGGTGGTTCCCAGTGTGAGGCACCAAAGGCACATGGAGATGTGAAGGGTCATGTACACTCCGATTATGTCATCATTTGTGGAAAGATCTAGAAGTAAAGATTCATGACTCCATTAGAGTGAAATTAAGTAGATTTCGACTGAGGTCACTATATGGAAAAAGAGCTATACTGCATAGTTGTCAAAATGATCGATAGTACAATATTAAATAATCTCAGGACGCGTTAATATGTACGCCAAGTGCACCCTCATCTACCGAAGAGCAAGTGCGTTCATGAAGAATAGTGCCGTCCGTGTGCGAGCGGCAGATTGAAAGTTCAGTGTTACTTGTTACAGGCACTTATTTCTGCACCATTGTTAAGGGGACGCATGACCAGGAACCCTAACGCAGTATGGTCCTACCATGTGGAGACGCAGATATGCCAAATGGTCCAGCCAGGCAATATGCCTGCCCTGGAATAGCGTCGCCCCCGGAACAGCTGTTCCCCAAGAAGACCCTTACTCCTGAAATGGATCTGCCCAGAAATATGTAATCCCCTAGGGCCAGCTCCCGCTCCCTTGCGATAGTCCCTGCCCCTCTTGGCATAAACCCCTGGCTTGGAAATACCCCCCCCCCTGTTTGGAATTACCCACCCCTTGGTATTGTCCCCGCACACCCTTGCTTGTATTGCCCATACCTGCTTTGAATTGCCCAGACCCCTATGCCCCACGTCCTTGGGATAGTCCCCACGCTAAGCTTAGACCCCCTTCAGGGACAAGGTTTTCTGGACAGGGGATAAGGCTACCATAGGGAAAACCAGCCCTGTATAGGTTACCCAAGAGAAAGTTTGACGCCTGAAACAAATGGATGCCTGGACAGCTACAATGCTGGGACAGCACTAGAATGAACAAGAAATGGCCAAATCGGAATAAACCATTTGGAACAGTCCCAGCCATCTCGAAACGCCAAACCCAAGAACCAACTTGCACCAAGAAATAAAATGATTACCTAGCCATCCACCGCAAAAAAAGCCCCTCTGCTGGACCAAGACAAAAATCGCACTACTTATCACGCTTCCAATCAACTTACCAGCCACTCGGACAACCACCCAGCCCTAATAACCGCAAGCACAGAAGGAGGACATCCGGAAACCTAAAAGACTGACGTGAAACCTACAGAAGCAAAACTGAAAGAAACTACCTCAACTCGCCATTCGTAACAAACTGGCACGAAAAAGAATCATCAGTATGAGCAGACAGATGACCCGGAAGCAAAGATCGACCCAAGACACAACCTTTCTAACCCACCCAACGAAGAAACAGAACAGAATGCGCAATTTTATGGAAAAACGAATCCACATTAACTCAAGCTACCAACACCAAAGGACAAACTAACTGCAAAAATCTAAATGTTAAACTGCTGCCTAGTCTACGCCAGATCAATGTCAAAACACTCAACGGAAATACACGAACTGCTAAGCAATGACAGGCATGCAATTCCTCACCGAAACCTGGCTAACTCAAAACTTCAAGATAACCGCATACAACTCCATACACAACAACTTCAAGCTTAAACAAGCCAACGGATAAGGGGGGAAAAGAGGTCTTGCCGTTGCACACGAGGACCAGCTAAAGATAACCGCACCACTACTAAACATTCCAAACTGAATCACTGCTCCTGCACCTAATCTTATAAAACATTGTCTATCAATTTAACTCTCCATGTAACCGGACCATTCTGGTCATAAAAAAAAACCTTTAGTGCTCCCAGTGATAATTACTATCTCAGAACCCAATCTGCTCATAAACACCTAACAAAAGGCTTTCCATTCAGTTCTTGTCTTCAGCTCTTTGCGATAGTATCACAACTACCCATGTGCGGTTTGTTTCCAACCCCCTTTCATGACCTCTGTCGTCCAGCTTTCCAAACTAGGCAAAAACCTCCCTGCAAATCCAGGGTCGCTGTGGACTCCTAAGACTTCAAGTAGGTGAAAACTGTATTTTGTGATGTCTCCATGTACCCACAATGATGTACCCCATATTTCTCAATGCCCTAAATGAGTCTGCGATCTAGCCCATTGTCAATCCTACACTGTTCAAGATTAATGCATCCCCTCAGTTTGATTTCCCCTCAGCGAGCTTCTCTTGTATGGATGAAGCTCCATGTTGCATGCTTCTAAGCGCTACAAGTTGTACATTTCATAAAAGCGTTGTATCCATGCTACTGCTAATTATGTTGCTACATATTACAAATCTAAAATGTATCAGACTACATACCTAAGTAACACTTATTCTGATTCCCTTAACTACATAAAAACAAATATTTAGTTGAAACATTACATCTAATCCAGCTGCATCATGGCCCAGTACAACTTGTGTAACGTAAAGCTCTTTCTTGTGTTGGACCGCCCTGAAATTTGAGTCTGCTTGCACCCCTGGGCTCATGTTATGCATCCCCAATGATTACCAGTGTAATCACTCAATTGAATTTCCATTGGGATACCTCCATTATTATCTATGGACCACCATAGGCCTACAATGGCCCGTCCCCGGCGTATGCAAGGGGACCGCGAAACCTAATTTTGTTATCGTCCAAAGCGCATCTTAAGCCGATCCTGAGGGCATCCGATTGCCATAGCCTTGCCAGACTAGTGCGTGCTTTGTGCAGTCATGACAATAAAAAGTCTGATGAGGAGTACATGGATCTTAAATGCAGAATGCACCCTCTCAGAGGGTACATACGTAAGTGAGGGCGATGGTGGTCCTGGGCCCTGACACACGGAGTGGTCGAGAAAGGGTTGGGTAGGTGTTCGGGGGCGTGTCCTCTGTATTTCAAATAGGCTGATTTTATAATACCAATGAACGTTCAAAATAAATGCAGGAAGCGCAGTGTTGTGTTCGTTGTTTTGTTATGGTTGGCTTCATAAGGGCAAATGAAGAGTTCCGCAGACGATCGGGTTTTCTTTTTCCTTCGTGTGTTTCAAGCCCTTTTGCCGGAGTTCAGCTGCCTCTTGGAATCGTGCACTGAGCGCATGCCGAGAACGTGGGTGGACACTGGAAGACTGCTGCAGCCCTGGGCTGCCCTCCACTCTGAAAAGCGCCCTGGCGCATTAACCCGCCCACAGCGACAAGAGTGGGCTTCTAGACACTGCAGCAACGCTTGGTCAACTTCAAGGCACCTGCTGACTGCCCCGAAAGAAAAAAAACAGCTGTGGCCCCCATTAAACACGTGTACTATAAATAAGCCCAGATGAACTCTTAAAAAGTTACCTGTTGATCAGTCCCAAGTTTGCCTCTAAAATACAGTGTGACCTGTGAATATTAAGTAGCTGGCGGATCCCGCCGGCCAAAACATGCTCACGGTGCAATGCGTGAAACCTGGCAACTTTCTAAGAACATGATTTCTAAAGCCCTGTGGGTTTAGAACGGAATTAAGCCTCACATGGCACTGTGCTTTTATTAAACTAATACAAATGCCCCGACCTTCCACGTCTCGTGTAACCAATATGTGGAGCTAACAGCAGACCGTGGGATTTTATTTTTGTGTATACGATTACGAATATAAGCACTGTCTTCGTATCTCTCTAATAAAGATTTATCAAGATGTAGTACACCATGGTTTTGACTCTGCAGGAGAGTTGTATTTGTAATGTTCAACCCAAAAGGCTGCATGGCCTTGCATTAGTCCTGCATTGCCCTGCTGGAAAGCAACTATTGCTCTTGAGCTTGCCCCGACACCCTCCTACCCCCCCATAGGACGTCAACACTGCCCTAAAGCGCTTCGGCCTGACCCGCATTCCTCAAACCGCCACGCCAACGCCAGCCTCGAAGTATGGGTGATTTGGGGTCAGATTAATAATGTCCCATCTGAATGTGGGCAGAAGGCCCATGGGCCGTGCTTTCCAGGATAGGGGAACAGATGACTGGGGGCTACCTTCCCCACCTTAGTTATAGGCCAAAACTGACCTGGGGGCAAGGTAGCCCTCTTTGATGCATCAAAAGGCCACTTGTCTCCGCAACCGTCTGGATGGGAGGGGGGGGCCTTTGATGTGGGGTGTCGGGGGCAGGGACTACCCCTTGTTACCTGCCCCTCCTTGACGTTTTGGGCGCCCAGAAGCCTTGGTCCCTTTTGTGCTGGGACCCAGTGGCCCACCCCCAACTACGACCGAGCCCCACCTCCCAGCTTATGCCCCTGGTTGTTCCAGTTCCAGAGGGCCCATGTCTACATGAAAGGACCCTTATTCACAATGGGGCACACGGGTCCAAGAAACGACCCGCATAGCCTGAATGTAGTCAAAGCTCATGGCGGGCGTGTGCTCCTGCGCCAAGCAAAACGCTCTGGCCCTGCAGAAACCCTTACAGAAAAGAAAGGAGAGCGAACCCTTGCAGGTTTGTACTAAAGCTGCTCCCCTGGAAGCGCCAATTGCCCACGGGCTGTGAATCGGTAGGCGGGGCCCTCTCCCCGCTATGGAGAAAGCATGGAATGCACCTCCAGGCTTTGTAGGGCGGCCCTTTGATGGCCGCAGAAAGGTGTTCTCTGATGCTTCTCCGCTTTCTGTGCGCGCAGTGTGGAGAAGCGCCTTTGAATTCGTTGCTTTTATTACCAGGTGCGTACACGTTCATCTTTCAGATCTCTCCTTATTATGCCAGGCCTGGTTCTTTTACTTCAGATCTGAATGGGTATTACCCGCCGTGTGTTAGAGGGGGCGGGGGATTCCTGGTGGATGTCTGTTTGCTCTCCCGTTGTCGTACAGGTCACCTTGCAGCTATGGCTTGTTAGCGATCTATCGATTTAAAAAAAAAAAAATCCCCACCTATTATGTGCGCATTAGCAGCTGAAACAGGCGGGGTGTGGGGGGGACTAGAAGGCCTGGATGCTGTATGTTCATGCCTTTTTATATGGGCCATCGGCGGTCACTTATTAGATGTGTTTATTAACCAGCGCAGCTGGGAACATCTGACCGATGGGAAGCTCTGTGAACAATGCCCTTTACTGATATAAACCATGTCCCAAATGAAAAACTGTGGAGACAAAGGTTTTGTTTTGTGCTATGCCATGTAACACATATCCCACTCGTAATGGCGTACCGGTTATGTTAGCCATCAGTCCAACAGAAGCATATCTAAGAAAAAAACAGCACATGTCTAATGTGTCTGAGAGCACTGTGTACTGTTGAAAAGTTTGTCACTTTTTTGTTTATGGTTATTTCAAGAAGTTTGTCTGCAGGAAAGGTTAGTGTATTTTTTTTTATTTGGTTGGTTGATGATAAAATCGTCCTTTCAAATATATATATTATAAAATTTCATACTTCCGACATTGAATCAAATTATTACATCCTAACACATGGTAAAAGATTATAAGAAAAATCATAAGAATCAATTATTCATACATGAAGTAATACATTTCTTTACAAAACAAATAACATTCCATAATGATGTACTCTCACCCTCTGGTCGAGTCAGTGTATTAGTTGGAGGCAACCTGCGGGGCAGATTAGCCTTTGTAGCCAGCAGGATAATCCTCGGTATCTCCATCAAGCCATTACATCCATCGGCTGCATTTCCATGACATGTCATGTGGTTCGGTGTGTGCAAGATGTCACTTCACAAATTCCACCATCCCCTGCTATCTCATAGGAGAGGAGAAGGGAGCGAGGGTGGAAAATAGTGAAAGGGTATAAACCTTGTCTCTACTGCGGGTGGGTCGGGACATATATGGCTCACCCTTCCCTGTGTCTCCACTCACAGGTCTACTCAAGCCCCTGATTAAATTGGGCTCTCTCCATGGTCTGCTCTTGAGGGATTTCCATTCGTAGAGTGCATGTCTGGAGCTGGCCTTCACTGTATTGCTGCACGGCCACTGTTCTCCACTCGAGAGTGATCTGCTTTCTTCCATGGGAGGCCACTTGTTCCAGGGGCCGGAACCTTGTGAACATTCTGGCATTTACCTCCATGCTGTTGACAGCCCATATGTCTGTGTGTGGTGATGCTATAGCTAGGCCTATAGTTCTGCGCATACGTGCAGCGGGCCTGTGGTTTGTCCTGAGTGTGATTGGTATGCCCAAAATCAGGGTTTTAAAATAAACTGTATAGGGCACAATAGTATTTGGTTTCACCTGGAGCACTGTGTGGTCTTCCCATCCCACCACAGGTGCACCTTTCTTGTGAATCAACTGGTTTCATGCAGAAGCTTTGTCCTTTGAACTCCAATATAACGAGTTTCTAGATTATGATGTGTATCTGTGTCCACACTATAATCTGTAGGTTTGATGTTTGTCTTCATCAATTCCCATTGTTTGCCGAGAGGATATTCTAAAATAACTCCTGGTAAACTGAAGGGTATCGGGATCCATTGATCAGCAGCATCTTTACAGGAAGTTATCCATTACCACCATGTTCCATAATCCAATTTATTTTGTTCGCAACCATTATTTGCAGTCCGAGAAGCTGTACTCGTACAAATCTAAGCCTACGTTGTTGGCCTCTATTGCGCACGCAAGCGAAATGCCATTTAATCACACTGAAGGCCCTCCTTTAAAGACCAGGCACTCCCTTTCCCCATTTAAATGTCTTTCACATCCACAACAGCTATATATGTTCAGGGTTCTACGCGATTCCATCGAGGACATTTGGTTGAATCGTAATCATCTAAGTTTGATTCTTTTAAGCCATTTGGCAGCAAATATATGCAAGGGGATCCCCCCCTTTCCACAATTCCTAATTATTATCCTTCTCCACCCTCCACAAAGGTGTGACCATATGCAGCCGAAGAAATTGGATGGATTTGACATCGACCGAATCTCCTGCGATGAAACCTCCTTATCCCTGTGTTCAGGGCTGCTTGCCTGGAGTTTTTTTTTGTTCTTACTTCTTTGGTTGGCGTTTGTCACATTGCCCCATTTTTCCTTGAATTACCTAAACCACTTTGTGTTTCTTTTTGAGTTGCTCATGGAGTGATCTTATTCTCCACACGTACTGATGCCTGGATTTCAGCGTGGCTGTTCCTCTTGTTCTATCTTCAAGCATTTAGAGCTCATGTCGACTGCCCCAGCTACATCCATCGTGTCTCGTCGACTTGGATTTTTTATTTGTTTCCACTATAATGAGCAGGAACCAGAGATAGTTTTTGAGTTGTTTAATTGTGAGCACCTCACTGGGCTGCTTAGGCCTCGCTGCCAACGGGATAATCCAATCCTAAATTCCTGAATCTAAGTCAAGCCATCACATTTTTGTAGTTGGCACAGCCCATCTTCTATGATCTCTCATCTGGTTCTAGGAAAGCAAGATGGGACCGCCCAACAGGGTGGTAAAAAGACCTAACACTCTTGAAGTGCGTAAAAAATGCAATCAGTGATGTCCTTGGGAGAAACTGGAGGAGTAGGACTTTGGTGACACCCAACTCAGTCTGCTCACAGAGACCGCACGACCCTCAGTTTGTGCACAGAATGCTTAATTAGCCTTATGGAATTACTCTGCACTGTTTCATAGGATTCCTTTATTTTGTTGATTTCCTCACCTGTAACGATAACGAGGTCCCTGGAATTATGATACTATGAGGTGGAAAACTAACATCCTGATTCCATCATTCAAATGGGTAATATTGTGGCGGGAAGGAGGGAGGAAATCTGTTAGCATGATGGTTTATCTGTTATTAACTAAGATTTTTAATTTATTTTACAAACAGTAAATGCATGGGCATGATTGTTAAACAAAACAAAGGTTTCTATGCCACATTGAAAGGGGGTTTCTCACGCCTCATAAGAGTTGCTTTACATTGCTACTTATTTCTGTGGTTTCTTTATATATCTTTGAAGAGTATAGGTCTAGTTTCCCCGTGGCCTATGCCGTAGTTACCGTTATTGACTAGACAGGCCTGGGATCTTGAGGAATGGGGTTTTTGTTCCTCTGGAAACTGGAGGACTGCCTGATTCATATGCTGGGTCCTCCTTACTACCTCTGCTGAGACTCTGCCCACGCCATCATAACTGGCCGCAACCGCCAAATGTACTTTGTTCACCTGTCCACGTCGCTATACACGCCGTGAGACTCTCAGCATTACACTGCAGCCACCCACTCGGTTGCCGCACAGGTCGCGACCGCGGCACTAACACTAAGATTCCTCTGCCCCAAAGTGCATTTGTCTAGCAGGTACCAATCATTATGCTTTGTCGCAGTCATGGAAACCCCCTCACTGCACTTGCAATTGCTGTAAAATAACGTCCGCTCCGTGTCTAGCTTTCTCTTTCCTCCTAATATGCCTCTACTTCTTGCCACCCCTATTATATACCATCAAAGGCTCTCTGTGAGCTCTACCTTCCTGTGCCACGTCTACGCTGCATGTACCGCCTCTCACTAATCGCTTCTTAGAGCACGATACCAGCCCTTCACCTCACAAGTCTAGGTGACTAAACGCGGCGATATACCCACATAATGTACAACTCCACTGACCATAGGAGACCCCAGATAAATCATCCAGTGCTCTTAAAATCACTGCAACGCTACTGCCTGATTTCCGACTACGGTTATTACCTTGCATATGTATATCTGACATCTAACCTGTCGCTAGGAATATTTTTCCGCTAGCATTATGCACATGTATCTGCTTCAAACCTGCTGCTAGTAATATTCTACTGTTAGCATTATGCACATGTATGCACTGCTAATTTTAACGTTAGCTACTTGCACCGCTTCATTAATGATCGCCGTACGCAGTGATACACAGTGATGCAACTGATTTGTGTCTATGTTTTGAACCACCAATTGCACGGCTAACACCGTATTGCCTATTCTGTGTACTGCCCACTCTGTGTCCCACTCAATCTATACCTTGGCTGCACTCTTCACAACACACTATCGGTGCCACTCCATATATATTGTACCGACTTCTTGGGCCCTATCAGACGACTTGTCCACTACCTCAACTGATGGCTCCACCCCCACAAATGCATCACCCATCGACACGTAATCCAGCTCTCCCCGTCCCAAACCCAACACCAATCACTACTACCACTCCTCCTCGCCTCATTGCTCAAACTCTCATCCTAACCACACTCTGACTCACCTACACTATGCCCCCTACTGTTAATTGACTTCAATTCAGCACTCCAACTAAGTCAATGCCTAGTCTGCGATGCCCAAGGGAAGCCCTTATTTATAGAGTTGTATGACAAGTTCATAGATCTGGATGATAAACCCTTGTATAACGCCCCTCTCTTTGAATCCCCCTGACCTCACTGAGCCAAGGAGTTGGTTTGTTTTGCAAATTAAAAGATTTATTGAAAAATGAAACTATATATATATATCACACTTTTATGAATAAATTAATATTTGATAGCACTCTTATGAATATGACAGTGATCAACAATGGATTATATTACACTAGCACACTTTTTTAAAATCACTTAGGAGTTGGTATAGAAAGGATAAGGTAGCTGAGAATCCTTTATGGTTTCAAGGAAGTGCAATGATGGAAAAGAATGCAGCACAGGGATAAACTGATGGTTTCAACAAGAGATAATATAATCGCTTTTCCCCTTGTGGCAATTCACTCCCCCCCCTCTTATGCAATATAAAGAGATGGAAGGAGAGCACACAATTTTCAGGAATATAATCAAATGCGACACAAATTCTAGTTCCCCCCCTAGCAAGCTTAGTGCAACCGGTATGCTTTTAAAACATGCAGAAATACCTTTAATGTGATTTGCAATGAAGTGAAAAATATGCTAAAAATGATTTTAATTCCCTATAGGGGATTCAGGGTAGGTGATAGCTACTTAAGATTGGTTCAGGTAACACTATCAGTGATTCATGAGGGATTGTCCGGTTGAAAACGAATTTCAGCAGTTGCAAGCAAAAGACAGCGATTTTTGACAGGTGGAGAAATTGAGTCAAATTGCAATTTGCGGCACTTTTTCCGAGTGCGCCGATCGCGATTTTCGGTTTTGGGCTTGTTGGAAAGCTTAGATTCTTAGCTTTAAAATGAAAGTTAAATCTCGCTCCTAGGACATGCGGTTCAAAAGATAACGGATGAGTTGGTGGAGGTAGATTCTCAGAAATAAAGTAAGATTCAAATGACAAATGACACTTTCACAGGTTTGAAATCACAGAATGGACACACGATTTCTATGCAGTTCTAAATATGTGGAAATGGATGGGGTGAGATTATTTTAGACTAAGAGATTGGTTCTGCACAGTTCTGGATACTCACACTATAAATTTGATATAAGCCATCACGATCTGGTCAACAGGTTTAGACTGGACTTCTAGCGGGTGGTTCTGAAGTCGCAGCTATCTGGGTCAGCTCTGCTCTGCTTGTCTGGGTCTCTGGTTCTGGCAAAAGTTCTTGGCACTGCACAGCGGTCTGGTCTGGTCGGCCGTCTGGATATAGCTCTACTTTCTGGGTCTGGCACAGGGTTCTAGGCCAGAATCAAACAGCTCGGCCCAGCTGTTGGCCTGCTGAGAAGGATGCAGCTTTTGGACTAGGCCTCTCTGCTGCAAGTTCTGAAGTCTGGATTCTAAGTTCTGGTTCTGGAGTCTTCTGGTAAAGCGCTTTGCAAGAAATCGGTTTCAAGTGGAAAGTGAATGTCTCTACCTGGATCTCAGTGGCTCTTTGTATATCTTTTAAAAATGGGTGGGAAGGTTGACTTTCTATGCCCAACCCTCTAAGGATCCTGATAGGCTATAGGATTCTCTGTCGCTTGACTGGGGAACTGAATTGCGAGTCATCCTGTGTCATCAGGCATTTTTATGGCATACAGAAAAAACACTCCCCTTGTCACTTTGCACACAAATCAAGTTTTGACTTAAATGCATATTTATCTATGTACAATTGTTCTAATATTATATGTCCGGTTAACATATTTTCTGTAGCGCCAAACCATCCGATCCCTCTCTTTGTAAGATGTTGTGTTCACTTCTGACAGAATTCTGCCCTTTTCATCCAGAACACAATTTCTCAACTTTTCCAGAATTTACACAAATGTGCGCAAGGAATATGGGCATCAGATGAAGTGTCAGATTTTTAACATACAGACATTTGGAGTAATACCCTATTTTCCGCTACTACCGCCCAGAACATACCAGTCCTAACCCATCTTAAAATGTGCACAGAAAAATCACAGGAATAATGAACTTATTGATATAATTTTGACAATTATGTACTATGAATTATCCATCTTTCTAAAATTATGCTCTGGCCCAGAGGGTTGTGGTTTCCCAAAGCACATGGGGGAATTTCTTGTTTTTCCACTTCCTCAAAGCTCATCTGGCTCCCGTTTCCTTCCAAGAGGAAGCCATTTACGACCCCCTGATTTAGCAATGCTTGGAGCAAAGGGAAGTTCATTGTTCTGTTTCACTGCAGTCCCAGGTACCCCTCCCTTGATTCAATCAGAGAGGTGTAATCTCCTTTTGGTGGGGCAGCAGAAGGCAGGCCAGCCCAGTGAATGCAGTTTCTGGGCAAGTTTCAACTCCTGTCGGGGGTAGTTGCCGGGCAGAATCCAATCTCCTTTAAGCCAGGCTTCAGCCAAAGGTCACTTTTGTTCCCATTTTTCTTCATTCAAATCAAACTTACAATTCTGACACATGCAGCTAGAATGCTGATTCTAAGTTCAAAACCATGACATTTAAGCAGTTGCAACCTATGTGACACTCAAAAGTAGGTCACTCAATTATTTTAAACATTTCAATTTAAGTGGCTTTACATCCCATTTCACTTAAGCTGCTGACATCCACAGCTCAGCCAGTTTTGTTATGAACATTATTTTAGGCTCTTCATCTCTCCAGATTTGGTATGCACACAAGACTTCATTCTACCAGACGTCCGCTGGTGTTCAGTAAGATTTTTGAATATCTTGCAATGTTTGAAATAGGCATTCAGAGAAACAAAGGTGATTTCAAAGCGCTTTTTGAGATAACAGGCACTGCTGTTTCTCCTTTGGCGTCACGATTCACTCATGGCGCTTCTGACCCATCACGCTCGCACTGGTGGGTGGCGGATCAGGCGACCATTTTGGTGTGCGCAAAAACTGCGTGGTTTTCCTGGATTCTGGCACAAATGTGGGCTTTTCGGCCATCTTGGATTTTCTAGCCCACAGCACCAAATGTTGCAGCATAATAACTCAAACGGGGTCAATACACCCGACAACTCACTCACACCACTTCTCTAAATCCTCAGCCCCATCTATGGACAACCCACATGCCAGCCCCGCTCCACATCAAACTTTCAGCCAAACCCACTGATCATGTCTCCCTCGCCACCAGACTCTCTATGCTTATGGGTCTTCTCCCTCACCACGAGATGCGCACACACACACACACACAGAGACGCACGCACGCACGCACACACACACACACACGCACACAGACGCGCACACACACACAGAGACGCACACACAGACGCACACACACAGACGCACACACACACACAGACGCACACACACAGACGCACACACACACAGAGACGCACACACACACAAAGAGACGCACAAACACAGAAACTTGCCTACATGAAGCTTTAGGCCCAGCTAGCTCTCACATTACCAGCAGGTTGCACCATTCTGAGACAGGACAGCACGACATCCAAAGGTGGAGGCGTAGCCCTCATCGCCAAAGAATCCCTCTCCATCAGACTCTGCAACCAACAATGGGAAAATAACGCGGACCTCATTTATGCTAAGCTCACACTCTCCCCTAACTGCACTATAAACATCATTGTCACATACCGTCCACCTGGCACAACCCCTGACTACCAAAAGAACCTCATACAAATTCTTGGAAATAACCTAAAAAGCTCCACCAAAACCCTCCTACTAAGACCCCTCAATCTAGGCCTTCATGACCCTAAGGACAAATCAGCTGCCTCACTCGCCAAAGACCTCTCTGGCCTAGGATCCTCCCAAAGAATCTCAAAACCTACGCACTGCAAAGGTCGCTCCTTTGATTGGGTCACTGACCACAACTGCACAGTTGCCATAACCGATAATTAAGCCCTCCCGTGGACGGACCACCATTGCATACAATTTACTATCCCAACTAAAACCCCCCACCAAAGTACTCTTGTACACCGCTCCAGCCAAAGTCAGAAGTTCTAAGAAACTCAACTCAACAAGGACATCCTCCTCCCCTTTCTAGACATTCCCGAATTCAAACCACCCTTCACCAACAACCCCACTGTACTCGCCAACATCTACTCCCACACACTCACAAATGCTATTGGCACCATAGCTCCGTTAGAGGACAAGAAAGAAAAGATGTCTATGCACATTACCTCCGGGTTCACAGATGAGTTGGCACTCCTGCGCAACCACAAACGCCTGGCCCTAGCTAAATGGCAATCTTTGCCCACTCCCTCCACCCTATCTGAATTTAAAGCTAACGCCGCTACATACAAAAAAGCTATTTTCAAAGCCAAATCCGACTCCTTTCATCTCAGAATAACCAATGCCAATTCTAAAACTAAGGAAATGTTCAATATTTTCAAAGATATCATCTCCCCTCCTACCAAATCAGACGAAATATCGAAAGATGGAGCCTGGTGCTCCAGCATTCAAGCAGCCCTCCTCAACAAAATCAAGCTCCTTCAAGGAAAAATCCACTCAACGCAAAGCCTTACCCAACCAGGGAAACCCTCCCTCGCTCATTCCCTCCACCCCCTTCATCCTGATACTCGGAGACGTTACAGAAAGAGAAGTCATTGATCTCCTCCAACACATCAAACCTTCCACTTGCAAAGGGGCATCTGCCCTCCCACCCTCATCAAAGAGTGCACTGACACTCTTACCCCCATCATTACTGCATTCATTAACGCCTCCTTTGAGGCTTTGTGGTACAGTTCCAGGTGAGAAATGTGGGTCCGCCCCCTCTTAAAGAAACCCTCCCTTTATCCCACCTGTCCCAACAACTACCGTCCCATCACCACTGTACCCTTCCTCCTACAAATCCTTGATAAAGCCGCCCATTCCCAAATCCAACACTATCTTGAAACAAACAAAATCTTGGGCAATAGACAATCAGGCTTCCGGAAAGGTCACAGGATAGAAACCCAAAATCACCAACATCATGGACAAGGGCAAACCAGCTCGACTGCTTCTCTTAGATCTCTCTGCAGCGTTTGATCTCGTTGATCACAACATCCTGACCTCCCACCTCTCCAACGCAGCCTACTTCTCCCAAGAAGCCACATCCTGGATAACCTCCTTCCTTGAAGGAACAGCCATGAAAGTCTACTCTGACCTGGCCAACGCATCCCCCGATACCATACTTTGCGGAGTACTTCAAGGATCATGCACTGCCCCCACCCTCTTCAATCTTTTTACCAAGCCACCGTTTGACCTACTCGACTCGCTCGGCATAGCATACACTAATTATACTGATGACACACAGGTACTGCTTTGTTTGCTTTATTCATATTTATATAGCGCACATCAGTCCGAGGACATCGTGGCACTTGTTACAATACAAGGCTTAGTTACATAGTCATGAGCAAAATATATACAAGGTTACAATAAAGAGTTTCACAAATTCTTGGCTATGTTGGTCTGGTCTAACATGGCAACATATTCCTTCTAGTGATTCTTGAAAATTCTGTTTTCTCACAAAACTTAACCATCGGTCGCGTCTCACTGGGTTAGTGGTTTAGCCAAGCGAAGAAATAAGAAATGTTTACAGCAAGAAGGAAAAAAACTGGGCGCAGCCTCATTCTGGGTTTCCTTTTTACAATAAAGTTATATTACATTTCTGTTTATATTACAATATACATGGAACGAGTAGAGGAGGCAGTCGTGGTACTAGTTAAGGAAAGTGGTCGTGGTCTTGAGGTTGTTGCGGAAGGCAGAGATGGAAGTTTCAGCTCTAAGGGTGGCAGGGAGAGAGTTCCAAAGTTGCAGTGCAATATAGGAGAAGCCTAGGCCTCCAGCTGAGGCTCTCTTGATGCGTGGTATGTGTAGCTGGTTGGTGTACTGAGCTCTGGTGGTGCGAGTGGAAGCGGTCCTTGATATTGCTTCAGATAGGTATGTGGGAGCAGTGTTATTGATGCATCTGTGTGTAATGGTGAGCATTTTCAGAGTAATTCGGTCTTTGACCTGAAGCCGCCGTGCTGCACGTCTGGCATGCGATATATATGGTCCCTTCTGAGGATGTTCATAGCGGCTCTGAAGGCGTTGTTTTGTGTGGTTTGCAGTCTGTGGATGCTCTTGGTGGAGGTGCCAGCTACGAGAGCATTGCAGTAATCGAGTTTAGCGCCTATAGTTGCGCTAGCTATGGCCAAACGGTTGGGGTCGGCTAGGTAGGGTTAAATGGCATTGATGAGTTTGGTGTGAACGCTGTTGCAGAGGCTATGGTGCTGACTTGTTTGTTCATTGATAGATTAACATTAATGTGAACACCTAGGGTCTTGACAGAGGATGATACAGAGATGGTTGAGTTGTCTATGTTGAAGTTGGCGTATTGGGGGCTTAGCTTCATTGAGTTTTTCTGGCCAAGGGTGAGAATTTCAGTATTCTCTCCGTTACGACAGAGGCCATTGATTGCCATCCATGCTTGGATAGCAGCATAGATATTGTGAAGGGTAGTGGCGTCTTTGTGGTAGAGTCCAGTTAGAGGTATAAGTACTTGCGTGTCGTCTGCATAATTGGTATATGCCACACTGATGGAGTCAAGTAGGTCGAAGAGGGGTTTTGTGAAGAGGTTATAGAGGGTGTGAGCTGTACATAATCCTTGGGGGACACCACAGTTTATAGTAGTAGGATCTGCGTTTGCTGTGTCGGAATAGACCTTCATAGATCTTCCTCCGAGGAAGGAAATGATCCAGGATGCTGCTTGTTTAATGAAATGGGCTGCATGAGTGAGGTGGGTGGTAAGTATTTGGTGATCTACCAGGTCAAAAGCTGCTGATAGATTGAGAAGGAGGAGCAGGGCCGGTTTGTCTTTGTCCATGATCTGTGTGATTCGATTTTTTGAGGTCTAATCAGGCAGATTCTGTTCCATGCCCGACCCGGAAGCCAGATTGCCTTTTGTCTAGTATGGAATTAGCTTCTATGTATGATTGGATCTGGTTGTGAGCTGCTTTGTCCAGAATTTTCAAGAGGAACGGGACTGTTATCGGTCTGTAGTTGTTGGGTTGCGCTGGGTCAAGTTTTTTTCTTTTTTTTTTTCTTTTTTTTTTTAGAAGTGGTCGCACCAAGGCTTCCTTGAGATTGTTTGGGACAGTTCCTGTTTGGAATGATGCGTTAATGAAGGCAGTAATCAAGGGTGCTAGGTCATCCGCGCATTCCTTGATGATTTTAGGAGGACAGGTGTCTGCTTTGTAGAGAGATGGTTTGAGGTTTTTGATGAGATTAAGGACCTCCGGTTCAGTGACGTCTCTGAAGGCGAATTGCGCGTGATTGAAGTTACTACACTTGTCTTTTGTAGGGCGGTTGGCTTTTTGGTTTGGGAGGGCTTTACAGTGGTTTTGTATTTTATTCTGGAGGAGTTTTATTTTGTTGAGCATGGCGGACTGAATGCTAGCACACCAGGCTTTGTCTTTAGTTCTCTCGTCTGCGGTAGCCGGGGGTGTGACTAGTTCATTAAAGATTGCGAATAATTTTTTAGCTTGGGAATTGGCCTTTGAAATTCTATCATTAAGGAGTTGGATTTTGCTACTAGGATGGCTTTTATGTATTGGAGGGCTATCTTAAAAGGCTCTTATTTAGGTTACTGGGATCCGTTTGCCAGTTTTTTAGTGACTGACGCTTTTGTGCTCGGAGGGTTTGGAGTTCATCCGAGAACCAGGCGTTGCAGTGAAATTATTTTTTTTCTTTCTTACTTTCAAGTGGGGCTATGGAATTTATGGTATTTGTGAGAGTTTCATTAAAGATGGCTGATAGTATATTTGGGTCCTGGGAGCAGGGTGGTGCTAGGCAGGGGGTTTTGAGGTAGGGTCGCAGGTTGTCTGCATTGAGTTTTTTTTAACTTCATGTTATGGCAGGTGGTGTGTGGGTTAGAGTCTTGGGTCTGGGGTTGGTGGGGATAAGGAATTCGATGCATGTGTGGTGCGTCCATGGCAAGGCGGAGTTGGAGATAATGTTGGATGCGCAGTTGTGATCCATGGCCCAGTCAAGGGTGCGGCCTTTGGAGTGAGTGGGGGTGAGGACTCCTTGGGAGAATCCCAGGTCTACGAGTTCTTTAGCTAGGGTTGTGGCGGATTTATCCTTCGGATCGTTGAATCCTAGATTTAGGTCTCCTACTAAAAGAATTTTGGAGGATATTTTAATGTTGTTACTGATCCAGTGGGAGAGGTGCTCTTGGAAGTCTGCTGGGAGTTCGGGCGGTCTATACAGGATGTGGATATTGATTAGATTATTGGGGGAGATCATGAGCTTGGCCGATAGGATATCAGCATTTCCACCCCATGTGCTATGGTCTGCTGATCTAATGGACAGTGAATCTTTGTGGATAAGGGCGACTCCCCCTCCAGGCTTATCTGGTCTATCTTGCCCAAGGATGGTGTAGCCTTGGGGTAGGGCAAGTGCGATGGCTGGGCAGGAGGAATCATTGAGCCAGGTTTCGGTGATGCATAGTAGGTCCAGATTATGTGTGGATAGTAGATCATTTATCTCTAGTACATGTGCGGGTAGGGAGCGTACGTTCAGTAGTGCACATTTGAGAGGTGGGTATTGTGTGCCTTTGATATTTTTGTTTATGCTAGGAAGGGGTGGAGTGTGCTTGTTGTGGTGTGTGTGGGAATGAAGGACTTAGAGCGAGGTAGTGCAGAGGCAAGTTGGGGTGGTGGGGAGAGAGGGGCAGTGCGTTTTCTGATATTAGAGTGGAGTAGTGGTGCGGTGCGAGTGCCTAATCTGGTATTTCTAGGCGTGATGGGTGTGGGTGAGCAGAGAAAATACCTAGGAAGTGATTGATTTCTGAGTTTGCGGAGTCTGATGTCTAGGCTGGGTGGCTGAGACTGTGTGATGTTAGTCTGATGCTGTGGCAAGTGAGTTTAGTGCAGGGCACTGAGTGAAGTGTGATGGGGGTGTGTGGGGAGGCGTAGGGGCCATTATAGTGAGTGCTATGAAGAGGGCTGTTAGGCTGGCTTGGCGGAGTGTGGCAGGGAGAGTGCGGGAATGTTCGCCTATGCTGTGATTGGGAGGTGAACTCATGGGCATTATTATGATGGTGGGGAGTGGCTGTGTGCGTGCAGCTGGTGTGCGTAGCTGGTGTGTGACGGGAGATGACAGAGAGATCATGTGACTAATGCTGGGCCGTGGCAGGACACAAGTGGGTCACAATTCAACAAAATACAGTGCCTGAATAGGATATTCAATGAGGGGCAGGCAGAGGCTAATGGTAGCAGGACACACACAGGCAACAATACGGCATAAATACAATGCCTAGATTCAATTTCCAATGAGGGGGCAGGTGGGGCTACTGGTGGCAGGACACAGTGGCAAAGTGGGTATAGGTTGAGTCCATCACACCCATGGTAAGTTAAATACTTGAGAGGTACAGTAGGCAGATGAAGAGGGGAATCTTAGTAACAGACTTTGGGTTATGAACAACCGGTAGGGTCCCAGTTTGCAGCGTGGATTGCTACAGGCGATAGTCCTATGGCGGTGCTCCAAGGTGGTATGAGGAAGAGGGTGCAATGCTAACTGTAGGTGGTATCCAAGTGAACACCACAAGGTTAAAACATTAATACGCAATAGGAGAGATTGCAGGGCTTTCACGTCACAGTACCTTAAGGGGCGACATCCGGGAGCTGGTGGCTCCTTTGTGCGGAGATGCTGCGTTCCTGGCAGGCGGCAGGGACCGGCAAAGGGACAGGCTTGGACAGGGGTAGCCTTTCCGACGCGGGCGTTCCAGGAAGGGGGCCGGCTCAAGCCTCTGGTTTCCGATTGGTCAGCTTGTAGTGAGATGCGACCATGATGCGACCAATGGGCAGGCAGGCAACAAAAGTCAGAGGAAATCTGGAGGGCTCAAGGGTCTAGGCGGCCATCTTTAAGTGGCTACTGCCTCGTGGAGCCCAATGGCAGTGAGTATAGATCATGGCTTGTGGGCTCTGAGGTGGCGATACGTGCAGGTTACCTCCTGGTGTGGGTGCGGGATGCAAAAATGGCCCAATGCCGGTATTTGCAACACAAGTTAAGCGGATGTTGAAAAAATTCATTCTTTGCAGCAGGAGGGTGGTGCAGCCATTGGCTTACCTCCGGCAGCTGCAGTGATATGTGAGCCGCATGTCGCAGCTCCGGCACCTTGGGGAGCTCCCCCTCTCTGGTAACTACGACCAAGATGCAGCGGCCCCCCTCCAGATTTACACCACCATACAAACCTGGATGGCAATAAACCGAGATTATACTCCTGGGTCCCAAAGAAATCTTGCCCAAACTAAATAAAAAATATGACAACTTCACTGTTGACAACACCATCATCCCAGTTTCCTCCAACGTAAAAGGCCAGAAAGATCATTATAAGGACTTCCAGTGCCTGGCAAAGCAGCAGCTTTTGGGGGGCGACTGGAGGGATTTGTGTGTTTGCAGGCTCGGTCAGTCTGACCCCAATACACATCCTGGTTTCTGAGTGTCTGAGTGGAATGCATGAGTGTTCACGCCAATGGTCCTGATTGGACCACTGTGGGTTGTGTGTGGGGGCTAGTTCTGCCATTGGCTAGTGGGAGTTTCGACTCCTACCTGGCTTTTAGGATAAGAAGAGGGCCCCTGCATGCATTTCTCAGAGATCCTGGAAGAACCTGAAGGAGCCAAGAATCCGGCCAGCTGAGAAGACTAGCAAAGAAACCTGCAACCTGTCTGAAGGAGGCCTGGCAACCAACTTCTGCTACATTCCTGGTGGAGCCCTGTCTGTCTCGTGATCTCCAGTAGGCCTGCGAAGGTGCTACAACCCCAGGAGTGGAGGGACCATCCATTCCCGAAGCCTACTCGGTGCCCAGCACAAAAACCGCCCTCGGAAGTGCCCGGGAATCGTCCTGTGGCAGAACAGCTTTGTTTTTGGGCTACTGGGTTATCTCAGTTGCCGTTCTGAGTTTCCGCCTCAAACTTGGCACACCCTCAGCTGCCACTGCAAGGACACCCTTTTGGAATTTCGGTGGCCTAGCACCAAGGAGAACGGAAAGTCCGACCGTGGCTACTGAGTCCTGCTGCATCGCTGTGCTTGTCGTGCACGGTCCGAAACCTGCTTTTCTGACCCGCCTCCAGTCCCGAGAAGGGTGCTGCATCGTTTGTTTCTGCATTTCTTCAAGAGTCCTTGCACCAGCAAAAGATCCTAACCGGAGAATCACTCGAACCTGCAACCTGTGAAAATCGAGGACCGCGGAATTCGGCGGGAAAAGCAAGCCAGGACACCCTTCCTTTGTTCTGGAAAGTCTTGGGAAGATTCGGAGTGAGGGGGGTAAGTTACTGAGCTTTTAACATACCCCTACACTCCCATTATAAGTCAATGGACTTATAATATCCTTTATCCTAAACCTATTGGCTTTGCTAATACTTGCCTTGGCAAGACTTCTGTTAGGGGTAATTTTGGACATTTTACTATATTGACCCCTTGCTCTAAGAATCCATCACTGGACCCCAGAGACCCCACCTACATTTTCTCCTGCCTCCTGAGTGCTGTGTCTTTGTATCCTGAACAATAAGGCCCCAGGCCACTTAGGGTTGGACAATAGTAGTTGAGGACCGTATCTGTGGACCTTTTTGTGTGCGATACTCACCTAGTCATTCGCTTGCAGGAGTATTTTGATTTGTATTATGCACTTCAACCTGTGACTGTATATATATATGTATTTTAGTTTGATGGTATTGGTTGATAAGTCTACCTGCTTGTATTCATTTTTCTTAGTGTGTTTGGCCATAATTAAATAACTCTGTTTGTATACATCCTGTCTAAGTGTCATTTGTGACTCCCATTGTGTGACCTCATTGTAGACCCTTTACACTCTCACCCCTCTGAAGAACTTTGCCTAGACCGCTTGTCACTGCTACCTTAAACTGGTTTGGCTACAGATTCCCAGAGTTGTCCCTGTCCCAATATAGGTTGGCCTTCTATACATCTGTCCACCAGGCCAGAGTATAGGAAATCGGTTTTAACACTAAGCTGGATTACTGTAACGCCATCCTCGCAGGGACCTCAGCCAAAAACCTCCACCAGACTCCAGAACAATGCACTACGTGCAGCTCTCAGCATACCCAAAAGAGCACGTATTACTTCAGCCAGGCGAGCTGTTCACTGGCTACCTGTTAAAGAACGGGTCAAATTCAAAATTCTAACTATCACGCACAAATGCCTGAGCCTCACAGCACCATCCTATCTAGCGGAAACGATCAACAAAGTCAGCTCGACCCGTCCCAAAAGAAGTCACCTTGCCAACCAACTGCAAGTCCCACTCATCAAAAGAGCTAACGCTGGAGGTCTAGGCTTCCCTCACGTTGCTCCCAAACTATGGAATGCTCTCCCCAACAAACTCGGAGCAGAACCATCCCTTCTCATCTTTCGCAAATACCTTAACACCACTCTGTTCAACTAACCTCTCTCGTTCCCCTAGCATTACCCACAGCTATGCCCCTCTGCTGCTTCAATAACTTCCAAGTCATGAAAGTTACCAACAACTTCTATACCCAATGCAAGTTAAGTATGTATTTAAACTCAACTGCAATGAATCCCTATTGTAACCTTGGATATACCATGTGTACCATGTTTCTTGTAACCATTAAACTAAAGCAGCTGCCCTGTAACGAATATGCCAGCTTCTGATTGCATGCCAGCTATTGCCTGTAACCAATATGCTTACCACTTTCATTGTAACCAGAAAGTCTTTGTAACAGCGCCACAATGCCTAAGGGCTGCTGTGCGCTCTATAAATGCTAATAAATAAATAAAATCTCAAGAGAAGGCGAGTTTCAGTTTCCTCTTTTCTCCTCTCTGAAGTTCTTGCTATCCAATGTGGCGATGTCTTGGCTTCTCCTAGGAAACTGGCTTCCAAAAAACAGATATGTTCATACTTGTGCGCATGACACCAGAAAAACCCAATATTGTGGCAAGAGAGCAACGCATTTGTAAAAGGTGAGTACAAAAAGTATTGGATTCTCAAAAGGGTTTTCATAGAATAAATTCAATGAAAAATATTCAATTGCATTATGGGAACTGACAATTATCATAACGCAATTGTATATTTTGCATTGAATGTATTCTTTGAAAACACTTTTGGGAATCCAATATTTTATTTTTTTTACCCATTTTACAAGTGTATTGCTCGGTTTTTTGTGTGTAATGCGCGCAAACGTCCTCCTATCTGGTAAACCTATCTGATTGTGGAAACCACAGCAGAATTTCCAGTGGATACAAGGCAATGTTTGCACAGGAAGTATCCTACCCAGGATGCGCACAGGAGGAATTCTAATCCTGCACGCTAAATGTAGGCTTCCAAAAAACATGATTGTCTTTCCTTTCCGCATAATAGAACTGTCCAAGTTCTGCTAATAGTAAATGCATCATTTGCGAAGCACAACGATTTGAAACCTATCCTTTGAAAAAAGATTTGTGAAGGATCCTGGATGTTGCCTCTGTAAGCCTCATTCACCATCGAGAAAATCGCACAAAATTGTCAAGGCTCCTGTATATCAATGATAATTAGCTCGACCCCAATAAGTTGCTGCACTAGTCCAGATGTCATGAACTCTGATGGTTTGCATTCCGTGTTGCTCTACTTGGCCACACCTTTGTACCAAAACAATGGCAGAGTCGGGCTGGGCGATATATAGAATTTTGGGGATCTATATTCAATATCGAAATAGGAGACCATATTGTTAACGTCGAGATATCTACATTACATATAACACATTTTATTTACAGTCTGATATTTACACAGCTGTGTGTTCTCAAACAGGAAGAGGAACCCTGTATTTGCACTTTATTTTGATCAATGTGTAATAAAGGTGTTTGTGACATCTCGTATGTAGTTGGCGGCTTACAAATGAGCATTTAAATCGCACAAACAATATCTCGATATATATCAAGATATAGCCCAAAAATATTGAGATATGACTTTGTCCATTTCACCCAGGCCTAGCTCGAAGGAAGTGAAAGGATGTTGACCAGTGGTATATTTTCTTTGAACAGGAACTGTCATTGCCGTTGGCATGAATTGGCTGCATCAGAGATTCTCACTTTTTGTTCTCTGCCAGCATGTCCCAGCACTTCAGAGCCCTGTGCTTTATGGAGTCTGAGTCAGTCACAATCTCTCATCTTGGCCCTAGCCCCTCGTTCTAATCATTATCTGTATTATGGGAATTAACATGGCCAAATAACCTGTTTTATGGGGCGATGTCACTCAGGCGTTTCTATAACCAATTTTTGATCTCACTGAGGTATCCAAGAGGTGGATATTCATTTGTATATCAGTCTGGGTCACTAACACAGGCAATTCATCCCTGAAAATGATCAACAACCCCTGACGTGCGTTTCTACTTTGTTGGGCATCATCAGTACGGTGGAGCTGAGCTTCTCTAATCAAGGTGACCAAAGGGTCCAGGTCAGGAGTACATTTAGTAACTTGGAGAGAAGCCCAACGTTTTTGAAAATGTGCAAAAATGTGGGAGCGCTTCCACTGAGAACACACACCTGGCCAAATAACCTCTTCTGTGGAATGGTTCCATCTTGGAAGCGCTTTTTATTTGGTGTTCTGCTGCCTACCATGCTTTCTTCTGCCAGCATGTCTTAGCTTAGGCTTGTGTAAGCGGAGGCCAACTGCAAAGCCCTGTAATCTAAGCAGCCTGC
The DNA here is from genome assembly GCF_040938575.1 of Ambystoma mexicanum. Taxonomy (NCBI): domain Eukaryota; kingdom Metazoa; phylum Chordata; class Amphibia; order Caudata; family Ambystomatidae; genus Ambystoma; species Ambystoma mexicanum. The sequence continues at coordinate 1,344,714,398 of NC_090922.1, forward strand.
ATCAGTCTCTCTTCGAGACCCTCAATCTAGTACTATTCTCTGTCCTAGACCAATTTTCCTTTTACTTATGTAATATGCCATGATTCTGATACAAAAACCATGCAAGTCACTGCGGGTGAACATCTATTGGAAAATGCGTCCTAACGTAAGCAGTGTTTGGTAATGCCATCAGATTATCTTCAATTGATGTTTAATTTAAATTAAGTTGGTAAATTGGACACAACTAAGACAAAATACCCTTTAACATGACTAGTTTTCCAATCTCTTTCTATGGTCTCTCACTAACACAGCATCTGCTCCACGTAACATCATCACAGTCCCTTTGGACAATTTTATGAGGGTAATTTCCCTTGTTGGTTTTAAATCTCTGCCCATATTGTATGCCTCTACTCCACCTTTAGTGGTTCCCGATTAGCTTTATAGATCTACAGATGATCAGTCCTAGATGGGCATCAACCTTGAGCAATCTGCTTATTCCCAAGAACCCTCTTCCCATTGATCAGTATTTCATTGGCATCACTTCCGGGTGAGCTGATTCTTCTCACAGTATAGCAGTGGGGCTGGTCAGTGTTGGTGGATGTTTTTACTATAATCCTGCGCAGGTTTTGAAATGATTTTTGAAGGATTTCCTAGTTCATCTACTGCGCAAACATCCATGTATCCTGCTGGATCCTGCTGGGGCATAGGTCTTTAGGGTAAACTCATTTGTGTTGTGGCACATTTCAATGCAAATCCACCTGTTGCTTTTAAATGGTTTAAAGTGTACGTGCAGCCCAGGTTCACATTTCCCTTGTCCATGGCTCCATTTTTGGAGCACATTTTATGTGCGTTTTAAGACCATGATCTGGCTTTTGGGCCACTTGACTGTCCTTGGATACTGGAATGCCACCTATTAATCTAAACTTGGAAACTGCAGCTCAGGCAGTGGGGTCCCAGCAACCAAGAAATCCTTAAAGGTTTGCCGCCATGTCCCGGTGACTGCTCGGGCAGCAGATTCTGGGCTGTATCTAATCATCTAACCGCTCTAATAAAAGCCCCCCTGTCCTGGAGGTGTCTCCATGGTGACCCTCTTATCCCTAAGGCTGTTGATTTCCCTTTAGGGTTGGGTGGTCGATGAGTGCTGCTCTTGGGGCACACAGGTTCTTACATTGCTGGCATGCAGCCAGAAAGATGCCCTGTCCACTCAGTGCTTTGAGGCGGACTTGCTGGGCCTTGAAGCACTGCACAGAGCACAAACCTTGGCTACCTGCTATGTAGAGCCAATCTTATCCCATGTACTTTCAACTCTGTCCGTTCGCGCTCCCTGGCCTCTGTCCACTGCACTCCCTGGCCTCTGTGTTACCCTGCAACATTCACCTCTCGCATGTCTGAGTCTTGGATTAGGCCTCCTTCTGAGTTGGCTTACCAGCCCCAGAATGATTAGTGAATGTGTCTTGGGTACCATAATTAGGCACAGCAGGTATTTGAAGCCCACATATGTACCAAGATTGTCCAAGCAGGGTCTCGAGCCCCTCAGGCTCCCAACACTACTGGATCTCTTGTAATACTCTGATCCTGTCTTGCAATCCCAGTGCATATCTTGGCTCAACGGTTACAGGTCATTTGGTCGAAAATAAATGGTCGACAGGACAAATGGTCGACACAATTTGGTCGAAAGACAAATGGTTGAATATTTTTTTTTTTGTATTTACACTTTTTCCCCCCTTTTTTGCTAAAAAACCTTTTTTTTTCCTAAACGAAAACCTAAAAAATATATATATAAATTAAAAAAAAAATAATTCGACCATTTGTCTTACGACCAAATTGCGTCGACCATTTGTCTGTCGACCAAATGACTGGACAGCTCGCTTTCAACGCATCTATTTCTGGGCCGCCTTTCCCAAGAAGAAACTCCATCTGCAATGGCCGAACATGCGGCCATACTAATGCACACGTTCAGCCTGCTTAACGCCGAGCTTGGCTTTCCTGACACTCTGGCATGCCTAACACCACAACCATATTACCGCGCCCTCCTCCCCTGTATCATTGCCCTTCTGTATTTGTTAATCTGCCGGCTAACACCCCTTTTTCTTATCTCAATCCCAACCACTCCTCTTTACTATTCAGACTAAAGGCTGGCACACCCTGGCGATCTCGCAAGATGCCGCCTCTCGACCCGGTTCAGGGGCAGTAAAACCACGATGGTGGTGCGGGGCGCAGTAAAATATTAAATGGCATAACCCTTGTTTTTGATACATTCCAGGTTTTTTTTTTTTCTTATCGAGATAAACGTTGGCCTTCTGCAAGTAACCCCCGCGCAGTAATCCAACTCTACGCTCGGAGTCCTTCGCTCTATCTGTTGGTGTCTGCGATGTGGGGCGCGACGCTTGGCCCTGTAGGCACCATAAGGACCGCTCTAGCGTGCATCATAGAGCACGGCAGCCCAAGACCCACCCGCAACAACCGGTCTTGCTGCCTTGTGATAGTATGGTTGGAAATGCATAGGGCCCAACGGGTCCCGGACTGGACACTGTCAGGCAACCAGCTGGAGCTCCAGTCTACCACTGCGGGGAGAAACGTGCACCCCTAGTCCCGTGGGCAGGTGTGTGCACAATGCTGCTTCATTGACGCTGTCGAAAGACCCGATTAACCCCCCTGCAGAATTGCAGATTAAGCCCTTTAAACTAAATGATTACAATAATGTATTTGAGTTTTTAAATATTTGTATAGTGGGAGAAGGACTATTTCTGGAGGAAGATAAATGATGGGGGTCACATCAGCTGAAATGTCTAGCTACCATGTCATCTGTGCAGGGGCAGCGTCGGGACCTTTCAAATGAAAGGGGCCTCCAACTTCAGCCGCCCCCAACTCCCCCTCAGCAGCTGCCTCCATGCTGCCAGTCAGCAGTCTTGTAACACAGCAATATATTAATTTCTCAATGTTTCGTTCTGGCGCTTAAAATGTGCGCTTTGCAGTGCTCCCATTACAAGCTGCGTTTTCTCTTCCCAACTGATTGCCTTCTAACTCTGGTTCCCCCACATCAGCCACTTGCTGCCAATAGGGTTTCGAGGTCTTCAGTGGGCATTTAGTGTGTCCCCGCTCCCTCCTGGTGATACTGAGTGGCTCTTAACCTCATCTTTGTCGCCATTGTAATATATGCCCCTCACTGGTGCCTCTGACTATTTTCGCTCTAAGCGGAAGGTCCCCAACCATCATGTTGAAATGGGGCCCCACATCTTCAGCTGGGCCTGCATCTGTGCTTATTTTGCACTGGGGGCTACTGCAAGGTTCGGAATGGCGAGGGTACATGTCTACGGTTTACAGCTTAATACCTGTGTTTGCATCAGGGTCGGACTGGGGCATAAAATTGTTTCGGGCACCAACGAAAAAGTGGCCCACAGTTGCAAATGGGAAGTCATTCCTTTTTTGACGCAATTTGAATAGTATCCAAGGGGGGGAGGTTTTTGATAAAATGTGATGCAAATTGTATATTTTAAAGAATATTTATTCAGCAACAGTGGTCAAAACTATTAGCCGCATAGTGAAGTAACTCATCAAACTGGCCCACATTGGCCCAAAAAGTGCCCCACTTTGACTAAAAACTGGCCCACATAAGCATATTGCCCTATCGGCCAGTCCAAGCCTGCCGGCCATGGACCTATTGCCCTATCTGCCAGTCCGGGCCTGCTGGCCATGGGCCTATTCCTCTGTAGGCCAGTCTGAGCCTGCCAGCCATGGGCCTATTGCCCTATCGGCCAGTCCGAGCCTTGCCCTGTAGGCCAGTCAGAGCCTGGTCTGCATTCCTCGCCGGCTTTAAAATTATAAAGCGGGTAATAACCAGTCACTCTCGCCGCGATTCTGTTCTGCAGGCTGAAGAGAGAGCGCTTCACCGGCTAACTGGCCCTCAGTGCAGGCTTATTTTGGCATTGTCCAGGACCCACGGTTTTATTGGCTTTGTGGCGATATAACACTAACTTGTTATTTGTATCCAAAGTGCTTTACATGGAACATATTTACATACATTATTATTACCCAGTTGAAATTGGCACTCAGTTTCTCGACCTCAGAAGAGTTCAAGGCTGCGTCGACCTTGGGCCTTTGAACCTGTGACCTGCAGATCAAACACAACGCAGATTGCAACAACGAGCGCCTAACCCGCACAGCTATTTTTCCCGACAATAGAAAAGGCGGGATATTTTCTGCATGGGTAACGGTATTGGGAAGCATCTTCTATCGTTGGGAACTGTTTGTTCATTTGTTTTAAAGTGTAACGCTTTGCATTTTTTTTGCTTGTTGCTGATATGTGATGACTTATTAAAATATTGCTTGGGCCTCCTGCTTGAACGACTGCAGCATAACGAAGGATGTGTATGACCTTTGCTAGCACCTACACCTTTTTATTGTGAAACTTGATTTCAACCATTTTTCCTACTGCTGCCCCATTAATGTGCCTTTGTTAATACTTGGAGGTGCACGTTTTCAATGTGTTGAGTTTTTAAATCGCATGGTATACCTGGCGAATATGTCATCTGGTGCGGTTACTGCATGTGTGACATGCAACCTACGCAGGAGGCTAGTGAGTGTCTGAAGTGTCTTCAGGTACCGAACTGCGGTGCACTCCGTGTGTTCGCTGCTCAGGCACCTTGGGGAAACGACCCTTGTGCAGAGAAATGCTTGGAAACTCGCTTTCCAATAATAATACATCACACCACAGCTTTCAAAAGAACACACAGACCTAAGTGCGCTCCAGCGTCTGCTGCAGCCACGGACGTCGTTTCACCAAAATGCCAGGGGTAGCGGAAGTGACAAAACACGACCCTTGACCTCTTGTGAGATCGCAGGAAGGGATGTCATTTGACCCAAACCTGAACTGATATCCTGGGAAGCGAAGGGACACGACCTTACGATCCTTGACAAAATAGGAAGGGGCATTACGTGCCGTTGTTCCGAAGTACCCAACGAAAATTATGGTTACAATATCAGAATAATGTGATATACATTTCATACAAGAATGGATCACCATATTTATCGTTAATACCGGTGCGTATAGGCACATGTTACCAAATTACTGTGAATGCAAGTAGACGTCCATGCCCAACGGTTAATGATGTGTTATTATAAAGCACTTGCGCTTAAGCGCTTTATATAGAACAAATATACATACAATATCGGCCAACCTTTGTCGGTACTCGTTTATCGACATCAGAAGGATGAAAGGCTGAGTTGAGGTGTTTTAGAACATACTAAATCAGGGACTCACTCCCTAAAGTGTGTCTGAAAAAACCTTTTATGAGTGTAGCAATAATTGTATATAATTCCAGAAAGACGAATTGTTATTCCTATTCTTTCCTATATAGGGTCCCCCTGTTTTTTTTGATTTTTTTATTATATTTTTTTAAAAATGTGTTTATTTATAAACCGCGCACAGGAGAACATGCATAGTGATATTACTCATTAACTCACAAAGCTTACAAATCCCAAAGTCCCATCCCCCCACCCCACACGTTCCCCCGAGGACAATGTTCCAGGGTCTCACTCGGTTTGACCAGTCAGCGAGGAGTCGCCCATAGAGAGGAGGGCTCTCGCGATCAGGCGTGGTTTGTAGGTCAAGGCCGGGTAGTTCTGGTCATATTCTAGGACTGGCGCCCAGGTGTCGGCGAAGCGGTGGAGTCGGCCTGCCCTGGCCGCCGTGACCTTTTCGGCTATCAGTATAATCCCACAGTTTGATCCACCATAGGGACATCAGTGGGCCCTTCACCAACTTCCAGGTGCGGGCCACCGTCATTTTGGCGGCCAATAGGAATTGGGAAATCAGCGTGGCCCCCCTCCCTGTTCTCGGGTAAGCGTCTGGGAGCGGAATCCCAAGGAGGACCTGCTCAGGCATTAGTGGAATGGCCACTTGCGTGATATCCCTTATGGTGGCGAGGCATTGGGTCCAGAACTCATTCACCTTAGGGCAGGTCCACCACATGTGAAAATAGGATCCTGGGTGTCCACAGAAGCGCCAGCAGTGAGGGTCCAGGACCTGCTGGAAATGATGGAGGCGCAGAGGATAGTACCAGCGCAGGAGCAGTTTGTGGGTGCATTCTCGATTTGTGATGCAGCAGGATGCTGTGCGCGTCCTAGTCCAGATGTCCACCTAGGCGTGGTCCTCTATGGCCTGGCCCATGTCTGCCTCCCATTGGGCCATATAGGAAGGCCTGGCGTGAAAGGGGGTCTACCTGCAGGAGTTTATATAGGATGAAATATTTCCCCGGGCAGGCAGGTCATGCACTGTAAGCTCTAGTGGAGTAAGGGCTAGCCCTGCTGCTACTCTGGTATGGGGATTGGAGCACCAATTTCGTAGCTGCGCATAGGTAAATCAATCTGTTTCCGCCAGCCTGAAAGTCGCTTTACATTGTTCGAAGGTGAGGGGGGTGTCTCCTGTGAAGAGCTGCCCCAGCGTCTCGAGGCCTCCCGCGATCCAGTTCTTAAAGCTCGCTGGGTGAGCCCCCGGGGAGAAGGCCGTTTTGAGAAAGACTGGGGAGAGCGCATTCAAGTCTCTTGGGACCCCCTTAAGTCTGCGGGCCCATTCCCACGCTTTTATTGTTTGCTTCGTGACCGTCAAAACGTCTGGCCAGTTGTGGCGTAAGGCGGTGGGGAGAAACGGGAGGAAGCGAAGAGGGAGGGGGGAGTCGATATTGTTCGATCCCCACCCTTTTTGGGTGGCCTGTTGCTAGGCCCCATGCTTGGAGGTGAGCTAGCTGTGCTGCTATGTGGTATTTACGGAGGTCCGACACCCCCAACCCTCCCAGTCTCGTGTTGGCCACCATTGTTTTCTGGGGTATCTGCGCTTTCTTGCCCCTCCATATGAAGTCGATCGTTTAACTCTGGAGCCTCTGTAAGGGGGGCGGGGAGTGGGATTAGGGTAGGGAGGGAGGCGCAGGCATAGAGGAAGCGGGGGGAGAAGGTTCATCTTGCATGCCGTTATGCGGCCTAGCAGGGAAACTTCCTGCGTCCTCAGCGGGTGAGGTCCTTTTCCAATTCCTCGAAGAGTGGGGGAAAGTTAGCCTGGTAGACTTTCATTGGGTGCGCAGGGATCTGGACCCCCAGATATGGGATCGCGCGGGTTCTCTATTGGAACAGGGTTTGCTTCTCCAGGGCCTCCTTCTCGCTTGGGGCAGGCCGACTCCGAGGGATATTGATTTTTGGAAGTTGATGGCGAATCCCGCTACTTCCCCGAAGCCTCAAATTTCCGCCAGGGCCGCCCTCAAGGAGGCTATGATGTTTGTGATGGTTATCAGTACATCGTCCGCATAGAGAGCAATCTTGTGCTGCGTCGCGGCAATCCTCAGGCTGCTGATCTGAGGGTTTTTGCGGACTCTCTGGGCTAACGGCTCCATGGCTAAGGCGAAGAGCAGGGGGGATAGTGAGCATCCCTGTCTTGTTCCGCAAGTCAGAGGGATGGGATCCGTTAGGCGGCCGTTAATCCTCAACTGGGTTTTCAGAGCTTGGTAGTTCGCCAGGACCATCTTCCAGAAGGTTGGGCCGAAGTTAAAGGTTTATAGAGTGAGGCGCAGGTAGGGCCAGTCGACCTTGTCAAAGGCTTTTGTTGCGTTCAATGCCAGTAAGGCCAGCTGTTGCGTGTCCTGGGTGGCGACCTCTATGAGGTCCAAGGCCCTGCGGATGTTGTCTTTTGTTGATCTGTGGTTAATGAACCCCATCTGATCCGGGTCTATGATGCTCGAAAGGACTGGTGCAAGGCGGTTGGCCAGGATCTTGGAGTAAATATTAGCGTCCAGATTCAACAAAGAGATGGGTCTGTATGATCCTTTCCGGGCTTAGGAATAAGAACCATGATGGATTCCTGCAATGTCGGGGTGACCGTAGAAGTGGCTGCAAATGAGTTGAAGAGGCGGGCCAGGGGCGCCGCCAAGTGGGGTCGCAAGAGTTTATAGAATCAGGGGGGGGTAAAGCCGTCTGGGCCCGGGGCCCTAGGCTTCAGGCTTTTTATGGTCTCTTCCACCTACTCGGTTGTAATGGGCCTTTCAAGTTCATCTCTTGCCTCTGGGGTCAGGGGCGAGAGGGCTGCCTTTTGAATGTAGGCACGCTGCATGTCAAGGTCCCGCGGGACCGCAGTCATTATTTCCGACTGGTGGGCGGCCGCCAGTCAGAGTTTCTTGTGCTCCGCGTATCGGACCGTCCCTTGTGAGTCGCAGAGCCCTAGGATGGAGTGATGGCTTTTTTCCTTAGCCAGTTTACTCACCAGCAGCTTGTTGGCCTTGTTATTATGGACATAGTACCATTGTTTGGTTTTAGCCAGCAAGTTTGCCGTGGCATCGGCATAGTGCGCCTCAAGTCTCTTCCTCGCCATCTGGAAGGCCCTGTAGGACTTGGGGCACCAGTCCTTTTGCTTATGAATGGCCTCGGCCTCACAAACCTGGGCTTCCAGGGCAGCTCGGGTCGCGTGTCTCCGCTTATGGAATGCGGCGCCTTGGGCAATCAATTCCCCTATAAGCACGGCTTTCATGGCGTCCCAGGTGTTGGCCAGGGATGTGTCCTCGCTGCTGTTTTCGGAGAAAAAGTTTTTAATTGCTCTGGCGACAGTGTCCCTCACTGTCATGTCCCCCAAGATAGGGTCGTATAGGCTCCATTGGCGGCACGGAGGCGGGTCCGGGTCATGGGCCTGGAGTGTGAGTGAGACTGGCCCATGGTCCGAGAGGACGGGGGGGGCGATCGTGATGTCATCTGTGAAAGCCAGGATCTGGGGGGAGGCCAACAGCAGGTCAATTCTGGACGAAGTGCGGTGTACATAAGAGTAGAAGGTGAAGTCTTTCTCTTCCGGGTGTAGGACCCTCCAGGTATCGATGATGATGAGCGTGCGAAACAGATGGAGTAGGACTGTTGCCAACTTCAGATCCCTGGATGTTGAGGGGTGGGATCGGTCTCTGAAGGGGTCTGGGGCCCCATTAACGTCTCCTCCCAAGATGACTTGTCCCTCGATGAATGGGAGAAGGGAGTCCTCTAGGTCCTGATAGAATCCTTCCTGGTGCTCGTTCGGAGCGTAGGCTGAGATGAGAGTACAGAGTTGGCCCAGGATGGTGCATTTGACTGCCATAAAGCGGCCTTCGTGGCAGCACAGCACGTCGAGGATCTGGGGATTCAGGCCCGCAGCAAAGAGAATGGCGGTCGCTCCCTTTTTCGTACTGTTGGAAGCTAGGAATTGAGTGGGCAAGAATCTGCTTCGCAGCCGGTCGAAGTTTGCTGGGATTAAATGCATTTCCTGCAGGGGAGGGCTGGCTCTCCGGGGTCGGTTGCTGTAGGGGGGATGACGGGGGGGGGGGGGTTAGGTTAGCCATGGCTGCGAGGGGTCAGCGATTGGGGTTCTTCTTCTGTGGCTGAGGGTTTTTAATAATAGTCTCCAACGGGAGATCTGAACTTCCGGAATCGGCCTCCAACGGGAGGTCCTACCTGAGACCGATTTTAACTTGTCAGTACCTCTCCCGGCCGCCAACGGGCAACTTGTCCGAGGTACTCTCCAAGGGTAGTGTGATGACATCCAACTTGGAGGAGGGTATGGGCCGCATGGGGTCCGCGGCAAGCTTGAGGAAGTGCAGGAGGTTCCATCACCATGTGTCCTTCATGGGTGACCTGAGTCGTCATTTCGGTTTGCGTGTTCTCTGCACCTTAGATCAAGGGGCCCGCTTTGGTTTGGGGGAGGAGATATCTGGGCCTCTGCCAGCTTGGCTCGAGGAGGGCGTATCTGCGCCCCCGGGGGACTTCGGATGTAGGATGGATGCGGCATCGTCGAGGTGGCTGATGGTGCGGGGGGTGCCCTTGTACAGGAATTGCAGCGCCGTGGGAAACAGCAATCAATATCGTATCTGCTGATCTTGGAGAAAGAGCAAGAGGGGACGGAGCATTCTGTGCTTTTGGAGGGTTAGAGGGATTGGTCCTGGAAGATTTGAAGTGGGGAACAAGAGTTCGTCTCTTGAGCGGCCTATCGCTGAGATAGCCTCCTTGCTGGTGTAGAAATGGACTGTTGTGATTATGTCCAGAGGGGGAGGTCTGTGTCAGAGCCCCGGCGGGGGCGCATCCTGCCGGTGCAGTCGAGCAGGAGCTGAGTCTCATCCAGGTCCGGCAGCAAAGATTGAAAGAAAGTGCTTATGTATTCAGGGAGTTCCTTGTCAGAGATTGACAGGAGCACCCCTCGGATGTGAATGTTATTGCGCCGGGAGCGGTTTTCCATGTCTTCCTGCTTGAATTTGAGGATTTCAGTTCTGTCCGTTAGAGTATGGATGGTGCGTTGCATTTCCGTCAGCAAGTTAGAGTGATCCACCGCTAGTCCCTCTGCCTCCTCCATCCTGTGCTCAATATTGCTGACTCTTTCTGTTTGCTCCAGTTTGGCAGTAAGTTCCATCATGCAGGATCCAAATTCCGATTTAATGTCGGACCTGAAGGCTAGTAGGTCTTCCCTGTCATCGGAGGCCTTTTCGGGGGGGGGTCTGTTTTCTTACCCCTCTCCGGGGCGAGCAGCATGGTGGTAATGTCAGCTGTTTTAGCGGGCTTTAATGCTTTGGACATGGCTTCGGCTTGGGTAGGCGACCTTTGGGGCCGGCTCGAAGTCGGCGTGTCCCAGTCCTCGTCAGCGGCAAGTAGGACCAGCAGTGGGGATCGCCGCAGATGGTGGAGTGAGCCGGGGTGCCCCAGGAGGTTGCGTGGGCAGGTGGCACGTCTGTACCTGTACAGGATAGTAACAGTGCCTTGGTGGAGAAGCGGCACGGAGTGTAGGGTTCCAAGCGTGCAGGTCGTCCCCCCGCCGGAGGAATTCAGGGCATGGGCAGTGAGGGCGGCTCTCCTCACATGGTGTAGAGGCAAGCAGGGGCGCACCAGGGGGCCACAGCGGGCGACGCCTCCACTGCCAGGTGGAGCAGCAGCCATGAAATTAGGGCTTTGATGATCAGGAGCCGGGGGGCCGGAGGGCCCAGTCACGGAGGGTCGTGGGTGGGGGAACGTCCCAGTAGGACCCCATGAGGGCGGCAGGCCCTCTGCAATGGGGCCTCCATAGGGAGCTTGTAGCAGGATCAGCCGCGGTGAGTAGCTGTGGCAAGCGGAGGAGTTTGGCACCAGAGGAGGGGGTTGGAGGCAGGGTAGCCGGGGTAGCAATGGAGCTAACCTGGAACGCTCCCCCTCCCAGGGATCGAGGACTCGCAGATGGCGATGGGCGGGAGCCCCCCCTCCAGGAGTGCGTCCCGCCGCCGCGGGACCGCCGAGTCCACCGGTCAGGAAGGCGCAGAGAGCTGGATGGCGGCCCCTGATGAAGCTCCAACGGCCGCTCGCGACGAGGCGGGGCAGCCGCGGCGGGAGCCTCCCTGATGAGCCGCTCCGGTGAAGAGGGGGTCGGGGCATCCCAGTGCGAGGCGGCTGGCCTGGGGGGCCCCGGAGGCACGGAGCCCTCCTCGGGGTTCCGGGCTGGTTGCAGATCCAGTCCGCCTCCAGTTGGGCGTCCCGTGCAGCCAGCAGGTAAGGAGGAGGCAGAGCATGTTGGCAGTGCGTTGCGGGGAAGATCGTGCCTCCGTGTCGTTTCGTGGGTGGTGAGGGAGAGTCAGAGGCCGCAGCGGCAGATGTCCGCAGTCGCGGCCGCCATCTTGGATTGCGGTGGGGAACAGTGAGGAAACATTCCCGCGCCGCGGTTTCAGCAATCCTGGGCCGTTATGCTTCGAGCTTGGGGCATTGGGTGCGAGAGTCGTTCTGCCGCACTATCATGTGTAGTCACAGCGGAGAACATGGCAGGAACCGGCAGAATTGCAAATAGGGCCGCGGACCCCTACGGAGGCCATCCGTGGAGCAGCTTCATTGTTGGCGCTCCAGGCCACGCCCCCCCCCTCACTATATTATTATTTTTAAAACCATTATTTTGTTTAAAACATGAACAAGAAATCCAACAACTCCAGAAACAAAGAGACGCATGGTACTGGCCATAGCCAACCCAGGAGCTTACATAAAAGAAAGATTATTTATTTTTGAATTGTTTTTTTTAGGGGTAGCAATGGAGACCACAGGGGTAGCAGTTGTGACCCCCAAACAACGTCCATGGCTGCAGCAGTGTGTGGGTGTGGGGGGGGAATAATGGTAACAATCTTTATTTTATCTGGGACCGTGGTGTGACCGAGCAAGGCGTTGACCAGTCTAGAATAGAACGGGACAAACTCCTTACCATTCTCCAGAATAAGTTTCACTGGAAGGCTGTTCTTGGGGCACGAGGTAGTGTGCATTGAGGACAGTATTGACTCCATCTCAAGTTTGGTTACGTGTGTAAAGACAAAGTTCGGTGGTTCAGTCTGTTTACTGACCTCGGTCGACTGCACCTATTTATTTAGGCTATTACTCAAGTCTTTTTCAATTTTTTCCAGCACTATTTTAATTTTGTTAGCATAGGCCAGTTGGACATCATCACAGATGTTGGGTGGATGGGTTGTATTAATGCCTTCGGCTTCTCTACGAGCTTCAGGATCTCAAATAGCTTTTTGGTGTTATTCTGGGCTCTTGTGATTCCTTTTTTGCTGTGGTGATTTTGGCATCTTCCTCCAGAGCCTTCCATTTGCCCCTGTGGAGGGCTGCAGGGTGTTTTAACCATAGTTGTTTTGCACTTCTCTGTTTTTTCAAGCTTAATAGTTTGTAAGTGAACCATTTGTTTTGATTTCTGTTTCCTCTCAACAATTTCCTTGCTAGTTTATGTGGATCCAGCTGGAAGGGGTGAAATATTGGCAACCTGCCTCAATGCAATCATGGGGATTTTCGCCTCCAAGCGACTTCTACCAAATCTGTTCAAAAATATTTATCCTAAGCCTCTCGAGCTGCAGCCTGCTTCTCCTGCTCGTCCTCTTCCTCAGGTTCCGGTAGTCCCCCCTTCGCTTCCAGTGGAGCCTCCTCCTACACTGCCACCATTGCCTCCGATTTCACCAGTTATTGCAATGCCAGTGGTGCAAATGGCTATGCCCAAGGTGTCTGAGGTACCACGTGTCGCGGATCAGCCTTCTGTTCCTGCCAAAACAGACAAGCATGCAGACCTGGATAGTGAAGTCCCACCCTACTCCATCAGAGCTTTTTATGACTGGGTTTTGGATTTGATGGCGTTGCTACAAATTCCAATATCCGAGCCTCCGGCTCCACAAGAGGGAGTTTGCTCAGGAGCACGAACCATTACATCACAGGAGCACACATGGTCTTTTCATTCAAAAGGACGTGCATGCGGTAACCCGTAAGCTGGGTAAAACCTAATTCTGGGCAGCATATAAATGAAAAGATTGACGCTCGCTATAAGCGCCATGCATCGGAGGGCATACCCTTGGCTTCCTGGCTGCTTCCTTCATCAACGGTAGTAGCAGCAGCTACACTCCAGGCTAAGCCTTCTTCAACCTCCTCCACGGCTGCCCCACATGTCTTATCCAAGGAGGACCAAATTCTGGATGGCATCGGGGAGAACTTTTTTTTTTTTTTTTTTTTTTTTTCCCAATGCAGATCTTCAGCTGCGTCGGGCGAATACTGAAGTCATTCTGGCGGCTGCCAACCTCAACCTGTGGAGAGAGCTTTCAGCGTTCCAAGATTGTATCCCACAGGATAGGCTCGAAGATTTCAAAGAGGGCCCATCTGACGCCAGGGTTCTGGCTCAGGACCTGCTGAAGGCTGTAGCCCATCATGTGGACATGTTCGCTCTGGGCCTTCTAGTCGGAATTGATATTTCCTGCCAGGCGTGGCTTCATGCTACAGAGTTCTCAAAGGAGTGTTCAAGAGAAAGTACTCAACCTCCCCTGAAGGGAAAGAGCTTTTCCACTCCTCCAGCGACTGGGAACTCGACAAGACAAAAGCAAGCACATTGACGGCTAAATCTTTCAGTCCTAGCAAAGCAGCCTTCAGCTAAAGTGACCTATATACAAAGGTCGGGGACCCAAACAAGATCCTTTTCAGGTTTTCGAGGTTTCCAGTAGCATAGCGTGCACCGATCAGATGGCTCCTCTGGTCGGCCTCGACGCAAGCAGCAGAGACGGAGTGGCCACACAAGACTCTGGTGGGAAGGCTTAAATCATCTCATCCGGAGGCGTGGAAGACCATAACAGAAGTCCGGTGGGTTTTGTCCATCGCCTGAGCGGGCTTCCGCTCCCCCTGCCTCATGACCCACTATCTCACTCTCCTCTTCAGCAGACTGGGTCTCCCTCCCTCAGAGCCAAGGTACAAAAACTCTTGAACCTCCGAGCAGTGGAACCTGTTCCCTTGAGGGAGCAAGGGGAGGGCTATTACTCCCGTATGTTTACAGTGCCCAAACCCAACCAGGCTGGCCTGTGCACTATTCTATACCAGCTTCAACCTTTTCCTTCCCCAAGAGAAATTCAAGATCACACCTAGCCAGATAAGCTCCTCTCTCCGGAAAGGCGATTGGCTCAGTGTTATAGATCTCCAGGACGCTTGTATGCCCATCCTAACGAGTGCTACCGTTTGGTCTCAGCTTGGCCCAGTGTGTCTTCACGAAGATGATGGCGGTCATCGCAGCGTTACTCAGGCTGCAGGGAGTTCATGTCTATCCATATTTAGATGATTGGCGTCTGCGAAGTCCTTGCTCCCAAACTGCAGCAGCCAATCTTTAGTCTCTGCTCCAGCTCCGGTTCCAAATGGGGCTGTCGGTAAACTGGCGAAAATAGTCTGACAGTGGCTCAGGACCTGATATTTCTAGGTTTCCGTAGGGATACTCTTGAATTTGCCAACCACGTGCCCTCTTTTTCTAAGCTCCTCCCATAGGTCAGCCTGGTGGTTCCAAAGACTCCTTGGCCTCATGTGTTCTAGCTCTGCCTCTTGCAAGACTCAATGAGGCCCACACAGCTAGCGCTTCAGGGCTGCTGGTCCTACGCTTTAGATCTGGACTCCAAAAGTACACCAATCTCATCTTCCATGACGTCCGATCTTTAATGATGGACAACCTCTCAGTGGGAACCTCCTTCTAGGAGCCTTTACTGCAGATCACAACAACCTCCTCCCTTCTGGGGTGGGGCACTAGGTTGGGTTATATCAAAGTCTGTTGGGTTATCTCGAAGTCTATGATCTGTGGACACCCCAAGACAGGATGTCTCATATCAACTACCTGGAACGCTTGCCAGTTTTCCTGGCATTGAAAGCTTTCTGGCCTTCCATCGTCAACAAGGTAGTGCAAATTCAAACAGACAATTCTGTGGCTGTTCTATGTGAACAAACGTGGGCAGGGGGGGGTCACCAAGGCTCCTCCTCTGGTGGATCTAGTCATCCAGATTTGGAATTGGGCAGTCAAATACAATGTCTGGTTACAGGCTGTGCACATTCCAGGACAGAACCATGCTTCTGCTGATTCCCTGTGCTGCCAGTCTATGGCGAATCATGAGTGGGAAATGAACAGCGAGGTTCTTGACAAACCTTTCCAGCTATGTGGCTTTCCAACGGTGAACCTCTTTGCGGCTGCAACCAACAGGAAACTGCCACTCTAAGCCTCCAGGGGATGGTCTTGGAGCATCTTCCTTTGGGGATGCGCTCGAATTCCGTGGGACAACATGAAGCCTTATGCCTTCCCTCTTCTGCCGTTGATTCACTGTTTGCTCTGGAATCTTAGGAGAGCCTCACGCTGCACTCTCCTATTCATACTTTCTTGGTGGCCAGCCAGGTTCTGGTTCTTGGCGCTTTAGCACCTTTCAATATGCAACCCAAACTGGTGATCTGCGGTAACGTGTCTCCTGCAACAGGGCAATCACCAGGTCTGGTACCCCTCCCCATAATCCTTCAACTTGGCAGACTGGTGCCTGAATTCAAGTCCTTAGGGCAGTTTAACCTTTCAGAGGATATGTGCATAATCCAGGCTGCACGTAAGCCTTCTACAAGAGCACAATACAAAAGTAAATGGCTTCGTTTTTGTCTTTGTTGTCTTGCTAACCAGCTTGATTCCCTGCATGCTTCTATTGACTGTGTTGTCATTCATATCGGACCTTGCGACCACGTCGTATTGTGCAAAACGTCTGTCAGTCATTGCAGCTTATCTTTCAACAGATAATTGCTCTTTTTCTCTAGAAAACCCAGTAATCAAGCGGCATAATGCAGGTCTCTTTCACCTCATTCCGCCGTTGAGGACCTACTCACCCAAAATGAGATCAAACTGTGGTTCTTACCTCTCTGTGTCACAAGCCATTCAAACCACTGACCACTACAGAGCTCAAAATTCTCTCCTGGAAAGTTGCCTTATTAATTGCAGTTACATCTGGAAGAATAAACGAGCTGCAAGGTCTCTGTCAAATACCCATTCTTATTCTTTCACAATGATAAGGTTGTGCTTTTGCATTCCTCCTTCTTTCCTTCCCAAAATTGTCTCGGGAGTTCTACAGATGTTAGAAGAGCTCTGAAGTTTTATCTTCAAAGAACAAGCAATGTCGGAAGCTCCCCACAACTCTGTTACTTTCGGGGACCCAAATGGGAAACCTGCTTCAAAATCTTCCATTTCACGATTTATCGCTTTCGTGTATCTGAGGCTAATACAGTTCAAAGCCTTCAGGCCTCAAAGGGCGTTCATGCACATTTGGTTTGAGGCTAAGAGGCTGCTATTGTCTTCCAGAAATTTGTCTCTTCAGAGTCCATAGCCAAGGCTGCTACGTGGGCTTATCCCTCGGCTTTTTGTATAGATACTATTGTCTTGACCTTGAGCCCTCGGGCTGATGCCCAGTTTGGTGAGGCAGTTCTTAACCTTTTCCAATAATGCACATTTCAAAGTGATCCGGTCCCAAATGTATGGAGCTAAGGGGACTATGGACTAGGGAGTAAGTTAGTCACTACAGTGAGTAACTTTGTGATAGTTTGCCCACACTTGCAGCAAAATCGTTGTAAAATCTCTTGCAGCCATCCATTTCGCTGCTCATTTTAAGCTCAGCACTGAACCAGTCACGATGGCTGTCGTCTGACAGGCCCGTTAGATGTTGCAAAAGTTTGTTATGTTTTGCAGACAGTTGCTCTACTACTGTCTAATTCATACTGTCCTATGATAATTAATTGCCTTTCCTATTTACCACTGGGACCTCAAGGCTTGTAGTCCAGTCCTAGCTCTCCAACGTCCACCTGTGCCTTAATTTAGTCTTTTCAAGGAGCAGAGATGGGATGACATAAATTACTTATTGTAGCAAGTGGGCGTAGTCTGGATAATCCCACCTAAAACATGTCTTCAGTGCTCTCCCCACTTGCCAACACGACACCTCCAGACCACAGTACATTTTCGCAAAGTCACAATCTATTCTCAGTTAGCCTAGGTTTGTGCACTGTATGAGTAAATGACCACTCAATCATGCAGCTGGAACCGTGTGAGAAATTGGAGAGATGTCTGTCTCTCTCTGTCTCTCTCTCTCTCTTTGTCACACCCCTATTCGTTTTGAGCCTTCTTTAGCAAGCACGTCCTTCTTCTACACCGGTAGCCAGGAACATTAAACGGGGGGGTTGGGGGGGTCTGCAACCTCTGGCTTGCCCAATGTTTTGGACTGTGACTCCATTCACCTTTCACCTTTTAACTATGCTGGCTAGAGCTGATGGGGCTGTGGTCCAAAATATATGGAGAGTGAAAGGTAGTAGACACCTGCCCAAAGACATTGGAAACAATTGTTTTTGCTCTATTTCAGATGGGCAATATTAATTGCAGCGCAGTGTTGAAATCTAGAAAACAGTTCCTTTGCTTCAATATGAAGACCAATCCCGTTCCTATCCTTTGACACCACTATCTTTTCCACGGACCTTGGACCCAGAGTTGTCGACTGCCATGAGCCACACTTTGTCTCGCTGTGGTGCTCTTGGCAGGTGCAAATTAGCATCTTGGACACATACTTTGTGGAGATATCTAGGGCTTCCCTAATTGTGCTCTCCACAATGTCTTTAAGCCAGGACTTCTTGGGGGAAGAGAAGCCTACATTTGAGATGACATGAAAGTTTATCTACTCAAATGACCTCTGAAGTGATAGTTCTACCGAAGATTGTCAGTCAAAACAGACTCAGAATCGTAGAAACCATGGTTTATTTCTTCTCGCTTCTGTACTAATGATTTAGGACTCTGTTGTGATTGTGTATTACATGAATAATGTATTGACTGTGATAAACTAAGGAAGGAAGGAAATAAAAAAGAAAAAAACCTTTTTTATTTTCTCTGATCTGAACCTTTTTCTTCACTGCCCATAGAAGGGTCTTTGCATATGGTTGCAAGCTAGGGAGAGTGGGTCTTGATGTCCAGAGACAGTGATGAGGGATCACGGCAGGGTGGGTTGTTTAGATCAAAATTTCTGAAAAGCTAAAGTTTGCAGATTTGTGACCTACAGGATGTAAACTGCAGCACTTGCACATGGAGATATAGACCTGGTTGGCTCCTTCAACCACAAGCAAGACTGATAAACATTAGTCACCTACTAGTTTCCCCTCAAAGTGTTCTCCCTGCTCTGTTGTCCTCTACCTTTTCAGGTCTACATACAACTAGGATGGATCGGCATGATAGTTACTGTGTCTTCTGCCTTATCTGGGGAATTTGCTTGTGTTGGTCTTGTCTTCACATGTGTGGGCCTCATGTATGCCCTTCTCCCTTTTTTATTTTTTTTTAACTGGATAGCTCTGGGCAATGCACTCACCTTGTGAACCAGTCGTGTGGGTCTAATCCCTGATCCGGTGTTTAATGCAATATAAATAACCAGTAAATAAGCTTTTTAGCAGAACAGTTGATGAGAATGTCCTTCACCCCCTCCCCCCTCCTTCTCTGCCCCCAGTGACAATTATCCCAGCCATAGACGGCCTGTGTTCCTGGTTTGCGCGCATCATGGCTGTCATGGAGGTTTTGTTCTATTTAACCTTGGACCAGTCTCCCGGGCTTTGTTGGCCTTTGTTGGCCTTTGTGAAGGCATCAAGAAGTAGACACAGACAGGAGAGGTGTGGGTTTTTGGCTATTAAATTTTATTAAATAATAATGGGGTTGGGGGAAAAGGCCTAACTTGCCCTATTCTAAGGGGAACTGTCCCTACCTAACAAAAACTAACGAATGTCTGTGTGGCAACCTGGGATTATAACGAATTGAGAAATTACGAATGCAACTTCCACCCCCCCCAAACACCAAACCTTTTAACACCTTACCCCCACCCCCTATAAATGTATAATTCGGTATTTCTTTCTGTACATTTGCATTTGTTATTTTCTATTCAATATAATCACTGCGTCAGGATGTCCAAATCAAAACGTTCTATGTCCAAACCTAACCTGGCCCTCACCGAATACTTGGTTAAGTCTCTAAATAATAAGTGTTCAGAAACTGTTTAGAGCTTCTCCCAGTTCTTAGCTTGCAAAGGGGTTCCCTTCCCAAGCTTTCAAGTTTTTTTTCTAACTTCTTCGGGATACGTCCCAGCTCCTCTGATTTGGTTAATTTTCACAGGATTCACATAGTAAAGTTCCTTGACTTGTGTAACACAAAACGTCCTTTATATTAAATTACAAATTTGTCTTTAGTTATCGAAGTGGATTTTCAATAGGTGTGTCCTTGCTCTAGGCGCACTTGTAGGATCACACAGTTCAACCATTACAGGTCACGCAAACGACACACATTACTTGACACTGCTCGTCAGTTCCTTGAATACACAATGCCACTGCTTCAGCTCTACAGCGGAGCCTGGTTTACTCTCCTGCAGGTGACCGGATTTTCTCATTTCATATTCTCATGATGCTTTATCGTACGCTTTTTCCCACCTTTGCTTTTCTGCTGTTTGTATGAAAACATGTGGCTTTTTACCAATGCTTGTTCTCTCAAGTCACAAAATTAGAAACCTGCTGTTTTCCGAAAAATCCCCATTTCATTTCTCATGGGGTCTTTAAATGTTTTCAAATGTTTTCACAACTGCTCTTTCACATCTTCCAGGTAATTCGGCAATCAAGACATAATAGTTCCCATTCATCTCGATATTCAAAAGAAATACTTTCATTCGGATTGGTGTCCAAAAGTACTTGCCTTCATTCAGATCGGAATTTAAAATGAATGTCCTCACAGGTCTGAAAAGCCAGCATGCAATGCCCAGTGTTCCCCTGTCTAGGCTGACTCACTGGTTGTCGCACACTGCGATGAAGTGAGGCTTCCGGCCGTCGCAATCTCTCTCTCTCTCTCTCTCTCTCTCTCTCTCTCCTGTGCAGCGCCTCACATTTATTTACTACGCAGCAGCTCCCCGTTGCTTTCCTGCTGCTTCACATGTGTTTATCATTCAGTATTTCTTTCTGTAATTTCGCATTTGTTATTTCTATTCGATCCCGAAGCTTCGGCTGGTCACGACTGCTTCCACCCTGCAGTCTACCAAAGGCTTTCAGCCTCTCTCTGTTTCGCTTCAGGCTGCATATGCTCTGCATCTGTCTTGGGGTCTCGAGTGATTCTTCTGCCACGCCGCTTTCCAGTAAGTCTTCACTCCTCCAACACTGCTTCCACCGCTGATGTCCTCTTCTCTTTTCCTGTCGGTTTTAAACATCCCGCCAGGTTGATTAGTCTAAAAAAGACTAAGACTGGTCACTACCTGTTTGGTAGTTCTGCATTGCTCTTGCTCGCCTCCTCCACGTCCCAGTACTTAACCGGAGTATGTGATTGTGTGAATCAAAGGGAAATGGATGCATTTATCTTGTTTGTCTCTTACTCGTCCCAGTACTAACTTAGTGGATGTTAATATGTGGCTCACTGGGAAAATGGGGAAGGGAATGACAATAGCCTATAAAGGTGTAAGGAATGGAAGACTCATTATTTGGTTGTTCAGTGCTTGCCTTTCTTGTCGCCTGCCATATCAAGGGAATCCCAGCACGAAATGGGAATTGTGGTGAACATTTTGAGGCGTATTTGGGTGCACAGGATAGTGAAGAACAGAGCGCTTCTAAAATAAATTCTCTGATGAAGACCGCCATAGGAGTGGAAGAGCGAAGGCTTATGAAACACCTGCGTCCTAGTCCTGGAGAAGAGGATAAGGATCTGTTTATTATACGGACAACAAGTTTGGATGAGTGATTTTCTGAGGAAAAAAATATTGTATTAAAATGTTTTCTTTATTCAATTAAACAGATGCTAGGAGATGCCATTGATTGCGTGGGTGAATTAAGAGGATTAGTGTCAAAGTGCGACTAACACCTGATCAAATATTGAATTATGCATTTAACAATACCATTGGAGAGAGACTATGCACTGGAACCAATCCAGATTTGCATTATACTATAGAAATTGCTAGGAGCATTGAACTGTCAGAATTAAATATTATGGCGCTGCAGTGAGTGCGCGAAAAGGAGCCAAAAAAAGGTGCCGGTGCGCAGCCGTTTTGGACATTCACTTTCATTATTGCAATGAAAGCCTACTTTTTTGTGGACTCTGTAAGCAAGCGTGAATTCTGCAACGGTTGCAAAGTCACATAATGTCAGATCAGCTAACACTGGGGGATAGTTGTATTGTCCGCTGAAGGACTAGCCAAAAAGAGAGTCGGGTCTTTGCAGGTGCAGTGATGAGGGGTGCTGGGAATGAGGGAGAGAAACTGGATTTTTCCACTCTTTGCTCCTAATGCTTGCTGTCTGCTCTTTGGCCGAGGGCGGTCTGGTGACCATGAAGGGCCAGGGATTTCCCCATAAAGAGAATAGGTATTTCTCATGGAAAACAGAGCGAGTTGGACCCCCGGGTGATGCAGTCTCGTTGAGATGGAGGACACTCTGAAGTGGGAGAATGGAAGACCAGGCTCCCGTCCTTCACCTCTCGCGCTTGGCCTAGAGGGTCACGGCCCAGACACCCGCCGCGAGAAGAGTTTGTCCATTTACCAGACGACCAGGTACCCTGGTACAGGAACATACGGATGTGTCCATCTGCCTGCCCAGCAGCCCGCACTGGCCATGCCGACACCTGCGGCTCGGATCAGCTAGACTAAAATCCACACGTCGTTAGAGATGCCATGACGACCTAGACAACGGGAAGCACATCTGTACAAATATACACACTGAACATTTCCACACCAATCTACACGAAGAACATACTCAGTGCTCTGACGTAGGCGACAGGCATATTCACGGACGTGCATCTTTATTATTTTTACATAGGCTTTCAGAATGCAGAAACGCAAGACGCGTCATGAACTCATCTATAACGCTTGCTCACGCTTCTCTTGAAACCCGTTACCACCATGAGAGGTATAATGGAAACACGATACTGGTCATGGAAATATATGCTATTATAACCTAAAAGCACCTATGCACCAAACAGACTACTTAAGCACCAGGCCCGAGTAGGCCTCAAACAAGAGCTTCCGTGGACATTAACAAAGCAAGAGTCAGGTTGCTGATCCTGCAGAAAGAACCCGGTGGAGCAACCAGCCAAGGTCGCAATGTTGCAAACCCACATCCAAGAACAAATCATCAAAGGCACAATGTTGCAACCTCGCACTCCGCGCCTCAACGATAAAGGCACGCCGGCAAATTAAACCAGACGCGCAGTAGAAAAAACAATATTAATTGTGCAGAATTCTGCCTCTTTCACGGTCCCTCCCCACGTGACCAAGCCGAACCTGACGAGATGCCAAAACCCAGGAGAGAAAAGGCGTCTGGGTCCCTCACTACGAGACACAGGCCGATACACTTGAAAGGCTCAATGGACATCTGCTACAGTGGGAGCGGTCAGCCTTCCACCTATGAATAAATCCTCACATTGTCTGCACGTACCCATATTGAAACATTGTTGCAATCACAGGTACACCGAGAGCTGGGAACAACGGTGGTCCCAGGCTGGGAGGCTCACGAGTGCACCAATCAGAACATGGGGCTCTTATCTCAGACGTCAGTAATATTAGCCAATCCTCAGGAGTCTTCATGTAACAATTCTTATGTATCTAATTGTAGGGACAACCCAGATATACCACCTGACTACACCTTGTCCACTAATATCATTCTCTATATGTGTACTATACTAACCCTACCACTCGAGCAACCAATTAAGAGTGGTGATAGGTTTTTTGTTAACTTTCTGAAGTGACGCAAGTAGCGCGTCATAATGCAGTAAAAAGGGCCTGCGAGCCCCACGATTGTGTGTGTGTCAGGACGAACGCGTACGCTCCTTGACCCATCCCTGCCGTTTTGTCTAAATAAACAGCAGAGTCCCCTTGCTCCTTGTGTGTGTCTCATACTCTATCTCATCTGGGATATACGGGAGGAGTTGGGGCCTCCCTGCCCGGAGGTCTGCGGACGGCCCGGCCGACCCCGGCAGAATTCCCCCCCGACAACTCTGCTCCTGACCCCGTTAGCATGAGTGACCTCTGCCTACCTGCTCTGGGACTAAGCAGTGTTGTGGTGGCCGAGATGAAGGTGTATTCTGCAACCATACTCAGTGGTGCTCTTATGCCATTGGACCAACGAGAGAGGAGATGAAGAGAGTTAGAAGAGATTGTACAAAGTTCATACATGCATCAACCTTACAGTGGAGTGACGTGAGACTGTATTTTAGATGTGGCAAGGAAGATCTAGGCAAATAGCCAAATTGTCCAGCATTAGAGAAGGAATGTTCAAATTGTGGACGCAAAGGTCCTTTTCGAAGGATGCGTTACATGAGACATAAGACCAAAGCACACTATATAGAGGTCACCGTGGACAGCAGAGATGATGGTGTTGCAGTTAATGTTTTAATGGTGAATGAAGGACCAGAACTGGGCGACAGAGAGTCCTTGGTGTTCTGTATTATTCTTTGAACACGTGAAGAGAGTTCTAAACCTATTTGTGTGACTTTAAAGATGTGTTTGGGGAGTTCAAAATGTACAGACCTGATGTTCATCCAAGAGGTTATGGATGGGGAAAGATTGACATTTTGGGTTATGTGTTCAGTGACCTAGAATACAATGGCAGGAAAATGCAAACTAAGGTGTATATGGCAATGTGAATTTGTTTTAGGTTTTGTCCAATCACTGGAGCAACATTCAGCAGGGTGAATTACAGATGAAGTTACATCCTGGGGAAGAACAAGTGCTTTGTATAGGAGCTTGAGTAATGCAAGGAATAATTGAGTAGCCACATTTTTTTTATTAAGAATTGGGCATGTTGAGGAAATTTGAGCATAAAATGACAATTGAAGGAAGGAGCAGTTTCTGTAAGAATCAAGGAGCGCAAGGTACGGATTAGTTAGCAAATATGGACTGCTTTCCTATTCCAGGAAATGGTTAAAGATTAAATAATTGAACCCATAGAGCACAGAATGGGTTTCTGAGGTCGTTTTGACAAGAAAATCAGATGGAAGGGTGAGGATGTGTGTTGACTTGAGGAATGTGAATGAATTGGTGGTGGCTGATTGTCATCCTTTATCGAATCTGCAAAAAATGATGGAAATATTAGGTGAGGCCAGAATATTAAGCACTTTGGATATGACGTGTTCATATCATGAGGTGAAATTACATAAGAATTCCAAAGGATTGACAGCTTTCATAACAAAGTTTTGGTTTGTATCAATTTAAAAGAATGACATTTGAGTTGACAAGTGCCTCTTTGGTATTTCAGAGAATCGTGCATAATTTCTTTGTGGTGGTAAGTGAAGTGGTGGCTTTTCAAGATGACACATTGAATTACAGTAAGGATGAGGAGGAACACGACCAAATTCTTAATTGCGTCATGGCAATATTGGAAAAGAGTAGAATGACTCTAAAAGAAGAGAAATGCAGGTTTGGCATTAAGGAAGTAGAGTATTTAGCATACCGTATTTCGGGAGAAAGTACAAAACCTAAACAAATTCACATTGATGCTAGACAAGGAGCACTAGCTCCTGTGAACGCAGAGCAGTTAAGATCTTTGAATTTGTTGAGCCATTTGCACACACAACTGAACCTTTAGAGAGATTACTCAGGAAGGGCGCTGTGTTTGGACAGAGGTGGAAGAAAGATGTTTTACTGAAATAGAGGAAATGAAGTCACATTGCCACTTAAGACGTTTGAGAGTGGGAAAAGATGCATGTTGGGAGTGGATGCAAGCAGTTATGGTTTAGGTGCAACCCTATCGCAGAAGGATAATGTTCAATTATGAGTGGTAGCACATGCATCAACAACTTAAACAGAAAATGAACTGAAATATTCTGTAATGGAAAGGGGCTCTGGCTTGTACATGGGCAGTGGAACATTTCAGATTGGTTTTTGTGGGGAACGGAATTTGCCATAAAAACAGACCACAAGCTGCCGCTATTAGGTGGAGTTTAGTATCAAAATTACAAGGATACAAATTCAAGATGGAATACCTACCAGGGAGAGATAATGTACAAGTTGATTGGTGTCAAGGCTACAAATGCAAGAACCCAATCATTCGAATGAATCTGAAAGTGAGGTTGTTTGGATAGAAAGTGGGTAGCAAATAGGCACATAAATTGGCTGGCTACGAGAAAAAGCGATTCCAAGAAATTATTGGCTTGAAGGACGAACGGATGAGGTATTAACTCAAGTTAGGATTGGCAGACTGAGAGAATTGAGAGGAGAATTGAGGAAGATTGCTGCTGAGATTTATGTACAAGGAGAATGTGTAGTGAGAGGTATGAATTCCAACGATGTCTTTGAAGGCAAGATTAATCAGTGTTGTGCATGAAGGACATTTGGGCATTTCAGCCACTAATAGAAACATTAGAACAGATTTATGGTAGCCAAGTATGGATTCAGAGATGGAAATTGTGGTAGGGCAATGTGCGCCGTGTCAGAAAAGTGACTGCTTGGTTCAAGAAGTGTTTCATGAATCCAGAGGATTTGCCAGCAGATCCATGGAAGAAAATTGCCAGTACATGGCAGGATCATTCCAGGTGTTACCTGAAGTTTGCACATATTTGGTGAGTGTGATGAATTACTATTCTAAGCGGCCTGTTGCTCAACCTATGAGAGGTGTGAACACCATGAATGTGATGATAGAAAAGATTTGCTAATGAGGGGGTGCCAGACAATGGCGTACAATTTAAATCACGCGAGACAGAGTTCTTATGTGAACGTAATGTGGTACATGTATGCACTTCTTATATTGTCCACAATCCAATGGCATCATTGAAAGATTTGATGGAAGATTGAAAGAACTTGTTCAGATGTGTATACAAAATAAATAACTTCAAGCTCAATTGCTTAATTAATTTATTGCACCATCCCACACAGTGTGACGAATGGGAATCTGTTCCAATGAATGCGTGGAAGCACTGCCATGCAATAGATTGTGTCTGGAATGGATGAGAGACGAAGGAAGACAATACAAGTGGAATGGGGAAATGCAGAGAGGGTTGCTAAACTGGGTACAGGATAATCTAAATGAGTAGAAAGGTATACTACAAATGAGGAGAAAAAATGCTGGGTATACAAAGAGGAGATTGGGTTAGAGTGAAGATACCTGAATGAACTGTGAAGGGATTGTTATGATTTTAAAGTCCTAAAAGGTTGTGGGGGTGCAGTGGAACTTGTGTGTATTTGCAAAATGGAGAAAGGTGGAACATAATCAAGTTATGGTGGACGGGAGTGCAAGTGAGTATGGAATGAGCGGTTCATGGCAGGACGAGGTGGAAAATCGAGTGAATGAGCAAACGGATCTGATTAAGCTGGAGAAATGGGTACAAGGGGTCAACAATGAGTGTGCTCAAGATGAGGAAGAAACAGAATGTGTATCACATTGTAGAGGAGGAACTAGATCTGTATTGAGTGGGCCTCCAATGAGATACAGGGATTATGTAATGTACTAAAGCTCTGTTTCATTAAAGTTGTAATTAATGGAAAAGCAGAAGATGCGTAGCATCTGTGGTTCACGTGAGCCCCTCTTTTCATGACTCGAATAAGCCACCAAACGTTCCATGTGGCACTGTTGTGGGTAGTCGGAGGATTAACGGCGGGTTCGTGGTGGCGTCCCCCTCCTGTTAAACATCATAAAGTTATTAGTTATTCTTGACATTTGATCAATGCCTCCATTCATTCTGACCCACCCCCACCCCTGGGTTTGACATTTTATAGTGATAAATCCGCGGCACTCTATCAAAGTACTTTTGTGTTCTCCCAGCTGCAGTGAGAATACGTTCTTGGCCCTTCGTAGCGTTCACAATGAACTGTTTTTTCAGTTGTGTACAATTGTTTTGATGGAATTCTGCAGCATCTTTTTGTATCGTCCGTTTGTCACCGCGGATAAACCCTGTATTGCTGTTAGGAACGCAGAGCTTCATCTCGTTCTGAAACGAGAGCCTGTAGCTAATGGATGATAAATGCAGGTTTTATCTGCCAGGCTCCAGGCCGGGCAGACCGCACAGCCCTATCCTCTGTGACCGCTTCCTCCTGGCTCTACCTTTCTTCCTCTGCTCTGTTTTTGTTTCATACAGAACTGTTTGTTTTACGTTTCATTAGTCGTTTTATTGCGTTTGGTTCTTGGAACATCCGCTTGTTTTTCCAGTCGCGGCCAGACCGGTCCGTCTCTCTTTTTCACTGTACTCCAAGATGGAGCCCACGTGCACACGCCTTGGTCGTTGCAAGCAGAGCCTCTCCCGCCAGATGGCTGGCTGCAAACTAAATGCGTCATCACAGACCTCCGAGTCCAGTGCATAACGCGGTCTTTTTACAAACACGTTGGACCAGGGGTTCTCAAACTGGCTTTTTTTAAATGGTCTGCATGAATTTAAAAAAATGTCTGTCTGTTTTCCTTATTTGCCTTAATTTCCCACTTTCTTACTGCGGAGCGATCGAAGCATTGATCACCGAGATTGGTTGTATGTCTTTCTCGGAGGCACTGCAAAGAATTCTTAAATTCTCACCTCCAACACCCTGGCAGGCACCTCTTTTTTTTTTTTTTTCAATGTTTCTTTTTTAATCGTGACAAATGCTGAAGCTGATTGTATTGACAGATGTCGCTCTCTCTCAGCGGTGGGGTACGTCTTTTTTACGTTTGCTATATGTGCTCCTTCCCAGAGGGTTGTTCACTAGTCTGTATTCATTGCAAAGCAGATTTCAGGTTCTCTGCCACTTTACATGTCATGTCTGCACTTCTTAAAGCACCAGCTGTAAGTCAAAAGTATTGTATCGGAGTAGAGTGCAGCTAGGAGAAAGATGACCCGTGAAGAGGGATGCCCAGCTCTTGGGGGGGGGGGGAGGATTGGTTACTTACCTCGCATTAGCCTGCCCATTGTCATGCTAATTCCGAAGGCCATTCCGATCCACTTACTGTCACTCCCTGTGGCCATATAGTCACTCCCTCTGCCCATGTGTAAGCAATTGGCATTGCGATAAGAACACCTGGGAGACACTTGATCTCTATTGGGTGTAAAGTTATGTACTATTGCCAAAGACACATAGGCTCTGTGGCAGAATTTAAAGTTTAAACTACAAATTCATGGAGACACGCACACATGACTGCTCGATATTGGCGCAGGCATTTCTCAGATCCCTCTCACACGTGCCTCTGGAATATAAGTTTGGGATAAAGCCCATACCACTCTACATCCGCTCGCCAGCCCCCATTAGTGCGCCTACATGTTCAGCCAGTACATCAACCAACCCTGACCAGGTCTTGGAGTAATGGCCAAAGTCACTGCATAAAATACAAATGTAGAGATGTCCGTCCTGGCAGTACTCATCCGCCCTTCTATAAGGAAGCCATTGTTGTGCATCGGGGGTGGACAGGGAACCAAAAGAGACGCTGAAAATAATTTTCACATTTTCAGCAAGCCCAACCTTTTTCCTGTGAGAAAATTTGGAAATAAGATGGGTTACTGCACAAAAGTGGTACAGCATAGAGCGATCTAGCGGGAAATCTCCAGAGTTCCCTATAGGCGAGTCCATCCCTGTTTTGCCACCCGCCTGCCCCCTCCTTATCCACGGTTGCCTAAATGCATTGAAGGTGCCACGAAATATACAGTTTACCCCACAAAAGAATATCTTTAACGAAGGTTCAAGCCAGGGGGTAAACGTTCAAGTTGGCAGCCATAAAGTCACTTGCCAGCTCAATTCTATACATACACAGTACACCATTTCTTACTCGCCAAGAGTCAATTATCAGTAGCCAATGGCTAGTGGGGTATGCACAGTTTGCTCCCTGTTCAGGCTGTCTCATTGCATGCAGGCAGTGTAGCCCAAACGTTGTGTAGGGTGCGCAGTGAAGTTGGCACTACAGCCACAATATATTAGTGGTCTCACTTTACATGAAGCCAAGTGAGTGCACAATGTTATGAATAATTTTCTCAGGCAAGTCAAGACGATCGCCATCCCAACATGTAATTTACATGCTGGAGCTGGGCTGCATCGTAATCATTTAAAAAGTCAGGCGTTCCAAACCTCTGAGTTCTTATGCAGCTCTCGTGTAGGTAAGGCAATATGGGTCGCACACTTTTAAAATAGTCAAAGCAAACTGTGTCTAAAAATGTTAATTATAATCTTTAAGAAAATCATTAGACTTCCACCCCATGTAGCTTAAGGACTGATGCAAAGATGCATTTGATTTTTACAAATTTATCCTGAGTCCTGCTATCAACGCATATTCCTGAACTGTTTCTTACCTTTTTGGGATTGTGTTTAACGGGCCCTTTGCATGCAACACGTCCTCAGCATACAATGATATAACATGAAGTCCAGCAAATACCCAGCCTTGATCAGTAAAGGAAGACCTAACGCTTGTCACATGTGCCCTCCCTAATCTCCAGAACACCAAGGATAGTTCAGTTGTTTTTTTAACAGGTTGTTAATGTCCCTTCTTGTGATCTTGCCAAACTGCAGATGGTTCAGACTAGTTGTTTTTCCTGCTTTGTTCATAGACATCCTGCGGGCTCCCTTCACCCTAGCCCAGGGGTCCCCATCACCAGGATGTTGTTGAAACTACTGTCTACTCCAGTCTGCGCTTCAAGTAAGGGCCTAAAGGTTAAGGCCTTTTATGTCGACCTCACTCAGGGGATAACTAAGGGTTCCCTAGTCTAAAGCTCTCCCAAGATCATACACGTGTGGTTCAATGTTGGATCTGTATTTTCCCAGACGTGTTTTTCTCTTTCCCTTTCATCCTTTAACCTGATCTTACCCCTACTTGTTCTCTGCTCCCTCCTTCTCTCCATCTCCCCTCCTTTTGATCTTCCTAGGTCCCTAGGTCCCCTCACTCTCCACCCTCGACTTCTACTCACTCTGATCTCTCCTCCTCAAACTAATCCCTCCTGCTGCCTACTAGAACTAAACCGTCTTTCACTTGTACCCCTCTCCGTGTCACTCTCGATCCCTTATCTACCTTGTGGGTGTCAGAAAGGGGGCGGACACAAAGTGGTAGTGTTTTTCAATATCGGACATCTCTATTAAAATAGAGGCCTTTATCCAACCCTTTTGTGTACCTATCATACAGCAGGTTTCCCTACCTTGGAAACTAAAATTAAAGATCAGTCTGTGTATCGCCAAAATTATATACACTGTCCTTGTGCCGAAAAAATACTAATCTGACCCTCACACTAGAAGTGAACTAAAGGTGTAAGCAGAGTGTCTTTGTACATTTAAGTGTTCAAAAACAAGTACATAAACACCAACAAAAATAATCCTTGGATCCAGTAGGCAATTCCCTTCACCTGGATGTCTTGGGTAGGATAGCAAGTGTCTCTTTCAAACAACCACTTCTTAAAGATGCAAACGTGTCTCTTTCAAGCAACCACATTTAGAGGATGGCAAGTGTTTCAAACAACTGCTCCCTTTTGGTTCCTTATACCTCAGGATGTTTCTGCACAAACCAAATGTCTGACACCATTCACAGGGTTCGAAATTGGGATTTGTTGAGCAGGAGAAAAAATCAGCTGCTGGGTATCAGGCATTACCAGTTAACCAGGAACTACCTCCGGGGAACCAGGAATCCGCCCGTATGAGGTCTCTACCTCTCCCGACAGCAGTCTCCTCCCACGCGGTCCTCCCTCGGAATACCACCCCCAGGGTCAGGATCAGGTAGCAGCTGCCATCTCTGACCTAATGGGTGATCTCTGGCTGGATATCAGTGAGGACTGCACAGAATTCATCACAACCTTCACCCCCTCTCATACTCCCAATCACATCTTCTGTCCCTCATCTTGGTACCACACTTTCACATTTAACACAGTACCTGTCTTTTATACCGATTACTTACGTTCCGCCCTCCTTGGTCCTGTGTCTCGCCTGCACCTGTGTGCCAATATGAATCTTCATTTCCCCTAGGGGTTGGGTCATCGTATGGCACAGCTTTTTAAACTCATTAGCCGTGCCCCCTTTCTGTGTGCGTCACTTCATATGGTCTTCGCTCCATGTTCAACTTGGTGTTCATTCAGCGTTTAATTCCTGCTACGCTACAGTAAATTCATTTCCTTTAACTGTAAATTGGTTTGATTACTCAAAATATGACCAAGGGCTTATGATTTACACCAGACAGAAATGAAAAGAGAAATGGCGCTCGCACTTAGAAAGTCAAGGGCACGGCACACAGAGAATTCTAACAGTTTTAACAAGTTTCCAGGGTAGGGATAGGATTGCTTAGAGAGAGGAATAAAGACAAAAGGGTCAAGATGGGGAGACTATGTGTTTCTCTGGGATAAGGAGATACTCACATTACACTCTTGGGTTTGGAATTTCGGCACATCCAACTGGTCACCACACGGCGGGCACGCCTTACAGCAAACAGCTGGGCAATTCTGGTCACCGGATGGTAAGTACAGCTGGGCAATTTGGGTACTGGATCGCAGGGTGGCAGCGGGCATGCAGTTAGTAGGCAAAAACCAGGCTGGTTTCAGGATGCTTCCCAACAAAAATCCCACAGCTTCTCCCTTTGGGTATTGGGATTGTTAGTGGGGTTTCAGGATTGAGGCCTTGCTGGGATAGGATCAGCTATGCTCTTGTTTTTTCAGTGGGATCTGGAGTCTGGCAAGATGAATGTGGAAGATCAGGAACGCCGGCGCAGGAAATTCAGGAAGAGTCTGTGTCTAGAGTTCTGTCAACCACCCCTTATATAGAGCCTGGTGACCTCACAGAATTATTGGTGGGCAGAACTGAGCTAAGTCTACCTCCAAAACTTGGATAGGTCAGCCTAAGTTGATCGCCTCCTCGAGGAGGAGTCCCAGTTTGAGGTTGCATTTTGAGTTAAAAAACCGCCCCACAGCCCTTTTTGCCAAAATCCAGTTTTGCCATAAATGGCACATTTTTATCATTGGGGCATCTTAACAAATTACATAAGCAGGTTACATGTTTTATGCAGAACATGCCAGTCCAACTCTGCAGTCTGTAACACATTGTTTCGCCCTAATAATAATCATTTTTGGTCATTTTTAATATGAAACATTCGGCCTAGGATTCTGTAACTTTAGGTGTGTGTACATATTATCGTGGGGCCTATTTCTGTTTATATTTAACATTCCATCATATGTCCTTCCCCCATGATTCGCATTCTTCTGGCGTTCATGTCCCATAAATGCTCTTGACAGTCAATATATCTTATTTGAAAGCCACGAGAATTGTATTTAAACTGTATAACACTGGAACCATTTTGTTCTCTACAGCTACCCCCTAACTGTCTGTTCAGCCCTTTGTGGAGGGGGAAGTTTCCCAGTTTGATTGAAGGCTTATGACTTCACAGGTTGGTGTCCCAGAAGTTCCATTGTAGGAGACTGGAGCACAGACCAAAGTCTGGAAAGGTAGCAATTATCACTTGTGTGTTAGGATCTATTGTGAATGGCCTTCTGTTGCTAGCATCCCCCCAAGCAGAAACCTGTCTTGGGCTGGTTTCTCCCAGGTATCCAATGCAGTTTAATTAATTTTTTCTCTGAATTGGAAGAAAACCTGCTGAATAAAACCATCTCTTACATGTATTTCACAGCACAATCCCCTTTCACATGGTTAGGTGAGGATATGTTTTTGTTTAACATAGTACTTTTAAAACAGGCATTTTCGTCTTTGGTTTGCAAAAGCCCATTTTTGACACATGTGGTGACAGCTGCTAGCATTTTCCTTTCAAATTCGGTTTTTCCATCTGACTTCCCAATACTGTCCTGTAGCTCTAGCCATCTTCTTTTACACAACAGTCTGTACAAGGCAAAGGTCTCCATGAAATTGACATGTGCCCAGAAAGCTAAAATTTATTTTCAAGCAGTGATTTTTGACATTTTGTAGCAAAAGTTTAAGCCTTTTTTCCAATGCAGCTGAAGTAAAGCTTTTGTTGATTTTCTCAGATTTGGTGGGCACAGTCTGCTCTTCTGGCATAATGCTATTTTCAGATGGAGCACAATGTGAATATGACTGGGCATGATAGGGTCTTGTTGATAAAAGTAGTTTGATGAAACACAGATGAAAATAGCATCAGAGCAGCCTCCTTTTCAATGTGAACTATTCGCTTTTTCAATGGGAACTTTGGCCATGCAGCAAAGCAGCGCTGCTTTTTCACTCCCCTTATTTTGTACATGTAAGCAACACACTGGCAGGCCATTTCAGTGTGCCCCCTTGTTCCCTCATGCCCACTATATGGGCTTGGCAAGGTGGTGCAGCCATCTTTTTGTTGCTGAAAAACTCACTTTTGGTGTGAGGCAGTGGTGCTCAAAGGAGCCACCGCAGCCATTTTGCTGGCTCTGCTGAAGTGCAGCTTGGTGATGTGGGGGGGGGGGGAGTACTGCTGAGTGGGTAAATAAATCACACTATGCTATCCTTAGTTCAGTCTCTACAACTACCAAACCAAGAAATACAAATTTAACAATGATATAATTGGGCCCCTAGCTCCTTAGGGGTCAGGGTGAGTGGGACCTCAGTGGAAATGACTCCCCTTTAAAGAGCCAGGACTATCATTCCGATGAGGAACTCCATACAACAAGCACCCTATTAGCATGCACGGGACTACCTGCTATGAAGAATGTCTCCACCTTACATTTGGCTGCAGGCAATGCTGAAGCAAACCAGTCATCTAAAGGAAAAGATGTCTCCTTAAAAAGAAAGTGTATTCTAACAAAGCAACAACACAGAAGGCGAACTAGCATGGGGGTCCAGAGCTTCCACACATGGGACAGAGGTCGAAGCTAGAACCCGGGATGGACAACACGAACATGGCGGCAGACACAACTAGCATGGTAACCTGGAATGTGCGCTGTTTAAGTTTTCCTGGGAAACGTAAATTGGTGGAGCGCAAACTAACCAAACTCTGCGCCAACTTAGCCCGTTGGCAAGAGAAACACTTTCTAGTGAATGTTGAGAAGCGTATCCTCTTTAGGCAATTCGACAAATGCTATTTTGCAACAGTGGGAGAGAAAGGGGCGAGTAGAGCTTCTCTTTATCCGGGAAGTAACACTGATGCAGGTGACGGTGAAGTGAGACCCAATGGGGAGATTCTTATTGGCCAATGGTTACCTACTAGAGCAAGCCCTAACATTTGCCTCCATCTATTGCCCGAACAGCGCCCAGGACCGGTTTCTCCACTCCATCCTACCAGACATATTTGCATTCATGGAAGGCCGTCTCCCGATGGAAGGGGACTTTAACCTGGTCCCCAACCCAAATATTGACCCTGCACCATCGAGAGAGGATTTTGCGTAAGAAATTGGATTTGCAGAATTCCTGCAGGAAACTGGGTCAGTAGATGTTTGGCGACTCTCCATCGAGGGACCAAGCAACTATACATTTTATTCCAATGTCCACAAAGGCATCTCCAGAATAGACCTAATCCTAATGTCCAGCGAGTTATTCCCCTGCCTAGAGGAAGTCCAGATACACCCAAGGGTGATCTCTAATCACGCCCCAGTGCAGGCACAGGTCTCCCAAGCCCAGCACAACGGCATTGGAAGATGCAAGACTCACTTTTGCAAGATGCAGTATTCAAAGAGGAAATATCCAATACCATCACTTACTACTTTGGGGAAAACTCCTTAGTGGGATGCCATGAAGCCAGTGATCAGGGGAGTGGTAACAAGGTGTGCTGCAGCACAAAAAAGGGTGGGTCAATTGCAGAAGCACAGGCTGGAGGAGAAGGTAGCGGCCATGGAAGGGGCACATAAAAAGAGACAATCTGGAAAGGCAAGTGGAGAGCTCAACAGGACTAAAGCGGCGCTGGGAATGCATATGGCAGATGTATCTGCCGGAGCATTGGCATACACCAAACCGTTCTACTACATAAACAGCAATGAGGCGAATAGGCTATCGGTATACAAATTAAAAAAGGTACACAACCGAAATAACATCCCCATACGGAGAAACAAAAATGGGTCCCTGCTGTCCTTGAGGATGACAAAAGGAGCGCATTGATGATCCACCATAGCGAGGTAATGACATGAAGCACAATTGACGAGCATTTACAAGCTAACTATCTAGCCACTTCCCTAGGACGGTCCGAGATAACAGTTAGAACCCTTTGGACTCCCCATAACCTCAGAAGTAGTGAAAGGAGCCATAAAAACTCAGAAAAACTCAGCCATTGGCCCCAACAGATTCACTGCAAGGTTCTACAGGTTGTACCCTCACATCTTAGTCCCCCCAACTCACCACGCTTTTTAACTCTTTCCTGGCCACAGGGAGTATAACACTTCTATGGCGGAATCCGTCGCAATACTCGTCCCAAAACCAGACAAAGACCCAGAGGACCGTGCAGCCTACCGGCCCATCACACTAATAAATAACCATGCAAACATCTTCTCCAAGAACCTTGCAACCACACTCATGAGGGCCCTTCCAGATCTAATCCACCCAGATCAGACAAGATTCATCCTGGGTCGCACCACCCATGACATCAGGCGCACCCTAAACCTGGTCGAAAGGGCCTCTAGAATGAAACTAGAAATGTGTGTAATCTCACTCAATTGCTCACAAGACATTTGACCCATCAACGGGATTCGATCCCCTAAGCTCCATAT
This sequence comes from Ambystoma mexicanum, assembly GCF_040938575.1. NCBI lineage: Eukaryota > Metazoa > Chordata > Amphibia > Caudata > Ambystomatidae > Ambystoma > Ambystoma mexicanum. The sequence continues at coordinate 1,344,750,201 of NC_090922.1, forward strand.
CTCTCGAAGTACTTGCCAGGGCTGCCCCCTATCTCCCTTAATATTCGCTCTCTCAATGGAGCTATTTGCAACCAGAATACAGAATAACGCACACATACAGAGGCTACAGTTGGGGGGGGGGGGGAGGAGCCATTACCAGGTCTCCATGTATGCCAATGACATCCTTCTCTCTCTAACACAGATTGAGCGCTCACTGGAAGAACTCTGGCAGGAGATCTCAGCATTTGGGGAGGCTTCGGGCTTCAGGGTCAAATATGGGAAATCCAGGGCCTTGGGAGTAAACATTGCCTGGGAGCGTAGAGAAGTGCTAACAAACAGTAGCCCTGTCCCATGGGCCAAATCACAAATCGCCTACCTGTGGGTCAACATACCAAACAGAACGGATAGAGTATACCAGGCCAACCCCCCCCAGCTATTCCGAACCCTATTAAAGGACATGGAGCGTTGACACAAACGGGAGGTTCCTTGGCTGGGGAGAATTTTAGCACTAAAAGTGAACTTGGTCCTGAGGCTGCTCTACCAGTGCCTGGCACTACCGGTAACCATACACCCAGGAGATCTCCAAAGGTTGCAAAAAGGGGTCTTCAGCTATGTCTGGGGCAGGAAAAAGCCAAGAATCGCAAAAAGGGTGATGCTCAGAGGGGCAGCAATGGGAGGCCTGAGGTTCCCAGATGTTCTTAGATACAGTCTGGCAGATCAACTATCATGCGCTTTCACATGGCAGGCCTGCACCAATATACCCTGGTGGAAACAAATAGAACATCGATACTCGTCTCCCCTATCCACCTCACCACACCTCACAGCATCTCGCAGGGCTCCGGACACGGATTCGCTAACGGCCACTAGAAGCACAGTCCAGTGCTGGAAAAAGGCGGCAAGCCAATGGGGCCAAAGGGGTTTACTGGGGCCACTCGCTACAGTCTGGAATAACCCAGACTTCACTCTCGGACACGAACAAGAAGGATTTAGCAAATGGCGCAAGAGGGGCTTGAGGAAAATTGAGGACCTCTACACTAATGGAGCACCACTCTCAATTGAAGAAAGCAAAACTAAATTCCAAATCGCAGAAACCAAAAGATTCCGCTATGCACAACTTCGGGCACTGGATGTCACAACACAACACTAGAACACATGGGAGCAGAGCACGCAACCCGCTGGAACTCACATTAACATCAACGGCCCTGAAGGGGAAAACATCAACCCTATAAAAGCGCCTAGAGAAGGTTGACCCCAATAAGAACTTTATGCTCAATGGGAAAGGCACTTAGCAAGATAATTGGAAATGGAAGAATGGTGACGTATCTGGACCCGCATGCACCAAACCTCAAAATGCGTTACAAACAAGGAGGGGGCATTGAAAGTATTCTACAGGTGGTATGTCACCCCAAAAATCCTGAGCAAATGCAATTTTGGGTATTCTCTGCTTTGTTCGAGAGGATGCGCAGAAACTGGATCACTATTCTACCTTTTCATGGTCATGCCCAAAGTCAATGTTATTTTGGAAAAAGGTCTTGAACTAGATTAATTTAATCACGGAATTGACAATACAGTGGGGTCTGGGGATTGTGTTATTGGGCAACACGGGCGGGGGGGGATGTTCCCACACAAGGGTCACCTGGCGGAATTGATTACCCACCTCTTCACCGCAGCAAAAATCAGTGTCGCCCGGCTATAGAAGCATCTTGAAGGTCCGGCAATCACCATGCGGTGGGTAATATGCTGGGATACAGCAGTGTCATGGGGACATTTTACAACAGCTGATCCTCCTATCTTGACTATGTAAAACAATTCTCAGGGATAGTGTGCCAACCACCAGCATCTCAATGCTGTTGGAAACATTGAACTCTTAATCTCGTCATACCATCCGACCCCTGACAATGGAACTGCCCAACATTAGGAACTCGGTAAATGCATTGCCCCATGTTATTGTTGTTGTCTCACATTACTAAGTGGTATTTGCACATGTAACCCGATTTGACCTGATTTGTTGTTGTAAAAAAACAAAGCAATAAAAAGATGTGTATTTAACTGGGACAAATTGATTATAATGAGAGAGAGTGTATGGGGGCACGTGACACCCCCCTGACGTAACCAAACCTTGGAGAGGTGTAGCAGAAGCAATCCACAGAGCCAGTGACTTTCAGAAAGGAAAAGAACACCAAATTGTAATGCCAGAGGGTGGGCGAGTCCAGCAATGGGGAAGCTGTTGTCTGAAGGAGAAGAGCCCTGTGAAAGATGATGGGGTTTACACTTCTGTATAGTGGTGGGTGCGACAACCTGCAAATGATGCCGAGATAATCGTAACCGTGAGTGCTAACAGTTCCCTACCGCCAGTGTCCGTAGTAGGCAGCAGCCTGCAGAAAAGCTGAGAATGCAATGCCGGCGAAACAAGACAGAGAAGCCAGATAATGAAGTCCAATACCCGAGCCATGGTCCGAGCCATGCAAGGTTCTCCTGCTTATACAAAGGTAACGGGGAGACGAGGTGAAGCAGGAGGCCGCTGTGGCAACCGTTTAAGTGGAGAAACTCGCTGGGAATGTCTGGAAGGTGTATGCAACATTTGAAAGTAATCTCCAAAAGACAGGCCCACCATTCCACTTTAAAGCATACCAATGAGATCCTCTTTGTCTAAGGCACCTTATTCCCGGCTAAATTGCCCAGCACTTTAGATAGGATAGAACTATTCAGCCAGTAAACTGTATCCCTAGTGACCAGTTCTAGCTGTATTTGAGATGTTCACCAGTCGGCAAGTCCAGGCCCTGAAAGACTTTCACAAAGTGACCCATGAATGGAATGTAGTTTCTATCTGTATTTAAATCCAACCTTCTAGTTCTTACTTTCTGATGAGCTACCCACATCTCCATGTTATCCTCTATGCCTACCTCTCTACGACAACCCTTTCCCCGCTATCCTAAAACATAGCACTTCCTCCACTATACTGTTCCTATATCATGCTCTGCTGTTCTTGTCCCTGGTTATGTTTCTACTTCCTCTGCATCACCTGGTCTTAGATCCACATCTTCTCACCTATTGTTTAGGACACTGGCTCTCCGCTCTGTAAATCAATGTTAAAGTTTTGTGAGCATTTTTGTGTCAAAAATGCATTAGTTGGGGGTGTGGCCAAGATGGGGGAGAGGTAGGACACGTGCCCTCAACCCTCTCCGTCCGCCGACCTACAACGTTGACCATATGCCGCCGTCCCTACCTTCTTCCCGGCTCTGAGCCATCTGCTGATTGGGGAGAGCTGCCGGAGCCGTGCAGACAATAAAAGCAATGCGGCGATGGTGGCGCAGCAGAGTTGCCTATCCCTGGCCTTTTTGGGACATGGAGACCGCGGCCTGATTGGTGGCGCGGGCCATGCCTGTTACTGCGAGGCTGCCAGGCCAAGGACTTGGGGGGGCTCCTACCATTCAGTCAGTCTGCGAGTGCAACGTTCCACGAAGAGATGCTGTGGCGTGGCAGCAGAGGGCTCATTATGTGAGGAGCGGCTGCAGGAGGGAGACATGGCCAGGAAGAGCGCCACCGGCTGTGAAGAGACTCCTCGCCGCCTACCCAACCCCCTACCCCCTGGCCGGCCATACATTACACAGGCAGTGAAGGTAGGCGGGGCCCCGGACCAACTAATCCTGAACCCCCCCTCCCCGCCCCAGTGGCACTGGAGGGGGGAACAGTCTTCTGCTCCCCAGCACCTGCGTGCACCAGCTTCAGCAATTTTGAGACTCCGGCAGACCCCCTGCCCCCTATTGACTTGGGGGAGTGGGGGGTTTGGGGAGGGGGTCAAAGATCCTGGAGGTGTATGCACTGCCTGCCACCAGTCTCTTGAAAGAAATCTGCTGCCCCTACCATTTATCCCATATAGAAGTGCTTTTGGAAGGGCTGCAAGTAAGGGACCCCCACAGTGACAAAGGCACCTCTAGCGCTGCACAGAACCACTTGCCTGGAGTAGAATGAGGAGGTCGGAGACAACTTTTTAATCATCTTGGGCACAGCTAGCTGGGGGACAGCCCTGAAAGACGCATAAAGTAGAGGTCCAGCCGGCGCATTGGTTGTAGTGCCACTTAAAACCCTGTAACTCAAGGGAGCTCCGCAAGGTGACCACATGCTGTGCCCAAAGAGCATGGAAGAGATTGTGGCCCCCAAAACTGGCAAGGGCCACCATGGGCACTCTGCCTTGAGAGGATATTCTTGAAGGCGGGCTGGCATCTTTGGACCTGGTGCTGCCTTCGACCGAACCGCAGAGGAGTCTGGAATCGGAGGACAGGGGGTGGGGGATGCACAAGGCAGGCAAAAAGAACCAGCCACAAGATATCCAGCAATTCCTAGCAAAGAGACCGGTACAGCAGGAAGAGGAGAATGACGCGCCTCAGCCCGGATTGTGCACCCAGCATCTCACAACAGACTTTCTAACTCGGGCATTGGATGCTGTAAGGAGAGACATTTGTGAATCTCTTCCCTCTGAGATATCGGACCTCTGTGAAAAAAGCAAGCGTCAACCAGAGAGCTGCGGTGGGAGACGGAGCGGACCAAGATGAACTATCAACAGCCGACCTGTCATCGGAGTTGAGGGAAGTCTGGGGGTCTCTGACCGCTCTTCCCCTGTCGTACATTCTGGTGTCTAGCAATTATTACCCCCACAGGTTCCTCCAGGGGTGATGTGTTCCCTGTGCCTCGCAGTTCGTCCGTGTCCGATATGGCCCACCGAGATGCAGCTGACTAACACAACTGGCCCAAATGCGAGATCAGGCTGACAAACAAAATGGGTTTATGTTCTGGTAGGTTATACGTGGTGGGGCTTTAATGGAGTTCAATAACGTCTGCATTCTCTGCCCAGACCACTCTTACCTTGCCAGTCGCTGATGGTTGACAAGAGGCCGGCTTCCCAGGCAAACACGTACTTTAGCGGCCGTTTGCCTTTGGGCCCTTGGTCGAGGGATGCCTGGCCAGGGGCTGCCCTGATTGGCGGTCTTGAAAGTAAGTTACGACAATAAGTCACTTTGGGCACTTCTTTTTTACTTTGACTAGCACTGTTTGGGACCTTCATTGGAGCTGCTTTATGTTGAACACCAGCTGTTTCTCTGGCTTATGTGATTTGATCTTGTAGGCTTGTTAATATTCCAGAATTATGGCTGTGGTCTCCTGTAAAGTAGATGAAATTCTGACACCCACCCTGTTTGTTATTCTCTAGCCAGTTTAAATTGAAACAATCCCATCGAAGTAGACCTTTGTGCTATGAGGGCTGGTAACAAAAATGTTTGGTTTAGCAGCAAAGTGAGCAGTGTATTAACGGCGATATTGCAGAAAATAAACGGATCTATTTCCAAATAGCGCTGTTTTAGCGCTGTTGCGACAGACCTACATCTAAAGGGTACTCTGGGGTGGGGGAGCTGTGTATCCATCTGTGATCCCCTTTGCACTCCTATGTCTTTCTCTCACCGTTGCCTTGCCCTTGACCCACTTAGTTGCGCTCCGCCAGAACTGCTGCAGCAGCCAAGGTGGCGAGGTCCTGCCAAAGGCCTTTTGTGTGTCGTCCTTTTCTCAGCAGCCACTCTTGGTACTTCGCAAAAAACACAATCGGACTATCCAGGGTGGAAATATGGCTGTTTTGGAGATTCTGCCACCTCTCTTCCCCCCCCACCCTCATCGCTCGCGGCCCCCCACTTTTTATATGATCCTTGTTTAACCTTCCATACTTTGGCTGAGGGCTCTGGGTGGGAATTTGAGTTACTCCTTTTTTCTGTGATTAAAAAAAATGGTGTAAAAACATAGATATCGTTCCAGTGTGTATTTTAAGCAAGTAAAGATGACTTAATATGTGCATTATAGGTTTTCTTGTAATCCAGAATTTTTTTTCTTGGATGCAATTTGCATAAATCTTTTTTATGTCCCTGTCCTTGTATCATCAGGCAGCACTATAGCATCTGCCCTCTCTATGGGTTCTGCTGTTCATTCCACTGGTCCGAAAACGTCACCTGAGCAGTGGTGGGGGCCTAATGGGCATAATTAATGCGTACCCGTAATATGCTATTTTTCTTTGTTAGTTGTATTGGCCTTCTTATCGAGAGTAAAATGGCCAGGCACGCAATCTACCTGGGGCCCTGATTTGTTCTGTTATTGGTAAATTCATTTGCAATGTGTTGTGTTGATCGAAATCCAATTGTTTTGACAAGTATGCTTTTAATCTGTTGTATGGCCTTGTATACTGGCCTTTTAACCATTTTTAAACACCATTAAAAAAAATGTCCTAATGAAACATTTAATAGATTGTCTGATTGCTCTTGTTCTGAAAATGGCTGCATTGTTTCTATGCACATAGTAAACTCGCCCTCATTGTCCAGGTTTGGGTCCTGTGCTTTAGCTCGTGCAGAGTTGTGGCAAGGACACAGCAGGAGGGTACTGACATATATTTTGCCATTGTCTGTAGACGGCTGTGTAGACCTATTTGGAACACTGACATCCAGTGCCTTTAAAAATGTATCAAGTACTCGTTTCAGTTTGTCACCAAGAGCATATAATCGGGCGCCTAAGAGGTTAATGTCCGTGTCTCATTGGATGAGGTGGTGCTAAATCTCTCTGCTAGAACATTTTAAAATGTGGCACGTGCTTTTCATTTGTTACTTCATTACTATTTAAAAATAAAGCATTTGCCCTATGCAGCATTAAACGTCACAATTGTTGTCCACGTAGAGCAATACACAATTCGGTCTCAATATTAGGTAGACACAGCTATACCATTTCCTCGTAGGAATAGAAAAATACAAATACACGGCTTCATATGACTTCGCCCTAAGAAAAGAATCGCATCTCGGTCATTTTAAATTGGCACACACAGCAGTTCATGAAACTCTGTAAAGTGCAATTAAGGCACATGTCAGGGGCCTGTTTTTGCCTTCATGGTCACAGGTTCAATTCCCGGTAGGCCCACTCAGTCCTTCATCCTTCCAAGGTCGATAAAAATGAGTACTATTAAGTTGGGTAACAATAAGCAGCTTATCTGTCAATAGCGGCAAGATCCCCTTTGGGAGGTGAACGTGCACTCTACAAATACACCTGTTATGTTTATGTTAAGAGTCCATGGAGGTCTGGATTGTGGCTTTCATTAGAAAACCAAACTGGCCCGTTTTCCGCATTCATGAGGGTTCTTTTCCTTGTGTGTTTAGGTTTCACTTGGTTTAACTGTTGAGCATTGTAGATGTATGATAATGTATGACATTCCTCGTGTCTGCTGCTCCCCGCCTCCATATCGTAGAAACGGGAGGACTAAGTCATTCATGGCGTCGGCCCTTCCCTGACGCCATACTGGAAGTACGAGAGACAATCTTCACAAAGACAACCTTGCCGACCTTATCCTGGAACAATTGAAGAGATGAATCTGCAAACGCTAGAAGACATGAACATGCAAACTCTGGAAGACGTGAACGTGATGTAACTGATGACGAGCGCAAGTGACACACGTAGATGCACTAGACATGAATCAGATATGCACTCACCATGAGGAAACAGACATTCGGTCAAACTTGCATTTAGACATGAAGAATGTTACCTGCATCCAATAGACATTAGCAACATGATCTAATCAATATATATATGCTGAAAGGCAAGACAAACTTGCTAAACATAGAAATGCAACAGTAAAATAAGGCCAAATTGCACAAAATGGGTGGCGGAGCCACTTTGGAGTGAAAGGGAAGCCTTGCAGAAGCCTTGAAGCTGCAGGGAGCTGAATTAGCTGAATGATATGAACCGTTGGCGGCTTAATGCTAAGGACAAGGAGGCAATCTGATTGGAGGCTGCATTAAAAGAGATAAATTGCAAAGTGGAGAATAACGAACCCACTGGCAACTCAGGAAACGTTCTAGACTGGGCGATCTTGAAAAACCTAAAGGTATGAACACAAAACACAGTGCCATGCATATGGTCGGACCATTGTATTATTAATTTGATGATGCAACTGAGGGTGATTCCCAAAAACCCACCCAATCCAATGAACAGTTTACAGCCGTAACTTTTAAAAAAAATCAAGAGCTCCCATCTACAAAATTGCCTCCAAGATATTATCTCTGCCACAAGGGATTCCGATTCCCCAGTACTTTTGGTGGACACCTATAAGAGTTTTGATAAATGTGCTGGACAAAACTGCCATAAAAAATGGCATACGGCTGATTTAGCCATAGGGAAGTAACTGAAGAGGCGGGCTGAACCTATCTGGCTGAAATATCCAATGGCCCCCAATAAGGATAATTGGAAGCTACTAGAGCATGCTTATAAACGCAACATCATATCGGCCAAAAATAACTTCTTCAATGAAGAAATATCAGGCGCAACAAATAATTAAAAGAAACTGAGATTATAAAATCTCTAGAGAAGCCCAAAGCTCTGCTACACCTGTTTCACCCAACTAATCACGACTGCATCGAGGTTCAGGAGGCCTTTACAAGAAAACTTAAGACGGCACACAGCAAAATTAAACAAGACCCAGGAAATGGTGCTGATGCCCAGGCTCTGCCATTAATTCCACTGGGAGAATCCATTAACTTTTAAACACACATTGCTGGTTTGGGCCTGCAAAAAATCCCTGCAGCAACTACAGACCCTTCAGAATGATGCAGAGCTTATTGTTAAGGGTATCTCACGACGTGAACACATCTCGGCTGCAAGACTGGCTCTACACTGACTTCCTGTCTAAGCCCAGATTCACTTTGACAGCCACGCGTGTGCATAAATGCTTGTATGGCAAGGCTCCAGCATACCTAAAGGCCAGAAACTCTTTACATGAGAATAAACGAGCTCTGAGCTAATCCAACACTGGTCTAATCAGCTCACTGAAGGCCAGAAGGGCCAAAGGATTGGGTATAGTGTTTCCCTGTTTGGCAGCTATGTACTGGAATTCCCTTCCATGCATTCTACGGTTGGATAGAAGCATGACATCTTTTCGGAAATCCCTTAAAACCCTGCTCTTTAGGTAGCGCCCTCTTTGATAGTCTAGGCATAAAGTCTCTCAGTAGGTAGGTGTGTATTTCTTCGTTGTTGTGTCTTTCCCGTGTGTTGGTGTGCGCCCAGATGCCTGTGAGTTCCCGGCGCGCAATAAATAAATTAAAATAAAAATTTGCCTATTTCCTGTTGGTAAGATGCTGTCTTTCTTTCTTTGATAAATTTAGCATTGGTCCGAGGTGGTGCCATCAGATGGCTATATCCAAAGACCGCTATGTATCCTACAAGCTGCATTATTAGTTTGTAATCTACTGTTTGGTGTTGGAGAAGTGAGAGATTTGGAGACTTCGTTGCTTATTGCTGCCCCTGTTTTGTATGAATTGTTAATAAAACAGGCCTTTGCCATTTGCTTTGACTATTTCGTTATTGGGCTCAGGAATTTCCAGCCCATCTGTTCGCTGGCACTGGGACTTTCCAGGGCCCTTTTATACATAACAAAGTCATGTATGGAACTCCTATATCTCACTTCAAAAGCACTAGAATCTGTACGGCGAGAACCTCTGACTAATTTGAACTGGTGGCAGTGGCAGTTTCATCTATTGGGAAGGTGGCATGCTATGTAGTTGCAGGACTTAAATAGTGGACTTAAAAGAAATCTGGCTAACGGAGCCTTCTGTATGGGATGGCTATGCTATTTCGCTACTGCCTGCCAAAAGCTCCGGCCAAGGTAGACCAATGGCAGGCTTACTGGTTGCAGTTAAAATAGGCCAAAGTCTCTGATTAGAGCCGTTGGCCACCCCGAATATGTTCATACAACTGGTTAAATTTAGAACTTCCTCTGAGACATTGGCTATTGTGAACCTTTATTGGAATAACTCTGGTATCGAGGTGAGGTCATTTCTTCGAGATGTGGAGCACACGTTTGATTTAATCATGAGCGATACTTCCATAGACCATGTTTTATTGGCGGGTGATCTCAATCTTCATTGCTTAGCCAAAAAGCTGAAAAAATATGCAGATTTGGTGCAGCTTTGGCTAACAATAATGCATAAAGGGCAATTTATCATGCTCAATGGAGCAATTCAGGGTGACCTACTTCCCCAAAGTACTTGCAAGAGAAGAAGACAAACGGCCATCATTGATAACATCTTCGCAGACCGAGACTTGTTTGCAATCATTGAGCATTTTCAGGTCTTCACTCAGGAACATAGCGATCATGAATTACTTTCTCTTAGCTCCCATCTAGTATTACAAGCCCTCCCTCATACTTTCTAGTGGCAGGAATAAATGTTAACGGTCCCCAGAGTCATTGACGCACCTTAATAGATGTGTACAGGATCTGCATTAAGCGATTCATGATGAAGTGATCAAGTCTGATGGCTTATATGTGGCTGCATTGCATATATTCAAGTTTCAGCTGTCCATGTACGCAAAACCAATCTGTAGACATAAACGTGTCTATGATCATGAGCTACATAGGAGAAAGCCCCAATTATGCAAACTTATAAGAAATCTTACTGGCCTGTCCCTTGAAATTAGATTTGTGAGAGCGCAACAACTTAAGATGCAATATGAAAACACGCTTAAATCTCACAAAGCTATTATCATGCAACAAGATGCAGAATAAATGTTAAATGCTTTAGCCTCCAACAATACCACAGCGATTTGGAGAATGTTGAATCTTGTAAATCATGACACTCAAACCCCGCTTCAAATCAGTGCTGTACACGAATAAGTTTGGTTACAATATTATTAAACACTGAATGCCAAAGTATCTAGTGGGAAACAACACAAACAGTGATTGAAGATCTTAACCTGCAATTTGATTGAGAACTGCAATAGAATGTCATCTCTAAGTTAAGCACCTCTAGAGCTACAGGGCCTGATGGGCTTACTAATGTAATGCTGAAAACGTACCCGGAAGCTTGGGCGACCATTTGCTTTAAAAAAAATGTCTGTCATTTATGCAAAAAACAGATTCTACCAATGTGGCAAAAGTCCATTGTAGTGCCAATCTTCCAAAAAGTGATTGCGAGCGGCCAGAGAATTATCGTCCGATTGTGTTGCTAGACATACTAGGGAATTTATTTTCTTGCTTGATCTTGAGAGATTTCATTCGTTGAATGACTAGCCAGCGTTTGCATGACACATTTAAAAATCTGTTCCGGGTCTAGATACTGCCATTAATCTGTTAACTATTTCTGTGGTAAAAATGCATGAGTAGCAAGTTAAACAAGCTGTGTTGATGGCGTTCATTGGTTTTAAAAAAGCGTTCCATTCTGTCTCAAGAACCATTGGGGGGTAAGCTGGCGAGGGCAGCATGCCCTGCTTACATCGAGGCTCTGGTCTCGCAGTTTCACTCAAATACATCAGTCTGAAATTTGTCCGTCTTTGGAAGAAAGACTTTCTCAATCAAACCCTACCTTTTAGAGGTCTCAAACAGGGCTGTATTTGGTCTTTCTTTCGCAAGCACTGTCTGACTCTCAAACCTGGTCAACGTGTTGTGCCATGGCTTTTATACTCAGTCGACCTTGTTCTTTTCTCAAACTCCGAAAGGTCTTCAAAACCTTTTAACAGCTCTAGAAAAATATGCTAGGAGTAATCCGTTGATCGTAAAGCTGGCAAAAACCAAGGATATGATTTGCGCAACTAAATATCAGATGAACAGATTTTCATACATATGGCGCCTGCATGGCTCACGCTTGGTAGTGGTTAGCGAGCATCGCTATTTAGGTCTTGACACCAACAACCACCATTCTGATTTGCCTTATTGTGCAGAGTTACGGGGAAAAATTCAAACAGCTGTTGGCCAAGCATGCATCATTCACAACAAATATGGCAAATACTCTTTTGAGCCTTTCATCAAATTTTATGAACCGAAAGTCGTGGCAATCATCATCTATGGTGCTAATACTAGAGCCTGTAAGAATGCGACTTTGTGGCTAAGACTAGAGGGTCTTTTCTGGAAGCAAGTTCTCTTCTTGCCAGCTAGCCAACCCCAGAGTGTTGTCAAACATGAATTTGGGTTGCTTTCTCTCGGCAACTCTTACAGCTGGAAACTGTGCAGTCTGTATAGAAAATGCTTACTGGCTAATAATCCTGATTCCTTGCTCTACACCATGGCCACTTATTTGAACATAAATCTTGGCCACTTATTTGAACTCCACTAAGGATAATTTTATGGTAGTATGGCAAAAATAGCTTCTTGAAGTAATGGTGGATGCAGTCATGTCAACCCTGCTTCTTACGACTAATCCGGATCGTGCAAAGCAGAAATTATGGCTCTTACTGGATTTTAATTCGCCAACAATGCATGACTTATTAACACTTTAAGTCTGGAAACGTTAAGATCAAGACCCTTCATGAATCAGAATCCTATCTTCTGAAGTTCCCATGTCCCCTATACAGAAACTTATTTCTTCGACTTCGACAGAACTTATTGTTAGAGCGATGTGTTGGCCAATCAGAGAGTACTTGCCAGAGTGGATAATCTGTGTAGATATTGTCAAAAACCAAAAGAACCTGAAACACTCGAGCATTTGCTTACATTCTGTCCATCCTTGCTACCAAAGCGAACATTTGTCTTGCAATCTCTCTTCCAAGACTATTCAAATCTAACTTGTGACATATTATGGTGCACAGATTTTAATGGTGAGCACACTTGTGTAAGCATTTCAGCCTTGACGTTTCTATTGTTGTTAAGTTTTGAATAGCATAATTCACCTCAATTTCTTCGGCTTATAGGTCTAATGGATGTTGTAGGTCCCTCCGGACCATAATTGCTGGCATGAGGCCAAGTGTGTCGATTCTCTGGATAACATTGTCTTGTATTTTTCAAGATCATTAAGTGGCCAAACGTGTTGGCTAAAGATGTTAACATCAAGCACACTTAAGTACAAGTGCATAGGATTTTTTAAGTATGTCATTTTACAAACACTTGACTATGTAATAGCGCAATGTTTTCTTAATTCATCCTATTGATTGTTTGAATGTAATTTGTCTTTGTATTAATTGAAAGGTTGATTTTTCAACCTTAACAATACATACAAACTAATGGACCATCCCTTCATACCGCCTTGGTTAACTAAATTGGCGACAAATTGGTGTCCTTCCTCTCTGATCTTGGAAGCAGCTCTGCAACCTTCAGTGATTGCTGCCATCTCTTGCTGAGATTGCCCTCTCTTGCAAACACCAGCTTGCATGGATCTGTCATTTCTCCCAGAACTAATGAGTAGCACCTCTTGTGAGGTATCAGTAATGCGAGGCGGACAACTGTTTGAAAATCTTTCAAAATAAGCCATTTTATTTCAAAAGAAAATGTGTCAAAATGCCTCTTTCCGTACCCTAAGGAATTCCCGGCCTTTTCTAACAGCTAAAGGGGCATCGTGTCCTTTCATCAACACCTGTTTTTACAACTGGTGTTTTGCGCTCTATTTTTTTCTGAAAAACGTTTTCTATTTCTTTTTTTGGATGGGGGCAATTAAAAGGTTGGGGGGTGTCGGGAATAAAAAAGTGTTAAATGAAGGGAGTTTGGGGGATGCCCCCCTAAATTAACAATAGATTTTGGAAAAAAACCTTGCAGCAAAACAGCCGTCATAAAAACGGATGTTGATGAAAGGACATAGAACCCAGCTAAGGAACACACTCGAAACACAGAAGAACTGGCACTCGCACTTGACAAAAAACACATAAATAAAAGGTATGGCAATTCAGCATAACATGTACATGTCCTAAATGACCGTCTGAAGTCCTGGGTGATTTCCTCTTCCGCAGGATTTAAAGTCATTTCATCAAAATGTTCAATCTTGGAAAGGAAATATCTTAACTCTGTTCTTAAAGATGTAAAATTAAAGCAAAAGTTCCAATGGTAACAATCTCCTCCTTTTGGGTGAAGCGTCCCACTTTTCACTTTAAGCAAAATGGCCCCAATGGCAATCCTGGCCACAATGCTTTGTCAATCCCACAGGAAGATTTGGCACAGTTCAAATGAAAATGCAATATCCACACCTTCAGGTAGGCTAGGCCCTCCTCCTTCAAAGTGTTTTCTGTAAGGGGGCAGCCTCTCAGCCTCTTGTCTATCAACAATGGTAACCTGTGTTTGCCTTAAAGACTCCTTTCTCTCTGGGCTCCAGTCTCTAGGGCATTATCGCGCTGTGAAACACTTGTTGTATAGGCCGTTATAAATGCCATATTATATCGTATCCTACAGATTGAGTCTATGTCAACATTTTCTTTGCAAGCAGTCATTTCCCCTTCCCCAACTTTACCTGCACCTTTTTGCCAGCTTTCAGTCCAACAATTACCCAGAAGCCTGGGTGCTACTCTCTTAGAATCCGGTAAAAGTTGTATACTTGTTTGTTTATGCCAATGAATTGTTAATAAGGGTACCTCTTGGCTTTAGGCAATGCTTGTTCTCTTCAGTCTTTTATACTCGTGTGAATGAAAGGTATGACACTTGTATACAAAGTTAAAGGTTCAGTCTTTCAGGAGAAACCGCAATTGGGCACAAGCAACCTCTTTGATGTAAGTTTCAAGTTTTAAACGTGGTTGTGTAATTGTATTCTCATGCAGGCAAAGGATAGAGTTCAGGCCTCCTTGGGGATTAACTATTAGGCACATGCGACCATTCGTTATTGTAGTTTTTCAATGATAAAGATTATGTCTTTGAAATTGTCACCGTTCAGTGTTCTGCAATGGTCTCTGCAGCGTTCCCTTTTCTTAACTAGGGAGACACAACCACTCTTTGAACAATAGAACAATGGGATGTAACAGCGTTGGGTTCCTACGTGCACAAAAAATCTTTTCCTTAACAAGAGTGCGTTACATAAACATTTTTTAAAGAATCTTTAATATATGGTCCATTTCTACTCGCTGAAAATCTTACCCGAGTGGCAAAGGATCCGTTTACTGTTACCGACAAGGCTTGCGAGAATTTTTTTATTACGCTTTGCTTCACTCACCAGCTGATGATGCTTTTTTTCTGCGGGCTGCGCTGCTTTCCGTTCTTCTACTACAAATTCTCCTGCGTGTGGCACGCTGGGGACACGCAAATTCTCTTGAACGAGCGTCTCCGGTCTGGCCACACATCTTGGAAATTTCTCTGCTCCTGACATCCTCTACTTGGCAATTGCTTCTTGGCTCAATGTTAGACACACCAGCAGCTCGGCAATCGGGCTTACATGGGGAAAACTTGTTTCTCCAGCATGTCTTCCGCTGCGCAGCCTCTGCATTCAGAGTTTGTGAGGACAGGACTCTCTCGGAACATGCAGGTGAAATCTGCTTTCTCCATGTTCCAGCGCCCCTCTTGCTCTCCCACTTCTACTTGGTTTGCCACCCTTGTGTCTTCCTTCTGCTTCCACTGACGCAGCCTGCACTCCAGCCAATGTTCCAGCTCCTTCCACTCCTTCCACCTTTCTTTCCCTGAGGGGGCCTTTCATGCCTCCCAGTTTGTGATACTTTTCAGTTGTGGGTGATTAGCCTCAATTGCCTGGCTACTGCAATGGCTACTAGGCTTAACTGCCTTACTTTGACAACTGCATGCCTCCTCAGCCCTCTTCGTCGTCTCAGTCCCTCTATGATTCTGGGACTTGTAGTTTCTTTCAACAAAGTTAGATTTTTCAACTTCTGCTATTTGGCAAACAACCATCAAGAGTGTGGGTTTATGGGGAAAGTTAAAGAGGAGATTGTTCTAGTCTGCCTGGTCGGTCTCTCCCACCCCCCATGTGATCCCTCCGCAGTACACCAACCCCAGTGTCAGGATCGGGAAGCGTCTGCCTTTCCATGGCCACATGAGGAGGGTCCCAGACCAGGTTTCTGGGCCGAATCATCTGATTCTTCACACTCTCCACTAAGGGTTCTGAGACAACTATTGGGGGATGGGTATTTGGGGGCCAAAAAGGAGGACTAACGTTCATAGTATGCTTGACGGAGAGTAAGATGAGCAAGTGTTGAGAGGCAGCAAATTGTGAACAATTATTGTGGTGTCACGGACGGCACGCAGGTCTCATCTTAAAGGATAGTTGTCAAACTTTTTCCTGCTTTTCTTTATCAGTTGTCCCTTTTATTTGGGATATTCTTTTATTTGTACTGCATATGTAACCATAAGGGGTTAAGGAGACTCAAAGCAATACATTTAATACACCGTGTAGAATGTGATGTTCCATCATGGGTTAGCTATGTAAAGATCACTGATGGGAGAGTTCTAATCCCACAAAAAAGAATATCATGGTTGCTGCATTCACTTGGCCCAGAGGGTCAGGCATTCTTGAGCCACATTCTACACATAACAGATGCTGAAGTGGGCCAAGGAGTAGGTATAAAAAAATGTCGGCTGAAGGGACGTTAAGGTGAATGCAACAAAATCCCTGAACTTCGGCACAGAATTCAGGTAAAGCCACCTTACGTTTGCGTTGCCGTCGCACAGTGCAGGACATCACGGGTGACCTCACTAATTACATTATACAACAACCTACTCCCAAATTATGCGCATGGTATGTAAATGTTTCCACATGAAATTATACCCAGTGCGGTTATAGGTCAAAGGATCGAAAAAAAGGGTCGAATGACAAAAGGGTCGAGTCGATTCGACTGAAAAAAAGATCACATTTTTTTTTTTCTCCCAATCCACCGTTTTTGGGGTAAAAAAACCTTTTAAAGCTACACTAGAGTAAAAAAGAAAAAAAAAAATATATATATATATTGGCATGTTCTCACCCTTGATGCTGACTTGAAGCCCATTTTGGACAAGCGTCCTACTGTCACCTACAAACGTGCTCCTTCTTTAAGGGACAAACTTGTGTCTAGTTTTCTAAGATCCAGCGCTCCAATACATGGCTTCCAGCCTCTCATACAGGATTCACTAAATGCATGAAATGTAAAGCATGTGCCCATGCCATTGTCAAGAAGTTCTTCCTGCATCCAATTACACAAGTCCAGCAGATGATATGTCATTCTATTAACTGTGATACAAATTTTGTTGTTTATGTGCTTACGTGCCCCTGTGGACGCTGGTATGTCGGCAGTACTACTTGTAAACTAAAACTCAGAATTCTTCAACATTTGAGAGCCATCAAGAATTCTGATCCGACATATCCTATGGCCAAGCATTTTAAATCTGCACACAACAACGATGCTAACTTATTAACATTTTTCGCTGTGGCACATGTACCCCCTCATCCGAGGGGCGGTGATCGTACTTTGAGGCTGAGACAACTCGAAACCAGATTCATCTTGGATCTTGACACAAAATTTCCCAGAGGTCACAATGTAGATGAGGAATTGCATACCTTTCTGGGAACCTAATTTTGTTCCTATGCGTAACTTCTATTTTTATTATTGCTTTTTCCTTCTCATTTATGCTATGTTTTCCATGGTTGGGGTTTTCCTGTCTTTCTGATTTATCACTTGTGTATTTCTGTATTCCTGCACTATTTCTGTTGGTTTATTCGCAGGTATTGATTAATCTTTTCCTGTCTCTGCACTTATGCTCATTATTTTGTTTCACATGTTTGTTTTAGCTGATTATTTTGCAATAGGGGGAGTGTTGTTTCAACTATGTTTTGCTTACTTTGGGGAGTTACATGTAGTCCTTTGTTTTAGTTATATTTGTTATTCCCTTCATTTCCCGACATTGCCTTTTTTTTATTATCCTTCAATGCTTCGAAATCTTTGTTCTAGTCCACTGTTGTTCTGGATCTGTTATATTACCTTTGTGCCTCCAGCTTTAGATATTTTGACATCATGGTTTGCACTTGCACTTTGATGATTTAGCTGCTAATTTTTGCAATTTTGCACAGTTCATCAGATTAATGCACCAGCACTTTATTACATCCACCATTTGGTGGCTGGATAGGTATTTTGGTGACTTGCTGCTTTATTTTTGCTCTATTGCACTTTATAATTGACATTTGATGTTTTAGCTGCTATTTTTGCTGTTTGCACCTAAAAATATCTTGCCAGCTGTATTATCCTGCTGCTAATTTTTAACATTTAGGTCCAGTTCCACTGCTTTTAACCTGACTTTACATCTAATCATGGTTGACTAGTTTTATTGTCATTGTATTGCATTGTCTATTTTTAATGTTGGGAATGACTTTTGTCACTGGACTAACTATGCATTTATATGGGTTTTTTTAAATATTTCGAGTGTGGCTCATTACATCTTTTATGCTATGCGATTATCACACTGTTATTTCATACACTGTGTATTGATATGTTGTCAAGTCCCCTCATATGTATTTTCACATGTTTGAGGTCCTTTTTGCTTTATTCAGAGATTATGGTGTTGTACTCTTTAATTTAAAATCCGGGTCAGTCTGAGATTCTCTCTACTGATCATTAATGAAAGCATCTGCAAAGCACTGTGCTCCAATCTTTTAATTCTTAGCATTTATCCACACTCCCTTCCAACATGGCCGCCCCTGTTCACTTGCAATTGGTAATAGTTATTGCCATGGACATAGTTGAAGGACCATCATAGGTGATGTATTTACACTATCCAACCCTCTTCCCCCTTACGTGATCAAGCGCTTAGTATATTGCGAAACGTGTTGTTTGCAGGCTGCTGCCCCTAGGCGTCCTGTTTTTGTTCTGTTTTCTATGTGCTGCTATGTATCGTATATTTGCTTTTTGCACGATGCGTTTGGTTTTTAACTTATTAAAACATTAAAGACATCAGTAATTCCTATACTGTGTCTGTTTGTTTTTTCCGAACCTTCTTGAACCTGGCATTTATCTTTGTGCCTGCGGGAGTGCGATTCGCCTTTTCCTCCCTTTTTTATAAATATATATATATATATAATGTTTTCGATCCTTTGGTTTTCAGTCGAATGCACTCGACCCTTTTGCATTCAACCCTTTTGCTTTTGACCCGTTAACTGGAAACCCCCAGTGCAACATGTAAACCTTCATAGAGAAAGTTTAATTATAAGAGTGTGCATTCCCTATTATGCTTGTATGGCATGGAGCACATACAATGGATTGGTATATGGTTGCATGCTTTGTAGTAAATTGCTAATATTAACTGTGGATATGCTAAATAATTTAGTAATTTATTTTGAAGAGTTTAAAAGACATTAATACAAAAAGTGGAATTTTGCAGCTACAGTGAGGTGTGGGAAACGTATCTGGGGAACATGTACAGTAGACCTGAAAGACATTTGGCGGTGACTACCTAGTGGGTCCAAAAGAAACATATTGGGGACAAGCATGGTGGACATGGCCAAAGGCCATGCCTACTGGCCATGGCTAATGGCATGGTAGTGTTTTTAAAATATACAGTGAATGTGAAGAACTCTGGAGATTACATGGGATGTGGCACTGTGTACTTGTGTAAGGTTGAATTTGTTAGTTGTGAGACTGACTATTAAACCAACTCTAGGTCCTTCACTGCCATTGGGCACAAATAGATCGATGATGTATGTTGAAAGGCAGTTTTGCAGCCATGTTCAAGGGGAACAATGATTGTGGGTAGAGCTAAATAAGTGGAGGAGTAAGCTGTAATGTGTGCTAAATGTGCAACCTGATAATGCTATGTGTCGCTGAAATTTACAGTGAAGATAGATTTGGCTGAAGCAGCTCTCATGGCTATTTAGGGGGATCCTACACAACCTTGGCTATGTGGTAAGAGATGTGTAGAAATGGGCTAGATGCAATAGTGCATAAACCAGATATAAAAACATGGGGTGAGGTTTAAGGCATCAACAATCATAATACGTGTACAGCAGCATGTAGTGCTTTGTGGATTTAGAGGACTGCACATCACTGACCTCCCTGTATAGCCTGCAGGGGGGTTAAAGGTTTGGGGTGGGGAGACCCAGCAGCGCTTTACATTAAACTCGAACCCCAACAGTGTGCAGTAAGTACTAACCACACAGGTGCCCCAAGTAGATGTTCCAGCAGAAGAGGTGTTTCAAGTGAAACAATAGGCGAGGTAAAAGGCTTTGCTCCCAAAATCGTACTGAAGGCCTGGTCTCTGTGATGATAGGATGCTTTTATTTTTTTATTTCATGTATTATACAGTTAAGAAAAGTCAACTTTTAATACAGTACATAAAAAAAGACAAGATAATGGGTTGCTTTTCAGTTTTTGTATCTGAGGGAGAAAGTGCAACAGGCTTACGTAGTTAACAAATAATGAAACTGGTAAAAGTGGCTGAATGCTTGTCCTCGATTGTGGATGTGTGGAGGGCAAATGACAAGGTCGGACTATGTGTGGACCTTAAAGTAATTAAATTAAAGAATAATGTATGTTAGAGAGTTCCCTTGCCAGTGGTAATGGAAACGCAGAGCACAATCAAAGGGAAAGACTTTCATAAGATTAGATTGATCAGCCAACTGGTATGGTATTCTTTATTTATAAAGCGAAAAACAGTCGCTCAGAGCCCTTGAAATTCTGAGACGATAAGTCTGCACAGGCAGAGTAAGTGCATATAATGCATTTAACAGTTGAGGCACAGCAAAAAGGCCTGACAATGATTCTGCAGTTTTACCAAGTGCAATTAAGGGGCGATGAAAGGGAGAACAGACAAAGACGATCTTCAGTCATGGTGCATTCAGATTGTGCAAGTGCATAAAAGGTCACAGGGAGGGGGAGGTCCAAGTGCACCCAGTCAGTGGAGACTGGAGTAAGTGAAGAGAGTCCTCTCATGGGTTATTTCTCAAGTGCATTGAGGGTGGATGGGGTACAGGGCCCTGAGGCAAGTGTGAGAGATGACTGGCGTGGTTGCCCAGGCCCTGTGAGACTGAGGTACACCAGGCAGCCAGTAAACAAGCTGTAAGGAAGAGGAGGGAGGGAGGGCAAAAATAGAGAGATAGGTTAGCAGGGTAGAGGGAGGGAGAGAGAAGGAAGAGGAGAAGAGGAAGGTCTTGAGGAGTTTCCAGAACTTAAAAAGATCAGGCTCAAGACGGAAGGCGACAGGGAAGCTATTCCAGAGGGAGGCACCTGCTGAGAATGAGGATCTCCCTCCAAATCTCTGTTTGGAGAACCGGCTCACTCGCAGAAGGTTGCAGGTAGATGACCAGAGGGCTTGTGAGGGACAGTATTTAGGTAGGCAACGTTGCAGGTAGGTAGGTCCCATGCCCCAGAAAGCCTTGTGGACAATGCAGAGGGTCTTAAACTTGATCCTTGCAGCCACGGGGAGCCAGGGAAGGGATTTCAGTGCCCGAGTGATGCGTTGCCTGGGCCTGAGGCCAAGGATAAGTCTTGCGGTTCTGGTCTGGATGAGTTGCAGAGGGCGCAGGGCAGAAGCTGGGAGGTTGAGGAAAAGACTGTTGCAGTAGTTCAGCCTACAGAGAACCAGGGCTCTGGAGACGGTGAGCCGCTGGAGGAAAGTGAGAAAAGGTAGAGTACCTCTGAGGAGGTGTAGCTGATAGACTTTTTAGAGGTGTCCGAAATGTGAGAGGAGTAGGAGATAGTGGAGTTGAAGATGACCCCAAGGTTTTTAGCTTTGCAGGTGGGTGCGAGTGCAGGGCCAAGGGAGGCCAGCCAGAGTGAAAGTGGGAAAGCGGGAGCAGGGGTCCCAATGCGAACTATCTTGTTACCACCATATAGCCATCAAGCAGTCAATACAGTTAATCATCATGTCTTTCAGGGCACATAGGTATTGTGGAATACCTTCTTTTGTTTGGCACCAGATGCTGCAGTCTTTCAGCAGATGAGCCACCTTCTCAAAGGAGCCAAGGATGCATGTGCATTTCAATGACATATTGGTGTGTGGGAAGGGCACGGTTGAGCACACTGTACGGAATTCCTTTTTACTCTGGGACAAAGGAAATGCAAGTTCAGACGCAAAGATGTTACTATTAAGGGCATGCTGATGGTGGTAAGGGGTGTCACCCCAAGGCCCTTAAGCAACATTACCTAGCAGCAAGGAGCTAAAATCGTCTTAGGCATGGCTGTGTTTTACCAGAGGTCTGTACCTGTGCGCCCATAACATACACCCACTTAGACGATTGCTTCAGAAAGGATGTCCGTTTTGAGTTGGCTGGAGATGAGAAGGCCATTGAAGAGGCTACAATAAAAAAGTGCAAGGCAACCTACTTGGGTGTTGTTGATGTGGAGCAGGCAAGAACTGTGGAGATGTTCTCTCCCAAATATAAGGTGGGAAGAGAGGTTAATTTCCAAGTCAACATCGGACACAGAAACATAGGCTCACTATTCTGTAATGGAATCAGACGTCCTTGTGCGCTGTTGGGAGCACAGCATTTTAGACAATTCTCTTGGTAGTCCTGTCACTATTCAGTCCGACCACAAGACCTTTGTTGCAATATTGGCAGAGTGCACGTGATAGCAACAACTAAAACAGCACGGTTAACGTTGCGTCTGAAAAATGCCGGGCTCGCGACATGCACACATCCATTGGAGATGTGTAAGGAAAGGTTAATCCAAGCTAATATGGAGAACTCTTTGAGTTGTGATTCTGGGCCTACTTGGCCCTCGACGACTTCTACTTGGGGTTGCTTTCTTTCACTAAAACCTTCCTCTTTTCCCAGGTTTAGGTGTCTGTCTCTTTTTCTCAAGAGAAATGCTATGAATAATGCAGCTCGGAAATGTAATGTTCATTTGACCCTGTGGTCCATTATCTGTAGTCATTGCTACGTAATTGTCTGGGTTAACTAAATCTATACCAATGCAAAGTTTCTTGGCGCCATGGAAACAAAACCAGTTCATAACTCCACAGACTTTCAGCCATGGTCCCTGCGTGCGTATTATGCAATTGTCATCAGCTTCAAGTAGCTCTACACTTATTTCTCTGCTTCCATTTCTTCAGATGAGGTCTGATTCTTCTCGCCATTAGTGGAAGACCCTTCCTCCTGGGCTTCACATGTTGGTATTAAGAAGTGGCATGGGGGAGGGATTTGCGCAACAGGCCAAGCCTAGTGTTTCCAACAGGCTTTGGGTCTCACGTGCCGGTCTTGAGGCTGTATGCAGTATTCTCTTCACCTTGTTTGGAGGACCTCTTCCCCCAGCATCCCTCCTTCCTCTGCCTCCTCAATAATTTGGGATAGTCTTTAATGCAAAGGAATCTCTGCTTTCTTGCTTCTTCCGATCCCCTCCTAGTTTGTTCTTGCTTGCTGTTGGACCTCCATGCTCATCCATCTGTTTGTTCTGTCCTCTTTATCCAATCTAGACCCTCCTCTGCAATGTCCCTTCTGAAAAGCACTCTCCCGCCCTCCTCACACGTTTGTTCCCTTCCCTGTTTTCGTTTTCTTCTCCTCCACCTTACCATACTCCCCCCTCCAAATTGGTCCTCACGTCTCCTGCCCTTCTCTCACCTTCACCTCACCTCGCCTTTTTTTTTTTTTTAATTGGTACCCTCTTCTTCCTCTCCTTGCGTGCCACCTTTCTTCAACATCCCCTTCTCTATCCCCCTCTGTCCAGCCTTCCTTTCCACTCTCACCTACATCCCTTTCGCTCTTAACTTTATGAAAAGGCAGCTAGTCACAATGACTAGCTGAACACGGAAATGTAGGTGTTTTAATCTCCAACAGTTTACAAAGGGATTAATGAAAGGATTTATTCCTGGAGAATGAGATTTGAGAGGGGTGGCCCACAGGTGAGCTACTATATCCTGCAGGATGTCTTTCTGCCAAGGTGGTTGTCCTAAGGCAGTCCAGCCATGGTTCACTGTACACAAAACTGACTTCTAGACGATTTGCCACGGTGTGTGCAGTGGTCCTGTAAAAACGACAGATCTGAGCTTTAAAGGAAAACTAGAATGTTTACAAAACGTTTTTTGGCCCTAACTGTTAATGCTTTACCTTCTGCCCGTTTTACAGGAACAAAGCTCAAATATATCTTGTTTTCAAACTTTCTGTAAACTAGGGTTCCCAGCTGCTTTGTAGGCCTCGGGAGGAGAGCAAGTGCATCTGCAGATATATTATAGCACTAAATGGCAAAGTAAACGGTTGCGTTTTCTTTTACTTTACACAACCAAGTTCCCTTTTCTCATCTTTCCTCCACGTAGTAGTATCACCAGTTACAACACTACTAGTAGCACTGGGCCTTGACATTGCACACCTGAGTGTTTTTTACTTCGCGCCTTTTTCTCTCTCACCGTCTCTCTCGGAATATTCTGCTGCTGTTGGTGTTATTACATCTCCACTTTGTGTGATCTGCACGCACACCTTTTCTAAATTAGTACTTTTCTGGGCCCCCTGTCAAACAAGCTTTGCGCTCTTGGCGTGCAGGCTCCCTCTCTCTGCATCTGTCAGCAGCTCCCACTCCTTTCCATTTTTCTTTTTCCATTTGTTTGGGGGGATGCTCCCCCCATGTCGCAAGGCTCCTACACACCCCTACCCCTCTCCATGTTAGACCGTAGCCCTCGTCACTTCTAGCGGGGTGTGAACACACACCATACACTAAAGACTGTGTGGGCTGGTGATGGTCAGTTTGTCAGCGACATGTTGACTATGCAGTCTTCACCCAGTCCCACACATGCACTCTCACTCGGACAGTTTACACATCTTTCTCACAATCCATAGAGAACACGGCCTGTGGGGATACATCACATGCAGAACTACCAGTAAGTAGCTGGTTTGTTTAGTATCCCGGCCCTCGGTGTCCACAGGAAATGGCCGAAGGCAAATGTTACCAGTACTGGGAAAATGGTGCAGTTACCCACATATATTCTGATATTACCTGATAAATGGTATCCTGTCAGAGATCCTTCCTCGGGTATAAAATGGTCATGTTAAATTCGTAAGGCTTTGCAAAGTTCTGGATTTTCCTATGTGCCCGACTGCTGGGCCAGTGGCTCCCACAGACTTGAAATCCTCCCCCAACTTAATAGGGCTCTAGAAATGTTTGCATAACCCAAACCATGGATTTTAATTTGAAAAAACCTAGTTGATCCTTCTAGCTCTTCCTGATACCAGAGCATTTCATGTTCTAGTCAACAACTCGACTGTGACCTTCCAGTGTGTCGAAGGGTCTGTTGATTCGTTCGGTTTTGTGGGCCCAAAATGGAGGGCAGAATAACATTTTGAGTTTGGCCTCCTCAGTCAGCCAGCGTGATTTTTCAAAATGTTGGGGTTGTAAAACTTGGTTAACCCAGCCATCATTATAGTGCTACATGTGTGTATTTCATTTAGATTTTTTGGGAAAATGCTTTACAAATGTACCTAAAGAAGGGTTTCAAAATGGGGTAACCTTTAAACTTGGGGTCTGTTTGGTTTTCATCAGTCCAGCAGGGAACACATCTTCCTATGGGACTCGGAATAGGAACTGCGATGTTGGAACCCTCTATGTTGGCACTCCCCTTCAGCTGCCTTCATGGAAAATTACAGGATCCAACTTCGAAGGTGAACAATTTCATTTTGGGGCAAAAGTGTGTGAAGATTCCTCAAGGGTTGGTGGCGAAGTTATGAGCAAGACGAAAATCTCTCTCAATGCGACAGTCGATGGACCATAGCGTAAATGGGGAGTTGGAATGGTAGATTACCATGAAGCAATCACACAGCCCTCTACTGTAGTTGGCAATGTGCATTGGAGGTGAACTGCAAAACGTTCGCCCTCTCACTTCATAGACCACCTACAAGAGTGATTATCGGACATTTATTTGGTTTTGCTTGTCAGTAGCAAAGTAAGCTGCATAAGCATGTTTTTGAATGGCTGGCGGGTCTGTGTTTTCCAATACTGGTGGAAGGAAGGCTGGAAACAGGAAAGGCCCTGGGATCCCTCTGAATGAAAGGAAAACGTTGCCTAGATACTGTTATCTTTTTCCTTCCTTGTCCTCTTTTTTTGCAGATTTGTATTCTTGCAGGTATTTTTTTTAACAATGTTCTATATTTGTTACTAAAACTCATTTGCTTAGTTTGCATACCTTGTACCATCAGTAACGATCTCTAGTTCCATGCGAAGCACAGAAAGCGGGCATCTTTTTTTGCCACGTTATTTATCACTATGAATTTGTAATTGAATGAAATTATCCGGAGCGTGGAGCGAGGGATGTATTTTCATTGCAGACCGCATGCTTGAGTTTAAAGCAAATCGTATTTTGGCTAGACGTAGACTCCAATATACAACATGTCGCAATAGATCAACAATGAGTTTTGTTATGTCAATTTCATGCTATAAATGTTGTCACTGGCCTCCATGCTCGCGGCGTTCTTTCTGTACACACTATATGTGCACTATCCTTATCATTGCGAACTCTAAGAGCCTTAATGTTTAATTTTGTTAAATTACTTTTGTGATAGTTTTTTGTACTCACTAGATGTCCATATAATGCATGGGAAATGAGCCAGGACACCAGCAAATGCTGTTAGATGCAAACTCAGAAACCAGTTCCATTATTTCCCCAATATATCTGGAAAATGTTTGTATAGGTTTAAAAGTTATTCATGCAGTGTGAAAGCACTAAAAGTAGAACGTATTTTCCACTACATCAATTTGCCTAAAGTTAGGTCACCCTCAGCAGGAGCCATACATTGCTGTACCCACATCCTACTGCTTCAAAAGGTCCTGACTGTACACAAGCTATAAAAAGGTCTAAAATATTCATACATACTTGAAGAATATGTGCTATCGTGAAGATGGTAACTAGTAACTACCTGTTTCTGGGCTGTGCGAGTTCCCAGAATGAGTGGCGTTTGACACTGTAGTCCATCTTATGGCAGCACATCTTTTTGACCCTTTTACTAATTGGGATGTGCAGGACTTGAGTTTGCTGGGAGCTCATTATCGCTTGGTTGTGCCCTAGAAGAGCTTTTGTTTAGCTTGACACCTGTAGCGACCAGGAGCTACTTTTAATTACTCGTCCCATACAGACCATACCTATGTGACATAATGTCTTTATGTATGGCACAGTCTATAAGGGCCTCTAGAAGACCTGGTCAAAGATAAACTATATAGGAAAATTGAATTATTTAGTGCCCAGATGAGGATAATTCTTGGGCAATATGGAACCTTTCTTTGCTACTTGTGTTCGAGTTCTAGAACTCTCTGTCCCCACCTTAGACTGCAGCTGATAGAAACAGAACATTGGAAATGGTTTGGAGTGTTGGCGAACTGAATTGTTCAGCCCTAAAACTACTGCCTTTCCTGTTTATAATACCGATCGGATTTGAGTTAGGATTGCAATCCCTTTTTGTCTATTGTAAAATGAAAGAAGTTGAACCTGTATTTTAAAATTTGTACAGCAGCCAACCTACAGAATAACTTGTATGACGGATTCGGTATGATGCTCCAACAAAATAAGAACGTCCTAGCTTTATAATTGTTTACGCTTACCCGTGAGAGTTACCTCCAGGAGTTGAACATTGATTTTGTGTATTTTCTTGCGACTTAAAAGGGGGTTGAATCCGAGTTGAGAGTATGATATAATTGAATATTATTCACAGCTTTCTGATTTATAAATTACCCTCTACTTAGATTTACACTGATTTTTTATAAAAAATGTCCATGCCCTACTAAAGGACAATGGGATCTTGGGTACCCCTCAGCGTCCCTAGCACGCTAGACATTGTTGGCCCCATCTGAAACCTAGAATAATCGGAGCGTTCATGCTGGCTATCTAAATATGACGTGACAGTCACGCAAACACTTTAAAACATTTTTTTATGTTTTAATGTAGGCTGCAAGGCAACTAGGGTGAGCCGACAACATATTTTTTAAAGGTTTGTTCATAACAAGGCTTCACTTGATCATGAAGTGTTTGGGAGGAGATGTATGCAGGGAAGCACTAGTCTTTAATGCTAGCTGTGGTTCTAAGTTCAGGAAATCATGGGAATAATTAGAGATGATCCTACAAAAGGACCTAATTCAGTGTTGTAATGCTGTGGCCTTACGAATTACAATGTACTTGCATGCAAAAGTCACTGTAACGTAAGATAAAAACGCATTGTATTTGCCTGTGACTTTAGTTTGGTCTGTATTACATTGAGTTGCTCTTTCTATTCCCGCGCTATTCTAACATGGTATAGAAAATGTTGCTTTTTCCTATTGATCTAGTTAGTATAGTAGTATTGGTAGTGGGGCAAGCATACATATATATATATATATATATATATATATATATATATATATATCTCCATCTCCATCTCCATCCATGGAACTGTGATTTATGGGACATAATGTACTCTATTAGCCAGGATTGAATGGGCATGGCACTTTATACGTTGATTGATATGGTGGCTGTTTTAGTATTACATACCTTATGGTTCACTAGCGAGTCAATTACATAGGAATGGTTTTTACTTGCATACATATGGTTTTTACTTTTTGAATTTATACTATGTTTTGAATTAACTGTTTATGTTGGAATGTTTTTGATAGTATTGCATTTTAACGTAAAAGGTTTTATTTTGAAACCGTAACTCAATTTTAAAAAATGGTTTCCAGTCATAGGATTTCTGACACAGATTAAGAATTAAAAAACATATTGGTAGTTCAGATATTTTGTCAGATTTCACACTTTAGCTGACCAATGGACCGCAAGAAGCCAAGACTAAGGGGAGTCCCTGGCCTATTTGTCAACCTCCCCTGGACTCCCTCCATCCCCATTGAATGCTTGCCTACTCTCAAGCTGCTTGGGTTTTTGATACTTAACCCCTACTGTATATTTATATCCTGCACTACAAATGCGGGCCTTAAAGCCGCAGTTTTATCGATTATTATACCTCTGGGAGTTTATTAAGGAATACCCGCTATGATGCTAGTCATTATGGTGTTACAGTTGTTTTTCTTTCTCCTTTCTCTTTCATAATCCAATAAACCATTTCAACTCCCTTTATAATCATATCTTGGTCACATAGAGGATTTAAATAGCTCGGTAATCCAGCTAGCCAGAGGCTGAAGAAAAACACAGATCATAGCATTTTCACTGAATTTTATGAGATCCTGTAGTCTGTTATGCCATTTATGAGTTTAATTCACTGTTATGGCCTCTGATCTGAAGGTTTGACGACAGTCCTGGTCAGGCCATCCACTGGATCACATGTGCCTTAAGAAAAATATCTGTTGCAACTTTGCAATCTGTAAACCTAGACATGTTTACAGCATCTACCACAGCTACCAAGGCTTAATATTTACGAGGAAACTCCAGAATGCCATGAAGTATTATAGTATTATTTCATGAAAGAAAACCTGGACACGATGGTTTGACTATAAACAGAAACAAATAGGTTGTATGCAAACAATACTGTAAATACTACTTACAAAAATTACATGAACCTGGAAGGAATCCTCAAGTACTGATGAAACCGTGAGCAATATTTGGGGCACTTAAGATCGCTTCGAATGTGGAATTCATAGCAAGGAATTATCTTTGTGAGCAGGTCCATGGACCTACCTGGTATCCCCCTCATCCTTATGCACATGTGCACTAGAAAGCTTAGGAAAGGAGCCCTTGAAGGAATCTAAATTCAGACGAGCAGGAGCTAAAAGCAGATCCTGGGTATCCTGCATTGACCAGTGAGCAGGAGCTACCAATGGGGGGCGAGGAGCTATTGCATAGCGGTCCGCAAAACCTAATATCCACAGAAGATGCAAACTTAACATTTTGCCCCTTATTTTGGACTCCTTTTATTATGTTTTAGATTGCATAAAGATGTGTCTAATATTTATTGATTGTCCCAAAGGCACAGAGTTAATGTCACCGAAGTATGTTTATTCAGAATCAGTTGGCCTGGGGAGCCAAAAGTCGCTCCTGGTGCCAAGCTAACAAGGCTCTTCTGGGCTGAAAGGAGGACCTAAATACCTCTCGGCTCCCCTCAATTGCTAACCCTGCCTTGCTTCTGGTTAGGTGAATGGAAGTTACAGGCAGATGAAAGCTGCTGTAACAAGCAGTATGACCCACTGCGAGCATTTTCTGCAGCCTGTCCTTGGAAAACTGATGCAATCATGTTGAATTGTCTGCAGCTAGTATGGTAGTTGGACACAGAGAAAGCAAAATAAAGTTCTTTTTGTGGGGGAAAAAAAGTAAATCCATAAAAATAAACAGCCACGTCTAACATACGTTGCACTTACATTCCCAGCTATGGGCTCCCCCACTCGCCCTTTTAGAAAATTACCAACATTGATAGTGCTCAGGTAAGTGATTACAGGGAAATAAATCAAAGGATGGCTCTGTCCCACCCACACAGAACATTCTCATAATCTTCCCATTGTAATAGTGGTACTCCTTTTACTACCTAAGAATGTTGAAAATGAGACCAGGGCACACTTGATGTATGTATTCTTAACTTGAATGTGCAAGTATCCCTCTCCCTCCCCTTCACCCTCTCCCTAATCTGCCCTTGCTTTCTTTCTCTCTCTCCTATCCCATCTCTCAAATTGATTGGATAATTGGATTCTTAATTTTGGCCAGGGTGAGTAAGTCTTTTTAAGAGGCTTGCTGTCATTTTAAATGTCTTCTCTGTTCTCCCCCCCCCCCAACTTACTGTCCCTACCCTTTTTTACCTCTCAGAAGCGTTTGTGGGGATTCTGCTACCAGGTCCCTTTGTTCTCTGCCCTGCACATCTCTTTGCAGCCCCAGGATGTTGGTGGTCAGGAAGGTTCCCCACAAGCATGTGGGGGTTCCTGTTGCGTGTGCCATATCAACTACTGGGGGCGGAAGGGTGCCATGTTGCAATTTCATATGGATCGAGTGTAGTTAATAATGAAGATTGTCCAGGTTTACAGCTCAGGCAGTCTCCATTCTATTAAAGACAAGGAGGCAAGCATTATGGTTTACACTTTTTTATTTTTATTTATTTTTCTATTACTGTTTCCACAGCAATTTAAAGTAAACTTCATTTTTTTTTTTTTTTTCCTTTGTAACATTTTTGTTTCCTTCCAGGACCTCCTGGAAGTCTAGAAAACAACATAAAGGCAACACAGTTTGAAAAACCAATAGAAATGTCTCTGGACTACCAATGCCCAGAGTCTTTTGGGCCCCTGTAGTCCTGCCTCACACTCTTTAACCAATCCGGGACAGTCTGTAAGTATAAGATGACCCTAGATGCCTCTCTATTCCTCTTTCTTTGGCAGCTAATCCGTTTTTGCACTTTCTCCAACTGTCAACTTGAACCAACTGAAAGAAGTTCTATCGCGCATACGCGCCTGAACTTTGGCTTTGTGATGGTGTAGCAAAAACTTCACTCTTGATCTCTTTGAGATGTGAATGCATGGCTGCCTTCAGGTTGCCTTCTGATCCTCCCCTGTTAAGAATAGAGACGTGATCATAAGGGGTCTTTTCTCAATACATTTTCATTGTCATGACCCAAGAGGGTGGGATATAAGGCTCGTCTCCTTGTCTTTAATAGATTCAAGACTGCCTGAGCTGTAAGCCTGGACAATCTTCATTCTATGGCAAGACGGAGGCGAGCATTATGCTTGTTCAAATCTATTAATCACTCTATTAACTATTTGAGCAACAGGCTTGAAATAGAACGTCTTAAAAGTACGTTCATTAGACCAATCGGCTGCTTTCATGATATCCTGCAAAGGAACGCCTGCTGCAAATGCACTGACGCCATCTCGCATCTCGCTGAATGCCATCTTGCCTCTCGCTGAATGCGCACCAAACTGCGATAAATCTACTCCTGCCCAATGCATCACTTTTCAAACCCATTTTGCTATGGTTTGTGTCGCTACTGCATGAAAGGGCTTCCTTCACGCAATTAATAGCTGGGTCACTCCTCTAGGCCTTATCGCTGCTGTAGCTTCCTCATAATCTTTGATACATTGCGCTACACACAACTTCGCGTTATCTGGGAAGTTCGGATAAGAGATAATTGCAGAGTCTGATTTCGTTCTATTCGCCACAATGAAGGCTACTCCATCTGGGTAGAAATTCTTTGTGTCCATCTCTAGGGCCTTCACACCCGACACTCTCCTTCATGCTATGGGGGCACAAAAGCATGGCCAGCTTTCCTGACGACTGCGATCGCGAGAGAGCTTTGTTCTCTGGCCAATCTGAGAATAATTGAAAAACTCTGCGCACATCCCAGAGAACCGAGTATTTGGCCTCGAGTGGCTTAATCATTTGAATACCTCTTAGCAGTCGGACCACGGCGGGGTGCTCTCCTATTGGGTGTCCTTCTACTTCGTTATGCCCTGCTGAAATCGCAGACCTGTAGCTGCTTCCAGGTCCATCCTCCAGTTGTAGAACCTGCGGAGCTAAATATTGAGCCTGGTGGCAAATAAATCGCGGCCTAAAGGCCCCCACAACTGTCGGATGCGATTGAAAATGCTCGGGAGCAGCCTCCAGTTGCTGGAGTCTACCAGATATCGCGAATTCCAGTCTGCCATTGTGTTCTGAGCCCCTGGTAAATATTCTGCTGATACTGATATCTGCTGGTCTAAGTAATGATGCCAGAAATCTTTCGCCAATTCTGCTAGCATCTTGGAAGATGGTCCCCCCGCCCCCCAGTTTGTTTACATATCGGACTGTTGAAATGTTGTCCATCTTGAGAAGGACACAGCAGCTCACCCGGTCTCTGGTAAATGCTTTCACTGCGAAGGAGCCTGCTAAGAGTTGCAAACAGTTTGTGTAGTCGTAGTTCCTCTTGCAATCATTTCCTTCCTGTTTGAAGACCTCCGCACTGAGCCCCCCAGCCTGCTCTGTTGGTGTCTGATTCTATCACCAAATCTGGTGTATCTCCGAAGATAGCTCTGCTGTTCCAGGCCTCCATGTTCTGTAACCACCAATGGAGCTGCTTCCTGGTCTAGTGAAATAAACTGGTGATAACCTAGTCCATCCCCTGAGGTGCCTGATCTTCAGCCTCTGAAGGGCTCTGTAGTGCAAGGGACCTGGAAAGATCGCCTGAATCGAGGTTGCTAAGAGACCCACTATACGAGCTAGGTTGCAAAGAGAAATAACTTTCTTCGCTAAAACTGTCCTCAGTTCTTTCTGTATTGCTCACACTTTCCGAGCTGGTAATTCCAGCGATGCTTTCTTCGTGTCTATCACGATGACATCACATTTCTGGCTCCCACTTTTTTCCTTTACTGACATATCTAGGCCACATGGTTTTCTTCAGTAACAGTCAGGAATTAAAAAATATAAAAGGTACTATATTTGTAGACTTATCCTTCAAGTATGTTCTTACAGTAATTCCCTAAGGGTCCAGTCAAATCATGTGATGCATATGCACAGGGTAAGTAGCACCTTTTGAAACGGAGCAATCCTTTCTCTGCATAAAGATAATCAGTTAGGTTATGAACACTTACTGCTACTACCACTGTTTTTTTCCCTTACTTCAATTTTCGTGCATATACTTATATTTGTATGTGATGTTGTCTCTTTGTGGTTTGTCTATAAGAATGCCATTATGTAGTAAGTGGTTTTCATTGCCTACTTATCACATGTTTCACAGTAGCCAAAACTCTAATAAGAAAACAGTTATCATTTCACTGTTCAACATGGCAAGCTTATGAATATTGCACCTCCATCATGTATACTGCACACAAAGCCTGTTTCTACATGAGTACCTTAGTACACTGCATAGAACTTCATAATAGAATGCTACGTATATCGACGCATTGCTTAATGCACTAATTAGCACTTGATATTTATTCCAATGATCCTTGACACTTTTTGGTCAACATTATAATAATACCTTCTACAGAGTTTTCATTCAATGTTAATGTACATGTGATGTCATCAGTGATGTCATTAATGATAATTCTCATGTCATCTTTGATGTAAGACTGAGATTCTACTCATCGGTACTCCCACTCCCTCCTTCCCTGCAGCTCTCTGGCCTGCCTCCCTTGGCCCCCTCCCTGCTCCTACCTGCAAGGCAAAAAAACCTTGGGGTCATCTTCGACTCCACACTCTCCTTCTCTCCTCATATTTCTGACGTCGCCAAGAGGTCACACTACCAGCTGCACCTCCTCAGAGGTATTCTTCCCTTCCTCTCCTTCCCCAGAAGCTCACTGTCTCCCGAGCCCTGGTTCTCTCGAAGCTGGATTACTGTAACAGCCTCTATCTTAATCTGCCTGCCTCCACTCTCCGCCCCCTGCAACTCATCCAGAACAGAACTGCGAGACTTGTCCTTGGCCTCAAGCCCAGGGATCGTATCTCTCCAGGACTGAAATTTCTACACTGGCTCCCAGTGGCTGCGAGGATAAAGTTCAAAACCCTCTGCATTGTCCACAAGGCCTTCTGGGGCCTGGGTCCTAAATACCTTCAACTCTCTCTTCCCAAATATCTTCCTTCCCGAGCCCTTCGCTCATCCGCCTCCAACTCCCTCAGGGTCAGCCGCTTCTCGAAGCAACGAGCTGGGGGTAGATCTCTGTCCGCGGCAGGGGCCTCCCTCTGGAACAGCCTTCCTGCCTCCCTGAAACTCGAGGAGAACCATCTCCGGTTCCGGAAGCACCTCAAAACCTTCCTCTTTGCTTCTGTTTTCTCTCTCCCTCTCCCCTGCTAAACAGCTAATATTCTTCACTGAAACTGCACTGATCCTGCAACTGGACCTCTCTAAACGGCCTCGGCCCTGGGCCCAGCCACTCTCCACTTGCACTGATGCCCTGGAACCCCTCTGCACTGCTGGACTGTCTCTGTATCCCTACAGCCCCCCCTCCTTCCCCAGCACTTGTTCTGCACTTACCTTGCACTTGCCACCAGCTGGCACTATTTACTTATTACTTTACGCCACTTACCTTGTACTGCACTTCCCCCCCTCCCCTTACCCTTGCACTTTTTCCGCCTCCCCCACCCCTGCACTTGCGCGATCTGAATGACACCTGGCCTAGTAGGATGGTTGTCTGTCTCCCCTTGTTCCTCCCCTCCCTGCCTCGTCGCGCCTTGAAACACCTGTGTATAGGCGCGTTACAAATACAATACCATATCATGTCCTGGGGGTTAGTGTTAGCAGTGCACAGTGGTGGCGCGAGTTATGGTTGCTTAGCTTAGCTTACCATAACTGGGGAATTTCAAGGGTTTTTCGGTTTTACTTTGAACCATAACATCCCGCTAACTTTTTTTTAGTGAACTTCATAGGTTTTTAGTAGCGCAACGCAACCATAACGTCCCTTTAACACTTTAACAAAGTTTTTTTTATATATATATATATATATATATATTTCTGAGGCTTGTGGAATCTGCTTAGATCACATGCTGTGCATAGGCCGACATCTAGTGGAAGCTGCAGAGTATTACAGTTTGATTTTCGAAACTCAAAAATGGGCGTCGACACAGGGCGTGCCAGTAATACTATCCCTAGTGTGACGTCCACTGTACCCATGAACCCTCACGCGTCTAGGACCCTCAGGTTGAGTGGGGGGGTGGTATATATATATATATATATATATATATATATATATATATATATATATATATATATATATATATATATATATATATACACAAACACTAGCCCGTTGCCACAGGGTGCGTATGGAGGGTACCCCTTTCCAATTTTGCCCTAAGTGCAACCGCAAGTACCCTTGGGTTGACAGACACGCTACCTGTAACCTCTGCTTGCCAAGGGATCACCCCGAGGTGAATTGCAGAGCGTGTAGTCGGTTTAAACCGAAGACTCTAAAGGACCGTTCGATCAAACGTTGGGCCCTCCACGCCAGGCAACGAGAGGCCATGGAAACGGAGGGCGCCTTCAGTGATAGCAGCGACGCCATCCTATCGGACGGCGAGGGCAACGTGGCATCGAGAGACAGCCAAGTGCAAGTCCCCGACCTCGGAAAGGTTGTCCGGCAGGTCAGCTATGGGGAACACCCCCGGCGACACAAGCACTACCCACAACACATCCACTAAGCACTCAAAGTCCAACCTGACTCTGCGAGCACGTCGAGTTCTCGGAGAGAGGCACACAGAGAATGGTCCACCGAATCAGTGTCCTCTGGGTGTTCTCGATCAAGATCGCCGCATGACACCAGGCAACCATCCACTGTTGCCAAGAATGCCTTGCTCCCTAAAGTAACGGAGGTTCGATCGTCGGGAGACGAAGACGACCACCATCCCCAGGCCGCACTCCAGGGGTCAGCGTCAGTAGACCACGTAACGGCTGCTCCCGTGCCCCGACCTCCACTCGCTAAGGAAAGGGACACTACCCTGAAACTCGATGCCAGACGTCGAAAAGGTGAAAACACCGGGGAAGCACTCTTCCAGTCACGGGGAGGGGGGAAAACAGCAGAAAAAGCATTCTCAGCCTTCATCTGTACCACAGACACATAAGGACAAGTCACAATCTTCTGTAAAGATATCCAAGAACCCTGCACAAGGCCATAGGTCCAGTCAGGATATAGCAGGGAAACACTCCCAGGAGAGGGTAATCCCCAGCTCTAAAGAATGGTCCAGTGAGGATATAGACAGAGGTATGTCTAGAATGTCATCTCTAGCAGACTTCTATGCCAAAAATCCACAACACTTCCTCGCCTATACCCCTGATGGGGCAACCCCTTCAGTGTCTAAGGACCCGCAACCCCCTGGTAAAAAACCTTGAGTTGAGGCGCCAACGCAAAGTAGGTCTTCTGACCTTTACCACGTTCAGCCATACTCTCAATATGATGAGGATCCATCATTTAACAAGGATCCAGAATTGGCCACGTTGGACGTCCATACTGGAATGGATTACTATGGGGATGACGAGGGCCAAGAGGAGGATGAAGATGACACAGAAGTCTACAGAGGAGACTCCCCAGTAGACAAGGAACCTCTGGTTGCCGACTCTCCGGTCGACAACCAACCTCTCTTAAATTAGGTTTTATCTAGAGCGGCTCAACACTTACACATAGATACGCAGGGAGCACAGGAGGAGAGGGACTCTGCCGAGGAACTAGTGGGAGAGAAGAGACCTGTTGCCCAGGCGATCCCTATTCTCAAGTCAATACAAAGGAGAATAGACCCTTCCCTTCCCTTCTCAATCCCAATCTCACCAGGGCAGTAAACCCCAGGATTGAAAAACTGTTCAGGGCAGCCCAATCGGACCCACTCTACGTAAGGGGGCTACTGAAGCCGGACTCCCTGGTAGTGACTAATACCCGAAAGAGGGTGGGAACACCCTTATCGTCTGAAGCTCCCCCCGACAAGGAGAGCAAGAAGATCTATAGTTTGGGAAGGAAGGTAGCCTCCACTTCCGCCTACCAGGCAAGGATTGCCAACTCCACCACCCTACTGGCGAGTTACAACTGCCATCAGTGGGAAGAAGTTGCGGCGCTCATTGACTCTGCCCCGGAACCTTTAAAAAGCCAGTTGGCGCAGGTTGTGTCGGACGGAAGAGCCGTGTCCGGTTGCATCCTAAAGGCAACCTTTGATGCCGCGGATAACTCTGGCAGACTGATAGCAGAGAGCATTGTTATCAAAAGACATGCTTGGTTAAGACAATCTGGGTTTAAACCCGAGACACAAGCATCTTTAATAGACAAACCGGTGGAGCACGATCTACTGTTTGGTAAGGTGGTAGAGGACGCCTTAATAAATGCAAAATATGAATACGAGACTCTCAAATCCCTGGGCTAGTTAACTAACAAACCCCCCCCCAATCAAAGAGGGAATGGCAATTTTCGTCGCCCACGCGGCCAAAACTCACAAAGAGGCTCCAACTATTCCCAGGGGCAGGGTACACCATGGAATAACAACCAGCATTCTACCCAAGGTTATGGCAGGGGTAACAAGATGGGACGTGGTAAGGGTAGAGGCAGCCCCAATAGAGGCGGCGGCACGCCTCCTGCAAAACAGTGACGTTCCGTTCAGGGTCCCTTCTCACGCATCCCGAGTAGGGGGACGCATTACCAACTTCACCCAAGCTTGGGAAGGGATAACATCAGACAGATGGGTGCTGTCCACAGTGTCCGCAGGATACTGGATAGAACTGTTAGAGCGTCGCCGAAACCACCCTCCACGTCAAAAAGTACATAGATAGACACCAGGTAAACAAGGGTATTTATTCAACTTACTTCCTTGTGCCAAAAAAAGATTTGACAGTGCGCCCAGTATTGGACTTACGGCCTGCAAACAAGTATGTCAAGCCCCAGTATGTCAAGCCCCAAAAGTTTTGCATGACTACTCTCCAAGAGGTAATCCCCTCCTAAAAAAGGGGGATTACATGGCAACATTGGACCTGAAAGATGCCTATTT
Organism: Ambystoma mexicanum; assembly: GCF_040938575.1. Classification (NCBI taxonomy): domain Eukaryota; kingdom Metazoa; phylum Chordata; class Amphibia; order Caudata; family Ambystomatidae; genus Ambystoma; species Ambystoma mexicanum. The sequence goes on from NC_090922.1 coordinate 1,344,788,149, forward strand.
TCATATTTCCATGTTCCCAGCGCACAGAAGATTTTTGCACTTCAAGATGGACAGTCAGCACTACCAGTTAAAGGTACTGCCCTTCGGTATAGCCTTGCCTCCAAGGGTATTCACCAAGGTACTGGCGGTGGCCGTGGCACACCTACGCAGGGAGGCAATCCCGGTGTACCCTTACCTGGACGACTGGCTCATCATGGGGGAGACCCCAGTAATTTGCAGATCAAATATTCAAAGAACTATCAACCTCCTCTTCGAATTGGGTTTCTCCATAAACGAGAAAAAGTCAAGTCTAGTGCCAAGCACCTCCAAACAGTTCCTAGGAGCTGCCCTAAACACACAAGAAGGGTTGGCCTTTCCATCAGAGGAAAGAATTCGGAATCTAATGCTGCAAATTCCGCCATATCAGGCCGGTCGTCAGATAACGGTGCGCAAAGCAATGCGTTTGCTGGGCATGATGGCGTCATGCATTTACCTGGTCCCCCACACGCGCCTGCGCATGTGTCCCATGCAAGAATGGTTGGCGAAACACTTGTACGAAGTCTTCACTGGTGGACAAGAGAAAACCTGTTAAAGGGGAAACCCTTTAACGATCCCGAGATACAGGCTGTAGTCACAACAGACGCATCCCTGTCAGGGTGGGGAGCACACCTTCTCCACCACACAGCTCAGGGCCTCTGGTCTCACTCAGTGGCCAAAAATCATATCAATCTGCTAGAGCTTCTGGCAGTATTTAGAACTCTTCAAGCGTTCGAGCCCTACCTGTTAAACCTGTCAGTGCAGATCCTGACAGACAGCACAACAACAATGTTTTACCTGAACAAGCAAGGAGGGACTCGTTCGCCAAATCTGTCCACGCTTGCCCAGAAAATTTGGATATGGGCACTCAGACGGAACATCTACCTGTCATCTCAACATGTTCCAGGGGATCTCAATTCTCTGGCGGACGCTTTGAGCAGAGATCCCCTCCCACAAGAACACGAATGGTTTCTACACAGAGAAATCGTAGAAGATCTCTTCTCTCAGTGGGGTTTCCACACTATAGACCTATTCGCCACAAGCGAAAACACAGTACCCAGGATTCACATCCAGGTTCCCTCAACCAGACTCCCAGGGGAACGCCCTGTGGATGAACTGGTCAGGGATGTTTGCGTACGCTTTTCCACCAACCCTCCTCATCAGGAAGGTGGTCAACAATATGCACAGGAAATCGATGACGCTCGTCCTAGTTGCTCCCATGTGGGCGAGGCAACCGTGGTTCCCACACTTACGCAGACCAGCGGTGTGCAAACCCATCAAGCTCCCGTGCTGGTACAACCTACTGTCCCAGCACCAAGGTCAGACAGTACATCCTCAACCCAACTCAATGAACCTGGCAGCATGGCTCCTGAGGTCATAGAGTTTGGACATCTCAATTTACCTCAGAGATGTATGGACATCCTAAAAGAATCTAGGAAGCCAAACACAAGGTATTGCTACTTTGACAAATGGAAAAGATTTGTTATCTGGTGCCAGAATAAGCAAATCAACCCAGTTGATTGCACTCCTTCCACTATAGTCACCTACATGCTCCACCTGCTGGACGCAGGGTTGGTATTTAATTCACTGAAGGTACACCTGGCAGCTCTGTCAGCGTATACCACCTTGCATAACAAAGTATCGTGGTGGAAACTACCAGTGGTTAAATCCTTCATGGTAGGAGTAAAGAGACTTCACCCTCCAGTTTCTAACCCACCACCAGGGTGGGACCTTAATGTGGTGCTTGCTAAACTCATGGGCCCTCCCTTCAAGCCCATGCATAAGAGCAGTCTCCAATACCTGACATATGAAACTGCCTCTTTGGTAGCCATTATGTCTATTAGAAGGGTCAGTGAAATTCAGGCTCTGTCAGTGCAGGATCCTTTCTTTACTGTCCATAAAGATAAACTGGTTTTACGAACACACCCTAGGTTCTCACCTAAATATATTTCCAAATTCCACGTGAACCAGTCCATCGAGCTTCCGGCTTTCTTCCAAGACCCACAAAGCTCGGCTGAGGAGAAACTACACACCCTAGATGTGCGTAGGGCAGTTCTATACTATGTAAACAAAACCAGACTGCTGAGGAAAACAGACCAACTGTTTGTCTCCATAGCTACAGGCAAAGAGGGAGATCGCGTCCCTAAAGGTGCCATCTCTAAGTGGATTATAAACTGTATCCAGCTGTGTTACTCCCTTTCTGAAAAAACTCTGCCTTTCACGCCAAGAGCCCACTCTACAAGAGGCATTGGGGCCACTCTGGCTTTTATTGCAAATGTACCCCTTGACACCATTTGTAAAGCAGCTACTTGGAGCTCTATTCACACTTTTACTCAGCACTACTGCATTGACACCCATTCCAAGACTGATACTCAAGTGGGACAAACGGTTTTAAGACATTTATTTGCTCATGATCCTTCTCAATCCCACCTCCTTCTTCTAACACTGCTCGCTAATCTATGCACAGCATGTGATCTAAGCAGATTCCACAAGCCTCAGAAGGGATACATTACTCACCGTAATTGTATTTCTGTTGCTTGTATCTGCTTACATTCACATGCAACCCGCCCTTCCGCCCCTCTGAGAAAAGGGCCACAGATGCTTGTAGTCTTATCTTTCTATCTGCTTGGATAATCTGTACTCGCGCTACTCCTCATGCCAGGAAAAAATACAATTTGAGGGTCCTAGACGCGTAAGGGATCATGGGTACAGTGGACGTCACACTAGGGATACTATTACTGGCACACCCTGTGTTGACGCCCATTTTCTAGTTTCGAAAAACAAACTGTAATACTTCGCAGCTTCCACTAGATGTTGGCCTATGCACAGCATGAGAATCTAAGCAGATACAAGCATCAGAAATACGATTACGGTGAGTAATGTATCGTATATATAGTCTTTCTCCGTCGGGATGATTCAAGAAAGAGGTGTCCAGAGAGTCTTGTGGATTATAAAAACATCTTTTTATTAATGTTACAGTTAAAATCATGACTCTCTGCACCCAACAAGAAATTTCGGCAGGCAAAGCCAAAATATCACGCGTTTCGCTACTGCTTGTAGTTTGTCACATGATTTTTGCAAAAAAAGGTGTGTACAGTTTATTCGTACGTGCTATGTTCAGTGTAGACCATAAAAACAGGCTTTCCCTAGTTCAGTCCCTCCTTTAATTTACAATTCTGACACAAACTTTGTCATAGAAATGACTGTCTGTCTGCCATATTGGCGCATAATGTTTCTCTATAGAGTGTCCGTTACTGTTATAGTTGAAGAACAACACATCACTCTCCTTTGTTCGAAATCATACTTAAAAGTTCGTAACGATGCAAGAGTTAAACATACACATCAGACCCAGAAAAATGCACAGTTTTGTTTTCTGTTTTTTGACCATTAAACAGATTTGTATTTGCATTTGCAAAATTACCCAAAAGTGTTTGGTGCATTGGCTTGATGGATGTTCGCAATATTATTTATACGGCGAAACATAACTCATTTTACGTTTACACAGTGTCTTCTATTTATCCATGAGTGTACGGAAAACCATCCGAAAGAAACTGTGTGTGGCCATATCTCATTTCAACTATTGTGTGTGTTATGGTCAGAAAGTCTTAATTATGTTGCGTGCCTTTTTATGCCAGTATTACATATACTATTCTTTATTTACATTTTGATATTTACATAGCTGTGTGTATTCTCAAACAGGAATAGGAACGCTGTATTTGCACTTTATTTTTATCAAGGTCTTATAAAGGTGTTTATGACATCTCGTATGTAGTTGGCGGCTTACAGCTGAGCATTTATCCCACATAAACAATATTGAGACATATATGGTATATCGCCATTAGGCCCAAAAATATTGAGATATGACTATTGGTCCATATCGGGCAGCCCTAACCGGGGCGCAGTGGATTTTACTCTACTGCAGGATAAGCCTGGCAGCTATACTGATCATGGTCCCTTCTACAATCTGAGAGGTCTAGCAATCAATTCGACCCTGATTGATCGGAGCTTCTTCTCAGTGATGCATGCAAATGGTGCTTGCTCCCAGCGTTGCATCTTGACCATAGGATTTTTTTATATTTGTCTTCTCGGCCATGCTTTAATAATTTAATTTGAAAAAACTGGTCTTTTCCTCACTTATTCAGCATCTTCTGCTGGTTGAGAGCTTGTAGGCAGACTGCCTGTGGGCATTTCTTTAGTTTTAATTTATCTGCATACTCCCAGTCATTCGGCCACTCCTGAGGGATGCAAGCTGTGGTGAAGAGAGGATTATGGACCTGCTGGTCAAACTGTCAGACTTGGATTGATTGATACTTGTTTTGTTCTCTGTTTGCTTTCTTTCCAGGGAGTGGTTTGGGAATTTTTCACCCTCCAGTGTTCTTGGCTATTCCTCTAGATGCAGGGAGAATGTGTTGCTGACAATAGATGTCTAATATCTGGCCAAATCTCTGGTTTGGTGTATTTTCAGATTCTGAGTTCGCTCTATTCTCTTCCTTGGGCATCTTGGAGATAACTAGGTCTACTTCTGGCAATGTGGAGTTTGGAGTAAGGAGATTGTCAGCATGTTGATCTGGCTATACATTCACCACTGGACCTCCATCTTTGTAACCCCTTTTTCTGCTCCTAGTTAATTTATGTAGTGTAGACCTGTCTACGAGCATGAGGAAAATCATACTGTGATGGGGAAGAGTAAGGAAAGCTATAACTCTGTAAATTCTGACACGAGGAAGAGGAAAAGCGGAGAGAACAGCTCTTTCTGGTACCAAAGCAAACATAGTAGCTCTCGCACAAGACGGCCAAAGATGGAGAGGAAAAACGTCTCTCAAGGTCTAATCCTCAGAGGAACCATGAGCTGGACGGACCTGCCATGCGGAGAACAGGAACAGAAGGAGACCGGAACACTGAACAGACAGCATACGCATCCCAGCGGAGCACGACAGATCACAGCGGGAGAAACGGGTATCTGGCGGAGAGTGGGAGAAGGTGCCGCTATACCTCTGAGGGACCCAGGCCTGTGAAACTTGCAGGGGCGAGAGAAGCCGCGAGCTGGTGAGAGAACCCCAGAGAAGCTGGGGACTGCCAATGAAAACCCAGAGTATCTGCGAGCCGGCGAGAGTATCAGCTGGTGGATCAGAAGGAGTGTTAGGCAGAATTATATGCAGTATCCTTTGGGAACACTACACACAATTAAGACTAAAACTGACAGTACAAAGTCACCTTTGGTACAAGCCGTTACTACACAGTAAAGTCGTAGCGATGGCTGAGCAGCCAGACTTATCTCAAGAGTAAGTAAGCAGAATCAAATAGTTACACAAAGGACAGCAATTACTAGGATTCAGGCAAACACTGACTCAAGGTTTTCAAGTAAAAGAATATACATTTATTTTACTCTTCAGTTGTATAACGTTACACTATAATAGCAGTTTAAAAATCACATTCTTAATACACCACACCACTTCCCTTAAATTCCAGAGTTAAGCTCACAAAATGAAGTGGGAGCAAAATGGCACTCCAGCAATTTAAAAGGGAGGGAAAGACAAAGTTAATAGAAATTGAACCACACCAACAGGTAAGTACTCAGGGCAATAGAGGAAGAGGAACTACAGTGATAGAATCAGGTAGAAAAGGCTTAGGGCCAAAGTCAATGGTTCAAGAGTCTTTTGCTCAAGATCACACGGTTCAGGGTAGTTTGCGGTAAAGTTCATGCCACGGATTCCGGATGAGGTTGGTTGGTAGAAAAGTTAGTTCAAAGAGAAGAGAAGGACACGCTCTTGGATGGGAGAAAGATTTCACACTTTCCCCGCGGCTGAACGAAACGAGCAACCGGGTTTGCACAGTACCTTAAAACTGAGAGGAAGCTGTAGCTGAGGCGGACGTTCCTGGTAGTTCCAGCAGGCTCACGGTTCCTGAAGCGACTGTCGGACTGGCAAGAAGTAGGAAGACTGGAGGGTCCTGCACTACGCAGGGAAGAAACCAGCAGCAGAGAAATCAACGAATAAAAGGTGCGCTCCTTAAAATCCAAACAGGGTCCGACCTTCCTGGCTATCCGGCCCTCTGTAGCTCTGTACAGCGAATTCGACCAGAGGGGTCCTGGCTTGCAGTTTGGGTGAACTGGTTGGTCCCACCAGCTCAAGGGAAGAAGTTTCCTGGAGGATCTTCTGTCGTCGGATTCTGAGGATTCGGACCTGCAGCAGGGCTTCACCGGGCGGTTCAGTCATTGAAGGGGTCCTCTTCCATCAGCTCCTCGTTAGTTATTTCGTTCCAGTGGTGACTCTGCCTTTCCGGTTCCAAAGACCTGCTTTTTATGCAGTTTTCCTCCATTCACATAGCCTGGCTGTCAATCACACAGCAGGGTGGCACCCAGTGTCACCCAGCCAATGAAACAGGAGTGCGACTTGGGTTACCAAGGGAACCCATGACAGGGGTCCTACGACCCCTCCATCACATCCTGCCTACCCAGACTTTCAGGCGCCTTAAGGAGGGCTTCAGTGCAGAAGTCCGCGAAAAGACGGCGAACAAAGGACTCGACCCCGGTTTCGCACGCAGAGAAGAACATGAGAGACTTTAAAAAAAAGAAATGGCAAATAAACCCAGCCGGAGCCCAAATAAAATGTATTTGGTCAACCGGTTTATGTTCGAAGGTAATATAATAGCCTTAGACAATACCATTGTTATATAAGATAACCGTGGTAGAAAAATTAGGGCAGTTACCACTGCCACCAGCCAAGTATTGATGTAAAGGGAGCGAAACAGTGCTCCAAGAGGAGCAGACAAAAAGGGATAAGAATTAACCCTTTCCAATACTTCATGTAAGATGGGGTGTACTGGGTCTGTGGTTTAAAGTGACTACATAAAGTTAATGGAAACTTTAAATGTTTCTGGGAGACAGTACTCGGTCCCAGAGAAATTGAGTCAGTGGGAAGTCTAAAAGACAACCCTGTGTCACTGCACTGAAGGTGCTGTGTAACGCACACAAAGGGTGCTCATGGAGTAGGTGAGGCTCCAGAGCCCAAGATCACACAAATGGTAAAAACACACAGAGCAAAACACATGTAAGAGTGGGAAAAAGGCTCACACTCTTACCAGGGAACAACAATAAATCCTAGAAATTCAGCAAAGCTGCTGAGGGACTCATTAGGTAAGGGAAATCAGCCATTTATGAGATTTCTCCCTAACAAGGAGAACATGGACTCTTGGAGAACATTTGCAAGATGTAGTTATTTAATAACTATTAAAGTAACCGTACAGGTTCTGTAGATGGATAGAACACATCAATTGTTGAAAATAAATAAACCTGTAGGTTGCTGTTCCGAGTCGCCTCTCGCTTAGATGTGCTTTGCACTCTGAAGTAAAGTGCACTGAGAAGGGTTATGTCTGGCTGGCTGACCTACTCTAGAGCAGACATGGAGGGGAGGCAACAGTTGGTGTGCTGCAGCACAGTGGGACGTTCTGTTGTCTCGGTTACAGTGCCTCCTAGGGCATTCAATTGTGATTTTCGAGGTCCCTATCCTTCGAGATTTGTTCCGCATGGCAAGATGCTTAAAATTGGCTTGGTGATGTTTTGCCGATTTCAAGCAACCATCTCATGTTTCAAGGGGCTGAAATACAGGGAAAGGGTTGGGGTGTCCAAATGTCATATAGCCAGTAATGTCCGGAGGTGTAGCTTGTAACTATCCAACATTTGGTGCTGATTGATGGTATGGTGTGTAATTGTGTAAAGCACAAACAGATCTACGTGATTACTGTGCATCGGGAAATTGCAAATCTCAAAATATCAAATCACAAAATACCGGTGCACATTCATTACATGGATAACTTCACGTCATCCCACATCCCTCTACACCCCCTCGCCCCACGTACCTTTTTCGGCGTCAAACACTGAAGTGTGCATTTGCAGCCTAACATGGGTCGGAGCTAGCGCTGCATTCTGTTTTTTCCTTTTTTCCCCCCTTTCTTTATTGTCAGCCACTTCCAATGTCATGGAAGAGGTGGACAGCCCTGCATCCCTCGAAGCACATAATGCTGAGCTAGGGGAGCTCGGGACACCTCTGTAACCCCCGCTTCCCCTCTTCGGCATTAAAGCATTTGTTTTCAGATTTCTTTTCGTTATTTTGGGGGAATACAGGAACAAACTAACGAGATGTTTTGAGCACTTTACTTTCCTCTTTAGAAATGGCTTTCCTCGACTCTGGTCGAATCCTTAGATCAATATTAATGGGTTTTGCATAAGCTGGCTAAGTTTAGTTTCCCAGATAATTTTTGATTTCCTGGACACTTATAGTTAATTTTTTTCCTGCCGTGTTCTGTCTTTTAGTTAATTTATCATAGAGGCTTCTCTGACCTTTCTTTCTTGATTATAGTCCACTCTTTGGCTCTTATTCTGGGGGTAACTTCCCCTCTTCCCAGGGTCGTGGTATCCCTGTCTTACTGATCTCCCCCTCCGGGATCTCTTATTTTTATTACATTAAGGCAGTTCAAGTTTATCAATTTGGCTTCCAAGCTTTTCTCACTTCTACTGAGATGAGTATCTCTTGGTATCTCCTGGTATTCCAATTGTATTGATCTCCCTCTCAGGTACGTTTATTATTCTCTTTAAGGCTGTTTACGTTTCTTAACTTTGGTACCGTTCCAAGCTTTACTCACAGGTTTCTTGCCGCATATACCGTTTGGCCTCCCGTTTGACCCATGTTCTGTGTTACTTCTGTATTGTTTGGGAACATCTGTGGGTTTCTTGTGGGCCGGGGATCTTTTCCTGTTCTCCGTCTCGCATTCGGCTCGTTCTTGCCGGCGTCCTTGCCATACGCCTCTCGCTCTGTCTCCTGGCTTCTCTGTATCTCAACGGGGGAGCTATGCCATTTGATGCACCTTCTCTGGTTTGGGGGGGGGGTCAGAGTTGTTGCATGGGCAGCTTGGCCACCACACTGATCTTGTGGTCACGACACCACACAATTGGTCGTCTCTCATTCCCATCGCTCATGCACACCGGGTTTCCAGCGTTAGCTTTGGTGGTCCAGGTCAACTCTGGGAGGGCTTTGTGGAGCAGGCTCACATCCGTAGCCTTGCGAGGGGGGGGGGGGGGCTCTTTGGAAAAAGGGATACATTACCTCTTTTTTGGGGGGGGGGGGGGGGTGTGTGTGTGTGTGTGTGTGTGTGTGTGTGTGTGTGTGTGTGCGTGTGTGCGTGTGCGTGCGTGCGTGCGTGCGTGCGTGCGTGCGTCCGTCCGTCCGTCCGTCCCCCTCTCACTGGGAGAGAGCAGGGAAGGTTTCGCTCTTATGAAATGTATTCCCAGCAGCACCAAAACTGGGCTTCAGTGAAATCGGTCTGTGGAGAAACATCATAGATCCGAAGCAGGGGCAGGCGCCTAGGACTCAGTTTCCCAGTTTGTGTTGGGAATATTTGCCTGTTGCAGGTAGCAAAAGAAGCTGATACGCTGCTTATCTGTAGGGCTGACTGCTCCGTTCCTCGTCCCTTCGTCATCCTGTGCAATCTGTGTCAGCGAGGCAGATGCTTCCTGCCTTTGTTCTTTGTTAAAGATTACTCGCATCGTCCAACCAGCACTTTAAAGAATTGACTTTGGTTTCAAGGGCAGCATTTACAATAGCCGTTTAAAAAGGTATTTTCTTATAAAGCAGTGTCCCTGAATACAAGACTAAAACGTATCCAGTATAAAGTGCTACATATGTTACATTACACATCGTGTAAACTGCGGAAGCTATACCCTGAACATGGTGGTTGTTGCCCGAGATGCGGGGGATCTGATGCTGGCTATGTGCACATGCTGTGGGAATGCTCAGAGCTTTTGCGGTTTTGGACCGGCATATATAATGTATTGTCTGCTACGCTTGGGAGGCACCTGGAGAAATTGCCTACATGTATGTTATTTGGAAGGTGGTGTGTGGTCCCGGAGAAACAAATGAGATCCTTTTTTAATTTGGGTTGCATAGTAGCCAAAAGATGTATTCTAACCAAATGAAAAGGCTCGCAACCAACCACTGAGTGTGTCTGGATGAGGGTGCTAACATCGATTAGTGACTGTGAAGGCATACATCACAATACAGCTGGTTGTGCCGCGCCCGAAAGACATGCGGGGAGAATTTGTGCACATTTGGCTAAAGATTGAGGGAGAGATGTATATACTGTTTATTATCCACATTGCTGTTGCAAAGATGACTATACCTGTGCTCAATTTGTTGCATCTGCCAAACCTGAAGTTTACAACATTTAAAAAAAGTATTTACACATGATGGAGATTAAACTACGGCCCATTCATCCATAATGGTGGCATCTATTCATATTATTATTCTGTGACAGAGCCGTGAAATTGTGATAAAAAAATCAACCCCCTAGATGTATGATGCATTTATGTACTTGGCACGTTTTCCTTCTTCCGCCGCGCAATTCTCTGACGTCACTTCACTCTTTCAGTCCCTCCCTCCTAAGGCAGCTTTGTCCAAGGCTCATCACATTGCAGTGTATTTGCCTTGTTAATATTGCATTGACGGGTCCTTTGGCGGTACTGCTTGCACAGTAGTTCTCCGGGCATCCAGTGCAAGGGCAGGCTTTCCTTTCTGTGCCTCCGAGCATGCCCTGGCTAAATGGTTGCACTCCTGCTCTTCCTTACACAGGCTTTTGCCAGCAACAAGCAGTATGCCATCTTGATTGTTCATTTGATGCTTCGCAAAGGATCATCACTTGGAACATATATTAATTACCTTGTGCACAAACTGTTTTTCTTTCCATGACCACGCTCATTTACTAATGATACCACAATATCTACGTCATCAATTATTTATATGGCATGACCTTCAAGTACCCCAAAATGTGTAAAGACAGAGTAGCAAAATGACCTTAAATGTATCCAATGAGTAAGGGGAAAAGGTCATCTGTAGATTTGGGATGTGAATAAGCCTGTGTGTATGACTAGCTTTTTATTCCCGTGGACCTGATCTTGCAAATCATTCCAATTGTATTTATTGAAGACCAAACGTTGCTTGATGGAAAAATATGCACTAACCAATGTGATTTAACTTTTTTTTTTCTTTTACAGCTGTCAAGTGCAAACCCTTTGTATGAGAAGTACTTCAGACAGGTATTTTATTTTAAGATTGTAATTCTGCTTCATGTATTTGGTATACAATGTATTCATATAAACTGCTAGCACCTTTGAATATGTCTAACATGCCCACAGCTATGTGTGTTCTTGAAATGGTTGCTCCAGAATTGTTCCACAAAATATATTTGGGTTTATAGTACTATTCTACTTGAGCCACAGTTACAAACGCTGCTGTCGAAATCTATGGTACTAGTTTGAAGTCCGTGAAAATAGTTTTTCAATTACTTTCAATTTAAATGAATTTACTCTTTTTAGTTGCTACGATTTCGTGTCTCTTAATTTGCCCTGGATTAACTAGTATAGTCATATTTCTCAGTGTCGCACCAAACCATGCCTACTTTAAGAAGCTTTAGACCTTTTTAGAAGTTTCTCTAGTGAAGTAGGCTAAGGGAGATGTATTGGGATATAGAAGGCCCTTGCTCTTGTAGCTCCTGAGCCATTTCTTGAACGCTTGAAAAGAGTGGAAGGGTTGTTTGCTGTTGGTGCGTTTAGCTATTCAATTTAGGTCAAAAGTAGGTTTCCTCGAGAGCATTTTAAACCTGGTTTTAATTGATGAGATTTTTATTTTTTATAAAGGAGAAATCTCCATCTTCTCTACATCCTAAAACGGAACGCTCTGAGGGGGAGCGATTGCCTTTAGAGAAAACTTGAGCAAGATTGCCACAAGTAGCCAGTAACCACAAGCAGCACATTGAACGCTCATACTTTTGTAGTCCTGGTCAAACTCTTTTCACTATTGATGCTACTTTGAATGTGATCACTGGCTTTACTAAGCCCGACACATCTTCAAACTCTCCTGCCCCGATGTCTGCTTCAGACGCACGTGGAAATACGTTCCGTGTTGCATCCTTCTAGAGTATATGTTAAAGTGCAAGTCATTGTTTGGAGAGGAGCTTTGGGGGTACCCCATTTATTATGGTATCGGGGAATGTGCCCGAGGACTTGAGCTGCTGTTGCTTTCAGTGGCCACAGGCAGGTGAATCCATTCACTTAGAGGATCAAAGTGTCTTGGTACCTTATTCACCCATTGTATCTTCCACCTCTTGCAGTTATATGGATTATTTTTAGGACGACAATAATGGTTAAATCATAGCAGAAATATCCTCTTCTACATTGGAGAACCTTGGAAGGGTTCTGATGCCACCACTTACATTGAGTCCAGCGCCAGCTGCGACTTGGTGCAGGGTGAGCACTCCCACCCTAATGAGTTCAGATTGTGTGAACCCTGTTTTTAACACTGCAGAGATTTCTTTATTTAATGAAAATGACATGGAAAACCATGCATTTCTGGCACACATAATGCTTACAAAACATCTTAACATCGATTTACAGAGTACAGGACCAGTGTCTTTAACAATGGGTGAGAGGATGTGAATATAAGACCAGATGATGCAGGGGAAAGTAGGAACATGAACAAAGACAGTTACGCATGATGTAGGAACGGGATAGTGGAGGAAATGCTATGTTTTAGGATAAGGGGTGAAGGATAAGTGCTGTGAGGTGATAGAGTGAAAGTAGTGTGGAGATGGAGAGACATAGCATTCCATAGTAAATGAGCGAGCAGAGGAGGAGAGCGGAAACGAGAGGTGGGGGGTGCAAGAGGTAGCAAGGTGGTGAGCAGAGGATGATCGTAGAGAGCGAGCTGGGTCGATAGGTATGGTGGGACAAGTCTGTGTATAGTTTTGAAGGTGAGAATGCGTTTATACTTTCGCCTCTGTATCATAGATAACTAGCCTACTACGATGGGCTTGAGAGTTGGAGGTGAAGCGGATAATGTTGAAGAGGGTATGAACAGCAAAGTTGAGGACTTCGCAGAGAGGCGAAAAAGCATAATTGGGTAGGTCATAGAGTAAAACGTCACCAGGTTGTGAGCAGAAGCAGAGTAGGGAAGGTAGTTGGGAGAGAAGAATTGAATAGGGGCAAGGAAGCTTTTTGGATGGGAAGTAGAGGAACCTCCACCTTAGAAGGGTTGAGCAAGAGAGATGACCTCTAGAATTTGATGGTGTAAACACAGTTAGAAATGTTTGACAATGCCAGTCGGATACGGAGGGAAACAGGATCTGAATGTCAAAGAAGCCATAGGAGAACAAGGTGCCAAGAGCAGATGGAGAGCTTGAATAGTAGTGGACTCAGGACTGACCTTTGGGAACACCAAGAGTAAGGAGGGGGGTGGTGAGTGGAGAGGTGAGGCTGTTCAGGACACCTGAAAGTGTCTGGGGGTGAGATCTGAAGCACACCAAGCAAGGGCCTTGCCCCTGATGCCCAGGATCATAGTGTTGAGAGAAGATCAGAATGGTTGACTGTATTGGCAGCAGTTGAGGTCAAGACGAATAAGAATAGATGAACAGTTAGCATGACGAGCAGAAGAGATGTAGGTCTCCAGCGTGGGGTCTGGCATGGATTCACATGCTCATGAATATTCCCATGTTGTCAGGCGGGAATCCTCGATTAAAAAAAAAGTTTCACTTTCACTCAGAGCTTTTCTACATGTTTGCGCTTTTTTCATTAAAATGTTCCTATTTTTGTCAAATGGAGCCTGTGTGCTCTTTGTTTTTTTTGACCGGCAAACAGGTATCTGTTGTCCGCGTCTTAACGCCTCTCAAGGGCAAGAATAGTCGAGAGTTTAATCGAAGATTTCCAGAAGGCCATCAGACCTACACCGCACACCGGACCATGTCGGAGGAAAAGGACAGAGGTTCTCTCTTCAAGCTCTGCTCCAGTTGCGGATTGAGGATTGAGGAATGTGTTGGTGGAGGACAAACCCTCCTAGTGCCTCTACTGTATCCACACGGATCACAAGGAAGCAGATTGTGAGATCTGATTTGGTTTGACCAAGCACACATCAAGCATCGGCACAGTACATTGGCGGCGTGGCACACTGCCAAGGCTTCTACTCCGTGTGGCAAACAGGGGCAAGCCTCACCCAGTACCGGCCAGTCAGAGGAGCGGGCTTCTAAGTTTTTTGACAGCGCTCCATCCATGGGGGCCCAAGACAAGGCCAAGCACTGCAAGTCTGTTTCTGTTGGGACCGCTGCGCAAATGGTCCTGTGACGAGCAGGACGCTCATCTTCACTGTCTGCCTCCATCTCAAGTCATCGCTCCAGCTCCTCCTGCAAGAGGAAATCGGCTAACCCAGGGAAGCTGCGGGTAAAGCTGGAGAAGACCAATGCGTAGAGTAAGTGTCCGACCTGCCCTTGAAGGCCCAGGTGGTCCAGGCAAAGTCATCCTCGACAATCGAGCTGGTGGCTGCCGTCCGCTCGAAGGCGAATGGGGCTGACATGGTCCAGGAGACCACGACGGCGCCCACAGTGGCCATCCCTCCCAGGCGGGAGGCTTCGGCTGAACCAGTGGAGAAGAGGATGCCAACCCTGAGTCTGAGGCCGACCCCTCGGGACGTAAAAAGGGAGGGAGTGGAGGCCTCGACCGTGCTCCAGGGCACGGATATTTCTTCTTCGGATGAAGAGGAAACTGTTGTCCATTGACACAGTCCCGGAGGACGTGGGGTACGATGAAGACGGCGGAAACGACAAGGAAGACCATGGCGGCGGAAATGTTGACGTCGCCTCTATTTAAGCTTCCAGTGGTCGCGGATCTGCTTGCCAGAGAAGGAGGCACAATCCTACATCACGACCCAGGATTGCGGAACCTGAAGGCCTGGCTCCTGCAGCCTTGGAGTTCGTTGGGTACAAGCTAATAGCAGACTGCAGGGAGGTCTTTGCCAGAGCGTCAACGACTCTTCAGTGGAAACGTTTCGCAGCATGGTGCCAGATGCAGAAGATCAACCCTGAGGGTCATGGTCCCACAGATCCTTCCATACTTCTTGTTCTTGGCCAGGGTGGGGCTGGCACATGCCTCCATCAAAGTGCATCTGGCAGCTAGCTCCTTCTACACCAGGTCTCCGGGACTCTTCTTTGGTCACACCGTCTAATCAAGGAGTTCCTCAAAGGACTGTTTGGCTCGTTCCCGCTGATGAAGGCGCCTGCCCCGGAACGTGGTACTGAAGAGGCTCATGGGCCCCCCTTCGAGCGTATGCATCAAGCCCCTCTCAAGTTCCTTTCGTGGAATCTGCTTTTCTCGTCTCCATCACCTCTGCCAGGAGGGTAGGTGAGATTCAGCACCTGTCCTGCAAGCGGCCTTACCTGACTTTACACGACACAAGGGTGGTGCTGCGGATGCATCCCTCCTTCATGCCAAAGGTTCAGTCGGAATTCCTCAACAAACCTTTGGTCTTGCCTATGGTTTTTTCCGACACCTTTCTTCGCCGACTGAAAGGACTTTGCAGTTGCTGGATGTGGCACGTGCTCTGAAGTTCTATGTGGCATGCACGAGAGTTTCTGGAAGACGTCTCAACTTTTCGTGAACTTTGGTCTTGTGAACCATGATATGCTTTGTCCAAGGCTTCTCTATCACGTACTGTCACCGGTTGGCAATCCGACCGCTGCCTGGTTGTCTGAGAGCCCATTACATTAGAGCAATTACTGCCACAACGGCGTTCCTGTCTGGTGTGCCCCTGCATCTGCAGGGCTGCTCTGTGGAGGCCTACGCACACCTTCACAAGATTCTACTGCGTCAACAGGGATTCCAGGGAGGAGTCCAGGGTCGTCCAAGCAGTGCTACGCAACCTGTTCGCTTGAAGGGGAGCCTGTTCGGATGTAAGAGTAATTGCTTCTGTTGAGCCTTGCCACCGCCCGTTGTTGTGTAATGATGTGCTATGTATTCTTTATTCATAAGCATGTGAATCTATGCCAAACCCCATGCTGGAGAAGGAACAAGTTACGTACCTCTAACTATTGTTCTCCAGCATGGGTCTGGCATGGATTCACAGGAATCCTACCCCTCTGCAGCTCCTACCCCTCTGCAGCTCTTGTTGGTGATACTTCCACTTTACGTGCTACCATCTGAAGATGGCTGCCAGATGAGTGGCTTAGGGAGAGGGCAGTCATCAGCTGGGGGCAGTATGACCCAGAGCTCAGCGATTGGTTTATAAGAGAAAGACCGTTTGTAAGTCAAAGTGAAACAGTTTTTTTCTTTTACCAAGGATTCCCGGCCTGACTGGGAATATTCATGAGCATGTGAATCCATGCCAGACCCATGCTGGATAACAATAGTTACAGGTAAGTAACTTGTTCTTTGCTGACATTGATGAGACCTGACTCAGTAGAGGGCAAATGTTGGAAGCCAGAGTATCCTGGAGGTTGTGTGCGTCAAGGAACTCAGTAAGTCGGTTGAGAACTACATGCTCTAGGATTTTGGAATAGCGAAGTAGAAAGACAGGACAGAAGTTGGCATTACAGTTAGAATCTAGGTCAGGATTCTTGGGGATAGGAATGATGGTAGCCGACTTGTAGGATGATCGCAAAGTGGCACTGTTAAGAGAGGAGTTGAAGAGGGAAATAAGATATGGAGCAACACTGGGAGCTATGAGAGTCATGATGTGTGGGGATAGAGTGGTCAATGGGGGCTCATGAAAGGTTAGCACTGTGGGGAAAATCAAGAATTTCATCAGTTAGTGGGGGCAAAGGATGACATTGTCCAGATGGGGTGGGGATGGGGGGATCAAAGGTACTTGGCTTCTAACATTTCTAACATTCCAAAATATACTCACGAAGTAGAGAGCTAGATCATTCGCATAAAGAGTAGAGAAGATGGAACAGGATTTAGGAGGTGAGAGATTTTTGGAGGCCCCTAGGTTGAAAGGGTTGAGAGGGAGGTAGAGGTCACGTTTGGCATAGCAGAGCAGAGATCATAAAGTGTGAGGGAAATGTATCAAATAATGGCTGCATGGCTTAAACCGTCAGTGCAACATGCTTTTATGGTACGAGGGAAGGTCAAACTGAAGCAATATTAACACTGATTTTGTTGTAGATATGTTCAGGTAGATGCTGCCATTTGCCACCAGCAGTAGCATACTGTTGGGTAACATTGGATGCCCGTGATGAGTGCTTGTTGATGAAGCCTTTCCTTCAAAAAGCATATAGCCAAAAAAGGCATAAACCGCAAGGTTGCAGATATCCACACTTCACCCCCCTTGTATGACTTCCACAATAAGACCCACCATTGGCTAAGCTAATGAATCCCAGGGATTTAGCAGAGTTTGATGGCTGCGGGCAGAATTTTTTTCAAGCGTAGGTTGCCCAGCCAATGTTGCCTGAGTGTTTGTTTGGTGAGGGGCACCAATGAGGACTAATTTGGTCTTGGTGGGGTTCAGTTTGGGGCAGGCGCGTGACATACATGTTTGGATGATAGCCAGGCACAACCAGTTGGATTTTGTTTCCAAAACAGTGGCCCAAGTGGGTACTAATTATACTGATTGATATTTGCTAATATATGCTTGTACTAAGGGCAAGTCCAGCATACCATGGTCATTTTGGAGCAGAGATTCCCATAGCTTCTGTCCATTATAATGGATGGCGCCATATTTGGGCAACCATAGGGTTCATGTTCTGCGGCCATAGTAACATAAGGGTTTTTACTAATTTCGTTGCCACACTCTGATATTATAGAGCAGAATGGCAGATTAAAATGGTTTATATGATGTAAAGAAAGTGTTTCATGTTATACTTGTTGTTCCAAACACTGTCACAGATGGCACAAGAATTATTCCAAGTTTCAGATCAGAGGATTTGTATTGCTGTCTCATTGGGCGCTAGGACATTCTTCCCACCCTCTTTTCTTATAACACACCTCTCACCTAGCCTAGGCATCCCTAGCCCTGGGTTGAAAGATAGCGATTGTTGACCACTACTGTCTAAGATCCGACTTCTGCAAGGCCCTAAAGGCAAGGTGCCATCTCTATATAACCTCCCTAGGGACTTCCTAAAACTGTCCCTACTATCGCCAGTTAGT
Source organism: Ambystoma mexicanum (assembly GCF_040938575.1). Classification (NCBI taxonomy): domain Eukaryota; kingdom Metazoa; phylum Chordata; class Amphibia; order Caudata; family Ambystomatidae; genus Ambystoma; species Ambystoma mexicanum. The sequence goes on from NC_090922.1 coordinate 1,344,806,120, forward strand.
GGTCTAAAAGGGATGTGGGAAATTTGCCTTGCAGATACCCTGCTTGATTCAATATTTCCACTTTCATGCTCAATCTCCTTTACTCCCTTTTCTTCTCTTCGTGCCTCTGCCTGCCCCCCCTCCTCCTCCCTCTGACTGCCCCCCTCCTCCCTCTGCCTGCCCCCCTCCTCCCTCTGCCTGCCCCCCTCCTCCCTCTGCCTGCCCCACTCCTCCCCCTGGCTGCCCCCTCCTCCCTCTGCCTGCCCCCTCCTCGTCCCTCTGCCTGCCCCCCTCCTCTGCCTCCCTCCTTGCCTCCTCGTCCTTCTGCCTCCCTCCTTGCCTCCTCGTCCTTCTGCCTCCCTCCTTGCCTCCTCGTCCTTCTGCCTCCCTCCTTGCCTCCTCGTCCTTCTGCCTGCCTCCCTCCCTCCCTCCTCGTCCCTCTGCCTGCCTCCCTCCCTCCTCGTCCCTCTGCCTGCCTGCCTCCCTCCTTGTCCCTCTGCCTGCCTGCCTCCCTCCTTGTCCCTCTGCCTGCCTGCCTCCCTCCTTGTCCCTCTGCCTGCCTGCCTCCCTCCTTGTCCCTCTGCCTGCCTGCCTCCCTCCTTGTCCCTCTGCCTGCCTGCCTCCCTCCTTGTCCCTCTGCCTGCCTCCCTCCCTCCTTGTCCCTCTGCCTGCCTCCCTCCCTCCTTGTCCCTCTGCCTGCCTCCCTCCCTCCTTGTCCCTCTGCCTGCCTCCCTCCCTCCTTGTCCCTCTGCCTGCCTGCCTCCCTCCTTGTCCCTCTGCCTGCCTGCCTCCCTCCCTCCTTGTCCCTCTGCCTGCCTGCCTCCCTCCCTCCTTGTCCCTCTGCCTGCCTGCCTCCCTCCCTCCTTGTCCCTCTGCCTGCCTGCCTCCCTCCCTCCTTGTCCCTCTGCCTGCCTGCCTCCCTCCCTCCTTGTCCCTCTGCCTGCCTGCCTCCCTCCCTCCTTGTCCCCCTGCCTGCCTCCCTCCCTCCTTGTCCCTCTGCCTGCCTCCCTCCCTCCTCGTCCCTCTGCCTGCCTGCCTCCCTCCTCGTCCCTCCCCGGCCCTTTGCCTGCCTCCCTCCCTCCCTCCTTTGACTATCTGAGGGGCAGGTGGGAAGATGCTGACCTTAGACTACAAGGACGCTATTAGTAAAGGTCAAGGAAACGCAACCGGAGAGGGAAGTGATACGAAAGCCCGGTGTGTTTGAGCAAGATACAGAGTTATAGCTCGACTGTGTATAGTGAATGACGCGTTGGGTGAAACTGACAGAGGATTCTGATGGTACAAAGTGTCGGAGTGGTTGCATGCAGGAGTACACGTTGTCGAAAGACTCTGCAGCTGAATAGGAAGTTCCTGTGAAGAAAGGGGAGCTGTATGCAGCGCTGAAAACCAAGGAAAACGGAGATCCAAAAAGGGTGAGCTGTGCGAAAACCAAAGTGGGAGCAAAATCCCCAAAAGTAAAGGAAAAGAGACTTTCTACTAACCAAAGAATGTTGAGAAGCATTGGGGTGGCCCCCAGGCAGGAGGCTAATCCAGGAGGGCTGCAGAGACCTCACAAGAGAACGGGAGAGCTCAAACAAAGTAAGGCACTTGGTTGCGCGACCTGTAGTGGTTGGACCGTGTGGTCTGACAAATGCACCACGACCAGGGGGGGACTTAGCTGTGAAAGATTACATAAGGTTTGTGAAGAGCTGACCTTCAACAGTACACAATGAGGTGCCATTGAGAGCATTGGCCAGGAGGGACTCTGGGCCTCCGTATTACTATATAACTATAAAGAGAACCTGAATTAAGTCTGCCTTAACAGTTTCGCCATAAGAATGGCCACCCTGCATTGAAGAGAATGGGGGTTGGCGAGAGCACAGCCAATTAACTGATGTTACCAAAGGACAGGTTGTTGATCTTTCCTGCACACCCCATTCGCCATAATATAGGAAGGCCCAGCATATTCCTGTTGCACACACATCCGGTACAGTTGGAGATTTGGCCCCGTTATACATTTAAAATATTTTTTTTAAAGCATATGTGCAGTAGAAAACATAGGGAAGAAGCCCTTGCTTCCCGGTACGTTTATGGTCGCTGCAGGCTGTTCTGCAGCCTATCCTAAGGACCCGTTTTGTCAACAGAGCTTATTGTTTGCAGCTAGCATGGCAGTTTGTTACTGAGAAAGCAAAATCGAGACTCCCCCCAACTCGTCCTTTTCTAAAATCACCAACCTTTATTGTGCTCATTTAAGTGATATCAGGAAAATGGAAGAATGCATACTTTACTTGTAGGTGGCTCTGCCTCAGCCCCACAGGCCATTCTTACATTCTTTCAATTGTAATAATGGTACTCCTATTACCTATCTAAATAGGGTTGAAAATAAGAATAAGGCACTCTTGATGGCAAATCATCTTCCTGCCAATTTCTTCTCAATTGCTTTGAATACAAACATTATATTTAAAGAAAGCAGGTCCCATTTATCGAACAGAGAAAAATATGAAGGACATCCTTGCAGGAAGGAGCAGCCCCGGAGGAAAAATCTCTTGAATTCAGCTGATTGTCTGCGCCTGGGACCTTGGTGGCAAAACTGGTCCCGATTCCTTAGGTGCCTCTGGCACATTGACATCAGGCTATTTGTGGCCAGGCAAGGAGTTCTGGCATTCTTGCATGATTGGGAAATCGGTGCAGATGTTTGTAATCTGCTCAAATTTCCTCTCATGCAGGACTGCCATCAGGGCAGCAAAGATGGTCTTTGGTAAACCTGAAGAAGGCTAGTAGGACATACAGACTGGGATGAGCATGAACAAATCACGAAAATGGGTGGGTAAATGTTTATATATAAAGCGGCATGTATGTATGTATGTTTATCCGGCTATACAAATCCACACTGTTGAACCCATTTCCAACAAATTTTGCATGGATTCCTCATTTGTCTGGGGCAAGATTGTAGTCTGTTTGGATGCAAAAATGTCACTCTGTAGACCCCCTCATTTACTCATGCTCACCCCGATTTGCTACAGTAGGTACTAGAAGGTGGCAACATTTTCAAAATTGTCTGAAGCAAAATGTTCGATGTGTTGGTTAGTCATTTTGAAATGTATTACTACTGCGTACAGTTCGAAAGTGTTTAAGCATTTTTAAAGGGAATAAAAAAATTACATTTTACATTTTTTTTATCACGCCACTCCAAATATGGTAAATGGCAAGGTTACAGTTTACTCAAGTTCATTCACGAGAGCAAAATCAATCAATCTTTCTTGGACATTTTCTCAAATGTGCTGAGGCCATTGAGTGACTGAAACATGGCGCACAAAAAACCAGCATCACTTGGAAAAGCTCCATCTGATGCAAAGCGAAAAACAATATCAAGAGCTTTTGAAACACAACAAACAGCACCACAACTTGCCAACCAGAGGACAAGAGCAACTTTCTCCAGGGCAAATGAGATGCCAGAGCAAACTGAAGCAAGACTTGTTGACATGAGGACAAGAGCAACATCCTCCAGGGCACATGAGACACCACTCGGTCAGGACACGGGCAACACCGGGTACCACAGCTAATAGATTATAAATGATGGGTATGTTTGGAGATTCAGAGGATGTAGGTCTACTACTAGATAATTCCCGATCCACTACAACTCCCTGAACTATCACAATATGCCTTCACTACCTAGCAGCGGAAGCTGGTTATGTAGCCAGATCGATGTCCCTTGCGTAGAGGGCACCTGCTTTCCTTTCTGCCTTTTTAATTTCTTATGTTCCGAGAGCGTAAGTCCAGCAGTGCATTCTCCATTGCACTATTTCACTTGTACTAGATTAACATCAGCATCTTTAGCTCAAATCATACCCCTGAGGTTACAGGAAGGATATGGTATTCAGCTATATGTGGCCTATTGCGATATTTTGAGGATACCAGAAGTATTTCTATATATTTGAATATTTGCTCATGCAGATGTCACATGCCAGTCTACTCCATCTGTACAATCACACACCCACGCTTCAGGGCCAAAGAAAGGACAGCGAGGTCGTCAAAATCGATTTTCTTTATTTTTTAAATGGAAGCTCCTTTGACCAAGGCAGCGTCTAGTTTTTCCCCGGTGATTGTTAGAGTGAATTCTCATTTCTGTGCTAATTCCATTCAACCTTAGATACCTTCAGCTCTTTTGCTGGACTTTAGGACTTTTTATTTTTCACCCTGGAGAGAGTGAGCCCTTTTTCTCATTCAAGTATTTTGATCTAATTTGGATTATCCGTTTCCTTTGTTTTTGGAGTCTGACAAACTCCATAGGCATCTACTATTTGCATAGTGTCACACAGCACCTTCAGTGCAGTGTCACAGAGAAATCCTTTAGATTTCTGTGAAGGTTTGAATACCTTTTCTTGTGTGAACTACTGTTCCCAAGAATAGTAAATTAAAATGGACTTTATTTCCCTTTTCTCTCTGTAGATCCAGCAAACCCCATCTTATGTGGAGTGCCTGCTGGGGGTTACTTAGTAGCCCCATTTCTACTTACTCGTGTAACATTGTTTGTTACCCTAACTACTTTAAAAGGCTGGTGGCAGTGGTTTAAATGTCTTACCATTGTGCTTTGCTACCGCAGGCTGAATCATCAACTGCAGTATAGCATCCATGGGTGACCATTGTGTCGAAATGGCCCGGTGGTCTCTTTTCACCATTTCTTGTTTGTGATGTCATTCTTGAGTTTTACTGTGCACGCCAAACCAGGTTTAAGTCCTTTGTTTGTTTTGCCTTTGGCTGGGTTCAGTACTGAAACCCGCCTCTGTCTCCACTGTGTCTGACATGGCAGGAAGTTAGGGAGGGGCCCGAAACTCCCTGTCCTTGGTCTCCTTAGTTACTGGAATGCACCCATTCCTGATTGGCTGGCTGGCTGTCCTTGCAGGACAACCACCCTGCTGTGTGAGTGACAGCTAGGCTGTGCATGAATAGGAGAAACCTGCATAAAAGGCGAGACTTCTTGGACTGAAGACTGAGTCGACCACTGGATGAAAGATCCGCCGAACGCATCGTGAAGAGAAGCTTGCTACAGCCTCCTGGACCGTTGAAATGCTCAGTGAAGCCCTGCTGCTGTGCTGAAACTCCTTTTCTGAATCGACAAGAGAAGCTCTGGGAAGGACGACTTCTTCCCTTGGGTTAATGGGACCAACTAACCTGAGACAAACTTTGCTTGAAGACCTTCTCCAACTGGCTGTAATTCTTTGCTGCAGCTGGAACCGAGTGCCAGCGGTCGAGAAATCTGTAGTCTAGTGCAACGTCTGTAAGCCGGCCAAAAGCTCCAAGAGTGAAGGAAGTCCAAACGGTGTCCAAGATCTGTGGTGTTGCTGTTTGCCATGCACTGAAACCGCGAGGTGCTGCTGAATTGAAGAGAGCGTGTAGCTGCTGCCGACATCTGAACTGCTGTGCAGGAGTCCTACAGACGTCCTCCCTCTTGTCCCCACTACTGAGGCCCAAGAACAAGGATCTGCAACCAAGACCGAAGCCAGCTGGATCCTCTTATTCTAACCTAAGGTACTGTGCTAACTAAGGGGTATTTGCCTCTTTGTCTGTAGCTTGCTCTTCTCAATTGTGAGTTGCAGTAACTGCATTTCTAGAGTTGATCTCAGCTCTACCTTTCACAAGTGTAACAGCTTGTGACCCAACAGTGATTTTCTACAACAAACTCTCTAACTTTGTGCAAGACTTTTTGGTGTCCAGTCAACTGGTCGACTGCAATTTGGTCGACTGCAATTTGGTCGACGCAATTTGGTCGAATGCCAAATGGTCGAATTTTTTTTTTTTTATATATATATGTGTTTTGTGGGTTTTCGTGTGGGGAAAAAAAGAAAAAAGAAAAAAAAGGGGGTTGGGGGGGGGACCCCCCCAAAAAAAAACAAAAAATGGGTAAAAAAAAAAAAAAAAAAAAATTCGACCATTTGGCATTCGACCAAATGGTGTCGACCAAATTGTCTGTCGACCAAATGTTTTCGACCATTTGACTGGTAACCGACTTTTTGCTATCTAAGAAGTTCCTCAGCTCCATCGACTTTGTTCCAATTGACTTTGGCTGTCCTGGCTCCCTGCAGACTCTTCTAGTACTTTGATTCTAACTGTCCCACATAGGTGATGCATTGATTTGAACTAATATTGCTGGGAAAGATTTTTATCTAGACTTCATTGGGAGATTTAAAAGTCCTCATCAGATTTATACACAAAACCACCAGGCACTTACCCCATGACTGGTAACAAAAGAAAAAGTAGATGGGAGATTCCAACGGACACATCAACCATTGCCCATATAATTAAGAAGCTAAACAACTCTAGGGCAGCCGGTATCACGAATCTGGAACTTAAAAAACATCTGGAAGCTTGGCCATCCTTCGCAAGCCAAGTTTTCAAGAAATGTGTAGAAACTCGCGAGGTCCCAATATCTTGGATAAAAAGCAGATGTGGTCCCCATCTATAAGAAGGGGGCAAGAGACGTCCCAGGACACTACCGACCTATAGCGCATCTGGACACGTTGGGAAAAATCTTTGGCTCCCTCTCCTTGGAAAAGCTTCAAAAATGGACTAAGGAATCGAATTGCTCGGACCCCTTGCAGAATTGCTTCGTGAAAGGAATGGGCACGACAGCTAATATTCTCTTGTTGAGTGCCCTCAAATCAAAGGTCTTGGAAGGAAAACCTGTGATACACTTAGTATTCGTCGACTTGGTCCAGGCCTTTGATAGGGTCAATAGAGAAAAGCTCTAGGAGAAACTGAACCATCGTAGCTGCCTTGAATCAATATTGGGACCAATCAAATCACTCTACACTTTAACATCTATGAGAGGGAGATTGAACAAAGCAGGTCTCCTGTCCAAAGAGATACCAACAGCTAGAGGTGTTAAACAGGGATGCTGGTTAGCAAGGACTCACAGAATGGGCTCTGAACCTTTTCAACCAGCAAACTGGCAACTTAGCAATTTCGAGAATCCTCTATGCGGATGACATCATTCTTATTGATCAGACGGCGGTAGGTCTCCAAAGACAACTAGCAAATCTTATTTCATATCTAAAAGACAATAACCTGGAACTAAATAAAGACAAAACAAAAAGCATGACCCTGCGCAAATGTGCATCTTCTCAAAAGTCTTTTTGTGGAAGGATGTAAGCTCGAGACGGTTAAAAGCTTCAAGTATTTGGGAATCATGCTAAACAGCAAGAAGGATTACCCAATGAAGGAATTTCTGGAGGGTAAAATTCCTGGCTTAAAAAGAGAACACTGTTGGCTAAATAACCTTATGGATGATGCCTATGTCTACGAAGAAAAGGAATGGTGGTCTCGCCTGATGGGAAGCGAAAAGACCTGGGTGATAGCCATTGTCTGTTTCTTCAAACAGATAGGCCTAATAGAGAACTACAGTAAATAAATAACAAACCACAGGAACGCTTCCCTTTTCTCTAAGGTGAAGCCTAGTGGAGAATTGGATAAAACTGACATTCTTTTCTTCCTTGTGGATTGGAATTGTGGAATTCTTTTTGTAAAAATTGTCTTTTTATTGAGACAATTAAATCAAATAATAAAAAAGTGCTCACATGCTCTGAGAACCTGTTAACCTTTTTCCTTCCCTTAACCTTTCCTTTTTACCTACCTCAGAATTTTACCAAGTACAAAAGGGATATATAAATTCCACTACTATTATTTAGTGTAATATAGTTTACAAAAGGAACTTTGCACACATATACACACATATAAAAATCAATAGATTTTGCAAAATAGTCAAATACAATTCCAATTCCACTGTCCTAGTTAGTGAAGTCACCTCGGGTGTAGGAAGTGTGTATCAGACAGTAGGTAAGCATGCACCAACCTGTGTTTACTCCCTTTGTCCCCACATGCCACCCCCACCCCCTCTGGTCCCCCTGTGATGTTCCCTTGTGCCCCCCACCCTTCCTGCAAACAGATGTTGCCTGTTTTGCTTGATTATTCTACCCTGCTCCACCTCTGCATCCCCCCCCCCCCCTTCCAGCCTACTTTTGCAGGAGTCTGTCCTGATACATTCTGGTTTCACCATCACCGTCTTGTGGCCAATGCTGGATTTTACTTTTATGGACTTCATTGATTCATGGTGCGTCACCCTTTCTCGACTCTCAGGCTGGACTTCCTTTGCATCTTGCAATCATGGTGGCCCCGAATCATGCTGTTCCCATCTTCATCTTGTATCCTGGCTTGAAACATTGTGTTACTACTGACTTCTGCAATTCTATTCACTCTCCCCTCTTGCTTCTCCACTCCTTTTGACTGCTTACTCTCTGTTCTCTCCTCCTCTCCCTTTTCCTATCTCCTCCCCTCCTCCCCTTACTTTTTTCTATGTATTTAATGTATCAGAATTGTCCCTGGACCTAGTATGATAGCAACCTCGCCTGTCTCCTCTCTCCTCCCATTACTTGTTCTCCCCCCCACCCCCTGCCCCCTTCAGCACTATCTGAAATGTCATCAGGCCTAGTACGATGGTCACTTGTTTTGTTCCTCCCCTCCCTTTCTGCACCTTTTGTTTTTCTCCAGCTCTACCAGAAATGGTGTCAGGCCTAGTACGGTAGTCGGCTGTCTATTTCCATTTCCTTCCCACTCTCCCCCTCCCTTCCTTCTCTGTCTTAGCTCTTGCACAATCTGAAATGCTGTCAGGCCGAGTACGATAGTTAATTTCACATCCTTACTGTTCATGGCCTATGAGAATGTCATTGTATTTTCCCTTGTTCCCTCCCTTGCCTTGAAGCGCTTTGAAACACCTTGTGTATTGGCGCTATATAAATAAACTGTCATTTCATATGAAGCATCTCTAAAGAGTATCTACTTGCTTTGCCTTGATTCTGAGAAAGTATTTTGAAGTGTTTTATTTTGTTGCTCATTGCCCCTTTTTAAAGAATGCTTATTAAAAACTGACTGTTAAATAAATAATTATTTTACTAGAAAACAGTGCGAGTGTTATTTGGATACTTGTATTTGTGGATTTCGATGCTACAGCTCACATTTACCCCTCAAGATAAGTCTGGCTGCTCAGTGTCACTACCAACATGTGTAGTACAGACCTATACCAATAGGTGGGTTAAGCAATGCCAAGGGTGGTGTAGCCTCCCACAGGGTTATCACTCCAATGCTTGCCTAAGAGAGATCACTACAATATACATGAATTTAAAACAACAATCCATACGAATTACATTTTACCTGCCTGTTTGAATCTCGCAAGTCCACAAAGGCGTTCACTTTCATAACAATCTTCATATAAATATGGACAATCTTAAGAGACGCAAGGCATAATTTATATTTCTACTCCGTGTTAATTAGTGAATGCCTGGAATACATTTATAGAGCTCATCTGCTTTGAAATCTGTCTTAAATACAATTGAGCATTTTGGGGTGGCCAAAAAGTCATCTGGCCTGACTCTACCATGTCATTTCTTTTATCCCTGGCCCCAACTGGACAGGAGGCCTTGTAGCTTACTTGGCATGCCTTTCAGTGACAATTGAAACTTACAATTTCGATTCTGTTCTTTCATTTCATCCCCTCTATTCAAATTAAATCTATATAACTTTAATTGGCGTAATACACAATGTCTTATAAACAATCTTTAGTCTTATTCACTGTTGCACACAAATAAACACAGTCACAATAAATGCATTTTTCTCTGCTGAAAGCTACACTCCAAATGTGTAATATCTTATGTTTTATATTTTGGGCTCAGGAACTTGCACACGCCAGAGAAATGCTTTGCAAAGAAGGCCTGTGTACTCCACAAAGCATATTCATGTTGGGCATTGATGGAAATGTATTTCTGATGCACTTTCTGTGGATTATTGTATTCCTTGGAAATGAATATACTCTAAAACAATGCTGTTCTTGTTGAAATCCCAGCTGCATATTTGGTTTTTGCAATGGGTTAAGGGAAATATCTGACTGTACATCTGTACTAAGAAGTCTGGCTCCCTTTTAATGGTAACAATTGGTAGGAGGCAGAAGTACCCAACGAATGTCAGTCGACACATGTCATTTCTCTTGCCAGGAAGGCCTTTCTCATTTTATTTGTTCTAGGCCTCATTTTTAACTATACAATCCCTGCCAGCCTGCCGTACATGCAGGTGCAGTGGCCACTATTGGCGTTTGCTTTTTATTTTTTTTACATGTTGGTCCACCCTCTGTGCTTCCTCATCCCCCATTCTGGGAAGAAACAAATGGTTCTGTTTTGGACTTGGAAAGATAAACTTGGCTTACCCCTCCCCATCCCTCTTCCTTCGCTTTAGACCCATTTTTTTTTATTTAACCGAAACACTGCCCCGTCATCAGGTTTGCACCACGCATTCCATGCACCTAATCTAGAAGTGTGTGCACCCTAGCTTGGGAGATGGAGAGGACTGCTCATCAATGGGCCACGCCCTATCCCAATGTCAGGCGAACACTCCTTACTGATACTCTAAGTGATTGCGCACCGCACCTACAAGCACTCAGTCTGTTGGCTGAGGCCTGCAGGATTGGAAATCCACTTGCTCTCCTCTCTATCGTCTTGTGGTACATGAAGAATAGATCCTGAGGCAACGGGTTTGAATTAAAAGCTTGCTTAATTAAGTTATATTGTGTTTAAGAATGGAGCACGCAAATAAAATATTTCTTCATGTAATTCCTGGAAATCCTTACCCGCATTTCTTCCTTTAGCAACTTTTAATTTTTATCTAGAGAATCTAGCTCTTTCTCTCGCTCACATTCTCCACACTCCCTACCTCTCCCTACAGGGTTGGCGATGGAGACATTATTGTTGTAGTGCGCACACCCAAAGAATTTGCCATTTATGGTCTCACTGCAACCATGCTGTAACTCAACCCAGCGCTTTAAATGGAAAAAAAGAAGTGCATGTACTCGCCAAGCTACAAAAACGGACAATCTGGCGCAGCGCTTTAGGTGCCGGCTGTTTCGGAGCATCACTTTCGGCACAGGTCCCTTTTAGGCACACCTTGTTCCTGTTTGCATGCAATGCCCAGTGAGATTAAATTCTGTGACAAGGAGCACACACTTTGGTAAAGCAGTGTATCTGAGATCCTTTCACACAAACTTCCAGTTTGTTGTTATGCATTGTTAAGAATGTTTGAATATCTAAATTAAGTCACTTTCGCTTATCAAACTACCAATAATCATAGCTGTAAACTAAACTTTAGAAAGGGAGTTTTATTATTGCTCGCCTCCATTGCCTAATAAGAAATTCAGTAAGTAGCTGGAGCTGTGTGCGGGTTTTCAGTCAAAAACACTCCATCACAACTCCAATTACTTAAACATTTACATATTCGAATAGACGCTGCTATTAACAACGAAACCTCTTCAAAAAGTAATTGCCCAGGCTTTCCAAATCAATCTCTGCTCCATTAAAGGACACCTAGTGTAACAGGTTAATCCCACTTAGCGAAACGGAGCTCACGCCTGGTCTGTTGAGAACTGTTAGGCAGAAACCCTCTGGGACCACTGCAAAAGATTTAAGACCACAGGTGTTTGGCAGTAAACCCACTTGGTAGCAGTCTGTACCACACAGATTCACTTGGTAGCGGTGGCTGAGCAGTCAGACTTCCCTCAAGAAGAGTTAGGCAGTATACAGAGTATTCACAATAGGTCAAAAGAACACAGTAGAACAAGTAAACACTGACCAGGGCTTGGTGTAAAAGAGATATAATTATTTATTTAAAACCACATCTAGAAAAACACACAGGCACTAATAGTAAGCAATTCAAAAAGACGGTCACTAAAAGATATGCACTCCCTTAGAAGAATATTAGACAAGTCTTAAGTAAAGCCCCACTTATTTTCAGACAGCGGTGAGCGCTTAACGCTCTAATAATTCGTTTTAAAAGGGAGAGAAAAGCAGAGAATAAATTGAAACCGGTCCCAACACTTTTACAAGAACACAAGAGAGGAAGGCAAAGTAAAACCGTAAAACCGTGAAGTTAGAGATCAATAGGCTGGATCCACTTTAAGAGGATCAAACAAAATGTGTCCAAGGTCACACGGTTGCAGTGCACAAAAGTCTTGAAACGGTTCAAAAAGGAGTTGGACCAAAGAAAGGAACCAGTTAGAAGGTCAAGGCGGCCAGCCCAGTCCAGAAGGTTAAGGGATTATTATTACCTTGTAGCAATCTTTAGAAAGGGAGGCCTGGCGGACACGGTACCTTAAAGTGGTGAGAATACTCCAGCGGGGGCAGTTGTTCCTGGCAGCGGGTGCAAGTTGGTGCTTCGTCCGGGGGAAGAGGGGAATCTCGTCGGGGAGGAAGACAGGAGTCCGTTGCACTGCCAGGGAAGAAACCAGCCGCAGAGTTTCTCCGGTAAAAGGAGCGGTCCTTTGATTCGCGGTCCAGTGGTAAGTGGCTATCCGGTTGCCGGGGTGCTTGGCACGGGCAATTCGACCACAAGCCGGTCTGGGGTGCGAAGAGAAGAAGGTAAACTGATTGTGCCCACCAGTCAGGGGAAGAAGCCTCTGCAGCCGGGAGATCTTCTCTGTCGTCGGGAAGTGGTGAGTCGGTTCCGCAGGGCTCCACCGGTGGTGTCGTCGTGGTAGGTCAGCTCAGCTTCTCCCTCGTCGGATTCTCAGGTCCTGTGGCGACTTCTGAAGTTCCAGTCCCCAAAGCCCTGCTTTTAGGCAGCATACCCCCATTCACTCAGCCTAGCTGTCAATCAAACATGCTAAGTGGTGAGCCGGCCGGCTCACCACTTGGGCCAATCACACAAGAGTGCGACCTGAGTTACCAAGGTAACTCAGTCCAGGGTGCCTAAACCCCCTCCCGCACCCCCTGTGGTACCCAGACAGAGTGGCACCACTTTTGGAGGCTTCTGTGGGGAAGCCCGCCAAAACGTGGGACAAAGGGCTCGACTTGGGTTGGAGTCACAGAAGAGAACACAGACGCCATTTTAGAAAAGAGTCCAGGCAGAAAATACCAATCGGCGAATTAATATTAATTAAATAAACCGGCGGTATGTTCGAGGCTATGAGAATTAAATAATTAAAGTTGGTAGCCTCGAACAGTGGGAAAATCCCATAGGGATATATTCGCGGTCGAATATAAAAAGTAGTATTCACTGCCACCAGCCAAAACTCGATCAGGGGGGACGGAGACGTGCCCCCTCGACTAACAGACCCCGGGGCAATCAAATTGCCCCCACCAGTACATCCACAATATGATGGTTTGTACTGGTTTCTGTTCATAATTTGGGAAGCCAATGGTGACTTTACATGCCCTGGGAGACGGTAGTCAGTCCCAGGGTATGGAGTCTATGGTGGGGTGTCACTATGACACCCCTGTGTCACTGCACGGAGGGTGCTGTGTAACACACATAGTAAAAACACATGAGACCCTATGGAGTAAAGGACGCCATAGCCCACAAAACACATTAACAGTCAAAGGAACACCATAAATCATGTCCAAGAGTGGGAGAAAAAGAGTCTCACTCTTGGCAGGAGAAAAAAACAAACTCCAGAAATCCAGCAAAGCTGCTGGGGGACTCGCTAGGTTAGGAAATTCTGCCTAAAGAGAGAATTCTCCCTAACACGAACATTTGCCTCTTTCTTTTGTTCTGCAGGGTGGGCGGTGAAGGAGACATTTTGGTCACTGGAGTGTTGGAGAGAGGATGAGGAGCAGGAGGAGGGAGAGGGTGCTTCTTTCCCCAGCAAAACCTTTCAGGAGCTTAGTCCTTAAAATTGAAATAAAGTGACATGAAAATCTTTTGTTGTCACATCGCCACATACAAGAGTACCAGTGCTCTCTTTCAGGCGTTGCGAAGTGCAGGTACTGAAGTGCAAAAGAATTGTAAGTGCAGGTACTAGGACCGGGTAAGCCCGGCCCATTTATAGCCAACTTTCTTTGTTTGTTTTTAAAATTGTATTTCGTTTTGGGTTTTCACATAATAAGAATGTACAGTTGTAATACACATCAACAAGACATCCCCCCACCCAACCAGGTAACAGAGTCTTCTCTAACTCGCAATGAACATTAACCAACAAAACCTTTGGTTGTCGAACATGGGATAGAAGAAATACAATGATGATTTGCACTCCTGTCCATGGCCGCCTGCTGCGCCTTACATACTCCTCAGGCCTTAGTCCAGTGTATGGGTGCGTAGCACTTCCTCATTACATCCTATGGGCACAACACACGCCCCCATTTCTCTGTCCTTGTGTGGAACACCACTTTACTTCAGTTATTCAAATATTTAATCATAAAATCACTCCACATGGTCTCATGAGATGCTGCCCTCCCATGAAGTGCCGCAGTGATCCTTTTCATGGTACATATATTCAGTGCCACATTGACCAAGTCCCTCTTAAATGGGGTCTGGGCATTTTTTCATTTTATAACCAGGCAGGCCCGTGCCGCAAGTAGCAAGGGTGCTACCAACCCCCTGATCTTGCCCAGATCCCCGTCAATTTCCTCCATCCCAAACAGGGTCAGAAATGGCGTTTTAGATCGCTGAACACAGACAGTCTCTTTTATCCAACCCAACACTTCATCCCAGTACATCTGGACCGTGGGCAACCCCACCACATACAGTAATCAGCCCTTTTGCCGCACGGGCGCCAGCACTCCGGACTCACATTCTGAAACCTTTTAGAAAGCCTGACAGGTTTATATTGCCACCTATGTACGAGCTTGATGGCATGCAGCTTGTATTGACTGGAAATTGATATCCGAGAGGCCCCTCTACACAGTTTCAGCCACAACTCTGGGTCTATTTCCCTTTCCAAGTCAACTTCCCATTTCCATCCCAGTTTTTCGGTTGACCGCTTCCCTGCCGTCACCAGTTCTCTGTACATGTCTAAGATCAGACCCTTCATTTCCGATCTATTATCTAAACGATGTTCAAAGGGATTAAAGTCCCTCTGTACCTTGTCTCTCTCTATTTTCCACATGTGAGCATCCCTTTCAACTGAAGATACGAGAAGACCGAACGTGTAGCCAAACCCAGCACCTCCTCCAGCTCACCTATAGTGACAAAGGTACCGTTTCTCCATAATTGACCCACTTTTTCGAGACCTGCTTCAAACCAAGCCTGAAATCTCTCTGGATTTGGGATTGAATCCCATATTTCTGGCACCCACAAATGGCTCAAAGGGGAGGGCCAAGTCGTCACCTCTTGCATTCGCGTGCCCTGTCTCCATAACTCCCATATTGTGCCCAGGATAGGGTGATCGCGGATTCTGCGGGGAAGCCTACCCCAAGGCACCCACAGCCATTCTCCAACCATGGCGGGGGACAACAGGAAATTGTCTAGACCCACCCATTGGTATTCGCTCTGCATGCTGTGAGGCTCTGTAGTATAATTCAATATTGGGGAGCCCCACTACACCGCCATCCACCCCCCCCTGTCTTTTTGTAAGGTAAGGAGCTCAAAGTATATTCCTGGCTTCTTCCCCAGCCACAGGAATTTTACCACAGAGGCTTTAACTTCCTGGAAAAATGCCACAGGGACACTAAAAGAGAGCATTTGGAACGCATAGAGGTACCTCGATAAGCACACCATCTTAAGGGCATTGAGGCGTCCGAGCCACCTTCTTTCAAGATCTGTCAGAAACCCTGAGAGCAGCATGTTAAATGATATTTGTACCGCACATTATCACCACCAGAGTGGTCCCCTGGCGCTCTGTCGGCTCTGAAAAAGTGAAAGGGGTGTGAGTTAGTGGGAATAAGCTGGAAAAGTGCAAGAGAGCAGTGATGTGCTGTTGGCAGCCTCAGCCCAGTTGGTCTGTTGGCTGGGCTTAGGGTGTTTTACGGTCAGTAGTTGTGTGCTATTGTGCAAGGCTGTGTGGTTTGTTTTGTTGTTGCAGTGTAGTGGCGTTTTTGTGGATTGTTGTGTTGTAGGCTTGTGGTTGTTTGGTTAGAGTTTGATAGGTGTATGCAGAGGGGTGAAATTGTTAGTGGATCGGTTAATTGGCATTGCTGTCCTTGCAATTATGTCTAGGTGTGATGCTTGCCATCATTCACTATTCCATCTGAGTGCGGCACTTGCTAATCTTCAATATCCTATCTAGATGTCAGGCAGGCTAGTGATCACGATTCCATGTAGGTGTGGCACTTGGTACCATTCATAGTTTCATTTAAGTGCGGGGCATGCTAACATTCACATTTCTATCTAGATGCGACGCAGGCTAAAGTTCAGAATTCCATCGAAGTATGGCACATGCTAAAATTCACAATCCTATCTAGGTTTGGCACAGGTCAATCTTCATAGTTCTCTTTAGGTGTGGCATTAGATAACAATGGCAAGTAAGTTAGTGTGTAATGCAATGCATCATTTACAGTCCAGCCATGAATAGATTTAGGCTGGTGGTCACAAATGTTTCATTACGATATGGAAAGGTAAGGTAGAGTGGTGGGGGCTTTCTGGAGTAGAGCAATTTCTCTACACCCCACCCATGCCACACTTACAGTTTTTGTTGGTGGCTGTTGCTTGCTGGCTTCATTGGTTTCCCCGCTGACACCTGGGGTATTGGCACGGGGTAGTTCACCTGAAATGGGTCTGCCAGGTCCCTTGTGAGGTAAACTCCCAAATATCTCAATATGCCCAGTCTAACCAGCAGTCCGAGGAGTGAACCTTTCTATAGGTCCGTCCCTGTTCCTGTCCAGTGTGAAGTGGATCGATTTTGATCTGTTGATTTGAAACCCTGAGAGATCTCGATACTCTTCAATCCTATTACCGTGGGAGCGGATGTTAGGGGGTTCCTCATGTGTAGGAGCATGTCATCCGCATATAATGCAAACTTGTATTCCACTCCCTCTCCAAGCCCCCACGCCCCTGAGTCCCTCTACCCCTGGTTTATCCCCAATTCTCTGTGCTAGCGGTTCTAGAGAGAGCGCAAACAAAATCAGGGAGTGGCGGCAGCCTTGCCTCGTACCCCTACTCCAAGAAAACAATCGGGAAAAGCCTCAATTGACCACCACGCAAGCCTGGAGGGACCTGTAGACTGCCATGATGCCTCGGCGAAACCTTGGACCCAGACCCACTTTGCCCAACACCTCCCTGAGGAAGCCCCACTCCACCCTATCAAAGGCTTTTTCCACGTTTATTGAGAAAAGAACGTGGTCCGCCCCCCTGTGCTTCATGGATCAGATGCAAGGTCTTCCGTAATGTGTCCGCCCCCCTGGCATCCCCTTATAAAGCCCACTTGGTCACAGTGGATCACTTGGGGCATGTGCATCTCTAGTCTTGCCACCAGAACCTGTGTGTATATTTTGGCATCGATATTCAAAAGAGAGATGGGATGGTAAGACCCACATCTTTGGGGGTCCTGCCCTCCTTGGGGATAAACGTGATCATTGCTCTTGAGAAAGTTTCCGGGTTTCCCCCGTCTCCAGGATATCATTGAACAATTCTACCATAAATGGAATAAGGGGGGGGGGGTAGAAAGGACTTATAGACTTATAAAAGCCAGCCGGTGCCTTCCCTGTGAGAATCCCTGCCACTGCCCTTGTTTATTTCGTCAGCCATTATTGGAGATTAAAGTGCCCTGGCATCCTCGTGGGAGAGTCTAGGCATCCAAAAGTACTGTGTTCCTAGGATAGTTGGATCGGCGCCCGTTTTATAAAGGTCTTCATAGAATGCTGCAAACGCCACTCAGATCTCCCCACCCCCTCGATCGTCAGTTTTCCCCACCCCCTCTATGGCCGTAACCCACCTGCCGGCTCGCTCTCGCCCAAGTCTCGCAGCTAGCAATGCATCAGCCTTGTCTCCCTTTTAACAATAAATAAAAGTGCGGCCAGCAGATGTCAAGTGCTGGTCGGGGCTGTAGGGATACAGAACAGTCCGCAAGTGCAAGCTTTGCAGGGGGGGGCAGTGAAGGTGTAGAGCCGACGGGGAGGGTCCTGGGCCTGAGATCAGAGGGTTGCCAGGTAACCAGTGCAGTTACAGATTCAGCCAGAAGATCAGCAGGGAAGAGGAGGCGAGAAAGCAGAAGCAAATAGGGAGGTCTTGAGGTGCTTCCGGAACCTGAGATGGTTCTCCTCAGGTTTCAGAATCCCAGGAGAGTGTTCCAGACAGAGACCCCAGCAGAAGAATGATATCTACCACCAACTCACTACTGGGAGAAGCGTCTGACCCTGAAGGAGTTGGAGGTGGATGAGCATAGAGCTCGAGAGGGAAGATATTTAGGTAGAGCGAGTTGAAGGTATTGAGGTCCCAGACCCCAGAAGGCCTTGTGGACAATGCAGAGGGTTTTGAACTTGATCCTCGCCGCCACTGGGAGCCAGTGCATAGATTTCAGTCCTAGAGCGATACGATCCCTGGGCTTGAGGCCAAGGACAAGTCTTGCAGTCCTGTTTTAGATGATTTGCAGTAGAGGCAGGGAGATTGAGAAAGAGGCTGTTGCAGTAGTCCAGCCTAGAGAGAACCAGAGCTCTGAAGACGGTTAACTTCTGGGGGATGGAGAGGAAAGGAAAAATACCTTTTGAGGAGGTGCATCTGGTAGTGTGACTTTTTAGAGATGTCAGATGTGAGGAGAGAAGTAAAGTGTGGAGTCGAAGATAACACTGAGATTTTTAGCCTCATAGGGGGGAGCAGGAAGAGGGCCAAGGGAGGCTGGCCAGAGAGTGACCGGAAAGGAGGGAGCATGTGTGCCGATGAGGAGAATCTCAGTCTTACTGGCATTAATGCAGAGATCATTGGTGGCACACCACTCCTGGATAATGGACAGACAGTCCGAGATGAGAGAAGGAGAAGAGGTGGTGTAAGGGAGCCTGAAAATGAGTTGTCATCTGCATGGCACTGAAAGTTGTGGCAGAGAGCGGTAATGCAGTGGGCAAGAAGTTCCAGGTATTGGTTGAACAGCCAGGAAGAGAGGTTAGACCCCTGGGGAACACCACAGGTAGAGATAGTGATAAAGGAGAGGAAGGACCCACTTTGGACCTGGGAGCGGTCGATCGGTTAGGAAGGTCAGCCCAGTCAGGGCCTAATCGGTGATGGCCAGGTTATCACAGAGAGGGTTGAGCAGGATGGCATGGTTGACCATGTCAAAGGCAGAAGAGGGAGATCAAGTAAGATGAGGACACAAGGAGGTGGCAGGCGACAGGCATTGGCTGATTCAGGGTCCAAGGAGGAGACGGATACCGGGATCCAGGAAATGCAGGAAGTTGAAAACATCACCTATTGCAGACACCTGACCCAGGCTGTACAGAATTCTTGACTAGGATACGGGACCAGGGGATCCCAAGGCAGGACTACTTTGGGTGATGTATGATTAAGCAAGAGGGTAAAGGTGGTGTGGTATAGGAGATATTGGCAGGGGAGAGGGGGGAGCTTGCAGGTTACGAGGTTTGATGTGCACAGGACCGGAGGGGAGCTGGTTCCAACTGGTGGTTCAATCTTTCTCTGATGTGGACTGGGGGATTCGGGTTCCAGGGAGGATAAATGATGGGGTGAGGAGGTCTACTCAAAGTGGTATTTACCGGTTGGCGCGGAGTTATGGCTCAGAGGAGAGGGAAGATGAGTTGGCTGCTGTTGTACTAGGAAACCAGGGAGAAGGCCTCCTGAGGGCGGGAGACGCTGAACGTAAAAGGATGAGCGTGCCCACAAAACGATCACTGGTGGCCATGGAATTTTGTAGAGCCGGTTTTGATGTGCTGTTCCTACAGGAGACTAAATACTCTAGAGGTGAAGAACAGAGGGTACACGGCAGGGCACTGGGACTGGAATATTGGGGATCAGGGCCTCTGGCGGGGGTTGGCATCTTTATTGCAAAAGGGCTAAGGATGGAGGTCACAAAGGTCTTGGCTGATGAAGCGGGACGGACCCTTCTGATTTCAGGGAACATAACCATGGTGGGGTTTACATTTTCGAAAATCTACTGCCCAGGTCATGGGCAACAGAGGTTTCTGATGAAAACCATCCCAAAGATGATGCTAGATTCTACGGGCCACATAATTCTGGGAGGTGACTTCAATTTATGGGCCGATTCAAGGGCAGACAGACTGACCCGGGAGGGAGGGAGAGACAGATGGGTGGATGGATGGATGGATGGGTGGGTGGATGGGTGGATGGATGGGTGGATGGATGGAGTGCCTAGGCCTGTGTACGGGGACGTCTTGGGAATGTTGGAGGTCTATGGGCTGTGGGACGTATGGATACAACTACACCCAGAGGAACAGGGGTATACCTTTTATTCGGCCCCATATGGCACTTTTTCCAGAATTGACTGCCTACACATCAAGGGGCCTGTGGGCGGAAGTTCTGAGCTCCGAGATCTCCCCTATCCCGTGGTCGAGCCACGATTTGGTTATGGTAGACCTGAATTTGCAAGGGATGGTATCCAGGGGGGGGTCTAAATGGCGGTGTAAAGACCTGGTGTTCCATGAGGGAACTGTCCAAAGAGATTGTTGAATATTTCAGAACAAATAATATAGGGGAGGTCTCAAGGAGAGCAGTGTGGGAAGCAGGGAAGGAGACATGGCGGGGGATCCTGTTCAGGGAAGGGGCTCGGAAAGAACAGGAATTAATTGAAAACAAGTTAAGGATCGAGATCGCCCAGTTAGACAGGAGTGCAAGGGACGCCGCTGAGGGGAAGGTGGAAATGATCTTGGAGGCAAGAAAGAAAAGGGAAGAATTGCCACTCCTTGAGGAAGGCCAAATAATTAGGAAACTGCAATTCCTGAAACAAACGTTCTATCTTTATTCACCTTACTCTTACCCTATGTACTACACTGTCGCTTCCACTTTCCCGCTACACTTCTCCCCTCTCCCCTGCACTAGCGCGATATCAATGTCACCTGGCCTAGTAGGATCGTTGTCTGTCTCGTTGTGCCTTGAAACACTTGTGTATAGGCGCGTTATAAATGCCAAATCATATAATTTTCCCCTGATTCTCGGAGGTGCCAGCTTCATCAAAAAATTCTCCAGTGACTTTCCGAATGTCGTCATCAACCTGTATTTTCGGCCATCCACTTCAAAAGAGATGGAGAACGGGAAACCCCACCTATACCTTACTCCTTTTTCATTTAGCCATTTGGTCAGGGGGGAGCACATCCTCTGCTTAATTAAGGTCAGTGAGGACAGGTCCTGAAAAATCGTCACTCTAGATGAGCCATATGTGACTGGGCCTTTCAATCTTGGTTTTTCCAGGATTTTCACTTTGTTGGCATACTTACAGTGAATTCTTTAGAGCTTTGCTTCATCAGTGGTGTCGTCCTCAAAAAACAGTTTGGTCACCTCATGTAATGCTCTCCTCAGATCGAACCCCTCCTCCCCCCTCACGATCCAGAATACCAAAGATTCTGGAGTTGTTAAACCTCTCCCGGTTTTCCAAGTCATCCATCTTCATTCTAACCTCCTCCTCTCGTCTTTCCATTTCAGTAATCCGCATGTCCATTCGCCTCTCTTGGGTGTCTAGAGAGGATTGATTGCCTTTCCTCCATCTTGTATAGCTGTTGAGTGATCCTATCTACTCTGCTCCCAATGTCTGCTCTCATATTTCGTATTTCCTCCATTAGATTGGCGACATCCTTCTTGGTTGCTGCAGATTCCTTTGGTGCTGTGGCCGTACTGGAATGTGCTGTGTCTCGGTCTTCCAGACTACTCGACGTGTTCTTGTAGGCAGCCAACTTCTGCCTAGCTGCCATGAGCCTCACCCAGTTGTCCCCTAACGGTCTTCCCTGGGGTGCACCCGTCTGTGGACAGCAAGTGCTGGCTGTTGGCACCCTCTTCTAGGCTCCCACTACAGAGTGCCTTGAGGTCGGGAGATGTCCCTTCTATCTGTGGTCCGGTAGGTGGGGCACACGCCCCAAAATCGGGGCCCCCACACCTCCCGAGATGGCCTTGGATTCCCTCCCTCCTCACCAGAGGGTTGGGGAGTTCCTCACCACTGTCGGGTGGCTCCTGACCCCCACCAGAGGTTATCTTCTTCCTATGTCTTCCTCCTGGAGTACTGAGAGCCCACTATATGCAGGCAGGGTGCGAGTACAGACCCCGGAGCTCAGGTGTGTTTCACGGTCACTTTCTCTCCTTCCGACCTCAATGACCCTTTGGCAGTTTGCTCTGGGCACTCCCTTAAATCCTGACTCTCCCCGATCATCCCTACCACCCTTGGCGGTAGTCTGTTCTTCAGGTGGTCCGCAGTCAACTGGGGGATGGCCTTACACCCTTACTTAATCCCATGAGAATATTCCAATTAACGCTGTGCCACATGAGCTGATATTCGATATGTCTCTCCGCACCTGTAGGCCGGCCTAGCGCAAATGTCCATAAGGTCTGTGACAACTTCCTCAGCCCCCGGGACCTCGTGGTCTGCTCGAGGGTGCGGCCTGATACCCTTCGCCAAGGGGGCCCTTTCCTCCGACTAGCTTCACCTGCTGTGGTCGAGGTGGCTCCTCCCTGCCTCTGTTCCTTTCCCTCATAGTTTTCGGAGAGGGGGCGGGGGGGTCACCTTTTAAGTGCCTCAAGCTGTGCACCCTTGTATTTTGGCTGAACCAGTGATGCCCCAGCCCTAGGTCACCTGTTTCATTTCAGCAGTGTAAATTATGCCACTCCAGTCCCAACCTGTGCGCCCTGGGCATGGTGATGTACACTGTTTAGGATATGCTGGATGCCTGTGCCAGTAATACAGTGTCTCCACTCCAATCTTTTCCTAATCAGCCCAGTTAACGTGTACCTGAATCCCCCCCACCCCGGGCCCTTCTATGAGCCGTGTAAACTTCTGTTGCCCAGGAGGGGGGCCGTCCCACAATCAGCTTGCGTATCTTCACTGCACTGAGGCCTGCCCACTCTTCTCCTGTACTCCACATTGGGCCCACTTCCTGGAAGTCTATAACGTGCCGGTGGAGGGCTGGTGCGCAAGGGGAGGGAGGCTCCGACCTCCTCCTGTAGTCCAGTGGATCCCTTCCGGTGTCCTGGGCCTCCTTACCTCTGTCGTCCCCCACCGAGACGTTGCTCCTGCGTTCTGTCATCCCTCTGCGGGACACTGGTTCTTTTGTGCCGATGACTGGGAGCTGAGCACTTGAGGATGGAGACGCGGGCGCAAGGTGAGGGAGGCTAAAGCGCAGCTCAACTGAGCTCACACGCTGCTCTGGACCTCTTCTGCGTTGTCCTTCACTGGGACACCGTCACTCTGTTAGTCTGTCCCTCGTCGATGCGCAGCCTCTGCGCTCCGGCCTCAACCCGCCCGGGGGCCTTCCCGGGGCAGTCAGCACTGCGGGATCTTCCGATGTGGTGGGCCGGGTGCCTCTCACCTTGACTTCAGCTTCAGGCAGGCTTTTCCTCGGGGCTGCGAATGCCCGTTCCCTCGTGGGGAGGTTCCTCTTCTCCGCGTCCCTCTTCTGCCTTGTCCAGTACAATCCTTTGCCGGGGGGCCTCTCCCAAACTCAAAATATTTCCAGGATGGTCAGTGGGTTTTACCACCCCGACCCTGCAGTCACTTCTGCATTGGGGGGTCGATTAGCAGGGGCTCAGGACCCAAAATGGCCCGGTGGATAAGGGAGCTCTGGACTCGGGCTGCCATCGCCTGCGCGCCCCCTGGTGGCCTCCTATAACCAACTTTAACTTGCCCACCACACTGCACTGCTCATGAAGAGAAACTGCATGGTGATTGCCCAGCAAAATCAGGTCTTTCCTTTCATTTTTACATTTGTTAAGCTCTATCATTTTTCATTGTCCCTCATAGTATATTTAAATGGACCCTTAACTAGTTTGGGGCACTCTTCCCTTTAGTTTTGGATATTGGTGGTGCTCAAGCGTGGCCTTTAAGATGAAACTATTGCATTTCGGTACAGCAAAGAGGGAGATGGGGTTCTGAAGAGGGATGCACTGCTTGTAGGTGTTTGTAAATGTTTGTCTGAGGTATTTGAAAGCAGTCTTCAGTCGTAAATGGGTTACTGGTGCAATAAACATGTTTTAACTAAGTGTGCCAACAGCCACTTTAAAACAGTACACATGTCCTTGTACTAAAGTCCTGTTTTAAAAGAACCAGTATTGGCAAAGCAAACAGTTTTGGCTTCTGTTTAAGTATTGGGTATTTTCCAGGCACTGCTATCATATGCTCAGATAACCACACCCTTTTCCAGCTGTTATCATTGTATGGCCTGGTGGTACCATTATGGCAGTGCTTGGTAGATGACGCATGCCTATACACATGCCTAAACTGTTTGCTTTGCCAATGCTTATTTTTCATATTTGTTTCTTGGCTTAGTCCAGTAGGAAATGAGTTTACATGCATGCGGTTTGTGTTGCCATATGTGGGGGCGAGGACTGATCTGCAACGTCTTTTTTTTAACAAAAACATTTAACTGAATTTCATCTTTTTGTTATGATAAACATTATGTGCAGTACCTAGTGGCGACTGTGAGTGGGGCAGTGCCCCCGGCTTTGAGTGATTACTGGTCCTGGCCAGTGCCATCTGGCCATTCCCAAACCTCCTGAAATAAAGTGACACCAGAACTGGGCTGCAGACTGGTGAAGTAGTCACATTGAGCTTAATGGCGGCAAATGGGCCACCAAGTGAGTCTATGCACCACAGGTTTCTTGCGGACCATGACTGTGGTTTGTAGGTTGCTTCAGAGTACTAGGCTAGGCCCTGTGAGGAAGCCATGAATGGGATGCAGACAACAGGGACTCATGTTTTGTTTATACATTTCTATGAAATGATAAAGGAGTTAGAAATTGCCTCACTATCCCTAATCTAGGAGGAGTTACCCTACCTCAAGCAAAACGAATGGGCTGGTCCTGTGTCAAGATGTCCAAAGCAAAATTATGTTCTGTGACCTAAATCCTATGCTGGCCCTTCACACTCTAAAACTACACTCAATGTGTAAAGGATATTGTCTTTGATTCTCAAAGTGCACAAATGTTCTCATCCCACCAAAAAGATCCAAGTGGACAATGTTCACAGTTGCAGGGAATGGCTCCCTTCCCCCGATTCCTTTTTCTCCACAAACAAACAGTTCAAACAAACAATAGCCAAGTTATATGTAAGGATAACTCCCTCCTCTTGGTGGGTTTATAGTTCCTGAGGAAATGACTCCCTTCCTCAGGTTTCTCTTCACTTTCAAGGCAGTTCAATATTCTAAAGGCACATTTTTTTTTCTTGAGATTCTGTTTTTGCTGTAATACAATTTGGATGTGGGTCCCAGACTTGCAGGTCACCTAGTATTCTTCCCTGCCAGGCTCTTCCACATTTACAACAATTCACAATCTTAAGGGGATGCATCTTCCTTGAGATTATTTTCTCACTGTAGTTTATCAAACACACTTGGATTTGCCTGGTATACTCTCCTGCCAGCACTTCTTTCCGGTTTCTGCAGAGCCTCCCTGAGCGCATCGCTCACCGGGCCTCCTTTTCGCTCTGTGTAGCTGCTTGGACGTCGGCATTGACGCTGGTACCTTGCTCTGTCCTGATCTGGAGAACTCTATGCTTCTCTTTCCGGCATGGTTTTAAACCATGTCTTACCAATCGAATTTCCCCAGCGACTAGACCGCTGATAGTGGTTCCCATTAGGAGTAATCATCATTGCGCCTAGTCTCTTTTTAGTCTCAGTTGTCATACTGTTCTTTATGTGATGTTGGGGAAGCTGATGTACCTTATTGGGAGTAATCATCACTGCTCCCTCCCTCTTCCTCCTCTCAGATGTTAATAAACTATTATTTATGTCCTATTGGGGAATACTTGAATTAGAATTTGCAAGTGGTTGGGAGAGTGTTGCAATATGTCATCGGGCCAACAAAAAGTGTTGTAAGCTTTAAGACACTCGAGTCCCCTGCACACCTATGTACTGTTTGACAGCCAGTTATACAGATACACATTAATATATGGATGGGGTAGGATATCTTATGAAAGAATTACTAATACACGGGTAGTAGATTCATTGCAAGATTTATATTTCAACAAGAAGAAATTATATAAGCACAATGCCTTCATAAAGGATGTAGCAGGGTGTCAGTTTCTGTACAGCTCAGCACGCTTCTGGCAACTACCCTTTCCTCAGGAACAGAGATACAAACGATCTGTGTAAGTGTTAAAGCGCGACATCAATATTCTGATCAATTCCGGATGATTATACAATCTAAACATCAGATATATTTCATTGATTCCTTATACCCAATTTTTAAACGAATGATAATTTCTGTATTCGTACCTCAAGGTATAGATAACCAGATCTCCACAGTGTGATATGTATACTAGTTACCAGTCACAGTGATTAGAAAAGCTAACGTACATTTTAATCATGCCTATTAAACCAACACCATTGTAAGGAGTTAATTATGGAGATGCACATGCCATCCCTTGTCTGTTACTCGCCTTGGTGTGGCATATGGGATGAGCCCCGGCCATGGTTGCAAAGGGTTGGTGACCTAGCAATCCTCTCGACACAGCCTTAGTGTGACTGCCCGATGTCTGTCAGTCTATCCTTTGATCAAAATCCATGAGTGCCCTAATCGCTTCATATAGTTCAGTGTTCAACCTTTTTATGTTAGAGTGAGTTTTGTTGAAAATGAAATGGGTAACAAGCTAATTGTACATTATGTACTTAGTGATTCAAGCATGCAACTCTTTGATCAGAGAAATATTTGTCAAACATGAAGATCTCTGGTAATTCTTATGGTCTAAGAACCCAGCCCAGTGAAATCCCTCTTCAACCTGTTAAATAACATTCGTGGCACTCGCACCAGAAATAACTCCCCTTCGTCCTCCTAGAGGTCCGTCCTCAGGCTCTGTCATGGACCCTAGAAAACTATCACTTGACCTCTCCCTCACGACAGGAAACAAGTCGGAATTCCTCAGTCAAAGCCCTACATACCCTCCCATTCCCCCCTTACCCTCATCTCTGTATCCACATACACTTCACACCTCAGAATAGGGTCTCCACTTCTCACCCCAACATACAATCCCACCATTATTAACCACTACACCTGTCCAATTACAATAGTCAAGGCGAGAGAGGACGACGACTCTGGCAACCTCACGTTTTTGTGCCATTTCTAAGTAGGGGACACTGCTCCTAAGGATGTGGAGCTGGTTGAACGCTTTTTTTAGGCTAGCCGTATCTGGGATTGTAGTGAGCGGTGAGCGTGGAAAATGATACCTAGATTATTTACTGGGTCTAGCGGAGTGAGTGATGCACCCATTAGGGATGGCCATTTGAACGATAGCGTTGCTGGGATGGGGATCCCAAAGAAGAGATCCTCTGTTTTCAATGTGTTAAGGGAACAATGATAATCTGTGGTCCAACTGGAGCATATGGAGCATTCTGAATGCCATGGCAGAGTTCGTTTTTATGCTGATTATCAGGTTCAATTTCAATAATACTTGAGAATCCTCCTTTTATAATTGGAAAGATTTTGAGCCGAGTTAGATATTCTTACTGGGGGTTAAATGTAAATATTAAATAGTCGTTGGGTTAAAAGGGAGCCCTGGCGACACCACACCTTAAATGGAAAATGCTTTAGTCGAGTGCTTCCATTGTTTAACCCTCCATGTGCAATCGTCAAGGTGGTTGGTAATCCACTTTAAGGTGGTACCACCTACACACAGCAGAACTTGATTTATTTTTTTGGTCTGAAAGATTGTAGGCATTGATCGATTGTTGTGAAGTGCTTTTAGAATTTCTTCTTTCTTGAAAGAGACTTGTTTCTGTACTCCTGTTTGTATGAAAACACATTGGTTTTCCTGAAGTAGGAGGCTCTCTTCCCCGATGCGGGCCAGTTATTGTTTCCAGGATTTTAGCAATGATAGGAATGTTAGAAATAGGTCTGTAGTTTTTGAATATCTCTGGGTCTGCACTCAATATTTTTTGCTGGGGTGTAATGGTGATGGCCTTAAAAGGAATCAACATGCTGCCTGATGTTAGGGATGTATTACAAAATTAGGTCAGTGGTTCTGCCACGTTAGCGATTGTTTCCTTGATCAGGGCGACTGGTCATGGGTCAGATTCTTCAGCTGAGTCATTTTGTTTCTTAGCAATATTAATAGGCTCTTTAGTGGGTGTTGAATTCCACCAGTTTAAACGGATGGCCTGGGTTTAGGTTGCTGCTCTATCTGATCATTTCTGGTGTACAATATTGTCTCAACTTTTTTCAATGTTATCCTGAAACGCCCTAGCATGAGGGTTGGCCACACCCCCTTTGGGTTTGGGTTGACTTCTACTTTGTTGTGGTTGGGTCAGCTCATTCTAAATTTCTTTAGATTTACATTGTGCAGAAGAGATTGTTTTTGATATTCGTTTTTTCTAAATTGGTCCTATTGTAGACCTTCCTATGCATTGTGCATGCCAGTTGGTCATCCAGCGACTTTGATTTCCAGCATTCATGTTCTAGATTGTGGCCCTTTTTAAGGGAGACCATTTTGTCATCAACCCATTTGCGTTTATTTTGGTTATGGTTCTTATTTTCTGTTTCTTTGGCGTAATAATATCCGCCACTGTCTTACAAGGTTCGTTTTTCCAGTAAGAGAGTGGGGGATGTTTCCCTCATTTAAGTCCTCCTTTGGTTAACATTTGTAAGTTTGTCTTTGTTCATTTATTCATTTGTTTGGGGATGTGGTATTTGTGTTAGATTATTCAGGAAATGTTTGTGCATCTCCAATCGATTTAGTATCTGGTGGTTATCTGAACCATGACATGTCCAGGTTTGTGGTCTGTTTAAAGTCTAGCTCAGATGATTAGTTCATATCCATGGCATGCCTAGCGCTAAGTGTGTAGATTGCTAATCCAGGTTTGGAAACCTATGTTATTCATGGTTTGGGTGAATAGTTAATTTGTATGATCTGCTTGGCTGAGTAATAGGTTAGTATCCCCAAGTACAAGGTTTTCTTTTGAGATGGCTTGTATTCCAGACTCCAATCGTTCCTGAGAAATAAGAGGTGGGGTGAGGGGGTTAGAGCCTGGAGGGTAATGCACCCAATAAATGTCATGGAGATGTTGATGTAGCATTTATAGTTTCCAAAACTATGAAAGGGTTGGGAGTGTGCCTACCTGGCATATCCTTAGGCTCACCTGGTAGGTGAAGGCTACTCCTGCTAATCTTTTATTTAATTCTGGTTCATACGTCTATTTTATAAGCAGATGGTATTACAAAGTCAATGACTGTTTGGTAATGTTTTATGAACCATGTTTCTGTAATTCCTAGTAAGTCCACATTGAACTCTTCTCTGCATCAGCAAAATTGTTTGTATTTTTAATAGCCAATCTAAAGTTAACTGTGCCTAATATTAGGGATGTCCTGTGATTTAATTCTTGTGTGGGGAAGACATTGTAGGTTTGTGGGGTTTAGGCTGATAGCTGGAGTAGGGGCTTGCACACTAGGAAAAGCTGGTCTGGAATTTGTATTTGTTTATTATTTATATCCTGCACTGAATCCTAGGGTAATTGGGCACTTCAATCGTGGGTGTCGAAACCGTGTTATACTTTCATAGGTTATGTGCATTCTCCTTGCAGCACCGTTCTGGGGATCTTCCTGGGGTGTTGGCATTGGTTGACTTCGACTTTGTATGGGATAAGGTGCTTTGAAGGTTAAGGGTCGGATGGTGGTTCTTACTGTTCTTGAGTAATTTGATAAGTTTGTGTTCTGTGACAAATCCCAGGTTGTCATTGCTCCCATGGGGGAGGCGCCTTCTCACGAGGCTAGGGTGGTGAAGCTGCTACCAGACAGTCCCACTGGGGGTGATACTCAGCAGGTGGGCCTCATGGGGATGGAAGCTCTCCATGGGGCTAGTGATGATGGCCTTGGAGAACGCAGGATTTACCCCTCCATTACTGTCCTGAATGTCCTTGAAACCCAACTCTGTTCCCTCTGGCACCCCATACCTCAAGTATTTCAGTAGAGTAGAGGACTTCATTAATTATACTGGGATGAGGAATAGTGAGGCTTACCCAGGTAGAATACAAACCATCACTGACACAAAAGATGTGGTGAGGAGGCAAAAGCCCACTGAGGAATCAACATGCACGGTACAGTTTACTAGACGCAGCCCCAATGATAAAAAGCAAGGAAGGCCTACAAAGTTTGTCAAGCCAGTCCAGGAAGAGCAAAGAACCAGACGCCGGTTCCATGGTGAGGGACCTGAAGGAAAGGAGACGCGCTGTCGAGGAGGGACAAGTCTCTACAGGCAGTCCATGCAACAGGGACCTGGCCAGTGCCGGGTAAAGGGGAAACCTGACCGGCGAAGCCCACGGGAGAAGGAGCACAGCCGAGGATGCGAGAGAGCCTAACGCTGCAGAGCCACCCAAGATAGGACGCTGAACATGGCAACAGCACAGACCGCACGCTCTGCTACTAGGATAGACCGGTGCCCGCATTCATGCTGCCCTTGGGTAGAGAAAGGGTTTGCCGGCTACTGGGACATGGAGGGGGCTAAATGGATTGAAAAGGCACTCACTAACATCCTGAGAGACAAAAGGGGATAACGGGAGAATTGTATAGTTTGAAACAGACTTTGCAAAACGTTCTATCTGGAACAGTACCTGGCAGGAGAGTTACACCAGGTCTGTTAAATTGGACATTGGGTGAAACTGCAGCAGAGGTCCCACAGAAATGGGATACCAGGGTCTGGGACCCACACAAAGATGGGGAAGCCCAGCCAGCACAACACACCAGGGTCTGGAAGCCATATGAAAATGGTCGAAGCCCACAAGTGAGGTACACAGCGGTTGAATGCCCACATAAGTGCAAAGAGACCCATAATGAATGTGTTGGGCCCAAAATAAGTCTGGCAGATGTCAAGAGAATATTGAGGGGTCAAGGACCCACTGAAAGGAAAAACAAATGGCAGAACAAGTTGGTGAAATCCAAAACCGGCCCGAGGGATCTCAGGCCCCGGTAGAAAATAAAGAGGCTGAAACCAGAACAAGGGGTCAGGGAACCCACACTTTTTTGGAACTCCTAGGTTTTATAAACAATTCTGGCAGTGTAATGAACAGACTTGATGTCACGTTGGTGATCTGGGGATATTTGGAACAGGAGGTCCACAATCAAGCCTTGCAGGATAGTGAAACAGACTTGACGCTGCACCAGTGACCTGGAGATATTAGGACATTGAGTTTTTGTGAATGTCTACAGTCTGGTCTGGCAGGGTAGTGTCCCAAACTTGACGCTATACTGGTGAGCCGGGAAAACAATTCACCCAAGTCTCGGGACATGTGTATTGTGGTCCACAGTGCAAGTCTGGCAAAATTGTAAAACAGACTGGGCACTACACTGGTGAACTGGAAGAATAGGGAACGGGACTTCCAACCCCTCGTATCCCAAGTCTTCCCCCACCCCTATTGTGTTTGGGAACTGTTTGTTGTAAGAAGAGTCTGTAGTTCAGTCTGGCAGGACAGTAAAGCCAGGCTTGATATTTAATTGGTGAAAGAAGAGGGAAGACCATTCTCCATTGAATCCGGTTGTGTTTTTTGATCAAGAGCTTTTAAATTGAAGATTTTCTTATCAAGAAGTTAACATTTGGCGCAATGGTGCTGTATCCAGAACGAGAGGGACCACCTTCTGGATCAAAAAGCCACCCAGTTGCCCTTAGTTAATCTATTGTGTAAAGGATGGACATAGGTTTGGCCACAGGACGGTGGACATTTTACTTTACGGACGTCCTGACAGAGTCCTTAGTATTTTTGAGGTGGGCAACCCCTCATAATAGGGCAACATCGATTTTTCACTTTCTTTTACTTTTATAAATAAGTCTGTGGAGGTATTTGCCAACAAACATACCACCACTGTGTGATGACTTATTTAAGTGCAACTAAGGTTGCATTTATAGCCTGGAACATAATGCTTTCAATATTGTATGTCTTCATGGTCCATTTCTTTTTTGTGAGGACTGGTTGTGCCATATAGTCCCGAGTTTATCAGGGTTTCAGAAAATTAGTTGATAAAGGGTCTTGGGGTCATCTGCCAGCGAAGCAGTTGATTAGTAATGATGAAAATATCAGTGGGCCATTCTTTATTATGGCCCAAATAGCAGTGTCTAGGTCAATGTGGAGGCAGTTCTTTTATTCATTTTTACTTCCAATTTCACAGGTAATTTCAGGTGGAGAGTGGTTCTTAAGATAATTAGTGATTGTCCATTTGAACAAGATGGTTTGGGCGGAGTAAGAGGTGGGGAGGGTGCAAGTGATATTACAGATCCTGAAGCATCAGATTAAGTTTTCAAAAGCAGATCAGTTGAAACCCACAGTAATACATGCCCTTGGGGGAAGATTCACATTTATTTAAAGGGAGTTTTGATGCAGTCTAAACATTCCAGCAATTATACAGTTCCTTCAGGGACAGAAACAATATTTTTAAATGTGAGATGCACTATAGATGCGCAGGCAGTAATACAGGGCCTTTGGGACCAGATCTCCACTTCTACAACTCTCAAACCGAAAAGCTGACCATAGATTCACTCTTACAACACTCGCATTCTGCCAGTCGAGGAGAAACTGACTGGCAATGCAGGTACCCTCTCTTGTCAGAATGGACTACCATTTCTCTTTCCAGATCCCACCGCCCCTCCCTCACTATTCTAGAAACTCCATCAATCTGACAGAGAAAATCAAGTAATTGCTGGATGCTCGACCCATGGAGCCTGTTCCTTGGCTAGAAGCATGCCATGCGTTCTTCTCCAGGTTCTTTATCATAGAGAAGAAAACAACGAAATGTCCAAGACCTCTCTGAATTCATCCTCTTCCTTGCCAAAGCAACATTGAACAATTCTGTGGGCAGAACCATTTTTTCCCCTTCAAGTGTGAAATTGGCTATGTGCAGTAAACCAACGGGATGCTTGTTGTCACATCACTTTCAGGTCACGTCATCCTTTTTTTGTAGATTTTGGTTGAGAACAAACACTACTATAGCAGAGTGCTCCCCTTTGTGAACACTATTAGAGCTGTGTTCAACTTCATCGGTTTCCAGTTGGTCACCAACTGAGGGAACTTTTTTCCAATCCCATTTGGCCGTTACTAGAAGGGCTAAATTTCCTGCAGCATCCGGGTAACTTTTACAAGACAGCGGATGTGTTGGAATCTACTTCACTCTTTGGCATTTTGGGATCAAGCGGCTCCATCCCAGTGGAATCTAGTGACCGTTTATTCTGAGGTTTTATGGCATCAGGCTTGACTATTCAAGCAAGATATTCAAGAGTCCCCTTTGAGGAACTAGAATGCTCTGCAATTATAACAGATGTGTCCCTTGGATGGGGATTGCGACATTGGGTCACTACATGGTTCTGAATGTGTACACACATTTTCTGGAACAAAGTGTTCTTTCTGTTTCTCAAAACTCCCTATTCCTCAATTAGGAGTTGCAGAATTGTGATCTGAACAGACCACACTGCTGTACAGGCAGGCCTTCTCCCTGTAGGAGCAGGCAATTCAGCACCAAATGTTCCCTATTTATGTGCATCTGATTGGGCCACTGAACAATGCAGATTCCTTGAGTCTTCAGTCATATTCCTAATGAATGGTAACTACACTCTCGTTATTCATAAGGTTTTTTAAGACTGGGATTTTCCATTGATGACCTGTTGGTAATGAAGTATAATACAAGAAAAGCTATCCTCTTTATGCATCCAGGTGTACTGGGGGAGGGGGTGGTGAAAGAATTTGATTGGTAGAGAGTTTGTAAGAAAATTCCCCCATTATCAGCACAACTCGTAAATGACCCACGTCATGCTGTTTATATATTGTTTAAAATGTATGTGGTGGCACACTTAACCAACATGTCAGGATATTAAAGTCACAATGTTACTAACATACTCCAATTTGTGGTGTAATGAAACCGAATTTGCAAATAACTGTGAACAATATATAAATCACATGATGTGGATTAGTTGAGTTGCACTGATTATGGAGGAATCTTGACACAAACTCTTTTACCGTAAGGCGTAGGTTGTTAGCCTTCCCCAGTGATAAGCAGCACTCGATACCGATCAGTAGGACTCAAAAGAAGCAGACCAATTACAAATATAGGGGGCGCTGACAAGCACAGCCTAACAACTACCGAATCGTAATAAAGAACTTGTTTGCGGTTTCTTTCTTTTTTCACTTGCCCTGGTAACTACTATACTTTCCCATCTCATCTACTTTATTACTAGTTTCACTCCTATTTATATATTGTAAGTCTTGTTAAATGGTTATTCCTTCTCAAACCTTCTTGCGGCTATGGAATCTTGGAAGGTATGAGTTCAGACCTACTGTGTCAGCCACATTGGATTATTCCCCATCACTCACCTAATATGTTTTAGTAGCCTGTTTCCTGAGGGTTTAACATTTAGGCACCTGGGGAGTATCTCCTTAAAATAGGAAAATGATATGTTTACAATACAGAAATAAACACAATTCTGTTATAGGACATAGGACAATATGGCAGATCCTTATCACTTGCATCTAGATGTACTTTCTTTTGTTTCCAGTTTAGGAGAGTACAGCATCGAAACGGGTCTGGCTGTACATGTTTTTCGGCGACTGGTGCATACTTGAATTCTGATAGTTTAACGTTTCAAAATCTTGTAGCAAAAAGGGAAATTGATTGGTTAATTTGTCTTTATCTACCAGTCATCTCTCACCCTGTATGGGATATGAAAATTGATTTGGAATCATTCGGCCAGAAACATTTAGCCCATGTCTTCAATTGATCTGCAGTTAATTTAATTCAAAACTCCTTTCTTGGTGGGTATTTCTTTGGCTTGCAGAGCCTGGGAATTAACTGCACTTTCTAAATTTCATAAAGATAAAATTGGAACTATTTTTAAACAATGTATTCCTTGTGTTTCACAGTAATCGAGAAACGATTTGGTCACTTTTCTTAATCCTTCTGATGCTGCAGTGTCCTCCAAAATTTGAATGTTAGCAGAGCTCCAAAGCTTTCTCTTGATAAATCATGGACGTTCGTCCAACTAACAATTGTCACTTTAAATGAATAAAATACAGGCAATGAGCAGAAAAATGTATTATTGCCCTATAGATGCTTTCATGTATTGTTGAATGATCTGTTGAAGCGATTTCCAACCAAAAGCTCCTTGCAGCCATTGTGTATCAGCTAAAGCAGCTTCAGTTGTTCAGCAAAATGTTCTTTAGGAAGATGCGGATAAGACAGTGACATGGGTGACATCTCATCCTTTCTTTAATTATTATCCCCAGGATTCTACCAAAAATGTGGGCATACAATTCATCCAGTCAGTTTTAGGACCTCCTTTAAAAAAAATGTAAAAACAAACTTTTCTACACCTTTTTTCTGTAATCGCATGTGTGGAATGCTTAACCTAGGCATGTGGATTAAAGGAGACTGGACATAGTAGTAAGTTACTTGGCTCACCGTATGGACTACTGTGCTCCTAGTCGCCTTTCCTCAATTTCCCCCCTACTCTTATGACTGCTAAGAGTCCTCATGCTGTTCAAAAATCGTATCGAAAAGGCCTAGTAGTTGGTCTCCCTTGTATACGCCCTGACATTTGTTGATATTCTGTCGCACAGGGAAGCTCCTTGTTCCTGACCCTTTCCTGTAATGTCTGCCAAACACATAAATGAAAGGTAGACTGTGGTCTAGGAGTACAGTAGTCCCAACAGTGAATCTTTTGTACGGGTTCTGCTATGTTCATTGCACAATTCAGTGGCATCAACATTCATGCCTTAGTGATATCCTACCATAATAAAATTTCAGACAATTGGAAGCCTGCAAAATAAACGTTGTCAATTAGAATAATGGGTCTCGAAGTGTGACAATTATTGTGCATAATAAACCCACACATTGCAATTAGATCGCCGTTGAAGAGTCTGTCAATTACTGGACATTGCATCTATGAAGTAATGTAATTAATTTGA
Organism: Ambystoma mexicanum; assembly: GCF_040938575.1. Lineage (NCBI taxonomy): Eukaryota > Metazoa > Chordata > Amphibia > Caudata > Ambystomatidae > Ambystoma > Ambystoma mexicanum. Next base: position 1,344,841,843 of record NC_090922.1, read on the forward strand.
CTTTTGTTTAATTAGTGGTTTCCTTTGCCATAAAAAGTAAGCAAAACGGAACTGTAAAGATTGTTTTTTTTTAAATGTCACCACTCCTGCAGAACAAAAAAGGTTTTAAAATGCGAAAAAAAGGCCTTCGATAAAAACCCACTCATGGGCTAGCATAAGAATGAGCTTGAAGGAAGGATATTCATAGTGTCTATACATGCGACTTTTGAGCAGGGCACAAATTGAGGAATCATTTTTTTCAAAGGGCGAACGCCACCCATGTCTCTAAGGAATTGAAAGCCCTACTTTCCACGCCCACTTCTAGGAAACGCAGTGACTTGGACGGGATTCGTTGAGAATAGACACTTTGCCACAAAACCACTCGAAACCTTTATCATGAAGCTGTAAAGTGTCCTAAATGGCAGAACGTCAATGTGCAACATGTTTTATTGCAGATTCTTAACCATAGAAGGTGCAGTGGAGGAATTGTTCTCTGTAGACACTAGCCCAAAACCCCAAAGTTGAGGAAACTCTATGCCCCTGACTGCCATAAGTCTCCTGAACGTTGTAGCTGAGAAACAGCCTTCAGAAAACTGCGGGCCGTTTCGCCATGTCTCAGAAACAGCTGCCGATAAACTACCACGAGCGACAGTGAGGGTCAGAGAGCTTCCTCAACTGCGAGTGGGGGGTTTATTAACATGGCCCTCCGGAACTGGAAGTCCCAAGGGCATAAACTGGGAGGTGGGCTCTGTCGTCGGCCCGGACATGGGCAGCACCTTTTAGGTGCTGGCCCACTTACCATGCGGGTGTTCGGGATGGGCCACTGGGTCCCAGACTTCTGGGTGCCCAAAACAGCAAGGAGGTGACAGGGGCAGGTGACAACAGGTAGTCCCTGCCCCTGACACCCCACATCAAATGCCCTTCGCCCCTCCTCCCCCATCTGGACGGATGCGTAGAGAAGGGGCCGTTGATGCTTCAAAGGGGGGGCTACCTTGCCCTCAGGCCAGTTTTGGCCTATAACTAAGGTGGGCTAGATAGCCCCGAGTCATCTGTTCCCCTGTTTTGGTTGCGACTGGAGCTGCAAGACAGCAATTAAAAAAACGTCCTTCCCTCCCGCTAAATATTGGTAATATTGACGTATAATCTGGGATCAAATAGGACGGGTACTAACGGTAAGATAGAAAAACCCACAAGATAGAACAGGCACCAAACCTAAAAGACACAGGGTCACAGGAACAGGCCAACTAAAGTAGTTCTCATAGAACTCAATAAATCTAAATAATTATATAAATCACAAGGGCAGGTTGCCAACTCTTGGAATTTTGATGAATGACGAAGCCTATGAATGACCCACTAAGGAAGAATAGGCATCAGATAACCTAAAAGGCAAACGCCTCATAAAGCAAATCAATTAAATAACCAAAAAACAAAGGGCAGGATGCCAAACCTGAAGTAAGTTGATGAAAGGCGGAGCTCAAGAATCCACCACTGAGGGTAAGAACTAATAACACCTAACATGGGGCCAAATCCCAAGTGGATCATGGATCATAAGGTATGCCGACACATGCCTCAGAACAAGGAATAAAGGCGCACGACAGGGGAGAAAGGCAAAATGCCTCCTCAGGGCGCAATGGAAGGGCATTCCCAAAAACTCGAATCAATTTTGATGCAAGACAAAGCTCGGGAACCCACCTCTGAGGATAAAAATAATAGTGCCTCACAGGGGGCCATATCCCAAGTGGATCAGAGAGCAAAAGGAATGAATACATCACTGTTGGAAAAGGAAAAACGTCCCCCACAAGGGTTACAAGGAAAGGTCAATCCCCAAAAACTCAAAGCCGGTTGAAGGCAAGCCGAAGCTCCAGAATCCACCTCTGAGGATACAATATTAATAGCGCCTCTCAAGAGGCCACATCACAAGTGGGTCAGAAGAGCTAAAGGAAGGTCCATATGCCTCAAAGCCAGGAAAAGGCACACAACAGTGGGTGAAAGGCATATGCCTCCCCCGGTTTCATGGAAAGAATTACAAAAAAGGAATCAATGCTCTAGCAAAGAAAGTCTGTTTATTGAAAGTAAACTTTGGAAAACAGGAATGCCATTGGCGAAGTAAAGGAGACATCTTTTGGAAGAGGAATGCAGCATGAAGATCAAATTTAAAGACCAAGAAGATGGCGCACACGCTGGGTCCTCAGAACGTCACATGCTTTTTGTATGAAGGGCGGCAGGGATCAGCCTCGAGATGGCCCTACGTGGGAGTAGGGTCCCTGCTAACCTGATCCCTGTTCCCCAAAATATGTTTGTTTTTTAATTGTTTTATGGTTGTTTTTTTTTCACACCATAGCTCATGTACAATAAAGCTTGTGGCCAAAGTTTTTCCACCTCACCTTTTGGTTGGCCTCTTCATTATGGCACTGTCATTACTGTCACCTGTCACACCCTGCATGGCTCCCCCCACACGAAAACACTTCCAGCCTTATAGCGCTGTTGCAGATCTCCGCTCAGCTGCCTGCGTAGAGACAGTGTCAGACGTGTTGTCTGCAGTCGAGCTGCGATGTGCAACGACTTCAGACTGCATTGGATCAATAGCCCAAAGCTCCAACAATGAAACAGTCCAAAGCTATATGTCTCATGCTTTGCATGCATTTCACTGTCAGGTTGACTATTCTGACAGAGGAAATGAGCACCATAGGAAGGGTGCATTGCCTGTTCATAACGACTAGCAATGACATATTTAATACATTGGTCGTCATTCTTATTTTCCTAAAATACACTTAGTTTTTATGCAAAGCCGCCATCATACTATATTCAGGGCACACACAGTTCGAAACCTAGCTCGCTCTAACAGCCCCCGTCCCCAGCCCCGCCCACACAGACAATCTGCTGTGAAGGTAATGGGGGGGCAGGGTGGCGGGGGATGCGGGGTGAGTGCTCATCACCCCTCCCCCCCAGTACACTTTGTCAATTTCCAGCACTGAAAAAGTGCACACCGTGGGCCAGCCAAGTTATAGGAAAATGTTCTCTTGGCAAATGCTTGTTTTATGCCTTTCCTTCAGTTGGAAAAGACAATTTGAATGAGTTGTATATTTCACTATATGTTCACTACCTGTGACATCCATTCCCATTGTGTATGTCAGTCCCTCTTAAAAAAGAAAAAAAAAGTCTTTCTCAGTCCCTCTACTTTTTCTTTTTTATTCTTAGGTCCTGCTTTTGAGTTAACCCCAGCTGCCTTCTATATCAGTATATGCCTTCTCTGTCTGAATGCTTTGGTCTGCATGTGTTGCGCAGCTTTTCTCACTTGTGTTTATGCCTATCGAGCAATGGATGTTTACGCCTATCATGTGATAGGCTTGGTTCACCATTTTGCAAGAATATTGGCAGAGCGGAGACAAGGCAAGTGACTTAGCCTATTAAGGTCTTTTGCTACAGGGCTAATGTAAACTCTGCCAGAGTATTATGTGTACTTCAGCTTTGAATATGCACACTTTGTATTTGAATACTTGTTAATTTATGTTCGACTCTCTTCCAGGTTGAATCGGGTAATACAGGGAAGGTGTTGGCTTCTGATGCCGCTATTTTCCTGAAGCGATCTAGGCTGACTGACCTCATCCTTGGAAAGGTAAGTAGCAGTCATTGGATCCTATTTACACAGTTTGCAGCGCTGGTGTGCATACGGGAATAGGCCTTGAAACAGCCTAGTATTGTGTATTCATATATATTGCACAATTGTCACCTTGCCGTTACACTGGGTATTAGATATTCTTACATGGTGATGCAATGCGAAAATCATAAATTTGACACACGAGTGATGAGCCTGAGGCAATCCAGTCTTATGCACAGCTTTTCTCTGCAGATCTGTGTGGGGTCAGTAGAAGTGATTAGACTTAGTCTTAAAAAGTAAATCTGAAATAAATAAAACTATCTTGCTCCTCTTGACATAGCATAGCTGCGATGGCAGTACTGTGACTAGTGTGCCAAATTCCAATAAAATGGAAAGAGGAAGGAAGTTACAAAAGTGATTATATTCCTCTTGGAAGTGTTTTTGTTCTTTGCCTTTTCAGTATGGTCAGTTCAGTGATTTTTTTTTTTTTTTTCTGATCAACTTTTTTTCTTGTGCTCAATAAGTAGTCATATCAAAGAATCCTAATGTTAAATGTCTACGATGACCCGTTAATAGTCCATCTGGTGCATGTCATTTAATTAGAAGCACTAGAGTGGGTTGGTGTGTGTCCGGTCTACTGTGGGTTGGGAACTATGCTTTGGTTCTCTCTCTTTTTCTCTTTTTCTCTTTTTCTCTCTCTCTCTCTCTTTTTCTCTCTCTCTCTCTCTCTCGAATAGGGGTCCTGTCCACGTCAAGATGTATGTAGTCCAGACTGGTAGAAAACCTCTGCCAATGTGGCATTACAATAGGTCCTCCCACATCAAGTCGGCAAGACGAAAAAAAGGAGCAGGATTTTTTTGCCCTGTTGTCCAGCCTACGCAGGTCCACCTGAAGGAAATGTCACCAGCTCAGATGGTAATCGTGCATTTTCCTGCTCTCCACTTAGCAGCCAAGACCCCCCTTTCATGGAGTTGGAGGGGTCCTGGTCTTGGTGTGACCAGTGGAAGCCCCCACAAAAAACGCTCTGTTTTAGACTAACTCTTGAGTACCCTAGAGCCGTTTGTTTTCTGTCAAGGGTCCATCTGTTCTGTTATATAAATTTAGCATATGGTGCCAGAGGGACTCCAGTCACTGGTGCAGCACCGTCGAGGGTAGGATGCGGCCTTTGGTGAGAGGGGTACACACCATTCAATTACATCATTAGGGTTAAGTTCTCATCACCAGTCTTACTCAGTCATGACTATCATGCCAAGTATTCTCATCAAACTGTCCAGGGAAGCATTCTTCTTTGCATATTTGTTTTTTGGGTACTTGGTCCACGTTTCATGAAGTGTTGCCTCTCTTTATATGTTCCCTTTACTTGGTGGCAACTTGCCAGTGTTCCCATTTCACCCAGCCCTTCATCAACCATACCTTTCATGGACTATGCCAATGTCTTACAACTTGTGCTACTAGTGGCGGCGTTGCTCATGCAACAGTAATAATAGATGTTTTGCTTCTGTGACGAATCCTGAGATGTCACTTCTCCCCGATGGGGAGCCACTTCCCATGAGGCCAGGGAGATGAGGTTGCTACCTGATAGTTCCCCTGGGGGTGGTACTCAGTGGGCGGATCTCATGGGGTGATACTACCCCTCTGGGGATCAGGGGGAACATCCAGCCCAACACCTCCTGACCCTGCCCCTACCATGTATACCCAAACACTATACTCAAACAACCCATGTATATGTGTAGGGCAGTCAGTGTGACATCCACTGAGTCGTGGAAGACTGGGACTACACAGTGGAGACTTGTGTGGGAAAGTATTAGACGAGGAGTAGGTGCGGTGCAGTGAAGAATTCTCTGGGAAACTCAAATGAACATTCTAGTAAATCATGTCCAGTTGTTTCAACAACCAACATAAAAGGGGAAGAAGGACTAAATACCTGTTTAATCAGGCTATCAAGCTGCCCCAGGAGGAACAGAGAGCAAAGGAACTGTTTGGCTCAGGAAGTTAAAGTGCCTGCAGAATGGGCCACCGTCAAGCAGGAAGACTGTCTCTGTGGAGTCTGTCAAAAGACCCTGCAAAGAACCAGCGAGGCAGTAACTCGACCTCAGAGTGGAGCTCGCGATCTGGAAAGGGTAAGTGTACTGCAGGGAGCCAAACACTGCAGAACCACTGTAGCGCAGGAGAAGTCAGCGGTACCCGCGAGACATCTGAGCAAGGACGAAACTGGCCCAGAGACTGGCCAGAGTCCCAGAAGAAGAGCCCAAAAGGTGCAGGAGTGAAAGGCTGCCTGGTTGGGAGAGAAGAGGGTCTTGGCAACTGCAGAGGGGCACCAAGAAGGAAAACCTACAAATCCATTAAGGGGAATCCTGAAAATCCCCACCCAACCAAGGACGAGTCATCCATAATCTTCCTCGTGGGAGTACTTGGCAGGCGGGTAAACAAAGTCTGCCCATCACGAGAAGCAGAGAAATATGGATATGGGACCTGCATGCAAAACCAGGACGACTTGCATATTGTCTTCCTCGGGGCCTGGCTTTGCAGAAGAGTGAGCCAAGTTGTCCTAGAACCAAGTGAAAGATAGGCCAGGGGAAGGAAGTCCTTTACCCTGGTTGTATCGAACTCTGAAAGCCAAGATACCAGGAGAAGGGACTCATTCTCCTGGTAACCAAAGTTATAAAGATTTTATTATAATATGTTATGGCATGTGCGTCTACCAAGGAGAAGTGATTGAACTTTGCCTTTTGTGTTGGAGAACCGTTTTTACCGGAGGAAGGGAGCCATTTCCTGAAGAAGCCAAAACCTGGAAGTGAACTTTTATCCCCAGTTCAGAAGAAGGGAGTAATTCTTCTAGACCAAGAAGGTCTGCTTTATCTCCAGTTTAGTTTTAAGTGTAAGGGACAGAACTAGGATTTTTTTTTTTTAAAACTGTGTTTATTGGTTTTACTGAAATAAAGCAGGTACAATTACATTTAATATTAAACCTTTCCCTCCTCCCACCCCCTCCCTCCCCTCTGGTCGGATGAAATCTTAAAGTCCATTGTTCCGCTTATGCATTGAAGATGTCTGAAACCCTAATATTATGAGGGCACCATTGACCCATAAAGTCTGACTGCAGATATTGCAATATCCCTTCCCATTCCTTTCCGAATGTGTCTCCAGTTCCTTGGATCTTGTGTGTAATTTTTTCCATAGTTATGTGGGCCCACACTTTCCGTAGCCAGATGCAGGTCAGTGGAGTGTTTTTATTCTTCCAATTCTGCGCTATAGTGGTCCATGCCGCTATAAGTAGACCCATACAGCTTCTCCATTGTGTTTTGCTGTATTGCATTGCTATATCGTCTCTGATTCCACAGAGCCACACTCCCTCCCCCAACAGACCCACATCCGGGAATATTTTACCCATTTCGCTTTTCACTTCTTCCCAAAAGGGTTTAACACCTCTGCAGTCCCACCAAATGTGTCTCCAAGTACCCACTTCATCACACCCCCTCCAGCATTGGTCAGATGAGTTTGGATACATCGAATGGAGCCTCTCTGGGGTAAAGTGCCATTGTGTCATAATTTTTACCCACATTTCCCATTTGTGCCGAACGGGTCATCCTGGGGATTTGCTTCCATAGGTCTTCCCACTGCTTGTCCGTTGGTTCCACCCCCAGCGTTCTACCCCATTTTATTCTATATGACCATTTAATGTCTTCTCCTTGTGTGTTTATGAATTTATATAGTATGGATACCCACTTTTTCTCCCCCGTATTGGATATGATATATGTCTCGAACCCTGTGAGATCCCTGGTTGCTGCTTCGGTGATTTCCGGGGAGTTCAGCCAGTGTTTTAGCTGTTCATATCTGTATCTATTACTTTTGAGGATTTTTTCGTCTATAATGCAGGATTTCAGTGATCTCATTTCCTTACCTATGAACATCTCGCCTATTTTGGTTATGCCCCCCTCCTCCCAGCTATCGTATGCCCCTTGTTCCATCCCCGGGGGGAACTGTGGATTTCTGCATATGGGGGTAAAGGGTCCCAGCGTAGTGGTCATTATTCCTTTTCGTGTCTGGATGTCCCATACTTTCAATGTGGTCCTCATAATTTCGCTGATCCCTACATTCTTATGCCTATGCTGCTTTTGCTTCCAGAGAAGTTCTACCAGCGGGGTCCTTGCCACTGCTCTATCCTGTTTGGCCCAAATTTGCTGTGGATTCTCCCCAACCCATTCCCTTAGGACTCTGAGCTGTGCCGCCTGAAAGTATTTTTTGAAATGGGGGAGCGCCATCCCCCCTTCCCTGGTTGGAGCCGTGAGGAGCATTCTCGCTATCGTAGGCGTTTTCCCTTTCCACACAAAAGACGATACTAATTTTGCTAGGGTTTTGAAGAACAAATCGGGGACACCCACCGGGAGAGGCTTAAAGTAGTATAACACCCTTGGGAGAATAGTCATCTTTACTGATTGTATTCTACCCCACCATGATATCTGCAAGGGATTCCATCTGCTTAATTCCTTACGGATGTTTGTGAGTAGCGACGGGTAGTTTTCCCCATAAAATTGTTCTATTTTCTGAGGGATCACTATTCCCAGATTCTTTATGCCCCCCTCTACAGTCGTAAGGTCTAGTTTCTTTGCTTCCCTTTCTATATTTGCTCTGTCCCCTGCCAATATTAGGATCTCTGATTTTTTTCCTATTAATCTTTAAACCGGATATGGTCCCGTAGGTTTCTAGCTCCCGCACCGCGGCTGAAAGGGTGGATTCGGGGTTTTCTAAGGTAATTAGCATGTCATCCGCATATGCTATAACTTTATGTTCCTGTCCAGCCATGTCAATCCCTTTAATATCTATTGATTCTCTTATTTTTATAAGAAGAGGTTCCAGGAATAGGGCGTACAGCAAAGGTGAAAGGGGGCATCCCTGTTTCGTACCTCTTGAGATTATAATCTTGTCCGTAACCTCGCCATTAATGACTATTCTGCTGGATGGTGAGTTGTAGTTTGCTTTAATGCGCGCAATATATTGTTCCCCAAATCCCATGTGCTGAAGTACTTTGAATAACAAGGACCACTCCACCCGATCGAACGCCTTCTCTGCGTCTACCGATAATAGTATCGCTGGGGTGTGGGAGATACCTATTTTCTCTACTAGATGTGCAAGCCTCCTCGTGTTATCGTGGGTTTGCCTGCCAGGGATAAATCCCGATTGATCCTTACTATTTTGATACAGGACAGTGGGCTATTGATTTACAACCATTCTGACAGAACCCTTAGTGTTTTAATTTAGGCAGGGAAACCCCTCTTAGAAATATGCAAAGTTGGGTTTTGTCTTTATTTCCCGGTCTAATAAGTCTATGGCAATAACTATACCACCTTCGCGTCTGTCTCCCCCTTCCGCACCCTTATATAATTTTGCATTGAGATCTATAAATAAACGGTAAAATCAATAAATAAGTTAAATAGGCATTTGCAGAATACTTCCTAATTCTATAGTGAATTGATTTTCTTATTGTTGCGATCAAAGAAATGAATTGAAATGATGACCCGTTTAAATTCCGGGCCCCAAAATGGTCACTTGCTCAGACTAATTGAATAAAACATTTCACCACAGTATATTCGTGCAATATTCCATTTCATGATTTCCCTAGTAACATACCTTTGGCTATGGAAGTGTAACCTATGTGAGAAACCAGAAGTTGTCTCACCTGCTAGTCCCCGGGCATCCCTCTGTCAAGTGGCCAGGGCATGGCCCATCGCCTTTGGATCCAGACCCTGGGGGTGGACCAGTGCAGGAGGATCACCAGGATGAGGGGTCTTCAGGGAATGGGGGTGAGACAGCCGATGGGGAGACGTGGTATCCCCCCCCCTTTTGGTCCTCAAACCCATCCTATTTTTCAGTTCAGTATTCTCAGAGGTCCCAACTCCTCCACCCTCTCCCCCTTTTTACACAAACACTAGGTAGAGGAAGAGGGTGACTGAAAGTAACCAGACAAACTCTCATACATAGCACTGGACATGTCCTGTTAATCTGGTCAGGCAAAGTCAAGCACTTGACTTTAAGGGCATACACCCGATACTGATTAGCTCTCCTCACATGGATAAAATGCAGAACCTAGTTAGACACTCTGAGGAAGACGGAACACAAGTACGAGCCACACTTCCGGGGAGAAGGCAATCCTACTGGAGCAGAGCGACGGACCAAGGGACGAGAGCAGTGGGTTGAAAACCCCAAGATTTTCCCACTGTAGGTCGTTGCCTCTGACAGGCCGCAAAAGACATGTGGAGAAGGCCAGATCCCACATCGGAAGGCTGCACTGTGTTTCAAGGACGCCAGTGACCCTCCCAGGTGAATGGCAGAGTTGGGGAGGCGAGGCAAAGCCTGTGGTACTAACCTTGACTCGCAAATTGAAATCTGAAAACCAAGGATGAAACGCCCAACCCTTCACCGCCAGACGACCTAGGAGCGTTTCACACCACCATCTCTAAGGCCTGACAGGAATTTAGCCTAATCCCAACAGAGGAGAAAGAGTGCTTCCTATCTGACCACAGGGGTAAGAAAGCAAAGTCTGTAGTTTCCATCCCAATATTGGACCACGTGTGGGAAATAGGGTTACACACTCTGAAGCACCCGTTCACGGAACCTGCGGTTAAAAGCACCAGGGGGGGAAAAGAAGTTTAAAGCACCAGACTTCACACCTAAATGCCTCACTTCCCAACCCACGCCTGAATCCGTGGCGTCAGCGGCAGCAAGTAGGAAAGACCATTCGCAAGCACAAGAATGCACTCTGCCGCCAAAGAACGAAGGCCGAAAATTAGATGCCTTTGGGAAAGAAGTCTTAACAATCGGGGCAACAACAATAAAAGCAGTTAACTCGCTGGCTATAATGTCACACTATGACTGTGAAATGTGGCACAGAATTGCACCATTGCTGGTGCACCTACGAGAAGACAAAAAGAAAGCGGCAACAGCAATATTACGGCGAAAGAAAAGGTTCCAAAACAAGATAAAGGGCGAGGAGTGTACTTGCAATACTTCGTAGTAAAAAAGCTAGACGGCAAATGATGGCCAATATTGGACCTACGCAGTCTCAACAAATTCAGCAAAAGACAAAAGTTCCAAATGGTAACATTACAACAATAATCCAAGCCATTCAACAACGTGAAGTCCTAGGATCCCTAGACCTACAAGATGTGTACATCCACATCCCAATCCACTCCAGACACAGGAAGTATCTAAGATTCGTAATCTGCAACACCAACTACCAGTTCTGGGTACTGCCGTTCAGACGAAAGTCATCCTCACAAACCTTTACCAAATGCCATTGCGGCAAGCCTTCGCAGAAAAGGTCACCATGTCTATCCGTACTTCGACTAGCTTGTGAGAGAGCCAAAACACTCTCCAAGGCCCAACACGCCATGTCGGAAACAGTACGGACACTGCAAAGCTTAGGATTCTCAATAAACTAAAACAAATCTCTGCCGCCATCCAAGAACTTGGTGTTTCTGGGGGCACACTTTGCCACAGAGGAGTAGAGGGTGTGTCTCTCAGTTCAGCGGATAAACATGCTTGCTGATTCCAATGTTCAAACCCACACATTATGACTCAGAGCGCTGATGCATGCGCCTACTAGGCACTATGTTGTTGTGCATTCCACTCATACCCAAATGCAGGCTTCACATGCGCCCCCCCCCCCTCCTGCAAGAGTTCATAGCTGCAAATTGTTCCCAAGTGGCAGGAACTTGGGGAGGAAAAAATGTGCATCCAGCCAGATATGTACACAAACTACAATGGGGGCAGAACAGGAACAACCTTAAAAGGGGAAACGCGTTCCAGGAACCAAGTCACTACAGAACGCTAGTCACAGATGCCTCAATGACGGGCTGGGGGGCGAACCGCGATCACTTTCACGCAAGGGGACTGGAGGGCACAAGAGGCCAAACTACACATCAACGTGCTAGAGCTGAGAGCAGTACTTTGGGCCCTCAAATCAATCCTACCAATGCTAAAGGGATGCGCTGTAAAAAGACTCAAACTACACAGGAACAATGATTGATATCCGGAATCAAAGGGGCACAAAGCCACCAACATTGTCTCTGGAAGCTCAACAAATTTGGAAATGGGCCCTCTCCAACCAGATGCTCATTTTGGGCGTTCCACCTACCAGGAGACCAAAACAACATAGCAGAAAGCCTCAGCAGGCAGTCTGCGCAATTGCACTTGTGGGAAATCAACCAACAGCAACTAAACAGTGTTCAGGCAGTGGGGTCACGCGCCCATATACCGGTTTGCCTCAGCCAGCAACAAGAAATGCCCGAGCTTTGCAATCAGAAGCCTGCAGTGAGGATCCAAAGGGGATGCCTTCTTGTTCCCATGGATGAACCAGTATGCCTATGCCTTCCCCCACGCCAGTTATACACCTTCCCACACGCCGGTTATACATCAGATGATTCAAATGATCATGAAACACCCTTGCAAAATGATTCTCATTGCACACAACTGGTCACGTACTCCAGCTGTCAGCAGATGAGCCGATTCGGCTATCCAAACAACCAGACATCATTTTGCAAGCCCACGGAAAGGTCCTACATCATGACCCGCAATCCCTGCACTTAACAACGTGGCGCCTGATTTTGAAGTATTTGGACAGGTAACAATTCCACAGGACTGTAAAAACATCCTAGATGCAAGGTATCGCTTTAAGTGGAAAAACCTCTAACTGGTTTCCAGTGCAGCCAACGCTAGACCCACTCAACGTCACCCTAGAGCCGCTTCTCCCTTACCTACTTTTGCTAGAGAAACAAGGTCCGTCACTCATCCATTAAAGTACACTTGGCGGCCATCGCCAAGTATACAAGGAAAAGAATCTCCATGTCCTTGTTCAGTGACAGACTGGTGAAGCATTTCCTAAAAAGGCTTTTTAGAGTTTTCCCTCCAACTAAGCTGACTCTGCTGGACTGGAGCCTCAATATAGTCCTCGGCGAACTAATGAAAAAGCAATTTGAGCCAATGGCCACAGCCAGCATAAAGCACGTCTCCTGAAAGGTAGCCTTCCTAGTGGCAATCCCATCAGCCCAAATGGTGTCACAACTGCAGGCATTGCCGGTCAACTAACCCTACCTGCGCTTTCACAGAGATAAGGTGCTACTTATGACCAATCCAAAATGTATTCCAAAGTTTCCCATGGAATTCCACAAAAATGCAAACCTAGCTCTGCCTGTTTTTTTTTTCTTTCCAGAGGCCTCTTCACCAGCGGAAGTGCTGTTAAACTCTTAAGATGTGAAAAGAGCCATTAAGTACTACTTGGACAGAACCAAGTCATTCAGGGCGTCCACACAACTCTTCGACCATACCAATAAGTGTAAAGCTATTGGGCACATTCCACAAGAGCCACAGCAGCATCAGCGGCTCTATGACCAGGAGTACCCCTCATTGACGTTTGCCAGGCAGCAACGTGGGGAGTGCCCCACATGTTTACCAGACAATATTGCTTGGATAAAAGGCAAGTAGCGGATGTTCAGACAGGGAGAGCAGTTCTGCAGCATCTGTTCCAGAGTCCCATTTGCCTGCCTACACCCGACTAAGGCCATACTGCTATGTAATATAGCATTTGAATCTATGAAATATCCAATGATGGAGAAGGATTAAGTTGCTTACCTGTAACACCTGTTCTCCAGCATTGGTATCGTTCATAGATTCACATGCGCCCTCGATCCGCCCCGGCTGGGTAAAGGCCCTGAGATACCAAAACAAGGTCCAGCATGACTGGTCGGAATCTGAGGAGGAGCTTACTACTGAGTTGTTAGATAAAAGCAATAGATGCACTCTCCATGCCCGTCACCTTCAAAGAGGTGCTTGAGGCCGCAGGAGCTGCAGGCCTTGAACAGCGACTTTTATGCCTTGTCCTTATACTTTTCCTGAGATTACTTCTTCCCTTGAGATGACGAGATGAGATGATTTCTGTTGGAGAAAGAACTCAGACGCGTGTGTCACTGGAAGTGCTGGAGAGGAGTTTAATACTCGATGTCCCATTGGATGGGACTAAAGCGCCCATAATGAGGGTGACTGCATACAAAATAAATGTAACTTTTCTTTTAAAAAGTAATATCCAAAAGGTAAGCAAGAATTCCCAGCTTGACGCCGGGGAATATTCACAGCATGTGAATCTATGAAAGATACCAATGCTGGAGAACAGTAGTTATAGTTAAGCAACTTACTCCTTCTTTCCACTCCTCTGCCCCAGCCAACCGATTTCCCTGGGTTCTTTAGGTTCTTTTTGAGACAGGTACAGGAAAGGTGCCCTTTTTCCTCCTATTCCTCCTATTATAAACCTGTTGGGACTGTAGCAGGAATGGGTTTAATCCTACTAATGGGCTCCTTGGACAAGTCACAAGGTTTCGAGGTGGGGAAGGGCTGTTGTCTACTGGACTATCTCTTACTTAGGAAATCTTGGATGAGAAGAGGACCCAAAACCACTTCAGAACCTCTGGAGGAGCGTCATTTCAGTCTGGCCAACTCCAGCTGTTGTTCTGTCTTTCTGTTTTCTCTATCCTGATGCATGTTAGCTTAGCCATGTTAAGCTCAAACTAATTTTCTGAGTCTAAGTTTTTCATTCTTTAACTCCTTAAAGACCTCCATTTCTGAAGTTGGCATATAAATGAGTAGACCCCTCTTCTTCCGCTGCATTTCCAATAGTGGCAGTAACTACACACCCATTGCTACTGCTGGGACCTGCCCAAGCATACTTACTGTACCACTACTTACTGGTACAGTAACATTCCTAGATTCTGATGATCTAGCAATTTGACACAACTTTTTGAAATGTTCTACTTTGAGAGCTATAAGAATGGTCATGGTAAATGTTTCCATATCTAATGAGTGTAGGCAACTGTTATATAGCCTATTAATTTCAAATCACAGCGTCCTGTGTAAATAGAACTATAGTACTGCACCAGTGAACAACACTAGGGTGCACAGGAACTTATCCTCAGCGCTGAGCACCAACTTGTACAGATAGATTTCTACAATCTGGCTTGGTGGACAGATTTGAGGAGGCCACCCTCATTTTAGTGGACAGGGAACTCTGAAAGGTGACCCAAAACCCAATCATCAATACCCAATAATAAACATACATACATTCACCATAGGGTCTCATTAAAATGACTTAATCAACATAAGAGGTAAATAAATGAATGCAGTAAAGATGGAGCCAAGTAACCAATGAAATCTCCTAACTTCAGCAGGTTCAATCCCTAAGCAGACATCCCAGGAACCCCAATACTTCTCCCCTCCCCAGCCCTCTCCAAATGTAGTCCCTGTAGGTAAGTCTAATTGTACTTGTGTTGGTGATTGTTCAAAGATATTCAACAAGGCTACTAGGTAAGGTATGTATGTTCTTATCTTTATGAAAATACTACCCAGGTATGACCACCAAAAGGCAGTGAAATGGAAGATTAAGATAAAAAGCGTCTAGTTCCCAATGTTATCCTATGGAGGACACGGGCGGGGGGGAGAGCAGTAAATACTTTGGGTTCACTTAAGGCCCATACTCTGATTTTGCCAGATGACTTTGATGGATCGCTGGAGGTTGGATTTCCCACAGTTGGTTTGGTTCCGGTGAGAGGTACCCAGGAGCTGTGGGTGCAATGATTCTTATGGTCTGGTCCAGATGCAACCCCTGGTGATGAAGAAATGCTAACTTTTCAGGACACTTCACAGGACTGGGGAAGGTGAGTTACAGTGACTGCCACTGCACAAAGATAACGGCAAGCATTATTTCAGTCCTGGTTGAAGAAGCTTCTCTAGGACAGGATCCCTTGAGGCTGGGATGCTGATATTCACAGCGAAGGCAGCGGTTACCACAAGCTAGCAACCACTGAAGTTCCTGGTGCAACTGTGGAATGGCGTCACTTCTGGTGAGTGTGAATAATCCTACTGATCCCTCACTCAAATTGTGCTGATCCCTCACGCAAATCCTGCCTACAGTCTCCTCCCAGGTGGCCAGGGGAAGGCAGGCGCTTCCTGATCCCAACCCTGGGGATGGTGTATTGCGGGAGGATCACCTGGATGTGACATAGCCCAGGGTGGTGAGAAGAGTCTGTGGGATGAGACACAGTATTTATCCTCTGACAGGAAGATTCTTACCACTGTACCAAAAGAGTTTATGGCTTATTGTCATTTTAATGTCTCTCAACCTCATATTCGATTTAAGGTAGTGAACCCAAAAGTTATAAAAACCAGGACAAACTATTCGAGGGGATTGGGTCCTCCAACGTATTCCATATCTGACAGGTAATCACCTCAGCTGTGCTGCTTGGGAAAATTTTCTGCGCCTGCGTCGATGACGTCGATACGCCGTCCTCGAGGACCTCCTCTGACGGACGACGTCACCAGATGTTGGAAGTAGGACGCACGACGCCCGTAGCCTCAGTTCCGTTTTTTCCGCAAACGTGTTCGCTTCGGAGATCTCGGCGCACCTCGACTCTTTGGAGTTTCTGTTCTTTCGGTTCTTCAAACCTGTTCGTTTGTGTAGTATTGTATGGGTTGTCTTCCTCTTCTTCCACCCCGCGTCCGGGCTTCAAGAAGTGTGGGGTCTGCGGGTCCAAGATGTCGGTGACGACTCGCACAACGCCTGCCTCTGGTGCTTCGGGGAGGCCCACGCCACGGATGATTGGGTCGACTGCCAGTCGCTTACGTCCAAGGCCTTGCGGGAACGTAAGAAGAAGCTGTCGGTCTGTAAGGTGTCCAAGCCGCGGAAGGCAAGGTCCACTGGTCTTTCGACGGACGATTCGAGGGGCGACTCTCTGCATCATAATCGTAAATCTAGGGGGGTTTCGGTCCCGGAGTGGGTCCCGCCACTCCTCTGCCTCTTCGAGGCACTCCCGGAAGTGCCATCATCAGTCGCCTTCCCCGTCCGAGGACTCCGGCTGTCGGAGGGTTTCTTATCCCTCCAAGCGTGCCTCTCCAGAGGAGTGGGCTTCCGAGAGGGGTCGGTCGTGACCATACTGGAGACACCGCTCGTATGCCTTTAGGCTCGGGTGGTCGGCACGATTCGCGGGAGAGGTCCCGCTCGGACAAGGGGAATCGTTCCAGTCATGCCCGTTCCCGGTCCTCGACGCGCTCGAGCCTGTCTGCACCTGTGAAGTCTTCGATGAATACGTCGACGCCGAGGCCGTCGATGGACTCTCGAGGTTCCGCCTCCGAGGAAGTCGTCGACGCCATCGGCGCCCAGGCTGTCGAAGGACACGCTCGGGCCTCCGCCCTCGAGGCCTGTGTCGAAGCCGTCGATACGGTCGGCGCCACACTCGACGCCATTTCATTCGACGCGACGCCTTTTGAGGCTGTGGTGTCGGAGGTACCCTGTGGCACGGGGGAACCCCCTAGAAAGGCTCTGGCCAAGGCAAAACATGTCTTTCTCCCGTATTCTTTGCCCCCTTTCCAGCCTATGGAGTATATTTCCGAGGTGTAAGAGGGTTCTGAAGATGAGTTGGTTCCGGACACGGTGCCGGATTAGATTCTTTCTGGTCATTGCCAGATCGAGGACTTGCGTCAAACTGCATGACGCCAGTGGTCTGGACACCTCTCCAGAAGTGGAGTTCTGTAGGCCTGAGCCTGGCACCCATGCCGAGTCATCGTACCGGCACCTTATGTCGAGGGTCACGGACTACTTGGGGTGGTCGGCGCCCCCAGATGATTTTGTGCAGGATCACCTGACGGATAGCCTCGACCAAGGTCCACCCACCGACCCGGTCCTGCCATTCCATATGGCGCTGCAAGGAAGGGTGGCAGTGCCTTGGACTGCTCCGGAGAGTCTCCCGGCAGTGGGCAAGGCTTTGCCGAGAAAATACCGCCCAGCCAGTAGTGACCCCTGCTATTTGACCACGCACCCCACTCCGGAGCGTTTGGTGGTGCAGGCGGCTACAGCCTCAGCAAAGCAGGTGTCGTATCCTACCATCCCTCCTGATAGGGACGACAAGCATTTTGATGGCTGGGCGAAGAAAGTGTTTTCTTCAGGGGGTATGGCTCTTCAGGTGCCCAACTCCGTATGTGCCTTGTCATGTTTCACGCACACTCTGTGGAACTGTATTTCTTTAGCGGCTGAACATATTCCCGAAGGGGACTAACGGGATGGCTTTCTTGCTATTATTCAGGATGGCAAGGATGCCATGTGTGAGTCCGTTCAGTCGGGTTTGGACATGGCAGACTGTGTCAGCCGGTCCATGGCGGCGAGCACTGTGATACGCAGGTTTGCGTGGTTGAAGTCAGGGTTTGCTCCTGATGTGCAAGCCAGGCTCCTCAACATGCTCTTTGATGGTGAACATCTTTTTGGCAGAAAGGCTGACGAGAGCCTTGAGAGGTTGCAGACCTCTAAAGCTGCAGCAAAGTCGTTGGGCGCTGCAGTCCGCCAACCTCTGCATTTTCGTCACAGGGGCCCGCAATGGAGGGGAGGTTCCTTTCGTTATTACTCATCCTTTAGTAAAGCGAAAGGAGCTGCAAGTCAAAGGGGCAACCGTAAGAGTGCCAGAGGTGGAAAACAAGGTACTCGAGGTGCCAAGGCCGCGAGTACAGTTTCCTCTTTGCCCTCAGGCAACGCCGCAGCCGCTTCTGCTCAGTCATGAGGCCCATGCTTCACCAGTTGGGGGAAGGCTGGCGCAGCATCTTGTAGAATGGCGTGCCATTACTTCAGATGTGTGGGTTCTGGAGATCATAGCCCACGGCTACTGTCTTCCTTTCCGGCAGAGGCCTCACAACAATCCACCAGGGAATCTCTTTGAAGAGTCCGGATCCGCTCCTTGCGCAGGAAATTCAATCCCTGCTGGAGAAAGGCGCCATAGAACTGGTGCCTGTAGCGGAGAGGAACAAGGGATGGTATTCCCCTTATTTTTTTATTTCAAAGAAAGATGGGGGGATTGAGACCCATCATGGACTTGCACGGTTTGAACAAACTCCTCCGGAAGGACAAGTTCAAGATGGTTACTCTTTCTCAAGTCCTCCAGGCCCTTCAACTTCAGGACTGGTTGGTGTCTCTCGACCTCAAGGACGCTTATTTTCATGTGCCGATCCATCCAAAGCACAAGAAGAACCTGAGGTTCGCAGTTGGCGACTCGCACTTTCAGTTTCGGGTCCTGCCGTTATGATTGACCTCCGCCCCGAAGGTCTTCACCAAGCTCATGGTAGTGGTGGCAGCGCATCTCGGGGAAGGGGGGATTCCCGTCTACCCCTACCTGGACGATTGGTTGATCAGGGCGCGCTCTCCTGAGCAAGTCCTGGATCATCTGTCCGTCACCTGCCACTCCCTCCACAAGCTGGGCTTCACCCTCAACTTAAAGAAGTCCCACTTGACGCCAATCCAGCGGCTCCAGTACATCGGAGCAGAGCTCGACACGTCCCTGGGGCAGTGTTTTCCTCCCCAGGTGAGGGCTCGCCACATTCAGCAGATGGTGCACAAGTTTCAACATGCCCAGAGTTTCCCAGCGTTCGAGTTCTTGAGGTTGCTCGGCCTCATGGCATCCTGCATTCTTCTGGTGCCAGAGGCAAGCTTGCAGATGAGATCTCTGCAATAGCTCTCAAGCTCCAGTGGTCACAGTCCTCCGGCAGGATGTCGGACCCCGTTCGGGTGCCGCCCTTGGTCGCCCAGGACCTTCTGTGGTGGGCCGTGGAAGGCAATCTGTTGAGGGGCGGCTCCATTTTGGCTGCCCTGGCCGGAGGTGACGATCGTGACAGACACATCCCTCACGGGATGGGGAGCTCATGCCAACGAGTTGACAGTCAGCGGTCGTTGGTCTCCGTCGGAGTCCAGACTCCATATCAATCTGTTGGAGCTGAGGGCCGTCAGGCTTGCCCTGAAGGCTTTTCTGCCGATTGTGTGAGGAAAGAATGTCCTGATTCTGACGGTCAACACAGTGGCCATGCACTACCTCAACAAAAAGGGGGGTGCAGGGCCACTTCCTCTGTGCAGGGAGTCGATGCAGCTCTGGTTCTGGGCCATCCGGCAGAAAATTTCGATCTCGGCAGTTCATCTGGCCGGAGACTAAAACGAGACGGCGGACGCACTGAGCAGGCAGAGCTCGATCTCTCACGAGTGGGAGCTGGCTCAGGAGATTCTCCTGGAGAGCTTCACCCTTTGAGGGACCCCTCAAGTGGATCTCTTCGCCTCCAGTGTCAACCGGAAGTGCAAAAGGTTCTGCTCGCGGGAATTTCTTCGAAGAGGAGCCTTAGGAGACGCGTTCGTGGTGGAGTGTTCATTCCCACTGCTGTACGCGTTTCCTCCAATCCCCGTCATCCCGCAAGTGCTGCGGAGGTTATGGAGGTTCGGTTCCCGGATGATCCTCATTGCTCCGGCATGGGCCAGGAGGACGTGGTACCCGGACCTTCTCGACTTGTCCATCTTTCCTCCACGTCGTCTTCCCTACCGAGACGATCTGCTCTCACGAGAGGGGGGTCAGGTTCTCCATCCAGAGGTCAGATCCCTCAACCTTCATGCTTGGCTTCTGAAAGGTTGAGGTATAAGGATTGGGACCTCCCTGAAGACGTGATGGAGGTGTTGCTTTTGGCCAGACGGCCGGCAACAAAGTCTCTGTGCCGATGGAGAAAGATCTGCGACTGGTGCAGGGTTCAGAATGTAGATCCTTTTTCATGTGACATTCCTGTCGTTCTGTCTTTTTTGCTTTTATATGGCCCACAAGGGCCTGCAAGTGGGTACAGTTAAAGGTTACCTGGCGGCGCTGTCTATATTTAAGCGCTCGTCTGAGGAGTGTTCTTATTTTAAAATCCCTTTAATTTCTCAGTTTCTGAAAGGGCTCACTAATGTGTTCCCTCCGTCACCTTTCCAGGTGCCCGGTTGGAATCTGAACCTTGTTCTCAAGTTTCTAATGGGTTCTCCCTTTGAGCCTTTGCACTCTTGTCCTTTGAGACTGTGAACCCTTAAAACTGTATTTTTAGTTGAGGTCACTTCCGCTCGCAGAGTGAGTGAGTTGCAGGCACTCTCAGTTAAGCCACCCTTCACTGTGTTTCATAAGGACAGGGTTGTCCTTGGAGTTCGTCCTTCCTTTCTTCCGAAGGTGGTGTCGGAATTTCATTTAGGCCAGAAGATTATTCTTCCGGCATTTTATCCTCCTCCGCATCCTGGTAAGGAAGAGGAGAGGCTCCATAGGCTGGATCCTAGGAGAGCTTTAAGCTTTTATATTTCTCGCATGTCCCGGGTCAGAGTGGACGATCAACTCTTTATTGGTTACGCTGGAAGGCGTTTGGGACAAGCTGTTACTAAGCAGACTTTGTCTCGATGGATCATCTTGGCCATTACCAAATGTTACCGCTTGGCAGGTAAGGACCCGCCGGTAGGCTTACGGGCCCCTTCTACCAAGCGTATGGCTGCCTCTACTGCCCTGCAGAGGGGTGTTCCTATTTGTAACATCTGTGATGCAGCCACCTGGATTTCGGTCCATACTTTTATACGTCACTACTCCCTCGATTGTATCCGGGGGCAGGATCTGGCCTTTGGCAAGTCGGTCCTTTACTCTGCAATTTGATTGGGCATTCTAAATTTGTATATTCTAAATTATTTTCCCACCTCCTTACATTGGTACTGCTTTGGGAGTCTATCATAGATATGAAATATGTCGGAGGACCCAATCCCCTCGAAGAACAAGTAACTCTCTTACCTGGTAACATTCTTTCGATGGGATGGTCCGACGACGTATTCCATATCGCTCCCTCCCTGCCTGCCCCGCTACAGAATTTCTTATGCGATTGCAGCTTACGTTTCCGCAAGGCTTTTTGTGGTCATACTGGCAGAAGATTGGTGCCACACGTTCTGAGGAAAAAACTACAACTGAGGCTACGGGCATCATGCGTCCTACTTATAACATCTGGTGACATCGGCAGTCGGAGGAGGTCCTCGAGGACGGCGTATCGACGTCATCGACGCAGGACGCAGATGCCGGAAAATTTCCAAAGCAGCACAGCTGTGGTGATTACTTGTCATAGATATGGAATACGTCGGCCGACCATCCCATCGAAAGAACGTTACCAGGTAAGAGAGTAACTTGTTCTTCGAGGGGATTGTGTCCTCCTGAAGAGGTTGAAATGTCTTGTCAAAGCAGACTAACATTTTAAACGTACTGAGCAGTAGTAATAATACTTGGCCAAAGGTGGCTATTTCTCATGGTACCAACTGTAGAAGTGTGGTTGTTAAAAATAGGAGCAGCAGCCCAGATAAAGCATCCTGCCAAATATACCAAATGTAAAGTTGTAACTGAAGAAGTCCTAAAGATTTGTGTATTGTTGACTATGGGGAATATTGCACCTTCTTTTGAACTTTGACCATTTATCCGCAGTAAGAGACAATCTATCATAACCAGAATTACCATTGGTGCTATTTCTTTTTCGGAAGTTGGAAAGGGATCTTTTCAAGCAGGAACAAAGATTTGTTACCAGTGGATTATTGTTTGATTAACTTTTTCTTTGACTTTTCTTATCGATCTTACTCAGGACAGGAGACGGCCATTCAGACATTGTATTATTAGTGTTTATTATATTGTGAATCTGTTCAATTCTCTTTGTAGATTTGTTGTTTAGTGTGAGGGCCAGTTTTCCCAGGCTTGATACTGGTCCCTTAGAGAATGCTCCCTTAGCCTTTAGACTAGGTTGGGAATGTCTCTGCAGAGGAGGGCAAGCAAGGTATTTTCTTTATATAATTTCTTGAATAAAATGGCATATTTTAAGAAATCTAGAAGCAGTTGTCCGCCTCGCATTACTGACCCCTCACACAAGGTAGTCCACCAGAGAGCTGGTCAGTCCACCGTGAGGTCCAGGAACAATTCCAAAGGCTCAGGATAGCTTGATCAATGAGAAGGCGTCGAGACAAGTTGGTCCCACTGGTTATTCCAAGGGCCTTGGCACCGATCAGGTAGTCCAGTAGGGCTTCACCAGGTCAGACGCAGGCATGCCTTCAGGAATCTTCTTGGGATCTACGTCAGCTGTTCGTCTACAAGGGATTCTTGGCTCCAGCGCTGATCTGAAGAAATTGCTGCCAGAGTCCTCTTCTTAGCCAAAATCCAGCCTGGAAGCAAGTCCAAGCCCACCCATGGTAAGGATCTGCACCATTCAAAAAGCTAGTAGTTGTCCAAACAGCCAGTAGTTGTCCAATCAGGGACAACTATTGATTTCTCTCATGCCAAACACATAGACTGTCAGGCCCTTCAGATGGGGAAACCCAACACAAAATCAGCCCTAGCCCGTGAAAGCAGCAGCCTTCACAGTCAAGTGCATGACTTTATATGGGAATCCTGACCTGGAAAGGCAGGAAGAATGCCAAAACACAATGTGCAAAAAGAACAAATTTAAATCTCATGGCTCAGCCATTTTAGGGAACTAGCCACGTTTAGTAAACATGCGTGGTAAACCAGAATGTGCACACTTGAAAGAATGAAAACATGGTAAAAACGGATCTGCTGCCACCAGCTTGTCCATAGGGGCATATAAAAGTAATCAAAAATCTATACCAAAAGTATCCCAATTCTAGGGATGATGCAAAAGTATTCCCATTGCACTGCAAGGTGCTGTGTGCAAGTTTCAACAAAAAAAGGCAAAAGTACTGATAGTCTGAATGACTAACAACAAATGAGCAAAAGTTAGGCGAAGTGAAACTGAAGTCTTACTTCCCCTCAAAGGTCAACAAGATAAAAAAATCAAAACGATTGGGAGTCAATAGGAATTATGGATGGGAAGTTGCCAAAAGAGAAATCTTTTTTTAAAACAATAGCCGCTACCTGTTTTTATAGCTTCTGCTCATGAAACCTTTCATTTTAAATTCTATTTATTTTAAAAGACAACAAAATAGACTGCATACATGGCCCTCAGCGGGCTGTGCCGTTGCAATAATATAGTATTAGTGCATTACACATTTCACACATTGTCTGATTCAGTGGCAGATTGTGAAGATGGGCTTACCCATCTTGTAATAAGGTAGTGTTTTATATGGACCCCATATATCTCTTTGGCCTCGCACTGGCATGTACGTTGAGCCTGTAGATCACCTCCATTACATAACAGTATGTTATATCTTGCATCCACAAGTTTCTCATAGACGTGGCAACATGTTATAGCCACATGCCTTTTGGCAAGGACTTACCACAAGGCGTCTCGCGTGCCATGGTTTATTCCCTCGTATAACCCAGTAATGCCCTCAGCGCGAGTCGGCTCCATTCGTTCCCAAATTGTATCCCCAGTATTTGAAAAACAGCAGCCCGAAATACCTTGATGCCCAGGCATTGACGTGCCATGTGTAAGAAGGTGGCATCTTGTACACCCACCCTGCCTATCAGGAAGAAACCGTGAAGAGACGCTGGTGAGTAATAGGTTTCATGTAAATACTTGAAGTGGATTCATTTGTATCGACTATTAAGGGCAACATGTTCTGTCCGTTTACAACAATATTGCCAGACTATGTCCGGTATCGGATTGCGCAATGTCTCCTCCCACCTCGCCTCTGACCATCTCATTCCACTTTCTAAAATGTTGGCAAATAGAGCAGAGACTAGTTTCCCCACCCCTTCCTCTATAATGGTGAAGTGGAACTGAAAATAGACTAGGATATCTAATGTAGAAGAGCTCCCCACCCCCCGTTCCCCTAAACTCCTCCAATGTAATGAACCATCTGTGAGGGAACAAATCCTGGAAACGACTTGGTTCCAGTTTCTACATACATTTTATGTAGGCTCTCTCTCCAGTGATTTGAACCGCTGGTATATGTATAATAGGAAGAAGTGGGGAGTATAAAGAGACATTCCCCAACCTCTGCCAAGCTTCACATGTACAGTGCACCATATTGCTCATCCCAGCTGTACAAGGAGGTTTGTGAGTACCACCACTGTCAGAAGCCACGGCGCTGCCAGAGCTCTTGCAACCTGAACATGTTACCTATCGAACGGGGGTATACCAATAGGGTAGGTAGTGTGCTTGGGCAGCTAGCTAATAGGACTCGGTCAGGGAATGGCAGTCCCTACATTCAATCGTGCAATTAGCTTGTCCCAGCTCACTCGTGGTAGTTTGCCCTCCCAAATGGATGTAGTGATAAGAGCTCTAAGTTCATTAAATGGGGAATGCAGTGCCACTGGGGCAACGTTCACGAAGACATATAAAGCCTTGCTAGTAGCACCATTTTGACAAGTGAGATCCTGCCATAAAAGAAGAGTCGGAACCTCATCCACCGGTTCACACATCCCTCACTTGCCCCAATACCCTACCGTAGTCCTCCTTCCAAAGGGCATCAGAAGCTCAGGCAAGTTGAATTCCTAGATATCTTGTGCTGGTCATGTGCCACTGAAACCCCAGCCCATCAGAGAAGGCCACCACTCATTCACGGAGGAAACAAAACCAATTTCTTGGTGTTGATCTTAAGGCCTGATACGTTAACAAACTATTGTATTGCTGTCATAAGTGGCCTCAAATTCTCCTCCGGATCAGTTATATACAAAACCATGTTGTCTGCATGTAATATAACCAGCTTATGTGTATGTAGCCGCACCCCTTTGTGAATGTGCTTCTCCCTAACCTATTCCGCCAATGGTTTGATATGAAACTTTATTTCAATCCTTAATTATTTATATAGTTCTTACTGTCACAGGTTTCCAACTTTGAATGTTTGCTATTAAAAGACGATACAATTACCACTCAGTGGTAATTATTAAAGCCACCTCCAGAGAGGATCAAATATCTGTTAAGAGACACATGTTTTAAACAAGCAGTTTTGCCAAGCTAAGAGTTTCGAGTCATAAAGGACACCGGTTTGCTACATTCAGTTTGCTGCATATCTCTTCTTGCCCGAATGAAATATTTTATATTATAGATTAATGTACTAATGATATGTACAATATATATATTTCTTTTCTCTTCCGCTCAGGTTTGGGATTTAGCTGACACAGAGGGAAAAGGCTACCTCAACAAACAGGTATGGTTCAGTGTATATTTAGGGAGTTGGAATCATTAAATTTTACAGTGTACATATCCAAAACTGTGCTCTAAGCAAATGCTTGTGATTAAACATTTAAAACCGTATTACATGTGCAATGTGTATTCTTTTATTCCACTGTTCAATACCTACTTTAATGAAGAAACCATGTTTATTTATTTTATTTCTAATGCGCTCCAGACCCGTGGGTAGATGGGCGCCACAGGTCGGATAATGCGAGGCTTCACAAAGTTACAAATTATACAAGATACAGTACTATTATACAAATTATACAAGATGCAGTACTATTATACAAATTATACAAGATACAGTGATAATATACAAGTTATACAAGACAGGAGTCGTAGAAGTCAGTGAATTGCATAAAAAAGGTGCAGGTAACATGTCAAATTCAAGAGAAGAAAAGGGACCAGTGTCAGATGTCGTACCTAAGGAATATAGTGGGTAGGTGACTAGTGGTCGTTAGAGATAAAGTGTTGGATGACATTCCTTCTAAAAAGTGGGTAAGGTTGATCTGCTCTCAAATTGTTTGGTAGTAGATTCCAAGTTTTGGCAGCCTTCACAGGGAAGCTATTGCCACCAATCGTGGTTAGTTTAAATCTAGGTACTACTAGGCAGTTCATTTTGGGTAGCTCTGGATGGTCTGATAGAGGTTTTTTTGTGTATTTTGTTCATGAGTTAGCTAGGAGCGGCATTGTTGAGAGCTTTGTGTCAAAGAAATTATTTTTAATTGTATTTTGTTGTTTGTGGATAGCCAGTTGTGTTGGCGTCTGATGGCGGAAATGTGTGCTCTTTTATTTATGCCTAGCGCTGCTCGCAATGCGTTGTTTTGGAGCGTTTGTAGTTTCAGGATCGTTGATTTATTAGCACCACTGTAAAGGGCATTGCAGTAGTCAATCCTGGAGAGAATAAGTGCTCTGGCCAGGATCATGCAGCTATTGTTAGAAAGGAAAGGCTTACCTGCTCTTATCAGTTTGCAGGTATAGGCTGTGGTGGAGGCCAGGGATTTAAGCTGTTTATCAAATGATAGTGTGGAATCCAGGTAGAAACCAAGAGTTTTTACTTCCTTAGAGACCCTAATAGTATTTCCATCAATATTGAAGGCGGAGAATTCCTGGCCTAGTTTTTTTATGTTTGTGTGATCCCAAAATTATCAACTCTGTCTTGTCGTCGTTCAAGCACAAGCCATGGGTGGCCATCCATGCTTGAACGACTAGCTATACCCTGTTCACCAACTCCAAGTCTTTCCCATGATCCCCAGAAAGTGGGAGGTGAATCTGTGTATCATCTGCATAGTTTGTGTAGGTGATACCTAGAAGGTCCAAATTGTCGAACAAGGGTTTGGTGAAGATATGGTATAGGGTTGGCGAGACACAGGAGCCTTGGGGAACGCCACACAATATGGGAGTGGGGTCAGCTGCGGCCGATGGGGAAAATGCTCTTTATTCTTTCGCTAAGGAAAGATTCTAACCACTTAATGGCCTCAGGAGAGAAGTGGGCGGCAGAGTCCAGGTGCATGCAAAGGACCCATGCTTTTTTGTTTCCAAGTAAAGATCCAAACTGACATACCAGTGGTCAACATCAGTTGTCTTTAAAATGTATGTTCATATATCACATCCAATGTGATAAGTTTGATTCATTGATCCATTAGTTTTGCTAGTGTGGTTATTCTTGGTCTAGATCTTCCTGATTGACCAGCATGTGCAGCAGGTGCTCTGTTGGGGAAATGTACAGTTAGTATTTCTGTCCCCCTCCTCTTGGGGAAAATAAATTGAAAACATCACCAGCAGAAGTGGAGACCTTGGATTGTTGTGCTGTTAATCAATATGGTGTCCTTCCCTATGTCTTAAGTTCTTTCCAAATGATAAATCCAGGCGCAGGCAGTTTTGTTTGTTTTGGTTTCTTTATGGCCTATTCTCTGCAGCTTATGACAGCTAGACAAGAGCACCAAATTCAGATATAGGGGAAAGTCGGGAAACTTGGCCACGCTGCAGGAGTGACCAAGCTATTGTGCCCATGAAAACACACATTTCTCCCAGATCTTTCACAAAACAGTATGCTCTGTTGTTTTGAAGGTCACAAAACCAGCCCATACCAAATAACATTTATTGATTAAATGGCACAATCTGGCATTGTGCACAGCTTCACAGAGCCTTGCCACCTTGTGCTCATGAGCCTTGCTCACCAGCCACGCGGGGGTATGAAGGAACAGTCCATTCGGCTGCCTATTCATGAACTATCTTTGTGGTAAACTGCCTTGTTATAATTAACTGGTCCACGTAGCGGTCATGCGAATGACAAACCTGCTACCTCACATATAACAAAGTTATGTGCAAGCAAAAATTACTCCAACATGTGAACTTTAGAGTTCTGCGTTGTTTAGTGTATCTCCTAGTGAAAAAGGTGGTGATCACAGTAACCTTTAAGAATCTTTGTTTTGTAGTGTCAACATTATGAGAGGTGGCCTTTCATCTGAATTTTCATTGATGTCGGGGAAGAGCTTCCATTCCCTTTACATGCGTTCCAATCTTAGATTACATTCTTCTGTCTTCATAGGTGACAGGATTTATTTCAACATGCCTGTTAAGATGTATTTCGAAAATCAACCCTGGGGGTGGATTTCGAGAGGCCAACCTATTATGGTGAACAGGAAGGACTCAGACACTGAAGTCTAGCCAAACCCAATCAAGGTAGGTTGTAGAGCAATAAGGCTTAGACTTGAGAGGGGTATCTGAGGGGTCTAGGGCTACAATGAGTCCACACCAAGCACTACAATAATTTCAGTTGGACAGGTAAGCACACAAATATACAATGGTTTCTTAAGCCTTTACAATATACATTACACAATGAAACCTTTAGGAAAATATTGTCACACAGGAACTACAGAAGACATGCATACATTCACTCTTGTGAAAAGATGGAAAAGCATGAGTCTTCATAAAACACAGTAGGAACATTTTAGAGCAAGACTACAAACATTTCCTATCACTTAATATGTCCAACTCTGAGGTGAATTGAGGCCTAGTGCCCTAATGTCATCAGTTTCAGAATGTGCTTTTCAGGTAGGTTTATCATATGATTGGATGTTGCCTGTGGTTGCGATTTGGAGTTCTACGAAGTTAAGGAAAGTTCAGGTAAGTATCTTGCTTAATCCCACTACATCAAGGTATGCCCAGGAGAGGATCCTTGACTAGACCCACACTAATCTGAGTCAGGATAGGCAGAGATGGGGGATAGGTCTTTACACCCATGCAACCCTATGGAGGATGGGGCAGAAAGGAACATGTTTGTTAAATTTCCACCCCTTAATGCAATGTTTCCAAAAAACACTGCTGAGGTTCCAGATTCTGTTGCGGGTATGCTCTTCTGTGCTTGGTCTGGTTGAGGGAGGGCCGAGGGTTTGCGGGTGCAGAGGTCTATTTTGGAGACAGGTTTTAGTTTAGAGCGGTCGCAGTGCTTGAATCTTGGTTCCAGGCACTTTCCAGGTGAACACCCTTGTGAAGAAATGAAGAAGACTTCTGTTCAGCAGGCAACCACAGGACCCCTCCAGGGAGCTCAGAAGATTGATTGCAACTGCAGCTGGTCTCAAACTATTTTCTATGGGCAAACAGAGGTGGGCTCTTCACGGCTTCCATTGAGAATGGAAGGGTGAAAATGCAGGAGAAGGCAACGATCTGTGTATCCTCCAAGCTCCAAGCATGCACTCGGAAGGGTGATGGCTGCAACAAGGGAGCATAGGAGAGAGCCGATCAGGCCACTGGTTGGTCCAAGGATACTTCAGAAGGCAGATCCTCAAGCAGGTATTGAAACTGTTTCTTATTGAGGGTAGCGAGATGTGCGGGGCTTCTCCGAGACTTCACTGAAGTTGATGCCGGTCAGCTGCAAAGGTCGATCACACGTCTTTGTCAGGGTCTTGGCTTGATCTGTAAATGTTTGCAGGAGGATTACTTTTACCCAAGATTTGGACAACACTTTTCTTTTTAAAAACATTTGTTATTATGGCTGATCCTTTTAACACAATCAGATCTTATACAAATCTGAACATATAACCATGAAAATACAAATGAGATCCAAAAATATAATCACGTGAAAACAACCATAAATATCATAGAAATCAAGGTTCTGTGATAAAGTTAAAACACTCATGCAACATTAACCACATTCCCATTCCCTAATACATTCCAGGCTTTCCATTTTCCAACCACATATGATAAATTGTAAAATTCAAAATCTTACAATTCCCTCACTACATTAAACTCTAGATTTGATCACTGTGATAATTTTCCATATTGCATCTTGGATTGCGGTGACCCTTTTTATGAATCTCCCTCAATTACACATTTGGTCAAAAGATGCCTGGGAGTTTCAATCTCCTAGCTGCAAAGCCTACACAATCTTGGGAATGAGATATATTTTGCCATGCTCCGATAATAGAAAAAGATGGCAGTAACTCCAATCTTGGGGACATTATAAAACGTCTTGCTTTCACATGATAATGGTTTATAAAGATAATTGCAGGGAGACTCAACAGGAAAGGCCTATTTCACATAGTCTCCATATTTCTTAAACTTTCCAAGATAGGTCACCTTAGAATTTCTACCCCAAATCTTAACCTTTTTTTAATTTGCATTTCCATTGTCACGTGCGTTTCATCTCCGTAGCAGAATCCTATTTCATCAAAGAATGAAAATACATTTCTCCATTCTTGAAGTACACCATTATTACACCCCTTGCATAGCATATTTCTAAAGATAGAGAATATGCAGTCATGTTAATCAATTTTATTCATCATACGAACATAGGAAATCCCCATCACCACACTCTTCTGCGTAGATGGGGATAGCAATTCTAATTCACAGTTTAAACCTTCAACAGGAGTATTATTGTGCAAGCCCAAAGCTCTTCTCCATATTTTCCCTTCAATTTATTTTTAACCAGACTGTTTCTCTCACAGTGAATAATTCCAAACCATACGTCAGACAAGATTAGACCAGATCTATATAATTTGATTAATGCTTGTAAGGAATACCCAATTTTGGCTCTAACAAAATTTAACATTGTCATAAACCTTTTCAATATTTAAATGTATGTATCCCTTCCAAAGTGTTACATTCATAGTATCGGTACACATATTCCTAAATATATATAGGAATGCACAATATCAATCCTGCTCTTGTGCAATGACCAGGTAAAATTACTGGTTCTTTTCTTTCTAGGTCCTATCACCATAATATTAGTTTTCGATGATTGATAATGAGATTATTAGTTCTTGAATATTATCCATGCTACGTTGCAGTCCAATTGCAGTTTTATCAATCAATAATGTATTATCGGCATATGCGAGCCATGCAAGATTTTAATTACGAATCTTCGGTGGAAAGTTTCTACAGTTACAAATCGGATACATACAAATTATACATGGTTCTGTTAGTGAACAACCCTGTTTTAATCCCACATTCGTCTCAATTACATCACTCAATGTCCCCTCTTGATTCAAGCATATATGAGCAACAGTGTCTGCATAAAATTCCTGAATGAAATAAAGTATTATTGGATTTAGCTTCCATGCCTGTAGCTTTGACCACAATAATTGTCGATCAAAAGCTCCTTTAAAATCAATGAAACGGATAAAAAAAGAGCCATCCCTTTTCAGATTCTCACGTATTGGGTACATTAATGTCCATGCGTTATGTGAAGTTCTCATACCTTGCCGAAAACACGATTGTTTGGAAATAATGTTTTTTTATTCCATATATTCACCTCCTTTAAGAGCAGTTGTGCAAATATTTTGGAACAGGTGTCAGACATAGCCAATGAGTCTGTAATGAGGGTTGTCTCGCGCACCCTTCTTATATACAGGGATCGGTACAGTAGCCTTCCAACTAGTCTGCATGAAACCTGTACTTCGAAGGGATTGTGTCCTCCGATGTATTCCATATCTTTGATATACGTTTCCAGCTTGCTGGCCTCGGAAATGTTTTCTCTGTAGAGGGCGCTGCGCGTCGACGTCCGCCGAGTCGATGTCCCTAGACGGCCACCGTATCAGCGCCGACGTCACCATGCCCATAAATAGACACGCGCTGCGTCCGTTGCTCAGTTCTGTTTTTCTGCGCTTTATGGGGCCTCGGAACGTCGTTGCTCAGTTCAGTCAGTTTATCTAAATCTAATTCGACGAATATTCCTTATTGTTCACGATGGCTTCTTCATCAGAACCGACGACGCCGCGATCCGGCTTCAAGAAATGTCGAGACTGCGGTAAGAAAAATGTCAATAACGGATCCACACGGGGTCTGTTTATGGTGCTTGGGGTCCGAGCACCATTGTTCGGAGTGTGAGGACTGTATGTCCATGACGGCGAAAGCCCTGAAGGAGCGCAAGGGGAAGCTCGAGAGAGGTAAGTCGGCCAAAACCTCCTTGAAGATTTCGTCGGCCGAGTCGAGGCATTCGTCTACTCGCCGTCAAACACTCCCATTCTAGATCTCGAAGCAGCTCCCACCATTCGTCGATATCTAGACACTCAAAAAAGAGACATCGAAGGTCCCATTCCTCGTCGTCTTCGGTGTCCCCAGAAAGAGTTTCCTGTCCCACCAAACACAGTTCTCAAACCGAGTGGGAGGAATTCAGAAAGAAAATGTTAAGCGTCTTCGAGAACACGGCCTCGACCCCCTCGAAGACAGCTGAGGGTGATACCCTGGGTGAAAAATCAAAACGCTGCGAGTCGCAGCACCCGGCGAAACATTCCACCCGAGAGCGCCATGAGCCATCGGGTAAGAAGGCACCGTCTTCGACGCCGTCGTCGAGGGTTCCTTCGACGCCGTCCTCGAAGATTCCCTCGACGCACGGGTCGGCGCCATCAACGCCGTTGTCGAAGGGTTCCTCGACGCATCCATCGATCGATCGACTCGACGCCGATGAGAGGACCAAGGCTCCACAGCCAACGGTGTTTTCAAGGGCCTCCGGCACGACGCCGAGACCGTCGTCGATGCCCTCGAGTAGGATCCTGATCCTCTCGAATTCTTCGAGGCCCCTTCCAGTTTTTTCGATGCCATTTTCGGCGCCTTCGAGGCCGGTTACATCGGCGTCGACGACTTCGACATTTTCTCGTCCAATAACGAACGAGTTTGGCTCCTTCAGCCGTAGAGATGGGCTTTACTCCATTTCATGGTCTTTCTTCAATTTATGAAGAAAGAGTAGACTCTGACCAAGAAACTTTTGGTTTACAGAGATCCTCACTGCCTGCTGCAGAGGATTTCACCGCTGAAGAAAGGAGGCTGAAGGAACTACAGGACTCACTTCATGAGGCCAGTGGACTTGACACTTCGCCAGAAGTGGAATTTGTAAAGCCAGACCCAGGAGAACATGCAGAAACACCATATAGAACCCTGATGGCAAGAATAATTGAGTTTATGGGTTGGTCTGCGCCTTCACCCGTTTTCCAACAGGATGATCTAACGGATATATTGGACAAAGGCCCACAGGAGGACCCGGTGGTCCCCTTCCATTCAGCCCTACAAAGAAAAATTGCTTCCAATTGGGAGACTCCCGAAGTCATCCCAGCAGTCAATAAAAGACTGTCGACAAAGTATAGGGTAGCGGCTGCTGACCCTGAATACCTGTCAAAACACCCGACCCCAGAGAGCCTGGTGGTTCAAGCGGCAACTTCATCCAGTAGTAGGACTGCTTAGCCTACTGTCCCACAGGACAGGGATGACAAGAGGTACGACTCTATGGCAAAGAAAGTCTTCTCTACCTGTAGTATGGCGTTGAAGTCCATCAACGCCACCTGTACGCTCGCCAGGTTCAGTCACACATTATGGGAGTGTGCTTCATCAGCGGCTGACTGCATACCCGATGGAGAGGAGAAGGAAGCCTTCCTTAACATCATTCAAGATGGCAAAGGTGCCATGTGCTAGTCGCTTCAAACTGGCATCGATTCCGCTGACAGTATCAGCAGGGCCATGGCGGCTAGTACAACAATCCGCAGGCATGCGTGGTTGCGAAAGTCTGGCTTTGCTCCAGATGTACAGGCCAGACTTTTGAATATGCCCTTTGACTGCTCTTCGTTATTCTGAAAAAAGGCTGATGACAGTCTGGAAAAGTTAGACTTCTAAAGCAGCAGCAAAATCCTTAGGAGCTGCTATCCGCCAAATTCCTTTTCACACCTCAGGATCCTCTGGGAGAGGAAAGACCTTTAGCTATTATTCCGCATTTAGAAAAGGCAGAGGACAGCTGGCTCAAAGAGGCCAAAGAAGATCCACCCGAGGTGGACGGATCAAAGGTACTAAAACTGCAGCAGCAGCAGGTGCCTCTTTACCCTCGGCATCTGCATCAGCCGCACCCAAACCACTCTGAGGCCTTTGCACACAAGACAACTGTAGGGGGCAGGTTAACTCACCATCTGACGGAATGGCAGGCTATAACGTCAGATGCTTAGGCGTTGGAGACAGTTGCCTAGGTTACTGCCTACCCTTTCTACACATCCCTCAGAGTCATCCACCGGGGAACAGCTCCTGAAAAGTTCCAGATCCGCTCCTCTTGCAGGAAATTATGGACCTGCTAGAAAAAAGGTGCCATAGAACCGATACCTGTAGCGGACAGGAACAAGGGCTGGTACTCCCCCCTACTTTCTCATACCAAAGAAGGACTGAGGACTGAGACCCATCCTGGACTTACGAGAATTGAACAAGTTCCTCAGGAAGGACAAGTTCAAGATGGTAACTCTCTCTCAGATCCTTCAGGCCCTCCAGCTCCAGGACTGGCTGGTATCTCTGGACCTTCAGGATGCTTATTTCCATATGCCAATCCATCTCAAGCACAGGAAATACCGGAGGTTCGCAATTGGCAACTCTCATTATCAATTTCGAGTTCTGCCATTTGGGCTGACCTCCGCCCCGAGGGTCTTCACCAAGCTGATATCCGTAGTGGCGGGGAGTCTAAGGAGGGAAGGGATCCATGTCTATCCCTACCTGGACGATTGGCTGATCAGGGCCGTATCTTTCGAACAGGCCCGGACCCAGCTAGATTATGTCTGCCTCTTCCTTCACAGACTGGGCTTCTCCCTCAATTTAAAGAAGTCACAGATGATACCATCTCAGAGACTCCAGTTCATTGGAGCGGTCCTGGACACTTCCCCAGGAAAAGCCTCGCCACCAGAGGTGAGG
Source organism: Ambystoma mexicanum (assembly GCF_040938575.1). Lineage (NCBI taxonomy): Eukaryota > Metazoa > Chordata > Amphibia > Caudata > Ambystomatidae > Ambystoma > Ambystoma mexicanum. The sequence continues at coordinate 1,344,876,521 of NC_090922.1, forward strand.
GCTCAAGATATTCTACAGATGGTCACCAAGTTTCAAAATGGCCAACGTCTCCCAGCCTTCCACTTTTTGAGGTTGCTAGGCCTCATGGCATCCTGCATCTTCCTTGTGCCAGAGGCTCGCCTGAGAATGAGATCTCTTCAGTGGGCACTGATAAGTCAGTGGTCACAATTCTCAGGGACAATCTCCTCCGGATTCCGGACAAGGTAGCCCACGACCTTCAGTGGTGGGCCTATTCAGAGAACATCTTGAAAGGAGAACTGTTTTGGCAACCATGGCCGGAGATAACATTAGTCACAGACGCCTCGCTCACAGGGTGGGGAGCCCATGCCAACGACTTGACCATCAGCGGTCGTTGGACTCCATCGGAGTCCAGACTACATATCAACCTATTAGAGCTGAGAGCGATCAGACTAGCGCTGAAAGCTTTCCTGCCATCAGTACAAGGGAGAAATGTCCTGATAATGACGGACAACACTGTGGCCATGCACTACCTCAACAAAAGAGGAGGCGTAGGTTCACTACCACTGTGCAGAGAGGCAATGCAGCTCTGGTTTTGGGCAATTCGGGAAGGAATCTATCGGCAGTCCATCTATCCAGAGAGAAGAATTTGACAGCGGACGCTCTGAGCGGGCAGAGCACAGTCTCCCACGAATGGGAGCTAGCTCAGGAAGCCCTTCAAGAGATCTTCGCCCTTTGGGGAACCCCTCAGGTGTTTCTGTTCGCTACAAGCACCAACAGGAAGTGCGATCTGTTCTGTTCAAGGGAATTTCCCCCGAGAGGAGTTGTGGGAGACGCGTTTGTAGTGGACTGGGAGTTTCCACTCCTCTACGCGTTTCCACCAGTCCCTGTTATTCCTCAAATGATCAGGAGGTTGAGAAGATTCCAGAAAACCATGATCCTAATTGCCCCGGACTGGGCCAGGAGTACGTGGTACCCGGACCTTCTAGATATGTCCATCTGTCCTCCAATCCGTCTTCCACTCAAAGAGAATCTTCTCTCGCAGAAGGGAGGTCAGGTTCTCCATCCAGACATCAGAACCCTCAACCTTCACGCTTGGCTTCTGAAAGGTTGAGGTACAAGGATTGGGATCTCCCTGATGACGTCATGGAGGTGTTGCTTTCGGCCAGAAGACCAGCAACAAAGTCTTTATACCGCTGCCGTTGGAACAGGTTTTGCAGCTGGTGTAGGGAAGAGAATATCGACCCTTTTTCATGCGGTACACCAACGGTGCTATCGTTTCTACTCTACATGGCAAACTCAGGCCTTCAAGTTGGCACTATAAAAGGCTATCTCGCAGCGCTTTCTATCTTCAAGCGCACTGCGGAGGAACCATCGTATTTCAAAATTCCTCTAGTGGTACAATTTCTCAAGGGTCTGACTAATGTTTACCCTCCAAAACCATTCCAGGTTCCATTATGGGACTTAAATTTAGTCTTAAACCTCTTAATGGGCACTCAATTCGAGCCACTTCACTCTTGCGCATTAAGATTTCTCACACTTAAAACTGTCCTACTTGTAGCACTAACATCGGCTAGAAGGGTAAGTGAGCTTCAAGCTCTCTCCTGTAAACCCCCACATACAAGGTTGTCCTCCAGGTGAAGCCTAATTTTCTCCCAAAGGTAGTTTCTGAATTCCATATTACTCAGAAAATGACCTTGCCTTCATTCTACCTTCCTCCTCATCCGGGGAAAGAGGAGAAAGGCTACACAGGCTGGACCCTAGGCGAGCACTCAGCTTTTACATCAGCAGAATGGCTAGAATCAGGCAAGCAGACCAGCTGTTTGTAGGATACTCGGGTCACAAGTTGGGACTACCCATAACAAAACAAACTATCTCCAGGTGGATTATCTTGGCCATCCTGGAATGTTACAGACTAGCAGGGAAAGAGCCACCCCAAAACCTCAGGGCTCATTCAACCAGGGGTATCGCAGCTTCTTCGGCTCTCCAGAGAGGGGTACCGGTCCGGGACATGTGTGCGGCTGCCACATGGCCGTCCGCACATACATTCACAAAATTTTACAATCTGGATTCCTCCACTGCTCAAGAGACCAGATTTGGCAAAGCCGTATTACACTCGGTCCATCCCTAACGGGATATATAACACCATCACTCCTCCCTCCAATTACATACCACTGCTATGGAAGTCTATCAAAGATGAGGAATATGTCAGAGGACACAATCCCTTCGAAGAACAAGTTATTTTCTTACCTGGTAACGTTCTTTCGACGGGATGTTCCTCCGACGTATTCCTTATCGCCCCTCCCGTCCATCCCCGCAGTGATAACTTCCCTTGTGGTTGCAGCTTTCGCTCCTTCAAGGTTACTAACCAATTCAGGCATGTCTTTCTTTTACTACAAAACGGAACTGAGCAACGGACGCAGCGCGTGTTTATTTATGGGCATGGTGACGTCGGCGCCGATACGGTGGGCGTAGAGGGACATCGACTCGGCGGACGTCGACGCGCAGCGCCCTCTAGAGAGAAAAAATTTCCGAGGCCAGCAAGCTGGAAATGTATATCAAAGATAAGGAATATGTCGGAGGAACATCCCGTCGAAAGAACGTTACCAGGTAAGAAAGTAACTTGTTCATCTGATTGTACAAAACATTTATATAAATATATTAAGCCAGTAGTCTGGATTACTTTTCCCTCTGAAGGTTTTATTTTATTAATCTTCAAAATATCTTCAGCTTCTGGAATCCAGCCATCTTTATTAATATCGCTGCGTTTGGTACCTGGTTTAATAGTTTGAATGTCACTATAGTATATTTTCTCAATATGCCGTATACAGTCAGACTCTTTTATTCCATTAATCTTTCTTTGCACCATTTCCTATTTTGAAGGAGTTTTAAATATTTCAGAACTTTCAGCCATTAGTATCTCTTGACATATTGCGTATTTATTTCTTCGAGTGTTCAGAAGCATAGTCATCCAACAAAATTCTCATATCTAGTTTTTTAAATGTTATTTTCCTCTTCTTCACATATTCATCATTTGTGCTACATTTCAAATGTTTAATCTCCTTTATAAAGTTTACGTTTCTCCTTTATGATCAGAATATCGAAAGTCTTTTATAAAATATTTTACCATTATCCTGTTTAGGACCATCTTTGATGTATTGCTTAGCAAGCTCTGTAATTCCTTCAAAGGTTTTTATTCATGGTTTATTTCCATTCTTTTATTGGTTTTAGTTTTACCTAACAGCTTTTTCAAATATCATACACATTTGCAATTTGATTGAACATCACTGCAATTCACTGTTCGCAGAAACCAATAGCAGAAATATCAGCAAGCTCCAGGTTGTGCAAAACACAATCCGTGCAGCGCTTAATATACCTAGACATGATCACATATCATCCAGACTCCTTCACTGGCTTCCTGTACATAACAGAAACAAATTCAAAATCCTCTCCCTCACACACACAAACTAACAACGCACCAGCTTACCTCTGCAACCTAATCTCCAAAACCCAATCCAAAAGCCCTACACGATCTACCTGCTCCAACCTAATTGTCACACCAAGATTCAGGAGAGAAAAAGCAGGTGAATCTAGCTTCCCAGTGATTGCAGCCAAATTGTGGAATACCCTGCCTGCACCATTGAGGAATGACCCTTCGCTATGGTCATTCTGTAGATACCTGAAAACCCTGCTCTTCAAACAAGACTCTCAAAGAATTCTGTCACAATGGCCCTGCTTCTAGTACTATACTTATCGGCTGCCTTCGATTTGGTCGACCATAAAGTACTTTGCAATCACCTTGCCTCAGCAGCCCATTTTTCCCAGAATGCCATTATCTGGGTACAATTGTTCCTTAACAATAGGACAATGCGGGTCTTCTCTCCATCGGCAGCAGCAGATCCTATTCCCATTACATGCAGGGCCCCCAAGGCTCTTGTGTTTCACCCACTATGTACAACATCTTAACGAAGACCTTATTTGATGATTTGGACCATTTAGGTGTCACCTACACTAACTATGCAGATGACACTCTGATCCTCCTCCCACTGATGGGTGTTTATGATGATGATGATGTATTATTAGTGAACAAAATGTATCTAATCATTCAGGCATGGATGGCCACTCATGGCCTATGCCTGAATGACGGTAAAACAGAGCTGCTGATTGTGGGTTCATCAGCTAACCTGAAGAAATTAAATTCAGACTATGCCTCCTTCGATATCGACGGAAACATAATTGCTGTAGCCAAAGAAGTAAAAAGTAAAACCTCTTATCTTCTACATCGACGCTACATTAAACTTGCATAAACAAGTGAATACCATAGCTTCAGCCTATACAGGGAAACTGATCAGGGCCTGTAAACCACTGCTCTCCAAGGAAAGCTGCATTACCCTCGCTAGAGCACTAATACTGGCCAAACTGGACTATTGCAACAGACTGTACCTGGGAGCAAGCACATTTATTACCAATAAATTAAAAACCTTACAAAACAACGCCCTGAGATCTGCACTAAGTATCTTAAGAAGAGCTCACATATCCGAAACATGAAGACAGTACAAATGGCTGTCGATCAATGATAAGATCCAACTTAAAACCCTGTCCCTTATGCATAAATCTCTCAACCAGGTAGCTCCTCTGTACTTAACAGTTAGGTTTAACCTCAGATCCTCAACTAGATTTACCAGGCCATCCAACACCTTCGGCTTGCTAGTACCAAGTTAAAAACTACAGAAGTCAGGGGGGAGTCGTTTCCCAGTCCTGGCTGCTCAGCTCTGGAATTCACTCCCCACCTTCCTGAAAACCACCTACTCCTTCTCAAGCTTCAAAAGAAAGTCCATCAAATTGTTAATTGAGAAGCACTAACTTTGTGCCTTACCCTACTACTTTGGATCCTTGCTCTATATATTGCATTGTACTTAACGGTCTCCTGCCCGATGTATATACGTGTAATTTGACTTCAGTACTATGTGCAATTCTGTATGCCTTCTCTGTTGTGTAACTCTGTACATCAACTGTAACATGTGTAATTAATATGTATTTCTGTATCATGTGTAATTCTATATGTATTCCTGTAACATGTGCATGTGCCAAATGCGCCCACATACCTCCGGGTTAAGGTGCGCTATAGAAATAATAAAACAAACAAATTTTAAGTTAGCTCTTAATCTGCGCAGACTCCAACTCGTAGAATGGAGCTATTCTTTGCAGTGTATAAAACAAATGAATATCTGAACGTTTGCAATGTAACTCCATGTAATGTGTGTATCCATGTAAAGCATGTCTGATATGCTCACTGCAAGAAAAACTACATATATGTAACCACATTTTTAAGTTCAAGTGCCTAGATGGCTCTGGGTTTTGTGTGCTGTATAAATGTTTAAATAAATAAATGACATCATATATCTAAAACATAATCACAAATAAAATCACAAACAGCAGGGCCTGGTAAAATTAAGTCCATCATATGATAATTCTGACAGCAAAGAGTAAAAAATGGCAAAGAAAAAGATTACTAAATACATTTCCACTTAATTGGTTGTATAAAACGAATTGCGTAATAAATCCTTTAAAATTTACTAAAACGTGCTCGATAAAAGATAAAGGACCATAACAAATATATCATATTGAGCTGATTTGCAAAGCAGGCCTGCCGATCCCAGTCCATGAGGCGTGACCTTGCCAGAAATCATTAAGCTGGAGCTGGCATAAAATCACCCTATTTTCTAACATTCATGTAAATCACAAGAGCCATCGTCTCCATATTTAGTAAAAAGAAGAAATGTGATAAACTCCACCTTCAAATAGTCTTGTATAGAAAACAGATGTTCTCGTACAAATGAAACTATCGCATTTCTCAGATTTACCTTATTCACTGTTAAGACGAGAAATCATAATTTGCATCTTATTCATGAAAATCTGTCTGCAAAGGTTTTTATATCAAATGTATCCTTCAGACACAGTTTCTGTAACATTCCATCAAAGAAAACAATATTTCTCTTAATATTATTCAGATACCAATGAATTCTGTTACTAGCAGGGTTCATGTGACATATACCCAACATAATATCTTTATTTTGAACGCTAACTCCAGATTTCTGTACAACATGATCCCTGAGCAGAGTGGGTATGAGGCGAAGTAGTCTTATTCTTTCCATCATCAAATCGGATAACAGTATATAATCGATGCAAGAATGCCTTTTTCCAACTGACTTAGTAAAAGGGGTAACACTATCCGCAAGGGGTTTTACAAAAAGAAGGGAAAGGCTGTTGATATTTATAAATGTTTGCCAGGGATCAATCTTGCATGAGTCTTCATCACTGGGTTGTATAATCACAGCCCGTAAACCGTTCGTCAATAGATCATGGGACCTCCTGTCATGTTTACCCAAAACCTCAGAACATTGATAATTTAAATCCCCCACAATCATAAAGGGAGAAGGGTTGACCAATCGCCAAGCATTGAGTATCTTCTCCAGCTAAATGTATGAATATTGTTTGGGGTATTATAAACATTTATAATAAGAATATATTCTGCCTCAGTTCTGTCCACTGTGGATAATTTGACCACCAGTATATATGGGGGCAATACCCTGATGGAACGTATTCACTAAGGGTCAAATAATTTCTAGGCCAATTGGTAGATCCCCAGACGGTCTGCCCTGTTTATTGCTACACTCTTTCCTTTGTAGAACAGAATACCCAATAATCGCTAAATCATGACGCATACACGTTTCTTGTAGAGCAAAAACATCAGCATCCAACAAAAAAAAATTATCGTCAGCCTTTTTACCATTCGCCAGTAGTTTTTCTTATTTATGTTAATATTGGGTGGTTCGTTAACTACCACCACCCCCCTATACTGATCATTATACAATAAATCTATTGTATCCTCCCCTTTTATCGCTACTTCGTGCTGCCCAGACTCGATTATTGGGGCAAAGCCTAATGTGACCATATTATCAACCTCGATTTCTTCAAAATTATTTCAAATTGCCATATGCATGATGCATCTGCACATTTTCCTACTCCCTTTTAGTGATCGCTGCAAAGAGTAAATAAGGCTTGTAATATCTTAATCTGCTTAGGTTCAGGACTATCAGTCGGCGAGGAGGCATAAGCATTAGCATCAATTTTACCTAGATCAGGTGATTTTTACCAGATTTTTTTGGGGTAGTACATTCTCAATAACATTCTCCACTTGTTCTATCACTCCATTCTCATTCCTCCCTGTCAACCTTTTTATTTTTTTATTAAATGGAGAACCAGGTTTAGAAACTAGTCGTTATCGATAGGATCAGACTCGGATATAGTGGAAGTTTCTCTCCCATCAGCTAGTTATAATAACTTGGCTTGATGTCGAGGGCTGGGCATTCAAACGTTTTGAGATACGTTGTGATTTTATCTTGCGCCAAATCGGCTCTCCCCTTTTTTTCCCCCCAAACAGTCTCAGTCACTCCTACAGCAGAGGCAATTATCTGCAATTTAGGGTCAGTTTTTCATGTTGTATTTTCTTTGAAATTGCTTTCTTCCCCTCAGCCGTTTCTTTAGTTCTCTTACATGCCATAACTGCCAGCATTACAGAATCTTTGGTCAAAGGGACAGTAGCAAAACAATGCAAGCAATCTTCAAAATAACGCATATCGTATCAGCTAGGCGAGATTATCTAATACTCAACTGCACAACTAACAGTCATTCGAAATGAACCATACCACTTCAACTTAGTACAGTATATGAATCAAAATGGGCAAAATAAATTAGTTACACGCAACCTGCAACCGCCTAACAAGACTCAGTGGGGCACTCGGTTGATGCACGCAAAAAAACAGCGAAGTGACTCAACTCCCCAGTTTACTTTGTCTATGCCCCTAGCCGTCCAAACCGCCAGACTTCACACCTGGAATTACTTGAGCGTGTAATGGTTGCTTATGGGCAAGCCTGGGTAGTCCAAATAACAGATAAGGACCACTGAAGTTATTTCTTTATTTAGTCCATTTCGCAGAGAATGATTGAAAATAGGATGTTCAAAATCTGAGTGAAACAAAATGAGGTCTTCACCACACCGACTCAAATGAGTACATGGACTTGCTCGCCTTCCCGATAAGTGTTCTTTGTACCTTGCTCCTAACAGATACACAAAAACACTCTGCAACGCTCCACTATGGGGTCAGGTAGTTATAGTACACACCCACCTGCAAAAATGACAGTGGAGGAAAGACTGCACAAGTAGCGAAAACACTCTGCTACAGGGTCAGGTAGTTAAAGTACACACCCACCTCAAAGTTCATATTGATTGATGTCTTTATGATTTGATAGAATTTAATGTTACTTTTTGCAGTTTCTTGGTCATGCCTGCACAGACACTCTGGAGCCTACGCATGGACACCCAAGGCTCCCTGCTAAAGGCAAAACACACAGACAGTCTTCCCCCTCCCAGAATGGTAGAAGGGCTGACAAGGAACAACAACACGAGTAATGGCAATAAAACAAGGCATGCCCCAAGTTGGTACTTGGATGCCCCTTTTGTGCACTACCGAGGCTACGAACATAGCTTGCAGTAGAAAAATCACACAATGGTTGGTAGAATACATCCACTGCCGCCAGCCATAACTAGGAGATTGTCTATGTGACTAAAAAGTCAAAGGAGCAGAGAGAAGGTTGGATACTAGGTATCTCTTTGGCATTCCATATAAAATGGTGTGCGCCAATCTCTCAGACTATAACGTTTTTGGAGAAATGCGAAGTATCCTTAAGAAAGGAGGATCCTAAGGGTCCCCAGCAACACTGCCCATAAGGAGCTGTGTGCTGCAATAGTAAAATACAGATGCTTTTAAGAGTTATGGAGGAAAATGGACTCCATAGTATAGATACAATACAAAGAATAGTGTTGCAAAAGACAGAGCCCATAAGAATGAATGAGTGGATAAAGGCTCCACTCATTCAGGATTTCAGAAAAGGGGATGAAGCATGAAAATGTTGATGTACCTGGTGGAGGGTAGTAGTCCATTTTTTTACGTTGAATATTGTTTAAAACTATTGGCCTAACTTAACACAATGGAACGGTTTATTTTAGTATATACCTCAGGTTATCCAACCACTCCCTTCAGTTGGATTAAGAAGATAGTTTTACGGTTGAATACTTGTGCATGCTCCGTTTTCTGGCAGAATGTTTTAGACGTAGCAGTAGCTGGAAGTAAAACAGATTCTCCAGCATGGGGTCTGGCATGGATTCATATGCTCATTAATATTCCCCATCGTCAGGCTGGGAATCCTCTGTAAAGAAAAAATCAGTTTTGTTTCTGAACTGTCTTTCTACTAATAACAAATCACTGGTCTCTGGGTCATACTGCCACCAGCCAATGACTGCCCTCTATGTAAGCCCCTCCTCTGCCAGCCATCTTCTGATTTTTACCACACGTTCAAGTGTTGGGAGTCCTCGTGCTTTAGCTCTCAAGCTTTTACAGACGCTTCCTGATTCACCCAGTGAAGGCCTCGATTGAAGGAGTTGCAGTGGCCCTGGCAAAGCCTGTGGAGGCTACCCCAGTGGAGACGACGTCCATGCCTAGAGTTACCCTGCCACCCTGGAGGGAATCGTCTTTCCAGCCTATCTAGAAGACCCCTGTGAAACCCCGGGACGAGAAAGAGGAGGGGGCACGGTAGCCATAACGGACACAGATACCACCTCCGAGGATGAGCTGGCTGGAGTCAAAAAGATCCTGGACAAGAAGTTCGAGGAGGCCAGGACCTACGGGAAGGATCCCGACAAGTCGGACGAAGAGAGCGACAATGGAGCCGACGAGGAGCCGCTGGCTGTGGAGGAAACAAGGACCCCATGCCCCAGCCGTCGCTCCCGTCGCAACAGATGCCTACGCCTCAGGACAATTCAGGAGAAACCTTGATGGCTTTGCAGGCCCTTGTGTATAGAGATACGGACAAAATTGCCCTTACCCCCAGCGGACGATCCAGTGGCGCCTAGACCGTCGGGGAGCCCATCAAACAAGCGGAGGCAAATCCACCCCCCTTCCATCCTTCGCCTCCATTCCCCTCCCATCACACCCTGAGGGATGAGACTGGAACGGAAACAGGGACTGACGACGACGGTGGTGGTGACGACGGGACACATCTCCCATCACCCCCTGACCGGGCCCCCCCCTGACGAAATTGGCTCCTTTCAAGCCATGATCGCCAGGGCATCAGAGCTATTACAGCTATGCCCTGAAGAGCAGAAGGAGGGTTTACTCTACCAACGCCGGGAGGCCTCTCAGTCCCGTTACTGGACGACATCTGGGACGAAGGACTGTCACTGCTGAAGAACCTGTCCAGGGCCCCTGCGAAGAGGGACTGGTACGAGAAGAAGTGCTGGGTCCCAGACTCCGCTTCTATGTGCCTCAGAGCACAACCGTCCCTGGATTTGGTGGTCTCCGCGGCGGCCAAGAAGAAAGCGGCAGGGGCAACGGAATAAACTTCCACTTCCCCACTGGACGGCGAGGGGAAGAAGCTGGACGCATTGGGACGACGGCTCAGGTCGTCGTCGGCGGCGACGACCATCAATGTGGCCAACGCCCTCGCAGCACGCTACGACAGGAAGCTGTGGTTCAAGATCGCTCCCCTCCTGGACTTCCTCCCAGACGACAAGAGGGCAGAAGCCCTGGAAATCCTGCAGGAAGGCAAGGTCGCTTCGGACCACGCCATCACGGTGGCCACAGACATCGCTGACACCGGCTTTCGCCAGATGAGCAACAGCGTTTGCCTTTGCCAGCGCGGTTGGCTCCAGACCACCGATTAACGTCAGGACCTACAGACCAGGGTACTGGACAGGCCCTTCGACGGGAACAACCTGTTCGGCAAGGCAGTGGATGAGTCACTGCAAGCCATCAAGGCGGACATCGAGACGGCCCGGGCCTTGGGTTCTCTCCATCAACGACGGCTGTCCTTTCGGACCTCTGGAGGCAAGTCTCAAGGTGCCTCCAAAGGATTCGGCGGCATTTCCGCATTGTACAGCCAGGCGGCCCGCTCCTCGTCGCAGGAAGCCTACATAGGCCGCAGCAAGACCGGAGGACACTGTCGTCGTCGCCAAGGAGGTGAAGTTGGCAAGGCCTCGGCGAAGCAAGACTGAACTGGCCGTGACGTCATGCCCCCACCTGAGCACCCCGGTGGGTGGCCAGCTGGCAAATTTCGTCAGCGTGTGGGAGTCCATCTCCACTGACCGTTGGGTGCTGGATGCCCTTGCCCACGGGCACACTCTGGAGTTCCAAAGAAAGTGTCCCTGTCTACCACCCGTAGCCAGGAAGGAAAACCACGTGCCACAGCTGCTTCTAGAGGTACGAGCAATGCTAAGAAAGGGCGCGATAGAACTCGTCCCAAAGAGGCTCTGGGGCTCCGGAGTATACTCGTGGTACTTCCTCATCCGAAAGAAGACTGGCGGCTGGCGGCCCATCCTAGACCTTCGCCGCCTCAACAAATACATAAAGTCCCAGAAGTTTCAGATGGTCACCCTTCAGCATGTGCTGGGACAGGTGGAGGAGGGCGACTTCCTGTCATTGCGGGACTTGGAGGACGCCTACTTCCACGTCCCCATACACAAAGGACATCGAAAGTTCCTACGGTTCGTGGTCCAAGGGCGACACTACCAGTTCAAGGCCCTGCCCTTCGGGTTGAAGTAGGAAGCGCTGAGGGTTTTCACTAAGTGTCTGGCACCGGTGTCGGCGCAGCTGCGCCTGCAGGGGATCCATGTATACCCCTACCTGGACAAATGGCTCATCCGAGCAAGGTCAACAGAACTCGCTGTCGATCACGCAGCGAAGACCGTCCAACTGCTCACGGATCTGGGATTCTCTATCAACTTCGCGAAATCCCACTTGGTACTGTCGCAAGATGCCCTGTTCCTGGGAGCCAGACTCGACACAGTGGCGCGGTTGGCTTCACCGTCGGAGGAAAGAAAGGACGAAGGCCATCCTGGGCAAGGTACAACGGCTGTTGACCATGGAAGTGGCCAGGGTGAGATCCATCAAGTCCCTACTCGGCATGATGTCATTGTGCATCTACCTCGTGCGTCTATGCAGGTTAAGGATGCGGCCACTGCAGGAGTTCCTCGACGCCTGTTGGATGCCAGCGGCGGGCAGCGTCAAAGAACAGATCTCCCTCAACGAGACGTTCCATCAAACGATCCGGTGGAGGGGCGCCCGCGCGCACCTCGCGGCAGGCATGGACTTCCAGACCCCAACGAATCAGGAGACTGTGATGACGGACGCATCCCTGGAGGGATGAGAAGTGCACAACGGAGATCTCCACGCAAGAGGCCTTTGCCTCCCAGTGGAGAGGTCCCTGAACCTCAACATCCTGGAGCTCCGGTCTGTGTGCTGGGCCCTCGGGTCTTTCCTTCCGTCCCTCAAGGGCAAAGTGGTACGGATCTTCACCGACAACACCACCACGATGTTCTACATCCGGAAGCAGGGAGGCATCATATCCCCAGCCCTATCCAAGGAAGCACAGGATCTGTGGCACTGGGTCGTCACCCAGGGGATGTTCCTGGTACCTTTTCATCTGACAGGAGTGAAAAACACTGTCGCCGACTGACTCAGCAGGGAGCTGCGCTCTTGCCACGAGTGGGAGCTTTGGCAGGATCAAGTGGATCTCCTATTCTGGCAATGGGGCAGTCCCCAGATCGACCTGTTCGTGACGGCGGCGAACACCAAGTGCCAGAGGTTCGCCAGCAGGTTTCCCCAGCCGGGGAGCATGGGCGATGCAGTCTCCTTCCCCTGGGATGGCCTGTTCCTGTACGCATTACCACTGTTATTGTTGCTTCTGCGACTGGTCAATCAACTCAGACGGTCCTGGTGCAGGATGATCCTCGTTGCACCGGCGTGGTCGAGGCAGATATGTTTCCCAGACCTTCTGGACTTGTCAGCGCCCCCCACCAGCCAAACTGCCGACGGACACGGATCTTCTCTCCAGGGATGGAGGCGCCATCCTACTGCTGTTTGTGAACTTTGGTCCTGTGAACCAAGGGAAGGCCCTCTCGAAGGCTTCATGCACTGTCACCGGTTGGCAAACCGACCCTTGCCCGGCCGTCCGAGAGACCATTCAACCAGAGCAATTGCTGCTACCACAGCATTCCTGTCTGGTGTGCCCCTGCTGGACATCTGCAGGGCTGCTACGTGGAGGTCGACGCACACCTTCACAAGATTCTACAGTGTCGACTGGGATTCCAGGGAGGAGTTCCGAGTCGGCCAGGCAGTGCTGCGCAAACTGTTCGCTTCAAGGTGAGCCTGTTGTGGAGGTAGGAGATGCTTAATGTTGAGTTGTTGAAATGCTAAATGTTGAGCCTTGCCACCTCCCGTGGTTGTGCATGTGTGTACGGCTATGTATTCTTGTATTCATGAGCATGTGAATCGATGCCAGACCCCATGCTGGAGAAGGAACAAGTTACTTACCTGCAACTGTTGTTCTCCAGCATGGGTCTGGCATGGATTCACATGCGAACCCTCCCTCGAACCCCTCTGCGGCTCTTCTCTTGGTCCTACTGCTACTTTCTGTGCTACCAAATCGGAAGATGGCTGCCAGAGGAGGCGCTTACGTAGAGGGCAATCATTGGCTGCGGGCAGTATGACCTAGAGACCAGTGATTGCTTACTAGTAGAAAGACAGTTCAGAAACAAAACAAACTGATTTTTTTCATTACCGAGGATTCCCAGCCCGACGGGGAATATTCATGAGCATGTGAATAAGCATGTGAATCCATGCCAGACCCATGTTGGAGAACGACAGTTACAGGTAAGTAACTTGTTCCGTGTCTGAAGTTTGACTTTCAACCTGTGACAGAGGAGTATGTTCAATCTTTAATACTAAAGCTTAAACCTACCAATGACTCCCTGTTTCTGCTGCCTGCATGCTCGGCCAAAAATATTGCTCCTTTTGTTACTACATTTGTCAACAAATCATTGGCCGAGGGCTCGGTTACCCCCTTGCTAAAAAAACACTAATTTGGACCCGGCTGGGCTAACAAACTATCGCCCGGTGGCAGGCCTACCATGACAAGCTGAACGTTTAGAGAATGTGATGACCTCACAACTGCAAACTTTTGTGGAAGAGGAGGCACTACTCGATTAGTTGCAATCAGGTTTTTGGTCGAAATATGGGACCGAATCGGACAGAGGTGGACTTAATCTTTTTGTAATGTTAGATCTGTCCGCAGCCTTTGACACAGTCAAACGCATAGCATTGGACTGGAGCCTCTATCAATGCCTGGTAATGTTTCAGACCAGGCCTTGAAATGGTTTGCATCCTTTCTTGATGATAGATATCAACAGGTGAAGTCTAGGGGTTCTATGTCAGACCCTATTGTAATGGGCTGTGGAGTGCCACAGGGGTCTGCACCTTCCCCCCCCTTGCTGCTTAACCTATATATGCAGCCTGTATTGAATATTGTGAACAGTCATGGCGTAAGCGCAGGTTTTTATCAAGATCGACAATATTAAAGAGGCCTTAATTAAAGTGAACCAGTGTTAAGAAGACATAAATGGATGGATGGCTAGAAACCAACTCCAGGTGAATGCAGTGAAAACGGAGTTGATTCTGTTTGGACCAGAGAAGCAGGTAGTAGCTGCAAGAAAATCTTTTGCCCCAGGCATCCTTGGGCAGAAACTTAAATTCTCTACCGAGATTAAGAACTTGGGATGCATGTGGCAGGAGAATTTGGGTTGTGAGGCACAGGTGGCGGCCAAAGGTTCAATTTGCCTTCTATGCTTTACGGATGCTACAACAAGTTATTCCATACATTCCCAAAGAAGACCATGCAGTAGTAGTTGGAGCAGTGACAAACGCCCATGTAGACTACTGAAATAGTCTTTTGATGGGTGCTCCAGCTAAACAACTGCATAGACTGCAGAAGGCCCAAATTGCAGCAGTTGGACTGATTGGTAGTCTGAGGAAAATGATCATGTCTCTCCCTTACGGAGGTCATTGTATTGGTTAATGGTTGAGGATTGCATTACATTTAAAGTTCCTTGTATGATTTTAAGTGTTTAAAAGGATTCGCCCCTGAATATGACTCTCAGATCAAGCAATCAACTGCTGCTAACTAACTCTCAGTCAACTTTTGTTACCAGAGGGGATAGGAGATTTGCAGTTTTGGACGTAAACTATGGAATAGCATACCGCAATAGATCAGGGCATGCCAGAAACTTGTTCAGTTTAGGAATGATCTCAAAACATTTTTGTTCCAGTAATCAACTAATGGTTTGACAACTAAAAAGGGCACAGTAACAAAATCACTAAAGACTGATCCTCAATATTTTAGAATATTTGGAATTTTAACTGCGCCCCTATACAGTTAAGTCTGTAGTGGGCGCGTTATAAATACAAAAAATCCAAAATGTTATTCTCCACTTTAAGTTTTGAACTGTGTAGGTAATATTAATTGAATGAACTTTATTTGCGTTTAATTCTTTGGTATCCTTTAAGAAGAGGTTTACTATTGTAATTTCAATGCATCCTGTTTTAACTTGCCCTTTGTAGAGTCAACGTACATACACCCACTGTTTATAAATTGCATTCACCTGGCCTGATCTATTGCTCATTCCTTTAAATCAGGCTTTTAGAAATGTATGCTTTATTTTTCTACAGCTATGCCTTGGTTGTATGGCTTGTCCTTCCATTAGCTTCTTAATGTCTATGGGCCCATAGTGCGCTATATAAATATAATAATGTAATATATATATTTTTTTGTTATACAGTGCTTGGCCAGTCTTTTGTTTGGTATTACTGTGTAAGTGATCTGTAATTGTATACAAGCTCCCTCACCTTCTATGATTGAAGTCAGACTGCTTTGCCATAGTTACCAGGGAAAGTTTAGACTGACTAGTGGAAACGGCTACACAGAAATTACAGGTTGGCTGCCCTGGACCCCTTTACCAGAGGTATTCCAAAACACCACACGTGTGTATATATATATATTTACTATTTGTACTGTGCTGATTTCTTTTGTCTGGCCACTGAGTGATTTGTCTAATATTCTCAGAAATACTTTCCATTTATAGAAAGCCAGATTAAACCAAATGATTTTGATCCAATGAAGATTGCAGGCTTTCCCATGGACCAGTGTTTAGGAGGTGGTGTTTAAGTTTGTTGAACCATGCCCCGCATCACATCAGAGATGCCTCATCCCTGCTCACCTTCATGAAACGCCCGAGAATCCACCTCTTCACCTCCTATTAGCGAGCCCTGCCCCATAGCTTCTAGTGTGGCATACCTCCTTCAGATTCCTCCTCGGACCTCTCCTTTCTAGACACAATCTTTTGACTCTATGCCCTCAACCCTCTCTTGCGGACTTAGCTAGGTCCCTTTTGCAGCCCGTCCTTTCGCTCAGAGAGTAGCTCTTTGCTTCATAAGACCCCCACAGCCTCAATGTTTGTCATCTGACAGATCTGGCTCGACTTCCCCATCTGCCCCTCCCTTTTTCTATGCTCCCTGTGTGCCTCTGTAAAGCATTTCACGACACACAAGAATGATCTAGCACTCTAGAAAAATGTTAAATAAATCCTGCGTGGGTCTGTACTTGTAGAAATAGATAATGGTAAGTAGACTTTAATGAGCAGTTTTTGAGCATTTAGTGAATTTGGAAATGGAAGATACAGCTTCACTTTTGATGAATTTGCCTCAAAATTGTACAAGGTTTCCATCCAGAGATCTGACGATTAGCCCTTCCTTTCTTTCCCTTGATATTCAGTGGTTTTGATGGTGGAAGAAATTAAATTGGAAAAGTAGTACGGAAGTTGTGGGACAGGCATTATTTGATCAAAGATAATATGAAGTGATTTAGAGTGATCGATCAAACATCCATGCAGCTAAAGCAACCCACAGTCGAAACCAAATTCTATCAGCAGTCAGTATTCCAATAGCAGTTTTGCAGTGAGTTGAGCAGTATTTAAATAAGTTTCTCATTCAAAACTCTCCCCATCTCTAGTCAAGCATGGCCCCTGTTTAAATTGAGGATAAGGACAACAATGTGTGTCTCATGTTGGGCTGGATTCTAGAAAGCAAAAGGTTAACATTTCCTTTTCTCTGTTCAGATACGGGCATCACTGTTGGGGTCAATTACATTGGTCAGTTGTAGTTGACCTTGGTGTGGGCAGACCAGCATCCTGCAACATCTGGTAACTTGGGAGGTTAAAGATAAGGGACAGTATTTTATTTTAAGGAGAATGTGAAGGTGTTTGGTCAAAAGGTGCCGAAACCATGTCACTAGATTTTGCTTCCTAAAATTTAAGGGCTACCAATCTTTCAGTACCATGAAAGAGGCGCCCAACACTTATAAATTGAAGGGGTTTCTTTAGCCACACTTGTGTGGCTTATTAGCTTTTAGCAGATCCTTCAAGAGAATTGTCCTTGCCTTAAGCATAGCAGAGCCCCAGGCAAGTTTTGAGCATTGGTGATCAACACATTTCCTTTACCCATGCCATTTAAGTGCCACAACGAAGATTATAATTTAATGTAAATTAGTAAAATTGAGCCGCTAACAGGATAGTTTTCAGACCCCACTGTGATTATCACCAACAATGTCTTCTGTTATCAGTTGAACTGTCCTCTGGCAAAGTCATTTTTGATTCCTATGAGGTTTGCTATCACCAGGCCTTGGAATATTTTGGCTTTCCTGTATGCACTGGCATGTCCCTAAGTGGTCCAATGTCAGTTGGGGTTCGAAGGTCTCCTGTAACCCATAGCAAGATACTTGGCGTTCCAAAACTAGAGCTCATTAACAAACTGTAGTAGGTTTGACCTCCGCCACATTAGGACTGCCCACAAGTTGCTCGATATTGTATTGTGACAGGGAAGGTTTTGCAAAGGAGAAATGTTCCTTTTTAGCTTAAAAGAGCTAACCTCTCTAGTTTACAGCAATGTGTTTTTCTAGTAGTCTGCTACCTCCCTATTGACAAGATGGTGATAGTAATGAGAGTTCAAGCAGTTGATGTCTGCTTAAAGACTTGTTTCTCCAAGTTATCCAGCTTAGGGTTGCTTCGACAGTTGATTGAGCTTGACATCCCCCTATTTAAATCCAGCTGTTACAATACATTAACCTCCTTGTGAAAACGGTGTTGGGACGGTTTATACATCATAGTTTGGTTTGTACTTTTGAGTCCAATTGCGGCAGAGTAAGTACAGTTGCTGACAGTTCGTACGTGCCTAGCACAGAGGTCAAGTCACATGAGTGGAGGGCTCCTGTAGTTTTACGAGCAGCTACCACCGAAGTGACTATTTATCAAGATGAGAAATCTGTGTAAGAATCATCCATGAATATAATTTGACCAGTAAGACGATTTTCCTTTGCCGGTAGCAATCTAAGCTTAGTCATGTAAAATGAGAAACGTGTCATGATCTCTGTTTCCAAAAGGTCAGGGTTTTCCCAACTCCCTTGGAAGCAGATCCATAACCCAGGTTCTGAGTGCCAACCAGTCCCAATTGGGATCTTTTGGACCCAGTCCTGGCGCCAGCGGCACCAGGCTCATAAATATGCCCAGTCCCAGCGCTGGAAGCGCCGGGCTCATAATGCTTGGGTGGACTTACCTTCAGCAGACCATGCTGCTTACTTGCCTGCCAGTTGAGCCTCTGATCCTCTTCTGTTTGGAACTACTTTTCCTGTTGGGTGGGGCTGGAGCCACTCCCTAGATTCAGAACACTGGAACTCTTCTGGAAGGCAGGAACTCTTTTCTTACCAGGAACTCTTTTCTTACTTGGGCGTGGCTGTGGAAGGAGACACCTAAGCACTACAGGAGGCTATTTAAACCACACCCGGTGGATGAATCTTGCTTTGCGTTATTCTGCAACCTCTGCAGCAGAACGCTCATCGTGTCTTCTGCATCCGGTCCTGGGCCTAAGGAAAAAGGCTTACCATCCTGAATCCAGTCTTCAGCAACACCTATAAAGACAAGAAAGAACAGGTTAGCATTCCGGCATCTGAAAGGCAAAGGCTTACCATCCTGAATCCAGTCTTCAGCAACACCTATAAAGACAAGAAAGAACAGGTTAGCATTCCGGCATCTGAAAGACAAAAGTTTACCAACTCTTTGCACGCTCCGGAGGCCTTCGGCGCTGCATCCCGCACCTGAAAGACAAAACAAGGTGCGTTTAAAGACATTGGGGAACTTTAATACTCACGTGCCATTACTCCTTTCCACATCTAATCCAGTGGGTATTCCGGCACCCTGCAGCCGCTCCGAACTCGTACCTGCAAAATAAAAAGACAGTTAGAGCGCATAGTGAAGCAGGCAACAAGCGCTTACTTACGTGCTTCCAGGCGCTTCTATTCATCACACAGGCTCCATCTTCAACTCACTTCAGCCCGTCATCCGCCATCGCCGGAACCCTGCAAAACAAGAGACATCATTACTAAAGACTTTAAAGACATTTGAATGACTCGAAACTTACCGTTCGTGCAGTAAACGACGGACAGCAGTCCTCTGAAGTCAAGAGGCCTGCGCTACCTATCCAGTGAAGAAACTGGTTACAGTACCCTGCCCGAGGCAGATGGAGAGCTCGGCATTCACTTACCTAAGGTGAGAGCGTTAACCTTTGGGGGTCTACAGGAGAGGAGAAGAGGAAAGAGATAGGGACACCCCAATAACCCCAGTTCATTAACCCCATATTTTCTATCTGCAGACATCTTACTCTACACGTCAGGCATACAGTGCACAGAGGTCCAGCCCAAAGAGCCAACCGGGTGCTACACATCACCTTTGAAGATACGGTAGTCGCCCAGTCAAGACCGGCGCCTCTGCGAGAATCAGGTGAGCGTTACAAAACGTGAATAAACAAAAGTTACATTTTCCAAGGGCAAATCGATAAGAGCAATACAATAACGGCATCGTATATAGCATCTGTTAAAATAGCATTCACTCAAGCACTTAAACATGAAGTGCATAAATATGCTGCCTAATAAAATAAAACTACAACGTTGATATCGTATAGATCTAGTTCTAGCTCAGGATGACTATATTCTTAATATATATCAAACATGCTCACAGAGTATGATTAGAAGAGTCCTAATTTATGTACAATATGTTCTTGTCTTCTTAAGTCCTACATAATACTATGCCTGCACCCTCAAATTATGGTGTGATATGCAGAAATTTAAATCTTTGATTCCATGCATTGACAAGGTTCTGAGTTAGGGTAATGTTCAGATCCCCGTTACCAGGTGATCTGCATCAGCCATTATGTTAATGTTAAAGGATATTTGTATCGCGCACTATCACCACCGAAGTGGTCCCCTGGCGCTCTGGCGGCTCGGAAAAAAAAGGGGAAGAGAGGGGGGGGTGGGTTAGTGGGAATAAGCTGGAAAAGTGCAAGAGAGCAGTGATGTGCTGTTGGCAGCTTTAGCCTGGTGGGTCCGTTGGCTGGGATTGGGGTGTTTTACGGTCGGTAGTCGTTGTGTGCTGTTGTGCAAGTCTGTGTGGTTTGTTTTGTTGTTGCAGTGTTGTGAAGTTCGTGCGGATTGCTGCGTTTTAGGCTTATGGTTGTGTTTGGTTAGAGTTTGAGAGGTGTATGCAGAGGGATGAAATTGTTAGTTGGTTGGTTAGTTGGCATTGCTGTCCTTGCAATTATGGGATTCCATCTAGGTGCGGTACATGCTGACGCTCACATTTCTATCTAGATGCGATGCAAGCTAAAGTTCAGAATTCCATACGAGTGCTAACAATCACATTTCTGTCTAGATGCAGCTGCAGGTTTTCTTAAGGTTTTGGTATCTGAGGTCTGAATACAAGGGGCAAAGGAAATGCTGCAGTCTCCTTCTGATAGACACTAAAAACAATTAGATTGCTCTCTGTTGCAGACGCTATTAGAGGTAGCCATTGGTAAAATATTGTGGTGAAGTTTGAGATCTAAACTTTGGCTGTAAAAATACAATTCAGGTATCTTTCATGTGCTCTCAAACCCATGGTCATGTCAATGAGACTTCAAGCCAGTTGGGATTCCTCTATGGCTTTTACATCAGTTTTTCACACATCCTTGACTCGCCATTTTTTATCTACAGGAAATAGAAAAAATTGTAGACTCTCCTCCAAGAAAACACCCAATTACAGCTTGAAGTTCCCCCAAAAATTTGACTATCAAATGTGGTTTTAAGGTTGAAAAATATAATCGTTTTCTTCTCCGGATCACATGTTTGTCAACTCAAAGATGTAGCCTCAAGCTTTGATTAATCGCGATAATCCCCTTTTGAAAACCTGCTTGAAGACGAAGAATTGTTTTATTGCTCAAGCAAACTTTTCAAATGTGACAGAATTGCCTTATACAATGTTTTTCTGAATTAACAACCGTCAATATAGGGTGATAGTTGTTGAGTGTCTCTCTTCCTTCTTTCTTTAATATGGGTACTATTTCAGCTTTTGTCCATGATGAAGGTATCTTTCATAGTGTGGAAACAAGTGAAACAGGGTGGTTGAAAAAGTGACCCAAATATCTACCTTGCTTTTGTATACTTCTACTGTGATCAAACTTAATCTACTGAAAAATCAAGGCGGCTTCTAATAAATAGTTGACCATACCCTGAAATTTAAATTGTGTCTCTATAAATATTTCACAATTTAGTAAACTATTACTTTTTGTGGAAAACTTGATGTGAAATGGTTTGATTTGGTGGAACCAGAAATCCCGATCTTCCAGCAATCTTTGATATTTTTAGTTTTGATTGCTGTAGTTGAAAGATCCAACCTTTTCCATTGAAAAGGTAGCTTTCTTTTTTTCCACAAATTCCTTCTATGATTTCCGAGCTACTTTGATTTCATCAGAAATAGGAGTAGCTAGTTTTTTAACGATGCAATAGATTTTTCTTTAATCCTTTATGAAGAACATGTTTTTTGTTGTAACTTGAGGTTTTGTAACCGAAGATCCAACACGGCTAGTTATTCCGTCATGTGGTCCACAGATTCTCAGCAAATCTGTATTGATTTCAATAGGCTTAAATATCGGAAATAGATGGTGGTAGATTTGTGTAATCTAACCATTCCCATCAAATAGATTTTCTATATCCGGTACAAGTTACATGGATGGTACCATCACTCCCATCAGGCACACAAGTTGTTTGAAAGACTGAGCTTTATTTCAATGCGGGTGATGGTCCCTCACTCCTGGGCATAGGATGGAAATCAATTACATTATGCCAGTCCTCTGGTTTTACCAGAACATAATCAATGTGGCTGGAGAATTTCTACAACAGAGCATTTCCACTGCTGCTCTACCATTGCTTGCTCTAAAGTCTAGTCTTTTCCGAATATCTGTATCGGTTTGTCCTGTTCTCCAGCATGGGGTTTGGCATGGATTCACATGATCATGAATATGAATATTCCCCGTCGTCAGGCTGGGAATCCTCGGTAAAGAAAAATCAGTATCAGTTTCGTTTCTGATCTGTCTTTCGTAGTAGTAACCAATCACTGATCTCTGCGTCATACTGACCACAGCCAATGACTGCCCTCTCCCTAAGCCCTGCCTCTGGCAGCCATCTTCAGATTTTTACAGCACGTTCAAGTGTTGGGATCCTCGTGCTATTGCTCTCGAGCTTTAGTGCTTTTTTCGCGCTTTTCTTAGGAACATTTTCTCTTTTTCGGTCAAAAGAGCCTCAAGCTCCACCATTTCTTTATCCGATCAATGGGGACCCGTGTCGGATTCTTCTACGCCCCTCAAGGGTGAAGATTTCGTCGAGCCACGCTTTTGGAGGACTCCAGAAGTTTCTCAGGCCCTTCTCGAGCATGGCCCAGGAGAAGGGAAGCTCGACGCCCGGAAAGCTGTTAAGGGTCTGCCCTGGATGCCAGCTTCAGAATGTCTTTGAGGACGAACACTCCCTTTGCCTTTACTGCCTGCATGAAGACAAGACGCACGTGGAGAAGGACTGTGCGTTTTGCGGCAATATGTCGGAGCGGACCATGAAGGACCGCCATCAGCGTCTCGCCAACTGGCTGGAAGGAAAGAGCCCGTCAGGCGAGAAGAAGAAGAAGAAGTCTGAGCGGTCCTCTAAGACCTTTGAGGGCGCCCCGGCGACGGGGGTCCAACAGAAGGCCAAGCACCGTGAGTCCGCTGGCACCGGGAGCGCCGAACGGGCGGGCTCTACGGGCGCCAGGCAGGGCGCATCCTCCCCGGCGCCATCAACCACGAGCCAACGCTCTGGCTCGGGTAAGAGGAAGGCCGAGCACCCGGCGATGCTCCTGGAGAGACCCTGGTCGTGCTCGAAGGCCCCATCGGAGGGGGAGCAAGGTGGTGACCCTCCCCCCCAAGGAGAAGGTGGTGAGCGCACCTAAGGTGGTGAAAGCCTTGATCCATCCGGCCAAGGCCTCTATCGAGACAGTCGCGGCGGCCCTGGCTCAGCCTGTAGAGGCTACACAAGTGGTGGCGACCTCGGGGCCCAGAATCTCCCTGCCACCGCAGAGGGAGTCCTCTTTCATGCCCATCGACAGGACCCCCATGAAACCTCCGACGGAGAAGAGAAAGGGGGGGCAGGAGGTCGTCGTGGATTCGGCTTCAACCTCGGAGGAGGAGCTGATCGAAGTCTTAGGCCACGGCACTGGCGTGGAGGAAGACCATCCTACGACAGGGAGTTGTGGTACAAGCTCGCCCCCCTGCTGGACTTCCTACCAGACGACAAGAGGGCGGAGGCCCTAGAGATCTTGAAGGAAGGGGAAGTGGCGTCGGACCACGCCATTACGATAGCGACGGACATCGCGGACACTGGATTTCGCCAGTTGGGCAACGGCGTGTGCCTTAGGCGGCGTGGATGGCTCAAGGCTACTGACTTCCGTCAGGACGTGCAGACCAGAGTCTTGGACATGCCGTTCGACGGAAGCAACCTGTTTGGGAAAACAGTGGACGATTCCCTAGAGGCCATCAAAGCGGACACGGAGACGGCCCGGGCTCTTGGTGTTCTCCAGCAACGATGGCCGCCCTTTCGGAGCGGTGGAGGCAAACAGGGTGCCTCCAAAGGTTCCAGCGGCTGATTTTCCACCTATCGTCAAGCGGCCCGTTCGTCGTCACAGGAAGCCTACAGTCGGGTGGACCCCGCCGTCGTCGCCAAGGATGACAAGGCGGCAAAACCTCGTCGAAGCAGGACTGAACCGGCTGTGGGGTCGGGCCCCCACCGAAGCACCCCGGTGGGAGGCCGCCTGGCGAGCTTCGTCAGCGTGTGGGAGTCCATCTCCACCGACCGTTGGGTGCTGGACGCCCTGGCCCAGGGTCACGCGCTCGAGTTTCTAAAGAGGGGCCCGCGCGTCCCCCCTGTGGCCAGGAAGGAACATCACGTCCCTCAACTTCTCTTGGAGGTAAGGGCGATGCTCAGGAAGGGCGCCATCGAGCTCGTCCCAAAGAGGCTTCGGGGCTCTTGAGTTTACTCAAGATACTTCCTCGTGAAGAAGAAGGGAGGATGGCGTCCCATCCTGGACCTACGACGACTGAACAGATTCATCAAAACACAGAAGTTCAGGATGGTCACCCTCCAACACGTCCTGGGTCAACTGGAGGAGGGCGATTTCCTGTCGTCGTTGGATTTGGAGGATGCCTACTTCCATATCCCCATCCTAAAGGGACACCGAAAGTTTCTCAGATTCGTGGTCCAAGGGCGTCACTACCAGTTCAGAGCCCTTCCCTTCGGATTGAGGTCGGCACCCAGGGTATTTACCAAGTGCCTTGCACCGGTGGCGGCGCGGCTGCGCCTAGAGGGGATCCACGTCTACCCCTACCTGGACGACTGGCTCATCCGAGCGAAGACGAAAGAGCTCGCCGTGAAGCACACGGCAAGGACCGTCCAACTACTCACGGACCTGGGATTCTCCATAAACTACGCCAAGTCCCACCTGGTGCCCGCGCAAGACGCACTGTTTCTGGGAGCGAAGCTCGACAGTGTCGCTTCTGGCCTCTCCGTCAGAGGAAAGGACGAGGGCCATCTTGGGCAAGGTGCAGCGGATGCTGGTTGCGGACGCGGCCAGGGTGAGGTCCATCAAGTCCCTCCTCGGAATGATGTCTTCTTGCATTTATCTCATCTGCCTGTGCAGGCTCCTGATGCGCCCGTTGCAGGAGTTCCTGGACGTGCGCTGGATCCAGACGACTGGCAGCTTCGAGGAGAGGATCACACTCGACGAGAGTTTCCGACGAGCAATCCGGTGGTGGGGCACCCGCGCGCATCTGACGGCGGGCATGGACTTCCAGACCCCCGGCCACCAGGAGACAGTGACCACGGATGCCTCCCTGGAAGGGTGGGGAGCGCACACCGAAAATCTGCACGCGAGAGGCCTTTGGCTTCCGACGGAGAAGTCCCTCCATATCAACGTCCTAGAGCTCCGTGCAGTGTTTTGGGCCCTCAGGTCCTTTCTTCCGTCCCTCAAGGGCAAGGTGGTGAGGATCTTCACCGACAACACCACCACAATGTTCTACATCAGGAAGCAGGGCGGTACCAGATCCCCAGCCCTGTCCAAGGAGGCGCAGGATCTGTGGCATTGGGCCGTCGCCCAAGGGATGTTTCTGGTGCCGTCTCATCTGGCAGGAATAAAAAAACACCATCGCCGACTTGCTCAGCAGAGAGTTGCGCTCGTGCCACGAGTGGGAACTACGACAGGATCTAGTGGACCGCCTCTTCCGACGGTGGGGCACACCCCAGATCGATCAGTTCGCGACGGCGACGAACTCCAAGTGCCGGAGGTTCGCCAGCAGGTTTCCCCAGCCGAGTAGCATGGGCGATGCTTTCTCGTTCCCCTGGGAGGGCCTGTTTCTATACGCGTTCCCTCCATTGCCGTTGCTGATCCGGCTCATCAACCAGCTCAAGAGGTCACGGTGCAGGATGATCCTCGTCGCACCTGCGTGGCCGAGGCGGATATGGTTCCCGGACCTTCTGGACTTGTCAACGTCCCCGTCAATCAAGCTGCCAGTGGACGCGGATCTTCTCTCCAGGGAAGGAGACGCCATCCTCCATCACAACCCGAAGTCGCTGAACTTGCAGGCCTGGCTCCTGCAATGTTAGAGTTTGGAGGCTACGACATACCGGCTGACTGCAGAGCGGTTCTTGCAAAGGCCAGGGCGTCCTCAACTCTTAAATGCTATGGACACAAATGGAAGAGGTTCTCTGTCTGGTGCCACGCACAGAAGATTAACCCTCTACGGATTACGGCTCCCCAGGTACTGCCGTACCTACTGACGCTGGCCAAGGCTGGACTGGCGCACGCGTCCATCAAGATTCATCTTGCTGCGATCTCCCGATACACCAGAACCACGGGGTGGACGTCTTTGTGGTCTCATCGTCTGGTGAAGGAATTCATGAAGGTTCTGTTCAGATCGTTCCCGCCGGTGAAGGCTCCGGCCCCGGCGTGGGAGCTCAACGTGGTGCTGACCAAGCTCATGGGACCGCCGTTCGAGCCTCTGCACTCGGCTCTGTTGAAGTTCTTGTCGTGGAAAACCGCATTTCTTGTGGCCATCACCTCCGCACGACGGGTGGGAGAGATCCAGGCCCTTTCCTGCAAGCCCCCGTACTTGACTTTTCACGACACAAGGGTAGTGCTCAGGACACACCCCTCCTTCATGCCCAAGGTGCCGTCGGACTTCCACCTCAACCAACCCTTGGTGTTGCCTGTTTTCTTCCCATCGCCTTCGTCGCCGGCTGAAAGGACTTTGCACTCGCTGGATGTGGCTAGAGCGCTGAAGTTCTACGTGGACCGCACGAAGTGTTTTCGGAAGACGTCACAACTTTTTGTGAACTTTGGACCTGTCAATCAGGGGAAGGCTCTCTCGAAGGCCTCCATTTCCAGATGGCTCTCCGGCTGTATCATGTACTGTCATCGGTTGGCAAACCGACCGCTGCCTGGCCGTCCGAGAGCCCATTCCACCAGAGCGATCGCAGCTACCACGGCGTTCCTATCTGGTGTGCCCTTGCTGGGCATCTGCAGGGCTGCTACGTGGAGGTCGACGCACACCTTCACGAAATTCTACTGCGTCGATCGGGATTCCAGGGAGGAGTCCAGGGTCGGCCAAGCAGTGCTGCGCAACCTGTTCGCCTAAGGTGAGCCTGGTGAGGAGGTAAGAATTGCTTAATGTTGAGTTTTGGATATAATGCTTAATGTTGAGCCTTTGCCACCTCCCGTGGTTGTGCATGTGTGTACTGCTATGTATTCTTTTATTCATGAGCATGTGAATCCATGCCAGACGCCATGCTGGAGAAGGAACAAGTTACTTACCTGTAACTGTTGTTCTCCAGCATGGGTCTGGCATGGATTCACATGCGAACCCTCCCGCCTACCCCTCTGCGGCTCTTCACTTGGTCATACTGCCACTTCACGTGCTACCAAATCTGAAGATGGCTGCCAGAGGCGGGGCTTAGGGAAAGGGCATTCATTGGCTGTGGTCAGTATGACGCAGAGATCAGTGATTGGTTACTACTACGAAAGACAGATCAGAAACAAAACTGATACTGATTTTTCTTTACCGAGGATTCCAGCCTGACGACGGGGAATATTCATATTCATGAGCATGTGAATCCATGCCAGACCCATGCTGGAGAACAACAGTTACAGGTAAGTAACGTGTTCCTTCTGGGGCTTTTAATTATAGTATCCCCCAGATACATTTCTTATCATTGCTAATACAGATCAACAGATCCAAGGCTTTAGATTCTAGGTTAAAGTCACTGACTAGTTTGCAGCCATCCTGCTCTTTACCTATCTTGGTACCACCTGTACTTGTTAACCGTTGAGAGCAGAGCTTGGATATCCAATGAGCCCTGATTAAGCTGTAGGCAGCTGTCATAAGCCCTATTCTCACCCATGGAGTTAGCCCACCACTCGATTGACCTCTGCAGCTTTCTGAGGCCAGAATGTAGACATTTGCTTATCCATTATTGGTTAATGTTTCCAGGGCCCAAGTCTCATGAAAACAGAGGACATCCATGTTCCGACTAGTTTTCTTTTTGGCCACTGTAATGTTCCAGGAAAAGGCGCTGAGCATCGCAAGACCAAGAGCTGATAGTGGTGTCGGAAGGAAGTATAAGATATTAGTTTCCTTTAGTTCTACTATATGGCTATGTTGAACGAGAAGAGTTCGAACAAGATAAGGTGGAGTCTGTTTTATCTGGACGCAAGTATCAAATGGAGGCATGCTTCTATATTCAATGGACAACAAACCCTGAGCCAAATGGACCTCATAACGTCTAACTTGACATATTCTAATGTTAGATTTCCTGGGTCTTTAGGCCTGGAAATCCCCTTCATATCAATGTTATTACATTTTTCAGTTGCAGACTTTTGTGGTTGCATCAATGTTTACACCTGTTTAAAAGTGAATCGATCATTTACCAATTTTGGAACATTAATCATGAAAAAAATCCTGGTGGGAGGGAGGGTGTGTGTCAGTCAGATTATGGTTCTAAAGGTACATACTGTGCCTGCTCTCTGGGGCTTAGGTTCAGCTTGGGCAGTAGTAATGATGCACAGGGGGATTTATTTGCTGCATATTGGTCAACTACCAAACTCCCCTTGGCGATTAGGCTGTGATCACATGTATTCACATTTTTTAACCTGATAGAAAATTGTACAAGATGTGGGAGTAGACCACTTCTTCTTTCTATGCGCATTGCACCCTAAATGGAGTTTGCTACAGAATTAGTCCTAGCTGATGCTGAAGGGAATGTTCAGGTCATGACCTAAACAGTTCATATTGTATTAAGTTTCCTCAAATTTGTCTTTGTTCCATTCATTTCCAGATGGATCATTTACCAGATGGAAAGCTCCTCAATATCATGTTTCAAATTTGAATATGTTAAGCATGCTAGGTGATCAGTTACACTCCATCTCAGAGCATAAAATCTTTTTATATTTTGTTTTACACAACTTTGATTGTGTTGCTCCCTTTCTGCTCAGATTGACTTCACCACTTCAGTGCCACATTGTTCCTTGCTTGGATTGAAATTATTATTTCCAAGTGGATCAAAGCGGTTAGTTACCATCCCATTGGCGGCTAGAACAGCTGTCCTGTCTGCTGCTAGTTGCTGCCGTCGTAGCGCTTTTATCACCAAGCTTCCCCAAGCCCCCCCCCCCCAACTCCCCACTCTATGGGGCACGTCTATGGAACTTGATATCTGCAAAGGCCTATTTTCTGGTTTTCTGTCAGTGGCAACTTTAAAATTCAGTTTAGATAGTTTAAATACTCACTGTCCTTCTCACTAATAACCCTTTTGAGCTCAGTCTGTGGGTCAGTTGTAAGATCATCATTATTGGATCTCAGTTGTATCCTTTCCTAAATCATAAATGTCTCAATCTCATAAATTAGATAATTCGCTTCTATAATACGAGCTGAGTTGGATGCTCACTTTTTGCTCCCTTGCGACGGGGGAATAATGGTGGGGAGAAAGAAATGGAGTAAGGCATAATCATATAAGTACACCCTGTAATCCTACTATTGTATGACAGTATATTCTGATTGTCTTTACTCCATATTTAAACCACTGCCTATGGCCAGCATGAAGGGTAGATGCTACACTGCACTGCACATGTCACCCTTAGAACATCGATTCACACGCCACTTAAGGATATCCGTTCTGGCATTTCTAAGCGTGTTCCTTGCTCTTGCTTTTTACTGAAAGGCGGCTTCAGCTGGTTGATGTTTTCATATTACTAGACCTCTCTCCTGCCTCGAGGCGAGGTAGAAGTATTGGGGAGTGTATTCACCTTGAGGAAATGCCTTGCACTGTGCTGCTTTTACTGATAACACTAACCAGCGCTGCCGAGTGCAGCTTGGCACCAAGACTGTACAATGAGGGTTTGTCTCAATCAGCAATTAAAGTTGAAAAGTGTGACCTTGCCAGGCTGAGACCACTGCCCTTCCATTGATAATCATGTATTCTTGTGAGTAGAAAAGATCGGGACCAAGAGGCCGATGGGATTTTACTTGGGCCGAAGTCTTGTATTGCCGTTGGTTATTTGTTTGCTTACTGCTTTACTAATAGTGTTAATCCACCTGAATCATGAGTGGTTGTCGTTATTTTCCACTGGACTCTGTTGCCTTAGACGTCTGATCCCGCTGCTCTGCGGCCAGACCTGGGCTATTTAATCAGAGCTGGCATGAGTGCACGGAGCCTCGAGTGGGCTGGTCAGAGCAGACGTGGAGGAAAGAGCTGATCGAAAATCGTGGGTTGATGAACACGGATAACTGCGTCAATTTATTGTGATGTCATGTCTGAAACTGGTCAAAATATCAGTATTTGGATTTAAAGTATAGAATCTGTCTGGAGTAATAGGAGGGGAAGATACACTAACTAAAACTGGTTATCTGATGTAAAAAGACTACTGGTCACAGCAGTTTAAAAAGCAGCGCATCCATGAACCATAATGACTTAAGTAGCCATGAGACTGCAATGTCAGTCAGAGTAGTGTAGAATTGAATCGGGACAAGGATGAATGTGCTATGTATGTGTGTGAAGGAACTTGTTGAAGGTGAACCATTTGGATTCTTGTTTTGATCCAAACCGTGACACTTGAAACCCTCAATGTGCAACACTAGTTGCAATCCTGCTTTACATTTCACACTCTCCTAGTATGGGAGCTGTAATAGGCTGTATTTATACCGATGTCGGTGCTTGACTTTTGACCCTTACCTACCCACGTCTTTGAAGAGCTGAATACTGCTCTGCTTTGTGGGTTGAATAATGGGGGAAATAACTGCTGTTTCGAATGGATTGTGTCCTCCCACGTATTCCTCATCTTAGATATCTTGTCTCCCAGCTCGGCTGCTTGGGACATTTTTTTCACCAGAGGGCGCTGTCCTCGAAGCCGCGGTGTTGAAGTCCCTCGAGGGCCGCTGTCGACGTCATCTGCAGTATAAAGGGCTCGAGCCGCGCCCGTTACCTCAGTTCCGTTTTTCCAAGCACTGCTTTGTGTCACAAAACTGGCGCATCAGTTTTTCTTCGACGAAATGTCAGACTCCAACCACACCCAAGACGGGTTTTAAAAAAAATTCTGAAGTGTGGTAGAAAAATGTCGATTACCGACCCTCATCGCAATTGCCTTTGGTGTTTGAGCCCTGACCATCGTGTCGACGAATGTGTTTCCTGTCAGGATATGTCCAATAAGGCTCTTAAGGAATGGAAAGGTAAGCTGGCGGTGGGGGAGGTATCTTATACGTCTTCGAAAAGACCGATTCAAGAGGGTCGAGTGGAAAGTCTCGTCACGGGTCAAGGAGATCGAAGTCTAAGAGTCGCTCGAAGAAATCCTCCTCTTCTTTGTCCAGCTGGGGTTAAATTTGGGACCCAGGGGGTTCCTGAAGAACTAGTAGACCCAAATTCTAAAATATCTTTAGGACTGCCTTCAGTCAGCCAGTGGCCTAGATACTTCCCCTGAAGTAGAGTTTGAGAGACCAGATCCTGCAGATCATGCAGACTCTGGGTATAGAAATCTAATGGGAAGAGTCATTGACTTCATGGGATGGAAAACCGCTTCCCCAAATTTCAATCAGGACGATATGACCTATTAATGAAGGACCTCAAAGGGACCCTGTCCTTCCTTTTCATAAGGCACTGCAAAAGAGGGTGATGGCAACTTGGAATACCCCAGATTCTGGGGCAGCAGTTAATAAAAAGTGTTTGGGAAAGTACAGGCCATCCTCCTCAGATCCTGAGTACCTAAATAAGCATCCCTCGCCAGAGAGCTTGGTGGTACAGGCTGCAACCTCCACTAGGCAGTCAGCTTATCCTTCAATACCACCTGACAAGGATGACAAAAAAGTCGATGCTTGGGACCGGAAAGTCTTCTCTTCGGGCAGCATGGCCCTTAAATCCACAAATGTAACTTGCACTTTGGCAAGGTTTACATACACCCTGTGGGTGGAACTGTATGACATCAGCGGCTGAACACATCCTGGAGGGTGAGGAATGAGATGATTTCCTGGCGATAGTGAAAGATGGAAAAGAGGCTATGGAGGAATGCCTCCAGTCAGGATTGGACACTGCTGATGGTGTAAGCAGGTCCATGGCATCTAGCCCGGTCCTACACATTTGCATGGCTGAGAAAATCTGGCTTGGCACCTGACGTGCAGTCCAGATTACTCAATATGCCCTTTGACGGCTTTAGGCTGTTCGGCAGCAAAGCGGACGAGAGCTTGGAGAAGCAGCAGTCCTGGAAAGCAGCAGCTAAATCACTCAGCGCCGCTATAAAACAGCCTCAGCAACACTCCTACGCAGGGTCATCTTCCTGGAGGAGCCGGCCCTATCGTTTCTATTCGTTTGGGAGAGGGAGGGAACAGGCCAGTCAAAGAGGCCAACAAAAAAACCCTTTTGTGGTAGAAGAGGCAAAGGTGCTATATCAGCTCCAGCAGCGGCTACTTCCTCCTCAGCCGCTGCAATGCCACTCTGAGGTCCTCACCCACAAGACCCTGGTGGGAGGTAGGATCACTCGGTATATGAACGAATGGCGGGCGTTACGTCAGATGTCTGTGCGCTAGAGATAGTGACCCATGGTTACTGCCTTCCTTTTCAACAAAGACCTCAAGGTCATCCACCGTGAGCCAAGTCTGTCATAATTCCAGACCCGCTCATTGTGCAGGAGATTTCAACCCTGCTAGAGAAAGGTGCAATAGAACATTTACCTGTAGTGGAAAGGAACAAGGGTTGGTGCTCCCTGTATTTTCTCATTCCCAAAAAGGACGGAGGATTGAGACCCATCTTGGATTTAAGAAATTTGAACAAATTCCTCTGGAAGGACGAGTTCAAGATGGTTACCCTTTCTCAGATACTTCAGGCTCTTCAGCTTCAGGGCTGGCTGGTTTCGTTGGACCTTCAGGATGCTTAATTTCATGTGCCAATCCATCTTAAGCACAAAGTACCTGAGGTTCGTGGTTGGCGGTTCTCACTGTCTGTTTCGGGTTCTGCCATTTGGGCTGACCTCTGCCCCTGAGGGTTTTCACCAAGCTGTTGTGGCAGCTAGTCTCAGGAGAGGGGTGATTCACGTCTACCCTTACCTGGGCGATTGGCTAATCAGGGCAAGTTCACCCGAACGAGCCCACGAACATCTGGCCATGACCTGCCACTTCTTACACAGACTCGGCTTCTGCCTCAATTACAAGAAGTCAAACATTATTCCAAGCCAAAGACTCCAATTCATCGGAGCTGTCCAGGATACTTCCTCAGGGAAAGCCTTGCCTTCCGAGGAGAGAGCTCACCACATTCTGCAGATGGTAACAAAGTTTCAAAATGACCAACATCTGCCGGCCTTCGATTTTCTAAGGTTGCTAGGCCTTATGGCATCCTGCATTTTTCTGGTGCCATATTGAGGTTGAGATCCCTTCAAGGGGCTCTCAGGACTCAATGGTCCCAATTTTCTGGGGAGATGTCAGCAAGTGCCGGCCAGAGTGGCTCAAGCTCTTCTATGGTGGGCGTGCAATGAGAATGTCCTCAATGGAGAACCTTTTTGGCAACCATGGCCGGAGATAACGGTAGTGACGGACGCCTCACTCACGGGTGGGGAGCCCCCAGCAACGACCTGACAATCGGCGGTCGTTGGTCTCCATCAGAGTCCAAACTACACATCAACCTTTTGGAGCTGCGGGCAATCAGACTAGCGCTGAAGGTCTTTTTGCCCTCTGTACGGGGATAGAATTTCCTGATAATGACGGACAACACAGTGGCCATGTACTATCTCAACAAAAGAGGAGGCGTAGGATCACTACCACTGTGCAGGGAGGCAATGCAGCTCTGGTTCTGGGCAATGCAAGAAGGAATCTCTCTGTCGGCAGTTCACCTAGCCGGAGAGCAGAACACAGCGGCGGACGCTCTGAGCAGGCAGAGCACAGACTCTCACGAGTAGTAACTAGCTCAGGAAGTCCTTCAAGCGATCTCCGCCCTTTGGGGAACCCCTCAAGTGGATCTGTTCGTGCCCAGTGTCAACAGGAAGTGCAAACTGTACTGCTGAAGGGATCTTCCCCCCAAGAGGAGCTTTAGGGGACGCGTTTGTGGTGGACTGGGTATTTCCACTCCTATACGCATTTCCTCCAGTCCGTGTGATTCCTCATGTAATCAGGAGATTGAGAAAGTTCCGGAAACCATGATCCTAATTGCCCCGGATTGGGCCTGGAGGACGTGGTACCTGGACCTTATGGACATGTCCATCTGCCCTCCAGTATGTCTTGCACAAAGAGAGGATCTTCTCTCGCAAGAGGAAGGTCGGGTTCTGCATCCAGAGGTCAAGTCACTCACCCTTCAGGCATGGTTTCTGAGAGGCTGAGGTGTAAGGATTGGGACCGCCCGGATGACATAATTGAGATTTTGCTTTCGGCCAGAAGGCCAGCAACAAAATCCTTGTATCGGGTCGTTGGAACAAGCTCAGTATCTGGTGCAGGGATAAGAATGTGGACCCATTCTTATGTAATACTCCGACAGTACTGTCTTTCCTTTTACACTTAGCCAGTTTGGGGCTCCAAGTTGGCACTATTAAAGGATACCTAGCGGCGCTATCTATCTTCAAGCGCTCCTCGGAAGAGGTTTCTTATTTTAAAATGCCTTTAGTTACCCAGTTTCTAAAAGGACTGACAAATGTGTACCCTCCAACACCTTTTCAGGTTCCCGTCTGGGATTTAAATTTAGCTTTAAAATTTCTAATGTGTGCCCCTTTTGAGCCTCTACATACTTGCCAGTTAAGGCTCCTCACTTTGAAAAATGTTGCTAGTGGCTATAACATCAGCCCGCAGGGTAAGTGAGTTGCAGGCACTCTCTTGTAAGCCTCCTCACAACATTTTCCATAGGGACAAGGTCATTATAAAGGTCAAACCATCCTTCTTGCCTAAAATAGTTTGATTTCCACCTGTCACTGAAGATTACCTTACCTTCTTTTTACCCTCCTCCACATGCAAGTAAAGAGGAGGAGAGATTGCACAGACTGGACCCAAAAAGGGCTCTCCGTTCCTATATTTCTAGACTGTCAAATTTCCAACAATCTGACTATTTCTTGGATATACAGGACACAAATTAGGCCTTGGGGTGCCTAAGCAAGCACTATCCAGATGGATCATTATAGCAATCTTGGAGTGCTTCAAATTGGCTGGGAAAGAGCCTCCAGATGGGCTAAGTGCTCATTCAACCAGGAGCATGGCAACTTCTACGGCTCTTCAGAGGGGTGTTCCGGTGCAGGATAGTTGTGCTGTGGCCACCTGGTCGTCAATGCACACTTTTGTGAAGCATTACTGATTTGACTCTACATCATATCAAGGAGGCTTATTTGCGAAAACCATCCTTCATTCAGTCCATGATTGAAATTTCTGGTACTCCTTCCTCCAAATTCTTACTGCTTTGGGAGCCTATCTAAGATGAGGAATAGGTGAGAGGACACAATCCATTCGAAGAACAAGTTACTTACCAACTGTAACGTTCTTTCGACTGGATGTTCCTCCCAAGTATTCCTCATCGACCCTACCAACCTACCCCTCTGTACAGTTTACGCCAGTTGCACTTGAACTTCCTTAAGAGCCAAGGGACTATGAAAGCCTGATAAACTGATGCGACCATTAACACTGTAAAAACAGAACTGAGATAACGGGCGCGGCTCGAGCCCTTTAAACTGCGGATGATGCCGACGCTCGACGGCGGCCCTCGAGGGACTTCAACTCTGCGGCTTCTAGCACAGCGCCCTCTGGTAAACATTTTTTCGCAGCAGCAGAGCTGGGAGACAAGATATCTAAGATGAGGAATACGTGGGAGGAACATCCAGTCGAAAGAACGTTAGTAACTTGTTCATCACAATTTAACTGAATCTGGCCAACACCTGCGGGTGTCTTTGAGATGTCTAACAGGGGAGAAACGGGGCACAGGGGATGCCTGAGCCACTGAATAGACATGGCAGAGCAGTTACATTCATGAGCTGTACCCACGACGCCAGCCACAAGACTCTATGGTGTCCCAGTGCAGATTGGGTTAGGAACAGACCTGGATCTGTAATGAGCCATACCTTGTCTAAACCCCCCCCCCACCCCCCCACCCCCCATACGTGACAGAATGGATTCAGGACAATCTAGACAAGTGCTGCTTCCTGCTAAAGGGAGTTCAGCCCATTTCAATTTCATGTTTAGGCACTACTCTCCAAAATCATGCAAGTACCTGGAACAATGGCATGAATATACACAGAATGAGTTACCGAGATATTTTCCTCAGGGAGGCACATTTAATCTAAACAGAATAACAAACTTGCAAACAGCATTATAGAAAAAGGGCTCACATGTACACCAATGCCAGTGGGAAGTGGGAGAGCTACCTCGATTGGTATACTGAGGCCACAAAGAGAATAACAATCTAAAACCCAGGCACTAAAGGACTCGCAGATTAAGCTCCAGGCGAATTAGAGCACTAAACCTGCAGGTAGCAACCCAAAAAAATGGATACAAACGATTTTATTCAGTCCTCCACGGGGTGCCAGGACAAAATAAAGCCCCTAAGACAATTTGGACACTTGCAACTGAGCCTTTCTGAGCAACCCGTCAAATCATCAAGCCGATATCCCCGATTCCTCACAACCGCCTACCTACCATCAATCCACACCCAGACGACCAACTCACTACTGAAATGAGAGGAAAAGGCTGTCTTTCAAGATGCTGCAGAAATAAGAAAACTGCCGCACACTGGATCAGTAGTGATTACAGTGGAGAAGGTGATGAATGAATTTCGCTGGTGGTGGATAATGATGAAGAACTTGACGGTCCCAAAGCTCTGTTGACGGTGTCACGATAACCATAATGATTGACTCTGGTGTTAAATATACGCTCATGCCACAACATGAGTGGAAAAAACTGGGACACAAATATCTCAAAGTTGACATAAGGCTATGGGCCTATGGTGGAGCAAGAATCGATCTACTAGGATTGGACTGGGCATCTCCGAATTTCAAGAATAGAGAATCTAGCGGAAAGGTATACTTTTCAAAGAAAGGTACAACTTTCCTGTTGAGTTGGGCCCATTAGTAGAAGCTTCCAGTCAAATTATATCCCAATGCATATGATGTGGTGTTGTCCATTCAGAGTGCAGGAAGCAAAGGCCAACTGGTGGATGTGGTATTTCAGGATAAGATTGGTTGCTTGCATGGATTTGTACATAAAATACAAATGAAGGGAAATTGTATGCCAGTAGCCCAAAAACTGTGTAGTATTCCATTGTCAATGAGAGAAGTTAAGCATGAGATTAAGAAGTTACCAGAACAAGGCCTCACAGTAAGCATCAATGCATCAGAGTATGTGTGTGTACATGAGGGAATTGAACAAGTACGTGGTTCTAGAGAGGAGCTCAATTTTAGGCCGCATTTGGTCAAACTCTGAAAGCCTATTGCATTAAAATGTGAATAAGGCATTTTAAGAAAACGAACAACTATTATCTAGAAATTGTTTTTCAGTGGAAACATTTGTGTGCTCCTTGCTTACAGCAGTTTTATGGTTCGTTTAATGAGGGCAGAAATTGTATATCTGAATTCCATGCATGCTTTTCCTTCACCCAATGGAGATAAAACTAAAAATGCTTTTTTTTTTGCTTTGGAGATGGGACTTCGAAAGTGAATGCATATTTCCATCACTCCATAACATTTCTTCTTGACCTCTAATCCAGCTGAGAAATGCCATGTAAAATCTTTATACAAAGTTTATAACTCGAAAGAACAAAACCACAAGGCAAAATTCTGTAAATTGTAGTCCTTCAGCAGTATCGAAGATAGATCTATCCAGGTGACTAGTTTCTTGCAGTAGTTTGCTAGCTATCCATCCACTAGTTATCTAGAACTTTCCTGAACACCCCACCACTTTGTGTGTAAGTAATGCCAATTTGGCAGACATTCTTAATGGATGCATTAGCAACTGCCCATACCTTTTTGGAGGCATTATTTTGTTTAAATATTGGGTATACATTGTGAGTCAGACTCCTCTTAAATCGCTTTCTCTTGCTTACTGCTTGTTCTTTAAAATTTAGCATCATTTGATTCAAATATCTAATGCAGGAAAAAAACATTTCTTAACTTCAGCTAGTGTTAGCATGGATTCTCAAAATCATCCCAGGGGGTTGAGACAGGCATGCTATCGAGCAACACAGACTCGTAAATATTTTTTCAAAACCTTTAATTCTAAATGTTTCAAGGTGGGTGCAATACCTAACCGGCCCTACCTTTAAAGTGATAGTTCCCTCATATTGTTTCTAAGGGTTGTTGATGTCTCCAAAATAAAGGTACGTATGGGTCTAAACCTATGCTTACCCTCACTCTATACAAAAAAGTGTAAGGGGGTCTTTTGTCAAAGCAAAAAGTAGTGGTTCAGCAGAACAAATAGGAAACGAGGGTTAATTTCCAGTGGCGGCCTCGCCAGGTGTGGTTTTGAGCTCACAAGACTGAGTTCAATCCGACGGGTGCTTGTAGGTCCTTTGCAACAGGGTCCTTGGAACAGTCTCACTTTCTCTATTTTAGGCTCTTGTGGTTCCCTTCCCCAAGTTTCAATTCTTCAAATTGTATACAAAGAAATGTACCAGTTCTCTTCACTACTCAGGGTTCCCTTCCCCAAGCTTCAAGCCTTCAAATGATTTCTCACTTTGGTAGGCCTCTCGGGGTGTCCTTCCCCAAGCTTAGGCCCCTTCTCAGCTCTTCATACAGGTTCAGTTTGTCAGGATGAACCATCTTCTTTGATAGGGCAATGTCAGAGACTTTAAAAAACAATGGGCTCTTTGCTTTTCCCAAGCGCGACCACTCTGACTTCTGACCCCTCTACTTCTACTTTCTCTTTCTTATTGGCACGTTTTCCCTCTCTGCCTAATTCACTCTTTCTTGCCCGTGCCTTCTGCGCGCTTATCTTTCTGCCGTGCACACTTGCACCCTTGTTGCTTTCTCTGCTCCTTATTGTGCCTCTTGAACATTGCCTTTGTTACTTTTTACTTCTTTATCTGACTTAGTTAGGGGCTCACTCCCACTTCGTTTTCTACGTGTAGCTCCCCTTCTGCTGCTCGCATTCAACAACTTGCTTTCAGCCTCTTTGTCCTTTTTCATGCTTGCTAGCGTTACTTGTTTTCTTTCATTGTTCATGCTTCTCTTTGCTGCTCTCACTTTCACTCTGCTTTTAATTCAATGTCTTTTCCCTCTCCGTTTTAACAAACCACACGCTCCCGCGATTTTCTCTCTCTCGAAACTCACCGGACAGCGACGCAGAGACAAGTTGTTTCCTCTGGCGTAGCAGGATCGAGGTCAGGGTCTCACCAACTGCCCCTCTAACAGCCTTGGGACAGGTGCCAGTCCCAAGGGAACAAGCACCTTCCTGGATTACACCAGCAGAATGCAGGCTGGTTACCATAGGCTCTTTGGAGACATGGCTCTCTCGCCATGCTGCAGGCACTTCGGTGTACTGGGCCAGTGTCTAGGCACACTGCTCTCCTAGCTGTGAGGCCTGCTTCCCTCTGCTCCTTGGTGTTTCTAGTCCAGGCTGCATCCAGAGCTAGCTCTGCTTTTAATCCAAAATATGGCTTGGGACTGAGAAGGGAAATCCCCTGTTTGTGTGTGAGAGAGAAGTGTAGTCAGATGTGAGTGGTTAGTGTTAAATGCCTGATCCTGCCTGACTCTATTTATGGGACAACCTAATGGTAGTGGGCAGCAGTCTTTCTCGTTTTGCAAGATGTTTCTCATAGGTAATCTTCACTACTCTCGGTTGCCTCTTCTTCCCAGGATTAGTTGCAAATGGGGAGGCAAGATGGAATGGGATTGCAAATATCCCATGAAAGCTGAGAACGGAGTTTCAGAGGGAAAATGGGAGGGGGAATGAGGGTGTGTGCTTGGAAAATACCCCATTAAAGCTGAGGGAGAATGGGTTGGTATACAATTGGAAAGGGGAAATATTATGTCTCACCCTTGGGTATTCTTCTCTCAATCCCCTGTGACTGTCCACTCAGGTGACCAGCCCTACGCTTGTCTAACCCCAGGGTTGGGACCCAATAGCGATGGCCCTTCTCTGGCCACCTGAATAGAGGATCCCGGGGGAGTAGGTGAGAGAACACGGTCAGGTATCTCACAGGGTGGGTTTTGTGATTCCAACCTGTTATGGTGAACATGCTAGACAATAAAGTCTAGCCAATACCAATCAAGTTAGGTAGCAGAGCAGCCCGGCTTAGATTTAGGAGGGGGCGAGAGTGGTGTAGGGCTGAAATGAGTCCGAGTCCACGCAGAGCAGTACAAATAATTCCAGTTGGGCAGGTAAATTCAAAAGTATACAATGATGTAACCCGCCTTTAAAATGCACACTAAACAATGAAAGTTTGAGGCAAATATTCTTATACACGCACTATAAAGTACCTATATACATTCACGTCATGGGAAGATAGAAAAGCATGTGATTCAAAACCAGTGCAATACAAGAAAGCTGTCAGATGCATAAAACACAGGTGGAACACTTAGAGTAACACTAGAATAATTCCCTAGCACTTAGTAGGTCCAGCCCTAAGATGTATTGGGTCATAGGAATCGGTTCCAAAGTTATACTTTTAGGGTAGGTGTACTATGTGATTGAACGATGTCAGTGGTTGCGAATCCATTTCGGAAAGTTCAGGTAAGTAGCTCCCTCATTCCCACTATCCTAGGGTAGGCCCAGGAGGGGATCCTTCACTAGAATATCACCAATATAGGGCAGGAAAAAGGGAGATGGGGACAAGGTGTTATGTCCATGTAATTTTTATTATTTATACTTGGGGGGCGGGGGGGAGTTTGTTTTGGTAGCAGCTTTTTGACCCAGCGACCTAAATACCACTCCTGTTGCTCTGGTGTCGCGCTAGTGTGCTGTTTTAGGGAAGGACCGATCCCCGCCTTCCCTTGGTTGCAAGGTAAACAAGATTGATACACACTTGGTCACTCTCGCTTTGGTGATGTTGGAGCAAGTTTATTAATGGTTTACTCACATTGACCATTAATTGTTGTTAACACGTGTTTCAGCCTCTCAAGGGCCTTTTTCAAAACAAAAACTTATTTAAAGGCAAATTATTTCCTAAATAATACTTTCTATCTGTATATTTCACTGCGGAATTCCATCTCACAAAAATCATGGGTTAATCCCTTCGTTATCTGTGTTCTGCCTGTGTTCCTCACGTCGGCGTGTGAACTGTTGGACAGTTTGACCTCACCTCCAGGGAACAAAACCATCTGCAACAGGCGTCACCAGAGTGAGGTTGCAACTTGAGACAAAAAGAGCATGTCCTGCACGGCTTCTGTCGATGGCTGAACATGCTGGAGCAGGCTTCTTGTAGCACGAGCTGAAATAATAATTATGTGTTTATTATATAGCGCTACACATCCATAGGTCTCAGAGCGCTGAGTAACAGACAACATTATCCCACAGAGTGGTACTCAATTTATTGGTGTCAGAAGGATGTAAGGCTGAGTTGACCCTGATTAATTCAAACCTGCCACAGCAGGCTGCGCACAGATATTTGGGCAAGAGCTTGGCTCACTGTGCTATTTGACCGGCTAAGTTCCAAGGATGCACTCACAACGGCTAAAACGAGCTGGCCTAATGGAGAGCTGGTCAATCCACTGAATGTCACTTCTGAAGTCTCAGAAGGCATGGATGCTGGAGCACGGGTTGACTGATTGTTTCCACCGGTCTAGGAGGCAAAGCTTTTGACTGGGAGATCGCCCAGGTCCTCCAATGGCAAGGATCTGCACTATTGAAACTAGCAGTGGCTATCCGATGATCGATGGCCAGGGACCACACATCTGCTAAGCAACAGACATTCCAGCATCATGATGTGAACTGGGACCAGACAGTCCCATCTCTCGCCTTCGGCCACAGACCCAGACCTCCACTTAGCCTGCCAAAGTAGCATCTTTGCCCAGTAAAGGGCATTGCATATAAAGCAATTCTGGCCCTTAAAGGGCTGGAAGAAGGCCAAAGAACAATATGGTCAAAGGACAGGCAGAAATTCCATTGCAAGGCCATCTTGGAGTGATAGCAAGTCTTAGTAGCCATTTGCAGTAATTGCAAATGTGCCAGAGTACAAAGATGTAAGACACGTTGGGAAAAATATCCGCTGCCACTGGCCCATCTTGGACACATTGTATTTGTAACCCATAAATTACAAAATAAATATTTATAAGGATACATATTATCCTAGCCACACTTCACTTTATGTTGATATGTGCAGTTGTATAAATACATAAAGAGAGACATAGTCGATCAGTACTAAAAGTCTTATGGACTGATCAGTCTCCCATAAAAATGAGGCCAAAGCAAGGGAAGTAAAGCAGAATGCTTTAATTTCTATTTTCCTCCAAAAAGTCTTGTCGGGTGCAGCAAAAAGAAAGAGTTTCCCAGAGATGTCTATGGGAGGAAAGCAGCAAAAAGAGTAGTTCTTAACAGCTAGTGTCTGCTTGGTTCTGAGGTGTGACTTGGGGAACCAGGTGCCTCCCAGCGCCGGTAGCTGATGGACCTTTTATGTGAGCGATCCCTTTGTCACTCTCCCTTGGCCTATGTAAAACCAGAGTTGATGGCTGGAAGGTTTTTAATTAATCCTAACCTCTTTCATTGCGACCCTCCAGACCATCGTCTGTACGTGACCACAAGTATTCCCCTGTCCTGGTATTGTGGAACCTCCCCTTCACCCCAGTAAGTCCATGAGGGACAGTTATAGTGGGCCTCCTGTCTGAGAGCCTGAATCTCTCTAAGCTGACTCAAAATCTTAGAAGTGAAAAACAA
The DNA here is from genome assembly GCF_040938575.1 of Ambystoma mexicanum. Taxonomy (NCBI): domain Eukaryota; kingdom Metazoa; phylum Chordata; class Amphibia; order Caudata; family Ambystomatidae; genus Ambystoma; species Ambystoma mexicanum. The sequence continues at coordinate 1,344,919,162 of NC_090922.1, forward strand.
AAGCTTCCCTTTAATTCAAGTCTATTCACATATCAACCTAAAGATTGTTCTGATGCTGTTTCAGATAAGTCCATGCGATCAGTGAGCATCTTTAGGTCCTAGGAACGAACTCCGGGAGCTGTCAGTGTTGCAAGCTTACTAGTTTCTGTCCACGGGTTTCTCCATATGTGAGCTCTGAAAACCTGCAGTTGATAAAATGCTGCAAAAAACGCAGCTATCGCATTGTATAACAGTTAACACATGTTCTCCCAGCATAGGATTCCCTTGCTGAAGATGCCACAATGCAAATTCACTGCAAAACAAACCAGCATTCCCTAGGCACTCTGAGGATTTAAACATCTTACCCAAAGTTTTTACAGTAACCAATTCAAATGCTGAGGGAACAGTAGACATGGCCGCAATAGAGTAGAGGAAAGAGACCATGCAATCCAAGATGGGGGACAGACCAAATAAAACCCAACCCAGAGGGAAGTGGGAGAGAACTTTATGAACTAGAGACAAGAGTCGGTGAGTGTGCGTTGCAGGAAGCTGGAGCTTGGCAGTGGTTGGAGATTTGAGAGAGTTGTAGAAAATGAAAGTTGGTGATGTGGCATCAGTGGAGTGCAAGAGTAGATGGTGCGAGCCATGAGTGAAGGAATTTGTAACACCATGGTGGCAGCGCGAGGTGGTTACATCAGGTGGTCAGGGTAGATAAGAGGTGATGTTAAAATATAAATGGAAGGAGGTTGTGGTGTAGGTAGTAGAAGGGAAGGCCATGATGTGTACACCTACAGTGGTGGAGGTGATATTGGAAAGTGTAGCTGGTGGATAGGCGGGGGATGCAGAGAGAACATTAGAGGTTGTCAACAACACGAGGAAGGAGGAAGACTATTCCACAGCCAGCCATAACAGGAAGGTTCTCGCAGGCCAGGTTATCCCTAAGCAGGATCAGAATATGGTTGTTGGAACGAGAGGACATCCTAGGATCATAGTGATGAGGGAAAGAACCCGTGGGGGTGTTTCACGGTTAGGACAGTCTTAAGATGATCGCTCTACAGCACTTCCTGCCAGCTACTTCCACTTACCTGTCTGTTGGCATGTGAGCCTGCATCTAGCCCGTTACCCAAAGGAGTGACTGAACACCTTTTTTTCTTTTTTTACTTGAAGGACATTGGCGAGCTTGGAAGGCCGTAGAGCCTGGCCAGACTGGGGAGGACATAGTGGTGTCCAGCAAAGGTAGAGATGCAGAGTGTTAGGAAAGATTTCCCTTTTTGCAACCTTCCCTCCATAGTTTCCTATCCAACCCCATTCTTTTTGCTCTGTTTTTATTCTGCCCTGACTTTTTGAAGGAAAGTAAAGCCTTCAGCTTCAATTCCCTTGCCTTTTAACTTTTTCTCATTTTTTATGGGAAAAATGATTCACTATCAGTACTGTCGAACTTTCTAACATTGCACACAGCACCTTACAGTGCGGTGCGATGGGGATACTCTTATATCAAACCAGCTTTTTACACATGGCATATTGGATTACTTTTATATGTGCTCTAGACAAGCTGGTAGCAGCAGTTGCAGTTATACCGTTTTTTGCATTTTATTTGGTGGGCACATTCACGTTTACCGTGTTTGGCTACTGAACATGACTAGTGCCCGGATTTTTGCTTATTCTTTGACCATATTGTTGTTTGGCCCCCTCTCAGGTCAGGAAAGCCCTTAGAAGGTCATGCAATGCGCGGAAAAGCTGTGTCTGGGTGTGAGTTGCTCAGGAAGAGGGCTGAACTGTCTAGTGCCAATACACATCCCTGGTGCAAAGTCTGGGTATTGAACAAACGCAAAACCAGTAGTTGGATTGGACAACTACTGGCTGTTTGAATGGTGCAACCCCTTACCATTGATGGGCTTGTTTGGACTTGCTTCAAGCTTGGATTTTGGATAAGAAGAGTACCTCTGCAGCCATTTCTTCAGATCTGTGTTGGAGCCAAGAATCCCTTGACGAGCAGCCAGCTGAATATCTGAAGACTACTTCTGAAGTGGCCCTACATCCCTTCCAGTCGCCAGCCCGTTGAAGTCCTGCTCCTCTGCCCGATCTCCAAATGCCCAGAGCGGTGCTTCAGGCCTTGGACTAGTGGGACAAACTAGTCTCAACACCTTCTAGAGGATTCAGCCCTACAGAGTCTTCGGAAGTGTCCCTGGACTGCCCAGTCGACTAACCAGCTCTTTTGTGGCCTATCTCGTCCGATCCTGTTCCAAATTGTACTCTAGTACTTTGATGGTCGGCCACATGTGTCACAAGTAGCCTCCTTGAATTCCAGCTTTCAAAGACAAGGTAAGGTGTCCTGGAGCAGCTGCCTTGCCCGTGACTGGAAGGACGCCTGTCGTCACCTATGTGCAGAGACTGTCACTGGAACCTGCATTCCTCCAACCTGTTAAGTGTTCTGAAGGCGTCTGCACCAGTGGAGTTTGCATTTCTTCCACGAAAAGGGTTGAAACTTACATTTCCGTTCAACCAAAAGAATCCTTGAACCTGCAACTCCTGGGAACCCAACAGGCCCCAAACGATCCACAAAACAAACTATGAAAATCTAGGTCGAGGTTGGGAGGGCAGCAATAAGTACAGCTATTTGCCTGTCACATCTCAAATCCCCCCACCTCTCACCACCCACCAACATCCTTTATAAAATAACATCAGATGCTGACTGACTGGGTCTAAAGTACATTTCTGGAAGTTCATGTCTGAGAGAGGCAGATTTGCAGAGAGACAATCACATTCGCTGATAGTGCAGATATTCTCCTTGCCAGTGTTTGCACCTAACTTCACACCTGAAATTGCAGACATACATTTGTGACAATTTTTTAAATCGCATAGAACATACTCAGCCCTTTGAGTCACTGTGCCCTTCACAATTGCTCCATCTGTAAAAGTATATTTGTTCATCAAATATTTAGTAGATGCCTCTGCAACAGTATTTGCATTGTAGTGTTTAGTTTATCTACATTTTAGGATCGCATGCAGCTTCCTTTGGGAACATTATTTTGTGTGTATTGTTGCAAAAATGCCTCTCAACATTTTTTATTTTTTTCCAACTGTAACTTGGCCATCAGAGATTAAAGACGCGCATTGCCTTTTTACGCTGGAAGGAAAAAAATCTGTTTCCGAATCTAGATGGAAATGGTACATCTATTGCCTTTTGTTGGATGGTGCGTCTGTATCTGCATCCATGATTTCAAGTAGGCTAGCTTGTTTCATTTGGAGAGGCATGTGCAAACACAATGAGGAGTATTTCAATGAAAGATGTATGCGGTTTTAAAAGAAACTTCAGCATATACCAAGTTCTGCATTGTCAAAAAATAAAATCCACTACAGTTGAGCATATCCCCAATCCATGCAAATTGCACAAATGCCAGAATTCAGCAAAGTAAAAGTAAGCCAAAGCCTACTTTGTTGATGACTCTTAAAAGCTTTTATGTCAAAATAATTGGAACGAATCTCTGCCCTTTATGAAGTGGGCAGTATCACTAAGAACTGCTTACAGCATTGGTGCCTCTCCCTGCCGGAATCGTGCAGCTCATTCTGGTGCATGACCAATGGGCCATGCCTGATTTACACATGCAGCGCACTCCGACATATTGAGGGCTCCAGCATTCCAAAAATGAAATGCCAATTATGACATATTAATAGCAATGGCATTAACATGTGTTTTTCAGTGGTAGTGCTGGATTATCACATGTACTCTTGGTGACCAGGAATCTATTTGAATTCTCCATGCTTTAGAGAATTACTTTAAATTGTATGGTGTTTTGCCCAATTTTGAGCAAAAACAGTGCTCATAAAGTGCACCATTTCAACCTAGTATTGAAAGGATGAAAATCCCCTGCCAGAATTTGAACATCTGCATACAGGTACCCCACACATCTCTGTAGATCTCCTGGTTTGTTTAGATAAACATTATTCATTGTTTACCCAGCACATGGCCCTTCTCAGTCCTCCAGAGAAGGGTCAGTTCCAGGCCTTTCTACGCATTAAAATATTGTAAAAATGACACCTTTTTATTTTTCTGGACGTTTCATTTATGCACTAGCTTAGAGCATAGGGCAGTGCAAAGGTCTGGTCCCTTGATATAAACCATCTTGCACCTCAAAACCATATCTGAGGCACGGACGCGTATGGAATGTCTTGTTTAAACATCCACTAACCTTAACTTGGAGCCAATGTGGTCAATTGTACTTTAATTGGTTGGCAGCAACAAGGCTCTTGCTTGCACTTGAGTGATTGTCATTGCACCAAGCATCTTTTCAGTCTTCAAGACTACAATTCTAACATTCAAAGCCTGACACTCCAGCCAGTGCAAGCTTTGTACAAAACAAATTAAATCGTTTAATGTGTAACTGAAATAGAAGCTAAGCAATAAATGTCCCTGCAGAGGTATTCCAGATAGGTATTTAACGTTATGTAGTGGTTTATGCTGACTTCCTTCAACTTCGAAGCACTGTAATTATTAATGCCACATTACATAATTTATCTGACTTCAGAAGGATGTAAAGGCTAATTGTCCAGCAAACATTTGACCATGAGATTTTGTGCATGCAAGGGAAGCGGTGTGTTACTGCACATTGTGCCATTGGTGAGAGGATGATAATTCACTCAGTGCTTTCTGTTAATTGTGAGAGAAACCTGCTTTTCTGTCACAATGTGGGCTGCTGACACATGAGAATCATTTCCATAGGTAGCTTTTTGCATGCGTCCGCTGGATGTCCTACTTTTTACTTTTGCGAAGGAGAACATTCATTTTTACTCAATTGAAATTGCATTTACTCTCAGTTTAAACATACTCCCACCTCAAAATCCTATCTGGAGCACTGTTCATCCTATAGATATAAATAAAATGTACATAAAAACCACTGCTTGCTTTTATCACCCAATTACTTAATTCATACTCTTGTTTCATAAAACATAAGCTGAAACATAACTCTCAAATCATGTTTAAATCCCGTCATTTATAGTACGTCATTTTACATTCCTGTTTAGTTTTATAAATGTAAGTGGATAAGCGCCAGAATGCAGTGCAGCTGGTAGTTTTCCACCTTTACTTGAAAGTAAAATGTATGCCGGCTCTTGAATTCCTGTATTGGGACACGCATAGAAGTGGGCTCCTCTATATTAATGCAAATTCCATCTTAACGTTTAATACAATTCGGGTACTACTGACTTAAAACAAAGAACTCCTTATTGTCAAATACAAATAAATACCCCTCTTAGTGACAATGGCCACAAAACACATTTCCCCTCCGCTTTTGTTATTGATGGTTAACCTCTTGTTGAGACACTGCCTGACCCCTTCAAGCCCAGCTGCAGCTCTTCCCCTCCCCATGTCTTGGGAGGATAGCTCAGGGGCAACGTGCTCGCCTTGGAAGCATGACGACACCGAGCAACACAGGTTCGATCCCAAGTTCCGCACTTAGAAACCTCTGGTTATTAAGCACATTATAAATAACATATATCATATCATGAACACAGGTTTTGACTGTTTGCAGTAAGAGGGGGACATGGGAAGAGGGCCAGGGACTTCAGACACCATAATAAACAGTGTTCATTTTGGCTTCTGATGCAAGGTTCTACTTGGAAGCCTCTGGCGAGCTACCAGTGTCTCACAATCTACTGGTCGGAGAACCTGGATCTAGAGGTGGTTGTGCAGATGAACATACTGTGTTTTCACGCATTTCTAATAACGTGTTTGTTAATAAATACTGCAATATCTAGCATTGTAGTGTGTATGCTCATCTGTGTATTGTCAAGCTTCCTAATCTAGTATTGAATGGTTTGAGATTTCATTTACGAGAGAGTATGTTTTTGAAAGGGATATTGTGAAGTTGTTTCTCTAGGGGGCCATAAACATTAGAAAAACCCTGACAGTCATCACTGACATGAAATACCTGTTGTAGCAATAAACTGGTGTACACGCTCATTCTTGTATGATGTCACTATAACCCATGGTATGGCCAAACATAAAACAATTACAACATTTAAATTGGGCTTTTGTATCACGCTGCAGGCCAGCACAGGGGCAAAGCGCTAATCTTGGAAGCAAGACCACGCCGAGCAACAGAGGTTTGAAACCCGGATCCGCGCTTAGAAACCGCACTTGGGTACGGTATTAAGCACGTTATAAAAAATGATTAAATTAAATATCACGCTTCATGCGGCCTCCAGACACGGGACCAGGTATCAAACTAGTGCTCAGTGTTGTCTTGCTTCCAAGCTGAGCTTGTTACCCTGAGCTAACCTCCTGGCCAAACATACATATCGCTTGAGCTCTCAGGAAGTCAATGCACAGTGTAGGCTCCTCTGTAAAATAACTTGTACATTTATTGATTAATAGAAAATGATCTTCTCAAAACAGTGTGTGTATGGTTTTTCACTCTAAAACAGTCAGATCGCTAGTGGATCAACGGAAACAACAAATAGCATCACAGAACACAATTTCCTTTCCTGTTAATATCATATGACATTTACTTTACCATATGCTCAAACTGTTCTCTTGCTGAACATTGTTCCTAAGCACAAAGAACTGCTGTTGTAGATGAGACGTTTTCTTTTAAGAAGTTCAGTTTATTTGCTTATGAACTAATTTTCTTTACTTTGTTTATTCTCTAGGAATTTTACATTGCATTACGACTTGTGGCCTGTGCACAGAATGGACATGACGTTTCCCTTAGCAGTCTTAACTTGGTTGTTCCTCCACCCAGATTTGTAAGGATTAATATTTTTCAGTCTCACCTTCAGACTAACATTATACACTAGCTCCATTTACACTGCACATGCGTTCTAATTGAAGCTGGGATGGCTTGCAGTACCTATATAAAGATTATTATTTAGCGTGCATTCTCTGTTACATAATGTAGCACTAATTTGCTTTTTCTCCACCCCAATCACCTCAAGTGTATTGAATTATTTTCTATTCCTTCCTTCTAGATATCTAGTGGAAAGATCTATATAACACAAAGTTGCTGACTTGACCAACCCTATTTCAGGAAGGTCATTTTTATCTTATGTCTGTCTACTATTGCAATTTGCATGCTGGCGTTTCAGGCCCCACATCTACTCCTAAATGTCGAGTCGCATGTTCCAGTGTAAATTGCACCAGGTGAAGATTACCCTTGATGCAGAGAGACCAGCGTGATGCAATGCCATGCTTAAGATTCTTCTTAACAAAAAAATATATGTAGTTCTTTTTCTCTAATACATCTTCATTCTATGTAGAAGAACATATTCCCTGGCTTGCCCATTGCCTGTTAGACTACTTATCCATAACACAGTCTTGTCTTGTTTACATTGAAATTCCCTCATTCAGTGGAGAAGGGTTGCCAGTTTCATAAACAGCTGTTGACGGTCAATCACACAAGTAAATACCAAAGTTGCCAGCACTATAGGAACTTTCATTTTTCCCGTATTCCTTTATGTGCTTCCATAAAATACGCATAAATAGAATAGTTCATCTATAAATATTTAATACATGATAGGATTTAGCTCACTACTATTGCAAAAGCACAGCAGAAGGGTTACATGATCAAGTCAGTAAAGTTGAGATGAAGAATTTTTCAAGCAAATATATATTGGTTGTAATAACTACAACCTAACGTAACGATGAAGGAATCGTGACCAGATTTTGGCTATTTTGACAAGGTCAGACATGAGCTTGAGAACAGAATCTCTTAGGGTGTTTACTCCGAATTTCTTTCCTTTGGCCAGTGCTACATTTACACACACATTCCAGTAAAAAGTAGAAGAGACTTTTCTAAATAAAAGTAATGCAGAACACTCAGTTTTAAGATGTACATATTTTTGTTCCTTTTCAGCACGATACCGGGAGCCCATTACATGCAGGCAGTTCAGCTCCAGCCGACATCCCATGGGCTGTTCAGGTAAATGTGTTCTATTTTGTTTTGAGTAGTTTGTGTTTTCGGGCCTGTTATGTCTTTACATACAAATATGTGTAGTGATGCATCTTATGGATATTCATATATTTCTGGGAGGGATTCATTACGATGTATGTCTCCCTTTGTTGCTCATAGTATGGCGGCTCGAAGTCTGTAAAAGGCAAATTGGTTGTTGGATCACTGTCATCATGCACGCTGCATGCATTCTCCATGCACAACCGCTCTCCTAAAGTTAATTATCCTAGTTTATAGACCTATCAATGGTCTTTCACAACGTCTTTTGCACCTTCCCATACTCTCCCTGCACCTCCTCGCTTCTGCTCTTTATCCTTACTTGCCCGCTCAACCGGAACCCACTGCCCGTAACAATCAAAGCTGGCCCAACTGTGGCTCTCTTTAAAGCTTGGCTTAAAATTACTTGTTAAAGAGGGAGCTTCCCTCTGCTCTTTTCCCCCCATCCTTCCCACCTGACCACACCACCACCTTCAATGATGTTCAAGGTAATTTTCTATATTTTAATTGTACTCCTCTTTAGTTTGAAGCATTTGCCTTTGTAAGCCACCAGTTTTCTTATAAATTTATTTTTTTCTGTTTCATTTTGTCCTTGGTATATATTGGGATTTTTACACCCTCATAAACTAGCTCACCACTTGTTCTTACCTTTTGTGCTATTGTATAAGCATCCTTCGTGGCAATGCCTCTACCATCTCTAAATGTGTTTTTTTTTAAGTCATTTCTGTTCGAAATTGACATCCCTATTCTTCAAATAAATACAAATACCTACCTTACATCCCCAGAGTTGACCAATACGTTTAGGTTCACTGTAATTTTATAAGGGAAGCTGTACAATGTGGAACAAAATTAATAAACTGGGATGGACTAATATACAACTAAACTGTCAAGCTCAGCCAAATCCTCAAGGAAGTAAACATTCAGGATAACTGAAAGTTAAAGGATAACTAAATGTGTAGGACACTCTCCTTAATCGGGGTTACTTTTGGGCAGAGATTTTTTGCAACGTCTTAACTAGTCTTTCGGACTTCTCAGGTGCTCTGGGCCTCCGCTGTATTCACGACCTCAGGCTTCAGGGGTTCCCACACATAACTTCTGTGCTCTCATTTCCAATCTCGTTTCACAATTCCCTAGTCTCCCGCTGTCGAGTACACCAACAGGGCACATGCAAAAGCTGCAGAATGTTCAAAATGCCCTGGTGGGGGCCAGGACGAGGAGAGGTGTGGTCAACTACGCTGCTTTTGTCTGTCCTTTGGAGAGGTTACTTTAGCCCATAGACCCACCCTTGTTTTCCTTCAGCCCACCTAACACTTCTTCTGCTTCCTGTTCTTCTCACTTGCCCTTTGCACATCCCTCATCAACTTTTGACATAAGTCTTTGTCCTGTCTCCCTATTATCACCTTGTTCCTTCTCTACCTTTCGTCTGAGGTTACACCGCCTATTGCTTCTTTACCACTTTTGGCACCCTATCGCTTCCCAACCTACAGTGCAAAACTAAAGATCATTCTCTGCCTCAACCTCGTATTCGCATCCTCCTTCCTCTTCCCAGTGTGCTTTTTTTAACCTTTTTTTTATCACTCCTCTCCCTGTTTTTATTTTCCTCACTTGCAACTTTTGTCTCCTTTAGAACTCTTGTCCCCCAGACCTCTAAAACTTTGAATATTTTACTGCCTCTTTGTTTGCTTTCATTATGGTTGGTGTCCTTCCTCTCCCCAGAGAAGACAGTTTAGAGCGAAGAGTAGCAGTACCTTGTAGTTGCTCACGGGGGTCATCAAACCACATTTCCACCACTTACCCGAGTGTCGCTTTCTTCCTGTCGGCCTCCACATCTGACATTCTAATAACATTTTTGTGAATGGTTCACCACACTTTAGTCTTGTATCGTACACCAGAGTTGGAATATGTATATGCTGGGTGTCTCAAACAAGACAACCCTACTTGGATTGTTTGTGCTATCAAATCTTGGGAAGACATGCCTCCAAAGTGCAGTTGACAGGTATGGAACATTCTGCTGCTTAGCTAAAATGCACAGAAACAATGTCCCTGTTCCAGATGTTCTGAAAGACCAATTTCTTCTACCTCATGTCATAGATGGCTCAAAGAATACACCAAGGATGTCTATTAATATGGTCGTGGGCCATATGGTCCATTCCCCCTCTCCCCGTCCCAAAATTTCCCTCCTCCCTAACCCAGGAAATCGTAACCCTGGTTAGTGTTACAGATTGTTGACCCCTACTATCAAAGTTTGGGCTTAGACTAGTGATGGTTCCCTATTCGCAAGCTCACTGACTCACTCCGAGACATAATAACTTTCCCTACTCTCACCAAAAGTTAGTGGTGTAATAGGAATTGGGAGCATGCTTTGCAGGGACTTTGTTGTATTATTATTCTTCCTTTTCCTCTGGTTTCTCTCAACCTCTTCAGTGCTCTTCTGATGCTCCGCCTGTCGTGGACCACAGACTGGTTCAACCCGGTATATGTTGTGGTTTCTTGCAGCCCCTTCTGGAGCTGGTTGAGGTTTCTCCAACTTTAGGGTTCTTCTGGTGATCAGCCCGATGTGGGCTATGGGCTTGTCCAGCCATGTTCCAGTTATGGTTCCTCTGGTCGTCATCTATGCATGGGCTACAGGCTTGCTCAGGCCCTCTGTCTTTTCGTTCACCCCCTTTCATAAGCCCTGCGTGTGTTATGGCTCGCTCAGCCCGGCTGTGTTTTCTCTTGCCCCAATCTGGTGTCCTCTGGCAAGCAGCCCTGCATTATCTACTGCATGACCTCCCGGCTCTCCACTTGTCCCTCTTACAATGCCATGCACCTTCTATCCAGCAACATTGCTTGACTGAGTAGGCAGTATCTTGGGCCTTCGAGATCTGCATACTCTTCCTAGTAGGAACTTCGCGATCAGCGGCTTTGCTCTGGTTCTTCCCTTCGGCGGCAGGTTTATCCACCGGTACATCTCGGGTTGCTTGTGGCTCCTTCCTTTCTTCGCGGTCCCAGATTCGTCTGGGCTCTGGATTTTGTCGAAGCGGCAGCCTTCCACCGGTGGCCTGGAGTTACATTGCACCATGCAGAGTGCATGGCTTTCCCAGCGGCTTCCTCCTTAGGGGGAGGGACTCCCTCTTCTGATCTGGTGCAGGACAGCATTTGTTCTTCGGCAGTTTTCCCCTTCTCTGATCTGGCTGGTGTGTTTACTTCCTCCTCGGAGGGAAGAATCCATTGGTCCTCAGTTCCAGTGGGGCAGCAACTCAGGAAGGTCAGAAAGCAAGCCATCCACCATAAAGGGGTTTTGTACCTGGTAACCCTGTTCAGTTAGACAATGAATGCTTGGTACTCTCGTGAGGGAAGGTTAAGGGTCAAGTTGAAAAAGAAAATGCAGGTCTCAACCTACACCATGTAATGTGTTGTCATCAAAAATTAGCATATCAAGTCAAATACACTGAGGAACCCCGTCCACACACTCGTAAACTCGACTTGAGCCCTGGTTAAGAGGAATACTTCTTTGGGCATCCTTGTCCCCAATGGGCGGGGGTCACCGCCAGTGGAACCCTGCTTGCCCTGTCCCCTAGGGAGAATACTGCAGAGCAGGCTTGCCTCCTTAGATCCAAAGGGGTTGACGACCCCTTGGGGAGAAGGGATGAATTCCCTGGATAAGTCACATACTGCTTCTACTCCTGCCACTAATATTACTACTACTCCCCCTTGCTGCCCCTACTAAGCCACTACTACTCCCCCCTCCCTGCCCCTACTAGTACCCCCTCGCTGTCACAACTACTACTCCCCTTGCTGCCACAGCTACTACTCCCCTCGCTGCCCCTACCAAGCCACTTCTAATCCCCTCACTGCCACTATTAAGATGGATTTCTCGAGTCTGGCCTGGTACACAATAATCAATTTAGACAGGTAAAGATAAAAAATATTCTAGGCCTTCTGGACACACTGAAAAATTAAACTAACATGGTATTAATGCACAATATTCTTATCATACAAATACACCATAGGTTAAAAATGCATTAAAAGTTACTTATTCAGCTAGCAGGTAAGTAGAATAAAAGCAATAATGATGGAACCAAATCACAAATGAATTTCCCTACCTCAAGTAGTTGAAACCCGGAAAGAATGGGGCCTTGTGCCACAGTTTTTCTCACCGGAACAGAGTCTCTGTAGATATACAAGTATAATGTATTTGTGTTGGTGATGGATCCCAATATTCAACAATTTTACTACGGTAAGTAAAGGTGTTTCTGTATTTTTAGGAGTTACTACACAATGATGACCAAAAGGCAGTGGAATGAAAGGTTAGGAGACGAAGAACGTATTCCCAATGGGGAAGAAGTGCAAGTTGCACTGATATAGGCGTCTTCAGCACACTTCACAGGAAGGAGAGGTCCAACAACGGTCTCCACACACAGGTGAGGACAGGTGTCCTTCCAGTTGCGGTCACAGAAGCTTCTCTAGGACAGGATCCCTTGAGGCTGGGATGCTGAAATTCAGAGGTAAGTCTACTTGTAGGATATGCTGGTGACTACCAAAGTTTCGGGTACAACCGTGAAACGCCAACAGTTCTTAAGAAGTTGCCCACAAAGGAGCTGGTCAGTCCACAGGGTGGTCCCGGGACACTTCCGAAAGCTCAGGGTGGCTAGATCTTCGAGAAGGTGTCGAGACTGGTTGGTGCCACCAGTCCAAGGGTTTAAGCACCGCTCAAAGTCTTCGGAGATCAGGTTGTCTAACAGATCTACAACAGACCAGACACAGGAAGGGATACCAGGCCCCTTCAGGAGTAGTCTTCGGATCTTCAGTCAGACTGTTCCTCTATGAGGGATTCTTGGCTGAAACGCTGATCTAAAGAAACAGCTGCACGAGGATCCTCTTCAGGCTGGAAGCAAGTCAAAGACTACCAATCGTACACGTCTGCATAATTCAAACAGCCAGTAGTTATACAATTAGGGACAATTATTGGTTTCAGTCATGCCTCACAACAGGACACTTTGGCACCATGGATGTGTAGTGGGATCAGACAGTCCCACCCCCTTCCTGGGCCACATACATACAAAGGCACCAATAGCCCACAAACGGGCCTGCCAGCCAGGGTTCTACTATTCCAATTATTTTTGTGGAGATCTTTTGGGAAGGTCTTAGCCGCAGGCGGTATAAGTAGTTGCAAGAGTTAAGATGAGGAGTTCAGTGGTGCCTGGCCTACATTTGACCATGGTAGAGACCATGCTCAAGGTCAGAATGTACATTAGGTTAGTGCCACTGGGCTGTGATATAGCCTTCAGGATTTGAATAAGGAAGTAATTTGCGATCTACTAATTTTTGACTGGGACATGCAGGATTATGGTAGTTGCTTACTCTGCAAACCGCTTCTGCATGTCCTGAGCTACGCCTCTTCAGTTTCTGTTTGGTAAGAATTGATGCAGTCACACTGTGTGAGACTACACAACACGTATTTACCTGGTATTGGGTAACCCACCTTTTGGTATAGGTCTGTGCTATTCAAATTGGTAGTGTGACTGAGCAGCCAGGCCAATCTCAAGAGGGGTAAATGTGAGCTGGAGAGCTGTACAAATGCAATCCGTAAATACAAGTAACACTTAAACTCAAGGTTTCTGTTATAAATAGTTATTTATTTAATTTATATCAATTTTTAAATAAGCATTGTAACACTGTAAATTGTACTCTGAAATTACTTTTCAAAATCAGAACAAGGTAGTGGATAATCTTTGGTTATGCTGCTTACACAATTCCTACACCCCGAGGTGACTTCAATCGCAAAGACAGTAACAGCATTTTTATATATACTTTGCAGATTCTGAGGGTGCAGAAAGGAAAGGTTTAGGGAATGAAAATGTTTGTACGCTTTCTCAGTAAATGTGAGGACAACTAAATCTTCCAATGAAATCTAGACCAGCATTTCCCAGCAGTAACATTCTAGAATGAGTTACCACCTATGAGGGACAAACAATATCAAAGTCAATGGGCTAGAAGAGTCTTCAGGGAGCCAGGACAGCCAAAGTCAATTTGAAACAGTCTATCGGCCTGAGGCGCTTCTTAGAATCAAAGTCTTGCACAAAGTTAGAGTTTGTTAGAAAATCATTTGTAGGGTCACAAGTTGTTTAGCCTGTGAGAAGGGAGTTGGAATCAACCCTAAAATTAAGCCAATGCAATTACCAACTGAGAAAAGCACAGCTAAAAAGGTAATGAGGTAAGTACCCCAAACCTAAACAGTACCTCTGGTTTGAAGAAGAGTGGTCCAGCTGGATTCTGTCTTGCTACAGCAGTACAGACCCCTGTTTCTGAGCATCAGTCGTGGGGACAAGAAAGAGGATTTCTGGAGGGCTCCTGCAGTGGCACTTGGGAGCTTGTCAGCAGCTACGGGATCTTTTCGGCTTAGCAGAACTTTGTGGTTTCAGCGCTTAGCAAACAGCACCAGCGCGGATCTTGGATACCGGTTGGGCTTCCTTCACTCATTGGATCCTGCACTCTGGTGAGGGGAATCGGGATCTGGTTATCATGCTTCGGGAGGGTTCCTGGGAGACTCCTGGAGCTTCTAGTCGGATTAGTTACTGCATCAGATGTATCACTCGACTACGGATTACTTGACCCGTGGCATTCGGTTTTTACAGCAATGGAGAAGCACAGCCAGTCAGGGAAGATGGTCCAGTGGAGTTCCTCTCTGGGTTAGTTGGTCCAACTACCCAAGGGGAGAAGTCATTCCTTCCGGAGCATCTGTCGAAATGAAAAAGGAGTTTCAGCACAGCAGCAGGGCTTCACCGGGCAATTCAAAGTTCCAGGAGACTGTAGCAAGCTTCGTTCACGGTTTCTTTGTCTGGTGTTTCTCCCAGTTGTCGACTCTGCATCTAGTCTCAAAACCCTCAACTTTTAAGCAGGTTTCTCCCATTCATGCACATCCTAGGTTGTCAATCATCCAGCAGGGTGGCTGTCCTGAAAGGACAGCCAACCAGCCAATCAGGACTGGTTGCATTCAGGCATTCCTAGAGACAAAGGACAGGGGATTTTCGGGATCCTTCCTCTCAACCTGTCCTTTCGAACAAACTGAAGCCAGAGGCGTGCTTCAGGGCTGAAGCCTGCCAAAGGCAGGACAAACAAAGGGCTTGAATCTGTTTTGAGGCACAGAGTAAAAGCCAAGAAAGACCTTTCAAACTGAAAATGGCGAAAAAAGAAAACGGGGCCATTTTGACAAAATGTTCACCCATGGATGCTGTGCTGCAGCTGAGGGTTCAGCCTGCGGTAGAAAAGCACAATAGTAGGAAACATTAAACCACTGCCACCAGCCATTTAACGTAGTGAGGGTAACATAAAGATGTTACATGAGAGAGTAGAATAAGGGGCTACTAGGTAACCCCCAGCACTCCACATAAGATGGTGTATGCTGGACCTACAAAGAGAGAAGATAAATTAAGTCAATTTCACTTTACTATTTTTGGGAACTGCAGTTCACCCAAGAAAAGGTATTTAAACCTTATGAGAAATCTGAAGGTATTTCTCTGTGACACTGCACTGAAAGTGCCGTGTGTCGCCATACACAAAGTAGATGCCTATTGAGTTTGTCAGTCTTCAAAAACAGTGGAAACACATAATCCGAATCGGATCAAAACACATGAGAGAGTGAGAAAAAGGTCTCCCTCATTCCTGGGTTAAAATTAAAAAGTCCTAAAGTCCAGTAAAAGGGCTGGGAGGAATAGGCACAGAAATGAGAATTTTCCCCATTAGTTTCCACTAGGGCAGGGTGGACAATGACGCACCTGTGCTTTGCAGCAGCAATGTGTTTTGCATTTCGCAAGCAAGAAAGGGCATTTTCACAAGATAGCATATCGAGGACAACACGATAGTTGCCTTCAGCTCCATGAAACTATTTTGAAAATAAACCTAAAATATAGATCTTATTAGATAGGTCATGAAACCACAAGTGGCCACTCGTGTCTAATTCTTGATAGAGCCACACAGATGGCTTTGAAGCTGTGAGCCAATCAATCTCTTGGAATGCCTCTGGGCTGCTTCCATTTCTAAATTTGTATCCAGTCTCTGCCATTAAAGAGAGGGAGAACTATTTGAAAATCAGTCTTAGCCTCCCTCTAGAAGGGGAGATTCCAGCCCACATTATTTATAGATCCTTCATTATCGTATCTGAGGGGCTTTGGATCTTAAGGAGAGTGACCTAGGTGCTAAGATGTGGCATGTACCTGCTACTTTTGATGACACAAACAATTCAAAAGAGATTAATGAGCAGCTTGGTGTTGCCACTATTTTACATTGTTCTAATTTTTTCTTACTGCCGCCCTTTTTCAACCTCTATGCAGTCCTTATCAGATCGCTCCGGAGGGCATTATGCAAGTTGAATGATGAATTAGGATTTTATAAAGTGCAGTCCTGAGTAAGGCCAAAAAGTCAATTGATTGATTGAAAGAACAGGCCAAAACATAGTGTAGACATATGTGGATATGTTTGTAGACTGTGGTATAATGTGAGGCAAGAGGCATAGCACCACAGGCATATGAATATAGGAGGTTTATAATTCTTGAGCACACAGATGTATTATCCTGTTTTACTACAACTGAAAAGTTGAAAAGACGGACTCGTGTGAGCCCTCCTGAATGCCATTTTCGAGGGGATTGGGTCCTCCGACGTATTCCATATCTGTGACAGGTAATCGTCACAGCTGTGTTGCTTCAAAAAATTCCCTGCGTCGATGACGTTGATACGCTGTCCTCGATGGCCTCCGTCGACGTCACCGGATGTTATGAGTAGGACACACGACGCCCGTAGCCTCAGTTCTGTTTTTTCCGCGTACGTGTTCGCTTCGGAGATTTCGGCGCGCCTTGGTTCTTCTGAGTTTGTTCCATCGGTTCTTCGAACCCGTTTGTTTGTGAAGATTTCCATGATGTTTTGTCTTCTTCTACACCGCGGCCAGGTTTCAAGAAGTGTTGGGACTGCAGTTCCAAGATGTCGCTGACGGACCCGCACAACGCCTGCCTCTGGTGCCTCGGTGAGGACCACGCCACGGATGATTGGGACGATTGCCAGGCGTTAACTTCGAAGGCCTTGCGGGAGCGTAAGAAGCTTTCTGTCGGTAAGGTGTCCAAGCCCCTGAAGTCGAAATCCACTGGGCTTTGACTGACGATTTGAGGTGTGACTCTGCGCATCGCTGGCGTAAGTCCAAGGGTGTCTCGAACTTGGAGTGGGTCCCGCCATTCCTCTGCCTCTTCGAGGCACTCACGGAAGCGCCTTCCTCGTCCGAGGACTCCGCCCGTCGGCGGGTTGCTTGTCCCACCAAGCATTCCACTCCTGCGGCATGGGATTCATTCCGTAAGGAGATGATGGTGACTTTTTCAGTCGCAGGTCTCCGTTCCGTCCGCGCCGTCGAAAGACGCCGGCAGGGAAAGTGCTAGAGACACTGACGTGCTCGAGCAGTCATCGCCATCACTGGGAACCTTCGAGGTCCCGGTCGGACAAGGTGGATCGCTCTAGCCATGCCCGCTCCAGGACCCGGTCCTTGACGTCATTGAGATCGTTGGAGCCTGGGACGTCTTCGAAGACCGTTGAAGGAATCTCTCGAGGCTCTGCCTCCGAGGAAGCCATCGGCGCCGAGGCTGTCGAAGGACACGCTTGGGGCTCCGGCCTCGAGGCCTGTCGAAACCATTGGCGCCATTTCTCGTAGGTGCCCCGGAAACCAGTCAAAACCCCGAGGAAGGCTCTGGCCAAGTCCAAACACGTGCCCTCATCCAGGGATTTATTCCAGCCTTTTGACTATATTTCTGAGGTGGATGAAGGGACTGATGATGGTATGGTGCCTGAGGAGGTTCCTGATGACCTATTATCTGGTCATAGCCAGTTAGAAGACTTGCGTCAGTCTTTGCACGACGCCAGTGGTCTGGACACCTCCCCGGAGGTTGAGTTTGGCAGGCCTGACCCGGGTACGCATGCTGAATCCTCGTACCCGCGCCTCATGTCGAGAGTCGCGGAATACTTGCGGTGGTCTGCGCCACCAGGAGATTTTCTGCAGGATGACCTGACAGACATCTTGGACCAAGGTCCACCAACTGATCCAGTACTGCCATTCCATATGGCCTTGCAAAGAAGGGTGGCTGTGGCTTGGAACGCTCTGGAGAGTCTCCCAGCAGTGGGCAAGTCTTTGCCGAAAAAATACCGTCCTGCCCGTAGCGACCCCAGTTACTTGACTACGCACCCCACTCCGGAGAGTTTGGTGGTGCAGGCGGCTATGGCCCCAGCAAAACAGGCGTCCTACCCTACCATCCCTCCTGATGGGGACGACAAACGTTTTGATGGGTGGGTGAAGAAAGTGTTTTCTTCAGGGGGTATGGCTTTACAGCCAGCAACCTCTGTGTGTGCCTTAGCACATTTCACTCATACTCTGTGGAATTGTCTCTTTGGCAGCTGAACATATTCCCAAAGGGGAGGAACGGGATGACTTTCTTACTCTTGTTCAGGATAGCAAGGATGCCATGTGTGAATCCGTTCAGTCGGGTCTGGACGTGGCAGATTGTGTAAGCAGGTCCATGGCAGCGAGCACCGTAATGCGCAGATTTGCGTGGTTGCGGAAGTCAGGGTTTGCTCCTGATGTGCAAGCCCGGCTTCTCAACATGCCCTTTGATGGTGAACATCTTTTTGGCAGCAAGGCTGATGAGAGCCTTGAGAGGTTGCAGACCTCCAAAGCTGCAGTAAAGTCGTTGAGCGCTGTAGTTTGCCAACCTTCGCCTTTTCGTCCTAGGGGACAACAATGGAGGGGAGGTTCCTTTCGATACTACTCTTTCTTTGGTAGATCGAGAGGCGCTGCAAGTCAAAGGGGCCACCGTAGGAGTGCCAGAGGTGGAAAACAAGGTACTCGAGGAGCCACAGCCACTCGGGCAGTTGCCTCTTTACCCTCAGGCACTGCCGCAGCCGCTTTAGCTCAGTCATGAGGCCATGTCCCATGGTTTGCCGGTTGGGGGAAGACTGGCGCAGCATCTTGTAGAATGGCGTGCCATTACTTCAGATTTGTGGGTTCTGGGCTACTGTCTTTCTTTCCGGCTGAGGCCTCACAACAATCCACCAGGGAATCTCTCTTTGAAGAGGCCGGATCCGCACCTTGCGCAGGAAATTTAATCCCTGCTGGAGAAAGGCGCCATAGAACTGGTGCCTGTAGCGGAGAGGAACAAGGGATGGTATTCTCCTTATTTTTTGATTTCGAAGAAAGACGGGGGATTGAGACCCATAATGGACTTGCGTGGTTTGAACAAGCTCCTCAGGAAGGACAAGTTCAAGATGGTTACTCTCTCTCAAGTCCTCCAGGCCCTTCAACTTCAGGACTGGTTGGTGTCTCTCGACCTCAAGGACGCTTACTTTCATGTGCCGATCCATCCCAAGCACAAGAAGTACCTGAGGTTTGCGGTTGACGACTCGCACTTTGTTTTGGGTCCTGCCGTTCGGATTGACCTCCGCTCCGAGGGTTTTCACCAAGCTCATGGTGGTGGTGGCAGCGTATCTCAGGAAAGGGGGGATTCACGTCTACCCCTACCTGGACGATTGGTTGATCAGGGTGCGCTCTCCTGAGCAAGTCCTGGATCATCTGTCAGTCACCTGCCACTCCCTTCACAAGCTGGGCATTTCCCTCAACTTAAAGAAGTCCCATTTGACGCCAACTCAGCGGCTCCAGTACATCGGAGCAGTGCTAGACACATTCCTGGGGCAGTGTTAACCTCCCCAGGTGAGGACTCATCACATTCTGCAGATGGTGCACAAGTTTCAACATGCCCAGCGTCTCCCGGCGTTCGAGTTCTTGAGGTTGCTCTGCCTCATGCCATCCTGCATTCTTCTGGTGCCAGAGGCCAGGTTGCGGATGAGATCTCTGCAATGGGCTCTCCAGATGCAGTGGTCACAGTCCTCCGGCAGGATGTCGGACCCCGTTCAGGTGCCGCCCTCGGTCGCCTAGGACCGTCTGTGGTGGGCCGTCGAAGGAAATCTAGGGGGCTCCATTTTGGCTACCCTGGCCGGAGGTGACGATCGTGACGGATGCATCCCTCAGGGGATGGGGAGCTCATGCCAACGAGTTGACAGTCAGCAGTCGTTGGTCTCCGTCAGAGTCCAGACTCCTTATCAATCTGTTGGAGCTGAGGGCCGTCAGACTTGCCCTGAAGGCTTTTCTGCTGACTGTGCGTGGGAAGAATCTCCTGATTCTGACGGACAACACAGTGGCCATGCACTACCTCAACAAAAATGTGGGGCAGTGTTACTTCCTCTGTGCAGGGAGGCGATGCAGCTCTGGTTCTGGGCCATCCAGCAGGAAATTTCGATCTCGGCAGTTCATCTGGCCGGAGACGAAAACAAGACAGCGGACGCACTGAGCCGGCAGAGCGTGATCTCTCACGGGTGGGAGCTGGCTCTGGAGATTCTCCTGGAGATCTTCCCCTTTGGGGGACCCCACAAGTGGATCTCTTCACCTCCAGTGTCAACCCGGAAGTGCGAAAAGTTCTGCTCATGGGAATTTCCTCCAAGAGGAGCCTTGGGGGACGTGTTCGTGGTGGAGTGGTCCTTCCCACTGCTGTTCGCGTTTCCTCCAGGCCCCGTCATCCCGCAAGTGCTGCGGAGGTTATGGAGGTTCGGTTCCCGGATGATCCTCATTGCTCCGGCATGGGCCCGGAGAACGTGGTACCCGGACCTTCTCGACTTGTCCATCTGCCCTCCACGCCTTCTTCCCTACCAAGACGATCTGCTCTCACGGGAGGGGGGTCTGGTTCTCCATTCAGAGGTCAGATCCCTCAACCTTCACGCTTGGCTTCTGAAAGGTTGAGGTATAAGGATTGGGACCTCCCTGAAGACGTCCCTTTACCGTTGGAGAAAGTTCTGTGACTGGTACAGGGTTAAGAATGCGGATCCTTTTTCATGTGACATTCCTATGGTTCTGTCTTTTTTGCTTTCGTTAGCCCACAAGTGCCTGCAAGTGGGTACCATTAAAGGTTACCTGGCGGCACTGTCCATATTTAAGCGCTCGTCTGAGGAGTGTTCTTATTTCACAATTCCTTTAATTTCTCAGCTTCTGAAAGGGCTCAATAATGTGTTTCCACCGTCACCTTTCCAGGTGCCCGGCTGGGATTTGAACCTTGTTCTAAAATTCCTTATGGGTGCTCCATTTGAGCCTTTACATTCTTGTCCTTTGAGACTGTTAACCCTTAAAACTGTATTTTTAGTTGCTGTTACTTCCGCTCGCAGAGTGAGTGAGTTGCAGGCACTTTCTGTTAAGCCACCCTTCACGGTGTTTCATAAGGACAGGGTTGTCCTTAGGGTTCGTCCTTTCTTCCGAAAGTGGTGTCGGAATTTCATTTAAGCCAGAAGGTCATTCTTCCGGCATTTTATCCTCCTCCGCTTCCTGGTAAGGAAGAGAGGCTCCATAGGTTGGATACTAGGAGAGCTTTAAGTTTCTACATTTCAAGCATGTCCTGGGTCAGAGTGGACGATCAGCTCTTTATAGGTTACGCTGGAAGGCATTTGGGACAAGCTGTCACTAAGCAGACTTTGTCTAGATGGATTATCTTGGCAATTTCTGAATGTTGCCGCTTGGCGGGTAAGGACCCTCTGGTAGGTTTACAGGCCCATTCTACTAGGGGTATGGCTGCCTCTACTGCCCTGCAGAGGGGTGTTCCTATTCGTAACATCTGTGAAGCAGCCACATGGGCTTCGGTCCATACTTTTATAAGACACTACTTCTTAGATTCTATCCATGGGCAGGGTCTGGCCTTTGGCAAGGTGGTCCTTTACTCTGCAATTTAATTAGGCATTCTAAATTTCTATATTCTAAATTCTTTTCCCTCCTCCATAAGTTGGTACTGCTTTGGAAGTCTGTCATAGATATGGAATATGTCGGTGGACCCAATCCCCTCGAAGAACAAGTTAATTTCTTAACTGGTAACGTTCTTTCAATGGGATGGTCCGACAACGTATTCCATATCGCTCCCTCCCTACCTGCCCCGCTACAGAATTTCTTATGCGTTTGCAGCTTCCATTTCCGCAAGGCTTTCTGTGGTCATACTGGCAGAAGATTGGTGCCACACGTTCTGGGAAAAAACTATAACTGATGCTACGGGCGTTGTGCGTCCTACATATAACATCCGGTGACGTCGGCTCGACGGAGGCTGTCAATAGCTAACTGGAATTCTTCCGACCCACTACCCTCCTCCGACTCCTCACCTGTTGAGCTGGAATCTGTGTTGAAGAGAACTGGCTCTCGGTACTGATGTAGAGATGGAGCTGAGTACCTATCGCGATAGGAAGCCACAGTGGCCACCGGTGAGCTGTAGCCCCTGTGGCCCTTCCACTGCGACAGGCAAAAATTATGGGGAAAAATCCGTAGGCTAAAAAACAAACCAATGCCAGTTGAGTTCTCCTTGGTAGCTGGAAGTAGCACGAAGAACAGGGGATGAATGATCCGGATACAAATACAGAGATGTTTAGTTTGATGGAATCGTCATTTCCGGAGTGAACAACTCCAGGCAGGAAGGAGCCTGGTCCTGTGAGATGGAAGTAAATGGCTAAACCGGAAAATAACGTTCTGCGAAGGTAGGTGCAGACAGGACGTTGGCTGTACTGGAAGGTTAAATAACCAGTAAGAAAAGATAGAGGAAGGAGAAATGATCGAGCGGTAAGAAAGGGAGAAGGTAAATAGTACAAGTCAGGTTGCGCAACAGCGCTAGAGAAGAGAGGAAGACGGAGAAGAGGCAAGCAGGAAAGGCGTAAGAGTACGCGAGAGGAAGTGAGCGGAGAGGGGCTGAGGTCCGGAGACCTTAGCGGAGAAAATGAGCGGTGGAACAAAACACAGGAGCGTGCGGAACCAAAAACTCTGACGTTGCAACGCGTGGTTCGCTGGGAGAACCGGAAATAAATACCTACCAGCCAGCCGCGCGCTAGCAACAGAAAGTAAAAAAGACTAGACCGTCACCTCACCCGAGTGAACCATGTGATGGGACATTCAATGGCCGCTCCACCTAAAACGATGCCAGTGTTTCCAGGAGCTGGCACGCATGACAGAGGCCCTCGAGGACAGCATATTAACGTCATTGACGAAGATGCCTAAAATTCCGAAGCAGCACAGCTGTGGTGATTACCTGTCATAGGTATGGAATACATTGCCGGACCATCCCATCGAAAGAACGTTACCAGGTAAGAAAGTAACTTGTTCTTTTGTAAGGAATTGAGCAAAGGAAGTAATTGGCTTACCCCTTTAACCATATTGAAAAATAAGAAAAATGTAAAAAAAAAAAAAAAAAAAAGGTAAAATCCCTAAATAGTTTCCCTGCAAGAGTGTTTTCAGGAATCTGTTGTATTAACTATTTCTTCAGCTACAAATGAGAGACCAAAGGATTGATGGGAACTCTGAGAGTTTGTTAGAAAATGGAAACCTGTATCTGAAATGACCTTCCCAAATACTGAACCACAGGCTCAATAAAGGTTTGAGAGCGGATGATCAATTGGGGATAATATGCTAGAATGTGGATATAAGCAATATGTTTGACTTGACCCGATTTTTGTTCTGTCTATGCATACTTTGGAAACCAGAGAAAGACTTTAAATACTGTGGGCGTGTTAAGTTCTGCCAGCAAGTGCTAGAAAGCAGGTGGTCATCAGTGTTCTGGTGACAAGGTATGTAGTTTTGCCAAAATATTGACAATTGCTATAATTCACTGGTGATGAACAGGGTGGTTAGTTAGACAATAAAAACATCCTCGGCACCTTGAGATGATAGAAATAAAATATATCTGTAATCTCAGATTAGCAATATATTGCTATTCATGAAGGCCCACGGTTTACCATTAGCACTGCTTTTGAGCAAGGCCAATATGCAGGACAGCAAATAGCTATGGCTCAGTCTCAACATCAAAGGCCGTTCCAGTTGTAGTTTATTCCTCCCTTAGCACACAGGAAATGCAGTAGGTAAAAAGGCGTTCTCTTTATGGCAGGCCATTCTTGGATGTATTATTCTTGTTTGGGGCCTTTCTTGCAATACAACGGTGGTTGGGTTACATACTTTGTTTGTTAATCAGTAATCACTTGAATAATTGAGAGAATGCTTGCTGCTTTACCGTTATGTGCATGCTAAGATATATGTTTTACCTTCTCGCATTTCAGTTAGAAGAAAAGACAAAGTATGATGTAATCTTTGACAGCCTTATTCCTGTGAATGGATTTCTGTCTGGGGATAAAGTGAAGCCCGTGCTGCTGAATTCCAAGCTACCTGTGGATGTCCTCGGAAGAGTAAGAGTCATTTTGTCAACTTTGTTAGTCTATACGAAGGTATATCTATCATGTTAAGTGGCATAAGGTTGTTCTTAATGCAGGACTCCAGCTCTGTCCATTGTTTGTATTGTCTTGCATGTGTTCACATTATTCAGTTCATTAAAATGTTTTCAGTTGTACAAACCCTTCTAATCAAATTGTACAACTTTGGTTTTGTGCAAAGCAGTGTGCTTTGGGCCAACATCATAAGAAGTGAAATAAAGGATGACCCATTCGGAAGAGAATTCTAGATTTGTATTTTCACTTCTTTAAGGAAATTGACCTTTAAGGTTCAGTGTTAGTTCAATTGTGATCGTCATACATGGTGGTAATCTGCTTCAAATGTGTTTCTCGACAATGTCTGGTACTCCCCCTCTCCTTGCTATTGACAATGAAGCAGAGTTTTCCTTCTCCAACTAGGCCTCTGTATAGTCCTCCTCTTAATCATCAAGCAAACTTTATTTGGGTCTGCCCATTCTAAAAACAAAAATGAATACATATACAGAGATTACCCCACAACATAAACATTTCCCATAAAATGTGGTTTCTGTCCAACTGTAAAATACCTTTAGAAAAAACCTAACTTAATAACCAAATGATTTGTCATGTATGGCTTCTGCCTGTCTATTGTGGCAGATCTTAAATCACCTTTTAAATCACCTTTCAGAACAAATCAAACTCGGGATTTGAAACTTGGGTGACGTTAGTTTGGTGCGTATTCAATCACTGCACTGCAGGGCAAACACAGAAATGACATACCATCCCCAAACAATAGCAAAACTGTTTCCTGCCCTCGCCCTGTACTACAAATTATGTAATCTTTTAAAAACATTCATTGTAATGCAACCAGGTGAAGATTTTATGACTTCATTAGGGATGATTTTACTTCTTCCAATTAGCACTATGACCTTTTGTGGAGGTGGGCAGTCGCTTATCTTCCAAGGTCACTCGTGTTAACTTAAAGAGATACCAGAGCCGATGTGCATTCATTGTTCAGTTCATCACTTGCCATTTAAAGGCTTTCACCCAAAACGCAAACATCCTCAAGGCAGAATACGCAAGGTTGCATACATGTGTGCAGAGTTTGGGTTATCGTGCGAGTAAAACACTGCCTCCGTGGGCCAATTTTCAAAGTTCCATTATGTCAGCATATATGTAATTAAAAATGGAGTCAAACTATACCAGGCCAGTTATTGAAATAAGGCATGGTTCTTTTAAATCAGTATGTTTTGTCTTTTTAATTAGAATTCACTTCAAATAGCATTTCAATCTACTTCCTTTGAAACCTGCGTTAAATACAACTGTTTCCTCCACAGCCTATACAAGAGCAATTGTGTTTTTCAATGCCTCTTGAACATCCATGCATATGATGTCTTATTCTCTGCTTCAAGTAGGAATTGCAGTCTCAGTAATTGCCACATTAGGGCTGTGTATTTAAAATTTCAGCAGAAAGATTAGCAAGGTCCCCCTTTCCCTTCATCTGACTGCCACAAAATGGATCATGTCATGGTACCCTCAAACTCTTTCTTCTATCTCTTAGTCTGAGGACATTCAAGTGAGCTGCTGCGCAGTTATAAACATTCTAAGCGCTAGCGCGTCACATCTATTAAATATGGCTGATGGATCTTGAGGTAACATAAAACTACAGGGAACTACCAGTATGAGCTTTCATCCGATTAAGTCTGCCATTATTTCCTTAATTGTCAATGATCTGAATTGTGCCCCATGAAAACATCTTTTCTGATATTTTAAGATATAGTATATTTCATGCTATGAGGCATCTACCAGTGCATAGCTATTTACCCACATGCCTAACATATCATTAGACATTCAATATTTTGAATGTGTGCTTATGGGGGAACACACAGTTGCTATAGGCGCACCTTTGGGTGGCAGATTTCACCAATGATCCTACTGAACACACATCTGTTTGAAATCCTTGGCCGCAGACTGGTGTATAGTGGGGATCCCCAACCATTGCTTGAAGACTTTTATTTTGGGCAGTTGCTTCTAAACTATCTTTTCAGAGCTTCAATAATTTAGCCCCAAATAACCTTGCAGATGTAACTTTCAATTTACACTTCCAGTTATTTATTGAAAATG
Source organism: Ambystoma mexicanum (assembly GCF_040938575.1). Classification (NCBI taxonomy): domain Eukaryota; kingdom Metazoa; phylum Chordata; class Amphibia; order Caudata; family Ambystomatidae; genus Ambystoma; species Ambystoma mexicanum. The sequence goes on from NC_090922.1 coordinate 1,344,945,462, forward strand.
TGAGCACTATAATTAAAATGACATTTTATGAATGCTGTTATCCTAGGTGGCATCAGTTGTGCAATTGTATTGCTTATGAGCCCCCATTGTAGGCAAAGGTTATGCCTAGGTCATAATACTGATTCACGCATTCTTCTTCGGTGCAGAGTCTCATCTGCAGCCTGCACTGCTTACCTGCAAGTTTCCTCTACTGCCTGTGCCCCATATGTGTTGACTGAGGGGTTCTGTCCTCCCCGGGCCTCCTTCACAGCCGACGCAGGTGCTGCTGTTCGGCCCCACCTCCCCTCACAGATTGGTGTGGTCACATTTACATCACATGACCGCCAAGAGCTTCTAGGGCATCTTCAGCCCTGGGCGTCCCAGCAAAGGGCGACTCTCGAAGGGCTTTGTTTCTTCCCATTTGCCCCTGTTCGCCCATGTGAGCTCTAGGTACACTCACTGACTGCTTACTTTGTTGCTTTAGTCATGGCCTACCTTTCGGATCTATTTGTCATTTTTTCTTTCTCTTTCGTTGTAACTGTTGGGCCACAATGTATACCCATCCAATATTGCGCTCAATCTGCTCTTCACCCATCATCGCGCACTTGTGATATTACTCATTTACTTTATCCTCCCTTCTCTTTTCAATTATCTTCTGCTATCTATTGGCCTCTGAAATGTACACTCAGCTTGTCAAAGTTTCACTTTATCCTTTATGCTTTTTTTCATTCTAATTTTCAGTTTCCATGCCTTACTGAAACAGATTACTCCTGATAATACTGTTAATCTTGCCTCCTATCTTACTGCTTCTACAAGCTTTACCCACTTCCCTCATAGTCATGGCAAACGAGGCGGTACGGGTATTGTTTTCCATTCTTCATGATCTCTCGTCCCAACAATACTATGTTCTTTCTTTTATTTGTTTGAATATCACTTTGTTCAGTTTTCTTATCCACGTTCAATTGCTTTTCTTATTTTCCATTGTGGTCCTCGTCCTCTTTTGTCTTTTATAGTCGTTCTCGACTCTTCTTTCCTCTTCCTTTATAATTCTTGGAGACTTTAATCTTCATCTTAAAACTACTCTTGCCTCTGCTTCCTTGTAACTCATGCCATTTAGCTCCGCTTTCTTTTTCTCCTTCTCATGATCTGGGCTCGTCGCTTGACTTAATTTTCACCTCTTATTCTCCAGATACCCCTGTGGCAGCTCAGCCCACTTAGGTAGCTGATCATTTTCTACTTTCATTTCATCCTCCTCTTCCTGATAATCATTCGAATTCCCTCCCTTCTATTTCCCTTTTGCGTCATGACCTTGGTTTTAATTCTACCACTTTTTCTTCCTCTCTATTCTCTGCGCTTCCTCCTCTTAGTCAGTTCTCTTCTCTCTGTTGATTCTGCCTCCACTCATATTTAGTCAGTTTTACGTTCCACGCTTGCTCATTGTTATCCTTCTTGTCCTTTTTCTCCATGCTCAACCTGGCCTGTGTTGTGAATTGGACTGTAACTAGAGTGTGCACATGAGCCATTATAGAATGCAGGGAATGTGGAACCTGGAGGGACCTGAGGGTTCCAGACATGTCAGTTGTGGACGGCAGAATGGGAGCACTGACTAGAAAGATGTACCTACCTGTTACTAATGTCTTATCTTTCTAACTGTAACCTGCAACATTAAAGAAGCTTTCTAATTTTACCTACTTGGGTCCAGAGTCTTACATGAGTGATTCCTACCTTCCTCCGGCCCCAAGATACATCGGCTTTCTTCTGCATTTTGTTCCCTTCAATCAGCCTTGTATAAGGCTGAATGTCGCTAAAAGAATTGTTGTGTTACTGAAGATTTACTTAATTTATCTTCTCTTCATTCTTCCTATGGTTCTTCTCGTCTCACTGCTAAGAAACAGTACTTTTCGTCTTACTCTTTCTCATCATCCTCAATGTCTTTCATTTATTAAGCTCCATTCTTTCTTCTCTTCCTCCAGACCCTTCCCTCTCCTCTTCTCGCCATTCATTTTGCTGATTTCTTTACCTCTAAAGTAACTTCTCTTTGTTCATCTTTTGCTTCTTGTTCTCCTTCTGTCTTATGTCATATCCCCTTCACTTTCCTCCTGTTTTTCTTTTCGGATTCTGATACTTTACTATTTTTGACTAAGGCCCTCCCTACAGAGTCCCCTCTGGATCCTATTCCCTCTGCCCTGATTTCGTGCATCTAGCCTGCTCTGGTTTCTTACCTTTCTGTTCTAATTAATTGCTCACTTGACTATGCCATATACCCATCCTCTTTTAAACATGCTGTTATTGTTACTATTCTTAAGAAGCCTTCCTTGGACCCTTCGGTTTCCTCAATTTTCCGTCCCATTTCGCTGCTTCCTCCATTCTCTTCTTCCTGCTTTGCAATCTGGTTTTCGTCCTTATCACTCTACTGAATCTGCTCTATTACAAGTTTCGAACTCATTATTTTCATGCAGACATGACAAACAGTCTTCTGTTTTTAAGCTGCTTGATCATTCTGCTTCATTTGATACTGTTGGTCACACTATTTTGCTTTTTTCTATTTGGATTATAGGGATCTGTGCTCAACTGGTTTAATTCCTATCTTTCTGGCCGCACTTATTTATTTTTTTGGGCGGGTCAGGCTTCTTCTTACCAGCTCCTTTGTTCTGTTCTTGGTCCTCTTTTCTTTTCTGTGTACCCTATTCCTCTATCTGATCTTATTTCCTCATTTAATGTCTTGCCATTTCCATGCTGACGATATACAAATCTTTTTCTTTCTCGACATTTTCTCCTCCTTTTAATCGCACTGTTTCTTCGTGTCTGCTTGGGGTCAAGTCCTGAATGGCCTCTCGATTTCTTAATCTCAACCCCTCTAAAACTGAGGTTCTTTTCTTTCTATCTTCTTCTGCTTCCCCTACCTCTCCTCTCGCTGGTCTCCGCCCCTGTCCTTTATTTCCTTTTAGCTCTTTGCTTGAAATCTTGGTGTCATCTTTGATCGTTCTCTCTCCTTTTATCTACATATTTCAAATACTGCTTGTTATGCTCTTTTTCATCTTTATAACCTTTGGCTTTCTCTGCCTTTCCATTAATTTCCAGCAACTACACTTTTTATCTATTTACTTGTTCTCTAGTCTAAACTACTGCTCAGTTATTTTATTAGGTATCTCTAAGACTCATCTTACTCTGCTACACTCTTTCAACTTTACTCGTGTGCTTTTTCTGTTATCTTTTCGCTCTTCTGTTACCCTTTCTCTTCCTTCTGCCTCCATGCTCTTTTGATCTCTTATCTTATTTTTCATTTCCTTTGCTTTGTTTTTAAAGCTGCCATGGTCTGGCTGCTTTGTATTTTAGTTTTTTTTTTTATTCCCCTCCACGTTCACTTGACTCTGAATCTCTGTTCCTTCTTCCTGTTCGTAAGCCACCTTGTGCCTCTTCCCGGTTTCATTCCTTTCTGCTTCTTGAACCTAAGAACTGGAATGCCCTTCCGCTCTCTATTTGTTCTTCTTCCACCGATTATATTTTTCGCTCACAATTAAAAACTCATCTTCATTCTCTTTCTTCAGTTTAGTTGATTTTTGATTTGCTATCATTCTCATTTTGATTGTACTGTGTAAATTAATCTTTTGTAAAGCACTTTGGCGAAAGCACTCAATAACTAAAATAAAATACAAATACTTAAACCTGGTTAGAACCTCAAACATACTGGCATTGATCTTTCCCCAAATTATGAACCATTGGTTTAGAAAGATTCTACTCCAACGTATGTAGACTATAAATGTTGCTTACTTTTACCACCCTTGCTTGTAGGCCACACAACATCCTATCCAACAGCGCTTTATCGTTTGTGTACATTAGAGATTTTGATTCAGAAGCGGCTGAGCCTGAGCCAAAACATCATCCAGGTCAGCCAAGAATAGTACAAATATCAATCACACCAATGAGCATCCCTGTACAACACCCCCCGTAACTGGGAATAATGTAGTTGAGTAACTTGCACATCAACTGCTGCTATTGTGTTAATATGTGCTAGCTGTGTCAATTGTAGAAGAGCAGCCAGTGTATGGCAAGTTCATTTAGCTTCCACTATAATAACACCCTTCCCACAAAATCAATTGATTGCATTATATCCAGAAAAGCTGCATATAAGTGCCTCCCTACTCTTTTTAATATGTCAATAAGGGAAATGCATGGTGGAAACCCAACTGTGAGAATAGTATAATGCTCTGGCACGTTTTGTTCTCCTATTACCAACTATTTTGTCAATATTTTTCCCAGTACATCCAAGAGATATTGGTCTAACGATATGGGTAAAAGTGTCACCCTTTTGTGTGTATGTGGATAACTCTAACTGTGTTCCTGGATTTGTAGCTAATTGAATAATGACAGTAAAAACAGATCAAGATAGGCCTCCAATAAGAAAACATTTGACCTTGGTTCCATAAGGACCTCCCTCTTTCCCACATTTTAAACCTCAAAAGCATTCTTATGTCCTCTACTGCTGGTTACGGGTACATCTCAGTATATTCCTGCTTCTGTGATTAAACAATACTATCCTAATAATGAAGGGCTTGATTATTCTCATTATTGGACAAAATAGATGAATAGTGTTTTAAGCAGCATGCTGGAGCGATTGAGGTCTCTTTATTAACAGATTTGACATTGGTGAACTTGGGTATCATGCTCCAGAAACCTCTGTTAGCCTTCATCTCCATCAGCTCTGCTAAAACAATACCATACTGAAACAATGTGCGCCTGCTTTTTGTCCCTTATAACATTTTCTTAGACTGGTTTCATTTTAACATGCTTCCGCGGGTCCCTTGTCTTCAGCGCATCATATTTGGCTATATGACTACAAACCACAACACATTGGTCCACCTTATCTGATGGCTTAGAAATTGGTGTTATCCTTCTCCATCAACTGGCTATCAAACCTTCTAACCTTTACAATATATTTAACAGTTTTCTTTGTAGGATAACAAGTGTCGAACTCTGACATCTTCTCCCTTTTTGTACATGTACTTAGCAGAGGGCCTAGCCCAACTGGTTGTGGATTTCCCACTCTTGACCTACTATTGCAGTAGCTGGTCTCTTGCAAATACACATACAAACTGGCTCATGTTCGCTTTTTTGCTTCTGCTCTCCAAACCCTGTTTCTCAAACTTCTTTTGCATTTGCTCCGAAGATGCCTTACACTGAGTAGCTGCTCAATCGTTGACAAGTAGGCATTCCTGCAAGCTCCTAAAACAGGGGTCTGCAGCCTTTGGCTTTACAGATGTTTTGGACTACGCATCTCATGATCCCAGACATTGACTATGCTGACTAGTACTGATGGGAGCTGTAGTCCAAAATATAGGGAGAGTGAAAGGTTGCATACCTCTGTCCTGAAAGCTCACCTACTTGTTCAATGTATTGATATGATATGACATTTTTAACGCGCCTATACACAGGTGTTTCAAGGCGTGACGTGTTAAGCACATTGGAGCTGCCCTGATGACACAGAGCTCTCAATGTTCCCATGTAGATACGTGAGAAGGCCATGCAGTCCTCATTTTGCTTTACGTTTTGGTGCTTGTAGGTTTCCTAAATTTCAAATGGGAAAGAAAAAACTACAAAGCGCAGAATACAAATGGAATACAAATGGAAAGAGATAGGACTGGATTGCCTTCCCCCGCATGGCATAAGGAACCTGAGAGCTCAGAGGACATACTGAAAACATCAATGCATACATAATAACAGCAGGAGTATTGTGATCCTTAACCCTATACAAATAGATAAGTGTCTTTCCTTTAACCAGTACTAACAGTAGGTCTGTGAGAAACATCCTGACATATTCCCTGTTGTATGGATAACATGTAAAGATGGTTTAGTTTATGGTTAATGGGAGAATGTCCAATTTCGATGAGCTGTATGAATCTGGCTTGAGCTCAATGGCGTCATGTGCCATTTGTAAATTACTTATCTTAATCTTCTTAAGTCTTAAATAAAACAACTACTCAAAGTTTTAAAAAATATTTTTAACACAGCTTAAATACTTTTATTCCAATCTGTATTACTGTATTGTGAATATTATATCAAAGTTTAATAAATAAAGTTCTATTGCCATGGATATGGGAAGAACTTAAAATGTTGTCATATTGACCGCCAAAGTCCAACATCAGAGGTGGAGGTATGATACCAGAGACGCTCCATGCTATACTGCATTCCCTCCTATTTATAGTGGCTGTACTTGCACCAAATGACAATATTGATTTCAGTGATGGTTTACCTGGAATATTGCACCATCACCTTACCTGTGGGTGGTCTCACGTCTGCTATGGCACAAACGCCCCCATCCAACTGCCGCCCAAAGATCTGCAATGGCACAGACCCCACTAACTCCCTGCTGCCCATTTCCCCCCTCCCCTGGCCCCCAAGTGAGACACATGGTGCTCGATTATGAATGAGGAGCTGGGTAGGCGCAGGCCCTCTTGAACATCAGAAAAAAGCCTGAGTGAAAAAGATGTAGGGTTTAGCTCACTTGGCATCCCCATTGAGTCACAGATTTCCCGCTGGAGGTTTTGTGAGCCCATAGGTTGGTATCCTAGACTAAGCTGGTGGCACGGACAAAGTAGGAGATGCAGTAGTTTGTTGTGAGATGGCATCCACTGCATCTGTGACTAGGCAGCTAAGAAAGGGGGTGAGGCAGTGAATCCCTCTCCGACAGTCGTCTCTGTGACAGGCGTGCGATCCAGGAAGCATCGTTTACATATTGATTTTCTTTTTTAAAAAAAATGTATTGGTATATTTTGCAAACACAGTACGCATTGATCATCTGCGTATAATGCAACCAATACACTGAAAATAGGCATTGCGAAAAAACAAAATACCCCGTGCTTGTTAATTTCAGAATTGTGTGCTTCTATTCTCTCCTCTGCATCATGACATGTCTTGTTTGGGTCAGGTTAGCAGTGTAACGTTAGTCATTTGGTAGGAAGGGTCTGACTTGGTAAGAGCAGCTAGTGTCTATATAATGTAACATATGTATATAGAACAATATCTTTGGGGAATGTTCATGTTAGCTTGTCATCCGAGGGGTAGGAGACAGATTTGACTAGTGATTTTCATGCTTCAAAGTTAAGTGCGCCCTCACCTCTGTGCCTTTCTATTAACTCTCCCATACATACAGTAGTCTTAGCATCACACCAGCGCCTACATTGTTTTTGCCATTCTTCAAACTGTGGACACTTGTGTGATTTCCAAGTCATTGCCATGGATCTCTTGGCCAATATGCAGGTCAGGTCCATTTATTTATAGTTGTTTGTGCTTTAATCTCAGCCTCTTCACAAGTCTGTTTGATTCGGGTCCAGAAACACTATCACTGCACACTCCAAGAGCATATGCATTAAGTGAGCATTATCCTGTCCACACCAAGGGCAATTGGTGGGCATGTCCTTTTTAAATTTGGCCACCCTGGATGGGACCATGTATGTGCGATGGGGTACATTCACTTGTATTAGCCTGAATCCAGCATTTTTCACATGACCTAGCGCAAACGTCTACTGCCTACAATCAATTACTATCCCCAAGTCCGCCTCCCAACTCACTTTTAATTTGGTGAGCTTAATGCTGGTGCTACCCTAGAGACACCTATATTCTCCAGCATGGGGTCTGGCATGGATTCACATGCTTATGAATATTCCCTGTCGTCAGGCTGGGAATCCTCAGTACAGAAAAAAATCAGTATAAGTTTCGTTTCTGATCTCTTTCCTAGTAGTAGCCAATCACTGATCTCTGGGTCACACTGCCCACAGCCAATGACTGCCCTCTCCCTAAGCCCTGCCTCCGGTAGCCATCCTCAGATTTTTACCGCACGTTCAAGTGTTGGGAGTTCTCGTGCTATAGCTCTTGAGCTTTTGCTGCGTTTTCGCGTTTTTTCAAAGAGAATTTCTTTTTTTTCTCGGTTAAATTGAGCATCAAGCTCCACCGTCTTTACATCCGATCAACAGGGACCCGTTTTGGAAGTTTCTACGCCCCTCAAGGGTGAAGATTTTGTTGAACAACGCTTTTGGAGCATTCCAGAAGTTTCTGAGGCCTACCCCGGACATGGCCAGGAGAAAGGGAGCGCGACGCCCGGGAAGCTGTTCAGGGCCTGCCCTGGATGCCAGCTGCAGAACGTGTTCAAGCAAGACGAGCATTCCTTATGCCTCTGTCTTCACAAGGACAAAACGCACGTGGAGGAGGACTGTGCGTTTTGCGGGAACATGTCGGAGCGGACCATGAGGGACCGCCATCTTGGTCTCGACATCTGGCTGGGGCAAAGAGCCCGTCAGGTGAGAAGAAAAAGAAGAAATCCGAGCGGCTCGGGTAAGAGGAAATCCGAGAACCCGGCCAAGCTTCTGGAGAGGCCCTGGTCGATCTCGAAGATTTCGGCTGATGGGGAGCGAGGCTGGGAGCCCTCCCCCAAGGTTAAGGCCACAAGCACGCAGTCAGTGACTAAGGCCTTATTCACCCAGCTAGGGCCTCAATCGAGGAGGTTGCGGCAACCCTGACGCAGCCTGCGTAGGTTACACCTGTGGTAGCGGCCTTGGGCCCAGAGTCTTCCTGCCACCTCGGAGGGAGGCATCTTTCAAGCCCATCGAAAGAACCCCCACGAAGCCCCCGGCAGAGAAAGAGGGGTGAGTAGTGGCCGTCGTGGATTCAGACACAACTTTCGAGGAGTAACTTGTCGAAGCCCCTGGGAGCCACGACGCGGGCATGGAGGAGGACCAGCCCGTCGAGAGGCATCCCGACGAGGGGGGCGACTGAGGCAACGGCGGTGCCGACGGGACCCCAGACCAACCGTCGCGCCCGTCGCAGCCAATGCCACAGATCAACACGGCGCCCATTCTGATGGCAATTCAATGCTTATGCTCTGAAATAAGGACTAGATTGCCTTTACCCTCGACGGAGGAGCCAGGGGCAGGCCCGTCGGGAAGTCCACCACCCAAGAGGAGAAGAACACCTCCTCCTACACCCTTCCAGCCCTCGAGGCCTGCTCAACCCTCCTCCCCGTCCACGGTCCGCGGGGATGACACGGGCACGGACATGACGGACGACGAGGGCAGCGACGGCGGGGTGGACCTCCCGTCGTCCCCCCCTCCCCGTGCTTCCCCGCCCGATGAGATTGGATCCTTCCATGCGATGATCTCCAGGGCATCCAAGCTTTTCCAGAAGAAGAGAAGGAGGAGGGGTTTCTCTATCAATGTCGAGAGACCAAGAGGAAGACGGTCCTCGCGGTACCTCTACTGGATGACATCTGGGACGAGGGGCTCTCCCTCCTCAAGAACCCGTCCACAACGCCGGCAAAAAGGGACCGATACGAAAAGAAGTATCGGGTCCCTGACGCAGCCCCTCTTTGCCTTAGAGAACAGCCGACCCCAGATTCAATTGTCTCGGTGGCGGCCAGGAAGAAGGCGGGGGGCATCGGCATCGACTTCACCGCCGGACGAAGAGGGCAAGAACTCAACGCGATGGGACGACGAGTCATCATGTCGGCGGCGACAACGATTAAGGCGGCCAACGCCCTGGCTATATCAATGCCCGTTACGACAGGGAACTTTGGTATAAAATCGCTCCCTTGTTGGACTGCCTGCCGGACGACAAGAGGGCAGAAACCCTGGAAATCTTGCAAGAAGGCGAGGTGGCGTCGGACCACGCCATAACGGTGGCGGTGGATATCGCCGACACCGGTTTCCGCCAGTTGGGCAAGGGTGTTTGCCTCAGACGGCGCGGATGGCTTAAGACGACGGATTTCCACCAGGACGTACAAGCCAAAGTGTTGGACATGCCCTTCGACGGGAACAACCTGTTTGGGAAGACAGTCGATGAGTCCCTGCAAGCCATCAAAACGGACACGGAGACAGCCCGGGCACTGGGAGTTCTCCAGCAACAACAGCCGTCCTTTCGGAACACCGCAGGCAAGCAAGGGGCCTCCAAAGGTTCCGGCAGCAGCTCCTCTACCTACAGTCAAGTGGCCCGTTCCTCGTCGTAGGAGGCCTATAGAAGACGGGGCAAGTCTGGAGGTTCCCGCCGTCATCGCCAGGGAGGTCAAGGCGGCAAGGCGGCCTCGAAACAGGACTGAACCGACCGTGGCGTAGGGCCCCCACGAAGCACCCCGGTGGGAGGCCGGCTGGCGAAGTTCGTCAGCGTGTGGGAGTCCATCTCCACCGACCGTTGGGTGCTGGAAACCCTGGCCCAGGGGCACGCCCTCGAGTTTCTAAAGAAGTGCCCTCGCGTGCCACCCGTGGCCAGGAAGGAAAACACGTACCCCAGCTGCTGCTGGAGGTAAGGCGATGCTCAAGAAAGGTGCCATCAAGCTCGTCCCAAAGAGACTTCGAGACTCCGGGGTCTACTCAAGATACTTTCTCGTAAAGAAGAAGACAGGAGGTTGGCGTCCCATCCTGGACCTGCGGCAACTGAACAAGTACATCAAGGCTCAGAAGTTCCGGATGGTCACCCTCCAGCACGTGCTGAGACAGTTGGAGGATGATTTCTTGTCGTCGTTGGACTTGGATGCCTACTTCCACATCCCCATTCTAAAAGGACACCGGAAGTTCCTCAGGTTCGTGGTCCAAGGACGGCACTACCAGTTCAAGGCCCTCCCGTTTGGATTAAAGTCGGCACCCAGGGTATTCACCAAGTGCCTAGCACCGGTGGCGGCGTGGCTATGCCTGCAAGGATCCACATCTATCCCTACCTGGACGACTGGCTCATCCGAGCAAGGACAAGGGAGCTCGCCGTAGAACACACAGCGAAGACCGTCCAGCTACTCACGGACCTAGGGTTCTCCATCAACTTCCCCAAATCCCACCTGGTCCCTTCGCAGGTCGCCCTGTTTCTGGGAGCTAAGCTCGACACAGAGGCACGGCTGGCCTCTCCGTCCGACGAAAGGACGAAAGCCATCCTGGGCAAGGTGCAACGCCTGCTATCCACGGACGTAGCCAGGGTAAGATCCATCAAATCCCTTCTCGGGATGATGTCCTGCATCTATCTGGTACGCCTGTGTAGACTTCGAATGCGTCCACTGCAAGAGTTCGACGCACGCTGGATCCAGGCGAGTGGCAGCTTCGAGGACAGGATACCGCTCAACGAGACCTTCCGACGAGCGATCCAGTGGTGGGGCACCTGCACTCATCTGACGGCGGGCGCAGACTTTCAGACCCCAGCTCACCAGGTAACGGTGACGACGGATGCCTCCCTGGAAAGGGGGGGAGCGCAGTCCGGAGATTTTCACGCAAGAGGCCTTTGGCTCCCGGAGGAAAAACAGCTTCATATCAACATTCTGAAGCTCCGCGCAGTGTTTTGGGCCCTCAGGTCTTTTCTTCCGTCCCTCAAGGGCAAGGTGGTGAGGATCTTCACCGACAACACCACCACGATGTTCTACATCAGGAAGCAGGGTGGAACCAGACCCCCAGCCCTGTCCAAGGAAGCCCAGGATCTCTGGCACTGGGCCGTCGACCACGGGATGTTTCTGGTACCCTTTCATCTGGCAGGGATAAAGAACACCATCGCCGACTCACTCAGCAGGGAGCTGCGCTCGTGGCACGAGTGGGAGCTACGCCAGGATCAACTGGATCGACTCTTCAGGCTGTGGGACAGACCCCAGGTCGATCTCTTTGCGACGGCGACGAACTCCAAGTGCCCGAGGTTCGCCAGCAGGTTCCCCCAACTGAGGAGAATGGGCGATACTTTCTCATTCCCCTGGGACAACCTGTTCCTCTATGCTTTCCCGCCGTTGCCACTGCTACTCCGGCTCGTCAACCAGCTCAAGAGGTCCCGGTGCAGGATGATCCTCGTCACACTGGCGTGGCTGAGACAGATCTGGTTCCCGGACCTTCTGGACTTATCGGCGTCCCCACCAGTCAGACTGCCCGTGGACGCAGATCTTCTCTCCAGAGAAGGAGGCGCCATTCTTCATCACAACCCAAAGTCGCTGAACTGGCAGGCCTGGCTCCTGCAGCACTGGAGTTTGGGGGATACGATATACCGGCCAACTGCAGAGAGGTTCTTGCAAAGGCCAGGGCGTCCTCAAATCTCAAGTGTTACGGACACAAATGGAAGAGGTTCTCTGTCTGGTGCCCGGCACAGAAGATTAACCCTCTTTGGATTACGGCCCCTCAGTACTGCCGTACCTACTGTCGTTGGCCAAGGCTGGACTAGCTCACGCCTCCATCAAGATACATCTGGCTGCCATCTCCAGATACACCAGGACAACAGGACGGGTGTCCTTGTGGTCTCATCGCCTGGTGAAGGAATTTATGAAGGGACTATCCCGCTCGTTCCCGCCGGTGAAGACCCCAGACCCGGCGTGGGAGCTCAACGTGGTGCTGACTAGGCTCATGGGGGCTCCTTTCGAGCCTATGCATACAGCACCATTGAAGTTCCTATCGTGGAAAACAGCTTTTCTTGTGGCCATCACCACTGCACGGCACGTGGGAGAGATTCAGGCCCTCTTGCAAGACTCCATATTTGACTTTTCACGACACAAGGGTGGTGCTTAGGACGCATCCCTCCTTCATTCCCAAGGTGCCGTCGGACTTCCACCTCAACGAGCCCTTGGCGTTACCAGTTTTCTTCCCGTCACCTTTGTCGCCGGCCGAGAGGACTTTGCACTAGCTGGATGTAGCTAGAGTGCTGAAGTTCTATGTGGACCGCACAAAGAGTTTTCGGAAGACGTCACCGCTTTTTGTGAACTTTGGGCCTGTGAAATAAGGGAAGGCTCTCCCGAAGGCTTCCATTTCCAGGTGGCTCTCCGGCTGTATCATGCACTGTCACCGGTTGGCAAACTGACCGCTGCCCGGCCGTCAGAGAGCCCATTCAACCATAGCGATCGCTGCTACCACGGCGTTCTTGTCTGGTGTGCCCCTGCTGGACATCTGCAGGGCTGCTACGTGGAGTTCGACTCACACCTTCACGAAATTATAGTGCGTCGATCGGGATTCCAGGGAGGAGTCCAGAGTCGGCCAAGCAGTGCTGCGCAACCTGTTCGCATGAAGGGCCTGTTGAGGAGGTAAGAGTTGCTTAAAGTTCAGTTTATGTATTGCTTAATGTTGAGCCTTTTGCCACCTCCAGTGGTTGTGCATGTGTGTACTGCTATGTAATCTTATATTCATGAGCATGTGAATCCATGCCAGACCCATGCTGGAGAACAACAGTTACAGGTAAGTAACTTGTTCCTTGTCTGGACACAGGCCTCCAGCCATCTTGTAACTCGTACATTAATGTCAAAAAGGGGGTTTGGTTTTGGCTCAGCAGGCCAGTCAGGTAAGTTTTGTTTGGCTATCCTAGTCCTCCTATACCTCGAACTGCCCACCTGGGAGACACTCAGTTTGCGTAAGTTCTGTCAACGATCTAAAGGTGCAGTTCGCGTACATGAAAATCTGAGGTGTGCTCTCCAGATCTCGGCGAAAAAGGGCTCTTATGTGAAAGCGATCATCAGTGATGCGTTTTCCATACCTGGGAAGAATAATCATTTTTCGTGATGGCTACCCTTCCCGCAAGGGAGAGGGGCAATCGTGACCAAAAAGTCATTGATCTCTGGAAACCCTCCACTGCCCTCTGCGTGTTGAGCTCTTTTGCTCTCTGCCTGGGAATGTGTGATTCGTATTCCCAAATATCTAAAGGAGTGCTGTTCCAATTTTAGGCCACACTCTGGCAGGGCAACCGTGTCTGTGCAAAGTGCCCCCTCCAGGGGGTAAAGACATGACTTCTGGTTGTTGGAGATTCTGGATAACTTGGCAAGGTCATCTAAGCCCTCTAGTATTATGGGCAGGTTATGCTGCGGTTGGCAGATATGAGTCATCTGCATACAGGGGATCAGATGTGTAGTGCCCCAGATGTTTCTTTCTGCTGCTAGGTACTCCTGCCTTAAATATACGGCCACGGGGTCCAATGCTAGTATGTAGAGCATTGGTGAAAGCGGGCACCCCTGTTGCGTCCCTCTCTTCTGTATGTCCTGCTTTGATATTTGCTGACCAGTTCTTCCTCTAGCCATGGGTGAGGTGTACAGTATTTTAACCCAACATATGAAGTTCTGGCCAAACCTAAAGTTGTGCAGTGCTGCATCTATCCACTACAAGTACAGAGTCAAAAGCTTTAACGTTGTCTAGGGATACCACTACATATTCTGTTCAGGTGTGTGTTTGGTCTATTATGTGATGTAGTCTGCGCAAATTTGAGGTGGTGTTGCGCCCAGGTATGTATCTGATCTGGTCAGTGTGTATCAATGTTGCGATGCACTGGCGAAGGCGGGTTGCCAGACATTTGGTCGAAAGAAATTGGTCGACCAGACAAATGGTCGAACCAATTTGATCGAAAACCAAATGGTCGAATTTTTTTTTTATTTTAACTCTTTTTTTTAATTTTTTTGGGGGGTCCCCCCAACCCCCTTTTTTTCTCTAAAAACCCCTTTTTTTACTAAACGAAAACCCGAAAAATAAATATATAAATAAAAAAAATTCGACCATTTGGTTTTCGACCAAATTGCGTCGACCAAATTGCAGTCGACCAGTTTTTTTTCAACCAATTGACCGGACACCGCGAAGGCATGTGGCCAGCATGGTGGTGAGCAGCTTTACATCATAATTTAGCATGGCCAGGTGGCGGTATGAGTCGCATAGTTGGGCATGTTTTTCAAGTTTCAGGATAGGTACCACCAGTGTCTCTCGCATAGTGCTCGGAAGTAAACCAGTGTCCAAAGCTTCTTGGAAAACTTTCAAGTGTATCTGGGCCAAGGTGGATTGGTGTGTTTTGTAAAATTCCGCCGGAAGGCCCTCGCCTACCTGGGTCTTGCCTGAAGCTAGTGAGGCTATTGCCTCCCCCAGCTCTTGTAGCGTTGTTCAGGATTTCAATCAGGTGACTAACACCTTGGTCTCTGCCTAGTATGTAGCGCACAACTGATATGCTTTTCTCCTTATTTTATGCCGATTCAATTTGAGATGGTACACAAATCGTATCACACCCCCTTTTCAAATACCCAGGGTCACAATGGACCATGAACCAGGCTGGTTGGTAAAATGCAATATTTTTTTTTAAAATTCAAAAGAAATCATACAATTTTTAATATGGTGCAGCAATCACCAGTGGGGTGATAATTACAATGAGGATGTAAGAAATATACTTGGTTTAACCTTCTAGTGGAACCTATACCAAAACACCAGGGAATATGAGCACTTTTTGATTTAGCAAAGATAGCACCCAAGTTAGGATTTCCTCCTGCAATGTTCCCTCAACCAACAAATAATTGAATTCTGAATGGATAGAAAGACACAGCAGGTAATCGGGAATAAGAGGCAGAAAGCGGAATCCAAATCTGACCTTCCCTCACCAAATAAGAGTGGAAAACAGATTTTATACCCCTTGCAATGTTATGAAATGGCACTCGGAAATGGACAAATAAATAATTAATGTGCGGTTAAAACTCTAAGGTAAATACAATTTCTCACTAAAGCAACAATGGCTAGACACAATGACAATCGCAAGCAATGGATCACCAAGAGCATATCATTCGAAAATGAGTGGAAAGTTTAAAACATGTTGCAGCAAAATGACACGTGTAAAAGTTGCATTTTCTTAATTCCTGTTTTAAATTACCCAAACGGTTTTTAATAAAAACGGGTGAAATACTCTGATTTGGGTTTTTGGGTTGGGGGATAGATACATATCACAGGGACACTCTAGAGTTGAAAATATGTCTCTAGCTATGAAACTGGATGAGTTATGCAAGATATAAAAAGGTGGCTTTGAGAAAAATTAAGCCGTGAAATAGGAAAGGAAATCCGTTGTGACAAGAACAATTTTACTTTAAACTAGAGTATTCAGACTAGATCACCAAAGATGGACACAGTAAGATCCAAGGTTGATTCGCAACTTCAACCCTGTCACCCCAGCGCCCAACCCTGGCGGAATCCAGTCCGATCACTCGAAATAAGACTAGTGGCTTAGGATTACAAAAGACAAAATTGAAAAGAGATGGCGCTAGCACTTTAGAAAGCCACGGGCAAGAACACAGAGAATTCTGACAGTTTTAACAGTTATCAGGATAAGGATTGGATGGCTTAGAGATTGGGATAAGGGCAAAGGCAAGACAAGATATGTATGGGTTTCTATGGGGTAGGGATTATACTCACAGTCCACTTTTAGTTTGGGGATTTTTGGACCGTCAACAGGTTCTGGTCACCACGGCTTCCCGTCTGGCAAAGGAAAACAGCTGGGGCGTTCTGGTCACTGGATGGCAAGGACAGTGGAGTGGCAATTCTGGTCACTGGATGGCACAGGTACCTCTGGATGCAGTTAGTGGGCTGCAAGCCAGGCTGGTTCAGGATGCTTCCCAAAAGAATACCACAACTTTCCCCTTTGGTTAATTGGGAATTTTTGTGGGATTTCAGAATCGAGGCCTTGCTGGGAATAGGATCAGCACTGCTTGGGTTTTGCAGTGGGCCCTGGAGTAGGGTCAGCAATGCTTTGGCCTTGAGGTGGGGTCTGGACTCAGCAGGATGAATGGAACAGGACGGCGGCGCAGGAAAATCACGAAGAGTCCGTGTGTAGAGTCCCGTCAGGGACTCTTTTTCTCCAGCATGGGGTCTGGCATGGATTCACATACTCATGAATAGTCCCTGTCGTCAGGCTGGGAATCCTCGGAAAAGAAAAAATCAGTTTCGCTTCTGAACTGTCTTTCTCCTAATAGCCAATCACTGGTCTCTGGGTCATAGTGCCCCCAGCCAATGACTGGCCTCTACCTAAGCCCCTCCTCTGGCAGCCATCTTCAGATTTTTACCACACGTTCAAGTGTTGGCAGTCCTCGTGCTGTAGCTCTTGAGCTTTTACTGCGTATTTTCAAAGCGTTTACTCTTTTATTTTCAGTCAATCGAGCTTCAAGCTCCACCGATTCTTATTTCGATCAACGGGGACCCGGCTCACCAACTGGCTGGAGGGGAAGAGCACAGCAACAGGTGAAGAGGAAGAAGTCCGAGTGGTCTTCTAAGACCTTTGAGGGCGCTCCGGCGATGGGGGCCCAACAAAAGGCTAAGCACCGCGAGTCTGCGGACACCGGGAGCGCTGATCGGTCTGGCTCCTCGGCTGACAGGCAGGGCGCATTATCACCAACGCCATCAACCACGAGCCAACGCTCTGGCTCGGTGAATAGGAAGTCGGAGAACCCGGGTAAGCTTCGGGAGAAGCCCCGGTCAATCCCGACGGAGAAAGCCAAGGGGGAGCGAGGCGGCGACCCTCCCACCCCGCCACCCCAAGGTGAAGGCCTCAGGCACGCCCAAAGTCGTGAAGGCCCTGATTCACCCGGCTAAGGCCTCGATTGAAGGAGTCGTGGCGGCCCTGACGAAACCTACAGAGTCTTCCCCAGTGGAGACGGCTCCAGGGGGCTAGAGTTTCCCTGCCACCCCGGAGGGAATCTTCTTTTCTGCCTATCGAGAAGACCCCCGTGAAACCCCAGCAGGAGAAAGAGGGGGGGCATGGTAGACATAATGGACACGGACACCACCTCTGAGGATGAGTTGGCTGGCATCCAAAGGATCCTGGACAGGAAGTCCGAAGAATCCAGGGCCTACGGGAAGGATCCCGACGAGGCCGACGAAGAGAGCAACGGTGGAGCTGATGAGGAAGATAGGGCTGCAGAGGGCCCCACGCCCCAGCCTTCGGCCCCGATGTAGCCATTACCTGTACCAGGGGACAATTCAGGAGCTATCTTGATGGCTATACAGGCCCTGTGTACGGAGATAAGGAGAAGGATGCCCTTATCCCCCCACAGACGACCCAGCAGAGTCTGGACCGTCGGGGAGCCCACCTAACAAGCAGAGACGAGTCCATCCTCCTCCCCCCTTCCAGTCTTCACCTCCATCCACTCCTCTGAGGGATGAGACTGGGACGGAGATGGCGACGAACGACGCCGGTGGTGACGATGGGATGGACCTCACATCACCACCTCCCCGTCCCCCCAACCCCCCCCAACGAAATTGGCTTCTTCCATACCATGATCCCCAGGGCATTCGAGCTCTTCCAGCTCTGCCCCGAAGAACAGAAGGAGGGCTTCCTCTACCAACGACGGGAGACCAAGAGGAAGACTGTCCTCTCAGTCCCGTTACTGGATGACACCTGGGTTGAGGGACTGGCACTCCTGAAGAACCCGGCCATGGCTCCCGCTAAGAGACGGTATGAGAAGAAGTACTGGGTCCCGGACTCTGCCCCTATGTGCCTCAGAGCACAGCCGTCGCCGGATTCGTTGGTCTCTGCGGCAGCGAAGAAGAAATTGGTGGGAGCGACGGCCTCAACTTCTACACCCCCCCCACCCGGACGGCAATGGGAAGAAGCTGGACGCCATGGGACGACGGGTAATCTCGTCGGCGACGACGACTATGAAAGCGGCCAACGCCCTCGCGATCGTGGCACGCTACGGCAGGGAGCTGTGGTTCAAGATCGCTCCGCTCCTGGACTTCCTCCCGGACAAGAGGGCTGCAGCCCTGGAAATCCTACAGGAAGGCGAGGTGGCTTCGGACCACGCCATAACGGTGGCCACGGACATCGCCGACACCGGGTTTCGCCAGATGGGCACCGGCGTTTGCCTTCGCTGGCGCAGTTGGCTCAGAGCCACCGATTTCCGCCAGGACGTGCAGACCAGGGTCCTGGACATGCCTTTTGATGGGAACACCCTGTTCAGCAAGACAGTGGACGAGTCACTGCAGGCCATCAAGGCGGACACCGAGACGGCTCGGGCCTTGGGCGTTCTTCAACAACGACAGCCGTCCTTTCGGAACTCTGCGGCAAGCAAGGATCCTCCAAAGGATTCGGCGGCGGTTCCTCGTTGTACCGCCAAGCGGCCCGCTCCTCGTTGCAGAAGGCCTACAGAGGAAGAGGCAAGACTAGAGGATCACGTCGTCGCCAAGGAGGCCAAGGCGGTAAGGCTGTGACGAAACTGGATTGAACCGGCCGTGGCGTCAGGCCCGCACCTGAGCACCCTGGTGGGAGGCCGGCTGGCGAAATTCGTCAGCATGTGGGAGTCCATCTCCACCGACGGTTGGGTGCTGGATGCCCTGGCCCGCGGGCACACTCTAGAATTTCAAAAAAGTTGTCCCCGTATTCCACCCGTGGCCAGGAAGCAAAACCACGTCCCTCAACTGCTGCTGGAGGTACAGGTGATGCTAATTAAGGGAGCCATCGAACTCGTGGTAAATGGGCTCTGGGGCTCCGGAGTGTACTCGCAGTACTTCCTCATCCGGAAGAAGACCGGCGGTTGGCGACCCATCCTGGACCTTCGTCGTCTGAATAAGTATATCAAGTCCTAGAAATTCTGTATGGTCACCCTCCAGCATATGCTGTAACAGCTGGAGGAAGGCGACTTCCTGTTATCGCTGGATTTGGAGGATGCCTACTTCCACATCCCCATTCTCCCCATTCTAAAAGGACATGGAAAATTCCTGCGATTTGTGGTGCAAGGGCGACACTATCAGTTCAAGGCCCTTCCCTTCCGATTGAAGTCAGCCCCCAGGGTGTTCACCAAGTGCCTAGCACCAGTGGCGGCGCGGCAGCACCTGCAGGGGATCCACGTCTACCCCTACCTGGACGATTGGCTCATCCGAGCGAAGTCAAGGGAACTCGCCGTCGATCACACAGCGAAGACCGTCCAACTGCTCACGGATCTGGGATTCTCGATCAACTTCACGAAATCCCACTTGGTGCCGTGGCAAGACGCCCTGTTCCTGGGAGCCACACTCGACACAGTGGCACGATTGGCTTCGCCGTCGGAGGAAAGGACGAAGGCCATCTTGGGCAAGGTACAACGGCTGTTGACCATGGACGTGGCCAGGGTGAGATCCATCAAGTCCCTACTCAAAATGATGTCCTCGTGCATCTACCTCGTGCGCCTATGCAAGCTACAGATGCGACCACTGCAGGAGTTCCTCGACGCCCGTTGGATGCAGGCGGCGGGCAGCTTCGAAGACCGGATCTCGCTCAACGAGACTTTCCGCCAAGCGATCCGGTGGTGGGGCACCCGCGTGCATCTAGCGGCGGGCAAGAACTTCCAGAACCTAGCACATCAGGAGACGGGGACTACGGACGCCTCCCTGGAGGGATGGAGGCGCACACCTGAGATCTCCACACAAGGGGCCTTTGGCTCCCGGAGGAGAGGTCACTACATATCAATGTCCTGGAGCTCCGGGCAGTTTTCTGGGCCCTCAGGTCGTTCCTTCCGTCCCTCAAGGGCAAAGTGGTAAGGGTCTTCACTGACAACACCACCACAGTGTTCTACATCCGGAAGCAGGGGGGGCAACAGATCCCCAGCCCTATCGAAGGAAGCGCAGGATCTGTAGCACTGGGCCGTCGCCCAAGGGCTGTTCCTGGTACCCTTCCATCTGGAAGGAATAAAGAACACCATTGCCGACTCACTCAGCAGGGAGCTGAGCTCGTGCCACGAGTGGGAGCTGTGGCAGGATCAAGTGGATCTCCTATTCCGACGATGGGGCAATCCCCAGATCTGTCATGACCCACAGAACGCGCCCCTTCTGGATTTCCTGGTCCTTGTCACGGCGGGGCTTACATTCATTGTTTCTCCCAACATAGCCGTATCACGTGATACACCTCGCACCAGCCTTCACGGCAGACGTAGTACGTTCCATAAATATGCCATGCCCCTGCGGCCCCGCGTGTCTCAATGCTATTGCGAAGTAGCGACCAGACGTGTGCTCCGTAGCTCGCGGTATTGTTTCCCTTGCTTCTTCCACTCTAACCCAATTCTAGTCCCTTTCCTTCCTTTCTTGATTCCTGGACTCGTGTGCTAGTTGCGCACCCTGTTATTTCCTGGATTCCTGGATCCCTGTACTTGAACGCACGCTGGAGTCGGAAGTGACTCGTGCAGCCTTATTCAAGATTTGAGCAGTACGCAAGAAGGCATCGATCAAGAAGTCCAGCAAAGATCGAACTCTGGTGAGAAGGGGGGGGGGGAAACTCCTTGACAAGATTGACCTATTCGCGTTCGCAACGAACGCCAAGTTCCAGAGGTTCGCCAGCAGGTTTCTCCAGCCAGCGAGCATGGGCGATGCCTTCTCAGTCCCCTGGGACGGACTATTCCTGTATGCGATTCCCCCATTGCCATTGCTGCTGCCACTCATCAGTCAACTCAGATGGTCCCAGTGCAGGATGATCCTCGTCGCACCGGCGTGGCCGAGACAAATTTGGTACCCGGACCTTCTGGCATTATCATCGTCCCCTCCAGTCAGGCTTCTGACAGATGCAGATTTGCTCGCCAGGGAAGGAGGCGCAATTCTGCACCACGACCCAGGGTCACTCAACTTGCAGGCCTGGCTTCTGTAGCACTAGAGTTCGGAGGGTACGATATCCCGGCGGACTGCAAGGGGGTGCTTGCAAAGGCCAGGGCGTCCTCGACTCTCGTGCTACGGACACAAATGGAATAGGTTCTCTGGTGCCGTGCACAGAAGATTAACCCTCTGCGGATTACGGCCCCTCAAGTGCTGCCGTACTTACTATTGCTGGCCAAGGCGGGGCTGGCGCATGCCTCCATCAAGATCCATCTGGCGGCTATCTCCCGCTACACCAGAACTCCGGGGCGGTCATCCCTATGGTCTCATCGCCTGGTGTAGGAGTTCAGGAAAGGAATGTTCCGATCGTTCCCGCCGATGAAGGCTCCGGCCCCGGCGTGGGAGCTCAATGTGGTGCTGACCAGGCTCATGGGGCTGCCATTCGAGCCTCTGCATTCAGCACAGTTGAAGTTCCTGTCGTGGAAGACTGTGTTTCTTGTGGCCATCACCTCCGCACGACGAGTGGGAGAGATCCAGGCCCTCTCCTGTAAACCTCCATACCACGAGATGAGGGTGGTGCTGAGGACGCACCCCTCCTTCATGCCCAAGGTGCCGTTGGACTTCCATCTCAACGAGCCCTTGGTGTTACCTGTTTTCTTCCTGTCGCCTTCGTCACCGGCTGAGAGGACTTTGCACTCGCTAGATGTGGCTAGAGCGCTGAAGTTCTACGTGGACTGCACGAAGAGTTTTTGTAAGACATCACAGCTGTTTGTGAACTTTGGACCTGTGAACCAAGGGAAGGTCCTCTCGAAGGCTTCCATTTCCAGATGGCTCTTCGGCGGCATCATGCACTGTCGCTGTTTGGCAAACAGACCGTTGCCCGGCCATCGGAGCCCATTCGACCAGAGCGATCGCTGCTACCACAGCGTTTCTGCCTGGTGTGCCCCAGGGATGCTACGTGGATGTTGACGCACACCTTCACGAGATTCTACTGCGTCGACCGGGATTCCAGGGAGGAGTCCAGAGTCGGCCCGGCAGTGCTGCGCAACCTGTTCGCTTGAAGGTAAGCCTGGCGAGGAGGTAAGAGATGCTTAATGTTGAGCCTTGCCTCCTCCCGTGGTTGTGCATGTGTGTACTGCTATGTATTCTTGTTTCCATGAGCATGGGAATCCATGCCAGACCCCATGCTGGAGAGGGAACAAGTTACTTAGCTGTAACTGTTGTTCTCCAGCATGGGCCTGGCATGGATTCACATGAGAACCCTCCCTCCAACCCCTCTGCGGCTCTTCTCTTGGTCCTACTGCCACTTCATGTGCTACCAAATCTGAAGATGGCTGCCAGAGGCGGGGCTTAGGGAGATGGCAGTCATTGGCTGTGGTCAGTATGACGCAGAGATCAGTGGTTGGTTACTACTACGAAAGACCGATCAGAAACGAAACTGATACTGATTTTTCTTTACCGAGGATTCCCAGCATGACGACGGGGAATATTCATGAGCATGTGAATCCATGCCAGACCTATGCTGGAGAACAACAGTTACAGGTAAGTAACTTGTTCCTTAAATAATGCATAGTGACATAATCAACTATATGGCTGGGCCGGCTTAGCGAAGCACGCCTCAAAACAACTGGATTGTACAATCAACGTTGGCTGCCTCCCCTAGGAGGTGCTCAGTTTAGAAGGTTGCATTTTATGATGTAAAAGGACTTCCCACAGACCTTTTTGCCAAAAATCAGTCCTAACAGAATTTACACATTTGTACAGTTGTGGCATAAATTATATAATCGGGTCACATATTTTATGTAGAGCACAGCCGTCCAATCCTGAAATCCGTCAGACATTGTTTCGCCCTTCTAATCATTTTTGGTCATTTTGAGTATGAAAGATTCGGCCTAAAATTCCATAACTTTATGCACATGGGTGGATTATCATAAGGGATGCAAGCATAAAAATGTGCATTGGCAACATGGATACTTTTCTTATAATCCGCAATACTTTGCCATTTCTATTCCCAAGGTGTAAGTGACTTCTACAATGTCTCCAATTCTAAAACACAAAATCACTTTTAAACTGTGAACTTTTTACGTTTTTACAAAGTCTTGCTGCAGAGAAGTCTTTAAAGTTTATTTATAAAATAGTCTTTTGGAAGCAAATGGCAATCCTTTGTCCATCACTGGACCATTTTTTTTTCTCTTCAGCTGCCACCAACTGTCATATCCTTCCGCGTATGGTGGTGTTTTTCCAAATTGATTGAAGGTTTAATACCCCTTCCCCACTTCAAACTTCCTTGCCCTTGGAGGTCCATTGTCGGGAGTTTCAGCCCAGAGTGAACGCGTTTTCCCATGCAGGAAAGGTGAAGCTCCTTGTTGATTTTCTCAGAGATGGTTTGACAGGGCCCGGTATTCAGAAATCATGCTTGGTTTTGCTAAAGCACCATGAGATATACTAGGCATGGCAGGGCCTTATTAATCACAGTGATTTAAGGAAGAACAAATGGTAATAGCGTCAGAACAGTATTTTTTTAAAGGTGAAAATGCCTCCTTTTAAAGGGATTTTGAGCCTGCAGCAAGGCAAAGTTGCTTTTTCACTTTATTCCTTTGTTATATGTCAGAACACACTGTCAAGCTCCTTCATTGTGCCCCCTTGTTGCATCCTGCCTAATGTGTGCTTGGCAAGATGGTGCAGCCATTTATTTGTTGCTGCAAAGCGCAGTTTTGAGACCATGGTGCTCACAGGAGCCAGCACAGCTATTTTGCTGTTTCTGCAGAAATGTAGCTTGGTGGTGTGGGGAAATACTGTTGAGTGGGTCAATATATCCCACAGCGTGAAGGTTTGGTCCAGATGTTCTTGCTGACTAGTGGTAAGCTTTGGGAGCTGGATCATTGCAAAAGCCTCTGCAATTTTTCCTGGAGGTATTTGTGTGTTGTGACTGTTTAGGGTAGCGTAGTAGCTGTCAAATATCTCATTAATCATCTCCTGTGCACGCAATGGGGCCCCGCATTCATCATGCAATAGCGTGATTGGGGTTTTAGGGTGTTTTCCTCCATAGCCAGGCTAGTAGTTTCCCGGACGTGTCTCGCTCTGCGTGTGTTCTTGCTGTCCGGGTAGTGTAATCAAACTTTTTTTTTTTTTAAACTATTTATCGGCAAACATCAGAGCATATCAGGTTGCAGTTCAGTTTCATAGTACAGAAGTAGAAAGGTAGATAACATATACAGTATATCTCGAGCGAGGGGCATACAACTTATATACCTCACATTTTTCTTCTCTGAAGTTAGTTTGGTTGTATCATTTTACTTATCTTCTTTAGTTAGTTATTGGGAGAGATTTGACAAGTATGTTTGAAATTTGGACCATATGTTCTTGGGACGGGACATGGGGGACAGTGAGTTCACATATTGTTCTTCGCATTCCTGAGCCCACGTTAGTGTAATCATCCAATTTTTATTGTTGGGTGGAGAGGCATGTTTCCATCTCTGCAGCACACATCTCTTGGCAATCATACAACCTAAGTCCACAAATAAACTCGTTATTTTGTTCGGACTGTTGCTCTATACACCAAACAGAGCTCCCAGAGGGTAGCGCTCAAGGGTGACATTCACTATGTCAGAGAGAGTTTGCAGTATATTGTCCCAGAAGGCCCCCAGTTGGCGGTAAAACGAAAACATGTTCATATGGTCAGCTACGTCTGCCTGGCATCTGGGGCAAAGGTATTTGTTGAGCTTTTGGAGGGGTACAATCCAGCCTATTCAGCAGTTTAAATTGCATGCTCCGGAACCTGAAATTTAGAGAGAGCTGTTGTGTGTATTCACATGCGCTTCCATTGAATGTCGGATAGGACCACCCGTAGGTTGTCGGACAATCTGGAACGTGCCCTTGGGGTGGGGGCGGATTGTCTGTTCAGCGGCA
The DNA here is from genome assembly GCF_040938575.1 of Ambystoma mexicanum. Classification (NCBI taxonomy): domain Eukaryota; kingdom Metazoa; phylum Chordata; class Amphibia; order Caudata; family Ambystomatidae; genus Ambystoma; species Ambystoma mexicanum. Next base: position 1,344,970,616 of record NC_090922.1, read on the forward strand.
TTCTATAGTGTGGATAATATCCTGCGGGTGCAATAGAAGTTAGCAATGTACATCACCTCTTGAGTTTCAGGGGGTTCGACTGGGAAGGAGGGCCATAATGAGCAGGCTGCCGTGTGCAGTATATGATATTGTAGTAATTCTTGTCCCGAGCCAGTGTCTTACCCCTGTTAGGATCATAGTATGATACATTTTCCATCTGGGAATATGTCTGCAATAGCTCTATAACCCAGCCCTTTCCAGTGTGCTGCCATTGCGTTGTCCCAAGTGGGATAAAATCCCAGGAAGTTCCACAAAGGGTGCCTTCTGTAGTATGGACGTACCATGATACTCAGTGTTAGTATGTGGCGCCATGCAAGTAGAGTAGCGGAGACTGGGTCAAATGGGTGGATATGATATGATTGATTGATAGGATATATTATATGATTGGTTATTTATAACGCGCTTAATACGCAGAGGTTTCTAAGCGCGGACCCAGGGATTGAACCTGTGTTGCTCCATGTCGACTTGCTTCCAAGGCAAGCACGTTGCCCCTGAGCTATCCTCCCGAGTGGTTCTTTATATGTGCTGTTTTTATGGGGGAGTGTTTTTAGCTGCCAGGCGCTCAAGTTTAACATGCAGAGGATGTTGAGTTTCGCCATACCAGTATGCGGTATATTGGGCTTGTGCTGCCAACCATTCGAGATTGGGGGGACCACAAAGCCCCCCTTGTATTGGTAGTGTCATGTTCACCCATTTCTTCTGTATTGCCTCAGCGTGCCAAAGTAATTGCACGCAGAGACCATGTAGTTTGGAGAAGGGTTTTCCTGGCCAGATGGGAACTTTGGTGAATATGTACAACAGTTTAGGAACTAGTATCATCTTCACCAAAGATAATTTGTCGGCCATTGTGAGTGGGAGTGCACGCCACCTGGACAGTTTACTTTCCATGTAGGATTACATAGCGCCATAATTATCTGTCAGCAGTGATGTTTTTGCCCCAGATACCATTACCCCTAGGTACTTAATTCCATTGGGGGACCAGTGGAGGGGAAACCTGCCTCTTGGCTGTTTTTTTATTGACAGTAAGTGGGAATAATTCTGACTTCGTGTAGTTTATTGCAAACCCGGAGAATTCCCCCCATGTGGACGATATCCTTTAGGGATAGGGTCGAGATTTTCTTGCGGGTCCCGCACATACAGCAAGGCATCGTCTGTGTATAGTGACACTATTTCCGGTCGACACAGGAGTCGGACACCTTGATGGCCGTGACAAATCGAATCATGTCAGCCATTGGCTCGATGGCCAGAACGGGCATCCTTGCTGTTTGCCCCTGGTTAGACTAAAAGACGATGACTTGTGGGGGTTAATTAAAACACAGGCTGTAGGGGATGTGTAAAGAAGTTTTATATATCGGAGCATTTAAGGGCCTATTCCCGTTTTATCATGGACTGCCCACAAATATTCCCAAGAGACCATGTCAAAGACCTTTTGAGCGTCAAGTGTTACTGCTACTGCCTCTGCCACCGGGTCGATTTGTGCCGTAACATTAAATAGCTGCCTGATGTTCATTGATGTGGATCTACCCGGGACAAAGCCCCCCTGTTCTTTGTGTATTATGTGGGGCATAAGCGGGAGAAGTCTGTTAGAAAGAACTTTGGCGAATATCTTAGTATCAAACTTCATAAGGGAGAGGGGTCTGTAAGACCATACTCATTGCTTGGCTTACCCGGTTTGCGGAGAATGGTTATAGTAGCGTCTCTCAAGGAAGTGGGAAGGATAGTGTCCCGAAGTGAATCGTTCCATACCTCAAGAAGGCGTGGAGAGAATAGGGCTGGTGCTCTTGGTAGAATTCGTATGCGAGGCCATCCGGGCCAGAATCTACTCCAATGTAATGGGGGTCTCAAGGTCCTCCCTAGCTTGAGCGCTTCGGCTTGCTAGGGGAACTTCGTCTAGAAGTGACTGTGCCGCGGGGGCATCATACTGTGGTCAGGAGTGTACAGTGACCTGTGAAAGTCAGAGAACACCCGTAGGATTTCCTCGACCGACCATTGGGGGTTCACATGCACGTCCGTAATGCAATCTACCTGAGTAAGACCGCCTTCAAGTTTGGTTAGTTTGGCAAGGGTCCTGCCCTGGCTTTCCCCCCTCCCCATAGCTGCTTGTGGGTGTGAAAAGTAGCGTTTTTCTGTGAGGGTGTGTGCCTCGAACTGTTCGAGCTTGTGGCGTATCTGCGCTACAAGCTGCAGACTCTGGTGGTTAGCATACGCTTGTTCCAGGGATTTACGTTTATCCTTGGAGCGTCAGAGGTCATTTCTAATTGTTTTCAGAATCCCAGCTTCCCTAGAAATAGAATTGCCTCAGATGTAGACCTTAAAGGCCTCCCAGCGCACTCCAGCGGGCGTAGTGTCTGCTTCATTACAGGCAAAGTATGTCTCAATGTCTAAACAGATCTCTGCCTTAAACACCACATCGTGAAGTGATTTCGATTTGAACCGCCAGACGCTGCGTGGGCCAGGGGGCCACTCCCGTGAAAAGGGTCAGCACTACTGGAGGTGGTCGGACAGTGTCTGGGGTAATATCACAACGGATTTAACTCTATTCAGTAATGATCCCGAGGTTAGAAATATATCTATGCGTGATGAGCTGCCTTGACGAGTAAAATGTATACTGACGCTCCTGTGGGTGTTCGGCATGTGTCTCGCAACTCCAGGCGGTCTGTGTGTACGAACATGCTGAGCTGCACGTCATTGGAGCCTAGGAGCCACCCCGGTTCTGGCCATAGTTTGGTCATGGATCAAATTCAGATCACCCCCCTCATCCCACAGGATCGGGTCCCTACATACCCCATTAGAATCGACGCTACTTCATTGAAGAATTCTTGGGAGTCTATATTGGGACAGTAGGTATTAACCAGTAAAAATTTGACTACCTTTATGATGCAGTGCAGGATCACCTAGCGTCCTTCGGGGTCTAAGTATATCCTTTTTAGGGCACATTTTACAGGTTTTGGATTAGTGACATGATCCCCTTTGATTGGGTAGAGTATGAGGTGAAAAACCTGTTTGTCCCCCATGCTGGTGCAATGCAAGTGGATGCTCCCTCCTTGGCGTGTGTCTCTTGTAGGAGAAGAATCTTGACCATGTGTCTATTTGCATAGGCCACTATTTTCTGTGATTTAGTGAAGTTCGTCACCCCCTTAACATTCCAAGTCATCACATTCAATTCCATAATGACGATACTAACATTTTAGATGAGTGCCACGCCGACCACAAATCCAGATTTTCAAAATACAATTGCTTCCAACCCTGTACTCTGCTGCCAAGTGTTTAACCCATTTTTCTCCCTTGACTAGGCCCAGAGCGCAACCAGCCCAGTGCGCAATCAGCACATAAACTATTGGAAGGGTCTAGTGGAAGTCCGGAGTCCTAATGCCCCCTCCTTCCCTTGCACCCTGACTGCCCACCACAACTTAGCAGTGTAAAAGTACCCCTTGGCCATAGCTTCCATCATGTGTGTGAGGTCAGGAGCTGGACTCGTGGTCGGGCGGGTTTGCTCCTTGTGCAAGCTAGTAGAAGGTTCTGGGTTTTGGGTTTTTGCGTGGGAGTGACTGTCGCAAATGTGTCCGTGGTCCCCGTCTTTTTCCCACCTCTGGTCATGATGGTTGAGCTGTGGTGCCGACTAGGTCCACGATTGGGAGATTCAGTTGGCAGTCACTTCTTGCGACCAGATCAGAACCTTTTGATACAGGTTCCTTTGAGAGTTAACTGAAATTGTCCAGCATGCGCTGGGCCCAAAGTGTCTGGGGGATGGCAGGCAAGGCCGGCTGACACAAGTAGCTTCAATTGGGTGGGTAGGGCCAGGCCCATAGGCCCCTTCCGTCCCTTCTCTGTGTGTTGGTGATGTAGCTTTGATATTGGACTCAGTCGCTTGGGGCTGTTGGTATAGCAGCGTTAGATGAGTGGGAGGGTTGTCGCTCCTTCTGGCGTATGGCTGCTTTAGTCGCATTTGAGTCTGGGCGCTTCACAGACTCTAAATAAGGTGTTGCAGTGTCCGCCTCTGGATTGGGTATTATTTGCTTTGGTCGTGGGTACAGGTCTAGTTTGGTTGCCCCTGCTGCTGTGGACACTACCGCTGGGCGGGCAAACGGGATTTTGTGGATTTCTGCGGCTAGCTCGAGGAGCCTTAGCTTGCTCCTTATTTGGTTGGGGCTGTATTTATTTATCGCCCTGTATAGGTGCCAGCTCTGTCTTATTTGTTGCCTTGTGTGGCCAGAGGTTGGATGAGTTAGAGGCCTGGGGAGTGAGAGTTTGGTCAGACCTGGAGAGCTGCTACTCTTGGGTCACTGTAATGCAGGTCATCCAGATGTAATGTAATGCGGGTCATCCAGATGCAAGAAGCTGCCCAGATTGAGCAGCGTGACCAGAAGGTCATGGGTGCCTCTGTGGGTCCGGTCCCGTGGGGAATCATGGTCGTCCCAGGAGTGGCGCAGGCCGGTCATGAACTCTCGTTAGTACATTACTTCATGCTTTGACGATGGAGGTTCATGCGTTTATATAGAGATTGACTAGTTCCCCAGCATAGTAGCCGCGTCAGGGACATTTCATGCACAATCAAGTAAACAATATTGCTGGATGCACATGTAAACCGTTCCATAATTTTGTTTTCATGCCCCGTGTGTAGAGTAACTGGATTGTGTCTAAAATGTTGATATGTGGGCAGGTTAGGCACCTTTTGTTTCTGCAAGGTACAGATCCATAATCTGTGCCATCTGTGTGCAATTTGTTTCTGACCATCATTCCCTTCAGATTGGCTGGTTGTTTGAAAGCGAAGAGAGGCATCTCTGGAAAAACATCTCTCAGACGTTCATCTTGTTGCAGGATGGGTTGGAGTTCCTTAGCAATCTAACTGAGGGCTTCAAGCTCTGGATTGTACCCGGGTTTGTCTCTCTTTCACTCTGTATTCTAAGAGGTTGCTCCGGGAGATCTGTGCTGCCCTGTGGATCTGGCTGTCCACAATTCTTTGTTTGTATCCACGGTTTATGACTCTGATCTCAAGCTATGTATGTTTTTATCCCCGGTGCCTTGTTTCTGAGCATATTCAATTGTATCCTAATGCTTAGCTGAATATTGTAGCATTTTTTGTGTGCACTGGGTGGAAGCTGTCGTTCAAGTAGCTGGCATGGTCAGTTGGTTTGCGATATACTGTGGTCTGTAGCTGGCCATCTTATATTGTTATGGTGGTTACGAGGAAATGTACTTTTTCAGGAGAGTAGGAAAGCTTGTGGTTGATTGTTGAGTGGAGTTCATTAATCTTCTGTGGAAGTTTAGGAGGTACTGTTCGCCAGAAGACCAGATCAGGAGGATGTCATCGATGTAGCGCAGGTATTTCAAAGGTCTGCAGTCACAGGTGCCAAGGAAATCCATCTCCAATTGTGCCATGAATAAATGTGCATACTGTGGTGCCATCCGAGTGCCCATGGCCGTCCCCATCATTTCTAGATAAGTATCAGTACCAAACGGTCAGGATGAATTCTATGCACTTACCTATTGTGTCAGCGACTGGGTTTTGATCGCGAAGAGCATTCTTACATACCTCAGTGCCATCGATGTGGGGAATGTTTATGTAGAGTGACTCCATATGCATGGTTGCCAGTAATGTGCTCCTTGGGAGGGGACCATTATCATCCAATTTGTTGAGTAGGTCAGTGGTGTCCTGGATATAGCTGGGTGTCACTCTTGCCAGCCGCTTCAAGATGTTCTCAACCCAGCCAGAGACATTCTCAGTCAGAGTGTCTGAATCAGAGATGATTGGGCGTCCAGGGAGATTTTGTGGCGCATGTAAAAAGCACCGGGTATTGGGTTATCTTTCTGGATGATCTTGTTGATTTATTTTTTGTATTGTTTTGTAGGGCCTTGCTGCAGCTTTTTGTAATATCTTGTGTCAGAAAGTTGCCTGGGAGCCTCCTGCACATCGGCACAGGTGTTAATTTACGGCAACAGCCCCTCCTTTGTCTGCTGGTTTAATTGTAATACTCTTGTTGCTGTTCAGAGATTTTATATCTCCCTTTTTGGAGGTGTCAGGTTATACAAACGTCTAATGCATTTGTCCAGTATGGCTGATGTTGCTCTAGGTCTGAAGCTTTCAATGCATCGATCCAATTTTGGGTTGCGTCCGATGTCTGGAATCCAATTGGAATTTTGTTTTCTGGCTTTTTTTGTGTCCGATTTGTTGACAATTTCATTGCTGTCCCGGCTGTCATCTGGTTTGTCATGGAATAAATCCTTTAATCTCACTCGTCTGAAGAAGGCCTCATGATCGCTGCCCACTTCTATTTTGTCAGTGGGTTTAGAGGGGCAGAATGTGAGCTGCCCGGCCAGCACTGAATGTTCTGCCTTTGTTTGTCCACACATTGTCAGGAGCTGCAGCAGTGTTTCTCGTTCTCTGTCAACACTTCAAGGTTCTTCCTCTTGTTGTTTAGAAGAGATTCTAGGATCCTTTTTGTGGATACTTGGAGATTGTTCCATGTATGTGTGTGCAAGTGCCTCTGTGTTAAGGATAGATTTGATCCGTTCTTGTGTTGTACTTAAGCTTGTTTCTTAACCTTTCTGATGCAAGAGAGTCAAGCTTATGTCTGCTGTTTTTGGCATCTATTGCTGGCGTTTCAATCCAACAAGAGAAAATGAGGGTAGATTTCATACAGATAAATGATCAAAAAGTCTCATTTAATAATTCCAAATCGACACAAATCTCTGGCTTCAACGCATACATGTTAAAAACAAATGGGCAATACATATTGAATAAAACACATAAGGCACAGGGGAAAGAGAGAAAAGGAATAGTACAACAGACTATAAAAGGGTTTGAGGACAATACACAAAAGTACATACAGAGTAAACATAAATGTCCTAAACACGCTACTCCTTTTGAATCACAATCTAAGCTATGGTTACAAAAGTGTTGTCAACCACAAAAGGTCCGATCTCATGTTACCAACAATGATTTCCAATTGGTACAACAAACAGAAATATAGTCATATGCATTGGATACCATCATATGCAGTCTACTAGGTGAGACAATATGCAAAAATAAATTGTCTTCCATTCAAAATGATATAAAGCGCTAAATATCCTAGTTTCAATGAAGGCCCGGGTCAGGTTTGTTTCTATAACAAATGAGATAAAACGTGTATGAGAAACCAACAGGAGGATAACAATAGTGCTGAAGAAATAAAATATAAATAAGGGGTTTACCACAGCAGGCACTTACTTCACGGGGTCTGAAGCAATGTGCAGGGATAGTCGGTAGGAGTCTTGAGATCACCCACATGGCCCTAAGTGGAATTGAATGCTGAAAATACACCAATGACGGGTTAGGATTGACATAGAAAAAGTGAGCTAACTTTGCCTGGTTGGTGTTAATTAGGGAAATAAAGCTACTTACACACCAATGGGACTGGATTGGCCTAGAGGTGAGCACCGGGGTAGTCCAATGGCACATAGATTGCCTTCATAGTGGAGCCCTGAGAGTAGCAACGGACATGCCGGCAATGGAGGGGGAAGGAAAATAGAAAAGACACACTACAAGTGTCCTACGGGTGGTAATAATTGCATCACAGTAGCCTTGCGGAGAGCCATGCTGCTCAGGGGGCGGTCTCTGCTGTGAAAAAAAAAAGAGAACGGGCCACAAATGAACACAGGGGGACAGTACCTGTGGGGTGGTCCGGCGGTCTGAGAAAGAAGAGTGTAGGCGCTGTAAGCGAGCAAAGTCAAACCTAACTTTAAGGCACAAATGGAAAATGAGGAAGGCGAGACACACCTGGCGTTTAACATGTGACGAGAAAAATTATCTTCAAATGTGTGTACTGCTCACAAATATGCAAATTTGGGACACTGCCTAGAACATCTCTTTGTGAGTGCTTAGAAGGTGAGCAGGTCAGTGCTGGCTTGCACCAGCTTCAGTGCAGCATCGGTCTGCTAAAGAGGCTAGGGACCTGGATGTACAGCTTAATGCCATCAATATGTAAATGAGTGGGCGTGGCCTGGAGCTCATGCAGTGAGTCTGCGTTTTGTCTAAGGTCTGTCTGTAGATCCTCTTATTGACCCTAAACACAGCGCTTTTAGCTGAAATAAGCATATGCCTAGCGAACCTACCTTGCACCAACATATCCAAGAGCAGTGTGCACGACTTCCCGAAGGAAAACGACAACCAGAGGCTCCGAAAGCCGACAGACGGCACTCAGGGTGAAGACAACAAAGATGGCGGCCCGCTGATCACAGCAGGCTCTGAAGATCCAGCAAGTGGAATGGTGCAGCGAGGCAGAGACAGGAGGAGCGGCGTGCCCGGCTGAGAAGCTGCAGGTTGGACGGTGGTAGTAGGGAGGTGCGAGGAGCAGCCCACGCAGAGTACAATCGTAGCACGGATGATATGCGCCGGACTATGCCAGCCCCGTGATGAGGTAAGCAGGCCGACGGGGAGGCGCTGAGGAAAGAAGCAGGCAGTTGGATTTCTCCTGATCGCAGAGTAAGCAGGGGAGACGCAACACACAAGTGGACTTTTGTACCCCCTCCCCACCCCCACTGGAACCTGAACACACACCGATTCCTCCTAGTGCCTGCTCCTGCCCACGCATCATTTTTGCGAAACGCTCAAGGGGTCCCCGACTGCATAGGGCAGCCCACGGGCTGTTGAGATGCCCATTTCAAATTGCTCCAATCTAATATTGCCTTGACAACTCCGGCACACCTACAGCAAACAAAAGTTATGCCCTGAACGGCAAGCAGCAATACGTGAAGTCATACTGTTCTGTGCCACAAGCAGACTCCCTGCCAGTAATCTGCCACAACAAGTTATGGTTAAGGGCCAAGACCTTCATCTACCATCCCAACCACATCCTTAATCAGCATTCGTGATGAAGGGCGCAGACCTGTAATGCAGTAGGGGACAAAGAACACATGAAAGCTGCATGTTACGGCACCCCCACTGACGAAAAACCCAATTGAAGACTCAAATAATAGTAATTGTCCCAACAAACAGACCCAAGGACCATCTATACTGCACAGCAGACAAGGAGCCTTAAGCATAGCTGCGACATGTGAAGACAATTGGGTAAGAACTCATAACCTAAGCCTACGCACAAGTTGAGGACGGAGAACCTGTTTTTGGGCTGATGCCCAGAAATGCAAGCTGAAGCAGGAGTTAACTGGGGAAAAGCACCAAGGCACTGGTAGAAGAGAAGAGCCTCACCGGCATGGGATTGGCTGCTAGTGTCGAACTTGAGCATTGCTACAGAAACCTGAAGAAGGCACTTTTGCCGACGCTACCAGTACACAATACAACCTCTGGTTGACATAGCGGATGATGACCCCAACAAAGAACATACATAAGGGCACCATCATGGACTCCTTTGCTGGCCTTGGGAAGCCCCCAATGCCAAACGCAGTAGCGGGAGTGACGCAAGCAGAAGCCCAGACACCCAAACCTGACCACAAGAAGATAAGGTGCCTGCGGCCATAGCAGCTTTCCGGTCCTCCCTGGAAAACAATTGAAGAACTGAAGGTAGATGTCCAACCGCTACACCACGATGAGAGATCCCTCGCGGAATGAGCAACAACTACGGAATCGTGTTTGAAAGACACTGCCACCACAACTGACGACTTGGTTATCTGAATGAAATCCCTGGAGTCGAGAAACTGCGTACCAGAACAGAGCTGAAGACGCGGAAGGCCGCTCCCGCAGGAACAATGTGAGTGTATTGGGAATTCCGGAAGATACAGAGGGCAGAGAACCAACGACCTACATTGAGAACTTGATTCTGCAAGAAGTTTGCCCAGGCAAATTATCACAGGGCTTTGCGGTTGAGCGAGCCCATCGATCCCTACAAGAGAGACCACCTCCTGGATCCCATCCTCGTTGTTCATTGGGTGAGCATTTTTCAGAAGCCAATCATACCCTTGATGATCTCAAGATTTCTGTACTCCAGGGTAGTTTCAGGACTGACAAAGCCAGAAAGTCCTATGAATACAAATGCATGCACATTTTCAATACACTGGCAGGGGGCTTGAACAGACATTGTAGTTTCACAAGTCACTATTCCAACTAATACTGTTCCCTTTTTTTTTATTTTTTAAATATGAATATTTATTGGAATTTTAACACAACGTTTTATAACAAAAATCATGTTGACATACCAATTCAGAGCTCTATCAATCCACAGAGTAAACGCATTCAAACAAACATGAGTGGTTTCTTCTACAACTTTTCAGCTTATTCGGTGACTCTCGCCCTCTAAGTAGTCTCCTCATTCGCAGTCGGTCCTCCCAGTTTAATAGTTCTCACTGGGCTTGCAGCCTTTTAGGACGTTAGTTTATTATTGAGGTAATCTGTCACCGCAGATTGCCATTAGCTGGCCAGACAGTCTAATCCCTTCCCAATCCGGAACCCCCCTTCCTTTCTCTTTCCATCCATGGGCCTCTCCACCTCCCCATACCTCAGGGGACCGGGTCCATTCCTCATCTTAATGTACATCTCATCCCCATTTCTGTTTGACCCCGTCCCAGGCCTCCCCAAATGCGCCCAACTCGTCATTCACCATCGCCGTGAGCTTGTCCATCACAAACATATTTGTACATTTTTTTCCAGCCAATCATTTTTATTTTGGGTTGTTGAGCTCTTCCACTTCGGGGCCAGTGCCACTCTCCCCGCCCGCAGCATTAACTCCCGCGCTCTGGGGTACCTGCCCGTCTCTGAATCTTTCAGTGGGATCCCCAGTAACACTTGCAGAGGGTCGCGATGGAGTGACTCCCCTATGATTTCCACCATCTACCCCTACAGGTTTGTCCACGAAGTCTGAATTTGTAGACAGTACCACCACATGTGTGCTCTCGAACCCACCTAGCCACAATCCTTTGGACACAGTGGGGGCGCCCCTGCAAACATTCTAGAAATCTTGAGGGGACCTCTATGCCACACCTGGAATAGGGATCACAACATCCAGACCTGATGCTTTCCATAATTTTTTCCAAAGCCATTCACAGACATTCAACTGGCACTGCACCAGCCCCACCAGCCTCGCTACGGCAATGAATTGTCAAACTCCCTCCAACCATCCCCATCTGCCAAAAGCTTTCCATGACCCTTGTCCCTAGTCAAACCCCACCCTTTCCTCTTGATAGGGATGTAACACAATCCCAATATGGTATTTGACACAAAGTTAACACACTGCGCTCCACGGGTCACAGGCCTAACACATAAACTGGCTGTATATCCACTCTTTCAGACCTCTAGAGGCACAAGCCTGATATGAGACTGGCCTGACATACCGAGCTTCAACTGGACTGCACATACAATGACTGACTCTAACCAACCCCTCGGGCCTTCCTGAGAAAACACTAACTGGGTTTTTTTCATTTCTTTTCCCTGCTCTCCACTTTGCCCTATTTAACAGATTGTACGATGTAGGCCTTCTAATTGCAATATGCAGGGGAGTTTAATATCCACATGCCTATCGGAGCAAAACTACAAATCTGGTACATAAAGGCACAGAAAACTGGGTATCTGCAGGAGGGGCTATGAAAGCTGTAATGCTGTGATGTTTTCCAAATGCTTCAAAAGCTAGCAAATATGCAAAATAAATGACTTTGTTAGCCTAATTAAGGTATTGACTTGTTTTCTTCTGGAACATTGAATAGGTAGTAGGTGGCGTTGTGGAATGTGTGACTTGGCTCAAATGAACATATATATATATATATATATATTACAAGGCCTGCGGTAGCGACCCTGTAGTTATGGCGAAGTTCTGCAACACATAGGATGGGTGTCTTTCCTATGTGTTGTGCAACTTCACCATAACTACAGGTCCCAAAATGTGTTTTTTTTTTCCCATGGACGAAATAGAATACAAATGGTGCTCACTCCTACAGCACAAACCGCTGGACGGATTGTCACCAAATGTGTGGCAGGAGCGGGAGCTTGGTCCCGGAAGCGTGCTTTTGTAAATTTGGTATAAATCCGTCCAGTAGTTTTTTTTTTTAAACAGCCAAAAAGTAGGTAAAATTAAATGTGATATCTGGGTTCGTTCCACGGACACGCCTCCGATTTGCCCAGAGGACAACGTGATGTCTGCAGGCATCAGACGCGCACACTGATTGAATGGTGAAAAGCGTCAGATACATCAGATTTTTGGAACCGCTTGCCATGTTGGATTCGAGGACTGCGCCCATTGTCCGCGAACATCGCGGAAAACACATACTAAAAACAACAATGCACTTGTCAAACTAATGAAACAATCTCTGAAGAGGTGAGGTGTGATGGGGAAAGGATATGGCCTTAAAAAGCGTTAAAAAAACTGGTGGTTTTTCAACTCTGACGTCTGCGAACAGTCCGGATGTCCGGGGCAGTCCTCTGTTGTTCGTGAACATCTTCAAACGTTCAGGGACATCTATGCCTATTTCTGCATTATAGGGTGGGTGAAAAGCAGATTTCGGTTGGCTTATAACTTTGGCGCCAATCAATGAAACTACATGAAATTCTGAAATTTCTTTCTAGACCTGACTCTGAATGGTTCTCTAAAGTGTGGTGCTGTTTTGTCAAGAGGGAACAAAATTAAAGTGGGGTCCCAAATATTTTAAAGGCTTATACATGTGGTGCCATTTGATGATTGAGCACACAAGTTTGCAAAATGATTTTAGATCTAGATATGAATGTTTTTGCAAAGTTTGGTGGGATTTTGTCAAGAGGGGGCCAAAATAGAGGCAGGGTCTCAACATTTTTAGGTGGATTACTTTGTTGCCGTTTGACGAATGTGGACTAGGTTTCCAGTAAGATCATAGACCCAGGCTTGAATGTGTGTGCAAAGTCTGAATGTATTTTGTCAAGTGGGGGCTATGTTATTACTCTTATGTACGTACATTTTAACACTTTTCAAAAAATTAAATAAGGGTGGATTTGCAGCAAAGTATTGGCAAGGACCTGAAAGCATGGTTTTATTTTTTGAAAAGTCTCATGATATAGGCACAAAAAAAGTGATCTACCTTTTGGTGGCTGAGGTATAGCATGTGACCAGATTACCGGGTCATGGCCTAATGCCATGACCTGGACAATCTGGCTACTGGCCATGACTTCGAGGGACCAGCACTGGGGTTAAAGTGAGCATGGCCACCAGGGACTGGCTATGTGGTAAAGTATTTCGAAATTGGGTTAGATTTGAATGGAAAAATAAAATCTGCTCATGGGTACAGGTTGAAGTGCTGAATGGGATTGCAGCAAATATGCACGAGGAGGGCCAACAAGAACTTGAAAGCATGGTTTTTCAAATATGTCCTGTGTTTTATGTTTTGTAAAGTGTAAAACTGTAAGTACACAACACATTGATACAACAATGGTGTCTGCGCAATGGGCCTGGCCGTCAGCAAGGAGAAATGTGCATTGTAATTTGCTTATTGGGACATGTGGCATGGCCGAAGCGGTAGATTTGAACGGGAAAAAATATTCTGCTTCCGGTTGCAGCCTGAAGTGGTGGACTAGATTACAACAAACTTTGCGCGACAAGCATTAGCAAGGACCTGAAAGCATGTTTTTGCAAATATGTCTTGTGTTTTATTTTTCCAAAGTGTAAGAATGTAAGTAGAAAAACTAGTGATATACATTTCTTGTCTGGTTAGTGGGCCTGGCCATCAGCAAATGCAAATGTGTACTCTAATTTACTTATTGGGGAATGCGGCATGGCCGAAGCCCATGCCCCATGGATTTGGAGACTGGCCATGTCTACAAGCCATGAGCACTGGCCCTTGGTTACATTATTAGGATATAGTGGATACTGAGCTAGGATGCAGGGAAGGTGCTGTAAATAGGGGTGGTTTGGTTCGGGTCATGATTGAGCCTTAGGTAATTGAACACTGATTTGCATCCCCAGCATGTGCTGCTGATTGCTGATAACGACAGACATAAGTATGTGTTGCAAAAAAATGTTTCTTAAAGGAGGTTTATAGTTCTTTCATATATATGATGTGAGAAACCTAGGGGTGTTCTCCCCTTAGGACCCCAGGAATCCTCTATTCGGGTGGCTAGGGCATGGCCATTGCCTTTGGATCCAGACCCTGGGGGTGGACCAGTGCGGGAGGATCACCTAGGTAGAGGAGTCTGAGGTCATCATCATGGGAATACCCTAGGCGAAACACGATATCCCAGTTATCCACAACCACACAACCTGTCTGTCTTTTTTACAAAAGCATAACCTCTGACACCGACTGCCAGTCCCACCACCCCACCCACTGCCACTCGCCCTATTTTCGCATAATAATGAGAAGAAGAAGAGGTGATCTGGAGGGGTGAAGATTACCAATGAAAAACCCACTAAGACACAGAAGACGGATTACAAAACTGACAGCAGGCTGTCTCCTTAATGAAGTCAGGCTGGGTCAGACAGACTCAACCCTATTCACACACCTGCTATCCATTGACATCACACTGGTGTATAAAGGGAAGCTGTTGGTGAGCAAAGGTCAGCTGCAATTGGAAGAGCAAGCGGGAGGCTGCAAGGCTGTGACAGGCAGAGGATCCTTGTTAAAATCCCAAACATCAAAAGCAAGCTGTGAAGATTGCCTGGAGCTGAGAGACCAAGAGCTTAGGAGCTGTCGGGTGAATCCAGAGGAGGACAGCGTACAGCGACGCTGGCCCAGGCAGAGTAAGGGCTGCAGCGTGTCTGAGGTCCAGACAGTTGTTTGTTCCCTTGGGGAAAGTGCAGACCCCAAGGATGTAGAGGGACCGGTGGAGAGACCCCACGCCAAAGGACGGAACTGCTGACCTCGCAACGCTGCTCGATGAGTCTGATCAAAAGAGAGCGAGACTTGGGTGAGCAGGTGAGAAGCAGAGCGCGTGAGGGAAGGCACCAAGTAAAGCACACAAGTGGCCCAAATCCGAAATGGAAGGTCAGTTAGATGAAAATTGCACTCCGGGACATGAAGTCCAAAGACTTTTAAACTTTGTAAATGAAGTTGGTCCGAGCTCAGCAAAGGGAGACTAATTGAACATTGTATTAAAGGGGTCTGAGCCCAACTGAGGGGGATCCGAGATCTGAGCCCGGCTGAAGGGTGATCAGGGATGAACTGTGAATCGCCCGAGAAAGTGATACCAAAAGATAAGAGCCAAAGTAACAAATTTAACCCAGTGTGAGTAAACACAATATTGTAAGTATCTGTAAAATGAAAGCGAAGTCCCTAAAGTGAAGGGAAATTATGGGAGCATTGAAAAGCAAACCAAACTAGAAGCCAAAACGGGAAAATCATTAAGTGTAGGAAAAGTAAATCGAATCCCCAAGAAGGCTTGCTTGTAACAGAACTGAATGTATAGGAAAAGGAATGGATCTTAAGAAATACAAGTACCAGAATGCAGCCTTGTTGGAGGGGGTCATGTATGGGGGATTAAAGTATAACCCTGTGCACATTCGAACATCTCAGACAGTAAAGCAAAGTGAATCTGGAAGTAAGAAGTTTGGGGCAGGATATCCCGTTTCAATTGTGTGAACTGGGAAAAAGAAGTAAACTTTACATTTTATTTTGCACCCCATGGCATTTTACGAATAAGAGACTTTCAAGGGGAATGAGACTTTGTCGCAGAAGGCCCTGGTGTTTGTTCTGAACTGCACCCTCGTGCTGGAGAAGCCAAAGCGTGTGCTAGCCTTGAGTGTGCCGCCTTGCCCGTGCTGAAAACGTGGGGAAGGGAGGCCAATGGCCTGATCCTCCTGACTCATCATTTTGTGAACACTTCAACTTCACCCACACACACTTTGTAAATTAGTGGTAAGGATTGGTAATAGTTTTTTTAGTATAGGCCCTTTTTATTTTGACGAGACTCCACTAGGACTGCATTATTATTATTTGATGATCATAGCTTGCTCCCATTTGTAGATTTAGGTTTAGATAGGCATTCATCACACCCTTGTGAAAGTTCAATAAACACCCTTGACCTATGGTCACTTGGAATGCCACCATGCATTCCTTACACTTAACAGAGGAATTATTAATAACCTATATAGTGATGTAAAACCATGAAACATTTTAACTTATAAAAACCTATTAAATTGACAGAAAAACTTTGTTCAAGGGATGTTACGGTTAAGATGCATCCCACCCTTGGGGCTCCTCTGCTCCAGTAGTTAGCCAATGGCGCCCCACGTTGGCATCCCTTGGCATTTCCCTCCTGGGCTCTCATGAGCACTTGACCATCCGTACTGCCCGTTAAATATATGCACTTCTCTCACTGCACAGTGCATATGTGCATATATAGGAGGAGCACTGTGTACAATTCTTTTGTATAAGTAAGGCAAATGCAAAAGATTTGTAGAGGATTTAGTGGCAGTTGGTGTGTGGAATCTTAATATGGTCATAGGGTTATATGTACAGTTTTTGGAAGTGATTGGTGGATGGATGTGTGACAGTTTGAAAGCCGGCATTGAGGGAGTGTTACAAATATACAATTTAAGAGTAGGACTGCCCTGTGCCTGTGCGATGGTGTGCACGTGCCATATAGGTCTTGCAATGATCCATGGTCTGGAAAGGGGACTGCGGAGATCGCAGATAGTTATAAAGGCCCATCGATTAGGGTCCTTATTGTATACTAGAGAAAAGTATTTGGAACAGAAAATAGTTTGTCCTTGTATATTTTTCTTTAGTATACACATGTTCATTATTCCCATTAGCATAGCACAAAATGTTAATGGAACTGTTGGAGAATCATATTGAGTATATCTACTTTACCGAGAAATGTAGAGTAGATGGAGTCTATACGATTTTCTTTTTAGTTCTATTTTTTTTAACTGTGAAAGGTGGTTCCGAAAGGAAGCTTTTTTCGTGTTTTTTTTTCTTTCTTTTTTTTTGCTTGAGAATTCAGAAATTGGGGTGGGAAATGAGGGGAAGAGGCACCAACCAACCACATATACGGAGGGGCCGGTTACCAGGGAAAGGTGTTTTGCGCATATGTTACATCTAAGGTAGGGGGCAGTATTTCTCATGCTCCTTGATTACAGCTTCAAAAGCACTTCGAAATTGCTCCCCCCTGCAAAGTGGTGTGTTGCAGTATATACAGAGTACTGCATTCTTCGAAAGATCTGGATCAATAGCCTCTTATCGCTTGCAAGGTAGCTGGTGGGATTTTGAGTCCCACAGAAGTAGGCTGTGTGGTTACACTTTTGGCTGAGGAAGATGAGGTGGAGGAAGACAGCCTAATAATTGCTAAGAAAGTAACCTTTCTGAGAGAATTGCGGTGGTTGGATTTGGTGTGGTGGTCCCGTAGGAGTATTGTCCAGGTAGTTTGTGACTGAGTAGTCCATGCATTTCACTTTGGTAGCTTTAGCCTTTGGTACATTCCCAACAGTGGTAAAAAACTGCCACACACTTGATTCTCACTGGATACTAGAGGTACTGCTCTTTTTATGTTGTGTATGTCATCCGGCTGGTGGTGGGCGGGGGGGTGATCGAGGACGGGTTTTGGATGGCAATAGCTGATGGATAATGCGTAAGAATAGGTGTAGGCACTGTGCAAGAGTATATTTTAAGTTTCAGAGTTCCTAGATCAGTTGAAAATGCACTTCCGAATTGTTCGCGAAGCCATGACGTCAGACGTTCACGAACGTCGTCTAACACAAAAACTGTGGAACAAGTGACAAAAAGTGTATAGAAGTGTTAAAAATGATGCTAGAAGGTGGGAAATGGCAGTTTTAAGGTGAAACATTGGAAATTGGACACATTTTGCAATATTGGGGTAAGTATGATATTAGTAAATTGTGGGAAATAAGCATGCACTCGTAAAACCCCATCAAATTCACTGGTAAAAATGTTAAAGGGACGTTATGGTTAATTTGCACTAATAAAACCTACTAAAAATTCACTGAAATAACTTTGTTAAAGGGATGTTACAGTTACAAGTAAAACCGAAAACAACCTGAAATTTGCCAGTTACGGTAAGCCAAGCAACCATAAATCACACCACCACCGTGCACTGCTAAGATTAACACCCAGGACATGAAAGATGACAACACCTATGTGCGGTTTACAGAATCAAGGTGCCCTTGGGCTTGCATCCGGAGACAACAATGACCCAGGAACGGAACAAAGGACCTTCCCACAGTGTCGGCCTTCAAGCTTAAAGGTGGTGAGTGAGACTGGTAAGGCGGGGGAACACACTTGGATTGTTTGCGGTGGCTCTGTGGATGAAGAAGACAGGCAGCCCCGCAGAAAATTATCCTAGGACTGGGATAACGGCTGGAGTCAACTTTGGACGTCCCAAGCAGAGGCTCAGGTGGGGCGGTGATGTCTCGGCAACCTTCTGGCCCACAGCAGAACACAACCAAGCAGAAGATCCTCCTAGGGAAAAGGTGGGATGAGGCGGTAAACAGTTCAGAAAATGGTTTCGCCATAGAAGGCTTCACTGAGCAGATGTGGAGAGGCAGCAGGAGTCTTGAAGCCCAGGTTTTGCCTCCTTGTTTGGGCTTTAACGGGCAAAAATGGTGGGAATCTGCACGGAAAACTCTGTAAGCAGGTCAGCAGACCTGCTCTTTCCAAGCAGCAGATCAGGGAAAGCAAGAGAATTAAGCAGGGACCAGGCAGGTTCTTCAGTCCACCACAAAAAGGGTCACTAAAGGGGGCCATACTGGTTGGTCATTAGGACTGCCACGGAGACTAGACCAATCCGACATGAAATGAGGTAGAGCTACAGCACACAGCACGTTGACTGGTCAAAACCAATATGTGAGTATGGTGGCTGCCATTGTGGTCTCCCAAAGAGCCCTTGTAGAACAAGGTGCCATTTTAAGGCCACCTCGTGGTTGCCCTGAACATAGGGCGCATTAACTACAAAATGGCAGAGAGCAGGATTTAAAAAAATGCAAAAAGGGCACATTGTAGTAGAATGGCATGCACCCTCTGTGATGCCAAAACTATAAAGTACAGCTGCCACCAACCTACTCCCTAAAATCACCCTTAGGAAAAAAGGGGTTTCTTGAAAGGTAAACATTGTAATGGCAGGGGGACTGCTTGATGTCCCTTCTGGCCATCAGTGAACAACAAAAATGAAGTGAAAAAATCAAAATGTTGAGGGGCCCTAAGATGTGGCACTAGAATCTCGAAAAATAATTACTCTTTTACCAGCCGGCGCGATAACAAAGATGGTGTGCTTTCTGAGCTTCAATAAAACGTTGCTGGTAAAACGAAAACTGTGAGGAAACTGCTTTCTTCCCAGGGCTGCATGCTATGGAACAAACAGCTTTCCTGTGGATGTCTAACAACAATAACACGCCATTGAAGGTTCCGGAAAGCAGTGATAATTGACTTGAAGCCTCAACTAAATCATCTCAAAACCTAGCCCACACATCTTTCTACTGAACATGGCCGATGGCTCACAACAAAGTAATAGTTCTGTAATGTGAGCATTTTTCATCCGTAGTACTTGTCTATTACTAGGAAAGTAATTCTGCATGGGATTTCAATAGCACAAAACTAGCTCTCAAGCAATTCATCACTTTGCAAAGAGAGGGAAACTACACAGAAAGGTGGAGGACTGGGGAATGTGCAGAAGTGTAAGAGAACAAATAGCCCATGAGATGCTTTGTTTTTATTTTTGTTTTTCTTCACGTACTCCTGCCCTTGCCCTGGCATTTGAAACGACTTGTTAGGCATATGGCGCGTTACAAATCAATAATACAGATTAGTCTGTACATATGAAATTAAGAGCTGACTGACCACTCACCGCCCCTCAGGTCACTCTTTCCTACAGTACAACTATAAATATATAAATGTACATGTACCTCATCAGATGTTTATATCATTTCAATGCTTTAGAAAGATTGATAAAAGCTCAAACTGATCATGAAGTGGCAAGTCCTTGAGTTTGTCTTAGAAAATGTTAGAATCAGATGTAGTTCCTCCCTTTGGAATAAATCCAGTTTCAAGCATCAATAAGCCCACATGTGTTTAGTTTTGTCGTAAAATAATTCTTTTTTGTTTTTAATTAAAATGTTTTATTGATTTCAAAGTCAAAAACAAATTGTTTTTAACAAAGAAAATTAAACCTTCAACATTACATTTACCCTCAATTCCTTCCTTTAAAAAAAGACCAGATACCAGATCATGTTATCCCTCACAAGTCTCTCAATTAGACATTCCACCAAAAAATCAAAGGCGAAAGATCCAAAGTCCCGCTGGGAGTCCGAAAATTTGTGCAAATAATCGAGAGCAGCATTGACTTCACTGTATCCCAATTACTCAAGGACATCACTGCCTATTCACATCTCCTCCATTTCAATCACACTATTTATCATAAATGCCATCATCTTCATCACTGCAATTACCATGCCAGTTTGTTCCCCCATTAAAACACATTCCCACCAATCAGTGGGACGTAGTTTCCCCAAAACCCCTATACCCCTCTAGGAAATTACATCTGACTTGGTTTAGCGATTCACAAGCAGTTATCAAATGCATAGATGTTTCCACCAGAATCGACATTGAGCATTTGCAGTCGCAGGCATTTCCCTGAGCCATTGCACCTCCCTTTTATTGAGAATGTTTAACTGGAATCAAAGACTGAGATCCCGGTATCTAGGAGAAGGAACATTTTGTAGGTACCTAGGCAGAGAGTTCAAACATTTCCTGTCAACAATCAGAGGGCACCTTAATTTTCCATTCCCACATTGATCTAAAGTGCAAATACAATCCAATGCTTGCAACTTCTCTTTGTCGTAAAATAATCTGGAATTACTGTCAGCACTTAACTTGTCTCCAGTGATTTATCAAGTGTTTTGGTAATCTGAATGTAATTTTCCTAACCTACACTCTGGCATTGTTAATTTAAATTCATTTTTTCGATCATTAATGGGCACAAATTTGACCTAGAGGCCTTTCGCTTGACCATTGATAATTCAAATCCTGCCTTTTATGACGGACCGTCTTCAAACATGAGTGGGAAATGCCGGCGTGGCAGAAAGACACGTGCATTGTATTGGCACCAAGATGTACCAGTACAAGGCTGCAGGATTTGCTCCAGTTCAACACAGTTTTCAAAGCACATGTCATTTTATGACATTATCTGTTAATTGCTGCACATTTAAGGAATTTATTTGTTTCCTTTAATTGGACCAAGTGGCAGGTGATGCACATAGTACCTATGCGATTAGGGGGAAGGATATCGTCTGGCTCAAATCTTTCCACTTCCTTTAGCTCTACATTGCACAGGCATGAGGTTTGCAAACCACCTTGGTATTGCTGATGTAACTGATGCCTCCCTTCCAATAGTCAGATGCCGGAGGATGCCCTACTACCATTGCAACCTTATACAGTTTTAAGCATTAACATATTGGACGGCTTACATGGCTAACTCTATAAAAGGTGGCCTGCTGCCCCATGTGCATGGGTCATGTTTCTGCAGGGTCATGTTTGTAGATGGCCATTCACACAGAAAAATGCTGTGATTGCATTGCGCAGAATCTGACAACAATCCTATATCTGCTCATCACCTGCTGGGTGAAACAGAGTATTTGTGGATATGCTTGCAATTTCGAAAAGACCACAACTATTAAAAATTATATCTCAATGTGGCTTGCTGATACATAACTTGTACTAAGGATTTTTTAGTGTTGTGGGTCTTGGGACTGTAATTTCTTGACCAACAGAAAGCGCCACCCACAAAAACCTGCATTGGACAAGGTGGGCCAAAGAGCCAAGCAGACCCGCAAGACTGGAGGCCAGGGTGCTGGAGCCGGGAAGTTAGAGAGAGCGGTGCTATCTGGGATAGTGAAGGCTGCCTGGAGTAAGAGTGGAGGAGAGGAATGTAACATGGAGTGTTCTTGCTGGCTGCTGGAATGGCCCACCTGATCTCTGACTTCTCCTCTAACTTTCAGTGTTGGGCATATGACTCTGCTTTCCTTCAGGCAGGCACCCCTCAGCCTCTTCTCCTTTCTCGCTCATTCCTGACTGTCTATCCGAGATTCAGGATTGGTGCGCCTTCAACTATCTCTGCCTTAATGCCAGTAAGATGGAGATCCTTTGCATTGGGACCCCTGTCCCCTGCTTTCCTCTCCCACTCTGGCCGCCTGCCTTGGGCCCTCTTCCTTCACCTTCCTGTGAGGCAAGAAACCTTGGTGTCATCTTCGACTCCACTCTGTTTCTCTCCTGACATCTCAGGCTTCGCCAGAAGTCCCACTACCAGCTGCACCTCCTCAAAGGGACTCCCCTTTCCCCCAGAAGCTCACTGTCTCCAGAGCCCTGGTTCTCTCTTGGCTGGACTACTGTAACAGCCTCTTTCTCAAGCTGCCTTCCTTTACTCTCCGCTCTCTGGAACTAATCCAGAACAGGACTGCAAGATTTATCCTTGGCCTCAAGCCCAAGGACTGCATCTCTCCACTGGCTGCAAGGATCAAGTACAAGACCCTTTGCATTGTCCACAAGGGTTTCTGGGCCCGGGGCCCACACTACATCCAACGTTCTCTTCCAAAATACCTTCCTTCTCGAGCCCTTCGCTCAGCTACCTCCAACTCGAAGGGTTAGGCGCTTCTCCAGGCAGAGTGAGTGCGGGGGGTTGATCTCTCTCCTCTGCAGATGCCTCCCTCTGGAATGGACTCCCTGCCCCTCTCAGACTTGAGCCTGACCATCCTGAAGTTCTGGAAACAGCTCAAAATCTTCCTAGTCTCCTCTGCTTTCTCTACCTGTCTGCTATACCGACTGGTTACTTGGCTACCCTCAGAGTCTCACTGGGTACCAGGCTCTTTCTTGATCAGTCACCCTTGAGCTGCCTCTTGGCATACCACTCATATAGGGGCTGTAACTGTAACCCTACAGTCCTTTGTTCTCCTTGCACTACCCAGAGCCGCGCTGCCCTGGCTGCACTTACTACATTGCTACCCTGTTTTTCACTCTCCCTTGCACTTCCCCCTTCCTTTTCCCCTTGTACTTCTCATTCTCGCACTTGCCTCATCTGAATAACACAAGACTAAGATTGTTTGTCTTGTCCTCCCTCTGTCTTCCTTCCCTTGTTGCGCCTAGAAACATGTGTGTAAAGGCGCGTTATAAATGACTTGTCATATCAATGATGAGCCTAAGGCCCGATGGAGGTGGTCGGGCTGGCCCTGAGGTGGGGAAGCGGGTGTGTGAGAGTCTGCGGCGGTCAAGGTAAAGTGGCCTTTTTAGGAGAAGACTCAAACAGGCTATAGACATTAAACTGAATTTGAAAAGTCACTGTGGCGCGTTTTTAGGAGAATCTTCATCATTTTCTACGGATACCTCAATCAACAGCCATCACATTGGCCATGATTCTTAAGGGTTCTGTGTTGTGCATATACGTGTAAGCATTGCACACACAGGGGCAAGATGCATGTTTGTGGTGCTTGTCTATTTGCATGTGGCCAATGCATTTTTGATAATCCAGGCAAGATGTTTGCAGGGCCAGGGAGGAGAGTGTACATGACGGGCACACATTTAAATTGCCTAAGGATTCTCAACAGGATGGGCTTTCAAGATCGGCTGGCATGTCTCGTGCCTACGCTTGTAATCCATCTTCAGTTGCCAGGCACTGGGGAAAATGTGATCCCCTTAGAGATCTGTTACAATCCCTGGCAGCATTCCCCTCACTGAATGGTTTATTCTCTGCATGAGTGTTTAGATTGTGATCCCAACTCTCCACACAACCAATGAATAGATTAGTGAAGGGTGCACACCCCTCAAAACGGTATTCAGAAGGGAACTGGCTGCATGCGCTTTGCAGCCTGTCATTTGCAAGACCCCTATGAGAATCGGGATCTGGTAATCTGTATATCTTCACTGCATTGCTAGGTTCACGTGCATATGACTAGTGGCTAGGTGTCCTTCCATAATGAAGAATGTATTGTATCCCAATGCATGTCCTGTTCCTTGTAAATGTGTTACCTTCTTGAATTAGACAGTACAGAACTCTTCAGTTTGCAGAAAACGTGTGCCAGATAGAATTTCCTTTCCATCGGTAAGCATGCAGAATGAATTGATTACTGTACATAGAAGCAGCATTTTGTGGAAAATGTACTCCATATTTTTTTTTTATTTACAATGTATTACAAACTGTTATCAATACATCAAAAACGATCATAATCATAAAACGTATCCCCTTAACAAGGTGAAACAAAACATCAGTCGCATCAAAACATTAACCACAATTGTCAACAACTTGACCGATTCGTAGCCATAATCACTCGTAAATTAAAAACTCCTTTTAAAAATGTCACCACACAAGACTGCTGGATAGTCTTCACCCCTTAATAGCAGGGTCCAGAATGTTTCTGTTTCTTGGCACTGGCAATCCCTTATCCCGTTACCCATTAGCCTGGTTCTTAGTGCCGTCAATCCAATACAAAACATTGTAATGTGCTTCAACGTCTCGACATCTAGACCACAGAATGTACAGCATGGATCACTCTTTCCCTTGGATATCTCTTGTCGGATGTACATTAAGACGTAATCTAAGATATTGGGTAAAAAGCCAAGGGCAAGGCAAAAGACTCAAATACCTTTGGTTTTCTTGTATGTATTTATGCCACTGAAATAACTCAGCCTACCCCACTACACATCCGCAAAGACCGAATTTGGCTTGAAATCTCAGCCTTTCATCCTTCCTGAGTCTCAAGACGTGTAGTATCACTGAGTTGGGTGGGGAACCTCTAGAGACAATTCGTCCTGATGTGTGATTTAACGTTTATACAGTCAACCTTATCCTTATCAACAACTTGAAAAAACTGGGCCTGGTTACAAGATTGACGGTAGTGGTACTGAAGTAAACCAGTCCATTAACAAAAATGAGGAAGTGTGCCAGGTGAAAGAAAAAAACAGCTTTATTCTCTTTATTAACAAACTGTGTCAGCCGGGAGACAAGTGAGATAACTCACCAAGCCCACATCGGGCTGAGTATTATAATGTGCGAAACAACCACATTTGCAAAGTTACAAAAAATAATGGTGCAACATTTTCTAACATAATAATTGGCTACACTAATCGAAACCGCTATAGATCCCTATACATTAGAGTTTACCATTGGCTAATCCATTATCTATAACCCCACCAACTATGGCCGTCATTATAATCACATCACTACCACACAATTCAGTTAGTTGGCACACTGCATACTGACAGTGACTCACACCTCTTAAGGTGGCCTCGAATGTTGCAGCTGTCCTAGACAGTCCTATTATTATTTGATTTACTGACCAGGAATAGAGATCAAACCCCTTCTTCCATGAATAAAAAGATACTCCCATCTCGTCTCCCATGCCAAGGCCCCATTTGTCGCACAGTTTCCCCAACCTTGAGTGTAATAGTTAGCAACTGTTGTCTCGATACTCGCCGATGCAGGTGCATTCTTTTAATTTGGTCACAGAATGAATAACAGCCTCTATGGGGCTCTGTCTGCCAGGGATATTTTCTTCTATTTTACTGTATTTGGTATAGTTTGTAGTGGCACTGATTGGTCTTAGGGAGCACTGTGTATTACATTTACATAAGTTTAGAGTCTTTAGAAATATTTTTCCTTGGGGCACCATGCACCTGGTGATCAAAGCTTCTATGTGTTTATTCAATTATCGTTTAGACCAGCAGTAATTGCTACATATCTGGTCTAGTATCATGGGAGCAATATATTTTTGATGCTCCGTTGAACACCATCTTGTACTGCCTCCCACTGTAACCTTGCCTGTCCCATACTTTCAGGCGAGAAAGGGCTTCTCATAAAGTTGGGCACATGTAAGCACGTTAGCTCTGAAATAAGTTGTGTACTTTCACATGATGCCTAGGCTGCAAAATTGCAGAACTTCTGCTCATGTATAGATCATCAGGTTTACTCTTTCTTCATGTATGTGTCTTAGTAATGTTCTCCGTGTATTTAGCACCCTATATTTCTCGGTGATCTTCTCGGTGAATGCTGCAACCTATCCTCCTCAGTGTGGCACAACTACCTATAGAGTTGCAACTAATTATTTTCTATTTGTGTTTATATTCTAACAGAAGACACTTGTCACTATTCTACTTATGTTAGTGTGTTGCTTGTGTTCAGGCTTCTTGACAACAGTCCGAGCAGATAAAAGGGCCTAAAACTATTCATTTAAGTGATCTCCCTTCTTAAGTTTTTGGGAGCGTGGGGGGCGGTGCGTCACATGGTGTTTTGCCCCATTTGCACCATCTGCACCATGCCCCATTTGCACCATCACATTAAAAGAATCTTCATAAATACCAGATGTTTTGCCACATAGCCAAGTCACAAGATTGGGAATTTTCGTCCACACGAAAGCATTTACTGCAAGGTCCCAATGTATTACTATGAATTCCTAAATGGTGAATGACAGAAGGGTATGCTTGACTCATATTATGCAGGCCCTACACGTTATGACATGCAGTAATGTTAATAGTTTGTTTGTATAACCCATTTTAATACAGCCAAACTTGTAATCTGGTAATTTATTATATTTTCCTGATTTCCTTTAATAGGTCAGAAGGAGAGATCACTTTATCGTTTTGATTCAGAAAATTCCATCTACTTGAGTTAAGCCAATCGGCATGAATGATATTTTTTGCATTGCACATAGTAAAACAGTGTGCCTTCATTCTGTCCTGATGGCGCAGACCTGTTGTGTTCTGCTATACACTCTCTTCTTTTCATGACCGTGTATTAGATCTTTGATCTCTGCTCAGTGTGTGAAAATTCAACTTTGTCCAGAAAATGAATACGCTTTGAGTGACCATTAAATTTGCGAGTTAAGCTAAGTAAAGGCTTACCATATAACCACTGCCACACACCATGCAGGTGAACTGTTGGTGTTCAATGAACTCCCAGTGCTTTGGTCGCTATGCCTAATAGGTGAAGTCCACATCTGGAGTGTATGTCTCGGTGCATCAATGAGTACTTTCTGATTTTTACAAGTAAGTGTGATGAAGTCACCTGCCTGACTGCGCTGGTAGATGGTGGGACCGCCAAAGGGGCACTTGTCATAGGAAGCGGTCGATACTCTGGCCCCCTTAGCAAAATGTATTTGCGTTATCAAAGGCCGAGCAGCACTGGTATGCTTGACTCCTCTTGTGTGGGTTCTAAAGCCGCTCCAGAATTCATTTAAACCAAGAGGGGGTCCTGAGCTAGACCAAGATGCCCTCAAGACAGGCAGCAGCTTGAAGAACAAGAGCGAGATGGGAACTATTGCAGACATGTTTTCAAATCTGCAGTCTAGATGCATTCAGTTCAATCCAGGCCTAGAGAATTGATTTCCACGTTCCCCATGCAAAACCTTCTCAATCCCCATTCCACTAGAGGGAAACTGGAAGAAGGGGCCACAATTCTATAAAACCTCAAGGGCTTAGTCAGTGGGTGTTGACTGTAGCAGGAAGAGCTCATTCGGAGCTGGCTGGAGAAAGGAAGAGAAGAAGCCGGCGAAGGAGCAGGAGACTGTACCAGAGCTCCTGGAGCCTGGGGAAAGAAGAAGGATGAAGAGAGAACCATGGTAGCTGGGTAAAGGCAGGCCCAAAATGTAGGGAGTTACGAGACCGAGTGTGCTGGGAGAAGGATGACCCATGAGGCTTGACAAAGGAACATCCAGAAAGTGACAAATGGGGGAGAAGTAGAGAACAGTGGGGAGTAGGTGGAAAATGCCCAGAGGAATGAAGAAGGGGCCCAGAAGGGGTGAAGAAGTTGGGAGAGTTTGAAGAGATTTGGACAAAAAATGTTTTAAACAAAAGATATAAACTATTCAATGGCCCATTGGCCAAATAGCAGTGGAACCTAACCCAACGCGTGTAGAGCATGGGTCAGTCAACCCTGTTTGAATTTGCTAAGGTGACCTCCGACGCTATATATGAGCTCTGACACCCATCAGTCTAGCTTTCACCCGTTACATTGGACAGAAACCGCGCTGGTTGCAGTATGCTTTCACCCGTTACATGGGACAAACAGTGCTAGTTGTATGACGTAATAAAACATGCTGATGAAGGTGCACTGACACTATGGTTGGACCGCGGCATTCGACACAGTAGATTTTGACATCATGCTTTCAAGACGTTTTTCCATGGTGGGAGTATCGGACCAAGTATTGTCCTGGTTTTGTTATTTTCTGACAGATCCCGGCCAATTTCTCAAACTGGTTATCTATTTATCAAAATAAATATCTGTTCATTGTTGAGTTCCACATGGGGACACGCTGTCCCCAATCTTGTTCATTATCAACATGACTCTGATGAGCAGTTGGACAAAATTCAACCTTTCATATCATTCTTATGCAGATGATACTCCGTTATATCCACAGGTTGTAGATCTGAGTCTTTCTCTAAAATCATACAATGTATGGAGGAGATTGCACAATGGATGACACTGAATAAATTACAACTTTAACCCCACGAAAACTGAAATCATACTTCTGTGGCCTAAGCGACGACCAACAGATTCCACTACAATCACTGCAGCACCTTGCCTGTTTAGCCTACCTTCCTCCTTTCCCTCTAAAGTCATGAATGTAGGCTGCTATTGGCAGTCTGATTCTAGTTGCGATCCTTGGGTAGGAGCTACAGTCCAATCAGAATATTAATTATATTTTGCGACTACTGCGATCAGTCCTTCCTTTTCTGGCCACCTCCAGATGTTCCAGTGGTAGTGGGTACGCTTGCCAACTCAACACTAGATTATGCTATTGCTTTACCGGCATCCCTAAATATGGACTACATCACCTGCAATTAGCTCAAAATACAGCTGTTGGGTGCATTTTTAGACTAAATAAGTGTACATTGATATAAATTCTTCAACGCTGTTTACAATGGTTGGAGGTAGACCGAATATTTGATTTTAAAATTCTGTGTCTGGTGTTTAAATGTGTAAACAGACTTGCTCCAACATATTTAACTGATGGCGATCTAGATTAGAAGACAAAACGTTGTTAGTGGTACCACCCTCCCGCTGTATTCACCAGCGAGATAGACGTTTCTCAGTATACGGACCACGATTGTGGAATTCTCTGCCTCTTAAACTGAGAAATATGCCCTCTTTATTGACATTCCATAAACTCTTAAAACCTACATATTTCAATTACTCTTTGACTACCGAGTTTATATCTTAGCGATTAAGCTGAATTATTACACCCCTCACCTAAATGCAGTCTACTCTGCCTGGTGCGTGTTACAAATACAATTGTTAAGTGGTGTAAGGGAGGGGCCCAAAGAGGTGAAGACGGTGAGTAGAATAGACTGCTATTGAAACCCTCTTCTGATGAGGGATTGATCAGAAAAGAACAGTAGATATAGGAGGGTGAAGCGGAGTGGACCAAGGAAGTATTGGTGGGGCAGAGGGATAGAGAAATCCCAGGAAGGTGACAAGTGAGTGGAAAATGTTGAGTATCCTCCAGGAAGTGAACGAGGAGTTGGTAGAAGAAACTGTGGTGAGGAAGGGGATATTCGAGAAAAGCAGAGAATTGTGAAGATAGAGGTGGTGGACCATACGATTAAAAAAAATTTTTTAAAAAAGGATACACCCAAGAAGACAAATGAGAGAAAATGATTGGGGGTGAGACGCTGGGGAGGAGAAGGGATATTGCTGGGGCCAAAATTAAGCTTGGATAAACAGGGCCTAAAAGCACCTTCTGGGTGTCCAGCATTAATCAGTGACCAGGAACTACCACTGGGGAACGAGAAGCTAATGCATAGCGATTTGCAAATCTAACTTCCACATAAAATGCAAACTTATCATACTCCTACGTCCCGTCCCTTTTCCTCCATACTGCATCTGCATGTAGCATCCCTCGCTACGGACGTGTGACAGAACCTTTTTCACCAGATAAAACCTTCCCTTTTTAAGTTTAAAGGAGCAATCGCTCCCCTGACTCCACCCACCGGGAATGGAACTATTTCACCCGGGCTCCTGGGTTTGGTTTCGGCCTTGTAATACCATGCGCTCTTCCTCAGATACTTTCTTCTGTCTTTTTATCAATCCTGGCGCCAAGCTCCACCCCAGTGCAGGTCTACGTCGGCGGGCTTCAGCAGATGTCCAGCCTGTGAGGGGCTCTTCTCTACGTCCGATCCCCACGCTCTTTGCCTATGCTGCCTCGGTCCTGACCATGGCTGGGAGGGTTGTACCGCGTGCAACGCGCTTACACAGCATGCTCTGAAGAACAGCCCAGCTTGTTGGAGCGAGCTCTTCGAGAAGTCTCCTCCAGAGGACTTGAAGGACATCGTCAGACATAAGTCAAGGCCCAAAGCAGGGCCACTTTTTCCCATCGAATCCCAAAAGAGCGACTCCTTCCCAAAGAAACGCCAAGCGGGAGGAACCTTTCAGGTTCTCGCACTGGTACAGAGGTTATATCAGCTACTGGCCCTGAGGGAACATTGGATCCTTCCGGAGACAGTGCTGAGGGACCGCAAGGTTCTGTTACCGGGTCTACACTGGTGTACACCCGAGGGGCTATGCCCTAGTACCAGCCAGATGTCTGAGTAGTTAAAAAGTGCTATATAAATATTAATAAAATACAAAGCGCTGCACAAAAGAACATTAGCAGTACATTAAAAGCGGTATAAGCGATTGTGTTCACAGTTAACCAATAAGAATCAGACAGGAGACTGTAGTAAATAAGATTTTAGGGAGGAGCGAAACAATGAGTAGGAGGTGATAAATCGGAGGGATAATGGAAGAAGGTTCCAGTGAAGAGGAGCCAACAACTGAAAAGATCGAAAACGAGATTGTGCGCAGGGGGCACGTGGACCAGGAAGTAAGAAGAGTCCAGCAGAACGGAGAGGATGAGACTGGGAATAAAATTAAAGAGGAAAGGCAAGATAATGAGGGGCTAGACCATTTGAAGATTTAAATACTAGACAAAGAAAATAGAATTTCAACTGTGAGTGAAAAGAAGGCCATCCAAGGGAGTCAAGAGAAGAGGAGATGGAGTCATGATAGGATGATGAACAAAGCAAGTGACTAGCAGGACTAGATTTGAGTGGCGCTAGTCGAGAAAGAGGGAGGCCAAAAAGTAAAGCAGAGCAGTGTTAAGAGGGATTTCTGAGCTCTGACCTGGAGAGGCAGAGGTTCAGAAGGCCAACCTAGTTTCTTGGAACAGGGTAACCTCTGGGCAAGCCAGACCAATCAGGGTAGCTATGGCAGGCGGTCAAGACTAAGTCTCAAGAGGGTTGAGGGTGACTGAAAGACCTCAGTGAGTGCACAAAGCAAGGACACTTACAAATTACTCCAGACAGGTGTTATATTAAAAATATAGACACTTTTATTACAGGGCCTTTGTGACATAGACCATAGCAAAGAATCACAATAATACTAAATTAAAAAAAAATAAAAAAAAAAAGGATACACCCAAGAAGACAAATGAGGGAAAATGATTGGGGGTGAGACGCTGGGGAGGAGAAGGGATATTGCTGGGGCCAAAATTAAGCTTGGATAAACAGGGCCTAAAAGCACCTTCTGGGTGTCCAGCATTAATCAGTGACCAGGAACTACCACTGGGGAACGAGAAGCTAATGCACCTCCACATCAAGAATACACCTAACTAAGAGGCATCCAAGTCCTACGAAGAGAGGAACCTTATACTCAATAGTACATGCACACGCTTGTGCCAATGGACAAAATGGGGTCTCTTCAAGGGCCAATAGCAGCTCAGGAAGGTGGATAAGGTTGATGAAGAACAAGTCCCCACTATTCAAGCAGGACCTCCACTTGGAGGAGGCAGGTTGAGAGTGCGGGATGGAGTCGTTATTTCGCAATAGCTGTGGAAAGGAAAGGGGCCTTTGGGGGCCACTTCATGCATAAAAATGGGCTCCTGCGCTAGGGGCCACCATTTGGGGTATGGACCACTCGCCGGTCCCCGACGCAGGCAGACCCAGACTTCGCCAGTACAGTCTACTTCGCTGACAGGTTTGAATGTGACAATCAGGACGTCTCGACACCCTGTAGTTTCCGCGGTACAGCAGGGATTCCCAAACAGGACATGGCCGATTTCTCTGCTCCGGGTGGAGGAATCGGCCCAATTCCACTGCAGCAGGCTTCAGGGTCAAGGGGGGGTCACAAGTGCAGCGAACCTGCACAGGTCGTTAGCACAGCAGGGCAACAGGGTAGTCTCACTTCAGACCTGGGAATGCTTAGTGTACGAAATTCGGTGTGAGGGTGCCGTGGACACAGAGCAAGCAGTATATCAAGTTTCGAGGGCTTCCTCGAAACCGCTGCGGTAACAGAGCAAATGTCCCGCATAAACTGGTCAGCCCACTGGTTGGCCCAGGGACACTTCCGAAGAGGCTTACTTGCGGGGTTTGATGAAGATGGCGAGAGTAGTTGGTCCCACTATTCCAATGGGTCGAAGCGTCTTCGCAGACCTTCTAGGACGATCAGATGCAGAGGGGTCTCGCAGGACGACAGCAGGCTCAGGGTGCCAAACCTTCCAGCGGGTCATCAGCGGTTCCTCGACTCGGCTTCTTGTTGCAGGATACTTGGCTCCTTATCCCTTGTTCGGTGTGAACTCAGGAGATCGACATGGTAGTGGTGTTTTCAGCCTCCTCTCATCCAAAGTTCCCTTTGCGCCAAAACAGAGAGGACCCAATGGGAGATCTGCTCACAAACACTCACTCCATGCATGGACCAATCACGGACTTCGGTGGTCCCAGGCATTCAGGACACTCCAGACTCTCTGGCACCCAGGATGTGTTTTGGGAACAGACATCCCAGCCCACATCCTGGAGGCACACACACAAGGCATGCAGAAGCCCGCGAAAGCTTTGGGTTTTGCGGGAAAGTGCATGACCAAATAAGGACTGACTCGGGTCGGCTCGACCTGGGGAAGGTGAAGGGGCAAGATGGCCAAAGGACAGGACAAAGAACCTCGTGGCATGGCCATTTTGGAGCCAGGCCACCTATTTGTGCCAAACGCGGTCAGCGTGGTTAACATGGAAAGAAAGGGTTTAAAACATAATAAAACGATAGCTGCCACCAGTCCTGTCCATGACACATCTGCACAGTTCATAAAAAGTCCAGCAAGAGTTTGTAGGGCCTTTTGGAATGACTAAAGACCCAAGGGTGCGGTAAAGTAAGTTACATTACACTCTTGTTACATGTTGCACAAAAGCTGCAACATGAAGAAAGGACTAAGGGAAACAGTCTCCCAGTACTGACTGTCTTAAGGGCATGTCTGTTTCCCCATAAGAAGTGAGCGAAAGCCCAGAGGAGTGCAGCTGAGGGCTGCGCTTCTCTGGCAAAGGTTAGATCAGGGTGTAAAACAGCAGCACAGAGTTTGGGGGTTGACACATGGAGGGAAAATTGCATTCTCATATGAAATCTTACCTAACAAGCAGTAGAAAAGTCTAGAGAAGACACCAGGAGCTTAGTGGCATGAAACGTGAGAAAGGGACACATTTTACGAATATTGAAGAGGTGATAACCACAAGTGCGAGAGGTAAGTGACATGTGATGACTAAAGGAGAAATTAGTCAAGATGGAGACCAAGATTACGGGCAGTAGGAGAAATCCGCATGGAGAGGGAGAGGGAGAAAGGGTGGGAGGTGGAGTAAGAGGGAGAGGGAGAGGGGGAGCAGAGATGGATAGGGAGGGGAAGAGGGGAAGGGGAGGGGGAGGGGGGGGGAGGGAGAGGAGGAGGAGGAGCCCAGTGAACCAAGCACCATGACTTTGGCACGCAGCTCGACCAGATGGCTGCCACGCCAGACAAAATGGTCGCTCGTCCGATACCGCCCCTTGGAACGGAGCAGGTGGGAGAATGAGTTACAAGGTGGGACTGGTGTCAACCAGTTAGGTAGCCTACAGCTTATCCATCAGCATCACAGGGCAGGTTTACCCTGCAACCGTCCAGACAGAGTACGCACCGGCCCCAGCAGCCACCCGCCACCAGGTTCAGGACAGGTTCTTTGAAAAGTTCCTCACTCTCATGAGATCTCCTCAGATGGGGGCCATCCTCTGGGATGTGATCAGGAACATGCTCCCTCCGGCCCCTCCGCCAGCGCATAGTCATTCCTCCTGTTGTGAGTCTAGAAAATACCCTACCATAGCATAGGTGCTATATTATGTTGGCCGAAAACCAATTGCATCATATGCCCAGCATCGCCAATTACAGAATCGTCAGCATAACCATAGAGCGTCCATTTTAATCCGCAGGATCCGCCATTTGCTTTCTCTTGCTTTTCTGGTCAAATGCTATGCAGAAATGTATTTAATTCTGTTCTGCTATTGCCCAAAGCAAGGCCACAAGTTACATGTTGAGAGACCAGCCGTGACAGAAATGCCCAAGCAGTACAGAAATACATTGTTTTCCTCCCTCACAAGTCCTTGAAGGCGAGCCGAGAGGCATTTAATCACCAAGCCAGGTGCCAGCTGGTCTCGCTGAAGCTGTAGTAACAGGCCATTAAAGGCATGAATTATACTCTCCTTACGGCTCCCCCCCTTTGGGCCATCTTGGATCACACTGACCCTTAATTCACGCATAGAAACTAGAAGATAGCATGCGTTGGAATGTGTCTCTCATACGAACATGGTCTGTTCACTCAAACCAAGAATCCTGTCTGTCTTGCAAACTGCAACTGTTGCTAAAATAAAGTAATGTAGATTAACAAAGAAACATCTCAGAAGGTGTCATATTTGTCATAATTGTCAATCACCAAACCCTAGCTCAAGAAGATACATTATGGGCGGTTTTGATGTGTCACAAACTGATAGTATGATTGTTCTTTTGTATATATGACTCAGTTGTAGACTGCTCGCTCTCTTGCGTCGCACGAGGTCTGGGTGACACACGTTGCGAGACGTGAGATCCAGTCAGCCGACTGAGACTATTTGCTTTGCAATATACCCTAGATTTTGGAAATTGAACCTTGTGTCTGTCGTGTCTGTTCGTGTATGGTGATTGTGCCTTGTTTCTATGCGCGAGGGTCTTCAGAGGCTAGCACTGTGGCTCCTGAGCTGCAGGCCCTGCTGCCCTCGCCAGCTCCTTCGATTCTGGCTCCTCTGCTCCCACAGTTCAGGTGATTCCATTCCAGCCTCCGGCTCCGGTCTCCACACCACAGCCCTCTGCGCCCAGCACTCCTCCACCCGCTCCGGACCAGCTGGACACCCTGGTGGACACTGAAGAGGAAGAGGACCACGACATGCCATCGTCAGCCAAGGCCTTCCACGAACAGCTCTCAGGTTTGGCAGAGTACTTGGGCCTTACTCAACCCAAGATCGAACAACTGGAGGTGGGGGTTCTGGCCGAGGTTCTCACACTATGCCCTGTGACTAGAACGGGGACCCCGATGCAGAAGGACGTTGTCGCCTTGGCCAAGAAGGGGTGGCTTAAGCCCCACTCGGCCCAGCAAGTCAACCAGCGCCTCAACGCCAAGTAAAGGCAAATGGAGGGGGATCCACACTTTGCTGTCGGCACACCCTCAATCTCACTCTTTGGTGATCACTGCAGCATCACTCTGCTCAAAGCCTCAGTCGTCCTCGGCCACCTCGTCCTCGGCACTGTTAGGCAAGGAGGAGAAGTTCTTGAAGGCTTACGGAAAGAAGCTTTATTCCAATGCCTCACTGTGCATCTTCGTGAATCCAACGCGGATGCCATGCTGGCAGCCGTTAACCAGAGGCTTTGCTAGGAAATAGCAGACTTCCTTCCAGAACGTCCGTTTCAAGGCAGAACTGGCAGAGGCTAAATTCTCTATGAACCTCAAGAAGTCTCAGCTGCAGCCTACTCAGTGCCTGACCTTTCTGGGTCTCATAAGGGACACAAACTCCGAGAGAGTTTCCTCCTTGGAGGACAAGATCATGTCCATCAAGAGGGCTAGAAGTCACTTCCTCAGTCGAGAGGCAACCTCGACCTGGTGGTACCAGCATTAACTGTGGATCATTGCAGCGGTCCTACTGGCCGCCCCCACACGAGAATCAAGATGAGCCGATTACAGCTGCACTTCGCAGCCTAATGGAATCAGGAGAGAGGCTCCTGAGCGGAGCTTGTTAGCATTCCTCCTTCTCTCCAGGGACTGCAACCTGTGGACTGGCAGGCCCTTCCGACAGGCACCCACTCAGGTCACCACCATGGATTCCTCCCTGGAAGGCTGGGGGGCTAAACTGGATAACCAGTTTCCATGGAGTCTTGTCCCTGAAGGAGCAGGAATCTCATCCACTGGCTGGAGCTGAAGGCTATCTGGCTAGCTCTCACGGCTTGCCTCCCGCTCATTGGGGGCACGGGACGTCCTCACCCAGATGGACAACTCGACCAGCATGTATCATGTCAACAAACAGGGTGGCACCAGGTCCCCTCTGCTGTGCAGCCTAGCGGTCAGCTTGTGGCAATGGGCCCTGGAGAACAACATGTACCTGACTGCAATCCAACTCCCTGGGGCGTCCAACCTGGAAGCAGACAGGCTCAGCAGACTGGGAGCGGACAATTACAAATGGCAATTGAACAATCAGATCCTGCTCGGGGTCTTCAGCAGATGGGGGCACCCTCAGGTGGACCGCTTTGCCTCCTGGTCGAACAGGAAATGCCAGCAGTTCGCGTCCTGGCAGGGGCAGGACCCCGGCTCCCTGGGCGACGCACTCCAGATACAGTGGAATGGCATGACAGCGTATGCATTCCCTCCCACACCCCTGATCCACAGGGTGATCTGTGAGATAAGAGAATTGGGTCCTCTCTGTATCATTTTGATAATTCTGTGGTGGCCGGCAAAACTGTGGTTCTCGGAGCTCCTCAGCCTTTCGGTTAGGCCTCCCATTCACCTGCTGCTGGGACCAGCTCCCCTCCTCTCGCAGCAGGGGAGCAGGGTCATCCACCCCGCTTCACAGAAATTAGCCCTTCCAGTGTGGTTCCTGAACAGGTCACACTGAAGCATCTGAGCCTGTCTAAGGCTAACCTAGACATATTCAGGGCGCTAGGAGCAAGGCTACTGGGAGCCAGTACAAGAGTAAATGGACCATGTTCTGTCACTGGGCAGAAACTAAGGAGATCAACCCCCTTACTTGCACATTGGATGATGTGCTCTCATTCTCGTCACACCTCGCTCACTCAGGGGTGCAATTTGACACCTGTCGCACCTACTTGGCAACCATAGGGACCTACCGGAATTCTGAGGAGGAGGTTTTTGTCCTCCTCCAACCCGGTGGTTAAGCAGCTTCTGGCAGGCCTTACCAGGCTTTACCCGCCCATCAAGAAGCCACACCCTGTGTGGGATCTCTATGTAGTGTTGGGCGCCCTGGTGCCCAAACCTTTCGAGCCAATGGCGTCCGCGGACATCAGATTGGTCACAATTAAACAAGCTTTGTTGGTGGGTCTCACCTCTCTTCGCAGAGAAGGGAGATCTAGGCTCTGGTGGCATCAGTACCCTATACTACTTTTCATAAGGATAAGGTGTTCCTGATAACGCACTCCACGTTCCTACCTAAGGTCGACTCTGCTTTCCATCTAAACGAGGAGATGGTCTTATCTACGTTTTTTGACGATCCGAAGGACGATGCTCAGTGTGTCTTAAACTGTTAGAATTTCAGAGTGCGTCTAACATCCAATCTGGACAGGACCAAGGGCTTCCGCAAGTCGGACGCTCTGTCACCTTCGGAGGGTCAAGTCCAGGCTATCAGGCATCCAAGGCCTCTATAGCAAGATGGATGGTTTCGGCCATCAAGGAGACCTATGAGGGGCGGCACAAACTACTTCCAGCTAACGTGCACGCCCATGCGGTCAGAGCCAAGGCCACAGCTGTCGCCTTCCAGCAGCAGGTCCTGTGGCAGGTCATCAGCAGGGCGGCCACCTGGGCCACCCCTTCGGCTTTCGGTATGGATGCCCGCTCTAAATCAGATGCGGCTTTCGGACAGGCGGTTCTAAGGATCTTGTTCGCTTATGGATGGTCTCCTCTCTACCCTGGGGCTACATTCAGTTGTAATCACTCATGCAGTATGAAGTAAAGGGGACGAGACATAGTAGTAATTAAGTTACTCATTGTAGTGACTAACGTACTTCTAGTCCATAGTCCCCTTTCCTCCATGTGTCCCACCATCCTCCCACCTAATGATACTTGTCATTAGGCAATGTTAATATTGTTGATGCATCAATGGGGACTGTGGAGTGGCGCCAGCGTGAAGAGTCAGGAGAGCGTATGCTCCCAGGGCATTTAAAGGGGAAGGTTTTTTTCTGGTGTTAAAAGGTTCTGTTGGGGTAATTTCCTGGGGGTCAGCAGGGCTGTCTACTGACCTCTGGGTTGGGGAGACCCCAACTCCTCCCGAGTCCCAAAGGAGTATGACACACACACAAGAGCCAAGAGTTACTGCGGTTTATTGCATAAAACAGACCGGGACAAGCTCTCAGATCACAGGCATCCAGGAGGCATCTCGTTTGTGGTGGGCTCGCAGGTCCTTTTTCTAGCTGTATGACGCAAATACGTGCCTCACCTGGGAGAACTAGCCCCAAAACCTAACGCCATATCCCGTTGGCTCCCCGAGTGGAAGGGTCAGTATAGGCACATATAAAGTAAAATGTTAGTGGTGGAGAAAGGGTCAGGTGGTACGCTTGGGCCATCCCTAATAGTTGCTACAAGAGAATTGTTACAAGGGGACAATTGGTGATTGGCTAGACTATAGTGGCGTCAATGGTGAGCCCTTCGTATTCTGATTGGTCTACCCGCAAGCCCCCAATCCTGGGACCATTGGTGTTCCCAGCTCGCGGGGTACCTGGTGCTGGCAACAAAGTATGACTGTGTCCGTGGCGGACAATGGACAGGTCTGAATATTAGCTGGTGTGCGTGCCTTTCCCATCGCTGTCGGTGTCGAAGTTGTCACTTCATTGTTGCATTCTGTGTCCCAAACGTGAGACCCCAGTGCTTCTCCGGTCCTTGGGGCTTGGCATCATATCAGGTCGGCCTGGACACTTGTTGTGAGACCGTGGCTGTGGCAGAATTCTGAGCATTTGATTTGTATTTCGGCCCTGAGGAGCGTTTAGCAGTGCAGGTGTAACCTAGGCACGGGGGCGCGGGGAGCGCGGCATGTAGATTGCAACATTGCGGCCTTGGCCGTGGGCTCTCCTCAGGGCTCGTTCTGCGTGATCATTACCTAGCAATTTTGTCTGAGATGCTCCGCCCTGGGGACTCTGGCTTTGCGGCCTACCTTGGCCTGGCTTATGGGTGGCAGTGCATAGTCCATAAAATAGGGGTCGCGAGGGGCGACATAGATTCATATGCATTAGTCCATATACAGGGTTACATCTTCATGGTTTTAGTGGCGAGGAAGCGTCTTTAAGCATGTACACAAGCACTTCAGGCGTCTTGCGTTTCTGCGGTGCTGTAGTTGGCCTATGTGAAAAATAACAACGATGCATGTGTGAGTGTTAGTTGTCCTTTACGTCATAGCACTGAGTATGTTCTTCGTGTGGATTGGTGTGTGTATGACAAATGATATTGGTGGCACGTGTGTTCTTGTCCGCTGGCTGTCGTCATGGCATCTCTAACAATGGCGGTATTAGTGGGTGCTGTCTAATCAAGTTGATCCATATGGTCAGTGTCCGCTCCACCTGAGGTTCCAGCATGTGGTTTGATTGACGAGCAGCTTCCCTGGGTGTGTGGGGCATGGCCACAGTGGATCTTGACATCTGGGGTGGCAGTGAGCGGGTCAAATTCCTCTTGCGGTGGGTGTTTGGGTCGTGACATCCTAGGCCCTGGTCTGGATGACAATCGGGGGGGGGGAGGGGATCGTCCCATTTTCCCTCTTCAGTTCTGTCTCCCGTCCCTAGCGAGGGACGTCCCATGCAGTATGGAGGAAGGTGGACTATGTACTAAGAGTACGTTAGTTACTACGGTGAGTAACTATTACTTTTTTGCACATTATTTCTGACCTCTTGCACTTTAAACATTGATGTGGGATTTGTTAGGTTTGTCAGGTATGCTTCAATTTGGATCAGTCTTTTAGGAAGCAATTCTCGTGCGTCAGATGCAATCTTGTAAATGGCAATGTTGCGAGGAATACTGTAAATCTGCTTGTCTTGAATAATGCTAATTTTGCCTAACTTGTTTCTATACAGACTTCTATAATGCCAGTTTGCTTTACAATATGATTTGCAGCTCCTTGTTGTAAAAAGGTTACTGTTGGGTAAGAATTAATGTAGTCACATTGTTTGAGACGACACAACAGTTAACTGCTTGGTATTAGATAACCCACCTTTTAGTCTCAGTCTGTACTACACAAGTTGGTAGTGTGACTGAGCAGCCGGGTAAATGTGAGCTGTAGAGATGTACAAATGAAATCTGTAAATACAAGTAACACTTAGACTCAAGGTTTCTGTTATAAATAGTTATTTAATTAACATCAATTTTTAAATAAGTGTTCTTTAAAAAGGCAATTCATGTAACAATGTAAATATACTTTTAAAAATACTTTTCAGAATCAGAACAAGTTGGTGGATAATCTTTGGCTATGCTTCTTACACAATTACTGCACCCTGAGGCGACTTCAATCACAAGGACAGTAAAGGCATTTATATATCACTCTAGTTACTTTGCAAATTCTGAGGTTGCAGAAAGGAAAGGTTTAGGGAAGGAAAAGTTTAAGCAGTTTCTCAGTATATTTGAGGACAACTACATCTTCCAATGAAATCTAGACAAGCCTTTTCCCAGCAGTAACCGTCTACAACAAGTTACCACCTAAGAGGGACAAACAATATCTAAGTCAATGGATGAGAAGTCTTCAGTGAGCCAGGACAGCCAAAGTCAATTGGAACAAAGTCTATGGAGCTGAGGCACTTCTTAGATCAGAAACAGTCTTGCACAAATTGAGTTTGTAGAAAATCACTTGTAGGGTCACAAGCTGTTAAGCCTGTAAGAAAAAGAGTTGGACTCCACTCTAAAAGTAAGCTAATGCAATTCCCAACTGAGAAAAGCACAGCTAAAAAAGACAATGCGGTAAGTACCCCAAGCCTAAACAGTACCTCTGGCTTGAAGAAGAGTGGTCCAGCTGGATTCTGTCTTGCTACAGCAGTACAGACCCTTGTTCCTGAGCCTCAGTCTTGGGGACAAGACGGAGGACGTCTGGATGGCTCCTGCGGTGGTACGTAGCAGGTCGTCGGCAGCTACGGGCCCCTTTTGGTTCAGCTGCACTTTGTGGTTTCAGCGCTTAGCAAACACTGCCGCAGATATCAGTTTGGCTTCCTTCACTCCTTGGGTCCTGCACTCTGGTGAGGGGACTTAGCATCTGGTTGTTGTGCTTCTGCAGGGTCCTTAGACTGCTGGAGCTTCTAGCTGGATTCGTTACCGCATCAGACATTTCACTCCACTACGGATTACTCAACCCCTGGCACTCGGTTCTTACAGCAACGAAGAAATTCAGCCAGTCAGGGAAGATGGTCCAGTGGAGTTAGTCTCTGCGTTAGTTGGTCCCACCAACCCAAGGACAGAAGTCGTCCCTTCCGGAGCTTATCAGTCAAAAGGAAAAGTTTGAGCACAGCAGCAGGGCTTCACTGGGCAATTCAAAGGTCCAGGAGGCTGCAGCAAGCTTCGTTCACGGTTTCTTCGTATGGTGTTTCTCCCAGTGGTCGACTCTGCCTCTAGTCCCAAAACCCTTGCCTTTTAAGCAGTTTTCGCCCATTCATGCACAGCCTAGCCTGTCAATCACCCTGCAGGGTGGCTGTCCTGAAATGACAGCCAGCCAATCAGCACTGGTTGCATTCAGGCATTCCTAGAGACGTAGGACAGGGGAGTTTCGGGACCCTCCCTTACATCCTGTCCTTCCAGACACACTGGAGCCAGAGGCGGGCTTCAGGGCTGAAGCCCGCCAAAGGAAAGACAAACAAAGGGCTCAAATCTGTCTCAACGCAGAGTGTAAAACCAAAGGAAGACCTCACAAACTGAAAATGGCAAAAAAAGAAGTTGGTGCCATTTTGACAAAATGGTCACGCATGGGTGCTGTACTGCAGCTGAGGGTTCAGTCTGTGATAGAAAAGCACAGTGGTAGGAAAAATTAAACCACTGCCACCAGCCATTTAACATAGTGAGGGTAACTTAAAAATGTTACATAAGTGTAGGTTAAGGGGCTACTAGATATCCCCTCAGCACGCCACATAAAATGGGGTGTGCTGGACCTACAGAGAGATGAGGTAAGTAAAGCCAATTTTACTTTACTATTCTTGGGAACTGTAGTTCACACAAGAAAAGGTAGTTAAACCTATTTAGAAATCTAAAAGGATTTCTCTGTGACACTGCACTGAAGGTGCTGTTTGTCACCATACACAAAGTAGATGTCTAGGGAGTTTGTCAGACTCCAAAAACAGTGAAAACACATTATCAAAATCAGGTCAAAACACATGAGGGAGTGAGAAAAATAGTCTCGCTCCAGGGTTAAAATTAAAAAGTCCCAAGTCCAGCAAAAGAGCTCAGGGTCACTAAGGGTGAAGGGAATTGGCACAGAAATGAGAATTCTCCCTAACAGTTACTTGCATACATTTTGAAATACAAGTATTGTGCACTATATGCTTATATGAACGCAAACATTGAATTACAAACGGTAATAACAGGAAGCCTGAGCTTAAATTGCAGATTTACCTCATGAACAAACTGTTCCTCCTGTGCAGATTCTTTTAAATGTGCTCTCACCTGTTACACAGTATCCCTTATGAATGATTTAATGGACTACAGTGCTGCTTAGTGTTTAATTATATTAAATGTTTCCATAGTGACTACCACGGGCTGAATGGTCTCTTATCGTAATCATGGCAGTTTCAATTGTGAGCTATTGTACTTTCCTCGAAGATAGATGAAACAAACAATATTGCAAGGTTTGTTAGTACAGTCCAACGGATGATGTGAAAGCATAGAAGTCCTAGTTAGATACAGATTGCATTACATATAAATCTTCATAATTGCCAGTATGTAAGTTGTCGTGATAGCCCTTTAAGTCAGGTACACTGCAGTGATTGTTGGGAAAATCTCAGTCAGTAAAAAAGGGGTGGAGTGCAATACTAAGTAACACCCCTGCCAAAGACCAGAGCAGAAGACCAAGAGCTGGTTCTCAGAATGAGGTTTCTCATTAAGTGTACATGTAGTTTTTCTTTCCTAAAGATGGTGGCTCAGCTGCAGAGACATGAACTGCAAACCATATGGCGAGAATTGCTCAACCCATCCAAAGTTTGATTGTTGGTTGGTTGCTAAAGCATAAGCCACATGTTCAAGCAGTCGAGACTGCTCACATTTTTGTACAAATGATTTGAAGAGCTGTCTCCAGTCTGTGGTTGGACTGATGCACTCTCGGATTGTTGTGCTTTTGGCCACATGGTGTGAAACTGTGAGACTAGGTAATATTAGCCGGTGTTATATCAGGTGTGCCCTGATCTTACCATGTACCCCCACGCCTAGCACTCCCTATTTAGGCTTCTGAAACTCTATGGAGCATGGTGCATAGAGGATTGCTTGACAGAAGTTCAAAAGAATACAACCAAAACAGTGAGTTTTACAGATTGTCAAAATGCAGTTAGTGATTATATGTTGAAGTATTAAGAAAATGTTTGCTATTGGATTCCTTAATAAACAAACCAATGGCAACAAGCACTTGCCTAATGGAACCAAATGCACTTGTCTGTTAAAGATCTCTAGATTTTGTTTCCATATGTGTCCAAATGTGAACGTGTTCTTGGGGAGCACATCGCTCTATAGCCGATGATATGTAGGAATGTTTGCTAACCGGAACCTTGGCTTTAAAACTTGTGTACAAGGCCACAGGCTTTTCAAGTTGCCTTGCCACTAGTGCTAGCCTCCATCTAGCTATGGTTCACTGGGCTCATTCCATTCTCTAAACCTCTTTTTACTTTGCCTTTCTGGCATTTACGCAGAACTGTACCTTCCCTCCCACGCTGTTGCACTACTCTCTCCTGCTTCTACTCTTTACTGTCTGCTTTTACTGTCTCCTTTTGGAAGGCCGCCCTGTCTCCTAACTCATCACCCGCACTCTGATGGATTTTCCCACCTTTTTTTACATGGGTTGAAGGACAGCATTAGTCAGCCCAACCCCTGATTGGCACGTCCTTATACCTGCCTGTTTGTTTCTACAGGATTGGTCCTCACTGAGAAGTTTCCCTTCTTCCCCATGGCCATCTGTATGTTCTTTCAAGTATAACCTGTTTCTCCATTCAGATTCAGTCTCATTTGCATTTTTCACTGGTTGTGTGGGCTGAAGTCACATCCATCTTGGAGTCAGGTGGTCTGAAGATGGCGACCGCTTGGCACAGTGCTGGTTCACTGGTGGCTCTCCATGCACACCCCATTTTCAGGGCACTTTGCTTTAGAGGCTCTTGGGTCATGAAGAAGAATACTGTGGTCCACTGTCCTCTTTTCATGAAGGTTGGTGAGCAAACCTCAATCTGCGGTCACCATGACTGGGGTGTGCAGTCAAAATATCGAATGAATAATGTCGAAAGTCATAATATAGAAAACAATAATGTCGAAAAAAAATGTGTATTTTTTTATGTATATATTTTTTTGGGGTCCCGGAATAAAAAAAAGGGTAAAACAAATAAGAAAATTTAAAAATAGGGGGTTTGGCGGGGTGGGGGGGGAATAAAAAACGTAATGAAACGTAATTAAAAAAATGGACTTTTTTGTTTTCGACATTTTTTCTTCTCGAGATTATGACTTTCGACATTTTGACATTCGATTAATTTGACTATAAACCCATGAACCCATGACAGGTCCTTAAAACTCAGAACTTCCTGTGTAGGAGATCCGTTTGTGGCGGGGGGTGGCTTTTCTAGTTTCTGCCTAGTTTGTGCTTTTTCACCTGTGGATCTGCATATAGTGTGCAGGCAGTATCCTTCTTGTGTAATTGTATGGACGTTAAC
This sequence comes from Ambystoma mexicanum, assembly GCF_040938575.1. Classification (NCBI taxonomy): domain Eukaryota; kingdom Metazoa; phylum Chordata; class Amphibia; order Caudata; family Ambystomatidae; genus Ambystoma; species Ambystoma mexicanum. The sequence continues at coordinate 1,345,015,399 of NC_090922.1, forward strand.
TAGACCTGATAATAGTTTGGTTGGTTTGATGCTCCCTCTGCTCTTGGGGTCACTTTCTGTATTTCCTTGCCATCTGTCACCATGGCAATATTTCTATTGATCCTGTATTGCATGCTTTTGTGTTTGCCCCCGGTGCCCCCTCCAGGAAGGGTAACGGGAAGGGTTTTGGAATACCTGCATGAACCCTAAACTAGGGACTACTTCACCGAGGGTTCCAACCCGCCTCTAGTCTGTTCAAACAGATCACGTTGCCTCACAATTAATTTGACCACCTTGAAACAAACCTTCACTGATATATGCCTGCCTTTGCTACTGAACTGCTACAATGATGTCTCCAACGGGTCACATTGTGTCAATTTCTCTGTCAGTGATGCAGTTAACAGGTCACTAGCAAATGGATTTTGTTTTCAATAAGATTACAATTTAACCAGGAATTGAACGCAAATTCATCAATACAGCAAAGATTTCAACATCAAAAACAACCTAAATAGTAGCTCCTGTTTATGATTCAGCGCACCAAATGCTGTGGGTATAGAAATAAGAGTTTGCAATCTGTTTCGCTACATCTTATTGCACGCCATTCACTAGGTGACTACATCATCCCCTCAGGGTGCACCCCTGGGTTGTGTATAGCTGCGGTCACAGTAATAGGGCTGTTTTTGTGCGGTATATTTATTCTGGTTTATGCTCCATCTCGCCGCAAGGATTTGTACTCATCGTAGTGTATTTATTTCTTCTTCGGTAGGGCTTACTAGTAATGTTACAATAGATAGCCAGCTGTGATTAAGGATTTGGCGAGTTCCACTTTGTGGTCTTGTTTGTAGTAGTTGATGAACTTCTTTGGGACATTGTGAGACATCCTGGCCCTTTCTTGGCCACTGTGCTTTTTGCGAGATGGGGATGGGTTTCATTCAAACATTACACATCTGAGCAGGTATACTCAGTGTTCAGATCATTTAGTCGTAACGAGATATGCTTTGTCCAGTAGTGTCTGTGGTGGTGGTGTGGATTTCTGGCTTGTTAGTTACACAAACCAAGCTAATGACCAAACAAGTGATTAAATGGTCTTTGTGTATCTGTTTTCAGAAAATGAATTGCAGAACACTTAATGGAATAGTACGTAATACACATTTCTTCTTGTGCTTCTGTAATGCTGGTCAAGGTAGAGTGCAATGGGGAAAGGTGGTCCATTATTTCTCCACTTTTACATAAATGATGTTGTGCATCAGGCTATATTCACCCTGTGTGTTTGAAATGGGCTTTTTGTTTCATAGCTATAAACATGTTCTCCAGCATGGGGTCTGGCATGGATTCACATGCTCATTAATATTCCCTGTCGTCCTCGGGTAAAGAAGGAATCAGTTTTCGTTTCATTTCTGAACTGTCTTTCTACTAATAACCAATCACTGGTCTCTAGGTCATACTGCCCCCACCCAATGACCGCCCTCTACCTAAGCCCCTCCTCTGGCAGCCATCTTCAGATTTTTTCTGCACGTTCAAGTGTTGGGAGTCCTCGTGCTTAGCTCTCGAGCTTTTACTTCATGTTGCGTTTTTCCAAAGAGTTAACTCTTTATTTTTTGGTCAAATTGAGCCTCAAGGTCCACCGTTTCATCTTGTGATCAACGGGGACCCGTTTCGGAAAATTTCTATGCTCCTCAAGGGTGAATTTTCACCAAAGTTACCTTCTTGGAGGTTTCCGGAAGACGTTTGAGGCCTACCCCGCGTGGACATGGCCCAGGACAAAGGAGACTCGGCGCCCACCGGATCCAAGCTGTTTAGGATCTGCCCAGGATGTGGACTACAGAATGTCTTCAAGGAGGATGAGCACTCCCGGTGTCTCTACTGCCTTCACGCCGACAAGTTGCACATGGAGGAGGACTGCTCGTTCTGCAAGAACATGTCCACCCGGACCATGAAGGAACGTCGTACACGACTCGTTAACTGGCAGGTGGCGAAGAGCTCAGCAGCAGATGAGAAGAAGTCCGAGCGGTCTTCTAAGACCTTTTGAGGGTGCTCCGGCGACGGGGGGCCCAACAGAAGGCAAAGCACCGCAAGTCTGCGGGCACTGAGAGCGCCGTTGGTTCGGGCTCCTCGGCTGCCAGGCAGGGCGCTATGTCACCAACGCCGTCAACCACGAGCCAACGCTCTGGCTCGGTGAAAAGGAAGTCGGACAACCCGGGTAAGCTTCGGGAAAAGCCCTGGCAGGCCCCGACGGAGAAAGCCAAGGGGGAGCGTGGCGGTAACCCTCCCCCCACGGTGAAGGCCTCAGACACACCCAAGGTCATGAAAGCACTGATTCACCTGACTAAGGCCTCGATTGAGGGAGTCGTGGCGGCCCTGGCGAAGCCTACGGAGGCAACCCCAGTGGAGACAACTTCCAGGCCTAGAGTTTCCCTGCCGTCCCAGAGGGAATCGTCTTTCCAGCCTATCGAAAGGACCCCCGTGAAACCCCAGGATGAGAGAGGGAAGGGGGCCAAGTAGCCCTAACGGACTCGGATACCTCTTTCGAGGACGAGCTGGCTGTCGTCAAATCAACCCTCGACAAAAAGTTCTAGAAGAAGGCCCAGGGGAAGGATCCCGATGAGGCGGACGTGGAGAGCGAGGGAGTCGACGAAGAACGTGATCGCCAGGGCATCGGAGCTCTTCCAGCTATGCCCCGAGGAGCAGAAGGAGGGGTTCCTCTACCAACGACAGGAGGCCAAGAGGAAGACCGTCCTGTCAGTCCCTTTACTGGACGACATCTGAGACGAAGGACTGGTCCTTCTGAAGAACCCGTCCACGGCCCCTGCGAAGAGGGACCGGTACGAGAAGAAGTACCGGGTCCCAGACTCCGCTCCTATGTGCCTCAGGGCGCAGCCGTCACTGGATTCGGTGGTCTCTGCGGCGGCCAAGAAGAATTCGGCAGGGGCGACCGCATCAACTTCCACTTCCCCGCCGGACGGCGAAGGGAAGAAACTGCATGCCATGGGACGGCGGCTCAACTTAATTTATCATTTATTTTGATTATACTGCAATTTAAATGCAGCTGTGCAGTTTACCTGATTGGATTTCGATGTGCCAAATCTTTAGTAATGACTAGGCTCCTCTGAATATGGGACCCTGCTATTCACTTCTCTTCAGTGAATTTTGTTGTAGACCAGCACCAGGAGGAAACCCACTCTAGTTTATAATGACGAGAGACCCAATAAATACACTATACACAAGATCAGGAAACAGTCTCCCAGCATAAGCATACTCCTTTTTAAAAAATGAATCGAGAGAAAACACTGCAGCATGTCAGAATACCAAAGCATCAAACCAGTTCATCATTCTAATTGAGGGTGGACATGAATTAGGATGACTTAAGAGATTGCTTGCCCCGAAAATATGATTTAAGATTCTTCGATATAAAGCATATATGGTGCAAGCTCTTTCTCAGTGTAGAGGTGGTCTGCTCCAACACGAGCCTGCAATTTCTTTTGCGGCAGCACCTTTCTCATTGTGCTGCTAAAGTAAGAGTGCAACCTTAGCTGGGATGGAATAGAACTCCTCTGACCTTTGCTAAAAGCGTCCTCCGACTGTTTGTACAAAAGGACATTTATTTATTTTTTATTTATTTTTGCATTTGTAAAGCGCCACGCAGCTCGGAGGCATCGGGGGCTGTTTCAAGAAAATGACTTAGTTACAGTGCAAGATGCAATGAACAGTGAATGTTAGAGACATCGTGTCTACCAATAGCCTGGATAAGGATGCTTGCCTTACATAGGTTATACAGTTGGCAAGGTGAGCACTGACAGGTGAGAAATGAATATGTCCAGTACCAGGTCCGAGTGGGGTTTATACAAACAACATGGTTTTTTATTGCTTTTCGGAAGCCCAGGTGGGACTGGATGCCTCTGATCATTGTGTATGCCCCTGAAACTGAGGTCTGCTCAGAAGAACTCAAGGTTTGCACTTTTCACCTTTCAAATAGGTTCACGATCTCTACTTAGTTGCCGAAAGGGGGTGAACATGAATTGCTCCAATGTAGGGTAACCATTACAGCAGCATCGGTCTTGCTGCTCCAAGATGAGGAATTAATTTTCTACGGTGGTACGTCTACTATCTTCCTTCCCTGTATTGCTTGAAGACATGCATTGCATATTGTTCGATTTGTCTGCTGAAATGGCCTCTGCTCCCTGCTTCGGACGAGTCCAAAATGAATCTCAACTATTCTAGTTGACTCTGTGCCTAGCCTGAGTGTCAGGAAACCGCTTTGCTGTCGGTGTCAGTTACTCAAATGCATTTTACATTTTTCTTCCCGTACCCATCATAGAACACCTGTGTGCAGTTTGTACAGTGTAAAACTAAATACACCTCTGAGAAAGAGTAGCACAAGAAAGTATGACTCGGGTACAATGGTAATGTTTTTCGTGGCTATATTGTATTCCTACGATTAATACTGTGGAATTTGTTTGATCGTGTGGGCGAAATAATAATGCACTAGCAGTCCCGATCACCATCCTCATTAATCGCAAGGAATTTGTATAAGAGTTCTCCTGTTGCCCCCTCTTTAGCTTTTGGTGAGATTTCATCTGAGGTTGGCTGTACTGTGACCAAAAAAACTATGGTTTTGCTTTCAGAATACAGCTATTGTATTCGCAAGAACACTAATTTCGTTCATGTGATTGCAGACAGTGCTCTGTATGGTCCAGGAATGTTGTATTCAAAGTGCAGTTCATCTTTAGATAAACACTATTTGTGTGTGCATGGGCATAACATTGATTTGCTTTAAGCAGAACAGCCCACCATAGATGAGATCTATGCGCATTTGGGCTGAGCTCGATGGGTGGGTTTGCAGAAGAGGACAGCTGTTTTGTAAATTGTAGGATGTATGGAAAGCAGGTTGTGTTTTCTGGCTAATTATTCATTCAGCGGGAGGTGGTTCTTAATGTCCTTGGCAAATATTAGAAAAACATGTAGGTCATCTGTGGATGACGCCCTTTTCTCTAATTTAGTAGTACTTTTTAATGTATTTGTTACTGTGTTCCATAACCCCAACGTAACAGCATGCTACTTACAAATCCTTCCAGAAAAAGCATTCAGTCACGTGCATGTGCCCTGTTGTGAAGATTGGGTACTTTAGATTCCCAAATTTCACACACTTTTTTCATTGATGGTTTCATGTTTCCATCTTTGATGCTAACTTCTAATGTCTTCAGAAATCCAGTGACAGACCTTCACTTAATTAACAGGAGGCAAACCTTTACTTCTGAACTCCATGTGGATTTGAGGAGAGTTCTTAAATATTGCATTCCATTTTCGAAAGATACGTCCCCTCATAAAGATGATCATTACTTGTCCCCAAGTTAAGTTTTGCATTACAACAATCCGGTATTTCAGCCTAGTTTTATGAAAAAAAGGCTTTTGTTCAAGGACTATCCGATGGATTTTGGACAGTTTTTTTTTTCTTCCAAGGATCAGTCTGAGTGCGCTGCTAAAATGTGTCCTCCATTGTTGTCCTCTTGGAAGTGAACATCCTAGCTTGGTCCCGTCTCCTTGCTTGTTTGGCAACACACATTGTTTTCCTTCTTGAAGAAAACAACTGCATATCCCGCATCACAGTGTGAGGTAACACTTTTGCCCACAGTACATGTGGCTTTGTCAATTTTATTCAGTTTGGATTATAAGATGTTGACCGTCTTATGCATAATTCATACAATCACTGCCACATGTAATCAACTTTCATTTTCTAGCAGGTTCCAAGCTGCAACTTGGAAAAGAAAAGCAGCTCAGTGTGATTTGCAGACTTGGACCTGGTGTATCTGGTTCGGGTTTAAAATAACTAATTTCACTAGAAAAGTAAATTGCCCAATGCACGTTTCCAGTGACTAGTAGCCTCTGTCGGAAAAGGCTAATGCTCAAAGTCTTCTGTTGTGTGTATATATTCCATTGTATGTGTATGTATTCCTGTGTATTTGTGTATCTATTCCCGTTTTTGAGTTCCCTTTAACACCATATGTTAAAGGGAAAGTAAACCTGCATTCTTCAATCATTTGAAACTGTGAAATGTGTATTTACAGGCACTTGTTTATATTCTAAGTCAAATGTGTTTTTTTTCTGTTAGGTTTGGGAACTAAGTGATATAGACCACGATGGCCTTCTGGACCGTGATGAATTTGCAGTTGTAAGTGTCTTTTCTACTTGTTTTGGTCATTTTATAGATGGCATTTATCAAACACTTGGGTAAGTTGGCTGTTACAAGCTTGTTGTCCATGATAATTTTAGATTTCCTGAAACATTTGCAATTCTAGCTCCACTGTCCTAATCCACCATTCTTGTACCTCTGTGAGTTCTGAACTTACCGATGTGATTGTTTTCACCATGCAGGTGAAAGGAAGCGCCCCCAATTTCAGCACGATCCTCCCCGCAATGAGAGACAATAAGGGACTCTCCCGTAATGGGAATAAGGCCAAGACAGAGTGCGGGTGAGCGTAAGTGGGAGTTTATCCAAAGAATAGGGCATGCAAAGAACTCTGCAACCTCCGAGAGCGCTCTGTCTGACAATAGCAAAGACAGGCGTATTTCTAATACAAAAAACGTCATCAGAACCTACACACTATAGGGGGCACAAGTTAATTGGGATTGGGTGGCGTCGACTAACTATAGGTGTTGCTGCAGCGTGGTTGGTCTTGGCGTGAGGACGTCACTGGTCAGCCTCGTGGGTTGGGTTGGGCCTGGCAGGCCAGCTTGAGGTCATCCGAGCGGTGTTGGTATGCTGGGGCAGCCTGTGACAAAGATGAATACCTTTCCTGACTCGTTTGCCCTAGGCCATGCACACTGCAGTTATTCAAGAAACGACATCTAAGTTCATCAATAAATCGCTCGGCAGTTTGTCTTATAAAATAAACGCAACACATGAGGAATGCACCTCTTGAGAGGTCCGGTGATTGTCGGTTGGGGTGAGATTTACCTGTGTCCTATTGACCGGTATTTTAGGTCGAGGGGCTGAGTTCTGGGGCCTGAGCCGACTGGTACATGCCTGTCTGCCGCGTTAGAAGTTATTATATAAATGGGTCTCTGTGTCTTGTCCCAGTGATGGGGGTCGTTCTTGGGGTGGTCTAGGGGGAGGGTTGTGGACTTTACGAGAGGGTGCTGGTAGATCAGTGGATTCAAAACGTGGGTTTATTACCGTGCTGTAAATAACACAGGTGGTGGGCTGTGGCCTTGGGTGCGGTACCGGGGCCTCTGACTCTCTGAAGCGGCTCCAGCTTGGTTGGGGGAGGTGAGGGAGCGCGGCACAGGCCTTAGCTTCCTTATCTGGCAGGCTTGGTAGGGTGGGAGGGAGAATGGCCTTGCATATACTCACAAAGGTTTTTTCCTCGTGCGTTGCTAACTTTTGAATGCAGAACTTTTATAATGTTCCGCCTTATTTTGATGTTATTTAAACACATATATATTTCCATTTCGTTACACATTTCTTTAATACAGTCGGTCCGAGTACCTTTTCGTTACCTAACATTATATTTACTACATGATGTGATTATTTTATGTACATTAAACGTTACACGAGGTCGTTCTAGGTTATGGCCTACAGAAATTGATGCTCGCTGCTTTAGGTGATTAAGAAAACATATATGAGTAAATAAAGGCTGTACATTTGGTCTACATCTTTCTCTGTGGTTGTAGCAGCACTAGTCCAGACCTGGGGTGGTATCATGTAACGTTACATCTTTATGGTTTATTCACAGTTTACAGGATCTGTTTAAACCGAGGTAGTTCGTTAATACCAATACTTGAATTATTTTCTACTTTCTTCAGATAGTGATGCTTCAGCTTTTTTCCCCGTCACCCCGGCCTCGCGGACCAGGTCATGCAGGGTGCAATATTACATTGTGGATAAAAATGTTGCAGTGTTAGCATCTCGGGTTAGCTCATATCCGACTTTCTCATGGGAACGCGCTCGCAGCGGATCTACCAGGGCTACTGCGGCGGCAGAGATGCATGAAAGGCCCTCCAAAGGTGGGGGCCTCGTTACAGTGTGCTGAACTCACGCCATGTTTGCTAAACAAGATGGCTTCTAGGCCTAACTGAATTTTGGTATATGCAGGGAACGGATATGTGTGGGCAATGTCGTCGGCGGGTGACCCCTCCTCCACCTGGGCCCGGGTGGCATGAGGGGACGGCCACCGAGTCATGGTCCTCACCTGGGGAGAAGACTGCAGGTGAGGAGGGCCTCGCGGCCAGTCCTTCCCTACATTTCCCCCCTTTCGTTACTAAAGTAACGAATTCTTTAGCTCTTCTAATCTTCTACATTCTTGCTCCTCTATCACTGCGTCATCCCATGCAGGTGTTCCTTTTCTAGGCATCCAGGCTCTGCATACCCCCCTCAAGTTCTCACCTCTTCTAGCATACTCATCTGGGGTACATGTTAAATATATACAGTCACCCGTCCCTTCCAAGTCTACCCAGACCTCCTCATACCATTCCAGTTCCACATCTCGGGGTTCTTTGATAGTGGTGTGCCATAGTTTATCTACTATGTACTTATCACGGCACATAGGCACTAACTGGTATCTGGGAGTGTTATCTGGTCCTGTCTGTACATGTACTTCTTGTGTCGCCTTAATTGTACCACCAGAGTTGCCCATTGTCACCATCATCATCGCACCGTTAGGGACTGCGTTAGCACAACATCGAAGGCCCACCTGGCACAGGCAGAACACCACGAGGAGGACCACCGCAACTGGTATCAATAATTTCATCGTCATTCCAAGCCAGGAGGGAACCCAGGAGAAGATATTGTCGAACCATGAGCTGTCTTCAGCCCCACCTTCCAGCTTCATTTTCTCTCCCAGGTTATGGACTGCTTCAATGACGTGGGACAGGGACCCATTTTCTGCGTCTTCAGAAGGTACGAACGTGCAGCACGCACTTCCTATTTTTCGGCAAACACCTCCATCGATTGCTGTTAGCAGGTCCAGAACATACCTGTTCTGCATGGTCATTAGTCGCAGAGCTCGTAGTTCCACCTTTATTATGTTGAACCCTTCTTCAGTGTCATTGGCCAGCTGAATCAGTTCCCACCGTGTGATCTGAAGCCATTTTGCATTTGCTCTTGCTTGGACACTTGAAACCAGTGAGGCAAAAAATGTTTCCACGGAGCTGAACAGGCGATACCTGTCTGGGATCTGTGCCAATAAATCGGATGACGCTTGTGATATGTAGTTTGATGCTCGCTTGTTCCGTGATAGCTCCTTTTCTTTCCCTCCGGAGGACAGGACATAGAGGTGTGCTTCGGCAGTGGGAGACGTCTCGTCCTTGTTCATGTTTCCTTGCGTCTTTTTATTTTTGTCGACGTGGCTTTCTGGAATCACCATTAGGGCCGAATGCAAAGTGGCCATTGAGCAGCTGCCACTCCATGCCTGGGGAAGGTGCAAGTAAGCCTGATTCCCGCATACCCAGTATGTGTCCATTAGTGCTGCTGTTCCTTTTTTCATGTCTGGGATGGTGAGAGTTTTGTTACAGTTTTTGTTCGTTCCCATTGCCACTTTTCCTTCTCCCTTGAAACATAGTTCGTTTTGTATTTCACTTTGTAGCTTGAAGGGTTTCTCCATCGCTGTTACCCATGTTAGTTTAGAGATGTGTTCTTTCCATATTGGTAAGCACGTTGTTTCCATCCATCGCAGCTTGTCTGGTTGGACACCTCTCAGTGCTTCCGCTTTGCACAGTACTTCTTCATCTCTCCATTTGTTTTCTGAAAACAGCGTCCCTTGTATTGCAAAGAAAGGTTCTTTAGGACAGACCACTCCAGACGCTTTTGAATAGCACGTTTTGTTGTCCTGTATTATTTTGAAAGAGACATCGTGTGCTTGAAAGGTGTTCTTTATTCCACACAGTGTGAGATGAAGGAGACATTGGGCATCCACAATGGGCAATTCTCTTGGCAACAACACTTTGGGTGTACCTGATGCGTGGGGGATGAGCGAACAGACATAGCAGCTTTCATTAGTTGTCTGTTTAGCTGTTGTACTCATATCTGCATACCATTTATTTGCTTGGTGGGGGTGTCGTGGGTCTTCCATCTTGTCTAATCCTAACCCATAATACTCATCATACCCCCTCCTGCTTGTCTCTCTTCTTCGCCTACTTCTCTCCCCCCTCCTATACCTTATAGTTTCGATAGGTGAAAGAATAGGCCCCCCTTTCTCATTCCCTCCCCCCTTTTCCAATTCTTCATATAGGGACTTGTGTTCTGTCATTGTAATTACTTTTCCATTTTCCTCAATAAACAACAGGTCGCTGTTTTGTATCGGGGCGGGAAGGGTAGTGGGGCTGTTATATATTTCAGGTAGGGACATTGTGTCATTTTCCATATCTTTATCTTTTGATCGTGACAGGGCAGCAGTGGGTGGTGCAGTATAGTAGCCCCACACAAGGCGGGATCCATCCCAGATCAAAAAATCACCTTCTTTAATATTCATATTTGTAATTGAATTCGTGCCAGGGGCAAGGGTGGTGTTACTCCCCCCTCCCCCCTCGTTCATCTCAGTAGAGATGAACGCTATGACCCAATGTGTCATTAGGCAAAATATTGAGATGAAGAACACAATAACACACATTGATAAACCGCATTCATATGAATATGTCAATCTATCTACTAACATTTCTCTAAATCTAACAAATCTATTAGTTGCAGGCTGCCCATTCGATGCCATAGTAAATCCTGTTTGAGACATAAAAGTGCATTAAGTACAAGCATGTAAACATTTAGAACGTTGTGAAAAAAAATTTTTTTCGGCAAAGTATGGGAGTGGGTGAGGGAGGGGGTATGTCCACAGACAAGGTAACTTTACAAATATTACTATCAGTACATTATTTCATACATAAAGAGAAGTCGAGAGAGAGAGAGAGAGAGAGAAAAAAAAGAAAAAGAAAACTTCTCCAAAACCCAAAAAGGACCACAAAAACCTTCAAAAGTTGTAAAAAATTATATATATATTTATATACACAGGTTTATTTCAGTACAAATGTCGTGCGCCGCTCGCGTTCAGTGTTCATCACTTAATGCACACAAAATTCCCATCATCCATTCTGCACAACTTCATTGTCCGCAGTTGTCTGTGCCTCGTCCTGTACCTCACCTTCCACGGCGCTATAAGCTCTGCGTACGTCTGTCAAATGCACCCAGTATCGTAGGCCCTTTACCTTTACTGCTGTGGGTGTGCAAAACACTACCTCATAAGGGCCATGGAAACGTGGTGCATTCCACCTTCGCACAAAACTTCGGACATATATAAGGTCACCAGGCATTAGTTGTAATGGTTTTTCAGGCATTGTCTCTGTTTCTGTTGTGTTCCCCTCCTCCCTTGTAGAGGGGGGGGCTAGTTGCTTTGCAATTACGCGCGCTGCCCGTGTCAGTTTTCTCAAGTACTCTGTGAACTCTTCTCCTAATATCGCTGCACTTCTGTGTGCATCAGAACGTTCACGGAGAGGTGAATGCGCTGTGTGCATTCTCCTTCCCGTGACGATCTCATGCGGGGACAAGTGGTGGTCTTTACTTGGCTGATTTCGTAACTCGAACAAGGCCAAAGGCAGGCAGTACATCCAGGTCTTTTTAAGGGAAAAACACAGTTTTGACAATCTGCTTTTTAACAGACCGTTCATCTTTTCCACTACGCCATTACTTTGAGGATGATAAATCGAACATAATTTGTGCTTTATTCCCAATAGGGTAGTCACTTCCTTGAATAGTTCATTAACAAAATGCGTGCCGTTATCTGAGCGAATAACTTCGCAAATCCCCCAGCGCGGGAACACTTCCCGCACTAGGAACTTCGCGGCGCCCTTCGCATCAGGGCGCGCACAGGGGCCTGCCTCCACCCATCTCGAAAACGGACATACAACCACAATCATGTAGCGAGCCCCGTTACATCTTTCTCCCATGTCTACATAATCAATGTGGAGCTCTCTGAATGGGCCATTTGGTTTGGGTATCGTTCCTCTCAGTGTGTGCAGTGTCATACCTGAGTTGTAAATCTGACATGTGGTGCATTCTAAAGTCAGTCTTGTGACGTGTTCATGGAGGCAAGGTGCAAACCAATCTTCTTGTATCTCTGCCATTATGTGTTGCTTTGCGTTATGTGCGGGAAAGTGTAGTTGTTGAAATGCTATTTCTAACAATGTGACTGGCATTACCGCTTTTCCTGAACTTTTTTTGTCGCCATAACAAATCAGTCGGCGATTTGCTGCATCCCCTTTTAGTCCACAGCAATTTTTCTTCTGCACTAGCTCCCTCTTGCAGCTCTATTATTTCTTGTGTGGGCATCATGTTGTATCCTGTGGGGACCTCTTGGCTTGCTGTGTGGTGCAACATGTACTCTCCTACTACACCTTTCTGTAAATACGAAGCTTCTTTGGCAGCGGCGTCTGCTGCCGCGTTCCCCAAAGATATAAAATCTGTATTTGTGGTGTGGGCTTGGCATTTTACAATGGCCACTGCCGTGGGGTCTTGCAGAGCCTCAATCAGTTCTTTCAATAGTTCTGCATGCTGAACTGGTGTTCCATCTGCTCGTCGGAACCCTCTCCGCCCCCACCGTGCCAACCCGCCGTGTACTGTGGTTGTCATGTATGCTGAGTCGGTATATATTGTCACTGCGCACCCCTTGGCGGCATGCAATGCTTCTATTAGCGCAATTAGTTCTGCTGCTTGGGCTGAATAGTGGGATGGGAGGCGGTGTTGCACTAGTGTCTCGTATTCATCTTCCTCTAATCGTACCACTGCCATACCCACATGTTTCTCTCCTGTCTCCATATCTATTGATGCTGACCCGTCCACGAAATACACCTCTCCCTCGTTCAGGGCATTCTCAAAAATCACTTGATCCTGACCTTCGTCACCTGTGAACGTAGCGCAGTTGTGGTTTTGCATGTCCTCTACGGTGCACGCCTCTGTGATGAATGTGGCTGGGTTCACTGTTTTACATCTTACTATGTGGATGTTTGCGCTGGACAGTATTATTTCATATGCTGTGGCGCGTTGTGTTGTCAATGTGCTCTTCGATCGCTCTAATATTGCAAAGAGTGAGTGTTCCACAAACAGTGTCACAGGACAGCCCATCACTATCGTGGCACTTTTCTCAATCGCGAACGCGGCTGCAGCTAGAGATTGCTCGCACGCGAAATGACCTTGCATTACTGCGTCTAGGGTGCCACTATAGTAAGCCAGTGGTTTGTGCCCTAACGATGTCTTTTGTGTCAATACTGCTGTCATCAGTGTTCCTTTGCAGTGTGAAAATAAGAAGAATTCGCGCCCATAATCTGGATTTGCTAGTACTGGAGCGCTTGATATCAGCTCTTTTAGTGAGTCAAATGCTGTGTTCATCTCTTCTGTCCATTCTATGTGTTTGTTTTCCTGCTGTGCCTCTTTTAGTGCCTGTAACAAGGGCCTCGTGTATGCTGCATAATCCAATATCCATGCTCGGCAATAGTTGCACATACCCAGAAATTTCTGCATCTCTTTTACTGTTTTGGGCTCCCCAACTGCTCTAATTGCCTGTGCCCTGTCTGGTATGATCCGCTTGCCATCCTTTGATATCAGCTGTCCCAAGTATAGGACCTCTGTCAGACAGTATTGTAACTTCCCCTTGTCCACCTTGTACCCTTTATTGGCCAATAATGTCAGGAGTGTTATTGAGTCCTTTCTACACTCTTCCTCAGTTTGTGCACAGATCAATAAATCATCAACGTACTGAATCACTGTGCTTTCTACAGACAAATTCCCCAGATCTTCATGTAGTACCCTGTTGAATATGCTTGGGCTCTCGCAATATCCTTGTGGTAGTCTGCAGTGTTCGAACCTCCTCCCCCCTAGTGTAAACGCTGTTAAGTACCTGCTCTCCTCTGCTAAGGGAATCGAGAAAAATGCATTTTTTAAGTCAATAACTGTGAAGTGGGATGCCGTTTTCGGAATGTTGCACAGTATTGTTGATGGGTTCGGGACTAAAGGGAACTCCTTCTGAATCACATCATTGAGTGGGCGTAAATCCTGTATCATCCTCCATGAACCTCCCTTTGCCTTTTTAATCGGGTAAATGCATGTGTTGCATGGGGAGTTTGAGGGCACTATTATTCCTTGTGCTAGCAGTGCATCTAGTGTCTCTCTGATCCCTTCTTCTGCTTCGCGTGACAATGGATATTGTTTTACCCGGGGTATAATTGCTCCCGGTTTCAGTTTTATTACCACAGGCTGAACCCCATGTAATAACCCCACGTCATGGGGGCCATTTGTCCATATGTTAGTGGGTACTAACCTCATGTCGTCATCAAAAAATGCATGTGGTGCTCCTACTACTGCCATTCATTCAACTTGAGTTTTTCTGGCTGTAACTATAATGTCACACGGCATTGCTAGTTCCATCACTATTTCGCCATCTGTCTCAGTGTCTGAAAATAGCTCCTCGTCCGAGAGCTCCCTCAGTGGGATATTTGCATTTGTACACAGTACTGTCCGCCACTCACATCCTTCCATGTCAACGCCAATCACACATATTCTGTTTGCTGACACGTGTACTGCGTGTAAATCCAACGATATCACTGACCCGAGAGCAGTGTCGGGGCTTGCTATGGGGCGGAAGAGGAATTCGGCTGGAATCCTCCAATCCATCCTTTTTAGTTCTGGTACTATGAGAGCCAATGTTCTCATGCCCTCAACAAACATCTCCTCGTTTCTTGGTAACCCTCTGATCTCTTGCATAATTGTGTGGCCGTGTATTACTGCTAATATGCGGAGGGGGCATATGCCTGGCGTCGAACATACGATACCGCTCCCTGTGAATGATATTGTCATATTTAGTTTGCTTAAGAGATCTCTCCCCAGCAAATTAATGGGAGAGTGTTCATAGTACAGTAAGGGTGCTTTCACTGTTTTACCCCCCACTGTCACATCCAATGCTTCTGTGTAAGGAACTTCAATTACAGCCCCAGAGAACCCCTGCGTCTCTAACGTTCTATTAGATAACGGGAACCGGCCCTCTCTAATGCATGATTTCTCCGCTCCCGAATCCACCATGAATATGAACTGCTTGTCTCCTATCTGCGCTCCTATCAATGGTTCCTCTGATGCATTGTGGGTCGTAGATAGTACTGGACACGCAAGTGCTCTCTGTGGGCTGTCCTATGCGGGGTGTCTCATTGCCCCCCCTTGATCAAAAATGTTCCCCGAAACTACTGACACCCCGCTGTAAGGTGCGGGAGCAGGCGCTCCGTTAGCTACTGTGGCGAAAGTGTTACCTGGCGTGTATTGCCTATTGTCATTACTCTGTGGGTGGTTTTGTGTCCTGTACTGATGTCCGTGTAGTTGTGCGTTACTTCTTTGTCCTACATTTTCTGGTTGTTGGTATTGTCCCATGGGGAGGCCGTAGGGGCTTCCTGGGTGGGGGTGACCGTACTGTTCTGTCTCCTGGAACCCGTTGTTTTGTCTGCTCCTGCACTCTCTTGAGTAGTGCCCCCATCTCCCACAATTCCAGCAGCTCCCCTGTGGACCTCTGGGACCCTGCCACCCATTACCTCCCATTCCTCCATACCCTTGTCCTCCTCTTCGGCCCCGGTACCCACCTCTTCCCCCTCTTGGGGCCCACTCTTGCCACGTTGGACCTCCGTTCTGCTCCTGCTCAGTCCACTGTCGTTGTCCTTGTCCTGCCCAATTTGCTGCTATTCTTCCTTGTATTGCTATTTGCCCCTCCTCTCCTTCCTCTCCCTCCCTCATGAGTGGGAGCCCTGCTACCGCTGCTGCAACCTTCACTAGTTTTGATTGTACCAACTTTGCCTCGTCTGCCAACCTTTTCTGTGCTACTTCCCTCTCTCTCTCTTTGATCCTTTTGCAATGGTGCACTATTATACTTTGGATCTCTGGCCACCCCTTCGCCTCCACGCCCGCTATCTTATCGAGTGCCTTCTGCACCTCTTTTGGGAGCCCTCTCTTAATGATAAAATAAAATAGAGATGTGGATTGGTGCCAGGGCGTGCCCGTCTCCGCTCTCCACATCTCCTGCACCCGGAGAATGTAATCCATAGCATCCTCCCCGTCATTCATTGTACATTGCATTACCGACTGTAAATCAGGGGTATCTGGGAATGTCTCCCGCAGCGCGTCCCACACCCTTGCTCGTACTGTATTAAAGGAAGCCCCATCATGACGATCACAATCTAACGTCACGGCCGGGAAACCAGCCTTAGCCCATACTCTGTCCGCTTGATCTCCTACTGCGGTTACTAGTAGGCTTTTCACATCGCCTACTGCCAACGGTATGCCGGCGGTATGTTTCTCAAATGCATATATCCACTTGCTCGCCCCTCCTGACAGCTGGGGCAATAATTTCATTAAATTAGCCTTATCCATCTGAGCCCATGGTATATAGTTTGGTCTCCCCCCCCCTCTGTGTATCAATGGAAGTTGTAACTTCCCTTTTGCAGTTGCACCCTCCCTTTCCTTAGTCGCTGCTGACTCCAATGACGCCATCTTCCCCACCCTATTTCTTAGTCGTCCCATCCATTCGTCGTCTATAGTCCCTAGCGAACATGCACCGTCCACTTCCTCGCTTTCCCCTCCCACTGCCATACTCAACCTATCACTGTCATCCAACCCTCCTCTGACATCACATAACAAGTCCTCTCTGATCCCTCTCTCTCGTGATACATCACCAATGCTCCCTTCTACTGTTCCTACCTCTATTATTCGTGTCGGCTCTTCCTCAATCCTGAACAGTATTTCCCCCTTTTTCCATCCTTCCTCAATCTGTCTACCTTCGCTCGACGCTCTAGACGTGCGTCCTGATTGTGTGGGGGCACACGCTGTGCGCTCACATATGTCTTTTATTCTTGAGAGTTCATCCCTTGCCACAGTAAGCCTCGACTCTAAGTCACTCGTTAGCTTCTCTATATCCACCCTCTGTGTGCTTCCCTGGGCGCGCTCTCTGGTGCTTTCGTATGGCGGGGGTGCTGTTGGTCTTTGTGGTGTACCAGTTGTGGGGGGAGGCACATACGTAGGGTCGCTGTATCCTGCTGCGGGGGCTGGTTTAGGTAATATCGGGTACAAACTAATCACCTCCGCAGGTTGTGTTGTACTTAGCTGTTCCTTTTCCTCTCTTGGAATCATCAATGGATTATCTGTGGTGGAAGGTAGATCAATATTTGGTGCCGGAGCTTTGGGTGGGGGTACCTCCTCAAACAATCTCCAGAGGTCTAATATCTCCTTCCTATTTTGCCATTGTTTCCCCTTATACTTGAGGCTAATGCATGTTCGTACCATATCAAGAACGCTTTTGTCAAAAGACCCTCCCTCGGGCCAAATCTGGGGCAGACCCTCCCCCTTCAATTCTGTTACCCATTGATCGTGATATTTATTTATTCGTTCAGCGTATCCCGGTAAGCTCTTACAAATATGTGACAAGGGAGTTTCGGCCCCCATCCTCTAAATCACTAACACAGCCGTGTCCACCTTCTTTACTTTTAGTTAGGTGTAGATATGTGTATGTATACCTTTATGGCACAGACAAGAGCGGACGTCTCAAATATTATCACCCAAGTTTATTCACTGCGCAAATCCTTTCGCACTCACCATAGCTCATCTCCCTCCCATTCCCATACACTCTCATGTGATTCCGCTTGCAACTGATCAAGTACTAGTTATGGTCAACACTCTCTGGCGCCACCTCGCGGTCAACCGATCGTCTCCAACACTCACACGGTGCGCGCACCCATCACAATGCCTTTCCACTCACACCTCGTCTTATTTCCTCCCTTTCCTCCCTGGCCAGCTGTCCCTGTTTTTCTGCTAAGGTTGCTATGTTCACGTCTGTACGTGCCACTACTTAGTCCCCACTCCTCAAAATGTGCTCCCTATTTTATAGTTCTTCTACAAATATATTTATCTTATACCCTTTTCGCTTTCTTCCCCTGCCCCGTGGAATGGAAAAAAAAGAAATAGAGAGAGTAGCAATCACTAAAAAATATTCCCGGTGTCTCCTTTTGCTAGACACCAATAACTTATTTCTTACTTCTTCATATATTCCCAGTACTAGTTTAGATAGCACTATGCGGCGCCGCCTTCCACCCCCTTTCGGAGCTAGGTTTCCGTCACTTCTACCACTTCACTTATTTCTTACTCCTAATGGCCATATGCAAAGAAAAGATAAAGAAAGTTTCAAGACCCGTCTTTAGTAGACCCCCGTTATTATTCTTCTCTACCTGTCCCCGTTCTCCTGTTCACCGTTTCCCCTCCCTTCCCCTTTACGATCGCTCGCACTCAGTACTCACGTGCCCGTCTTGAACCGATAGTCTCCGAAACTGGGTCCGTCCAGGCGGTGTCACCGGTAACTCAACGGTCAGCCCCTGGCTCCGGCGAGCGGCACTCAAAGGGGATTTTTTTCCAATCGGGATCCCGTACCCTTTCTCATTGAGTGCGCACTTCTTATTGTGCCGGTCGCCGTTGGCGGGCAGCCTCCCGGAGCCGGCTCACCGTGCGTATCCCTTCTCGACCGGAGATTCTCGTGCCACAAGGGGGTCGTTAGAAAGGAGTTAGGAAAAATGATTTGGAGATATCACGCTATCGGGGTCACCACTGAAAGGAAGCGCCCCCAATTTCAGCACGATCCTCCCCGCAATGAGAGACAATAAGGGACTCTCCCGTAATGGGAATAAGGCCAAGACAGAGTGCGGGTGAGCGTAAGTGGGAGTTTATCCAAAGAATAGGGCATGCAAAGAACTCTGCAACCTCCGAGAGCGCTCTGTCTGACAATAGCAAAGACAGGCGTATTTCTAATACAAAAAACGTCATCAGAACCTACACACTATAGGGGGCACAAGTTAATTGGGATTGGGTGGCGTCGACTAACTATAGGTGTTGCTGCAGCGTGGTTGGTCTTGGCGTGAGGACGTCACTGGTCAGCCTCGTGGGTTGGGTTGGGCCTGGCAGCCACCTTGAGGTCATCCGAGCGGTGTTGGTATGCTGGGGCAGCCTGTGACAAAGATGAATACCTTTCCTGACTCGTTTGCCCTAGGCCATGCACACTGCAGTTATTCAAGAAACGACATCTAAGTTCATCAATAAATCGCTCGGCAGTTTGTCTTATAAAATAAACGCAACACATGAGGAATGCACCTCTTGAGAGGTCCGGTGATTGTCGGTTGGGGTGAGATTTACCTGTGTCCTATTGACCGGTATTTTAGGTCGAGGGGCTGAGTTCTGGGGCCTGAGCCGACTGGTACATGCCTGTCTGCCGCGTTAGAAGTTATTATATAAATGGGTCTCTGTGTCTTGTCCCAGTGATGGGGGTCGTTCTTGGGGTGGTCTAGGGGGAGGGTTGTGGACTTTACGAGAGGGTGCTGGTAGATCAGTGGATTCAAAACGTGGGTTTATTACCGTGCTGTAAATAACACAGGTGGTGGGCTGTGGCCTTGGGTGCGGTACCGGGGCCTCTGACTCTCTGAAGCGGCTCCAGCTTGGTTGGGGGAGGTGAGGGAGCGCGGCACAGGCCTTAGCTTCCTTATCTGGCAGGCTTGGTAGGGTGGGAGGGAGAATGGCCTTGCATATACTCACAAAGGTTTTTTCCTCGTGCGTTGCTAACTTTTGAATGCAGAACTTTTATAATGTTCCGCCTTATTTTGATGTTATCTAAACACACATATATATTTCCATTTCGTTACACATTTCTTTAATACAGTCGGTCCGAGTACCTTTTCGTTACCTAACATTATATTTACTACATGATGTGATTATTTTATGTACATTAAACGTTACACGAGGTCGTTCTAGGTTATGGCCTACAGAAATTGATGCTCGCTGCTTTAGGTGATTAAGAAAACATATATGAGTAAATAAAGGCTGTACATTTGGTCTACATCTTTCTCTGTGGTTGTAGCAGCACTAGTCCAGACCTGGGGTGGTATCATGTAACGTTACATCTTTATGGTTTATTCACAGTTTACAGGATCTGTTTAAACCGAGGTAGTTCGTTAATACCAATACTTGAATTATTTTCTACTTTCTTCAGATAGTGATGCTTCAGCTTTTTTCCCCGTCACCCCGGCCTCGCGGACCAGGTCATGCAGGGTGCAATATTACATTGTGGATAAAAATGTTGCAGTGTTAGCATCTCGGGTTAGCTCATATCCGACTTTCTCATGGGAACGCGCTCGCAGCGGATCTACCAGGGCTACTGCGGCGGCAGAGATGCATGAAAGGCCCTCCAAAGGTGGGGGCCTCGTTACAGTGTGCTGAACTCACGCCATGTTTGCTAAACAAGATGGCTTCTAGGCCTAACTGAATTTTGGTATATGCAGGGAACGGATATGTGTGGGCAATGTCGTCGGCGGGTGACCCCTCCTCCACCTGGGCCCGGGTGGCATGAGGGGACGGCCACCGAGTCATGGTCCTCACCTGGGGAGAAGACTGCAGGTGAGGAGGGCCTCGCGGCCAGTCCTTCCCTACACAGGCCACGGGTTTAAGTTGTGAATTGGCCAACACAAACCTTTCATTCTTCCATGGTCGATAAATGGAGTATAATTCAATTGCTTATATCAGCATCAGTTATTTACAGGGATATGACACAGCAAAATCAGTGCAGCAAGTGTTGTTTAAAAATAATTGTTCAAGTCAAATTCATTATAAATAAAATGGTCGGTGAGACCCCTCTAAGAACTGGTATCATCTACTCATCTTTTAACTATCATTTGCTCTACAAATCGTCAATCCCTGCCGAGCATGACAGATCTGTAAGCTTCCTACCAGGTCTCTATTTTTAATAGCGCCTAACCAAGTTCAAAGTGATATAAAAATAATTATAAATACTGGCATTTTTCATAAATGCCAAGACGCTCCTAGAAAGTTGAGGGTCTAAGTCTTGTCTGTAGTATCTAAGCCAGATGTAATATTCTTCATTATGGCGTCTGGTATTGGCGCCATGAGCACCAGCCAGTCAGGATATCAACAATGTAGATTGCTTCCTAAGGTATAAGCAATATCTCAGACATGTGGGCCATCACAGGACAATTATACCTTATTGCCTTTTGGCCATAAACCTTTTTTACAGTAGAACACAATATCTGTACCAGTTCATCATGTCCAACGAGGCTCTGGACTTTTATAGTTTGCACAGGGTTATTCAGCCATCAATGATATCCTCAACATGCAAACAGATTCTTCAGCTGTTGTTGGTTAGTCTGTTTAGGAAATGATTTGTGCGTGACATCAGATTGTTTATACCGGCGGTCTGCAACCCCTGTATATGTTTTGGAGTACAACTCCCATGATCCCTTACCATTGTCTGTGCTGGCTAGGGCTGATGGGAGATATATTCCAAAACACATGATATGCCAAATGTTGATGGTCCCGAGGTGTTTTTATTTTTTTCTGCATTCACGAATTCGTAGCAGTCTTGGACTTAAATGAGTAGAATAAAATCTACAAGTCCTCGAACACAATGAATAAAATGGGACTGGGTGAGCATCTCCTAAATCAGTGGGGACTTGGCGTCTACTTGGTAGATCTGTTTACAAGATTGATTGGATAACTGTAAAATCCCCCAAAACGCAGCAGTCTTAAAAGGCGGAAGACTGGACAGAGTGGTGCCTAAAGGAATTTGAGTTGTTAGAAAAACTCTGAGCTGCCTCCTTTGTCACACGTGTAGGTCATCCCTCATCGTCGGGAGCCTTTTGTAAGAGGCAATTTGGGATTTTAATGACCACCCTGGAGGTCCTAGTACAATTGTTTAAACATGTTTAAGGTTTACTAGGGAATCTTGGTTTTGCCCATCTTGCAACTCGAACCACAAGTACATTTGTGGCCGATGTTTAGGCAGTTCTGGGATTGTAGCAAATGGTAAGACAAATGACTAATTCTATGCATCAGAAAAGATTTGTAGGTAATTTGATGCATTAAGAGTCTCCCTTTGCGTCATATTTTAGATTTTTACATCCCCAGGAGAAAAAAAATCACTTTATATTTAAGTTCTGCTTGAATGTCCTCCCACTTGCTGAATTTACTTTTGGACTGTCAAGACAGTAAGAACCCCTACCCGTTTTGCCCCACATATCTTTAGTGAATTTTCTTCTTTTATGCTGGAACTACTATGACATAAGGAGGATCTGACTATTGCCCATTTTTTAAAAATGTAATGCTACATTTCAGAAACGTGCCAAAGATTGTGTAATGTAACAGAAATTACTTTGAGTCTCCAGGAAAGGGCAAGGGTTTTTATTGTTGTGGGCCTTAGGGTCGTCCCAGTCTCTCATCTCCCCAGGGTTTTCCACCCTATCCCAGGCATCTGTAACCTTGGGATAGTGTTAATAAAGAACAACCTGTACTGTCTCGGTTATTCTTATGCCAGCAATGGCTTCTGTAAGTACAGGCTCACTGACTCTCCTGGGGAATTCCTCACTTTCCCTACTCTCCTAAAGTGAATCGTGCCTACAGTTGCTCTGTAGAATTCACCTACATCAATCGCACCCAATCTCACCTTTCCCTTCTATTCTGCCTTCTCTTCCACCACTAAACTTTTCCTTCTGATGTTTAACTCCTCTTGTCTCCTGCCTCCACTTTTGGATGTTACCTCGCTCCTTACGCCTTCTCACTACCACTCATACAACCTTCTGCTACTCCCTCTCGTCTACTACTCTTCTTTGACTACCACTGCTTGCCTTCAAGCACTACTACTCTCCTCCAACCACTACTACTCTCCTTTCACCACCACCACTGCACATGCACCCTCCTTTCACCCACTAACATTTTCACCCAGGAACAGTCTTCTCCATAATCTATCCTCATTGCACACTTATCTCACATTCACACACATTTACTCTGCAGAACCACTAACACTCCTGGACCAATACCTCACCTTCTCTGACAATCTCTTCCACGATCCGCCGCTCCCTCTGTCCTTCTGATTTCTTGGCCACCTTCCACCTCCACTGCCGACCACACCTGGTACACCCCAAACTTTCCTTTCACCCCTTAAGTAGCCCTCCCCTCTCGGGGTTTGGCTCACTTCCTCTAATTCACTTTTATCTCCCCACGACAGGACATGTGTGCGCGCGCAGGGAAAACCTTTCAAAACGTCTTAAGCCCCACACACTAGTTCCATGGGATTTTGCCACGTAATGTGGCATATCGATTCTATGGTAACTGGTTTTCTTCTTGAGGGGAATTTGTCCCCAATGATAACCTGTCTCTGTATTCTCCCGGTGATTTAGCAGAGCTATGGAGGAGCCCTTGCCAGGACATCCAATCGAGACTTGGCCACCTCTTAGATTGCTGCACGTGGTTGTGTCCTCTTTCTCTGCAGCTCTCACTTGCTCTCTTGGTGGCTCTGTTGCAGATTGGCGTGCGTGTCGCTGTGTAGTATTCTGGTTTCTCTCAGGTTAGGGTGCTGTTGGTCAGCCTGTTCTTCCGGTTTTGCAGTTCATCTGCAAGAAAAAGAGAATGTCTGGCAAGTATCAGATTTACGAGGCAGTGTTTGAGACATGGTCCTTCACACATACACATGGGCACAAAGAAAGATTGGGGTCTGCTTTACTAAGGACTTTCTTAGCAACCTTGTTTCTAGATCTACTTCATCAACCATTCTACCCAGGGACAGGGTTTTATATCGGTTTGTTGCCAGGCCAAGTCTTTGGCTTTGTCACAGTAAATAATCTTCTGTTATTTCTGTAGTTTTGGCTGCATCTACTGTTTGTTGCAGGCTTGGAAGCAACACTAAAAAAACGTAATTGTCAGAATGCTTGTTCTTCAAAATGTTAGCATCAAATTACTAAATTCATGAGTACATGACTATTTTAACGGATAGTATATGTTCTACACTGTTTTGCAGTTTCACTTAAAAGTAAGTCATTTTTTTTATACATGCATTTTATCATGATTGTAATTGGAGAATCTAGTTTTAGATTGTTTATCAATTTATATAATTTTTGTAATAGTTTCGTATGAAGCTATTCTGAAATTTGAGAGGGTGACATGAAGGAATCCAATTAACCTTAACATGCCCAGCTGCTCTGATATCCTTCTAGGTGCCAGCCTATTGCTTCTTCCCCCACAGATCATGCACATGCCTGTACATGGCCGTACCTCTGAATTTATCAGTAGTGGGCTTTTGTGGCATGGTTCCTTTGGGTCTGGTGTAAGGGTGCAGAAGGCAGAGACCAACGCACAGGTGTCATAGTTGTTGGCTTAAACGTTTATTATACCAGAGAAAACCTACCTTTCTCGAACTCTAAGAGGGGTTTCCCTACTTAAAATAAAATACTAAGGATTCACTCAGGGTGTCCATGTAAATCAGAGTCCACCGACCTGTGTCAAAAACCTATCTCTGTCCCTTACACTTCGAACTAAACTCAGAGGTTCTTCTTGGTCCAGAAGAATGGTCCCTTCTTCTGGACAACCGATCTCCCTTCCAAGGCTTTGGTGGGATCTTTACCTGAGGGAATTACTCCCTTTCCAAGGCACAAAACAAAGTTCCAGGTTGAAATGTTAAAACGCAGTACTCTCAGTTCAAACATCAACCTCCCTTATTGCCCATAGTTTTCGTTTTATTTTTATATGTGCAAACTATCTTTATTGCCAAGTTCCATAAAAAGATAGTGAAAAGAGCTTATAGTTCTACATATTGCATGCGTTCATATTAAAGTCTTCATTGCTGTTGCTTCTGAGTCTTCTTGGAACTTATCATTTTATGAGTTTCAAAAACATAAAAAAAGTTATTTAAAAAAAGGAACACAACCAAGGAAAGCCTACTTAACTCAACATTGTGGTATGAATGATGGTAAAATGAGTCCTTGTGGTTTAAGGCTGCCCCAGTCCCTAAGGAGCCAAACATTGCCCCTGATGTTGCCTGAAAGCCCCTATGCTATTGAAAAGCTCTGAAGTACGGAAGGCCTGTGGTAATGATGATCTTTTTTTACCCATTAATGCAACGGAGAACACACTTTCAGATATAGACCCCATGGACAGTGCGCATACCTTTTCCATCGATAACACCCTCCACAAACTGACCCACCAAAAGTCTACTTCAGGACCCTCTGGGAGTCTTCCACAGGTGGATCATGACCATTCTGGCTGCGGTTAGCAGATGTGTGAGCAAACTAGCCCAAGGCCCACTAACTGCATAGACCCCTCCTCCGTTGCTCCTAAAAGGAAAACTAATGGGGTGAGAGGTAGCTGTAATGTTCTTGATAATGCCCTAGAATCTCTTTCCAATACACTTGGGCTTTCAGGTCTGGGCCCCAATTTCCCCACAATTCCTCCTACACAGTGGCAAGTACTGCTGGTGCATTCTATGTAGCCTTGGCGGGGTCAGGTACCATCTAAAGCAGAGTTTAAATGCTGCTTCCTTTATTATAGCACATCTAGATGCCTTGTGTGCCCAGCGCCTTATCTGATCTCATACATTGGCTGCCATAGCAACCCCCACATCGCAGTCCCATTGTTCCATGTACGGAAGTCTATCCCCTGAGGTCGACCCCTCCAAAAATTGTTTAAATGTGAGACCCTTTTCCTAGCCACACCTTCCTTCATCTTTGTCTCTAGCCCAGTTGGCAACGTAGCCCCTGCCCCTCGGTCTCCCTTCTGTGTGATCCAATGCCTGATCTGTACATAGCGGTACCTCTCCCTTTTGTCTAACTGAAATTTCGCCTTCATCTTCTCAAACGATAGGTGGGAGTTGCCCTGAAACAAGTCAGATAATGTTAGCTCTTGACCTCCATTCTAACCCTCCCAAATCCTGTCGGACCAACCCGGACTGAAGTCTGAATTGCGTTTAAATTGCCCATAGTTTTCTTCAGAATTTGATTCCCGGAGAATGCCTCCCTTCTCCAGTTATCTTGCTCTCAATGTTTTCACAATGCCAGTGGAATCGCTCTGTTCCCCTGGCCCGCTCTCATGCTTACTTCACAGTTCACAACACCAGTAGGAATTACTCCCTTCCTCTGGTTCTTCATACACTTTAACAGTTCACAGCACCAAGGGAGTGACTCCCTTTCCCTGGCTTTTCTTTGCATATTCAGTATGGCAGACCGGGTTCACTCTCCTGCTAGGTACTGCCACGAAGATGATGATTTATGGTGTTCTTCTTTTGTGGGTGTGGGTTCCAGATCCGCGTTTCTTCTTTTTTGGTCTGGTAGAGAGAATATGTACTGTCATGAGGAATATGACTGGCGATGATCATCTTTTTTGTTTGAGGGTCCTAGACCATGTTTTTTCTATGCCTTGTTCTGCGGGATTATTAGTGTCCTTTGATATATTATGGAGACTGTCCCTCTTTCCCCTGCATTGGGAAACTTTTCTTTGGTTGCCCTCCTGTTGCCTCTGTGACCCTTTTGCACTCCCACCGGTTCCGGTAACCACCGTACCTTCAGGGTTGGACCGGGCATCTCCTGGATGGTCTAGGGATAGTCTGTGTGTTTCGGTCTTGCGTGGCTTCCCTGGCTCTCTGGCGTGCTGCAGCGACTCTGCTGCTGTTGGTCCTTTGCAGGTGGCACGTCTTCCTTCAATCGCTCTGTGAGACTCCTGCACTCGCCTGGACGTCTGCTCTGCCAGCTTTTGGCCCGGTCCGTCGCGGCAGAACTGCTTATGGACGCCTCTCTGTGTGCCCTGGTCATTAGCCTCCTCTCCTCGCACTGAACGTGCTGTCTCATTCTCGGTTACTCCTCGGAGGGATTGACAATTGAGGAAGTCCTTCCTTTTTCTTAATTTGGAAGGGCCACTGACAATGATGACGCTCAGTCACGTCCTCCAAGTGCTCGTCAGTGCTCCACACCTCCTCCTCCCAGTACATCTCAAGGAAGTCCTTGTTGGATTGTCCCTACTCGTGCTCGTCTCCATGAATGTTGGAAATTCAGTCTGGCAGCCATACATAGAGGTAGGTGATAAAGAAGTGTGGTTCATGGGGTAGGAGGATGTATAGGGTGCTGGGTGAGGCATCCCGCATTCTCCCTAGATAACCGTCCTTCCCCCCAGAGGGGGAAGTCTCTCCCCATGAGAATCACCCCCAGGGGGACTATCTGGGTAAAGGCTGCACCACCCTGGCCTCTTGGGAAGGCTCCCCCGCGAAGAAGTGACGACATCTAAAGATTCATCACACTGGGTTCTTCCGTCTCGACCAGTTTAACATGCTCCGGATAGTGCAGACCTTCAGGGTGAGTGTACAACCTCAGCACTCTTCCCCCAAAGTCACTCACCACAGAGAAAAATCTTTTTTTGGCTAGGATTTGCTGCCTGCAGATGGCATTGTATCAATCTCTTTACTTTCTGTAACATTGCACAAGACACAGTTGTTATTTCAAGACAAAACGACCGCAATGGCTACCTTTATGCCTCCCTGCATTTACAGGAGATTCTGGTTGGTTTTGTGACAAATCCCAGGGTATTGTCACTGCTCCCATGGGGGAGCTCCTTCCCATGAAGCCAGGGAGGTGTGGCCTCTATCCGATAGTCCCCCTGGGGGTGGTACTAGACAGGTAGATCTTATTGGGGAGGGAAGCCCTTTATGGGACTAGTGACGGTCACCTTGGGAGAACGTGGTATGCACCTCCTCCATTTCTGTCCCTTCTTTCCTCTCACCCCGCTCAAACCACTGTGGTCCCACACACGTCTATCTTTGTAGGGTAGAAGACCCCATCCACACAAATCATATTGGGACGGGGAAGGGTGATGCTTACCCAGTACATACAACCACTGACACGAAAAACAACCAGCAAGGAGACAAAAGCCCGCCGCGGAACCAACAAAGGCGGTAGTCATCTAGAGCCCCAGCAATGAAAAGGGAAGGACTGTGTACCTTGTCAGCACCTCCTTGGAGTAACCGAGAGCCGGCTGCACGGTCAAATTGGAGAACAGGAAAAGCTGACAGAGCTTCGCCAAGGCCTGGGGGAAGACCGGGATCCCGACCGCATGGTCGGGCCTTGAAACCATTCTGAGAGGGTATAGACTTGGGAACGCTGGAAGGACACGCAGAGACCGTTGGAAGATGTGCGGAAGCCCACGGGAGGAAGAAGCTGTTCTGCGAAGCTGCCAGAGCAAGCCGGTAATGCCACAAAAGGTACTTGGTTACCGTAGTAGGTGGTGGAGATGGAAGAGAACGTAGGAGGCAGTTGGGGAAGGCTGAAGAACCCCATCTCAGTCGTACCAGTACTTGGGGGCGGGGGAGGACTAAGACAGTCACATGAAAACAAGTACCTGGCAGGTAAGTGAGCCAGGCCTGGGTACAGCATGTGATTAAACTTTAGAGAGGGGTCTGGGACCCATACAAAGTCTGGAGAGCCCTGCAAGAGCAGCACACCAGCGTCTGGTACAAATCTGAAGAAGCACAGGGCCTGGAACCTAGAGGAAGTCGGGGTGGTCCCCAGATAACATAAAGGGTTCTGGAATGATAATGGAATTTGAAGCCTATTTGCTCCTGATGAAGGGTTATGTATTCCCGAAACGCGTTGAGCCTTCTGTTTATTATAATTTATTGAACTGTTGCACTTATTAAAGAACTACTGTATGGAATTTATGATATTAAATTGATAGAGGGTATTTTGCACATTGATAAAGTCTGCATTACTACAGGTCTTTGAATTCTTGACTGGTAATTAACAGTACAAAGGGTGTGCAGGGGACGGGAGTGTCCATCAATGGAGTAGACTTTAGCCGTTGCAATTAGATGGACGACTTTCAGTGTCAGTTGTTTTTTCTCCCCTGCTCCTTTTATATTTAAAACTCCTACCATCTCATTGAAGCTATTATCTTTTCAAAAAATAAGGTGTGCGTTACCCTATTCTGTTCTGATCATCTGGATAGATACAGTCCCTTGGTTTGAGCCAAGGACAAGTCTCTCAGTCCTGTTCTGTATTAGTTGCAGAGGGCGCAGAGTAGAGGAAGGCAGACTGATAAAGCTGGAAATGCTGTTGCTGCACCTTCTTCCACGTTAAGGTACACGAGGTACCTAACACGTTCAAAGATGGCCGACCGCTCTTTGTTGCCAGCCTCCAGAGCCTAACCAGGCCCCCAGCAGCCATTGCCATCTGCCGATTGGCCATTTGGCCTGTTTCTCCCTGATTGGCCGCCGGTAGGCGTAGCCGGCCCACTTCCTCCAAGGAAACAAGGCCATCGCCTGTTTTCTGCCTGTTTTTGCCTTGACTGCCGTCTGCCAAACCCCCTAGCCCTCATGCCTTGGTCGTACCTAAAGATAACTTTTACTAGCCCATTGCAGTCGCCACATCCGCTGAGTGACTACCATTGCCACCAACGCATTATCGAGCATACATGAACCCCACCATGCTCTAACTGAACCTATCGCTGCTCAACTTACTGTATTGCTGATACTTTGATGTTTGATTGTCTTCAGAAAATAATGTATAGCTGTCCCTATCCATGCTCTCTAAGTCCCCGACTTCGGTCATAACACGACCTCACACCACTATCGAACGCGCATGTATTGTCCCCATTCCACCCCATCCATTGTTATTAATATGCCTAACAACGCCTGCTATTTGCCTGTATTGCAATTTATCCTGGTACTCCGCCTCACCGCCACCCAGAAAGGAATATCTTTCATCCCCCTGCGCAGTACCCACCTGTCAAACCTTACAAATTTGCTTGAAGTCACAGGCTGAAAGCAACCTAGCTGCCTCTCCCCTCAGTATTGTTGCTCCTACCGTCGACTAATGCTATACAGACTTAACTACATTCGCAAAGTTGCTCCCAGTGTGCATAAACTTGTCTAGTGATAGTTCCCGGGAAACCTATTCCAGCTACAGCAGTACAATCGCCCCTACCCTGTGCAAGGAACTGTTTATACAAATTGCCTCTACCAACCAGTCCCGCCTACAGTAGCAAAGTATGCTGCCTACTTATGTGCACTTAGCAAAAGCTAAATCTGCCTATTTTCGTGCATCCAGCCTTAGTTGAACCTGCCTAATTTGAATGTACCTAGCCAAAAGTGATTCTGCCTATTTGCGTGCACCTAGTCATAGCTGAACCTACCTATTTTGTGTACTTAGCCAAAGTTGAATCTGCCTATTTTTACGCACCTAGCCAAAGTTGAATCTGCCTATTTGTATGCACCTAGCCAAAGTTGAATCTGCCTATTTTTATGCACCTAGCCAAATTTGAATTTGCCTATTTTTATGCACCTAGCCAAAGTTGAATCTGCCTATTTTTATGCACCTAGCCAAAGTTAAATCTGCCTATTTTTATGCACCTAGCCAAAGTTGAATCTGCCTATCTCTGTGCACCCAGCCATAAGTGACTCTTCCTACTTGTGCGCATCTGCAACCCCTGTCTAGCCCCCCTCAGCCCCTCACCCTAGCAAGACTATGCTAACCTGGCTCACACATCATGTTCCCCTTTTGTATCATGCAAGATACTGTACCTTGCAGCAGTAATAACTATACAGCCTTCAGTAATGGCCTACCTTATGTTCCATGTCTGACAAGAGACACTAATCCTTGTACTAAACCCCACCACAACAAACCTTGTACTAAGCCCTCTACAACCCATCCTCCAGAAAACACACTTGCAGTCAACCCTAACCTCACAGCCTGAAACAATAGACTAGGCACCAGACTCCCTCCTATGATTAGCAAACATTCTGCCAAACCCCACACCAAGTCTAACAAAAATGACACAGCCCCTAACATGCCTACACTACTCCCCCTAAAAGGACCATTACTAAATATCAGATCCCTTGTGGCCCATCCTACAGAAATCGCTGACACCATCCTGACCAATAATCTTGACTTCCTCGCCATAACAGAAACTTGGCTTCATGAGGCAGCAGGACCTTACTTAACCCTAGCCATCCCTGACAAATACTCCATCCTCAGAGCCGACAGACCCAAAGCTCGGGGAGGTGGTGTAGCTATCATCTTTAAATCCTCTCTAGACCACAGATCTATCACTGCCGCTCCATTTAAATCCTGCAAGCATCTAACAATCAAGTTGCAAACCTCCCACAATAGCACTATCTCCATTCACCTAATATATAGACCCCCAGTCCATCCTGGAACCTTTGAGGAAGACATTACCTCTCTAATAGCTGGAAACTCTAAACCTTCAGCACAAATGATCATCCTGGGTGATTTCAACCTTGGGTACAATGACCCCAATGACTCCCCAGCCTCCTCCTTAGCTAATGCTTTAGTTGAGCATGGCTTCACACAACTTAGCTTTCAACCTACCCACCAAAAGGGTAGAACCATCGACTGGATAGCTGCCCTCAATTGCAACATGACTTGCAAAGCCCCCCAACCTCTCGCCTAGACCGACCACCATCTCATCCCATTAGACATTAATATCAACAACCCAGACCCAAAAAAGTGCCCTACTCCACCAGCCTGTCTGACCAGGAATAAGCAAAACATCGCTACTGAAGCCTTAATACCTTTGGTCCTCCCCTCCCTCAATGCACTTCCGGCCACTGCCGACATCAACCTATTGGTCAACACCTATAATGACTCCATGACCAATGCCATTGATACCATTGCCCCATTGAAATTGCGCAAAGTAAAACCGAGAGCTCACTTGAACTCGTGGTACACCCCTGAACTCAAACTATTGAGAAAAAAGAAAGCTAAGTTAGAAGGGCTCTGGAAAGCGGCACCCTCTGCGGAAAATAAAACCAATCTTTCGAATATCTCTTGCTTATACAAAAATGAGATAATTCGCACAAAAAAAGAAGCCTACAATGTCAGGATAAATCAGGCAGGTTCCTGCACCAGAGAACTCTTCAATATCCTGAAGGAATTAGAAAACCCTAATCCACCTACAGATACCTGCACAAAAGACAAACCCTGGTGCACCTGTATCCAGAATGCTCTTGCCAATAAAATTGCAGGACTCCAAAATAAAATAGAATGTAAACGACAACAACTAACCAGTAGCAAGATTACCAGCCCTAATACACCACCGCCCATTGACACCAACCTAGGTTTTACATTCAAAAGGGTCACTCAACTAGAAGTACAAAAAATTATAGCCTCTCTAAAACAGGGGACAGTTGCCCTGCCCAGATTATAAAAGACGCAGCCAGAGATCTATCCCCCTTCATCACCAAACTAATAAACCTATCCTTCGCCTCCAACTCAGTCCCTAGCAACTTGAAACAATCATGGGTTCGCCCATTGCTAAAAAAACTATCACTAGACCCAACCATACCCACCAATTATAGACCCATCACCATGGTCCCATTCTTGCTAAAAATCCTTGACAGAGTTGCCTACCTGCAAATTCAGGACCACCTTGAGACAAGCCAACTGCTAGGAATAGGTCAATCTGGCTTTAGACCTCAACATAGAACAGAAACGGCCCTTGTTGACCTCAAAAGTCAGATTGATGAAATCAAAGACAAAGGTAACGCCGCCATCCTACTCCTTTTAGACCTGTCAGCAGCCTTCGACTTGGTCGGTCACAAAATCCTGTGGAACCACTTATCTTCCGCTGCTCACTTCTCCTCTGCTGTCATGTGGATACAATCCTTCCCGGCTAACAGAACCATGAGGGTTTGCTCACCAGTAGCGGCAGCTGAGCCCATCCCCATTACATGTGGTGTCCCACAAGGCTCATGTGTTTCGCCCACTTTGTACAATATATTTACAAAGCCACTCTTTGACAAACTGGACCATCTGGGTGTCACCTTTTTAGATCCCCCAACCATCGTCTTTGCACTATTAGGGATTATATGAACACAACATTGGAGACCCAATTGGCACATGCAGAAGAGAACCAAGAAGAACACGTTCACAGGAACCAGTATTTTTACTGCTGCCACCAGCCATGATGAGACCCAATCAAAGGCAAGTAATAGTTAATCTGTGTTCTGAAATTAACCTTCTTTTCAGTTGAACACCTAGATTGTGCACTGCCTTGATGATGTGGGATAGTGACCCATTCTCTGCATCCTCTGAGGGTGGAAAAGTGCAGCAGCTGCTTGTACCCCAGGAGCCAAAAAAGATGAAAAAGAAAGTCTCTGCTGGGCTAAAAAGCCGATACTTGTCAGGTTTTCCTCTGATCAATGCGGAACAGTTTTTTGAGACAGTTTGATCTCTTCTTTCTTCCCCACTGTTGAAATCGTCCTTTTTCTGAGAGCATACCAAATTCTTGTGTGATCTGCAAGCTTCTTTCTGCTTCTTTAGGTTCTAGAGTGGCTGTTGGCACCTCAACGGGCATTTCTTCTCCCTTCAGGTGTTCTTCCAGGATTATTAGTAGCACTAAATGCAGGGTGGCCAGTGAACACTTGCCCCTCCAAGATGGCAGGAGGTGCAGGTAGGCTAGTCGGCCACAAATCCAGTAGTAATCCATAACCGCTAGCGTACCTTTTCGTAATACTAGGGATCATAAGAGTGTGGTTGTACTGTGTGTTTGCACCACGAGGAACTGTTCCTTCATTGATAAAATAAAGTTTCAAGTTTTTGGCTCTATCTATTCGCACTGGCTTCTTCATTGTTGCAATCTGTGTCAGCCTTGTGATGTGCTGGGACCATATTTGCACACACATAGTCTCTATTTGGGATATTGCTTCTCTGCTGTACTCGATCAGCCCATCTGCCAGGCACATCACTGTGGTGCCCTGCCATTTGCCATCGTGATTTGAGTAACCTCCCAAAGAAAAATATGGTCCTTGTAGACACTGGCAGTATTTTGTGTTGAGATTGAATAACGCTGGGTCTAGATCTATGTTCTTCAACTGCACACTATGTTTCTGGAATGTGCCCTTTATTCCCTATAGTGCAAGATGTCCCGGGCATTATGCCTCTGTAATTGGGTCTGGATGTGGAACTAATACCTTAGGAGCCTCTGATGCGTGCGGGATAAGTGCACTCATGTAACATCTTTCATTGATTACATTCCTTCCTGTAATACGCATATCAGAGTACCTGCTATTCAATGTTTCTATATTCTGGACGTCAGAAATGGTATCAAAGCCCAACCCCTTATATAAATCATACATCATTCTGTTAAGGATTTCAATCGGAAATTGCCGTGAAATAGGAAAGAAAATCAGTTAAGACAAGAACATGTTTACTTTAAACTAGAATTAAGACTACCCTGCCAAAGAGGGACACAGTAAGAGCCAAGGTTGATTCGCGACTTCAATCTTATCACCCCAGCGTCCAACCCTAAGCAGAAACTAGTCTGATCACTCAAAATATGACTGAGGGTTTAGAATTTACACCCGACAGAAATGAAAAGAGAGATGGCGCCAGCACTTAGAAAATCAAGGACAGGGTGCACAGAGATTTCTAACAGTTTTAACAAGTTACCAGGGCATAAATAGGATTGCTTAGAGAGTGGGATAAGGCAAGGCAAGGCAAGGCAAGGTAAGCTACGTGTTTCTGTGGCGTGGGGATAATACTCACAGTCCACTTTTGAGTTTTTGGGATTTTTGGATAGTCAACAGGTTCTGGTCTCCAGGGCTCTGGACACGAGGTAGTGGACTCTCCTGGCAAAAGACAGCTGGGCAAGGTCTGGTCACCAGATGCTATGGAGAGCTAGATGGCAGGATTGCAGCGGGCATGCCGTTAGGGGGCCGCAAGCCGGTCTGATTGCAAGATGCAAAAGGTACCACTGCTTTCCTCTTTTTGTTAATGGAATATTAGTCATTTTTCTCTGGATCAATGGCCTTGCTGCAGCAGGAATCAGCTATGCTTGGGTTTTGCAGTGGGCTCTGGAGTAGGGGCAGCAATGCTTTGGCCTTTTAGAGAAAATCTGGAATTGGCAAGAGGAATGGACATCAGGAATGCCAGCGCAGGAAATTCAGGAGAGAGTGTCTGTCTGGAGCTCTGTCCTGGACTCTTATTTAAAATGCATAGTGACATCATAGAAGTATATGACTGGGCAGGCTTAGCTAAACACACCTCTAAACCACTGGATTGGTCAGGGATGCTAGTCCCCGCCTCGCTCTCAGTTGGTTGGATTTCAAGGGCAGGATGTCATATTTATGATGTGAGCTTTATAATGTTCAAAGCCTCCCACAGTTACTTTAGCTAAAATCCGATTTTGCCACAAATGGTACATTTATACAGTTGAAGTCTCTTTGCAGTTTACATAAACAGGTTACATATTTTATGCAGACCATTCCAGCCCAAATCAGCCATCTGTGAGACATTGTTTCGCCCTTCTTCCAGTTTTTTGCGCTTTTCAGTGCGAATTAGATTACTTAAAATTGTATAACTTTATCCATGGGTGTGGATTATCATTAGGCTTGTAAGTATAAAAATTCACAATGGCATCATGGATACTTTCCTTATAATACCCAATTCTCTGCCATTTCTATTCCCAAGGTGTCAGAGGAAGCTGCAAGGTCTTAAATTAAAGTCCACAAAATCACTTTTAAACTGCAAAATGTTCACATTTTTGCAAATTCTTGTGGCAAAGATAAGTCTTAACATTTTTATTAATAACAGTCCTTGGAGGCAAATGTCAGTAGTATTCTCCATATATGGGCATGCCTTTCCAAGGCTACCCCCTCACCCCATGGTTGTCACGGAAATGTTCTTTGAAGCTTCCTCTAGAAGTCATGGGTAGGTGTGACTTACGTACCCGTGACTTTTCACCTTGCACTTCTGTGTCCCAGAAATTCCATTGTCAGAGGGTTCATCCCAGACCACAGTCTGGCCCAAGTAGCAATTGTGTGCCAGTATCTAGTGTGAGGGGCCTTTTTGTTTCTGGTATCCTCTCAGCAGAAACCTGTTTTTGGGCTGACATCCCCCCATGCAGCCACTGCAGTTTGATTTAATTTTCTTGATTTGTTTTCTCTGAATTGGAAGAAAACCTGCTCAATACATATATTTTCACAGCACATCCCCCTCTCACATTGCTAGGCAGGGACAGGTTTTTGTTCAACATAGTACCTTCCAACAGACATTTTCTTCTTTTAGTTTGCAAAGGCCCATTTTGACACATGTGGTAAAAGCGGGCATATTCCTTTCAAATTCGTTTTTTGCATCTGCCTTTCCAATATGGTTCTGTAGCTGTAGCCACCTTGTTTTACACAACAGTCTGTACCAAGCAAATGTCTCAATGAAATTGACAAATGCACAGAAAGCTCCGATTTCCTTTTCAAGCTGTGATTTTTGACATTTTGAAGCACAAATTAAGTGTTTCCCATGTAGCTGAAGGAAAGCTTTTGTTGATTTTCTCAGGTTTGGCTGGCACAACCTGTTATTCACGAATAAGGCTCTTTTCTGAATGAGCACAATGTGACTATGGCTGGGCGTGATTGGGTCTTTTTGATAAAAGCAGTTTGGTGAAAACAGGGAAAAATAGCATCAGAGCGGCATCATTTTAGAGGTGACATATTCCCTTTTTCAATGGGAATTTTGGGCTTGCAGCAAAGCACCGCTGCTTTGTCACTCCATTTCTTTAAGACAAACAAGAACACACCCTCGTAGCCTTTCTCAGGGTGCTTCCTGTTCCATCTTGCCCAATGGCGCTTGGCAAAACAGTGCAGCCATCTTTTTGTTGCTGCAAAACGCCGTTTTGGTGCAGTGGTTCTCACTGGAGCCAGCACAGCCATTTTGGTGTTTCTGCTGAAGCGCAGCTTGGTTATAGAAAAATTCTGTTCAGTGGGTCAATGTAGCCCACACCCTGATTTCAGCAAAAGTGTAAACTTGGGTGTGGGTTTGTGGCTTTGCATATGTTCCCTATAGAATTCCACACTGTTTCACTAATCTGCACCAAATATTGCATTGTTGCCTGTACCTATGAGGGATTGAAAGCCTGGGTATATCAGCTAGTGCTCAATAAATACATTAAAAAAGGCAATTTTCCATCTGAGGCATGAATTAAAAAATCCTTTTAATAGTGACAACCATAGAAAGTCATATTCAAGCGCTTTTATAAAACCCATCTCAGAGACATTAGTCAGGACTTTGATTACATGTTTATTTCCATTGCCAGTGGAAGCAATTTCAATAAGTCAAAGAATGACCAGTATTTTCTGTGTTTTCTCTCACAGCAATGTCCAAGCCTTTAGCATGTACTCTTAATAAAGCTGTGTTTAAGATATATATTTAAAATGTTGGTTATAGCATGTTAAAAAGGCACTAAATGTATTTATTTCTTGTGTATTTAGTTGTGCGTTCCAACATGCTTTGTTCTTAATTTACACCCTCTGTCCCATATGTTTAACGGTGGTGTTCCATAGCCTCTACTTCCATAAAGTTGCATTGTTTTATTTGCTTTTATCATGTCAGGAGCTTTAGTGCAGAGATATTCCCACAAAGCAGGGAAGAGAAAAGTGCATGAGAGATGGTAGTGTAAGGAGTCATGCAGATAAGAAAGGATGAGCAATAACCACAGACGGGCCACAAAGGCAGTGTACAGAAAGGGGCAGGGAGTACAAGTAAGACAAATGTGTTAGGTTCACACTTTGGGTGTACACAGAAAGGAGAGTTTCCTACAGTCCGTGGAAACTCTAGCATCTGAGCTGGTTACAATTACAAGGCCACTCTCTGAATGCTCATTTAACGGAGCAGCAGGAGTTTGGTGTCTGTCTCTGGACCATAAGGCACAAACAAGGAAACCATACTTGCAAGAAACTCGACAAAGGGGCAGCCAAACTAATAGCTGGTTCTCCGATATGCGTACTGTGGGAAGGAATGGGATGAATGAAGGCTGTTACGTGTGTGCACTCATCCCGCTTTCGTCAGGGGCTCCTAAGGTTTTAGTTCTGACTAGTCCCAATTGTAGATGCACAATGCCTGGTACATCTTGCACTATGTAGGATAAAGGACACATTCCCAGCACACAGCATGTAGTTGAAGAGCCTCGATTTAGACCCACCGCTATGCAATGGCAGTATGAAATGCAGCAAGTGTCTACAAGCACCATATTGTTCCGTGGGAGGTCACTCACATGTCAACAAATGGCAGGGTACCTCAGTGATGTGCCCGGCAGATGGACTGATCGAATACAGCAAAGAAATAATAGCCCGAGTAGAGACTATGTGTGTACAAATATGGTCCCAATACATCACAAGGCTGTCCAGGATTGCGATAATGGAGAAGCTAGTGTGAATACATAGACATGGACTATGAACTTTGTTTTACCACACTTTTGTGATCACTGATATGACAAATGATACAGCAGTAGTGATGGATTACTACTGGGTGTGTGGCAGTCAAGCCTATTTGCACCTCCCATCATCCTGGAGGGGCAAGTGTTCACTGGCCAACCTGCACTCAGTACTACTAGTAATCCCGGAAGAAAACCTGAAGGGAAAAGAACTGCCTGTCAAGGTGCCAACAACCACTCCAGCACCTAAAGAAGCAGAGAGAGACTTGCAGATCACACAAGAATTTTCTATGCTCGGGGTCATCTTTGACTCCACCGTTTCCTTCTCCGCCCACATCTGAGGTCTCTAAAAAGGTCTCTAAAAAGTCAAACTTTGTAACTATTGTAACAGCCTCTTTCTAAATCTACCTGCCTCTACTAGTGGATGCAAAGATTAAATTGAAAACCCTCTGCATTTTCCACAAGGCTTTCTGGGGCATGGGTCCAAAATACCTTCAGCTATCCCTCCGCAAATACCTCCCCTGTCGAGCTCTTCGCTCCTCTACCTCTAACTCCCTCGGGGTCAGTTATTTTTCAAAGAAACGAGCTGGGGGTAGATCTGTCTTCGGCTGGGACCTCTCTCTGGAACAGCCTCCCTGCCACTCAAACTTGAGGAGAACCATCTCCGGTACTGGAAGCACCTCAAGACCTTCCTCTTTTCTTCTGCCTTTGCTCCCCCTATCCCTTGCACGGTGCACCTGGCCACCCTATGTCCTCCAGGCCCAGGTAACTGTTCACCCTGCCACCCTCCTGCACTGCCTCCGGGCCACCCCTTGCGCTGGGGTCTGTATCTGTACCCATACAGCCTCCCCTTTTTCTTCCTGCTCTTACTTGCTGCCTTAAACCTAGCACTTGCAAATTGCTGGCTGCACTACCACTGTTTGTTTCCCTATATTCTTTATTTATTACTTTTATACTCCTTTGCCTCGCACTTTCCACTTCTCCCCCCTTCCATGCACTTTTCCCCTCCCCCTCTCCGATGGACTTGTAAGTTCTCAATGTCACTGAGCCTAGTAAGATCGCTGTTTTGTTCTCCCGTTCCCCTCCCTTGCCTTATCTCGCTCTGAAAGACTTGTTACGAGCCCGATAGAAAAAAAATAAGTATCAATATGCTGCCATCAAAAGAACGATTTCAACAACTGAAAAGAAAGAAGAGGTTGAACTATATCTCAAAAGACTCTTCCGCACTGCTCAGAGGAATACCTGATGAGTATCGCCTTTTTAGCTCCGCAGAGAATGTCTTTTCATATTCTTTGGCTCCTGGGTTACAAGCAGCTGCTAACGCCAAGTGGGTTCAAATCGTCCAATGGGAGCTAGTCCAGCTCGCCAATGATGCAGAGAATGGGTTCAACGCCATCAAAGAAGAGCTCTGTGCATTGCGACTCATGAAGATGCAGAACCGATATATGCTGGACCTATTAATAGCCATAGGAGGAGGGTGTAAAAAGTTGGGAAGCATCTGTTGTACTTTTGTACCCCCAGAGGATGCCGAGGATGGGTTGTTATCCCCATCATTGAGGTGGTGAACAATCTAGGTGTTTCAGATGAAGAAAGAAGGTGGAGCTCAGAACACATATTGGCTATCGCTTGCCTTTGATTGAGTCCTGTTATGGCTGGGGGCAGCAGTAAAAATACTGGTGCCTGTTATAGTGTTCGTTTTGGTTCTCTTCTGCATGTGCCAATTGGGGCTCTGATGTTGTGTCACTGTAGTACCTAGTAGTGTAAAGATGATGGTATCAATTGGGGGTTCTAATGCACCTTGCCATACAATAAACAGCGAAACTCAAACTGATACTTTTGGGGTTGTAGGTATGTTGGATGGGGATGAGTTTGTTACAGTAGAAGTAACGAAAGGGGGGAATGTCGGGAAGGAACCAGGGTCCTCCCGAACCCCCAAGCGGTTAAGAGTTTAAGCAAGACATCTTCAAGGCGCTATAATGGACTATGGGGCAGGAGGGGCACTGGGAAGGCTCTTTCATGCAAGCATAATCACATACACATAGACATAGGCAAGCACTGAAGAAGGTAGTTATTGTCTAATATAGGGCAATTAACTATTAGCGGGATCGATTTGTAATGTCAGATACTAGGCATTGTAAAAGCTTGGTGCTATAGAGGAGTCGAAGTCACCCTCTTCCCCAGAAGGAATATGGCCGGTGGGATCTAAATAGACTACAGGCGCTTAGTGCACAGTGTTCTTCACTATGGCCGAAGCACGAACTGACTCACCAGGTGTCCACTGTCTGTCAAGGGTCCGTGCGGGTTAAGAATAGGACTTGCGAGATTCCAAGATGGCGGACAATAGGT
This sequence comes from Ambystoma mexicanum, assembly GCF_040938575.1. NCBI lineage: Eukaryota > Metazoa > Chordata > Amphibia > Caudata > Ambystomatidae > Ambystoma > Ambystoma mexicanum. The sequence continues at coordinate 1,345,055,747 of NC_090922.1, forward strand.
GAAGACGTGTCTCACAGTCCTCTGTCTGGGCCCACTGAAGAAGGCCTTGGCCTATAACTTGAAGCTACCAGCAGGCCCCCCCAGGCATGGGCTAACCCCTCCCCAACGCTTACTGTGGGAAGAAAATCCCTAATGAAGTTGCGACTCCCCCGCCATGAGGTCAGCGTGGGGTGAGTAGCTCTCTGTGGGAGTACCGTGTCCCTCGCAGAGATGTCCCAGCAGGGTCCAAGTGGACTGCACCAACTAAGAGGGTATGCAGAGAAGAACAGAGGAACAGCAGATGAGGCAGACCCCCAGGTTAGTGCGAACCTGAGATCCCGGGCAGGAGACAAGAGCTCCCCCCTCCTCCCATGGGGGCGCCGAAGGTGAGCGATGGCTCAGGAGAAGTGGAGAGGACAGGTGAGGGGGACTCCTTCCCAGAGAAGCGCACCGTAGGCATTCCCAGGAGCTGGGCTCCCCCCTCGAGGCCCTTATGAGACCGGACCGATGGAGCTGCTCGGCGAAGATGGGCTCAGAGCCTTTAGGTGTGGAAGGAGGTGCGGACTAGGAGCACTCTCAGACCATCACAGCTCAACGAAGCAAGGGAGTCCGCAAGGAGTTGCTGTCAGAGCGGGCGGTGGCCCCTACAGTGTGTAGGTCTGACCAACACCCCTCCACCCCCCAGGGAGAATCAAGTAAGTGGCGTCAGGAGTGGGGGTGATTGAGGGGAAGAGCACTGTACCCCACCTGCCGGACTATCCAGCTGGTCGTCGCTCGAGTGAGGGGAGTGGCCCCCCCCTGCATATGTAGGCCCATACAGCCTCGGGCTTGGAGACAGAGGGAGCAGGGGAGCAATATGAACTTCCAGGAGGAACAAAAAGAAAAATCTAAAACAAAAGAGGACACCACTGCGGTTCGCCTCTCCTCCCCCTCCCCCAGCACCCCATAGCTGCAGCGCTAATTGTTGGCAGGGTTGCGGGGGAGGTTCTTGCAGCAAGTGCATGAGCGTGTGGGAACAGGTCCCTTGTAGCGGGCCATCGCGGTAGGCCCGTGCCACCCCAAATCTCTACAGATGCCAGGGTCCAAGGTGAGGACCACTTCCTCCAAATCCAATGGGTCAATCGAGCGGCAAGGGGGCCAGCTGGAGCGGATTTGCAAACAGCAGTTGGGAGACGGCCAGGATTCAGCAACTGGGAAATAGGCTAAAGGAGGTGCCGAAGGTGATACCACGCACGCCATGGCCCTCAATAAGGACGACCTGCAAGAATGCCTCAGAGGCATGGAAGATAGACTGATGAGCTCATTCTAGAATCCGATAACAAAAATGGAGGACATACGAAGCTCCCTACGGGATGCCAGGAAGTAGGTTATTGACCTGGGTAATCCAGTGGATGTTACAGAGAGGGGGTTGTCAGAAGTGGCATAAGAGGTTAAACAGAACAGCGACCTTTTGGAATAAATAGCCAGGGCTACCCACAATTTGCTACCTACAATTTGGAGTTGAAGGCTGGAGAAATGCTCCTGCAGATCAACCATTTGGTTGAAAGGATTGAACAAACCGACCCCAGGCGCAGACCTGAGGGGCATCATGCAGCAATGCTTTGGGAGCTTCCTGACTGGGACCCTACCAGAGGAAGTAAAGATTGATCGGGTACATGAGGTTGGGCCAAGGAAGAGAGAACCTGGAGCGAGACCAAGAGACGTCCTAGTGGCCATAGCATCTTGCACGATGAAGGAGAACATTCTTCGAGCGGCTAGGTCCCATCAGGATGTTATGATCAACGGTTTGCCAGATTCACCACCTACTAGGACCTGGCGCTCTCTTCTATGGAGAAGGGGTAGGGGGATACACCCGCTTACAGAAATCTTAGCAGCAACAAATATTGCATACAAGTGGACGTTCCCTTTTGGCCTGGGAGGGCAGGCAACAAAGAGTCACCACGTACAAAGAGGGCCTACCAATAATGAACGAGGAGGAGGAGGAGGAGGAGGAGGAGGAGGAGGAGGAGGAGGAGGAGGAGGAGGAGGAGGAGGAGGAGGAGGAGGAGGAGGAGGAGGAGGAGGAGGAGGAGGAGGAGGAGGAGGAGGAGGAGGAGGAGGAGGAGGAGGAGGAGGAGGAGGAGGAGGAGGAGGAGGAGGAGGAGGAGGAGGAGGAGGAGGAGGAGGAGGAGGAGGAGGAGGAGGAGGAGGAGGAGGAGGAGGAGGAGGAGGAGGAGGAGGAGGAGGAGGAGGAGGAGGAGGAGGAGGAGGATACCTAAAACCACCCCACTCAACAAATTGAACAGATCTTGGGAATGGTCCGGACGCAGAGACAGAAGAGGGGGCAGAGAAACCTCTGAGTTCCACAAACCAAAGGAATGGAAACATAGCTGCTTATAATTGCCTAAACGACTGACCTCCGACCTGTAGGGTGCTGTGGTATAAGCATGGGGGAGGGTCTGTATTAAGGGGAGGTGTAAGAGGAGGCACGGGAGTACGAAGGAGAAATGTAGCCCAGATGAATGGGAGAGGAGGTGACCACGGAATCATTCACTGGGTGTAGTTCACCGATGCAGGGAAGTTCCCCAGGGTTGAATAAGGTCCAAGGCCCCAGGATAGTATCTTGGGAACTCAGGCCGTGAACGGGAGATGGGAGGGGGTGTTTGGGGTTTTAAAGTTCGGGAAAAAGTGGCTGCTAAGGCACTACAGGGGGCAGAGAACGAGGGCAAAGAGGGGAAAAGGGAGGGGGAGACGAGACATACAGTGCAGCCTTTTCTAGCCGTATCAGCTCAGCGCAGACACTAAGAAGACGTTGCTCATCTTGGGAAAAATGTCACTTAAAATCACCATGCAAAATTTGGGGACTAAATTCACCCGTTAATCGCAAAAAGGTAGAAGGGATGATCAATCGCTGCCAAGCAGATATCATGCTACAGGAGACCCATATAAAGACATCAGATGGGTCACTACCCAGATATCTACACTTTACTCTCATACACCAGGAAAACTCCCAGGGAAAAATGGCAGGAGTGTTGATAGGCCTCAAAAGCTAACTCCAAGTGCAAATCTCACCTACGTTAGTGGACAAGCTCGGGAGATACTTATTCTTACGGGTGCAAATGGGGCGAAAACGAATGACCTTTAGCATATTTCTCTGCAGGGAGATTATCTTAACAGGGGATTTCAATTTGGCTTGGGACCCCTCCAAACATAGAAGCACAAGGAGTGTGCAGGGGAGCAACCTCTCGCTCAAACACCTAAGGAAATCATTTGATAACTTGGCTCTCAAGGATGTGTGGCATGAGACGAAGGGGAGGAGAGTCGATTCACCTGCTTCTCTCACGTACACCAGACATTGTCCAGGATTGATTATATCTGGTTCTCAGCGTCCTCCTAGGGGAAGTAGAGGATGTGGAACTAGGCATCATTTTGCTGTCCGACCATGCACCTCTTATGGTAGCGATACGCAGGTGGGAGCCTCGTGGAGGTCTGTGGGCCTGGTCTCTCCCAAAGGAAATCCTGTCAGACGAAGTAGTTGTGGGTAAACTGAGACAGGATTGAGGAGTTCTTTGAGCAGAACGAGAATGGGGAAACGTCGCAAGAATGGATTTGGGAGGTTTAAAGTGGTGCGTCAGGGAGAAATTCCACAATCCCAAAAACAGAAAATTTACAAGGCTGTGGACCAAGACTTGGAGACCCAGATGACGACAGCTACACAAACACTAGCGAAGAATAAGAACAGGGCCATTTATAAAAAACGAAAGGAGCTCAGAGCGTAGTTAGGGCTAATCGGTTCACGAAGGGCTGAAAGAGAATTATTATATACTAAGCACCGCTATTATATGCACACAAACAGGGCACATCAACCACTGGCTAGGAAGCTGAGAAGGTCAGAGGTGAACCACACAATCACGTGAACAAGGACCGCACAGATGAGCTAGCCATGCAATTACTTCAGACACAAGCCGTCAGGCCCCATTACCGGGAAGTGTGCCATCAGTTACAGCTCCGTCAGTTACCCCGGTGCAGGTAGTCCTTCCTGGGGCAGTTCTCTTGGCTTCATTGGGGACCCTAAAAGAGACGCTGTGTTCATGAACCATGCTGCCTCCATTTTCTCTGTAGACCCGGAGCATTTCCAAACGACCAGACAAGAGTCGTCTTCGTGCTATCATACTTGGGTGGCAGTGCTGCGGACTCGACGGTACCACTGGGTAACCAGGATGACCCTCTCCTGGGGGTTTCAACGGGAAATGGAGAAAATGTTAGCCCAACACACCCAGGGCCAGTCCTGGGAAAATTAGCTCCCATCACTTCGCTATGGCAGTCAGGATTTGCTAATGTATATCGCTACCTTCATCAGACTAGTCGTCGAAACTGGTTGGCCTGATGAGAAGCGGACCACATATTCCATCGAGGCGTGCGAGGAGAGCTAAAAGATGTTTTAGCCCAAGTAGTAAACCCCCCAAGAGACTGTGTTGAGTTCATTGACCTGGTAGTACAATTAGATCACAGGCTACAGAATTGTAAGACTGATCAAGCCCAAATGGAGAGCCGTGCAATGTACGTACGCCCCAAAAGAGAACACTTTGCGACCTTCGGTGAACCCTTCTGAACGTATGCAGTAGGGGGGAGTACGGAGTCCATTAACCAAGCCCGAAAGAGACAAAACTAAGGCCACAGCAGTTGTGCTTGTACTGTGGGAAACCAGGCCACTTCCTCCGAGATTGTTCAGTGAAACCACCCAGGTAAACAGTCACAGCTACAGACGGAGAGGATACAGAACAAGAGTCAGAAAACTTCCATGCCCGGCAAGTGTAGAGGTCCGTTTGTCGAGCGAAGAGAAGGAACCACAGACCTCGCACCTTGCCGTGCCTGTGATCTTGATCAACCACCAACAACTGTCCAGGATGCATGCTGTGGAGGCATATCTACACAGCGGAGCAGTTGGTAACTACATAGACCAAGATCTGGCAACAAGGATGGGTCTTCCCCTCTGGCAAAAAAAGACATAGGAAAAGGTCACTACTGTTGACAGCACAGAGATATCTTCAGGTCCTCAGACGCACTGTGCGGCGGAAGTGACTCTTTGTCAAGATGGCTATCGGGAAGCTATTGTCTTCGATCTCATCAAGGCTCCTCAGTTTCGGGTGATCCTGGGGATACCATGGTTGGAGACTCATGATCCCCAAATTGACTGGCGTGCGAGAAGTCTGACCTTCTCCAACGATTGTGCTCGCACATGCTACAAAGTGGAAGCATCTCTCTGAACGAAGAGGAACTATCCTAGATAAAGGGGCGGTGGTACTGGGTCTAACAAATACACTACCAAGTGAATATTAAGACTACCAAGACATCTTCCAGAAGGAGCAAGCCAATACATTACCCCCTCACAGGCCTTATGACTGCCAAATCGTCCTCATACCCTGGGTGCAAATTCCGTGTAGTCGGATTTACGCACTCACTCAACCGGAGAACATTCACCTGAAGGCATACCTGGACCAATACCTGACAAACGGTTTTATCCATCCATCTAAGTCCCCCGCAGCCTCGCCCCTCTTCTTTGTTCCCAAGAAGGAGGGGGAACCTGAAAACCTGCATTGACTATCGGGCATTAAATCAGGTGACAGTAAAAAACTGTTACCCTCTGCCCCTCAACCCGGAACTATTAGACCAAGTCAAAGACGCCCATATCTACACCAAACTGGACCTCAGGGGTGCATACCATCTCGTACGTGTGAAAAGAGGAGATGATGGAAAACCGCTTTTAGTACCAAGTATGGACTGTACGAGTACCAGGTTATGCCCTTTGGGCTCTGCAATGCACCTGTGGCATTCCAGTTCTTTATGTAGCATGAGCTGATCGGCGTTTGCCTTAGTTTACATTGATGACATCTGGTGTACTCAGCCTCCAAGCAGGACCACGTTAAGCGTGTCCGTACCGTCCTTGAGAAACTCTGGCAGCATAAATTGTATGCCAAACTCGAGAAATTCTCCTTCCACGTTACCGAAGTAGAGTTCTTAGGTTTTATCCTCACTCCCCGAGGTGTCCGGATGCATATGCATAAGGTGGACACCATTCTCAACTGGCCATCGCCGTTATCAGTCAAAGGGGTTCAGAGCATGCTCGGCTTTGCAAACTTCTACCGCCGGTTTATTCCCGGATTCTCCCAGATCGTCCACCCGATTTCATCCTTGCTGCAGAAAAACAAACGTTGCCAATGGACCGATGAGGCAGAAACGGCTTTCCAGGAACTCAAGAAAAAAAGTACCTCAGCCCTAGTACTACGACCCCCTCGTCCGGATCTCCCTTACTTAGTTAAGACAGACGCCTACAGCATGGCAATGGGGGCTGTTCTCTCACAAAAGTATCCCGAGACTGGCCAACTACACCCGGTGGCATTTTGGTCACGTACGTTCTCAGCGCCTGAACTTAACTATGCAGTAACGGATAAGGAGCTCCTAGCAATCAAAGCAGCATTTAAGGCATGGCGACATTACCTTCTAGGTGCAAGACACCAGTTATCACAGACCACGGTAATTTACAATACCTCAAAACAGCGAAAGCTCAGTCATCCCGTCAACTACGGTGTGCCCTGTTTTTTTGCAGAATACAATTATGTGATCACGTACCGGCCCGGTGTTCAGAATGAAAAAGGCGACGCTCTGTCCCGCCTCGGCATCGATGAAAACATATACTCTGATCGACTCTTGACCCAGTAGCCATCATCCTGGGCGAAAGACTGTTAGGCCTTACGACAGCTCTGTCCCTGGGTGATCTCCAAAAGGAAATCCAGCTTTAAATGAACGAGAAAGCTTTACAGGAATGGGCCGCAAGGAGTTAACACAACTCAACAGTTGACAGACTCCCTTACTTCCAGGGACGCCTATACCTACCTAGTCAAAAGCTACAGGAACAAGTCATCTCCAGCTATCCCGATTCCCTAGTAGGACACCCAGGTATTGCCAAAACCTTGGCTAAGGTAAAAAGAAATTACTGGTGGCCAACCTGGCAGAAGGACATAACTCAGGTTGTGCTATCCTGTGGAATCTGTGCACAAAACAAATCTCGGAAACAAAAACCTGCGGGCCTTCTACAGCCCCTGGAAATTCCTCCCACACCTTGGCATACACTTTCACTCAACTTCATTAGACCTACCTCCCTGCAATGGCTAGAATACCATCTAATTGTGGTGGACCTATTCTATGTCTACCAACAGCTTCCCTCTTTGCAAAAGTGTTTTTGGAGCAAATAGTTTGATTACACGGTTCCCCTCCATCCTGATTTCAAATCGAGGCAGCCAATTCATCTCCAATTTCTGGAGGAAAAGTTGTGAGATTGTGCAAATGGACGCCCGACTGTCCACTAGTTATCCCCAAACAGATGGCCAGACCGAACGGACGAACCAAATATTAGAACAGTACCTGACATGCATGCTACATCAAGCTGAAGGTTATTGGAAGGACATCGTATGGATAGCCAAGTATACATACAATAATTCACTGCACACCAGTACCGGACAAAGTCCATTTTATATCATGTATGGACGACATCCATGCACCTCCAGTTTGGATCCCCCATGGCCTTAGAAATGCCTGCAGTAAAAACCTTACATACAACCATCGTGCATGCCTTCAAAAAAGGCATCAGAGCACCTGGCTCGAGCTGAAGAATGTCACGACTTGGGGACGTTGGCGTCTCTGTAACCGATGGAAACGGCATCATCCATTAAAGTTTCCATTACGTTCCGTACAACGCCAGGTGTAGGTCTAGTTTTTTCTGTTTGCAGCACGTCCAACGCCGGCTGTTATCTTTCCTCACTTCCGGCATTCGGGTGCGTTGCAACGTCCTGTGTTCCAGTTCGTCTGCTATTGCCTGCGCTCCCAACTTGCTACTCTTATCTTCCCCTTATCGCCCTCTTCCCCTTCCAGTTCGTGTTTCGGCCTCTCTGTTTCCTTCGTTCCACCCTTCCTCCGCTCTTTTCTCGTTCCCACTCGCCATTTCTCCCGTCTCCCGTTGTTTTCTGTTTCCTCCCTTGCTCACCTATTTTCCCCGTTTGCTGTTCTTACCCTTTTCCGTCTGTTTGTTTTTGACTTCCCATGCACCGACTTCAGGCCTGCCATTGGATTGCTCCGCCTCCTCCTTTTGTCTTGTTGTTGCTCCCGTGTTACCAGACCTTCGCCTGTCCCCGGACTGCTTCCTATTCCCCTGTACTGGCTTTTCAGTCCAAGCTGCTACTTTCTCTACAGTCTACCATTACCGAGGAATACTCACGTGGAGTTTACCCCCCCCCCCCCCCCCCTGCATCTCGTCCGCTGCCTGTCTTGACCACGAGTCTCTCCACGTGGAACATCCTTGAAAGTCTACCGGATCCCTACTACTTCATTATACTCTGTGGAGACTTCCTCTGGGTTTTTTGTGCCACTGGCTTTTTCCCCTTATTCTGGCAGCCGCGGAGGATTGCCACAGTTTACCTATAAGGTGACACTGCGGCGTCCTTCCACGGCCGCCCCCGTCTACATAAAAAAAGGAGAGGACCGGACCAAAAGGAAGAAAGAAGCCGGCACTCCGGTGGAAAAGCAGAGGTGAGGAGGAAGGGGAGGTGGTAGAGACGGAGTCCTAAGTGGAAGAAGAAGACATTACTGACCATCCTGACAAAGAAAGACATAAAAGGTTCTCGGATTAACATCGTAGGAGGGCCCCAATGTATCGAGTCGGGGATGAAGTCTGTTTGGCCTCCGTCACATACCCATGAAAGGAACCCAGACTTTTCGGCCCAGATACCTAGGACCATATACCATTAAAGCCATCAACCCTATGACAGTGAAACTGGTTTTACCACCCAACATGCAGATCCATCTAGTGTTCCACATGTCACTCCTAAAGCCTGACCAACCTGGTACTCGGATTAAGTCACCTCCAGACCCTGTTTTGATCAACGGTGAACCAGAATTTGAAGTCAATGAAAACATGGATTCAAGGATTTTACTACTTAGTGGATTGGAAGGGATATAGCCCTCGGGACAGCATGTGGGAGCCCAGCGATGAAATCCATGCACCACGACTGGTGAAGCGCTTCCATCGAAACCACCCAACCAAGCCAGGACCAGACTGAAAAACCACTGTGAGAGGGGCCTTGGGGGGGGGGGGGGGGGGGCTTGGGGCGGTGCGGCTTTGGTGGGGGTGGGGGTGAGGTGTGGTCACGGTTGGTACCCCTGATAACCCTTCACATAATTGCCCCCAGGCTACAGCGGGACTGCAGCATCCAAGAATAGCCCTACGGGCATCTAAGAACTTGAGGAGGAACACCTGCTCCCAGGCCTGGTGCCTTTGCTCATTACAGTGAATAAGGGCAAGTATCACAAGTACTAATCTGAATACAACATGGAGGCCTGTACCACCGTCTTGTTCCCCAAACAAGACCATGCAGACTAGTGTTTTGGGTGTGGTTGGATCCTCTGGTGTGGCTGGCTATATAAGCCACGTCCCGGCTGGAAATCGTGCTTCACATTATTCTGCATTCCTGCACCGTACCGCTCACCGTGTCCAGCTCCCGCTTACCTGAACTCCAGTCCTGAAACCAACTGCCGATCTACAGGGGGAAAGAACAGAACGTTATACTCAGTGCTTACCTGGAAGCCGTGGGACCTTGAACTTTATCCAGACGGTCCGCTCGCTCATTGCTTCGGGAGCCTACCACAGCCTGCAATGTCGCAAAAAGAGAAAACAAAAGAGACAGCAGGTTAGCATTATTCATGCTTGCCTCAGCCCAAACTAGCGCTTCGCACTAGAACTTGCCTGTCATCTTTGTTAGTCCCCATACTGTGATCTCTGCATTTCATCCTGCTGCAAGTGAAGTCAGCCCGTGGCTCCGCGCCACGAACGATGGCAGAGGCAACACCTGCGGAGACAGAAAGAGACAATATATTAGTCGGACATATATCAAAAAAGTTGGAAAAAAAACATAGAAAAGAAGAGCAAACGCAGAAAGAGAGGACAGAGACACAAGAGAAGCCCGAAGGACAACTGAGAAAGAATACAAAGAGGACTCTCATAACATACAGAGAAGGACAGTTTCACTCAACTTGAAGCAGCAAAGCAAGAGTGGGAGCCACAGACGGTCTGGGCTCGACACAGGCCCGTGGACCAGTGAAGTAACTGGGTCCATTAGGACGCCTGCATCCACAATGGCGTCCCTGCTAGAGAAGCAGGACGGAGAGTTCATCACTTACAAACCCAAGGTGAGAGATAACCCTGAGGGAAGGGGTTAGTGGCCAGAGGGAGGTGGGGGGTCACACCAATTAAGAACACTTCCTAATTGCTTCCCTCACCTGTCATAGTAGCAGTCTCCTCCAAGTTTGACCATTGACCCGGGTGACCTCAGAAGTAGTGCCCGCAGACCGCAATGCCGAGCATAGTTTGTCGCCCCCGCGGAGACCAGGTGAGCATAACACCTTCCCAGTCCTTCTCAGAGGATTGACCCGCAAGGAAAGTGGCATGCCCGACGATGTCCTCGACTCCAGAGGAATGGGCTGCATTTAAGGAGCAGATGTTAGCAATATTTCAATCGCAGGGCACGGTTCCGGTCGCGCCTTCTAACGGAGCCGGCAAGGAACGGTCTTGTACCGTGGCTCGCACGCCTTCGGGCTCGGGTCCGCGAAGCAACTCGCACCAAGAACCTTTGAGGTCCCATTCGGCCAAGGCTTCGGATAGTCGCAAAAGATGTGTTTCCAGGTCTCGGTCCTCATCTTCAGCAAGACCGCTGCAATCTGCTAAGGGCTCAAAGCCGCCGTCGACTCGGTTGGCGTTGTCTGTCCGACTTGAACGTCGACGCTTTGCCGTCTTATCAGACCACGACACCGTCAGCACCAGTGTCGACGCCGAAGCCTTCGGTGCTCACGACGCCAAGGTTGTCGACGCTTTCGGCGTCGAAGCCTTCGGCACCCTTGCCACCGTCTAGTATTTTTGCCTGCAATTTTCCAATGGAGTACCCTGATCTGGTGGAACCTCCAACAAAGGCTTCAGCGAATGGCTGTGAGGCCAGTATTGGACTCTTTCTGTCCCCAGGCCAGGTTTCCACCTCCCTCTCTGACAATATATGAAGAGGAAGAAAGGTCTGAATTTGAGGACCTTGTGGAGCATGATGTGGCTCCAGTCTTTTCAGGAGACAGTCAATTGGAGGAGTTGAGGCAAACCCTTCATGATGCCCAGTGGGTTGGACACTTCTCCGGAAGTGGAATTTCGCAGGCCTGAGCCTGGGGCTCATGCCGAGTCTTCGCACAGGTGGCTCATGGCTAGGGTCTCGGAGTATCTGGGCTGGTCCAGTCCTCCTGAAGACTTTGTGCAGGATGATCTAACGGACATTTTAGATCAAGGTCCGTCCTCTGACCCAGTGTTACCTTTTCATCTTACTTTACAGAAAAGGGTGGCAGCTGCTTGGCAGTCACTGGAATCTCTTCCAGCTGTTAATAAATCATTGACAAAGAAGTACCGCCCTTCCGTTAGCGACCCAAGCTATTTATCCACTCACCCTACTCCTGAGAGTTTGGTGGTTCTGGCGGCTACGGCCACCTCGAGGCAGGTGGCGTACCCTAACATCCCCCCCTGAAAGGGACGACAAACGCTTCAACGGTTGGGCTTGTAAGGTATTTTTTGCAGGGAGCATGGCATTGAAATCGGCCAACTCCACTTGTGCCTTAGCAAGGTTTTCACACACTCTGTGGAACTGTTTCTTTAGCGGCTGAGCATATTCCCGAGGGGGAAGAAAGGGATGGGTTCCTTGCTCTCGTGAAAGACGGTAAGGATGCCATGTGCGAATCCCTTCAGTCAGGTTTGGATACGGCCAACAGTGTTAGCTGGTCCATGGCTGTGAGCACCGTTATAAGCAGATTTGTGTGGTTGCGGAAGTCTAGTTTTGCTCTGGATGTGCAAGCCCGTCTTCTGAACAGGCTCTTTGACGCACATTTGTTTGGCAACAAGGCTGACGAGAGCCTTGAGAGGTTGCAGACCTCGAAAGCTGCGGCAAAATCTTTAAGCGCAACTGTGCGTCAACCTCCCCTTTTCCGTCCTAGGGGACAGCAGTGAAGGGGAGGTTCTTTTCATTACTGCTCCTCCTTTGGTAGAACGAGAGGGGCCAGAGTGGTGGTTGGGGAAATAGAGGTGCCAAAGCCGCTCAGGCAGCTGCCTCTTTGCCTTCAGGCACTGCCGCAGCCGCTACAAAAGTCACGAGGCCATGTGGCATGGTTCGCCGGTTGGTGGCAGGCTTGCTCAGCATCTCGAAGAGTGGCAAGCCATTACTTCGGATGCGTGGGTTCTGGATACGATAGCCCTCGGCTACTGCCTTCCCTTCTTACAACGGCCTCACGACAATCCACCGTGGAAGCTTCCAGATCTGCTCCTTGTGCAGGAAATCTTAACCCTGCTGGAGAAAGGTGCTATAGAACTGGTGCCTGTAGCGGCGAGGAACAATCCCAAAGAAAGACCGGGGATTGAGACCCATCCTGGACTTGCGTTGGTTGAACAAACTTCTCAGTAAGGACAAGTTCAGGATGGTTACTCTTTCTCAAGTTCTCCAGGCCCTTCAACTTCAGGATTGGTTGCTGTCTCTGGACCTGCCGATTCTTCCCAAGCACAAAAAGTACCCGAGGTTTGCGGCTGGCGACTTGCACTTTCTGTTTCGGGTCCTGCTGTTAGGATTGACCTCCGCCCCGAGGGTCTTCACCAAGCTAATGGTGGTGGTGGCAGCGTACCTCAGGCGAGGGGGACGGGGGAAATTCAGTCTACCCCTACCTGGACAACTGTGTTACGCTCACCTGGACCCCACAGGCATGTCGATCGGACCCGGACAGCTGCGGTCTCCGTCAACGTGATGCGTAGTGCAGAGATGACTGTCTGGACTCGCCCGCCTAGTCTTGTCTGCTGGACCAGAAGAAGTATTTTCCTGCAAGTGGAGACAGGGATTAGCCACCTGTGGGTTTTAGTGATGGCCTCCCAACTGTTCTCGCTCTCCCCCACTAATCGCCTCCGATATCCCCTTAGTAACCTCACCTTATGTTTGTAAAAGATGAGCTCTCCATCCTGCGTGTCTTGCAGGGGCGCGTAGATACCAGTTACTTCACTGGTTTGAAGGCGTTGGGAGAGTTCCGGTAAGCATTGACTCTGAAGTCCCAGGCGGCATTGGTAAGTATCAAGTTCAAAGAGTTCAATGTGCCCGATGTTCACTCTTGTCCCCTTCCTTCCTGAAGTTGCAACTGAGTTTGTGAGAAGGTCTCGTAGCTGCTGCTGGCGTACAGGTAAGAGTCTGTGTTACCCAACGCTGTCCGGTAACTGTTGCATGCGTTAATGTGTTGTTTTTCTCCCTCTTTGCAGATGCGGCATATGAAGATATGGAGAATAATACCGCCGGTGGAAAATCAGGTAAGTCTATGGTGGTAAGAGGTATTTGTTGATTCCCTTGGCTCACCTTGTTATTCTTGTGCCGGAGTATGGTGAAGAAATGATGGAGAAAGTGCCGGATCGAAAGATGCTGTGAGAACTGGTGAGTATGGTGCCGTGCTGGAGCTGGCGAAGCGACACGTGCAGGACTGATGTACTTTCCAGGTCGGGAGATGAAATCAGGTGAGGAATTTGAAATAAGTTCATTTTCTGACCTTGTCCTTTTCTTCCTCTTTATTCTAGGAGCTCCGGATTCGAGGCGGGCATGGTAGAAGACTGGGTGCTGGCTGCAGGCATGCGGGCGTGGCAGAAGACTGGATGCTGGCTGCAGGCATGGTGAGAGACACGCTGCTGGATGCAGAATAACACGAAGCATGTGCTGCTGTTCGGGCGTGGTTTAAATAGCCTCCAAAGTAGTCCCAGAAAAGAAGTTCCCCAGGACCACACCCAAGTAAAAAATATTCCCTGTAGTAAAATAGTCCCATCCAGGCCTCACGTTGGCTTGGATTTATTTGCAGCATGGTCTGCATGAGGTAAGTAATGTCTATGAGCCTGGCGCCTATGGCGCCAGGACTGATTTTTATTATGAGCCTGGTGCTTACGGTGCCAGGACTGAACCCAGACAGCCCCTAGCTGGGGCTGCTGGGGTTTTGGTAAATGCCTTGATGCCTGCTCCCGGGGCTGATGGGCTTGATCCGGATGCCCAGGGGTAGGCATCATGACAGACTGGCTGATTCCGGGCACCCTCTCCTGAGCAAGCATCGGATCACCTCGCTCTCACCTGCTGCTCCCTCCACATGCTGGGCTTCTCCCTCAATTTCAAGAAGTCGCATCTGACACCTTCCCAACAGCTCCAGTACGTGGCTGTGTTAGATACGTCTTTGGGGAAGTGCTCGCCTCCCAAGGTGAGGGCTCATCACATTGTGCAGATGGTGGACAAATTTCAACATGCCCAGAGTCTCCCGGCTTTCGAATTCTTAAGGTTGCTCGGCCTCATGGCATCTTGCATTTTTCTGGTGCCTGGTGCCAGAGCCCAGGTTGAGGATGAGATCCCTGCAATGAGTCCTCAAGATGCAGTGGTCGCAGTTCTCAGGCAAGATGTTGGATCCCATTCAGATTCCACTCTGTCTCCCAGGATTTTCTGCGGTGGGCCAATGAGGGGAACCTGATGAAGGGGGAGCCGTTTTGGCAACCATGGCCGGAGGTGACTGTAGTCACGGATGTTTCCATCACAGGATGGGGCGCTCATGCCAACGACTTGACTGCCAGCGGTCGGTCTCTGTCGGAGTCCAAACTCCACATCAACCTGTTAGAGCTTAGGGCCGTCAGGCTAGCCCTGAAGGCTTTTCTGCCGTCTGTGCGGGGGAAGTGTCCTGATCATGACCAACAACACAGTGGCCATGCATTATCAACAAAAAAGGGGGGGTAGGGTCACTGCCGTTGTGTAGAGAGGCAATGCAGCTCTGGTTCGGGGCCATCCAGCAGGGAATTTCGATCTCGGCAGTTCATCTGGCCGGAGACGAAAATGCAGTGGCGGACACTCTGAGCAGTCAGAGCACAATCTCTCACGAGTAGGAGTTGGCTCAGGCAGTCCTTGAGGAGATCTTCGCCCTTTGGGGAACCCCACAAGTGGATTTCTTCGCCACCAGTGGCAATCGGAAGTGCGAGAGATTCTGCTCAAGGGAATTTCCTATGCGAGGAGCCTTAGGAGACGCGTTCGTAGTGGATTGGTCATTCCCACCGTTGTACGCGTTTCCTCCAGTCCCCGTCATTCCTCAAGTGTTGTGGAGGTTGCAGAGGTTTGGTTCCCACATGATCGTCATTGCTCCAGATTGGGGCAGGAGAGCGTGGTATTCGGACCTTCTAGAAATGTCCATCTGCCTTCCACGCCGTCTGGAGGAGGAGCAGGAGGAGGAGCATGAGGAGGTGGACCACCGTTGGCGTATGTTCTGCGACTGGTGCAGAGGTCACAATGTTGATCCTTTTCAGTGCTCCATTCCTATCGTTTTGTCTTTCTTACTGTCATTATCCCACAGGGGCCTTCAAGTGGTTGCCATTAAGGGTTACCTGGCGGCGCTGTCTATCTTTAAGCGCTCGTCTGAAGAATGTTCTTACTTTAAGATTCCTTTGATTTCTAAATTACTTAAAGGACGGACTAATGTGTACCCGCCGTCCCCTTTCCAGGTGCCGGTTTGGGATTTCAATTTGGTTTTGAAATTTCTGATGGGTGCTCCGTTTGAACCTTTGCACTCTTGTCCTTTGAGATTATTGTCCTTCAAGACAGTGTTCTTGGTTGCGGTTACTACTTCTCGCATAGTGAGTGAATTGCAGGCACTTTCCTCTAAGCCGCCCTTTACTGTGGTCCAAAAGGACAGGGTTGTACTGCGGGTACGTCCTTCCTTTCTACCTAAGGTAGTATCTGAATTTCAATTGAGTCAGAAGGTTCTCCCTTCTTTCTATCCTCCTCCTCCGGGTAAGGAAGAGGAGTGACTCCATCGGTTGGATCCTAGGAGAGCTCTGAGCCTTTACA
Organism: Ambystoma mexicanum; assembly: GCF_040938575.1. Classification (NCBI taxonomy): domain Eukaryota; kingdom Metazoa; phylum Chordata; class Amphibia; order Caudata; family Ambystomatidae; genus Ambystoma; species Ambystoma mexicanum. The sequence goes on from NC_090922.1 coordinate 1,345,071,667, forward strand.
TTTCTAGGATGTCCAGGGTCAGAGTGGACGATCAACTCTTTGTAGGATATGCTGGACACCGATTGGCCCAGGCTGTTACCAAACAGACCTTGTCCAGGGGGATTATCCTCGCCATTACGGAGTGTTACCGATTGGCGGGTAAGGACCCTCCTGAAGGGTTGCGTGCTCATTCCACTAGGGGCGTGGCTACTTCCACCGCCCTCCAGCGGGGTGTTCCTATTAGGAATATTTGTGATGCTGCTACATGGGCTTCGCTCCACACCTTTGTTTAACATTACTCCCTGGATATGATCCATGGTCAGGATGTGGTCTTTGGTAAGGCGGTTCTTTATTCTGCCATCTGATTGGGTACTCCAAATTCTTTTCCCTCCTCCATTTTCTGGTACTGCTTTGGGAGTCTGTCAAAGATGTGTAATACGTTGGAGGACACAATTCATTCGAAGAACAAGTTACTTACCAACTGGTAACGTTCTTTAGATTGGATGTTCCTCCAGCGTATTCCACATCGCCCTCTCAGCCTGTCCCTATGGAGAATTTCCTATGTGATTGCAGCATACGCTTCCGCAAGGCTATGTGCAGTCAAGCAGGCATGAGACTGGTGCCACACGTTCTGGGGGAAAAAACTTAAATTGACGCTACGAGTGGCGTGCGTCCTATTTATAACATCCGGTGACGTTGCCCTCGACTGAGGCCTTTGAGGGACATCGACCCGACGTCATCGAGCAGGACGCGCTCTGACGAAAAAGTTTCCAAAGGTCACAGCTGTGGACATTACATGTCAAATATGTGGAATACGTTGGAGGAACAATCAGTTGAAAGAACGTTACCAGTTGGTAAGTAACTTGTTCATCTGCTGGTGATGCACCTACCACCATGCTGGAATCTAAATACTGTCCTCTGTAGACTTTTTTGTTACCTTTTTGAGCCTATGCAGAAAGCTTGGCAAAGGACCTCAGTCACTGTTCTCAATACAGTTACACTAGTAAGAAAGGTAAGCGAATTCCAGGCACTCATTATTAAGAATATGCGTGAGAAAAATACAAAGTAAAATATAATGAGAAATGGTCATGAAAAGTAACCCATGACCTAAATTCTTAGCACGTTTTTGATGTTTATAAAACAAGTTTGATAAAGTTGTAAGCGAACGTTGTCTTTTTTTTTTCAATGGATTTTAATTTCATCTTGCCCATCATTACAGAAAATGTATGCATTTTCTAACCTCTTCCATTACTAATTGCTGATCTTGCTTATTATTTGACAATATACAGATTTTTTCATGCATAATTTGTAGGTTATGTATCTGACAAAGATTCCCTTTTTTAAAGGCCATGTTCTTGGTGTACCGTGCCCTCGAGAAGGAGCCCGTACCAATGTCTTTGCCAACTGCTCTGGTCCCGCCTTCAAAAAGAACATCTGTCAGTCTACCTGGGGCATTGCAAGTGATTCCTCCTCTCCCTTCTCCACCTTCCAAGGAATCCCGCCCATCGTTGCCACCAGTAGCGATATTACCCACAAAAGCACCAGCTGTACAGGTACAGAAACCAATTGCATGCACAATGCCGGGTCTGAAATGCTCTTGGTTCTATCTCTATCATAATACTGGAGTGCTTGTTTTGTTATGAGTAGTGTGGCCTTGTGGATTGGTCTAAGGGTACGAAGTAATGTGGCTGTTTTTCTTTGCAAGTGTGCATGCGTCCTATCTCGTGGTTTACTTTATGGTGCATATGTTTTTGTCCTGGACAGATTATTCCCCTATGGTGCTCCCCATTTGATCACCATGTTGCTACCCATTTTTCAAGTGAAGCCCTCCTTTGCCCAGTATTGGTATCCACTGTTGAGTAGCTTACACAGTCATATTATACATTAGGGGCTTCCTTGTATCTGTTCCCACTCCTGCAGGGTGTGAAGTGGGCATTACTTTTGAAAGCTGAATAATATTTTGTCTCAAATTTAAGTTTTGTATGGGTGTAATTGATTTTTTTTTTACCTTCATTATTTATTTTGTAAATGTGATTTGATGGCTTTTTCATTCAGAATAAACCTAGAGTGGTGATGGACAATAAATGTGTGCATGTTGAGTTTGAACATTGTCACTTCATAATGTAATTGTGTGCATAGCCTAATCTACATAGTTTTGCCCACTATTTCACTAAAAGTAGATAGTAAAAATATAAGTCTTCTTTAATAGTGTGTATAGGGTAGCTTGCACCCGGATACGAGTTGTTCATTGTATGTAATTGTATATAGGCCATAGTGAAGTACTCTTCGTTAATTTACTTCTTAAAATGGACTTCTTACAAGCTTTCATAAAACTTATCCCTTAATTTCAGAATCCCCCTAAAGGTAGCTTGAACTCAACCTGTGCACTAGTTTACAAATGGACGAGCACCTGTGTGAGCTTGTGTAGATTATTGGTGTGCTGCAAGCACACCAAGTAGCATGGCCCATCAACTCTTTGGAGGATACATTTCGGAGATGGAAGCAGACTGCAACACCAAAGACTGATTTAAGAACAAAGAAACTCCCCTTCCTTAAAGAAGTTTGGGTCAGCAGGACAAAAAGTATTACCCAATTAAATTATAGGCTATAGTTTTCAGCACACACTGGGAAGTGAGCTTTGTTCATTTCGAATTATAACAAAATTCACCCCGTATTGTTCTGCCGAATGGGAAATTAATGAAATTAATATTTTTAGTTAAATAGGCTAAGGATCTCCAGAACCCCTCCCCCCCCCCCTTCCCGCACTAGGGATTGTTTTCCTGACATTTGTCTGAGGGTAGTGATACTTTTTCAACGTTTTTAAACTGCTTTTACTTGCACACACCTGTTCAGGCCATTTTTGTATTCAATGTTTAAAAATCCTGTTTTCCATGTGACGGGGATCTTTGATTCCTCCTATTGTAAATTAAAATGCTGTTTATCCATTGATAATTAGGCCCCTATACACATGGCTATTTAATTTTGCTTGAAAAACAAAGGCCGTTTTTGTTTGTGTTTTAAAATCTTGCTGTTCATGTCAAAGGGACTTCTGTTTGGGGCCTTTAAATAAACCCCGGTCTTTTTAAATTATTCCACATAGCCCTAATGCTCAGTGAGCAGTCAGACCTGTGTCTCCAGGATTTACATGAGACATTCCTGTATTTCACTTGACCTGCTTGCTAATAAATACACTAGGCTTTCTCTGAAAACAATCTCTCCATGCTTACACAACCGTGCTTTGGCCTTTCACCCTCGGGATAGCTAAATTAATATTCCTCATTTCCCTCTCAGAACACATTAATTTCCTCTGGATATGAAACCACCCCTCTTGTGTTTCAACATGTCATTTGAAATGCTCTTGTTCGGACTTATTGCCACTCAATGAGACTTCTCCAAACGTCATAGTAGGTTTTAGCTCCGTTCCACCTCTTCCCCTTCACTGGTTAAATACACTCTAAACCACATAGGCCAGGGTTTCTCAGCAACTATACAGCCCGGGTGGACCTCGCCAGCGCGTCTTAATAGGTAGTCTTGACCTTTTCTTCATTTTTTGGCACCCACCTCATGAAAAATCATCCCGTACACCAGGGTCTTGTGATTTGGTCCAACATATACAAGTCATTAGACTTGGACATCATTCTTTTTTTACACATAATTAAGGGTTCTATGTTAAAATCCCCCAATGGAGGCTGCTCCTCGAAAGACTGCATTTTTGTGTTCGTCCTGGAAGGAACCACCAAAGGACGGGATTTTGGCTCATCTGGGGATTTCATCCTCTGTTAGGGAGAATTCTCAAAAATGTGCTAATTCCCTTCACCTTAGAGACCCCCAGCAAATTTGCTGGATTTTGAGGACTTTCTTTTAACTGGAAACTGTGATAGCCTTTTTTCCGACTCTTCATGTATTTGGATGTATGTTTTACTGTTGTGTTGTTTGATTATGGAGTTTTAAGATAGCTTCATAGGCATCTTTTCATGTGTTACACAGCACCCTCAGTGCAGTGACACAGGGATGTCTTTTTTTAGACTTCCCAAAGGTTTAAATACCTTCTCTGGGATAAACTACTGTTTCCTAGAGAATATAAGGTTAGACTGACTTTACTAGTCTTTTTAAATTCCTAGACCGAGCACACACTATCTTCCTATGAAGTGCTGGAGGGGTTACCTAGTATCCCCTGTCTCTAGAAACTCATGTACCAATCAAATGCTACCCTTTTCTTTCGAAATGGCTGGTGGCAGTGGTTTTACAACAAACTACCATGATTTTTCCCCAACCGCCAACACCGGTAGCTAAAAATCGCGGGAGCCATGTTTTTCAAGATGGCGTCTTAAGCGCCTTTGTTTAAACGGGTCCCGGTTTTCTTTTTTCGCCATTTCATTTTGGAAAGGTCCTTCTAGAGTTTGTCTCTGCGCGCCAAACCAGGTTTGGTCCCTTTGTTTCTATGCCTTTAGCGGGCTTCAGGACTGAAGACCGCCTCCGGTGACTGAGTGTCTGTGGTGGGCAGGAAGTGAGGAGGGTGCCCGAAACTACCTGTGCTTAGTCTCCTAGGAGTCCCAAATGCACTCTGGCGTGATTGGCTGGATGACTGTCCGGCATGACAGCCAGCCTGCTGGGTGAGTGGCAGCTAGGCTGGAATGAATGGGAGAAAACTGTTTAAAAGGCGAGTTTCGTGGACTGGAAAGTAGAGTCGAACACTGGAGCGAAAGAACGAAGACGAGCTGGAAGAGGACGACTGCTGCAACTCCTGGACCGTTGGTTTGCCCGGTGAAGCCCTGCTGCAGGTCCGAATTGCCAAGTTCATCTCGACAGAGAATCCCCTTCAAGGACTCCTTTGAGTTGGTGGGACCAATCAACTCGTAAGCCACCTGGATACCATTCTCGGAGCTGGTTAGGATTAACCAGGGGGAAGGACACCAGCTTGTGTGCTTGAATTACAGCTACTTGAAGTGAAGTGACTCCATTTTGTCCGCGTTTTCCGACGATCCTATGCAGTGCAGGAGTCCGCCGACATCCTCCCTCTTGTCCCCAAGACTGAGGCTCAGGAACAGTAAGATCTGCAGGAATTGCAAGGAACCAATGTCTTCAGCTGCATCTTTTGCTTCCTATTAAGGTACTGTGTCAACCCGATTGAGAGAACGCCTCTCTCACGGTGAAAGTTTGTGAAACTTTCCCAACTTGCAGGCCTAATGAGCTTGTAACCCAACATATGATTCTTTTTCGTACAAACTACTTCTGAGAACTATGGCAAAGACTTTACCGTTTACTTCAAGAACTGCTCTTTGCTATCCAAGATACTAGTCCATTGACTTTGGCCTAGGCCTATTGAACTGAATCGAGTCCTCTAGTGAACTAAAACTATTTGCGCTGCCTACGAAAATATTTGTGATCTATTGTGCTAACTTGTGCCTTTTTACTCACATTGAAAGTAACTGAAATGCCATTTTGCTCCTATTTCAGGGGAGCCTAATTTGTTCAGAAACGTATTGGTTTGGTATTGAATTGTGTTTGTGTATAATATTAAGTTGCCTCCTTCTAGTGAATGTTTTCTAAATGATTGTGTTATAAATTGTGTTTTACCAAGAAACCTTGAGTGTAAGTGTCTACTTGAACCACTGTGATTGTAAGACCTCTGTGTAACTTCTTGTACTGCTCACAATCGCTCTTGAAATAAGCCTGGCTGCTCAGCTCGCTACCACAAACTGTGTAGTACACCAACATTTGGTTTTTGCTTACACCTGTAGTCCTAATTCTATGTGGTGGTCCCAGAGGGTACTGCATGCAATTCTGCCCAACATCCCCAAAAACCTGCACGAACTGGTCCCACATTTGTAACTTTCATCCCAATTAAAATCAGCATAATAAATAATAATGCTATGTACCTCATGCATACTGCACAAATTAGCTTCTAATTTCAGAATCGCTGTTAAAGTAAGTTAAACTCTTCACATATGCCTTTTTTAACCCGCTCTGACTTTTCTGAACTAAGAGAGGACATTAATTGACCTAATCCTGCTCTTGAGTCACGCATAAGGAACCTAGTCCCAGGGTTGCCTCCCAGGCACTATATTTGTGTCCTAGGATGATTTCATAGTCCTACATTAGTTTTGGTGGTAGCTAATAATAACTTTTGGCTTCATCAGAGGTGAAAGCTAATTTACAGCATAAGTAGCCAAATGGCCGTCATTGTGGTCTTTTGGTTTTGGGGACTTTTTTGTTGCGTCTGAGACAGAGGCAGGCCTTTAAAAAGCTGTTATACTCACATGGACTCTTTGTGCACCCAAAGTGGCTGGTTTGAACTGATGTAGACAAGTTCCTAGCCCTGGGCAGGCCTTTACACTTATGTTGCGGGTCGGCCTGGCCATTTGCTGATTTTCTTTTAAAAAATTTTTTTAGGCCAACTTGATTGGCTTGCCGCCAAAATCTTTCTTTTGAATCTAGTAATGGGATCAGCCCTTGTTAGTGAAGGAACATATAAGGGAAACGCAGAACCTGCTCAAAGATGTACTGCCATTGCTGAATTTTTAGGCTCTCGTCTGTCTGTGCATAGCTCAGTGCCATTTTCTGCATTTTACTGTCCTTTCATGCTAGGGTCTATCATTGGTTTTTGAAGTTGCTGCCACCTGGAAACAAGTTAGGACTATAACACCCCACCAAATCTGATTGTCTGAGCAGTCTCTAGTCGCCACCACAGTTATCCTACTGCAGGAGCCGTTTTTGCTGGTGTGCCATCTACGTTTTCCTGCTGTGCCGCCGAGGTCTGCATGTGCAGGTTCCTCTGTCCTCCTAGAAACCTCTGCCATTGATCCCACTTCTGAACTGTGGTTCCACATCCTGTGTAGGACAATTACACCTCTTTTGCGTCATTTGGCTCAGAGTTCAAGTTCCTGAATGACCAGATCCTTAATTTCACCCTTTAAAAAGACTATTCTGCTTTCCTGAAATGGTGTTTTCAGGAACCATCACTATGAAATATTCACCTCTGGGCCCTGGGTTGCGAATGAGGGGGTAGGAGGGTATTAAAAATACTAGCCCTCCAGTTTTCCCTATGGTTTGTGCTCTTTGGGTTCTGCAGGTCGCCTTCTATCGCTACCACAGTGGGTTAGCACTGGGGGCTGAATCCTACTCTGCCTCTCTGCTCCTGGTGCCAGTGAGTCTTAAACCCTCAACTGGGTATCTTTTTCTGGGTCTCCACTAGTGTTCCCTGGGGTCAATTGCTTTTTTTCTGGGTACCTGTGGAAAGAAACTGTGACTTTTCAGACTTTTCCTGTTTCCTATGGGGTACCTTCCTCAACACTATCTTCCAAAGGTGACACTGCAAGGTAATTATCTGAACTTCAGCCTTTTTCTAGGGTACCTGGAGTTCTCCAAGCCCTGGCTTTTTAGCGACGTTCGCTGATTTTGTGGGGATTCTTAAATCTTATTGTCTTGCATAGGTTACACATTGTTGATTGTGGTATTACCAATTCCATCCTTGATGTGTAATAAATCATCTGGGCCTGTGGACTGTAACTGAAATATATATTCTTGACTTTGGTAACCTTCCTGGTTGTGTTGGACATTATGCTCTGCGTTCACTAAACTAAAAACATACCATTCCCATGGACAGAACTTACCTTGGTGTAAGAACTGTGCCACTGTTCCTTTACATGATCATAGACACAGTGCAGCATAGGCCGCCATTGTTGCAGCACGGTAGCCCCATGCAGGGAAAGGTTACGTGGCTTAACTCAATCTTTGAATCCTTCTGTAATTGTGAATCCTCTCAGGCCAGATTTGCTAGGGGCAGAGAACACATCAGGAGACAGGGAGTTAAAAGTGACTACAGGAAATTGTGGATAGTTTTGGGTGAGGTCACAGACCCGTAAACTAGTAGGAGGAAGGATGGTGGAGAATAACGTGGAGGTGAATTGTCGATCCGGTGTGGCCATGTTTAGTGACTACAAGTGTGATTAGGAGAGTGCCTGGATATGAAGTGAATGTGGGATTGAAACAGGGTGTCTAAGAAGGTGTGGTAGAAGTGGGCATCAGTGTGGTGGTGGCATGTTGATTGGCAAAGAATTTGATTACCGTTGCCCGTGTCCTGATTGAGTGGTTTCTCATGTGTCCTGGAGGATGTTGCACTCGTCGGCAAGTCTTGTTTCAGTTTACTGTGGCATCTAATTTGCCCTGGCGAGAAGTTGCTCTTGTTCTCTAGTCGGCAAGCCATGCTGCTGTTTGTTGTTGTGTATCAGAAGCTCCGGATATTGATTTTCGCTTTGCATCAGATGGAGCTTTTCCAAGTGATCGTTTTTTGTGCGGCATGTTTCAGTCACTCTATGGCTTCAGCACATTTGACATGTCCAAGAAAGATTGATTGTGCTCTCTTCTCGTGAATGAAATTAAGTAAACTGTAACCTTGCCATTTCCCATATTTGGAGTGGCATGATAAAATACATGTTTAAATGTAAAAAGAAATGTAATTCCCTTTTTAAAAATGCTTTAATGAACACTTTCGAACTGTATACAGTAGTAATACACTTCAAAGGAATAACCAACGCATCAAATATTTTGCACGAGACACATTGCAAAACTTTGCCTCCTTATAGAACCTACTGTAGCGAATTGGGGTGAGCATCAGTAAATGAGGGTATCTACGGAGTGAATTTTTTGCATCCAAACGTAGACTAAAATCTTTCCTCAGACAAATGAGGAATCCATGCAAAATGTGTTAGCAGTGGTTTCAACGGTGTGAATTTGTATAGCCGTACAAAACACACGCACACACTTACACTTTTTATGCATATAAGATTTTTGCATCCAGACATAGACTACAATCTTGCCCCAGACAAAAGATGAATCCATGCAAAATGTTAGACGTGGGTTCATCATTGTGATTTGTATAGCCGGACAAACATACACACATACATATATTCAGCGTTATATTAAAAGACAAATCAGGCTTCCGAAGTTTTCATGGAACAGACTGCTATGCTGGATTTACAGACGGAAATGTTGAACATCATTGGTGAGAGCTGATCAGGGTTGCTGATGCTTTTAGACTTATCAGCAGCCTTTGATCTCGTAGATGACGTTAAATTATTACAGCGAATCCAAGACAGTAAAATGGTTCCAGGCGTTTCTGAGCAACAGGACATCGAGGATTGTATGGGAGACTTCTTCCTCATCCCCTGAACCTATTATATGTGGAGTCTCTCAGGGAGCATGCCTGTCCCCGGCTCTCTTTAATATTTTCTGTCGTCCTTTGTGTGATCTGTTGGAATCGATCAGGTTATAGTTCACAAATTACGCTGACGATACTCTGCTTGTATTTAGGCTGAGTGGGGCCTACACAAGGGATTCTGACCTTATCAGGTCAGTCTATGACAAAATACAAATATGGATGACCGGTAATGGGATGTGCCTCAATAGCGAGAAGACCAAGAGTCTTATTTCCGGCTCATCCCAAGCGAGGGAAAAACCCGGCTCTGCATACACCAATATTCACATTGATCCGAATCCTATAAAAACAAATTAGAAAGTGAAGACACTAGGCGTTGTCATTGAGGCATCACTCAATGCTGGCACTCAAGTTGCAATGTCACAAAGAGTGTACATTATTTTCTGAGACTACTACCGCTGATCAAGCCCTATATTTCAGATAGTAATTGCATTACACTAGTCAGAGCCCTAATTCTACCAAGACTTGATTATTGTAATGCCTTGCTTGGTGGGGCAAGTAAATCCGGTTTAAAAAAGCTACTGATACTACAAAATGATGCCGTCATGAATAAGGTTTCTAGATTCATGCATGTATCCTCTTTCAGAAGTAAACTGCACTGGCTCCCGGTGGAAGCCAGGATACAGTTCAAAATCAACGTGCTGACACGCAAGTGTTTGTTTGGTAAAATGCCTGCCTACCTAAAAACACAAATTAATGTACAGAGTTCTGCTAGTACCACGAAATCTAAAGACTCCATGAGATTATGTCCTAGATTTAAGCGAGCTAAAGGGAAAGAAAGGTCTTACCCAGTAAGAGCTGCTATAGCTTGGAACAAATTGCCAATAGACCAGCGCTGCGAGGAGTCTTCCTGCTTATAAAAAAACACTGAAAACACTGTTATTTTCTTAAAATGAAGTGCCGTACTTCTTCTCCTTCCATTTATTTGATCAGTATTCTCCACGCCCTGATGCCTGCTGCCTGCAGGCTGCAGCGCTTAAGAAACATAAACATGGGGTGGAGGGTTGGAGGCAATCCTAACTAGCCCTAGCTATAAGATGGGCTTCCCTGCCTCAACAAAACTAGCTAATGAAACTGTGTCAGAATGTCAGGTAAAGTTATATTTTTCAGGATGACTTCCGTGCTGCTGCACTTCACTTCTACTTGATTCACCATGAAAACAGTCACCTTTGTCTCGTAGTACTCCACATTATTTAGACTACTACAGTGGTCTATCTAATGACAACCGGATATACCACCACAGTTTCAGTACATTGGACTACCACTACAGCTTGAGTGATTTAGACCTCTAGATAGGCTTCGACAAGATATACTTTAAAGTTCTTCAACACCTTCAAGTAGGCATGGCACTCTAAATATCTATCGCTTCAAAATAGTTTCCCTTCCCCAACTTTACATGCACCTTTCTTCCAGCTATCAGCCAAAGTAATTACCCAGAAGCCTTGGTGTCAATCTTAGCTTCAGGGAATGCTTGGACACTTGTAGCTTAGTCAAGTTGAATTGTTAGTAACTTCACAGTAACAGTTGGATTGCTTTTCATCTCTGAAAAAGGCTGGTTTCACGGTTAATAAATAAAGGACCTGTATAATTGCCAAAGACCATGTAAAGTAATCTATTCAGGACCAATAATCTTTCTCTACTGTCCCGTCCCTTTTCCTGTTGTCCGTGTGTTTATGTAATGCGCCCTGAAACCTGCGGGCTTCATCGCTGTAGAAATAAATAAATAATATGGGGAGATGCTTGGCTTGGCAATGCTTGTTTTTTTCTACAATAATATATATGAAATGGCATTTGTTAACTGCCTATACACAAGTGTTTCAAGGCACGACAAGGCAAGAAGGGAACAGAAGGAGGATCGAGACAATGATCTTACTAGGCCAAATGACATTGAGATTGCACAAGTGCAGGGGAGGGGAAAGGGGAAAAGTTCCAGGGGTAAGGGGAGGGGGCAGTGCTGTACATGAGATCAAAACAATAACAAGAAGTGTGGCAAGCAGGTGGCAGGTGCAAGGGTAAGTGCAGACAGCAGGTGTCCCAAAGTGCAGGTAGGGGGACTGTAGCGTTACAGATACAGACCCAAGTGCAAGAGTTGTTGGGAGGCAGTGCGGGTGTGCAACTGGGCGGGTAGGGACTTGGGCCTGAAATCAGAGGGTAGCCAGGTGACCAGTGCAGTATCAGACATGAAATCCACAGGGGAGACGAAAAGAGAAGGCAGAAGCAAGGCAGAAGGTCTTGAGGTGCTTCTGGAACTGGAGATGGTTCTCCTTGAGTTTCAGGGAGGCTGTTCCAGAGCGAGGCCCCAGCCGAAGAAATAAATCTACCACCAACTTGTTGCTTGGAGAAGCGGCTGACCTTGAGGGAGTTGGAGGAGCGATGAGCTCGAGTAGGAAGGCATTTATGAAGAGAGAGTTGGAGGTATTGAGGACCCAGGCCCCAGAAGACCTTGTGGAGAATGCAGAGGGTCTTGAACTTAATCCTTGCAGCCACTGGGAGCTAATGTAGAGATTTCAGTGCTGGAGAGATATGATCCCTGGGCTTGAGGCCAGGGACAAATATTGGAGTCCTGTTCTGGATGAGCTGCAGAGGGCAGAGTGTTAAGGATTTCAATCAGGTGACAAACACCTTGGTCTCTGCCTAGTATGCAGCACACGACTGAAATTCTTATCTTTTTATGTTAGATTCAATATTGAGATGGTACACCACTCATATCACACCCCCTTTTCAAATACCCTGGGTCACAATGGACCATGAACCAGGCTGGTTGGTAAAATACAATATTTATTTGAAAATTAAAAGAAATCATACACTTTTTAATATGGGGCAGCAATCACCAGTGGGGTGATAATAACAATAAGAATGTGAGCAATGCACTGCTTTTAACTTACTAGTGGAACATATACCCAGCACAGCAGAATATGAGCTCTTTTGGTTTAGGTAAGAGAGCACTTGAGTTAGAATTTCCCCCTGCAGTGTTCCCTCAAACCACAAATAATTCTAAATGGATATGAAGGAACAGCAGGTAATCGGGAATAAGAAGCTGAAAACAGAATTCAGATTCAAACCTCCCCTCCCCAAATAAGAGTGAAAAACGTATTTGAAACCCTGGCAATGTTAAAAATGACAATCGGAAATGGATGAATAAAATAATGAATGTGTGTAAAAACCTTGAAGCAGATACAATTCTTCACTCAAGCAACAATGTAAAGGTACAAACAATCACAAGCAATGGATTTGCAAGAGCATACAGTTCAAAAAGTGAGTGGAAGATTTAAAACAGTTGGCAATCAAAATGACACGTTGGAAACTTTACAAATACTTCCGTTTTCAGTGTAAATTTACTAAAACGGTTTCTTTTTTTTTTCTAGCTGTTAAACTGAAAGAGGTAGGCAAGATTGAATGAGGTGCGTTTTTGGAAAAATCGGGCAGTGAAAAACAAACGCGGCTTTAAAATGGATTGCAAATTTTACGTAAACTAGATTTAATGGCTAAGAAAAAGAGGAAGCCACTCGTGAATCTCTAAAGTTACGCTGCAGTTGTAACCCTTCACGTAGTGTACTCTGTTTCCTTCAGGGAAAATGTATTTATTTAATAAAAATGCTAATGGCTTATGTTCTATGCAAAACAAAAATGAAGAGAAAATCGGCGCTAACACAAATAATGCTGACAATTTTAACAGGATATCAGGGTCAGAATAGCATGGCTTAGTGAGGGGCACTAAGGACAAAGCAAGACAAGGGGCCTCATTACACAGTGGGCGTAAAACCATGGCGCTATTAGCGCCATGGTTCATGCCGGTAAAATACCGGCACCGCCTTGGTGGAAAGGGGAATTACCGCCCCATTCCAAGGTTGGCGGGGCGGTAATTCCCCCTTCCACCATTGCCCTTCCCCATTCCCATTTTTGCCCCATAGGGCATAATGGGAATGGGGAAGGTGCTAATTACGGCACCGCAAATTGCGGTACCGTAATTAGCTCCCTGGGTCCCTTTGCGGTTTGGTTTTTAATGCCTGCAAAAAGCAGGCATTAAATTCCCCAACCCGCAAAGGGACCTCGTAGTAAGGCGGTAAGGATTTACCGGTACCGGTAAAATACCGGTACCGGTAAACCCTTACCGCCTACCGTGTAATGAGGCCCAAGGTGTACTATGGATTTCTGTGGGTTCCTTTTGATACTCACAGTCCACTTTAGTTTAGGATTTTGGGACTGTCAGCTTTCTGGTCACCACACGGATCTGGTCCAACGAAGGACAGCCGGACAAAATCAGCGGGACAGGATCAGCTGGGCAGGGACTGAATACCAAAGGATAGTTCTCATCACCGGATGGCACAGCTACCTCTGGATGCAGTTATTGGGCAGCAATTGGTGGGCGGCAAGCCAGGCTGGTGTCAGGCTTCTTCCCACAAAAATACCACTGCTTCTCCCTTTGGGTATTGGGATTTTAGAATTGAGGCCTTGCTGAAAGGGTCGGCAATGCTTGGCCTGGTAGTTGGATCTGGAATCTGGATCAGTGCAAGATGAAGGAAACAGGAACAGGACGCCACACAGGAAATCAGGAAGAGAGTGTGTCCAGAGTCTTGTCAGAGACCCTTATTTCTAGCACATAATGACATTATCAAAGCATAGGCTTGGCAGGGTTAACTAAGCACACACCTAAACTACTTGGATTGGGCAGGGGTGCTAGCCTCCTCCTTGCTCTCAACTGGTTGGATTTCCGTGGGAATGATGTCAGATTTATGAGGTGAGTTTTACACTGTCCAAAAACTCACGTTTATTTACTGAAAATCTGATTTTGCCAAAAACATACATCTACACCATTGCAATCTCTTGGCAAATTATACACACAGGTTACATATTATGTGCAGCACATATCAGTCCAATCCTCCATTCTGTGGGACTTTGTTTCGCCCTTCTGATACATTTTGGTAATTTTAAACATGAAAGATTCTGCCTAAAATTCCATAATTTTATACACAGATGCAAATTATCCCCAGGTATGTATGTGCAAAATGTTATGTTTGCAACGTTGATACTTTCAGATTTATCCTCAATATGTTGCCCTTTCTGCCCCAAGGGGTCAGTGAGTTCTACCATGTCTCTAAAGAAAGCACAAAAAAAATCACTTTTAAACTGGAACATTTTTACAGGTTTTCAAAGTCTTGCTGCAAAGATAGAAGTCTTTAAAGTTTATTCCTGAAATAGTTTTTGGGAACAAATAGCAGTCTCTTTGTTCCTGGGTCAATTATTTTTTCTGTCCTTCAACTGCTGCCAACTGTAATTTCCTTTAGAGCATGGTGGGAGTTTCTCCCTTGATTGAAGTTATATTGCCCTTTCACACTTCAGACTTCCTTCCCTGGGAGCTTCATTGTAAGGGTCCCAGCAGAGACAAAAGTCTGTTCAACCCTGTAATTATCAGGGGGTTGTCGGTATCTGCTGAGAGAGAGCCCTCCTTTTGGTGCCACCCCTCCCAAGCAGAAAACCTGTTTTTCAACTTGCAGCTCCAGCTACCATAGTTTTAACCTTTTAATGTCTGATCTTAGATCCAGAATTAAAGCAAGCCGGTTGCATAAAATAACCCATGTAATATAGTCTCACCATCAACAAACCCCTTCATATTGAGAAGGACTGGCAGGCTTTCATTCACGAGTGTGCTGTTCCAAAACATAGGCTTTTGTTTTTCTTTAATTTGCAAAAGCCCATTTTTTACACACGGTTCAGCTGGCCTTTCCTTCTTAAATTCAACTTTTCATATCCAGCAAATTTACACAGTCTTGCAGCTATAGTTATTCTCTTGACATGCTGGAGTTCGTCTGCAGCACGGATACTTTGAAACAGACATGGCTCAGCTAGTTGGAATCTCTCTCTAAACAGCTGAGTTTTGGATACTTTTGCAAAGAAAATGAAAGTGTGTCCCGTGTAAATAAAAGTAAAGTTCCTGGTTGATTTTTTTCAGAGTTGGTTTGACTGGGCTTGTCACTTCAGAATCATGCCTGGTTTTTCTGAGGCACAGTGAGAGACACCAGGCTTGGTAGGGCTTATTAATCACAGTGACTTTAACCAACAGAGGGAGTTTAGCGTTAAAGCCGAATTTTTTTTAAAGGTGAAAAAGGGTTTCTTTTCAATGGGAATTTTGGCTTTTGCAGCAAAGCAACACTGCTTTTTCCACTTTCTTCCTTTTTCTGATGTTGGAACACACTGGCAATCTCCTTCAAAGTGCCCTCTTAGTTTCATCCTGCCCGATGTGTGCTTGGCAGGATGGTGCAGTCATTTTTGTTGTTTGCAAAACGCAGTTTTGAGCCATGGCGCTCATAGGAGCCAGCGCAGCCATTTGGCTGTTTATGCGCAAATGCAGCTTGGTGATGTGGGGAAATGCTGTCGAGTGGGTCAGTATATCCCACAGGAGAGTACAAGCAACAGATTTAGAAAGAGGCTGTTGCAGTAGTACAGCCTAGGGAGCTCTAGAGACAGTGAGCGTCTGGGGGAAGGAGAGGAAAGGAAGAATACCTCTGAGGAGGTGCAGTTGGTAGTTTGACTTCTTAGAGATGTCAGCGATGTGTGGTGAAAAGGAGAGTGTGAAGTCGAAGATGACCCCAAGGTTCTTAGCCTCACAGGTGGGAGTAAGAAGAGGGCCAAGGGAGGCTAGCCAGAGAGTGACAGGAAAGGGGGTGCAGGTGTGCCGATGAGGAGAATCCTCGTCTTACTGGCACTGGCATTAAGGCAGTGATCATTGGTGGCACACCACTCCTGGATAGCAGACACAGTCAGAGATGAGAGGAGGAGAAGAGGTAGTGGTGAGCCTGAAAACAAGCAGAGTGTCATCCGCATAGCACTGAAAGTTGGAGCAGAGAGCGGCAATGCAGTGGGTGAAAGGTGCCAGGTATTGGTTGAACAGCGAGGGAGAGAGGCAGTCCCCTGGGGGAACACCAAAGGTAGAGAGTGATATAGAGGAAAGAAAGGACCCAAGTTGGACCTGGGAAGGTCGATCAGAGAGGAACAAGATCTGCCAGGCCAGGGCCTGATCGGTGATAGCCAGGTCATCACGGAGACGATTGGACAGGATGGCATGTTTGACAGGGTCATAGGTCATAGGCAGACAAGAGATTGAGTAAAATGAGGACAGATGGAAGATTAGAATCAAGGTTAGAGAACAGGTTTTCACAGATGTTAAGGAGAGCAGTTTCTGTGCTTCTGGCTGCTCTGAAGCCAGACTGATGGTCATGGAGACAACCAACAGATTCAGTTTGAAGATTAAGCTGGGAGATGGCCATCTTTTCCAGGAGTTTGCCCAGGAAAAGAGTGATGGAGATCGGGTGATGGTATATACTTTAACGTCTTATATATAATAGGTGTGCCACGTTAAAGTAAATAAGAGGTTCAGTCCTCCTTTGGGAATCACAATTATGCGCACGCAACCACTTCTTGATGTAGTTTTTACAAGCTAAATGTTTCAACAATTGTGTTATCAAGGTTAGGGATTCGGTAATGGTCTTCACAACATTCACACTTGATTAGTGACATGCGCCCACTACAACTTCCATATTATATGTGAGTGCTTCATTTCCATTATTCAGGTCTTTGAGCTTCAACAAACAACTTCTACTCACTTTAACCCATAGGCGAGTGAATAGGGAACTGGAAACTGTTCACGGCAATGCTCGTGCAAGGTATTAGAAAGCTGTTCTTCACTCACCAGCATCTTTAATACTTTCTCTGTAGGTCGCACTGCTCCACGACTTCTGCCACAATATCTGCTGCTGGCCTCTTGGGGACACACGCCCTTTCTCTGTGAAGGTTTCTCCGGTCCGGCCACACTTTTATGGAGCCCTTCTCTCTCTTGAGACCCACCGCTTGGCAACTTCTCATCGCCTCGGGTATCCTGCATGTTCGATGCATGACAACCACAGCAATCGGGCTCATGTGGGGAAAGACAGCTCTCAAGCACACCTTCCGCTGCACAACCTCTGCACTTCACAGTTTGGGGGAACAGGACCCACTTGGAACAAGCGGATGAAATCTGCTCTCTCCACATTCCGGTGTCCCTCTTGTTCTCCCACTTCTGTTTGGTTTGCCAGCCTCGTGCCTTCTTCCTTCTGTTACTAATGTTACAGCTTTCACTCCAGCACCTTCCAATTGCCTGCACCTGAGGGGGCCTTTTATGACTCCCAGTTTCATTCAGGTGTCGGCTATTGGGCTTCATTGCCTGACCTTTGCAACTGCATGCCTCTTCAGCCCTCTTCCTCGTCCCAGTACTCATGGGATTATGGGATTATGGGACTTTTAGTCCCCTTCAATAAAGTTAGCTCTTTTCACAATTGAGTTACTTTTAAGGGTAGATATATTTCCCTTACCCTCATTAAAAGATAAACTTTTAGAACTGGTTGTTACAGAGAAAGTCATTGGGCTTACAACATTTTCTATAGATCCTTTTACATTATAACTTTGGGAGTAAGGAAGGTGTTTATTCTGAGATACCTTGAAAGATCTTTCTGTTAATAAGGCTTGCTCAGATTTAACAGAACTTGTACCCCGGGTCGCAGATCTTATATGTGGGTCAGGAACATTATAATAACAGTATGCCATTACCTGTTTTGGCTATCCAGAAAGGCGCTTTCTTTCAGAGAACAAGTACTGTGGCTCATCCCACTGGATTTCCTCGTCACCATAGGCCTGTCTCCTCCCAGGTGATACTCCCACAGTACACCACCACCAAGGTCACGATCAGGAAGCGACTGCCTTTTCCTGGCCACCTGGGAGGAGACTTTAGGCACGGTTTCAGTGAGTGATCTGTAGGGTTCTTCAGTCTCTTGCGCTCAGTTAGTTTCAGCTTCCGGTGCAAGCACTTCCCCCTTCTGCTGGTAGCTTCCTGCTTCATAGGACCCTTGCGGACACGCTGCTTTCCTTGACTCCATCTGCTTCTCCGGTCTGATCTCCTTTGCACAGCCTGCCGAGCTCCCGGTCCATGTCGAGAGGTAGATGACGCCATTGTTCTGTTGCCTCTCCTGTTTTGAATGACAGCTGGCCAATGTAACGCTCACCTGGCTCCCACGGAGGCTCTGGTCTGGGATGCTGTGGCCTCTTCAAGCGTGATGCGCAGAATTCAGACCACCGATTGAACAGGACCCCCAAATCTTGCTTGTCTGGCCCGTAGGAATATCCTTCTGCAGATGAGAAAGGGGATTAACTGTCTGCTTAATAGTGTGCTTGCTCCCCCGTTTCCCCCTTCGTTCTTCTCTGACTTCCTCCAAAACCCGCGGTTTAAGCTCACCTTATGGTTTGGAAGGATGAACTCTCCATCCTGCTTCTGGTGCAGGGGCGCGCGTTAGTCCAGTTACTTCACTGGTTTTCAGAATGGCGCTGGCAAATCCACTTGTCTTTTCTGAGCGATACGTCGTGAGTATGAAGATGCAAAAGTTCAAGTGTGAGCCTCCTTTTATGTTGTTTTTTCTGTCCTTTATTTCAGGTGCAGAACAAAGGCGATGCGTTGAGGGGTTAAATTGCCGGTGGTAAAATCAGGTGAGTTAGTGATGAGGGCGACCCCTCTAAATGTCTTTATAATTCCCCAGTAATGTCTTTTGTCCTTTCCCCATAGGGGCCGGGGTGCGGTACCTGCCAAAGATGCGGCGCCGACCTGAGATGTGGAATGGTTCACCAAGAAAAGCCGGTAAGTAATATGGCTGAAAATTTGGCTTTCCTCTTGTGTTCCCTTGCTCACCTTTTGTCTCTTCTTCTCTCCCCTAGGTGCAGAGATGTGGCGACCGGTGCTGAGAGCCGCGATGGAGCCGGCCGGCGTCTCGGGAACAGGTGAGTGAAGCGCGGCGCTACAGCGAGCAACGCGGTGCTTTTAAATGGAAATCTTCCTTCAGGAATGCAGGTGTGAAGATTCCGGATGCAGGTAAGAAGGTTGAATAAGTTCTTGGTTTTCACCTTTCTCTTCTCTTATTCCCTTACAGGTGTTCCAGGTTCGAGGCGGGCGTGGCTGGAGTCCAGGTGCAGGAGCAGACACGGTGAGCGTTCAGCTGCTGGGATGCAGAACAACGCGAAGCACGTGTGGCTGTCCGGGCGTGGTTTAAATAGCTTTGGAAGAAGTTCCAGGTGAGTATGCTTCCACAGCCCCACCCAAGTAACAAAATAGTTCCTTCAGAAAAATAGTCCCTCCTAAGCCTCATTTGGCTTGGTTCTTCATGCAGCATGGTCTGCATCAGGTGAGTGTGCAGCATGGTCTGCTTCAGATAAGTGCACCAAACACTTCCCCTTATGAGCCTGGCGCCTATGGCGCCAGGACTGATGTCCAACATGAGCCTGGCGCCAACGGCGCCATGACAGAGTCCAAAGAGCCCCTATAAAGAGCCGCTGGGCTTTTACCCGTGGGCGTGATGCCTGCTCCCGGGGGTGCTGGGCCTGGCCTGGCGCTCCGGGAGTAGGCATCATGACAGCCAATTGGTAGATTCAAACGGCATTGCTGTGCATTCGGCATGAACGTAAATACAGAATCCTAGTACTGAACAAGGGGACCAGGATTTGGGGGGGTGTCCCACGCTCCTCTTGTTTGGTAAATGAGATTTGTGGTTTACATGGATTGCGGGGGACAATAAAGATCCCCAATAAAAAGATCCTGCGGTGGCAGTTCCAACCCACATTGGGAATTGGGAACTGACGTTGCATGGGAAGTGGTGGGGGATTCAAGACACAGGATAGCAGGAAAGTGTGCTGCCAATGAATAAGTATGGGTAAGGGGCATGCCGGAGAAAGTGATTTATGTGATCACAGCGTGGCTCAATTTTTGGATTTGACCTTTTTTGTTGTCAAATTTTCAGCCCCTGCCGTGATCATATAGATCTGAGTCAAACGACTAGACTGCGTGTCTTGGTTCTCAGCATTGATCTTCATTTCCCCTGTCCTCTTTCTCAACTAGTGCTGCCATTGAATATCTTATTGATATTTTCCTTCCCAGAGGTTACCACCTGAGATGCATAGCAAAAGTACATTGGAGCATCTGGTGGGGGTGTAAGAGAAGGGTTTCGAGGGACGGTGGGAGGGTGAAATGGATACTGCCTTCTCACAAAGTGGTTATTACTCTCAATGGGTCCTCCCTCCCGATGAGAGCCTCCGACTGAGTACCACCCCAGGGGAACTATCGCCTCAATGGCCTCATGGAAAGTGGCTTCCCCATCTAAAGCAATGACTACACCTCCAGATTCGTCAGTGTCTCGAAGGCATATTCCCCTGACTTATTTTAGCACAAACATCAGTAGCATAGGGGTAGTTTCGACAGTCCCAGGGGGAGTTTAGATGGAGAAGGTGTAAGGAAGGCATTGTATCAAACATTGAAGACACACAAGTGATCACAGTTCAAGGATGTTTATTGAACTTTAATGGGCTGGTTGAAAGTCTATCTAAACCTAAATCTAAGGATGGGTGCAAGCTACGACCATCAAATAATGCAGTGTTAGTTGAGTCTGTCAAAAATAAAAGGGCCTATATTAATAAACCTAAACCTATTTCCAATCCTTCTAAATACAAAATGGTGTGGGACAATAGTGTATGCAAAAAGAAAAGTGTTCAAGAAATAATGTTGTGACAGTTGAGCAGTTGGCTTCCCTTCCCCATGTTTTCAACAATGGGCAAGGCAACATGTACGAGCTTCGCACACACTCTGCCTTCTCTGTCGCAAGGATACAGTTCAAAGCATAGGTATTGGGGCCTTTTGCCAAATCTTCCTTTCGAATTAGTCTTTTACTGCAGAGGGCCTGTCGTGACACATAAGCACCAAAGGTTGTTTCTTGTCAGGGTTTTCATATGTACAAGTTCCCGTTTCCAATATCCATCTTGGGTCTCCCTCGTTCAGGCTTGGACCATGCAATCTCACTTTCTACGGTTTCCTCTAGACATCAAAAATCGAAGACTTTTGGAATGTGCAATGGGTTTTGCTTAAACCGACACCGGACTACTTTGATTCACTTCACACAATGTTCTTACGTTTGTTTCTGCCATTTCTTGGTAGGATACCTTTGCAGAGAATTTTGATTGAGCACCCACGTGGTGCCAGACCACTCTGTCACTGGTATTGTATCTTTCGCCTGTAAAAGTTAAAACGTCCATCAGCAATTAAGCTTTCCTTGTCTTTCATCACACACGTTTCAATCTTCGTTCTCGTGCTCTTCATACAATGTTGCTGCTTGCAACCTTGACTTCAACACAGACCGGTCTTGTATCGGTCTCCCCGGGTCTGTTGATCTCTCAGGCGCTACTTTAATGTTGGAGCCAAGGACAGTACCATGGCAGCTGGCGTACCCTTCTTGATTTGCCACCTTTCTTCCCTTGTTCAGCTGCCATCGGAAAAGTACTGTTCCTTCGTGTGCTTTACCTCACTCAGTGTGCTCTCGTGCTCTGCCTTTTATACGTGTGGGGACGTTTAATGGAAGTCGGGTGTGAGTTATCACCAGTAATTGCCTGACCTTGCCTGGCCATAGTAATGTGACATGTCGGGTACAATCTTGGGTGTGTGATTTCTCCCCGA
This sequence comes from Ambystoma mexicanum, assembly GCF_040938575.1. Lineage (NCBI taxonomy): Eukaryota > Metazoa > Chordata > Amphibia > Caudata > Ambystomatidae > Ambystoma > Ambystoma mexicanum. Next base: position 1,345,093,377 of record NC_090922.1, read on the forward strand.
GCGGGCTGTCCGTAAGAAACTCTTCGTGAAGGGAAAGGGGTGGAGGTTAAGTTTCTAAATATTCTATCTGGTAGGATGGGGTAAAGGTTTACAGGGAGGGGGATACTGCGTCTCGCCATCAGGTGTCTCACTCCCACCCCCCGAAGACCTCTCACCCAGGTGATCCTCTTGCAGTGGTCCACCCCCAAGGTCTGGATCCAAAGGCGATGGCTGTGCCCTGGCCACCTGAGTTAGAGACAGACCTCCGGGGACTAGCGGGTGAGATATCTTCTGGTTTCTCACAAAAGAAATTGCCTTTAGGTTCCCCTTGCAGTAAGTTAGAGACTATACAGTTGAGGTCACACTCCATCTTCAAACCTGGGGATTACGGACACCTGGTTTAGGGTGGGATATGCTAAACTAGACTATGTACAGCCATAGCGCCATGCCATATAAATCAATAAAAACCCTTGGACCATTTCTGAGAGTTGGTGTTATTTGAACCATCTGTGACGACATACTATTTTCTTCCTTCCACAGATTGTTCATCTAGATAGATATCCTCCAGTGCCAGCTGTTCTTAGAAAACCTCACAATTTTGCCGAGTATTTGCTGATTTTTAGGGATTAAACGTGGCTGGTACACCCCTTATCTGTAGAGCTGGACACCACTGGGTTCTGTGGGTTGTGGCACAAAAGGGGAATGTGTGCACTGGCATCTGTTCCTTGCACTGAAGTCCTGTTAAAAACAAATTCTAACAAAAGCAAAGGTTTTGGCTTTTTGTATGGGTGTGATGCAGGTGGTCTTGTGTAGTGACCATCTGCCATTGTTGGTGGCCTTGCTGCGCTGCGTTTGGCTCTATAAGAAACAAAAGGGAGCAGGGTTGGGATTAATTAGCAGGGTAGTGGGAAAGGCAGATGCGGAACCTGTGGTGTTAATGGGGGCAGATTGGAAGTACCCTGTCCCCGAGTGCCACTCTGATTTCTATGTGTTTGACAAGCAAACCTGGGCGGGGTGGGTATGGGAGAAATATAAGCGGTGGGGTGTATGTTACCCATAGGGGAAGGTCTGATAGTCTACAGCACGTTGGGTCTTGTTAGCCTCTGATGTGGGAGTGTGCGACAGGGCTAAAGAGTGGAGTTTAGTCGTGGTTCAGTTAGTGTTGTACTAGAGGCTATGATATTGGGGCCTCCTGTAAGGTGGGCGTGAGGGGTTGCAGTGTAAGGTGTAGGAGATCTTCGAAGGGGAGTCTTTCTCATATATAGAAGGCCAACCTACATTAGTGACAGGGACAACTCTCTGAGCTCTAGCCAAACCAGTTCAAGTTAGCAAGATGAGTTGTCAAGGCTAAGTCTCAAGAGGTGGCGAGCCTGTAAGAGGTGCTCAATGAGCACACACAGTGAAAAGTCAAGCAACACACTTAGACAACCACTTATAAGAAATACTAATTTATGGCCCTATAACAGTATGAAAAGTGACTACCTACATGCACTGTTATCACACAATACTAAATAAGATACATGTATACAGTCACTGGAGTAGGGCAACATACATAACAAACCCATGCAAAGGAAGGGTAGTATTAGTATGCAGAGCTACCATACTAACTTTAGAAGTCCATCCCTAAAATGTGTGGGGCCTTGTGCCCAAAAGTTCACCAAAGTTCCACACAGTTTTTTGAGACGGGAAAAAATTAGTGTAGGGCTTCTGGGGTCCAATGAAAAGTTCTGAGGGGTAGAAAACAAGTTATTCAACTAATGAAAGTGTCCCCCACTTTCAGAATGCTTGCATAAACAATCGATGGCAAAGCCAAACTGTTGTAAAAGTTACCAAACTTTGCAAAGGGGACATAGGGGTTGAGGTAAGTACTGGTAGAACTCACCCTCCATACTCAGATTCTTCTTAGGACTTGGCAGGTCTTCTGAAGAGGGTCCAAGGTTAATTTTACCGTCTTCAGATACAGTCCTTGATGCACAGGCGATGCAGGTTCGAGCCCTTCCATAGTCGGTGACAAATGGTGGTGCAAGGTCTTCAGGTTGGAGAATGCAGAAGAACTAGATGTAGGGTCCCTCTCAGCATAGGACTGTATGCAGGAAAGCGGCTTTAGACGATGGCCACCGATGCACGGCGAAGCAGTGAGACACTTGTTGCGGTCAGACTTTGCCTCATTTTGTAGGTCTCCTTGATGCTTGATCCAAATAATTTGGCAGAGTATCCCTGTAGCGCAAGCTGCCGATTCCCCAATATTCCAGGCCTCAACGCATAATGGCAACATCTGCAGCACAGTAGCCCAAACTCTCAGCTGGGCAGCCACTGGGTGATCCAAGGGCACTTCCAAGGGCTCTTATTTAACATTTTTAACAGGACTCTTATTCGCAGGATCCAGGCTGACGTAGAGAATGGATGTTCCTTCCACTCCAAGGGTTGCAGCTCCTTTGTAGGACTGAAGATCACAAGACGACTCTTCCAGGACAGTAGCAGAAGTTGGTTGGTCAGGCCTTCTTCCAACAGGTCCACGGTCTCCTTACATGTCTTGCAGCCGGACAGGATACTTGGCTCTTTCAGGTTTCTTCTAGGATCTCTGAAGAATGGGTTCAGGGATCCTCTTATTCAAAAAGCAGGTCAGAGCCGAAACTCCCACTAGCCATTCAAAGATATGGCAAACGCACACACCCAAACAGGGTCCAATTCGGTCCACTGGCGGCACAGCTCATGCATACCATTCAGACACACTAAAACCAGTTTATGGATTGGGACCAGACAGTTCCAACCCACTTCCTGGCAGCAAATACAAATGGCCCTGGAGTATCCCGCTGAAAGCCTCTGCTTTCCTCGGTACTGGAAGCCCATATAAAGGTTTTTCCAGTCCTTGCAGATCAGGAAGAAGGCCAAGGGACAATCAAAAACCCTTGCGGCGCAGCAATGTTTGGACACTAGCCACAGTAGGTAGCCAAACGCAGCAAACTCGGTAAAGCTAAAGTAAAATACACCAAAAAAATTGCAAAATGTAAATGCTGCCACCAACCTGTCCATTAGGGACACCTAAAGTAACAAAAAATCCTAGAGTTTTAGTCTATGGAAAAACATAGTGTACTCCTTTGTACTGTATTGTAAAATGCATTGTACAATGATAAAAAGTTACCACACGTGATAATGTATCACAACTAACGGAAACCGTGTTTCCCAGTATTTATTATTATTATTTATTTGTTTTGGTTATACACCTACAAAAAGAATTCTTCATCATACAAAGTAAAAGGTCATATTTAAATACCTATTTACAGATCATCTTTCACTCGATAAAACATAATTAATCTATACACAAAATCATGATTAAAACAGTGGAAAACAGAAATAAACCATGTGTTACATATTAATTAATTATTGCTAACTTTACACATTACAACCGGTCAATTGAATGATAGTATTACATTTTAGTACTTCTACTTAGTTCATATTGCTTGACTGACAGAGCGATCTTTCTCAAGAATCTTACTACCGCAAGCTGCAAAGATAAATTACTTCCAAGTAGCATTTCGAGTCAGTTTTATAAGGTCCACATTATCCATGTTCACAAATTTTAGAAAGTGATGTATACGTTCACTTCGAAGTGCAATGCAATAAACTAACACGTGCTGTAGGGTTTAATTTAACCCAAATATACCACAGAATCTGCAAAGTGATAGCATTCCTTTCTTCCTTTCCCACAGATCTATAATTTCCATGGTCGGTAGCACATTGCATCTAAAGCGCATAAATTCATTACGCCACCCTTTATTGGGAAACTTAGTCAAATAAGACTCCACTCCGCCCCCGATTTTGTAGCCAGTCACCAAGTGCCTATATAGTTTAGTTCCAACTAGCTTTGCGCAGGTGGTATTCCAATCAAGTTGTTCCGCATATTTTTTTGCTTTGTTTAGTTTGAATATGAGCAACTCGCATGTTGCGCCAAAGGAAGATAAATGGGCAAGGATTTCCCTTGTTAGCTCAATTAAATGTTCTGAGACACATGTACCAGATCGAATCCCGTTCCCCAACAGATCATACATGGTATCTTTAGAGCTTACAATTAACTTCCTAAATAGGCATACTTGACGCCACATCATAATGCTTCTAATGGAGCATAAACCCATTTCGTAGCGCAACACTTCGAGGGGGACACAATTAGGCAAGCATGCGAACACTGATCTTAAAATCTTAGCCTCATATTTGTCCAGCTCATCAATGGCCCACCTGGGGAAGAGCTCCAAACTATAACAAAACTGTGGGATAGTCCTGGATTTATAGTATCAAAGGGTCAGAGTGAATGAAAATTTCCCATATTTTACATCAATTTATTTCACTTGGTCAATTAGAGACTGCACCTTTTTATCCAAGAATTGCCGCTAATTTAGTTTTGTTTTGGTTTCAAAAATTGGATAACCCAAATACCTCAAATGTGGTTTCGCACATAATCTTTCGTTATTCAAAAACAAAACAGGTTTACCCCTTGTAGCACTGCAGTGTAACTGTAGTATCACGGTTTTCTTTGCGTTTATCAAGAGTTAGCAATGGTGTAGTCTCTAAATTTTATTAACGGGCGTTGCAGATCCCGGGGAGTGTGATCAAACAACAAAAAAATCATCCGCGTAAGCAGATCATGAAATCCTAGTTTGCTCAACTGTAGGTGGCACAAAAGCAGCTGTTTCAATATATTTACCAGCATGTGATACATACAGATTAAATATTGTAGGTGCGAATATGCACCCCTGACGTAAACCATTTGTAGCGCTGATCGTCTGTGTGAGTATTCCCAAGTTACTTAAACGTACCTGTAACTTGGATCCTTCATGCAAATGGTACAATATTGTCAGTAAATGCGATGGTAGCCCCAATAGCTGTAGTTTCCCCCCAAAGAATGTTCCTATCCACCATATCAAAGGCCATAGTTGGATCAATTGATGCCACATACTTCAGTACTAATCCTGAAAAGATCTTTGAGTCCGCATCCAAGAGTGCTATAGGTCTATAATTTGCAGGGGAAGTCCTGTCTCCTTTTTTTATAGATTGGCACAATGTAAGCAATATGCCAAGTGTCCTTGAATAGGAGGAAAAGTATTTTAGCCCAAACAGTTACATTTCCCTTGAAGACAATATTTGCTAATCCATTAGGGCCAGCCGCCCTAGACGAGGAGGCCTTATCTATCAAAAATTTAATATCACTTTTATTGAAATGGAAATCCCAGGTATTTTCTAAAACTCTTTCCGCAAAGGATTTATATTCTTGGAGTTCTCATGCACTAGGCCAAAGTGGCCCCTCCACTGTTGCTCCGTTGCCACAAAAGTTTGCATTTGGGCCTGTTGGACATTACGGTTGTTTATTAAGGCCCAGAAGGATCTGGTGGTAGGGTCCCTGAAAGCTGCCAGCATTGTTTCACAGTCCCCCTGATACATCTTTATTCTGTACGCTTTAATTTGATTTTTCCATTATTTTTCTCCCCAAAGCCTCTCTGTCAGTATCGGATAGGTTATCTCTACGCATATGTCTCAATTCCCTTTGACGCAGGTTTTTTCACTCTGTCATTCCGGCGTCAAAGGTATGGAGATGGTTTGACTTCCTTGCATTTGCCTTAGCTACATGTATATTTTGATTAATGGTTGTTAGTACATAATGATCAAAATGGTCAACACAATACATAGAAAATTTCTGCCCTAGACTAGTGTTTTGGAAGTCAAGCTGGAACACAGCGTTAAGACGATCAACATTATCAATATGCCACGCAATACGAGTTCCAGCTTGATTGACCACATAAGTATCAGTGCCTACCTCATGGTCCATACCACTAAAATCAACATCCAGAATCTTGTGATCGCTACATTTGGTTTCCCTTATACGCATAGAGCTAGCCAGATGACACAGTGAGGCAGAAACAAAGACATAGTCATTTCTGGATGAGAATTTGCCATTGGACCAAGTATCTTTATCCGCCATATCACTCCAGAGCGTCGCTACATTAGTAAACTCCCAATCCTCAAAGAAACTACCCCAGAGCTGACCCTCAGTGATCTTATTAAAGGAGTCCCCTCTAGTTTGGTAGAATTCCGATCCGAGGAGGCGCTTTCCTTCTGTCTGAATAGGGATATTGACATTGAGGTCACCCGCGACTATCAAGACCGCCTCGGGTTGCAACAAAAAGTCTTCTTCAATCATCTCCCCAAATAAAATCAAAGAATCTGTCAAATGATTTTTAACATTCCAGTAAATATTAACTATCAAGAAATGATTGGGTCCCACTCTGTTCTCAAGTTCGAAAAGCACTGCAAGGCACCAATTTGAAAGTCTGAAAATGTTTGTAACCATTGGACCCCATTTGACATGTGTTCCAATTGCCAAACCCCCAGCTGGTCTACCCATTTGTCCTTGGGTTGCTGGCTCTGAAATCACAATAAAACCATCAAGAACACAATAAGAGGTGAACCATGTCTCCATTGCACATTTGGATAGCATATTACATATTTCTGTAGAGTTCATTAAAGACCAGTGTCCCCTCATGTTCCATGATACAAGGGTAAACAAAAATTCAGTCTTAAATATTTGGTTTTAAACCCTGGAGCTGCACTATGGAGTCTCGAAGAGTAGAGGCCAGCCATCTCAGACTAGACTCATTCGAGTCAGCATCATTCACTCTCAAAGGTTTATTTGCTGACCCTCCTGCCTGTTCCAAGCCCCGACCTTTGGATGCTAGCCGGTCGCCACCTCCCTCCGCACCCTGTATACCTCTACTATAGCTTATCACATCATAACCAAATCGATTGAAAGTATCCACTTCCGTTAACACAGCTTCATAAATAGCTCTGGAGTGGAAAACAATCATAACATAGTCGTATCTTTCCGGATGTATGTATTCGGTTAGTTTGATGTCCCCAGATGAAATGAGACTGAGTTTCGGTATCTCATTGAATAGGGCCAAGACCCTCCTTCTATTCAATGATACTGGGCCACCTTAAGGAAACGTAATAAAACACTAGGTAGCTCCACAAAATGGGGCTGCCTCAGCTGGACATCATTGGACCAAGGATTTGAGTAGGGGTCTTTGTTTAGACACTGCCCATACGCTTTGTCACGTGATACCTTATCGTGTTGCATGTTTACATTCACCTTCTTTCTACCAAAGACATCACCTTGTCTGGGTTCATCCACTTACACAATTGCTGAACCTTCAGTCATTGCGTCTATGGGTATTATGTTAGATGCAGCCAACGATAACTTAGTCGGCAGTTCACCCACAGTCGCATCACAACTCATCCCTCCAATTCCAGGATGTCCATCTTTTCCCCCTTAATATTTGGTTCATGACTCTCCAAATCATTTTTTCTGTCGAAGTTAACCCAGGTTCTTGTGCATCATGTTTCGTGACTCTCCAAATCATTTTTTTCTATCAGAGTTATCTCAGGTTCTTGTACATCATCTAGGCCACTCTTAGCAGTCACTGCTGCCGATCCACCATCAACAAGAACCACAGGGCCACTCCAGACCTCCCACTCTTCTCCCAGACATTGGACCCTCCCTGGTCCATAAGCTTGAAGAGTGGGCACAGTGGCCCTACCAACTTTCGTAGAGGCTGTTTTTATCCCCTGTAACTCATGCTCCTCTCCCAAATACTGAGCCCTACCCGGTCCATTTGATTGGAAACAGTATTTGGCTCTAAAAATCTTGGAGTAGGATAATGGTGAAAAAGTCCTATAATCAGTAGGGGGGGGGGGACTTGGATATTCATATTTATACGGTTTTCCTCATTTGCAGATAACTGCTTCACCTATGCAGTTGGCGAAAGGCCTTATATTGGCGCGTGAAATGACTACAAGTTGTGTATTAACACACATTAGACAGTGTTAGTAGCCTCCTTAATGGTAATATCTTCAACATGTGGAGATGTACCATCTCCTTCTCCCCTCTTTCATTGGTTTTCTTTTTTTTTGCGAAAAAATTAAAGATAGTCGCCTTACTCCGATTATCGCACTGTAAGTCCTCTACCACTTTAGATCTGCCTCCTTGTGTTTTGCCTTTCCCTTTTTTCTTCATATTTTCTGTAATTGTGTCAGTAGCCACCGTGCCACCCTCTCTATTACAGAGCACCTCCTCCTCCCCTTACACATCTAAATTAGTGACCACATGCATGTAATTTTCATCCACTGTAATTAGGTCACGCTAGTTTTTCATAGACATTTTATTTTGTTTTTTACTAGGCTTCCGCTTCGGAAAATGTGTCGCTTTTTTTACAATGCCATTCTGGATTTTAGGGGAAGAGACCAGTATCCCTTTTAAGGCCGTATCCCTCCCTTCAATTTCGTCAACAGCGAACCCGGATTATCCCTTAGGTCTTTGTCAGCAGTGGGAGGCCCAAAAAAGGGAGAGGATAGCCCCTTCGCATTGATTCCTCCAGTGTTTGTGCCCTTATTGACCACCACCTTTACATCTGTTGCTAGATGGTTACTCTTATTCAGCTCAAGAGTCTTAATCAAATCCCCAAAAAGCAATGTGTGTAATTGCAATTCCGCTAAAATGTGTTCATTGTATTGCCCATGAGGGGACGCACCCCAATTGCGCCCCTCTGATCTACCCTCTTTCTGTGCGGAGGACACCTCCCATTCAGCCTCCTGATTCATAGGATATTGAGAAAGAGCAAGTATGGAGCTGTCAATGGGGGTAGTACCTATTTCAGGCAGCGGTAAAGAGGCATCCTCCACATTCGGTCTACTAAATTCATCCACACTAGCTACGCCATTATCATCACCCTTACTCTGACCCGATTCAATCAAAGTATGGATTTGTCCTCCACAGTAATATCAGGTGGAGCCAACCCAAATTCACCAGATGGAGAGGGGGTGGGGGGTGAGGCATTTCCAGCGCCATTTACATTGTTCCCTTCACTGGGGTGAAAACCAAAGGGGCAGACCAGATGTCATCATAAGCCCAAACTCCTGTCTAGGGGCACCGTCCTCTGGTATATGTATTTTTGAGTCTTCATGCCACAAATATATAGTCAACAGAGCAGGAGTTATTCAAACACTTACAGCATGCAACACACCAAACAATGTACCACAGTTCGAGCCCGACAACAGTCAAGCCAATCCTAATATACCAAGCAGTTCACGTATCCCTCAAGGGCAGTAATACATAGAAAGAAAAGCCACCATAAAGTGTCAGAGTTGAGCCCACTAGTATGTCCCCACGATAACGGGACAACAAAGGGTCTTGTTGGAAAAAGCACAATTTAGCACTATATAATGGCCAAGAGCAGCAGAAGTAATGCAGTAGGGCCAAAAATGCTGTGTCGTCACACTGCTTCTATATGCCTAAATACCCTTGCAAAACTAAGAGTACACCGCAAGGGTTGCCAATAGCTGACTGGACCTAGACAGACCAATGTATACAAACGTTACCGCTCACGGCACACCCCATCATCCGTATCAGCACACTTCGGAAGTTAGCTTCCGGTACGCGTGCGTGCGGGATGCACGTACCAGTTGTTAGATAAGGGCTTCTGGGAAAAGAGGTGGAGACAGAGCGCAACTGCTACGATAAACAAAGTTCTGAGACCAGCTTTGGCGCACGCCAAGTCGGAGGCAACCACGCAAAGCTCCAGCAACTGCCATCCCTGCCACCGTACAGCATATCGGGAAACTTTGTGTTTCCCAGTACTAAAATCCTGAAGGACATGTCAGTTTCCATATGACAAATGAGCAAAAGCCAGTGTAGTGAAGCTGAAGGCTTCGCTGCACTGCAAAAAGATAAGGTCAGATTAAAAAATAAAAGCAAAACGTTTGGGGATCCATAAAAATGATCGAAAGGTGCTGTAAAGAGAAATCTTTACTAACACGTTATCCATCCTGGTTTAAAGGGCTATCCTTCCAACGGCAGGGGAGGGGCTGTCATGGAGAAGCTTTGAGATGTTCCCCCACATGAGTCTCTTGGAGCCAGGGAAGGTACTGCCTCACTCATTAACAGCTATGTTCCATTACCTCAGTTCCTTTCAGCATGGCTTCATGCTTGGTCCGAATATCTGTGTGGTGTTTAGGGATGGACCATGAAGCTGAGCAGTTCGGTTCCTGGCAATCAATGAACCACAAGGCACTTGGTGAATGGGCCACAAAAGTAGCACTCTTTTGTTACCCTTCTAAGTCGTTGAACTCTTGTCTCCTGTAGTCATCAGAGAAGTCCACTCCTGCAGTGAGTCACACTATTCTTTTCCCCATTACAACAAAAGAGGCGGCATAGGCACGAATTTGAGTATTACTTAATCTCGCTGGCCTCTTTTCCTTCTAAACATGTCTAGTGAGGAGTGGGACGAAATCCAAAGTTAGCCATGTTTTCTAAAGCCACAAAGCATATGGCTTGTGCATCTGTTGATGGCTGCCTAAGTCAACTGTACTAGTAGGGACTGCCTCAGTCAACTGTACTAGTAGGGACCTTCAGGAGACTAGCTGCATGCTTTCTAACTCTGCTCCAGTGGTAGTGGCCTCCCAGTTGGGGTTTTGGCATCGAAGGTTTAGCCTTTTTTGTAGCCTGTGCTTCAGACATGTAGCCTGGCCAGGTGCAATCGAGGAACTCGGCCCCAGAATCTAGCGTTACGTTTTTTTCAGTCCATGCAGGCAATTTTGTATGGTATCTGGTACCCTGTCCCTTATGGTTTGGAGCCTCTTGTGGGGTGTGGAGGGACGGGCAGGACCCCATGCCAAACATTATGGCCCACAAGGCAGGCATTTTAAATTTGGATCAGATGTCTATGATTATGGTAGCCGCAACATGTTACTAAATCTCAAGTTGCAGTATGTGCACCCTAATTCTCAGTATAGAAGTCATTGATAAGGTTTTTGTTTCCGGCCTCTATGCTCCATCAAATACATTGATCTCCTACCAACTTAGACATTTGAATCGTTTAGGAGGGGCATTGGTCTAGGCATGCATCCCAACATTCCCCCTTTTAGTTAATCCTTCATTAACTAACTTATCTCTTTCTCTTTGTCGATCCCCTACACACATGATGCATACTACCCCTAACCTGCGTGTACTTTTCTTGGGTACATGTGAGATGTATTCAATCCCCATCACCCGCTAAATCTATCCATTGTTCAGTTTAATCCTCAGGGTCTGGTGGCGGCGAGGTTAGTGTTTCTGGGGGGGGGGGGGGGTGGAGAGGCTGTTCGGCCCTACCTATACATGGTTTGCTCGTATCCTCGGTTTGGACCTGCCCTTCTTTTGTGCCTGGGAGAGCCACTCTTGCCCCGATAGTAGCCATCATTTTTGCGCTGCTCAGGATATTCTTGCCACTGCATTGAAGCATCATCTTGCACGTGCAAAACACCACCAATAATACGACTATCTGAACCAGCAGCTTCACCAGTGCCCCAAGCCAGGACGGCGCCCATGAGAATGTGTCTAACCAATCTTCGGGATGCATTCCTGCTTTGTTTTCCATTCCGGTCTTCCGCTTGTGCAAGACCTGTATGATGTGCCTCAGGGACTGTTAGGGAGAATTCTCTCTTTAGGCTGAATTTCCTAACCTAGTGAGTCCCCCAGCAGCTTTGCTGGATTTCTGGAGTTTGTTTTTGTTCCTCCTGCCAAGAGTGAGACTCTTTTCCTCCCACTCTTGGACATGATGTATGGTATTGCTTTGACTGGTAATGTGTTTTATGGGCTATGGGGTCCTTTACTCCATAGGGTCTCATGTGTTTTTCCTATGTGTGTTACACAGCACCCTCCGTGCCGTAACACAGGGGTGTCATAGAGACACCCCACCATAGACTCCATACCCTGGGACTGACTACTGTCTCCTAGGGCATGTAAAGTCACCATTGGCTTTTCTAGTCCCAAATTATTAACAGAAACCAGTACAAAGCATCATATTGTGGACGTACTGGTAGGGGCAATTCGATTGCCCCGGGGTCTGTTAGTCGAGGGGGCACGTCTCCGTCCCCCCTGATCGAGTTTTGGCTGGTGGCAGTGGAAACTACTTTTGATATTCGACCACAAATATTTTCCTATGGGATTTTCCCATTGTTCGAGGCTACCAACTTTAATTATTAAATTCTCATAGGCTCGAACATACCGCCGGTTTATTTAATGAATATTAATTCTCTGGTTGGTATTTTTTGCCAAGACTCGTTTCTAAAATGGCGTTTGTGTTCTCTTCTGTGACTCCAACCCAAGTCGAGCCCTTTGCTCCACTTTTTTGGCGGGCTTCTCCACAGAAGCCTCCAAAAGTGGTGCCACTCTGTCTGGGTACCACAGGGGTGTGGGAGGGGGTTTAGGCACCCTGGACCGAGTTACCTAGGTAACTCGGGTCGCACTCTTGTGTGATTGGCCCAAGTGGTGAGCCACCACTTAGCATGTTTGATTGACAGCTAGGCTGAGTGAATGGGGGTATGCTGCATAAAAGCAGGGCTTTGGGGACTGGAACTTCAGAAGTCGCCACAGGACCTGAGAATCCGACGAGGGAGAAGCTGAGCCGACCTACCACGACGACCCCACCGGTGGAGCCCTGCAGAACCGACTCACCACTTCCCGACGACAGAGAAGATCTCCCGGCTGGAGAGGCTTCTTCCCCTGACTGGTGGACGCAACCAGTTTTCCCTTCTTTCTTCGGACCCCAGCCCGGTTTGTGGTCGAACTGCCCGAGTCAAGCACCCCGGCAGCCGGGTAGCCACTCACCACTGAACCGTGAATCACCGGACCGCTCCTTGTACCTGAGAAACTCTGCGGCTGGTTTCTTCCCTAGCAGTGCAATGGACTCCTGTCTTCCTCCACGACGAGATCCTCTCTTCCCCCGGACGAAGCACCGACTTGCACCCGCTGCCAGGAACAACTGCCCCCGCTGGAGCATTCTCACCGCTTTAAGGGACCGTGTCCGCTAGGCCTCCCTTTCTGAAGATTGCTACAAGGTAATAATAACCCCTTAACCTTCTGGACTGGGCTGGCCGTCTTGACCCTCTAACTGGTCCCTTTCTGTGGTCCAACTCCTTTTTGAACCTATACAAGACTTTTGTGCACTGCAACCGTGTGACCTTGGACACATTTCGTTTGGATCCTCTGAAAGTGGATCCGGCCTCTAGATCTCTAACTTCACGGTTTTACCTTGCCTTCCTCTCTTGTTGTGTTCTTGAAAAAGTGTTGGGATCTGTTTCAATTTGTTCTCTGCTTTTCTCTCCCTTTTTAAAACGAACGATTAGAGTGCCATCTACGTTAAGCGCTCACCGCTGTCTGAAAATAAGTGGGGCTTTACTTGCCTAAAATTCTTTTAAGGGAGTGTATATCTTTTAGTGAGCGTGTTTTTGAATTGCTTATTATTAGTGCCTGTGTGTTTTTCTAGATGTGGTTTTAAATAAATAATTATATCTCTGGTCAGTGTTTACTTGTTCTATTGTGTACTCTTGACCTATTGTGAATACTCTGTATACTGCCTAACTCTTCTTGTGGGAAGTCTGACTGCTCAGCCACAGCTACCAAGTGAATCTGTGTGGTACAGACTGCTACCAAGTGGGTTTACTGCCAAACACCTGTAGTCCTAAATCTTTTGCAGTGGTCCCAGAGGGAACTGCACAGGTTTCTACCTAACAGGGACCCGTTCTCTCGGTCGTTTGGGGTTCTCCAGCATGGGGTCTGGCATGGATTCACATGCTCATGAATATTCCCTGTCGTCAGGCCGGGGATCCTCGGTATAGAAAAAATCAGTATCAGTTTCGTTTCTGATCTGTCTTTCTCAGTAGTAACCAATCACTGGTCTCTGGGTCATACTGCCCCCGGCCAATGACTGACCTCTCCCTAAGCCCCCCCCTGACAGCCATCCTCAGATTTTTACCGCACGTTGAAGTGTTGGGAGTCCTCGTGCTTAGCTCTCGAGCTTTTGCTGCGTTTTCGCGCTTTTTTCAGGAGATTTTCTCATTTTTTCGGTTAAATAGAGCCTCAAGCTCCACCGTTTCTATTTCCGATCAACGGGGATCCGTTTCGGAGTTTCTCCTCCCCTCAAGGGTGAAGATTTCGTCGAGTTATGCTTTTGGAGGATTCCAGAAGTTCCGAGGCCTACCCCGGACATGGCCCAGGAGAAAGGGAGCTCTACGCCCAGGAAGATGTTCAGGAACTGCCCTGGATGCCAGCTTCAGAACGTTTTCAAGGAGGACGAGCATTCGCTATGCCTCTGTCACCATGAGGACAAGACACACAAGGAAAAGGACTGCACGTTTTGTGGTAACATGTCGGAGCGGACCATGAAGGATCGCCACCTCCGTCTCGCCAACTGGCTGGAAGGTAAGTGCCTGCCAGACGAGAAGAAGAAAAAGAAGTCTGAGCTGTCTTCTAAGTCCGGTGAGGGTGCCTCGGCGGCGGGGGCCCAACAAAAGGCTAAGCACCGCAAAGTCCGCGGTTGGGCTCCTTGGCTGCCAGGCATGGCGCATCCTCCCCGGCGCCATCGACCACGAGCCAACGCTCTGGCTCGGGTAAGAGGAAGTCCGAGAACCCGGCAAATCTTCTGGAGAGGCCCGGTCGATCTCGAAGATTCCGGCAGAGGGGGAGTGAGGCTCGGACCCTTCCCCCAAGGTGAAGGCCCCAGGCGTACAGAAGGTGACATTGGCCTTAATTCACCCTGCTAAGACCTCGATTGAGGATGTCGCCGCAGCCCTGCTCAGCCTGTGGAGGCTACACCAGTGGAGGCGCCCTCAGGTAGCAGAGTCTCCCTGCCACCGCGGAGGGAGTAGTCTTTCAGGCCCATCGAGAAGACCCCCACGAAGTCCTCGTTGGAAAGGGTGGGGGAGGGGTTGGTGGCCGTCGTGGATACGGACACAACCTCTGAAGAGGAGCTCATCCAAGTCGTGGAGGAGGCCCAGCCCATCGGGACGGATCCCGAGGAGGGCGATGACAAGGGCGACGGTGACGCAGATGAGGCTCCTCAAGAGCCCTCACTCCCGTCGTTTCCGGCGCCGCAGGACACCTCGGCAGCCATTTTGTCAGCCATCCAGTCCTTCTGCTCGGAGATAAGGACTAGGTTGCCCCTTCCCCCGACGGAGGTACCTGAGCCAGACCCGACGGGAGAACCGGAGCCAGGACCTTCGGAGAGCCCACCACTTAATAGGAGGACGACGCATCCTAGGCCTCCTCTCCCGCCTCTGCGGCCTTCTCTGCCTTCCCTCCGGTCCACTACCCACGGGGATGATACAGGCATGGACACGACTCCGACGGGTACGGATGACGACGGAGGCGACGATGGAATGTGTCCCCCGTCGCCCCCTGCCCGGGCGTCCCCGCCCGACGAGATTGGATTCTTCCATGCTATGATTTCCAGGGCATCCGAGCTCTTCCAGCTCTGCCCCGAAGAAAAGGAGGGGTTCCTTTACCAACTGCGCGAGGCTAAAAGGAAGACGGTCCTCGCCGTATCGCTTCTTGATGACATCTGGGATGAGGGGCTCGCCCTCCTCAAGAACCCTGCCACGGCTCCTGTGAAGAGGGACCGGTACGAGAAGAAGTACCGGGTCCCCGACTCTCCCCCCTTGTGCCTTAGGGCGCAACCTACCCCGGACTCAGTCGTTTCGGCGGCGGCCAAGAAGAAAGCGGGGGTGCATCGGCCTCGACTTCAACCTCCCCTCCGGACGGCGAGGGTAGGAAGCTGGATGCGATGGGACGACGGGTCATCTCATCTTCAGCGACGACCATCAAGGCGGCCAACGCCCTGGCCATCGTAGCCCGCTACGACAGGGAGTTGTGGTTCAAGATCGCCCCTCTGTTGGACTTCCTTCCGGACGACAAGAGGGCTGAGGCCCTGGAAATCTTACAGGAACGTGAGATTTCCTCGGACCACGCCATTACGGTGGCTACGGACATCGCCGACACTGGTTTCCGTCAGTTGGGCAACGGCGTTTGCCTGAGACGACGAGGATGACTCGAGGCAACGGATTTCCCCCAGGACGTTCAGACCAAGGTTTTGGACATGCCTTTTGATGGGAACAACCTTTTTGGCAAGGCGGTTGATGAATCCCTTCAGGCGATCAAGACGGACACGGAGACGGCCCGTGCACTAGGTGTGCTCCAACAGCGACGGCCGTCCTTTCGGAGCTCCGGAGGCAGACAGGGTGCCGCTCCTCTACGTACCGTCAAGCGGCAAGGTCTTCGTCGCAGGAGGCCTACAGGGGACGCGGCAAGTCAGGTGGATCCCGCCGTCGTCGCCAAGGTGGTCAAGGAGGCAAAGCGGGCCTCCAAGCAAGATTGAACCGACCGTCGGGTCGGGCGAAGCACCCCGGTGGGAGGCCGGCTGACGAAGTTCGTCGGCGTGTGGGAGTCCATCTCCACCGACCGTTGGGTGCTGGATGCCCTGGCCCTGGGGCACGCCCTCGAGTTCCAGAAGAGGTGCCCCGCATTCCTCCCGTGGCCAGGAAGGAAAATCACGTCTCTCAACTGCAGTTGGAAGTAAGGGCGATGCTCAGGAAAGGTGCCATGCTCAGCTCGTCCCGAAGAGGCTTCGGGGCTCCGGAGTTTACTCAAGATAATTCCTCGTGAAGAAGAAGACCGGAGGATGGCGTCCCATCCTGGACCTGCGACGACTAAACAAATACATCAAGGCACAGAAGTTCCGGATGGTCACCCTCCAGCACGTGCTGGGACAGCTGGAGGAGGGCGATTTCCTGTCGTCGTTGGACTTGGAAGATGCTTACTTCCACATCCCTATTCTAAAGAGACACCGAAAGTTCCTCAGGTTCGTGGTCAAAGGACGGCACTACCAGTTCAAGGCCCTCCCGTTCGGATTAAAATCAGCGCCCAGGGTGTTCACCAAGTGCCTAGCACCGGTGGCGGTGCGGCTGCGCCTGCAGGGGATCCACGTCTACCCCTACCTGGACGACTGGCTCATAAGGGCAAGCACAAGGGAGCTCGACGTGGAACACACTGCGAAGACCGTCCAGCTGCTCACGAACCTGGGGTTCTCCATCAACTTTCCAAAATCCCACCTGGTCCCGTCGCAAGTCGCCCTGTTTCTGGGAGCACAGCTCGACACAGTGGCGCGGCGGGCCTCACCGTCGGAGGAAAGGATAAGGACCATCCTGGGAAAGGTGCAACGTCTGCTGGCCACGGACGTGGCCAGAGTGAGGTCTATCAAGTCCCTCCTCGGAATGATGTCCTCCTGCATTTATCTGGTGCGCCACTGCAGACTTCGGATGCGGCCCTTGCAAGAATTCCTCGATGCCCACTGGATCCAGACGACGGGCAGCTTCGAGGACAGGATCCGGCTGGACGAAGCGTTCTGTCAGGCGATGTCTGCTCTCATCTGACAGCGGGAACAGGTTTCCTAGCCCCGGCCCACCAGGTGACTGTGACGACGGATGCCTCCCTGGAAGGTTGGGGAGCGCACACCGGGGGTCTCCACGCAAGAGGCCTTTGGCTCCCAGAGGAGAAGACTCTCCACATCAACATCTTGGAGCTCCATGCAGTGTTTTGGGCCCTCGGGTCTTTCCTTCCGTCCCTCAAGGGCAAGGTGGTGAGGATCTTCACCGACAACACCACCACGATGTTTTACATTCGGAAGCAGGGCGGAACCAGATCCCCTGCCCTATCCAAGGAAGCCCAGGATCTGTGGCATTGGGCCGTCGCCCAAGGGATGTTTCTGGTACCCTTTCATCTGGCAGGGATAAAAAACACCATCGCCGACTCACTCAGCAGAGAGCTGTGCTCGTGCCACGAGTGGGAACTGCGCCAGGATCAAGTGGACTGACTCTTCCGACGATGGGGCAAACCCCAGATCGATCTCTTCGCGACGGCGGTGAACTCCAAGTGCCGGAGATTCGCCAGCAGGTTTCCCCAGCCGAGGAGCATGGGCGATGCTTTCTCGTTCCCCTGGGACGGCCTGTTCCTTTATGCATTCCCGCCGTTGCCATTGCTACTCCAGCTCGTCAACCAGCTTAAGAGGTCCCGGTGCAGGATGATCCTTGTCGCATCGGCGTGGCTGAGGCAGATCTGGTTCCCGGACATTCTGGACTTGTCAGCGTCCACACCAGTCAAGCTGCCAACGGACACGAATCTTCTCTCCAGAGAACGAGGCGCAATTCTTCATCACGAACCGGAGTCGCTGATCTTGCAGGCCAGGCTCCTGCAGCACTAGAGTTTGGAGGATACGACATCCCGGCTGACTGCAGAGAGGTTCTCGCGAAGGCCAGGGCATCCTCAACTCTCAAGTGCTACGGACACAAATGGAAGAGGTTCTCTGTCTGGTGCCGTGCACAGAAGATTAACCCTCTGCGGATTACGGCCCCTCAAGTATTGCCGTACCTATTGTCTTTGGCCAGGGCTGGCCTATCTCACGCCTCCATCATGGTACATCTGGCTGCCGTCTCACGTTACACCAGAACTACAGGACGGGCGTCCTTGTGGTCTCATCGACTGGTGATTGAATGTATGAAAGGACTGTTCTGATCATTCCCGCCGGTGAAGGCCCCTGCCCCGGCGTGGGAGTTCAACGTGGTGCTGACTAGGCTTATGGGGAGCCCCATTGGAGCCTATGCATTCAGTGCCTTTGAAGTTTCTGTCGTGGAAGACAGCATTCCTCGTGGCCATCACCTCTGCACGACGAGTGGGAGAGATCCAGGCCCTGTCTTGCAAGCCTCCGTACTTGACGTTTCACGACACGAGGGTGGTGCTGAGGACGCACCCTTCCTTCATGCCCAAGGTGCCGTCGGACTTCCACCTCAACGAGCCCTTGGTGTTGCCAGTTTTCTTCCCATCGCCTTTGTCGCCAGCTGAGAGGACTCTGCACTCGCTGGATGTAGCTAGAGCGCTGAAGTTCTACGTGGACCGCACAAAGAGTTTTGGAAGACATCACAGCTGTTTGTGAACTTTGGACCTGTGAATCAAGGGAAAGCTCTCTCGAAGACTTCCATTTCCAGATGGCTCTCCGGCTGCATCATGCACTGTCACCGGTTGGCAAACCGGCTGTTGCCAGGCCGTCCGAGGGCCCATTCGACCAGTGCGATCGCTGCTACCACGGCGTTCCTGTCTGGTGTGCCTCTGCTCGACATCTGCAGGGCTGCTACGTGGAGGTTGACGCACACCTTCACGAGATTCTACTGCGTCGACCGGGATTCCAGGGAGGAGTCCATAGTCGGCCAGGCAGTGCTGCGCAACCTGTTCGCCTAAGGTGAGCCTGATGAGGAGGTAAGAGTTGCTTAATGTTGAGTTGTTGTATTGCTTGATATTGAGCCTTTTGCCACCTCCCGTGGTTGTGCATGTGTATACTACTATGTATTCTTATATTCATGAGCATGTAAATCCATGCCAGACACCATACTGGAGAAGGAACAAGTTACTTACATGTAACTGTTGTTCTCCAGCATGGGTCTGGCATGGATTCACATGCGAACCCTCCCGCCTACCCCTCTGTGGCTCTTCACTTGGTCATACTGCCACTTCACGTGCTACCAAATCTGAGAATGGCTGCCAGCGGCGGGGCTTAGGGAGAGGGCAGTCATTGGCTGGGAGCAGTATGACCCAGAGACCAGTGATTGGTTACTACTGAGAAAGACAGATCAGAAACGAAACTGAAACTGATTTTTTTCTATACCGAGGATTCCCGGCCTGACGACGGGGAATATTCATGAGCATGTGAATCCATGTCAGACCCATGCTGGAGAACAACAGTTACAGGTAAGTAACTTGTTCCATATATATGTGCAACATGACAACTCTATCTTCTTGCACACTCCCTACTTCCATCACAGTTGGAAGATCTAGAATGTATCTATTTTGAATCGTCCTCAACCGGATAGCCCTCAGCACACTTTTGATGTCATTGAGGCCTTGTTCGGTGTCCTTCGCCAACTGGATCATTTCCCACCGAACAATCTGCAGCCACTTGACATTTGCTGTAGCCTGGATTCCTGGAGTCATGAGCGAGGCGAAGAATACTTCTGTTTTGGTGTACAGTCGGTATTTGTCTGGAATTGCCCTAAGCAGTTTGGACGACTCTTCCGACAGTTAGATCTCTTATTCCTCAACCTCACCAACTGCCTGTTCTTCACCTGTGGGGGAGGGGGTGTATAGGCGGTGCAATTGAATAGACCACCTCTCGTTGTGATGCTATTGCCAAGTGTGCTTCTGGCACCACCACCATAGCTGAATGCAGGGTTGTCAATGCACAGGTGTGTTGCCAAGAGGGTGAGAAGTGCAGGTATGCTTGTTGTTGGTTGCTTCCCCAGTAGATGTCCATCAACGCGGCTGTTCCTCTTGCAAGGTCTGGAATGAACAGTGTCGTATTGCACTTCGTTTTGGTGCCTACTCTAACAGTCCCATGCCCTCGAAAATAGAACTGATATTCATCCTTCACTTCCTGTGTTTCACATGCTTCAACCCATGTCAGTTTAGATATGTATGCAGACCATATCTCGAAACAGTTCTTATTGACATTCCATATATCTTCTACAAACCCCCTGCTGCACAGCTCACATTCCTAGTCTCCCATCTGTTCGATATAAACAATACTCCACTCAATTTTGGTGTAGGCCGAGGCATGCATTGAAGGGGAACTATTGTCTTTTGCCCACGTCTCTTCATCTTTGTCCATTAGTATGACTTGTACTTTGTGCCCTTGGAACATTCTTTGAACCCTACACAGTGCTAAATGTACCAAACACTGAGCCTCTAGGGGTGATATCTCCCACTAACGTTTTGGGGGCTTGCTCCCGACGCGTTGGGGATGAGGAAGTAGACATAACTCCCCTTGTACCTCTTGTTTCCCCACTGAGCTCATATACCTATACCAACATTGTTGAACTCTGGTTGGTGCACAATGGTCATTGTATCAAGCACTATTCCCTTGTACTGATCATATTCTTTTTTATTCCTCTAAACTTCTTTTCAGTCATACTTTTAAATCCCATAATAAAGTATCCATTATCTTTATTCGCTTATAATTTACCACTGTAATTAGTGTTGTAGCTTCAAAAAACATATCAAAAGCTTGAACATATGTACATTCTTTGCAATATTACTGCTGCATTCCCACCCCCCGTTACATGGCCTACCCATATAACCGCAAACCCACACAAAGGTGGATAAAGCATGGCACTGCAAGTATGTTAAAAAACACATTTTTAATCTTGTACCACAATCTAGTCATTGCAATAACCATGGTATAGAAAAATCACTGAAGAACATATATATCTTTTAACGAAAACCTTCCTGAAAAAATTCTCCTTGAAAAATCTAATTAAAAAAGGAGACAAAAAGCAAACAATATAACCTATACTGCTATGAGTAAAAAACAAATTTGTCAGACATCAACAGTAATTTAAAAGCATTCGGTCAAAATGCAAAACAGGCGGGGGTACGCTTTGTGGTGCTTTTCGAACATCAGACAAAGGGACCCAATAATGCAAATCCTTTATTTTGACAGCAAGGGGAGTGGCATATACTACAGTGTACAGGCCATTATAATGGGGCTCACTCCACCTTCTCACAACATTCTTAATGTACACCTTATTAGGGAAAAATTGTAAAGGGGGCAAGCGTGCAGATTCCGGTGTCCTCTGAGCGCTGTGGAGCAATCTGTTGAGCAAGTTGTTTACTACACTTCGTTAACTGAGTAAAATACTAATGGAATTCATCCGCCAGGATCAGCATAGCCCTGTGAGCATCTGAAGCACTCCGCACTGGAGTTAATGGCATGTGCATACGTCTCCCTGTCACAATCTCATGAGGGGAGATGTGATGATCCTTACAGGGGAGAGTCCTTAAACTGAACAAGACCAAGGGGAGACAATGCACCCAATTCCTGTTCAGTGTTGCACGCAGCTTAGATAATTTTGTTTTAAGCTTACAGTTCATCCTCTCCAGAACCTCATTGGCCTGAGGGTGATAAATGGAACACAGCTTGTGCTTTATTTCTAAAAGAGCTACAATCTCCTTATACCACTCATTGAAGAAGTGGGCGCCATTATCGCTTCTGAGAGTATTGCACTCTCCCCATCGGGGAAACACTTCTCTCACCAAAAACATGGTGCCTGATTTGGCATCCGGATGTGCACACGGACCTGCCTCAGTCCAACCGGAGAAAGATCAAACAACCACTATCAAGTACTGAAAAGAGTTACACCTTTCTCCCATATCGGCAAAATGTATTTGTTAATCCCGAAATTGACCAATAGGGAGAGGCAAAGTGCCTTTTAAATATCTTCAATGTTTGTCCTGTACTATAGGTCTGGCACACTACACAATTGGACATAAACAACGATAACAATTCCTGAATATTGGGCGCATACCAATCTCTTGAATATCTGCTGCAGTATGTTGTTTAGATACGTGGGAGGGATAGTGGAGTTGGTGAAAGGCCACCAACGCCAGAGCTTGCTGCATCACAACCTTCCCTGTACTTTTCTCCACATTTGTCTCCACCTGCACAGGGGATCCATCAGCTCTATGGATCTCTCGCCTCATTCTTCTCGACAATCCTGAGTGAACAGTTGTCGTAACGTACGCAGAGTCCGAATATATAGTTACTCGGCATCAGTGCGCTGCCTCAAGACAACCTCAAATTCTCCCTCAACCAGATGCACTACTGCAGCCCCAGTTTGTCTCGGACCTGTGTCCTGGTCAATAGTCGAAGACCTGTCAAAAATACACTTCTTCTTGAAGGGCATAGTTGCGGTCCTTGTAGGATACATCTTCTGGACCTTCATAGGTAACCGTTGTGCACCTCGTCATCAGTAATGGGTTCAGTCAAAAAGGTAGCTGGGTTTATTATCTTACAATGAACAATACGAATGGACCGGTTTGAAAATATTACTTCATATGCAGAAAACCTTTGAGTAGTAAAAGTGGATTTGTATCGTTCTAGTATCACAAAAACTGCATGTTCCACATACAATGCTAATGAACAACCCATGACAATAGTCGCCAGAAGCCAATACTTGTTCATTGCATGACAGAATATAACATGCCTATGTAATAGGCCAAAGGTTTATGCCCCATTGTCCTGTGTTGTGTCAGTACACCAGTCCTCATTTGGCCAGCAGAATGGGAAAAGGGATAACTCTTGTGTATATTCGGGTGTAGCCAATACTCTAAGCCCCTGAAACTTGGTGACTATCATCAGTCCAGACGATCTTATTTTTCGTACTCTGTGCTTCTTTAAGGGGCTGTAGCAGTGGTGTGCAATCAAAGATCCATGCTATACAATAATTACAAATTTCCCAGAAATTTCTGTATATCCTTCACTGTGTGGCGTGCACTGCTTCTGCCGCTCGCTCTGGGGTTACTCTTTTGCTGTCCATAAAGATCAACTGTCCCAAGTACAACACTTCCTGCTGACAATGAAATTCTGCTCGGTCCACCTTGTAGCCTTTGTCAGCTAACAATTTTAAAAACGCGATAGAGTCCTCCATGCATTGGTATTCTGTACTGTTCCACACCAACAAGTCATCCACATACTGTATTCTAGTACTAGGAACATAGAGGTTGACTAAATCTTCATATAACACACATCTACTTAGGGGACTCACAGTGCACTTGAGGAAGTCTAGTATGTTGAAATCGGCTCCCGGCAAACGTAAACGTCAGTGTTAGCCTGTGTATTGGTTTCAACCCAGGTTTGAAAAATGGATTTCATGGTGGGTTTCAGGGTACATCCACATATGACCTGATTTGGCAGCAATAAGACACCCTGTCCAGCACATGGAGCAGGGTCCCCGGAAATGCGAGACAACGCATCCGCCTTGGAATGCCAATAACCGGGATGATATGTGATGGTGAAGTGGAACTTAGAAAATAACTCATGCAAACGTGCATGACGGGCTGTAGAACATTGCAGTGACTGCAAGGCCACGAGATTTCGATGGTCCGTATAAACTTGAACCGGAACTACTGTGCCCAATAAATGATGTCTTCAGACTAGGAACGCATCACGGGCAGCCAGGAGTCCTTTTTTCCGTGATGGTATAACCACATAGGGTATTGCTGGCTCTTGATGTTGTAGTACTGGTGCTGTCGTAAAGGCCACTTTAAGAGCCTCAAAAGCGTGATCAGCTGCAGGGTTCCACAGGAATGGTTTCTTACTACTAGTGAGTGCAGTCAGAGGAGTCGCAACCTCAATTGTCGATAGAAATTGCTGAAACCAAGAAACGATTGTTAGGGTTTTAGGAACCGGCCAGTGCAGGACAGCCCTAACCTTGGAAGTGCACATCTGAATGCTCCTATCAGTGATTTCATACCCAAGGAATTCGACACTGTTTACATGGAATATGCACTTCTCAAAGCTTGGCATATGACGAGTGTTCACGCAGCCGTTGCAAGACATGCGTGAGGTGTTGTACATGGAGTTCATGAGACACGGAGTAAATCAAGATGTCGTCAAGATAAACGACTAAAAACTGGTCCATCATGTCTCTAAAGGCATCATTGATGAAGTGCTGGAATGTCGCCAGGGCGTTGCACAGACCAAGCGGCATCACACAGTACTCTGACAAGCCGTACTTGGTTTTAAATGCCATTTTCCACTCATCCCATTGTCGTATCCTTACCAAATTATAGGCCCCACAGAGGACTAACTTAGTAAACACCACTGAAGAGCCTAACTGATCCAGTAGAACGGAAATTAAAGGGATGGGGTACTGGTTTCTGATGGTTAGCGCTTTTAAGGCGTGGTAGTCAATACAAGGTCAAAGATCCCCCGCCATCTTCGGTACAAAGAACAGTGGTGACGCTGCAGGGGAACATGATGGGCGGATGAAACCCGTTTTCAGGGATTTATCGAGAAGTTCCTTAAGTATTTGGTCCTCCTTCTGGTTTAATTAATAGATCCAACCTGATGGTATCTTGGCCCCAGGGACTAAGTCAATTGGGCAATCATAGGGCCTATGTGGAGGGAGGACATCGGCCCCTTCAGCGTCAAATACGTTCTTGAAGATTTCATATTCTTTAGTTAAGTGAGTGGACGCGATGGCCCCTATAGATGAAGAAACGCTAATCAGCGGGCGACAAGAGTTGCTTGTCACAATATCAGGATGTAGACAGAAAGTTTCAGTGGTTAGACACAAACTCCACCTCCCCTGACTGCCAATCCACGACAGGATTGTGGAGTCTCAGCCAGGGTAGACCTAATATTAACCGATATTGTGGAGCGGCAATAAAGTCAAAACAGATGATTGCTTTGTAACCACTAGCAGTGGTCATTGTCAGATCCACGGTTTGTTGTGTTACCAAACCTGAAAGCAACGTGGTGCCATCTACCTCGTTCACCAATACAGGATGAGGTTTTGGGACAGTAGGAATATCTAATTTTTTAGCAAAAGCACCATCAATATAGTTACCAGTAGCTCCAGAATCAAGCACTGCATCTATAGACCACTCATCTTTGTCTAGGAACGAGCATCAAGTGGAAATGGTGAAAGGGTTTGACCCGTAGGAGTCTGGAGGTGGTGAGCCCCGCAATCCGACCCCCTCTACTGCCGAGCTTTGGCATTTCCCTACTTCTTTGGCTTCTTGTTACAGGCTTTAAGGTGGTGTTCCGAAGAACCGCAGTAGAAAGTTGTTCTTTTTTTCTTAGTTCCCATTCTGCAGCCGTTAAAGGACCCCTCACTTCGCTGATCTGCATAGGTTTGCTATTCGCTGTAGCAGGGTTTTCAGAAGTCATGGTTAACGGAACCAATGTCCTTTTCTCACCCTTCCTTTCAGCCTTTCAAGCGTCAATTTGGAGTACCGTATCCAAGAGTTTTGGAAAGGCCATGGGAATGATAGGAACAGTAGCTAGGGTATCCTTCAAGGAATCAGAAAGCCCTTTAGAAAATAAGGACGCTTTCTTATCTTCTGGCCAGCCCATCCCGGCTACCAGCAGATTGAACTGAGCCAGGTATGATAACAAGGTGGAGTCACCTTGTTGTAACCCCAATATTTTGAGGTCTGCGGCTTGAAGCAATTGCAGGATTAGGGACAGCTGTCTTAAATTCCGCTTGTAACTCTTCAATACGTCTTTGAGTGGAAGCATGATTCATGGCCATATCTGCACGCAAGTCTGTGACCACTTGCATGATCTGAGCTAGAGTGTCGTTAGGATCCATTGTGTAGTCTTCTGATTGTCAGAATTCGCCCACGTAGTGTAGTAGACCAGTTCTTTCTAACAATATAACCCTGTGTATGGAGAAGATAATCAATATAGAGGGATCTATTCCTTGAAAGAATGGACCCATACGACCACCACATATCCTAGAAAATAAAAGGGTGAACCAGATTAGGTACGACTCTTAAAATCATGCAGGCTTCTCCCACCATCACCAGTGGCTGACCTCTGGATGGAGGACTGGCTAGTGAAGGCTCTAGCAACAGCTGTTGGCCACAAGGTGAAATGCAGGTGTCTTGAAAATCTGTAATATATATTTATCCCCGTTTAATTTGTGAAAGGTAATAATACAGTTACGTGATTAAATGTGTACTCAATGAGGTGAGGCTTACCATTCACATGAGTCTGCAATGTCTCTGGAAGCGCTGAGGGAGCAGGGACGATGGAGTGTTAGGGATGGGTAAGCCCAAGAAACGGTGGCAAGTCCGGAACAAACTAATGCCTGATGGCACGCAGACACCTAAACAGGGAAGAAAGTCTTCAGTTCAACGGACCCGACGGAACGAGGACACTTCCCAGTCTCCCACATCCGTACAATGGAAGGCTCTAGTCCGTACGAAGCGGGAAGAAGGCGGATGCTTCCTGGCTTACTTGGTGAGGGAATCCAGTAGAGCAAACGAGTCGGCAACAGAGTGGGCAGTGTGGATACAAGGAGTAAGGCAGAGGCAGTCCGGGTACAAAGTTCTGAGTCAAAGGAAAACACAAGGAGACAATATTTCTGAGGCAACACAGCATAGGAGGGTTAAGCAAAAGGAATCCAGCAGGCAGGCAATAAATACAATAAGTCGATCAAGAGAGTCGTGGCAAAAATCCAAACGTACTTCAGCAAAATCAGAAGTGCCGCAAGGCTGACAAAAAGGACAAGATCACAAGACCCGTAGCATGCGTGTGAAGTGAGCGGAAAGCTAACGTAGGTGCCACAGTCTCCATGCCAACTTCCTTTGCTTACCATAACGTGTGTTGTGTCTTCCACGCACAGCTTTACGTGTCTTGCAACAAGAAACGCACAAAGGGGAATCGAGTCTGATCCTGTTGTGGAGGGAAAGTATACGTGGATTTGTGCGTGGTTTTGGAGAACTTGCTCCCCTATTGTATGATTTGGGGGCATGAGATAGTTTGCTGGAATTAGCTCCCCCTGGAAACCTGACAAATGCATCTTTCAACTCCTGTTGTTTTTCATCACCTCCCTCAGCCCTTTACCCCTCCCAGTGGTTGACGCTGTTGGATTGGGAAGATTCTTGACGTAGGTGGCGGGTTGTTGTAGTAGTCAGTGGAGCATACATAAGATTTGTATATCCTGACACAGCCTGCGTGGGGTAGCATGCTAGTGGTGGACACCTGTCTGTTTCCATAGGAGCGTTTGGGACAGTAACTGCAGTAGTAACAGTACTGCACCTAGTAGTCGCCCCACATAATGTCTTAGTAAAATCAGTGGGACAATCTTCCATAAAATATCAATATCAAACACACCTTTCACCCCACTCAACTCTGCTTTAACCAATACTAACCATACCACACAAAAAGAAAAAACTCACTAACAAAATCACAAAAATATTCTACTTTTTCGTTCCAACAGCCCCACTGTATCGGATGGTGAGATCCCAGTCCACGAAGGACTCGACCACAACTACTTTTTCCTTCCCACAACCTCCCTATATACTGGATGGAGAGATCTCAGGCTCACTAAATAAACAGAGCATGTATGCATATCATCTGTTCTTCCATTATACAGCAATGTCTTCTTCCTCTATTACCTAAGGAAAGGATCTGGTTACTCCACAAATCTTAATATAAAGGTCTCAATAAAAATATATACAACACCACGTGGTTTTCTACTTCCTCAATCCACACTCTCCTCTCAACACATATATACCCACTCTCTAACACTTGCACACTCTCCTCATGTCTCACTTATGTATCTCCAAAAATGGAGCGCACTTACGTCTGCGTGTTCACCCGAAGCCCTCAGTGACTGGGTCGCATCAACGGCCTGCACAATCCGGTGACAGCGCCCACTCCAAAGAACAGACAAGAATTCTGATAACACGGCTCCTGTAAACCTCTCAAAGGCTGTGCATAGAGGGGACTGGTCGCTGTAGGTGGACGCTTACACTACGGATCCAGAGCCAGAAATCATCCATCTTCATGGGTGTCACTGGGATCACATCGGGGCCACCAAAAATGTGAGGCAACACCCAATGATCAGACCAAGAAAATACAACCCGCTATGGAAAGACTAAATGCACCCGCTTTTGAGAAAGACAAGAGTTATATTTGTGTGTACAAAAAGGAAAAGGTGACGGGGTATTATGAATTCACTGCCACAGAGCTTTTTAACCTCTTCCGCACAAGATTGAAGTTATAAAAGCACAAATTGTCACTCATGGCGAAGTCGATATGCAGCCTTATTGGCTGCCGCCTATTTACATGCTAATGATCACTTATGGCCCATTCTCCCATTGGCCCCATTGTCTTCTCTCTCATATTCAGCCCACATGGGTAGCGTCCTCGTCCATCATGAAATACTGTAAGGAAATTGGTTAACATCAATTGGCAACACCCTACCTTTTATCCGAACCATGTGACCTACACCTGGTTATCAATATGATCTTGATGGGACTCTTTCAGGTCAGCCTGGTCCTTGAGGACAAAGAAACCCTTTTCTCATCCCAGACACGCTGGTGCCCCTATCATGTCAGCCCCACCATATGGTCATCATTCTTGGCTCTCCCTGGCACAAAACGTAGATCACGTTGTTATGATTTTTTTTTAATCAAACTTGCTGCCCCACCAATCCAGTTCGTGAAAGATTTAGGGCCCATTTCCCTGCACATCTAGTAGTTCAAATAGAGTGATTGAAGGTAAGGGGTTCGCCAAATCCACTGGTGCAATAAAAACTCCACCTGGAAGAAAAAGGGGCCTGCTGCGTTTATACTTCCACTGCCTCCCCCCCCAACAAGGCCCGAATCTAGTAGAAATGTTTGCTATTGGTTGTTTTTGTGTTACCTTACTTCCAATCGGGGCATTTGATTGGGAATAACGAATGGCCTTAAGTGTTAGCTAAGGTATCTGTTATATCACACAAAAACACTTTGAAGGCGAGACATTGCAAGTAAGGTTAAACGCGCACTGCCAGGAAAAGATATTTCTGTGAAAAATCCTATTTAAAAGTAATGTTGTAGTCACAAATACACTTGTGTTGATTTCATAAGAATATTTAATCCGATAACGAATAGCCGACACGTGTTTCGACCCAACAGGTCCTTCTCAAGGCCGGATTTCAAAAGTGTTTAATATATGTACCATATAGTGGTGTCGTCATGAAAAAGGACTGCAAGAAGCGTTTCAGGGATCCAACCCTTTACTCACTCCTCAGCAATGGGAACACGCCATTAGAGGCACGGCTTTAGTTTTCATGCGATCTACGCAAAGATTTGCTACTAGAGAAAACATTCACTCTTCCATCTACAAGACCAGCACTTACCTGTCACCACATCAATTGAGGTTTATCTTAAAGATATAAACTGCTGATCTGTGGTATTGTGACCAATATATCCTTACATACTACTCTACTGGCTCTTCTTGCAGTCTTTTTTTCATGACGCCACCATTATATGGTACATATATTCAACACTTTTGACATCAGGCCTTGAGGACGACCTGTTGGATCGAAACACGTGTTGACTATTCGCTATCTGATTAAATATTCTTAGGAAATCAACACAAGTGTATTTGTGACTACAACATTACTTTTAAATAGGATTTTTCACGTAAATATATTTTCTTGGCAGTGCGCGTTTTAACTTTCTTCCAACCAATACCAAACAGTTCAAATGGAGTGACCTTTATTCTGGGACACGAGTGCCCAAAATCTTCATTTTTTCGCATGTCAAATGTTTACTTCATGTTTTTCACCTTTGCCTTTGCTCCTAAGAATACGATCTTGCTGCTAGGCCGCACCCTTTCATGTCTTGGCTGCACACATTCCTACCTAATTAGTTCAAAAATCTATCTGATGTGGGGGCATGTGTTTTTCTATTAGCGTGCTTGAGAATCGGGAGGCACTAATAAGGCAAGAAGTAAAGCCTTGTTGTTCTGTATGGTTATAGGAGAACAGGGTTTGCGAGGATTCAGGCCTACTCGAATGTTCCCTTCCATGGGTTTCTGCTCTGCCACTTGTCCTTACTCATGATACACCCCTCCGCCCTTACACCGGCCCGTGTTCCAATCCATATTCTAATATATTTTTTGCAATCTGAATTGTTTAGGAGGGGCGATGGTCTGGACATGCATCCTAACATGATCCTAGATTAAAAAGGGGAGAAATCTGCCGCGGTCTGCCCATTTATACAGTGGTGGCGTTGTAGTAGGAGAAGCTGAATGTCTGGTGGTCTTCAAGCTACGCTATGCCCACTGTGCAGTTTTCAGAAAACAGATGACACTGGTGGATACTGATCTAGATGAAAAGTCTGTTGGAGGAGAATCCGAAGGAAGAACATTACCAGTAAGTGCTTTGCCCATCAACCACGCCCTGGAGTATTTGATCAACACCCAGATGCTATTGGTAGCACTCTGAATTATTTGAAGAATACTCATATAGGAGAATCATTACATTGGGTGATGGTTATTGTTGCAGGGCTTAAAAACTGTAGGAATCCAACGCATTGCACTATATAAAAACAAATCTGGTACAGCTCACTGTAGTGGCAATTAGACCTATTTTTTCTATTTTTTTTTGCTGCATGTTTTTATGAATGCCAAGCCCCAAAAACCACCCTTATACAACACCACTACCCTAAAAACCAATTTTAAAAAAGACTGTGCCTTGATGCCCAAGTAGTGCGCTTTATAAATGTAAAAGTAGGTGAATAAATCCTTTCCCTGCACCCCCCCCGCAAACCCCCACCCTGTGAAAAAACTTGTTGAATCGGCTGCACTGGGTTTGGGAGGTACCTTATTAAAACCTGTTTGGAATGGAACTTCGGGTGTAGTGGCATGACTGAACTCTGCTTTTGTTTCACTTTCCAGCAATTTGGATTTTTATTTTAATTTTCTTAATTTTTGGGGGTTTGTATTAATTAACAGACCACTGATCTGCATTATAGCGCCTGAGTAATATGTTTTAACTGGTTTAATTTCTACTAACCTATGATTTACAATTGGCATTTTGCAATAGGGCGGTATTGGACAAACGGAAACGGACACTAGTGGTTAGTGAGGAGTTTGTGTTTAACAATATCTTCCAAAAATTAACTGGCTTTTCTGTAGGAAGATGTAAAGAATCTAGGTTCTATTATTTTGGATTCACAGATAAAATGGATGCATTCATTTGTCCTCACAGTTTCACTGTAACTGCATTTTGATTTCCCCGTGTAGTTTTGGAGATAGCATGACAAGGTTTCCCTTCTACCATCATGCTTTGTCTGCAACTATTGTATTATTCCTTTATTTAATCCATAATACCAGCAAGCTGTTGTGTGATGCAATGATGCAGTTTATCAAATTACCAATCAGTCATTGACTGAAGTAATCCTACCAACGGACAATGATGGCATGCGCACAGCTAGCCTTTGCCAGATAAGAGTTAAGTTTACAAATTCCCTCAGCACAGTGCTATGCAGTTTCATTGAATGCCATGGTTTAATTAATAATAAGCCAGAAGAAAGTAGAGATTCAGCTGTCTTCTATAAGCAGAAGGATTGGCTATGCTGTAAATTGGCGCTGGCTCGTTCAGACTAAAACTAGGAGCAGATAGATGGAAGCAGAGGTTTTAGTTGTGTTTGCAAATTTGGTGCATTATTAATGCGGGTACAGGCCAATCAAAGCTTGATAGCATGCATGTTTGAGTACAATGAAGAATGAAAGCTATTTGTTTGTTAACATCTGATATTAATAGCTGTATTTAATTCTGAAATAACTCTACTTTCAGTGGATTGTATCACCTGTCGAAAAGGCAAAATGGGATGAAATTTTCCTGAAAACAGACAAAGACATGGATGGCTATGTTTCAGGGTTGGAAGTAAGAGAGATCTTTCTTAAAACTGGACTTCCCTCTGCTGTGCTTGCACATATTTGGTGAGTGCACTCTTGCGTGAAATAATTTTTCAGTGTACTTTTTCATTGCGTGTGACAGTTTACAGCATCTTTCTGTTCACTTAAGTAAGATTAAAATAGATTTATTTATATTCTGTAGCGGTTCACATACACATGGTATGCATACTGTTGCTTGGAACTTGAAGTTTGACACACCAGCACCTTACACCTTCTTCCTCAATTATGGTGGTACTTCCTTTTCCTAACTTCACAGCATCTTTTGCCATGATGATCGTTTGTTACATTAGAAAGTTGGACGGACTCTGGGAATGGGAGATGCCAACCCTCTACACCTTGAGGTGGTACATGGAAGAATCCCCAGAGGCCCTGCTTAGCCTCACCATTCTCCATATCTGGCAGTGAAAGAAGGATGCAAGGACCCCAATTCTCATCTGTACTCTTATTACGCTGGGTGGTTTTCCAATCCATTCACTTCCAATTAGGGTAAACCCTCTCCGGCTCCTTGTGCTTTCACAGGAATAAAATGAATGAGACTAGGTATCGCCCATGTGGCTGGCCATCAAGACGGGAAGGTTGTGTGCGGATGGGCCTTTAATCACCTTAACCCAAACATGCCTACCTTTTTAAGAAGTGAGTTCGTGGTTGTACATGAAGCAAGTTTATTGTACAATTATCTGGGGAGCAGTTAGATGCTGTTGTAGGACCAAACAAAACGCATCAGTTCCCATTTTATATACATTTTTGCTACAGTATAAACACTTGGAGATACTTTATTAGAATCCACCCCCACATATCATTGGAAAAAAACCTCTTCAAAGAAACCCCATCTTTTTCCCAATTTCTGCGTTTTCATTGGTCAGTTTTATCTTAATTGACATGTTTAGATCATATGTAGAGCACATCTCTTCTTAGGATACGTCCGTAGTAGGTCATGTCAGCACATGATTAAACATTGCTATTGAAACAATTCATTACTAGCAATAACTGGCCTAAGCTCTTTGGCCTTACTGTTTTAATTTGCACATGGTTTGCGTAAATATTTCAAGCGATATGAGGAAGGGCTTGGTAAATAAATTCTTTTTGAGTTAGCAATACTATCTCATTCCCAACGCCACCGTTCTGTTGAAACCTTCCAATCTCCAAAACTGCCACTTAATCGCACAATTGAAACTCCTGGGTATCCTTGGGCACTGGCTTATCCCACATCTTGCTGCTGACCAGAATAAATAACAAAACTTTTTGTCATACTCAGGCATCAAGAGATTACATCTACTATCTACGATAGTTATCCGACCATGAAAACTCATGGCTAGCTTCTACTGCTGTGCTGACTGCGAAGACTATGAAGTTAATTATTCACCTATTGCCTGGATTCTAAAACCAGTTTCAAAGTTCACTTTGCAAAAAGCACCTGACTACTGTTTTGTGTCATTTGTGTAAAGCCCACTATATTGAGATTCATGAATTCCCCATGTGTTTGTATTAATTTGGATGTGTGTTTTTACATTTGGTGGGTTTGACACTTTATCTTTCTATGCGCATCCAAGATAATATGTATCAATTTCTAGACAAACAGTACCACCAAAGTAATTAGTTCCATACTTAATGAACTACCCTTTTATACATATGAAATTCCAACATGACGCCCAGTTCGCCATCACGCCCAGTTAGCAATACGACCTAGGCAACATGGCCTCGTGACCATGGGGTCCTTTTCTGACCACCCCAACAGTTGGAGCCTCATTCTCCGCTGCCTGCCGCTCCTCTGGTGGTCTGTTTTGCTGCTCAGTATAATTGCAATGAACAGGAGGGTAGAATTCTACCTACTGAAGTGGATCAGCCCTGTGCTGGGGTTTATCAGTGCTAGGACACTTTCAGTACTGGATCGCGTGGCAGAGTAAAGGGGGTCATGCACTCATGAGAGACTGCAACCTCTGCTCAACGATCAGAAGTACCAACACTAACCAATGGAGATGTGAATAGGAAACATCACTTCCTGATTTTCAAAATAACAGGTCATCCTTTCAAGACATCTGGTACCATACAAGCCCCACATTAACATTTTATTCCATTCCATCAACAGGACTGCAACTATCGGGCACAACAGGGGGAGTATTTGAACTAGGGAAAACGCCTGATGAGCCTATATAAATAGACTGATTATGAGTAGGGCAAATAGTTATTCACATTTCACTGTATGATTAACCTTTCTGGCATGTTACTTAATTATCTCACCCTGTGGGTTTTAATAATGCTGCTTTGCAGCCTGTGGCACAGAACAGGCAGCAGTGCGAGGACAGAGGAGCCTAAATGAAGAAACTTCTCATGGGTTATATATAGGATGCTGTGAGGGACCAGATCCATAGACCCAGCTAAAAACTTGCTCATTGCTATAGCTCAGACCCTGTGGTGGACCAGAACAATCGAAGAGCTGGCTGAAATTACAAGTATGCCCCGGAGGTCAAGCCGTAGCCGCCGGATGATGAGATGTCCTGACCAAAGAAAATGGAGTTGTGATGGAAATAGTCTCTGATTGGAAAGTGTCTGATGGAATTTCTATTGGCCCAGGAGGTGACATGTACCCCAAGGCAAAGGGGAAAATACTGTTTGGTAGAAGTTTGTCTGACCGGATTGCTACTGGCATAGGATGGGAGGTTAATATCTGTGATTGCTGCATATCATGAGGGAAGGGAGAGAAATACTTGTTGCTCGGAAAAGCCAAGAAGCGAGCAGGGTACTATAACCAGGAACATGTGAGCTGGACTCTATATTCCTGAGCCTTTGTTTTAGAATGTGGACCCTGGAGGAAGATCATTATTATCCTTCAAACGCATTGTGGTCTCCCATCTGTGCATTGCTAACCAAAAATCCTTCGATTCTTATTTGATTCCACAAGGCCATCTAGGCAGATCAAGCAGCATTTCTCCTGAAGAAGCAATAGGAGCCAAGAAGAGTGTTGGATCATGGAAAGCGTTCCCGCCCACTTTCCCTCTTTTGAATTAGGAACTCTTGACACATTATCTGTTTACCCCATCCTGGCACTGTGTTTATTTAGTCTCTCCTATGACAAAAAACCTCCTGTGATGTTGTGCGAGTCCTCTTACCCTTTTGAAGTTTATTCCAATCTCATCCTGATCAAGTCTATAAAAGTGTTTGTCTAACATTTTTCTGACTCGTTTTGTGCTAGTCCCTCACCACTCAATATTGACAGCTAACCGGTTTTACATTATATGCAGTGCACTAGCAACATTGAACCCCTTTTTTCAAATGTCTTTTTACCATTGCCAAAAAAATTGCCTAAAAGGGAAAAACTTTGGTTAATGTGAATGACGTTGAAGAATGTAGCTTTGATTTCAAAAACTATTTTGGACCTTCTTATAATTTGGATGTCGGCAAATGGAAAATAAGTTAATTTGGTTTACTTCCAATCAGCTCCCCTCCTGTTTGTCAGTAAGCACACACTTTTGGGACTTGTTTGAATTCATTGTTTTGAAAAGACATTCATTCAATCTTATTTTCTAT
Source organism: Ambystoma mexicanum (assembly GCF_040938575.1). Classification (NCBI taxonomy): domain Eukaryota; kingdom Metazoa; phylum Chordata; class Amphibia; order Caudata; family Ambystomatidae; genus Ambystoma; species Ambystoma mexicanum. The sequence goes on from NC_090922.1 coordinate 1,345,129,049, forward strand.
CATCTTTTTTCCTCATTCAGTATTCAAGTAAGCACATTGTGTTTTTTCACAGGCTGTATGTTTCTATAGCAGGATTTCGTTTTTCACCTTTGCAACTGTGAAAAATAAGTCAACATTTCTGTTGTATATCGTTGGTTTGCCAAATATAATATTGGATAAATGGTTTGTCATCAAGAGATTAAACCTTCCCTAACTAAGCAGACTAGAAAACACACATTTCGTTTCTGAACACCATTTCCCTCTCCATGACATCATGCAGCCCCTCTTGCAGTCTATGATTAATCTTGCTTCTCCAACAGCATGGCCACACACAATTCTCTGCCAAAAACGCTCATTGCCTTCATCCCAGCCACAGCCAAAAAACACAATCTCCCATGTTAACAGGGATTGAAATTTAAATTGTAAAAGCAGGAGCTAAAAGCAGTTTATAGCTATCCAGCATTAACCAGTGGCCAGGTACATAGTGCTCTGCAAATCTAATGTCCACATAAGATGCAAACATATCATTGTGTCCATTATTTATGAACCCCTATGCTTTGAATGTTCTTTATATTTGTCCTAATATTTTTTATAGATTGTATCAAACACACAGAATTGCATATACATAGGTGTGTTTGTTAGGAATCTGTTGGACTGGGGAGCCAAAAGGAGCTCCAGTGTTAGGGGGCTTTACAAATGTCCACCTTATGCAGGACTTTAGAAGACTCACACTTATTATAGGCCTGAACCAGACACTTTTTGTTGGTAGCAATCAGTGTCTTTGGAGGGAGGCATTGCTGTGGAAAGGTACCCAGAACTTATACACATGGGCCAAAGAAACACTAAGTTATATAAAATACATTTTTTTATATATATATATACACTAAGGTAAAAGTGATTCTTCAGAAAGTTAAGTACTATATTACAATAAGTAAATTTCGAACAACTAATACAATCTTTACAGTAAGTAAGTCAATTTGTGAATACTTTTAGAATGGCAGTATGCAATTCACAGTTAAGAAACCCTTTAGTAATAACGGTTTCAGATAATAATGGATGAAACAAAACCAACATAAAGCAGGTAAATACTTGTAATTACTTCAGAGGGCTAACACTTTAGAAGTCCATCCCTAGCTTGTATGTGCCTCATTCAGATTGGAGGGACAAGTGGGTACAGCACAAACTGTAGAAAGTCCAAAGGTTCCAGAGGGATTCTTCAGTAGCAAGTAACACTTTTTGTTGGGAAAAGGATTGGCGACTTCGGAGAAGGCTCCCTGTAGTCACACAGATGTTAGGCCTGTGTGAAAGTGTATGGGCAAACTCCCAAGCACATGAATCAGCATTCCAGTAACACAGGAGCAACAAAACCACTCTAGGTAGTTGTACCAAGAGTCTCACAGTACCTTGGGCATGAAGAAGAGGATGCAGCACAATGCCCCCATGATTCAGCAGCAGAGACCCAGTCGCCGGATTCTTGGTCAGGGAGATGAAAGAAGCAACACTGGAGTGGATCTCGCAGCAGCAGCTGAGTGAAGGGGATTCCAGCAAAGGATCTTTTGTGCTGCTGTGATTTTGGTGCCTTTTGGGAAGCACCAATGAAGAACTATTACCGCCTGATCGTTTGTCTCACTTTCTCAGTCCAACATTGCTGAGCAGACTTCAAGGATTGGAATCTTGCCTCTGGAGGTCTGGAAGAAGTCCACCACAGTTTCGAGAGGATTTGATCTTCAGAAGATGATGCACTGCCCATTGGCCACAAGTCCCAGGGTATTTAGCGATTTGCAACCCGTGTAGGTCACATCTCATTGTGGGATGGCTCATAATTCACGCCGTCTCAAGACTGATTGTTCCCACCAGTCTAAACGAGAGAGTCGCCCTCTTAGACAGCAGCGATTATACAGAAGACATTTCTGGTCATCTGGAAGTGGCTACGGACATCTCTCATTCTTCCTCATTGATTCTTCCGCTATAGGGATCAGCTTGTCTTCAGCCTCAGGATCCATGCCTCTTACGCAGGAACCCATCCAACCAGCACCCATTCACCATTTAAACTCTGGGTGGTGGATGGCCAGCCTCCCAGTTCGAACTGGTTCCAGGCAGGCACAGCAGAAGACAAAGAACACCAGAGTTTCGGAGTCCTACCCTGTTTCCTGTCCTCACAGGTGTCTTCACAAAGGGATCCTGCCAAAGACCAAAGTCAATCCAGGACCTCCCACACCCTGCACAGCAGAAGGACCAAGAAGGGACAAGCCATCTTGAATTGCAGAAAAAAGATAACTGTCACCATTTTGGTTCAATGGTGACTCTTCTGTGCACTACCGCGGCTGTGAGTACAGGCTGGGAGAAAAAAGTGCACAAAATAGGTAGGATAAAACCACAGCCACCAACCATTCAGATTAGCTTGTCACTGTAACCAAAAAGTTACAGGAGCAGTGAGAAAGGGGATACAGTGTAACTCTTCAGAACTCCACATAAGGTGGGGTGTGCTGATCCAACAATAGAAAAGAAAAGAAGTCAATGCTATCCTTGGAAATGTGTTCCCAAAAGGGAAATAACAAAATGAAAGGGGAGACCCAAGGTGCTCCCAGCAACACTCCACAGAAAGTACTGTGTGCTGCAAAAGTCACAGACAAATGCCATACAACTTGGAGGAAAGCATTTCTCCAAGATAAAGGTATAACAAGAAATACATAAGTATCCCACAAATCGGGTAAAAGAACAAGTGGATGTGGAAAAAGGATCCCACTCACTTGGGAACAGACCATAAATCCACAAGTCCAGCAAAAAGTGCTGGGGGACTTGCATGTGAAGGGGATTTCGCATAAAAATGAAAATCTTCCGAACAACCAGGCTCTTCTAGGCTACACGCAGGACCTAATAGCTCGCAGCTCCACTCTTATTACGAACCCTGTGTTAACATTAACCAAAACCATCAAGACCTCCTCTTAACACAGGATCACATCATGATGTTCCCATTCCATGTATCGGATCTGCAATCAAGTGTACTAAAATCGGTTCCATGTGATAATATCGCCGCGAAAATATCGCCATACAAAAATTTCGCCATATTCTTGCGGCGATATTATCACATGGAACCTGCGGGGGACATCCCCGCAACTCCCCCACCCATTTACCCCAAACATTTTCACCACCAAAAATATCGCCTATGGCCGTTCCCGACGACCATATGTACGGCGATAGTTTTGGTGGCGAAAATATTACCTGATACCCTAAAATCATTGAGATTCCTACTCCTCCTTCCTATTGGCCAGGTGATAATGTGTGACTATTATGTAATCTACCTATGTAACTTCTGAATCATAATGGACGTAATTTTGCCACGTATGTCAATCCCTGCCAAGACCTTAATGCTGTTGCCAAGCCACAACTTGTCGCATGTAAATACTGGAGGCAGATTAGCCCTACTGTTTGGAAACACGTTGAAAGTAAACCCAATAAACCTCCGTATCTCCTCTAATAGCAAATCTTTGCTAAAGAGCGGCAACCAAGAAGGCCTCTTCCTGGTTGCCGCTCTTTTTCCCTACTTAAGGAGCCTTCCAGCCTCTTTTCCTTTGCAGATGGGGAGCAGGTGCAAGTGGTTCTGTGTCACCTGGCTTAAGCCCCGCCCACCTGGTGCCTTCCTGGCTGCCGCTCTTTTTCCCTACTTAAGGAGCCCTCCAGCCTCTCTTCCTTAGCAGATGGGGAGCAGGTGCAAGTGGATCTAGGTCACCTGGCCTAAGTACCACCCACATTCTTAGCCCTGCCTCTTCCTTTCTGCTCTTAACTCTTAGATCAAGGGCGTCTCTCGCCCGGGTGTCCAAAGCAAAGGGGTTGACGAAGAAAAGGGCAATTCATGTTTGGACCTGTTCGGACCAGGAGAGCCCGAACCCGTGCTCAGACAGCAGGTAAGCATGCACCAACATGTGTTTACTCCCTCTGTCCCCACAGGCCATCCCCAACCCTCTCTTGTTCCCCTGTGATGTTCCCTTGTGCCCCCCTCCCTTCTCACACACAGGTGTTGCCTGTTTTGCTTGGATCTTCTACCCTGCTCCTCCTGCCCTCCTCCAGCCTATTTCTGCAGGACTCTGTCGCAATACATTCTGGTTTCAACATCACCGTCTTGTGGCCAATGCTAGATTTAACTTTTATAGTTTTGTTGATTCACAGTGCACCACCCTTTCTCAACTCTCATGCTGGACTTTGTTTGCATCTTGTACTCATGGTGGCCCTGAATCATGGTGTTCCCATCTTCATCTTGTATCCTGGCTTGCAACATTATGGGTTACTACTGACTTCTGCAATTGTATTCGCTCTCCCCTCTTGCTTCTCCACTCTTTTTGACCGCTTACTCTGTTCTCTCCGCCTCTCCCTTTCTCCCTTTTCCGATCTCCTCCCCTTACTTTCTTATTTGCACTTACTCTCTCAGAATTGTCCCTGGACCTAGTATGATAGCAACGTTTCCTTCCCTCTCCCCGTTCTTGTCCCCCCGCCCCACACACCCTCCTCCCTCCAGGACTATCTGAAATGTCGTCAGGCCTAGTGCGATAGTCACTTGTTTTGTTCCTCCCCTCCATTTCTGCACCCCTCTCCCACTCCTTTTGTTTTTATCCCGCTCTTCCAGAAATGTCGTCAGGCCTAGTATGGTAGTCACCTGTCTGTTTCCCTTTCCTTCCCACTCTTCCTCATCCCTTCCTTATCTATATCTTAGCTCTTGCACTATCTGAAATATTGGCACGCTAAGTAGGTTAGTTAATTTTACATCCTTTCTGTTCATGGCCTGTAAGAATGTCATTGTATTTTCCCTTGTTTCCCTCCCTTGCAACGCTTTGAAACATGGTGTATAGGAGAATATATAAATAAACGGTCATATCATATCAGGCAAATAGGTCTATGCAGGCCACACCATTTGATGGATTAAGGTCACTAGACCTCTGCTACTGGCCAACTTCCTAGTTTTTTGTTTCTACTCCATCTGCCTCCAGCCCTCTGTGCACCTCCGCCCCTCTACCTTCTGCTCATAACCCTTCCTCGTTAGCTTGTCTCTAGCCTGGGCATGCGAAGCAAAGGGCTGACCAAGACCAGAGCAACGACCTTTTGTGCCTTTTGTCAGAAGGACCTCTACATCAGACTAGTCCAGTAAAATAAAAGTTGCATATCGCACCTGACTTTATACAAAGCCCATCCATATTCTTGTAAGACGAGGCAAAACCACAACATTGTTACCATCACATACTCCAGATCACAGCTACCTCATCCACATTTCTCCCGAGCCAAGACACAGCACCTCCTACCAACATCTTGAGGCTGAAGCTGATGCTAACCCAACACCTACTGGGCAATCGCACATGGGACTGACATTGCAGACACCATTACCAACCGTGACTTGGATATGCTTTTAATCACAACCTGTCTCAACCCTCCTTGTCCTAGATGGTCTCAACCCGACAACTACAGCATTCAACTAAGGCACAGGTCAAACAAGATTGGCTGAGTACTTGCCATCCTCCATAAATCCGTCTGCACCTTACAAGTATGATTGAAAGAATGCACGCTCTCACTAATGCTGGAAACATGAACATAGTTATACCTTAGTATATGATATACTTCATTAATTTGCCACTCTAAATTATCAAAAACCCTGGAATTGATACTCTGGACATTGCCTGCTATGCAAAGTTCTCCTGAAACCAGCGCACTGGTGAGAGCTTACAATCTTTAAATCTGAAAGCAGCGTAGATATAGGTGACATGCAATAAGCAGACCAGTTGCAGCATCGGTATGTCCGGTTTAATGGTAAAAGACCAGTGCAGGTGTATTTAATGGATCTGTTTGAACATTAATCATAGACATGAAGTAGCCAAAACCTGCTCTTTTTGAAGCACATTCATGACCCTTCTCCTTCTCATCCACTAAAAGTGTATCCCTCAGCCTCATCTGCAAGCCGCACAAACCCAATATATCCTTTATTGATGGCTCTTCTGACTGCGGTCCCCACCATGTCCCTCACTCACCCCAACATAATCTTCCTCAGAGACTTCACCCTCGCAGACAGCATGACCACCAAGTATATGAAGGAAGCTCTGCTCAGCGTATTACACACATTGAGCCTCACACAGCACACAACTGACTCAACCTATATCCAAGGCAACATTCTAGATTTCATCACTATTGCCATAGTGACCTTCGACTACAACACTCCTATACCCCTTGACTAGTCTGATAATGTTGCCATTCACTTCAACATAGACTGCGTCGTCCCAATCTACTGCCCACAGCCTAAACCGATCGAGCAGACATTCCTCTTTCAAAGACATCCTTATGGAACCAATCATTGATGATCTCACCAACATCAAATCCTCCCTATTGAGACCAGAGTACAAGGACTGCAGTGACAAGTTAGACATGCCAAACACCCTGCAGACCAACATCAACATACATATCTCTGAGAATCAAGGTAGCATCAGGAATAAACCATCAGCCCCCTGGTATACAAAGTAACTTTATGTTGGTAAGAGAGTTATCCAAAAACAGGAGAAAATTTGATACAAGTCCAGAATCTCATATGGCCTAATCTAATAAGAACTCCCACAGGCAACTGGTAAACAGTGTAACCCACGCTCCATATAAAAATCATGTCATCAATCTTTCCATTAACTGAATCATCAAGATTCACCAAAACATTGCTGCCAACCACATTACACACACTGCCTCACTCGTCCCGATGGGGAAAATGGCACAGACCACATTCAAAACCCTATCAATGGAAGACCTTACTAATACCCCAGCATCCTCCAAAGCTACCTCCTAATCAGACATGCTAGGCTCCATCCTCAAAAATACTCCCCCCTGAAGTACTTATCCATTCCTGGCTATCATCAATGCATCCCTCACCCAAGAGACATTTTCACTACTGTCAAAACTGGTTAAATAGTCCCAAACATCAAAAACAAAAACCAACACTGGTCCGTGATGACCACAGCAAATCTTCCCTCATTGCATCCCTTCCTTTTATGGGCAAGAGACTTGAAAGAGGCATAGCCACGCAATTTCAAGTAATTTCAAGCACACATCAGCACAAAAACACCTACAACCAACCAACCAACCAACCAATCTGGCTTCAGACGCAGATGCAGCACAGAGACTGCCACCATCTAAGTGGTAGACTGTGGTCTCTGCATCCTCAATGGTCGTCATTCCTGCCTCCTGATACTCCTTGATCTTTCTGCAACCTTCGACACTGTGGATCATCAAGCCCTCATTAATATACTACACAGCCGCACAGGAATCGTTGACTGTCCTCCGGTGAGACACACTCATATGTCCTCCATCCTTGTGGGTGTCCCTCAACATGGTGATGGTACAGAAACCTTTGGCAGGAAAAAATTGAGCTTCCCCTTTAAATTTAGCATAAATTTAGCATAGTGTTAGAACGCCCCAGAGACCTTGCCCTCCTCCGATCCCTCACTTCAGTCCCTTTTTCAGCACCAAGTGTCGGAACTGGCAGCTAGATAGGGCAACTTTTTTAGTTTTCTGCGTGCTCCCTGTTTTTGTTTTTTGATCTTCACCTCCCTTCGGTGCTTGCCTCCACAGTGCATGTCGGCTGCAAGAGGCTTTGTGCGATGCGCATTCTGCGATCACTCGTCGCGGCCTATGACCCCTATGCGCTCTGCCTTCAGTGCTTGGTGCCCGACCACCACTGGGATGCGTGCGCGGCTTGCACCTCTTTCGGTCAACAAGCATTGAATAATCGTCTTTCACATTTGAGGGAGATCTTCCATTGTTCTCCTTCCGGTCATCTTCAAGAATTTGTCACCAGGACCCCAAGTCAGGACAAGGTAGGTCCTTTGTTTAGCAAGGCCCCTCGGCACGGAGATTCCTTCCCGGGGGTTTCATCTGGGAAGGGGACCTTGGATTTTGGTTCTGGAAGGCCCGAGGCCCCTCCCAAGCCGAGGGGTCCAAGGGCTCTTTTGGGCAGTCCTCGGAAGGGCGGTCCAGCTTGTCGTCCTCTTCTGCACTAGGGTGCAAAGGAGAGTCCAATTCTGCTTTAAGGAGTCCGTTCGAAGCATGATCCAAAACGAGTACCGAGTTGCATAGTTGAGAGCGTCTGGCATACCGGACCACCTCAAAGGTTGTTATGCAGGGCTATTCGACTACCGGCCCTCAGGCTGAGGGCTCTGGGCCTACATGAGCCATCTCCGATGTACACGTTCCTGCTTCAGGATCTGGGGCCAAGAAGTGCCCTTCCATGACTGAGCCAACACGTTGCACAGGGCTTGCACGCCCTCCCTCCCAGTGTGTGGTGCCATCTTCCCCAGATTTCAGCGCTCCACAAGGACCTCATCAGGGAGGTGGTTCCACAGGTCCTGCCTTCTGGGCCTCCTCCTCTGGGCCCACCCTCCCCTCCCCCCCACCCAGTAGCTCTAGCTGCAGCCTGTTTCGCTTCCAGTCCAGGCCCTGTCAGTGCTTCCGAGCCCTCCTTCTCCTGTACCACTAATGCTGCCTCCTCTACTGCAGTCGCCTGTGGATGCCCAGCCGCCGTCGGGCGCTAATCGGGGATGACCCCTCCGGCTCCTGTTCCCTAGGACCCAGTCTCCCCTCCATCTGGAAAAAGGGGGATGGGGTGATGACAGCGACTCACAGGACCGAGAGCCTTTGGCATCAGTAAAGGCATTTAATGACCCTCTTAAGGGCCTTGCAGAGTATTTGGCAGCAACCCAGCCAGAGCAGGCCCCCCAGGAATCGTGGCTGTTGGTGGAGGTTCTGTCCTCGCACGTCACAAGCTGTTCGGGCATCCCCCTCCAGAAAGATGCCCTGTCGGTGGTTAGTAAGGTCTGGGTGAAGCCTGGGCCAATGCCCGATGAACAAGAAATTGGACAGCCAGTTTAGGCTGTTAGATGGGTAACCAGTCCTCCTGTCCTCTCACCCTCAGCCACACTTTTCAGTTGTGGCGGTGGCCTCCTTGTATTTCAAGCCATGGTCCTCATCGTCCATGACACGTGCCTCCTCAAATTTTCTTTGGGTAAGCATTGTTATATTAACTCGGGGCTGCACTTTTTACAGGCCAAAGCGGGTAGTGCCTGCCTGACCTCACTTGGGAAAGGCAGGCCTCCTTCAAATCCGGACGTTGTGCAAGACCTCATGGAGTCTTTGGTCTCCCACATTGACACAGCCAGCAGAGGGCTGTTCCTGAGGGGGGGTCAAGATGAGGTGGACAGCGTGGATGCACTCCACGAAATTCTCCTTGGATGTACAGGAGAGGACTCTGGTACTTGTATACCGTCCCCTTCCCTCCATCCTTGTGGGCGTCCACCCAACATGCGGACGGTACCAGAGCCTTTGACAGCGAAAAATTGAGCTTCCTCTTTAAATTTAGTATAGAACACGGGTGGTGTGGTCTCAGCATGGTAACACCCTGCTGAGGCCCGTCCTCTGGCGCCTCAGTCTTTTTCTGCATGGACGGTGTCGGGCCTGGCAGCCAGCGCAGACATTTTTAGCTTTCCACTTGCTCTCAGCATTGTTTTTCAATCTTACTTAACTTCCCTTTGGTGCCTCACCTCCCCCATTGAATGTCGACCACAGTAGGATTCACAAGATGTGCCTTACGAGACCGCCCGTTCCCGGCCTTGGACACCCATGCACTATTGTCTTGAGTGTTTGGTGCCGACCACCACTAAGACGCATGTTCGGCTTGTAGCGCTCTCGGTCACAGGGCATTGAAGAATCGGTTGTCGTGATGCAGGAAGCTCTTCCACACTTCTCCTCCCCACCTTAAGGACTTCTCATGAAGATAAGGTAGGCCATCTGTTCAGCACGGCTCCACAGCATGGCAACGTCTTCCCTGGGGTTCCCACGGATCGGGGTTCCTCAAATTAAGGTTCTGGCAGGCCTGAAACCTCTAAGGCTACCAGCTCACAAGCTGAGGGGCCCAGGGGCTCTTCCGGGCGCTTCGGGGACAGACCCGAGGCTGTCCAGGCTACCAGTTCCCAAGCTGAGGGGCTCAGGGGCCCCTACCAGGCTGTCCTCGGAAGGGTGATTAAGTTTGTCCTTTTCTTCTACCCCAGAGGGTAAGGGATCATCAAGTGCCACCTCCACGACTATGTCTTTGGCACGATTCAGCACGGCTACCTGCACAGGTGCCGAGGGTGTCCAGCCTACTGGAGCTCACACCTACCAGAGTGATCTCTGAGGTCGACCCGGTTAGGGGAGTTTTCTCAAAGTCCTACTGGTAGTAAGACTCGAGTAAGCTATCCCAGTGTTTGTGAGATCCTCCACTCTCATCAGTCTGTACTAACTCGGGACCTTGGTAGAGTGGCAGAGCAGTCAGGCTCATTTTAAGAGGAAGATGTGAGCTGTAAGTAAGTGCACTGAATCTTAGCTAGACAGGCAAAGCAAAGGATCACTTACACTTATAATAAATATATACTTTTTATATAATTATATTTACACCAGAATCACTATAAAAACTTCAGACTTTAACAGTAGAACACTTGGGAATACTTGATAATAACCTTCAAAGGGCACTTTCGATTTTGTGTTTGTTTGCGTTTACATTTCTAGCAACGTGAGAAAGGGAAAAGTCAATGTTATCGTATTATCAGTTATTGCGCACTCAGGCGGTTTCCAACAGGTTATACAATAGCACATTTACTCTGCAAATATATATAGAAAGTCACTTAAAGGGAAGAAATTGGTTAGTTAGTGTAGCATGTGCTTAGTTGAAGGTTCTAGAGACGGTTTCATCATCTAGTAAGTCTTTTAAGCCCAAAAATGCAACCCTAGCTAAAGGCAGTTCATAGAGGGCTTGAAGTCTTGACAATCGGCGAATAATGAAGAGTTCCTGTGGGTTTCTTAGTGACGAGAGTTTTTGAAGCAGCAAGTAAACAACTAACAAAGGAGATCTTTTAAACAGAAAAGGCGACGCAAGCAGCGACTTGGGTCAGAGATAAGAGGGGGTTGCCCTGGACACTTCTGTGACCTTCAATGCTCTGGAGTGACTACTTAGAATCAGGTAAGCAGTATCTTTTCCCCCTACAGTACATTAGGTTAGAAGAACATTTCTGTGCTGGATGCGCCGCAAGTTTGTAGCTCTGGACCCGAACTCTGGATACCTTGGTATGGTGACTGAAGCCAGGACAATGGACAGGATCAATCGGCAGCAGTGAGGGGATGAAGCACAAAAATGATACATACCCCTAATAGATGTCTCCGCTTTGGGTGCAAGGACCAAGCTGTATCCTCCTGTGTCTGAGGCCTCTGTTGGGTCAGCGCCTCCATGCTCTGCCAGCCCAGGCATGGCATAAGGCTTCAAAATGGCGTAGAGGCATGTGGCAGAGCCTGCCTGACCGGCGGCCATCTTGGATCCAGCTCCGGCCCCGCCAGTGCTTTTGCCCATCAAATGGGCTTTGCAAGAAGATCCTAGTCACCTTCGCTATGGGAGCAGCAGCGGATCGTACAGTGCACGCTTCTGGTCCCCTCCTGGACACATGTTCACAGCCTTACGGCTACACGCACCAGGTGCCTCAGTGCTTTGACGAGTGGAGACCCAGTGCCTCGGAAAGCTGGGCCCCTAGGGACTCGGCGACTTGTGAGGTCAGTTTCTTCAAGCGTTTTCTCTTCCTCATGCGTTCCTCTCAGATGAAGGGGCTCCTGAAGGACATGGTGGAGGTCATCCAGTGGGAGGCGCTACCCCAAGCCCCCCCCCCCCCCAAGGCTACTCCTCCCATTCCTCCAGCGCCGCTAGTCCCAGTGCTGGTCCCTCCACCTCCTCCTGTACCACTAACGCCTCTCCCTCAACAGCCGTTGGACCTGTCTGCAGGTCGGGATCTAGAGGGGACCCCGCTGGCACCCTGCTGGCACCTGTGTCCCAGGGCCGGAATTCCTTGCAGGTCTGTGAAAATCAGTTTAAGGCCTTTTATGTCCGCCTTAAGGCCCTGGTCATTTGCGCAGGACCTCATGGAGTCTTCTTTTTCCCACATCGACGCAGCCAGCAGAGGGCTGTGCCTTGAAGTAAAGATGAGAAAATACACAGTGTGTCAGCGGAATCAGAAATCAAGTTGTGGAGGAGTCCGGCAAAAGGACCGGCGTGGGTTTTTCCGCTCCCCCTCCTCTGCCCCTGCTTCTGATGCCAAGAAGCAGAAACCCCAAGGCCGGGGAACACAGCTTGCCTGTGAGGAGTCATTTGGCTCTGTTCCAGGACACCTTGAAGTGTCTTGTCAGCATCCCTTGTATCCTATCTGTAGTGTCCACAGGCTTCAGTCTTCCTCTTCCTTTACCTCTACCATTCTCTCCTCCTCTTTGTCAGATCGGGTCCCCTGCTCTTTGTCGGGAGGCTCTTTCACTCTTGGCTATGGAGGGGGTAGAACCATTTCCTCTTGTAGACAGGGGCTCCTGTTACTATTCCAGAATTTTTGAGGTGCCCAGGAATAACCAGGCTGGCCCGAGGGTTGTCCTGGACCTGTCCTTTCTAAATCTGTCTTTACCACTGGAACGCTTAAAGATGATTACTCCTGTGCACATAGCCAAGTCTGTGTGCAGGGGACTGGATGTGTTCCCTGACCTCAAGGATGTGTACCTGCATGTTTCCATCTATCTGCTGCATCGGAAATGTCCCAATTTCAATACAGGGTGCTGCCCTTTGGTCTGAACTCGGCCCCTCGTGTCTTCACGAAGTTGATGAATGCAGTGGTGGGCCTTTTCCGCTTGGAAGGCCTTCATCTGTACCCTTATTTGGACGCTTGGCTGGTGAGGGCGAGGTCAACCAAAGGGATGGTGCACTCCTGCCAGCGATTGGTGGATATCCTTCATCAGTTGGGGTTTTCCCTCAACCAGAGGAAGTCAGCTGTGCCCATCTCAGGAACTAGTCTTCCTAGCTATGCGTTGGAACACTACTGTTTAGAGTGTGTTCCCTACGCCCAAGAGATTTGTATACCTCCGCAAGGCGGTAGGGTACTTTCTGCCCAACACAACCATCTTGGCATGGTGGTTCCAGCACATTCTGTGCCTGATTGCCTCCTGCTTTTTCACTGTACAGCACTCGCGCCTCAAAATTAGATGTCTCTGGCTCCACCTGGCAGCCAGTTGCGATCAGGATACTGGTTCTCAGTCGAACATGGTCCCAATACCACGGCTCCTACTGCCCGATCTTCTCTGGTGGCTGATGGATGGCAATGTTTCAGTGGGATCCCCCTTTCATCCGACTGGAGCCTTCCCTGGTGGTGATGACACTCTACCCTTTCGGGTTGGGGGCTACTCTGGAGGGCTATTCGATTTGTGGAGCTCGGTCCAGGACGGAAGCCCTCCTGCATATAAATCTGCTTGAGCCAAGTCGTGGGCCTGGCCGTTAGGGTGTTTTTGCCCCTCATCAGGGACAGGTCGGTTCTGGTCAGGGTAGACAATTCTACCACAATGTTTTACCTGAACAAGCTGAGTGGCACCCCCTTCTGCATGGAGGCGGTATCAATCCAGGAATGGGTCCCGGAGAAGATTTGGATTTCAGCAGTACACCTCCCGGGGGACAGCAATGCAGAAGTGTACCAGCTGAACTGCTTGGGGTTCAAGACCTACAAGTGGGAGTTGTACAACAACTTCTTGTTGCCCCTGTTCCAGCGTTGGGGGCGGGGCTGGATGGTTCACAGACCTGGATTTGTTAGCATCCCCTCCGAATTCCACGTGCCCCGGTTTGCTTCATGGGCAGGACGGGGTCGGTAGTCTGTGGGAGATGCCTTCCAGATCTGTTGGAACAGCTGCAGGTGTTATGCGTTCCTGCCCACCCCTCTGCTCCAATGGACCATCTGCAAGTTTTGTGCTTGGGTGGGTTTTAGCCTCATTCTGATTGCCACCCACTGGCCTTTGTTAGGCAAGATTGGATGCAGTAACCCTGTGGGAGACTGCAACCGCTTTGTCATCTAGGTAATAGGTAACTCACCTATTGGCATGGGTCTGCACTACACAAGTGGTAGAGTTACTGAGCAGCCAGACTTATCTCAAGAGGGGTAAATGTGAGCTGTAGAGATGCAACACTGAGGTTCTCAATTACAAGGATCCAAATAACACTTAGACTCAAGGTTTTCTAGTAAAATAATTATTTATTTAATGGTACGTTTTAACTAAGCCTTCTTAAAAAAGGGCAATATGCAACAATTGAAATACACTTCATAACGCTTCCTCAGGTTTCAGATAAGCAAGAAGATACCCTTTTGGGATGCCTCACACACATACACTCCTACACCCTGAGGTGACGTCAATTACTAGGACAATGTTTGGCATTAATATCACTTTTTGTACTTAATGCAATTCTGAGTTTGTGGAAAAGGTTAGGGAAGGAAAAGGTTAAGTCTCATAGCATGTGAATACTTATCAATCTCCCAATGAAGTCTAGATTGGATATTTCCCAGCAATGCAAGTTAAACCTATGTACCACCTATGAGGACATTTGGACCAAAGTCAATGGGTTAGACAGAGTCTGCAGGGAGCCAGGACAGCCAAAGTGAATTTGAGCAATGTCCATGGAGCTGTGGCACTTCTTTAGATAGCACAAATGTCTTGCACAATGTTTTTAGAGAGTTTGTAGCAGAAATAATCACTGTTGGGCCACAAGATGTAAGGCTTGTGAAGGGCAAAGCTGAAATCAACTCTGCAAAAAGCAGCTACTGGGAGTCTCCAGTGGGAACAAGCAAGCTACAGACAAGAGGTAATTACCCGTTAGTCAAAACAGTACCTTAGGTTTGAAGAAGAGGATCCAGCTGGCTTCTGTTCTGGTTGCAGTCTTGCAGATCATGGGTTCTCCAGCATGGGGTCTGGCATGGATTCACATGCTCATGAATATTCCCCGTCGTCAGGCCGGGAATCCTCGGTATAGAAAAAATCAGTATCAGTTTCGTTTATGATCTGTCTTTCTCAGTAGTAACCAATCACTGGTCTCTGGGTCATACTGCCCCCAGCCAATGACTGCCCTCTCCCTAAGCCCACCCCTGCAGCCATCCTCAGATTGTTACCGCACGTTCAAGTGTTGGGAGTCCTCGTGCTTAGCTCTCAAGCTTTTGCCGTGTTTTTGCGCTTTTTTCATGAGATTTTCTCATTTTTTCGGTTAAAAGAGCCTCAAGCTCCACCGTTTCTACTTCCGATCAAGGGGGATCCGTTTCGGAGTTTTCTACGCCCCTCAAGGGTGAAGATTTCGTCGAGTTAAGCTTTTGGAGGATTCCAGAAGTTCCGAGGCCTACCCCGGACATGGCCCAGGAGAAAGTGAGCTCTACGCCCGGGAAGCTATTCAGGACCTGCCCTGGATGCCAGCTTCAGAACGTTTTCAAGGAGGACGAGCATTCGTTATGCCTCTAATGTCTCCATGAGGACAAGACGCACAAGGAAAAGGATTGCGCGTTTTGTGGAAACGTGTCGGAGCGGACCATGAAGGATCGCCACCTCCGTCTCGCCAACTGGCTGGAAGGTAAGAGCCCGCCAGGCGAGAAGAAGAAGTCCGAGCGGTCTTCTAAGTCCTGTGAGGGTGCTCCGGCGACAGGGGCCCAACAAAAGGCTAAGCACCGCGAGTCCGCGGGCACCGCGAGCGCCGAACAGTCGGACTCCTTGGCTGCTAGGCAGGGCGCACCCTCCCCGGCGCCATCGACCACGAGCCAACGCTCTGGCTCGGGTAAGAGGAAGTCTGAGAACCCGGCAAAGCTTCTGGAGAGGCCCCGGGCAATCTCGACGACTCCGGCAGAGGGGGAGCGAGGCTCGGACCCTCCCCCGAAGGTGAAGGCCCCAGTCGTCCAGAAGGTGGCTATGGCCTTAATTCACCCTGCTAAGACCTCGATTGAGGATGTCGCAGTGGCCCTGGCTCAGTGGAGGCGCCCTCAGGTACCAGAGTCTCCCTGCCATCGCGGAGGGGGGAGTCTTTCAGGCCCATCGAGAAGACCCCCACGAAGTCCTCGTTGGAAAGGGGGAGAGGGTGGTGTCCGTCGAGGATACGGACACAACCTCTAAAGAGGAGCTCATCCAAGCCGTGGAGGAGACCCAGCCCAACGGGAGGGATCCCGACGAGGGCGACGACGAGGGCAACGGTGACGCAGACGAGGCTCCTCAAGAGCCCTCGCACCTGTCGTTTCCGGCGCCGCAGGACACCTCGGTGGCCATTTTGTCAGCCATCCAGTCCTTATGCTCGGAGATAAGGACTAGGTTGCCCCTTCCCCTGACGGAGGAACCTGAGCTAGACCCGACGGAGGATCCGGAGCCAGGACCTTCGGGGAGCCCATCGCCTAAGAGGAGGCGGACGCATCCTAGGCCTCCTCTCCCGCCTCTGCGGCCTTCTCTGCTTCCCCCCCGGTCCACTACCCACGGGGATGATACAGGCATGGACACGACTACAACGGGTACGGATGACGACGGAGGCGACGACGGGACGTGCCCCCCGTCGCCCCCTGCCCGGGCGTCCCCGCCCGACGAGATTGGATCTTTCCATGCAATGATCTCCAGGGCATCCGAGCTCTTCCAGCTCTGCCCCGAGGAAAAGAAGGAGGGGTTACTTTACCAGCGGCGCGAGGCCAAAAGGAAGACGGTCCTCGCCGTACCTTTACTTGATGATATCTGGGATGAGGGGCTCGCCCTCCTCAAGAACCCTGCCATGGCTCCTGCGAAGAGGGACCGGTACGAGAAGTACCGGGTCCCCGACGCTGCCCCTTGTGCCTTAGGGCGCAACCTACCCCAGACTCGGGTTTCGGCGGCAGCCAAGAAGAAAGCGGGGGGGGGTGCATCGGCCTCGACTTCAACCTCCCCTCCGGACGGCGAGGGTAGGAAACTGGATGCGATGGGATGACGAGTCTTCTCGTCTGCAGCGACGACCATCGAGGCGGCCAACGCCCTGGCCATCGTAGCCCGCTACGACAGGGAGTTGTGGTTCAAGATCGCCCCTCTGTTGGACTTCCTTCCGGATGCCAAGAGTGCTGAGGCCCTGGAAATCTTGCAGGAAGGTGGCATTGCCTCGGACCATGCCATTACGGTGGCTACCGACATCGCCGACACCGGTTTTCGTCAGTTGGGCAACAGCGTTTGCCTGAGACGACGAGGATGGCTCAGGGCGACGGATTTCCGCCAGGACGTTCAGACCAAGGTTCGGACATGCCCTTCGATGGGAACAACCTTTTTGGCAAGGCGGTTGATGAATCCCTTCAGGCGATCAAGACGAACACGGAGACGGCCCGTGCACTGAGTGTGCTCCAACAGCGACGGCCGTCCTTTCGGAGCTCCGGAGGCAGACGGGGTGCCTCCAAGGGAGCCGGCAGCAGCTCCTCTACTTACCGTCAAGCGGCAAGGTCTTCGTCGCAGGAGGCCTACAGGGGACGCGGCAAGTCAGGTGGATCCCGCCGTCGTTGTCAAGATGGTCAAGGAGGCACAGCGGCCTCCAAGCAAGATTGAATCGTCCGTCGGGTCGGGCCCCCGCCGAAGCACCCCGGTGGGAGGCCAGCTGACGAAGTTCGTCGGCGTGTGGGAGTCCATCTCCACCGACCGTTGGGTGCTGGACGCCCTGGCCCTGGGGCACGCCCTCGAGTTCCAGAAGAGGTGCCCCCGCATTCCTCCCGTGGCCAGGAAGGAAAATCACATCCCTCAACTGCAGTTGGAAGTACGGGCGATGCTCAGGAAAGGTGCCATCGAGCTCATCCCGAAGAGGCTTCGGGGCTCCGGAGTTTACTCAAGATACTTCCTCGTGAGGAAGAAGACAGGAGGATGGCGTCCCATCCTGGACCTGCAACGACTAAACAAATACATCAAGGCACAGAAGTTCCGGATGGTCACCCTCCAGCACGTGCTGGGACAGCTGGAGGAGGGTGATTTCCTGTCGTCGTTGTACTTGGAGGATGCTTACTTCCTCATCCCTATTCTAAAGAGGCACCGAAAGTTCCTCAGGTTCGTGGTCAAAGGGCGGCACTACCAGTTCAAGGCCCTCCCGTTTGGATTAAAATCGGCACCCAGGGTGTTCACCAAGTGCCTAGCACCGGTGGCGGCGCGGCTGCGCCTGCAGGGGATCCACGTCTACCCCTACCTGGACGACTGGCTCATATGGGCAAGGACAAGGGAGCTCGCCGTGGAACACACTGCGAAGTCCGTCCAGCTGCTCACGGACCTGGGGTTCTCCATCAACTTTCCAAAATCCCACCTGGTCCCGTCGCAAGTCTCCCTGTTTCTGGGAGCACAGCTCGACACAGTGGCACGGCGGGCCTCACCGTCGGAGGAAAGGATAAGGACCATCCTAGGAAAGGTGCAACGTCCACTGGCCACGGACGTGGCCAGAGTGAGGTCTATCAAGTCCCTCCTCCTAATGATGTCCTGCATTTATCTGGCGCCCCATTGCAGACTTCGGATGCGGCCCTTGCAAGAATTCCTCAACGCCCACTGGATCCAGACGACGGGCAGCTTCGAGGACAGGGTCTCGCTCGACAAAACGTTCCGTCAGGCGATACGATGGTGGGGTGTCCGCGCTCATTTGACAGCGGGAACAGGCTTCCTAGCCTCGGCCTACCAAGTGACGGTGACGACGGAGGCCTCCCTGGAAGGTTGGGGAGCGCACATCGGGGGCCTCCACGCGAGAGGCCTTTGGTGCTCGGAGGAGAAGACTCTCCACATCAACATCTTGGCGCTCCGTGCAGTGTTCTGGGCCCTCAGGTCCTTCCTTCTGTCCCTCAAGGGCAAGGTGGTGAGGATTTTCATCGAAAACACCACCACGATGTTTTACATTCGGAAGCAGGGCGGAACCAAATCCCCTGCCCTGTCCAAGGAAGCCCAGGATCTGTGGCATTGGGCCATCGCCCAAGGGATGTTTCTGGTACCCTTTCATCTGGCAGGGATAAAAAACACCATCGCCGACTCACTCAGTAGGGAGCTGCGCTCGTGCCACGAGTGGGAACTGCGCCAGGATCAAGTGGACCGACTCTTCCGACGATGGGGCGAACCCCAGATCGATCTCTTCGTGACGGTGAACTCCAAGTGCCGGAGGTTCGCCAGCAGGTTTACCCATCCGAGGAGCATGGGCGATGCTTTCTCGTTCCCCTGGGACGGCCTGTTCCTTTATGCATTCCCGCCGTTGCCGTTGCTACTCTGGCTCGTCAACCAGCTCAAGAGGTCCCGGTGCAGGATGATCCTCGTCGCACCGGCGTGGCCGAGGCAGATCTGGTTCCCAGACCTTCTGGACTTGTCAGCGTCCACACCAGTCAAGCTGCCGACGGACGCGGATCTTCTCTCCAGAGAAGGAGACGCCATTCTTCATCACGAACCAGAGTCGCTGAACTTGCAGGCCTGTCTCCTGCAGCACTAGAGTTTGGAGGATACGACATCCCGGCCGACTGCAGAGAGGTTCTTGCAAAGGCCAGGGCATCCTCAACCCTCAAGTGCTACGGACACAAATGGAAGAGGTTCTCTGTCTGGTGCCGGGCACAGAAGATTAACACTCTGCGGATTACGGCCCCTCAAGTATTGCATTACCTACTGTCTTTGGCCAAGGCTGGCCTATCTCACGCTTCCATCAAGGTACATCTGGCTGCCGTCTCACATTACACCAGAACTACAGGACGGGCGTCCTTGTGGTCTCATCGTCTGGTGAAGGAATTTATGAAAGGACTGTTCCGATCATTCCCGCCGGTGAAGGCCCTTGCCCCGGCGTGGGAGCTCAATGTGGTACTAACTAGGCTCATGGGGGCCCCATTCGAGCCTATGCATTCAGTGCCGTATAAGCTTCTGTCGTGGAAGACATCATTCCTCGTGGCCATCACCTCTGCACGACGACTGGGAGAGATCCAGGCCCTGCCTTGCAAGCCTCCATACTTGACTTTTCACGACATGAGGGTGGTGCTGAGGACGCACCCCTCCTTCATGCCCAAGGTGCCGTCGGACTTCCACCTCAACGAGCCCTTGGTGTTGCCAGTTTTCTTCCCGTTGCCTTCGTCTCCGGCTGAGAGGACTCTGCACTCGCTAGATGTAGCTAGAACGCTGAAGTTCTACGTGGAGCGCACAAAGAGTTTCCGGAAGACATCACATCTGTTTGTGAACTTTGGACCTGTGAATCAAGGGAAGGCTCTCTCGAAGACTTCCATTTCCAGATGGCTCTCCGGCTGCATCATACACTGTCACCGGTTGGCAAACCGACCGCTGCCCGGCCGTCCGAGAGCCCATTCGACCAGAGCGATCGCTGCTACTACGGCGTTCCTGTCTGGTGTGCCCCTGCTCGACATCTGCAGGGCTGCTACGTGGAGGTCGACGCACACCTTCACGAGATTCTACTGCGTCGACCGGGATTCCAGGGAGGAGTCCAGAGTCGGCCAGGCAGTGCTGCGCCACCTGTTCGCCTAAGGTGAGCCTGGTGACGAGGTAAGAGTTGCTTAATGTTGAGTTGTTGTATTGCTTGATATTGAGCCTTGTGCCACCTCCCGTGGTTGTGCATGTGTATACTGCTATGTATTCTTATATTCATGAGCATGTGAATCCATGCCAGACCCCATGCTGGAGAAGGAACAAGTTACTTACCTGTAACTGTTGTTCTCCAGCATGGGTCTGGCATGGATTCGCATGCGAACCCTCCCGCCTACCCCTCTGCGGCTCTTCACTTGGTCATACTGCCACTTCACATGCTACCAAATCTGAGGATGGCTGCCAGGGGCGGGGCTTAGGGAGAGGGCAGTCATTGGCTGGGGGCAGTATGACCCAGAGACCAGTGATTGGTTACTACTGAGAAAGACAGATCAGAAACTAAACTGATACTGATTTTTTCTATACCGAGGATTCCCAGCCTGACGACGGGGAATATTCATGAGCATGTGAATCCATGCCATACCCATGCTTGAGAACAACAGTTACAGGTAAGTAACTTGTTCCTTCCTGGGCCTTGGTCGTGGCGACAAGAGGGAAATGCCTGGAGGACTCCTGCACTGCAGTTTGAAGGTTGGTGGTGGTTACTGGCTCTTTTCAATTCAGCGGCACTTTGCGGTTTCAGCTACTTGTCAATAGCACCACTGCGGTTCTTGGACACTTCATGGGCTTCCCTTGCTTCTGGGGTCCAGCACTCTGGTGAAGTGGGTCAGGCTTGGGTTGTTCTGCTTCGGGAGGGTCCTCAGGATCTTCATGGAGCTTGGAGTCCTGCTTAAAGACGATGCACTCAATTCTGGGTTTCCTGACCCCTGGCATTCGTTTCCAGCAGCAGCAGAGTACAGCCAGTAGGGAGAGGTTTTTCAAAAAGTTTGTCTTGGGGTCAGTTGGTCCCACCAACCCAAGGGGGAAGAAGTCATCTGTTCCGGGCTTCTCTAGTCGATATACGAAAATTGGAGCTTCAGCACTGCAGCAGGGCTTCACTGGCAGTCCAACATTCCAGAAGGATGCAGCAAGCTTCTCTTCCAGTTTCCTTCGTTGCATGTTTCGTCCAGTGGTCGGCTCTGCCTTCTGTTCAAGAGACCTTGCCTTTTATGTAGGTTTCTCCCATTCATGCACAGCCTAGCTGTCACACACACAGCAAGGTGGCTGTCCTACAAAAAATAGCCAGCCAATCAGCACTGGGTGCTTTCAGGTAACCAAGGAGACTAAGGATATGGAGTTTCGGCCACCTCCCTTGCTTCATGCCCTCCCAGACACTGGAGCCAGAGGCAGGTTGCCTAATTGAAGCTCGCCAAAGACCAAACTAACAAAAGGGTTAAACCTGGTCTGGCGTGCAGAGTAAAACCCAAGAAAGACCTCGCAAGCAAGAAATGGTGAAAAAAGACCACCAGGGCCATTTGTGACAAAATGGGCACCCAATGGGTGCATTACTGCAGCTGAAGGTTTAGCCTGCAGTAAAAACGCACAATGGTAGGAAAATTAAACCACTGCCAGCAGCCATTTAAAGTTGTGAGGGTAACCAAAAAAGTAAAATGAGTAAGTAGGAAAAGGGACTATTAAGTAACCCCCCAGTACTTCCACATAGGATTGGATGTACTGAACCTACATAGGAAAAACAGCCAATTTCACTAGTAGTTCACCCAAGATAAGGTGTTTAAACCTTATGAGAAATCCGAAGGACTTTTCTGTGACACTGCACTGAAGGTCCTGTGTGTCACAATACAAAGGGTTTGTCAAACTCCAAAAACAAAGAAACACATAGTCCAAATCAGATCAGAAATACATGACTGTGAGAAAAAGGTCTCACTCACTCCAGGATAGAAATGAAAAAGTCATAAAGTCCTGCAAAAGAGCTGGGGGTCTCCAAGGGAATAAGCACAGAAATTAGAATTCTCCCAAGCCACCTTTGAGACCCTAGTTTTCGGATCAGCTGTAGTTGTGCTCCAGGGTCCCGTCCATCTTCACATCTCCAGCAAGGGGATTCCTGACTCGGCAGGGCGGAGGAACATTTGGACCCGGCCAGCTGCGGCTTCAACATGCTCCATTTCTGGATGACAACTGGTTTATTATGCAGCAGGCCATGAGGCCCTCGACTCGGTCCCAGTATAAGGATAATTGGGCTTATAAGCCATTGGGCTTATAACGAGGGTCTGGACCCTGTCCTCTGGATGACGTACTGGCTTTTTCAGCACACTTGACTCCTTCTGGAGTTCAGGTGGATATTTGCCGAACTCATTTGGCGGGCATTGGGGCTTACAAGAAATCGCCTGAGGATGCGTTTTCTGTTGCCAACCCGGTGGTTAAGCCACACTTTAATTCTTTAAGTGGTTGTCTAGGCTTTTTACACCAGTGCATAGACTGTACCCGGTTTGGGATCTCAATGTTGTTCTTGCAGCTTTGCAGCGTGTAAAGACCGGAGGGGGGGGGGGGGTCTGCACTTCCGCTCTCTATATGATAGAGGGGAGGCACAGAGACCCCAGCCAAGATTCTCTATTATGGTAACGTAGTCGAGCAATCAAGGCCTAGCTTCTCGGGAGGTGATGCGAGCTGGTTCTTAAGTACAGTGTAGTCCCCAAGCACCCACGAAGGAATGTCCACACACTGTATCGGTTAAAACACAGTCTTTATATAATTAATATTTAAAGTCCTATACATGATCACGATAACTCACTTTGTGGCCCGAAATTCAACAATGGTAAATATGTACAGTTCTAAAGTGGTACCACTAACGTTACTCGATCTTATCAAAGTGCATATGGTCAGAATGACACACAGATCAAAATAAAGAGGAAACCAGCAGTAGAGAGAGGAAGGAAAGCAGGATGGTTGAGCAATAGGCAGAATACTGGTCACTACCGTTAAACACAGCTCTGAGTGGAGCCCCCCCCCCCCACCTGGGCAACCTGTAGAAGAAAGATACAAGCCCAGTCCATATATTGTTCACCCTTAGACTTTCCAATAGCTCTGCAACCCCAAAGTACCTTGGTGTTGTAGCGTTCAGCGTCGGGGAAATCGACAACCCTTCTTGCGTGTCCTTCCTTTCAGGCAGGAGTCACGGGTCGTCGAACGTCCGACGGAGAACAGGTCGAGCTATGATGGTGAAGTGGCCGCGTTGTTCCTAGCGGTGCTCCTTGACGGGGGAAGCGTAAACGTCCTGCCAGGAAGAGGCGTGCGGGGCACCTCGGTGTCGATAGTTCTGGACCGCAAAGAGTTGAACTGTGGCCCAGCAAGGGCGTTGAGTCGTCATCGTCTCTGTGGTCTTTGGGTGGTGGGAAACCCACCGGTGGATGCTCCTCGGCGTGTCGACGGTCAGGTCTTCTCCAACAGGATACAGCGGAGACGATGCGGACGAGAGCGTCCTTGGATCAATAAAGTTCTTAGGCAACGGGAGCACGGCGGTTCCGGTTGGCGACGGCGGTCGGCGGCAGTGGCGGACAACAGTCCGGGGGCTTCTCCTTGGAGTTCCGCAGCAATCCCTGTATCGGGTCGGCAGCCTGTCAAAGGTCTGTCTACCAGGGAGCTTGGGCAAAAATCAGCTGTGCACGATAGTCCCTCGTAGCTCGGGAAGATGGCGCCTTACCAGGTTCTCTCTGGGTCAGTTCTTGAAGCACAGCAGCTTTCAGATTGCAAAGGATAGCAACAGCAGTTCTTCTCGTCCAGCAGGGCTCAAGGTTAAGCTTCACTCCAGTTACTCGTCGTAGTGGACTTCAGCTTCTGAACACGATTCCTAGCAGTGAGAGGTCCCCAGATATACTGTTAATCTCACATTCATTCCGCTGGGTCGCACTCAAGCATCCAATCACGACTACGGGCATTCATGCAGGCAAGCAACCAATCAGGTACACGAGGTATGCAGGCCATTCATTCCTTTCCAAACACTCACAAGTTATGTGTATTGGGACAAGTACCGAGCCATTCAACACTCCAAGCTGCGTTCATTACGGTTTCGGGCAGGGCTGTCTCAACCATTGTGTCAAACACCAGATACTAGACAGCCACAACATAGAATGTATATTCATCACACACTCCATTCACCCAGGTCCCACCCACAGGCATACCCACAACATACGGTCGTTGAGAAGGCTCCAGCAAGTCTGGTCGGCACTATACGGAACTTCCACCCAACAGCCAGTCAGGGGGAAGGGACAGAGGCAGGGCTTCCCGGGACTTCGGGAAGATCAGGGTAATAGGTAATGGAAGGCAAGAGGCCATGGGGGCCATTTTGTCTCCATCAGGAATCTACCGATTCCAATGACAGAACCTGGGCATCCCAAAATGGAGGATGCTCAGGACACCAGTCATTTCAGCACGGAGCTGCCACCAGCCCGTACCCTGCTCTGTGGGTCACACACAGGTGCCCAAAAACATACACTAGGGGCACAGGTTTGTACCCCTACCCATGGGTGCCATAAGGGTATCCCATGGGTCTGTTCACCAAACCAAAAGAGAGAGAGCTGCACCGCCAGGAGTCCCACATGAACTCCTGCATGGAAAACATGACTGAACACCCGATAAACAGTAAAGGACAAGGATACGGAGGCCATGTCCCTCCGATGCAATTCCAGCATCACAGCGTAAGCCTTTCGACCAATGGCTTCTGTGGACATCCGCTTGGTGACACTAAAGACCGTTTTATTGGTAGCTCTCACCTCTGCGCGCCATGTTAGTGAGCTGCAGGCGTTGTTCTCATGGAAGCCCTTCAACACGTTTCACAAGGTCATCTTGCGCACTCAGCCAAACTTCTTGCCCAAGGTGGTCTGTCCATTTCATCAGAATCAGGAGATCTGCCTGCAAACGGTAGGCTTCCCGAACCCGCAGTCGGCGATGGCCCAGCATTCCTTTCGCCTCAAGAGGGTCCTCTAGTTGTATCTCTCGCAGATGAAATCATTCAGGATGTCTGTTGCTTTGTTTGTGACTTTTGGGGGCTCCTCCCCCGGCTCTCAGGCTTCCATCACCCGTTGGATGGTACAGGCCGTTTCGGATGCGTAAACGGCCATGGGCAGAACTGTTCCTGGGCGCATTAATGCCCATGTGGTCTGAGCCAAGACCAAGGCTGTCGTGTTTCAGAGACATGCTTCTTGGGATGTCATCAGCAAGGCAGCTACTTTGGCCACTCCATCAGCCTTTTGTAATCGCCACTCACTGGACACCAGCTCCAGGTGCGATGCAGAGTTTGGTAAGGTGGTTCTGAAGAACCTTTTTGCTTTGTCCTAGATATGAGGCAGGTTATCACAGCTACACCCTATGCTTGCCTGTAGGGTGGTCGGCTGGCTCTCTTAAATGACAGCTTTAAGCATAGTTTCAAGGGTCTCCATAGACTTCAGTCTTCCTCTTCCTCTTCCTTTTCCTTCTCCTCCCCTGCTTCAAGGGTACCTGGTGCTGTTGCGGGAGATCTCTCTATTCGACTTTCAGGCGGAGGAGCCAGTTCCTCAGTCACAGGGGCCCTGGCTTCTACACCAGATTTTGTGCAGTACCCAAGAAAAACCAGGCTGGCCTGAGTGTAGTCCTCGGCCTGTCATTCCTCAACCTGTCTTTACTGCTCGAACGCTTCAAGATGATCACCCCAGCACACATAGCAGAGTCTCTGTGCGCAGGGGAATGGATGTGTTCCCTAGATCTCAAAGATGTGTACTCTCATGTCCACATCTATCGGCCGCATCGGAAATTTCAGCGGTTCACAATTGTCACACCACTTCCAGTACAAGGTGCTGCCATTCGGCCTCAATTGGTGTGTGTTCATGAAACTCATGAATGCAGTGTCTGGTCTCCTCCTTCTGGAGGGCCATTACTTATACCCTTATATAGATGACTAACTGAAGGTCAGCTCGCCTGAAGTATCGGTGCACTCCTTCACCAGCTGCCTGGGGTTCTCCCTTAACCGGCCGAAGTCTCAAGCCTTTTCTACTGCTCAACAGGGACAAGGCAATTCTAGTCAGGACCGACAATTCCACAACAATGCTCTACCTGAGCAAACGGTTTGCCCCACCCCCCCTCTGCATGGAGGCGGTGTTAATTTGGAAGTAGGCCCTGTCACAGTGCACATGGATCTCCACGGTCAACCTCCCGGGGGACAACAATGCGGAAGCGCAGCAGCTCTGCCATCTGGGGGTCAAAACCTACGAATGGAAGTTAGATTTCAGCTGTTGGTTGCCCCTGTTCCAGACATGGGGGGGGAGGGTTCCCGGACCTGGACTTACTTGAATTCCAAGTGTCCCAGATTTGATTCTTGGCCTGGATGTGGTCAGTGGTCTTTGGGGGATGCGTTCCAGCTATGCGTTTCCTTCACCAGACCACACTTTTTCTGCAGCTAACCCAGTATTTAAGGCTCACCTTAATGGGGTTGTCCGGGCTCTTTTCTTCGATCCATAGGCCTCACACGGTCTGGGACTTCAATGTGATTCTGGCAGCCCTGCAGCACAAGCCCGTCAAGCCGATGGCCTCGGTAGACATCAGGCTGGTGACACTTCAGGCAGTGCTGTTGGTGGAGCTCACTTCCGCACAAGGGTCAGTAGGCTCTGTCGATGTGCTAGCCCTTTGCCACTTTTCATAATGACATGGTCCTCTTGCACACTCATCCAAACTTCTTTCCCAACGTGGTCTCCCCGTTCCATTTGAATCAGGAAATATGCCTGACGGTGATGTTTCCGTACCCGCAGTCGTAGGGGGAAAGGGCATTGCATTTCTTGGACCTAAAGAGAATGCTCAAGTTCTCTCTCTACCGGACAAAGGGGGTCATTACAAGTTGGGCGGTATGGGATACCGGGCACCGGTAAAGAGACCGGTGCCGGTAATCCCTTACCGCTCGATTCTGAGGTCCCGTAGCGGGAACTGTAAAGGACGTGGTCTGACCACACGTCTTTTACAGGTCCCGCTAAGGGACCAGGGCGCTAATAACGGGCCTGCTATTTGCAAGCCCGTTATTAGCACCCTCCCCATTCCCATTGAGCCCTATGGGGGCTCAAATGGGAATGGGGAATGGTTGGTTCAATGGGGACTTACCGGTCCCTCCAGGGTCGGAATGCACCGGTAATTCCCCATTGAACCAGACTGGTGCCGGACCCGGTATTGGAGGCAGCCATGGCGCAAATAGCACCATGTCTACCTCCAATCTTGGAATGAGGCCCAAAGCCTTTCAGGTTCTCTGAGGTGTTGATCACCTTTGGGGGCTTGGCTGCCAGGCTTCGAAAGCTTATACTGCCCTTTGAATGGTCCATGCCATTTCGAAGGCATACACAGCCATGGGTAAGGCGGTCCCCGCAGGGATCCATGCTCATGCGGTCAGAGCAAAGGCTACGCTGTCATCTTTTAGAGACATGCTTCTTGGGAAGTCATCAGCAGGGTGGCTACTTGGGTCACTGTGTTTGTGTTCTGTAAGCACTGTTCCCTGGATATCTGATCCAAGCGGGATGCAGATTTCGACCAGGCAGTTGGCAAGAACCTTTTATGAGCCAGGTTGTCACAGCTCCACCCTATGGTCTTAGTTGGTGGAATCACCCACACGGATGGAGGAAAGAGGACGGTACGTATGAGTAATTAAAGTGACTCACTGTATTAACTAGAGTACTCCTAGTCCCCTTTCCTCCATACGTCCCACCCACCTTCCTCTGCTTGTATACCAGGGGCTACAAAGATTCAGCATTGGCAGGTATTAAAGCGTTCGATGAATAAATAGGGGAATTAGGTGAGCGGAGACTTGGGGCGTTCTTTTGCCTGGGCAGCGCCCTGCATGCACTACTAAATTTAAAGTTGAAGCTCAATTTTTTCACTGCCAAAGGTTCCAGTACCGTTCCCATGTTGGAGGACACCCACAAGGATGGAGGAAAGGGGTCTAAGGGCTATGAGTACTCAACAGTGAGTAACTGTAATTTATACCTAGAAGATTACCATCAGTTTGTCCAGGGGGTTAACTCCAGATCAATGCACTCCTGCCTCCTAAACCCTCCCCACCTGTCAACTTTGGAGTTCCACAAGGATACATCTGCTCACCTTTGATGTTCAACCTTTACTTTGAGCCTTTGGGGTCCCTCCTTCCCAGCCAAAATAGCCACCAATACGCAGATATGCAACTGTGCCTCAAAATATCACCCGTCGGTGACAAGCTCAAAGCGTGCCTCATCTACTTGCAAACCTGGATATCCAGAACACCCCTCAAACTCAGCCACACAAAAAACAAAATCCTTTTCTCCAATACCAGCAAATACATCCAGACTTTGCTCTCTGCAATGCATCTTGAGGGATTCACCCTGCCACTGATGGCATGCTCCAAACTCTTGGAATTCAACATTGACAGCCTTCAAAACGCACATAACCGAAAAGCTGGACAGCTGGGTACCCACATTCTGTTTTATGGCAGATCAAGCCCTTTTTTCCAGACTATAACTTCCGAATCCCCTAAGCACCTGCACCCTGGCACAAATGACCTGCGTCCTCACACTGCTTTCTGGTTCTCAAATGCCTCGCTGCATTACTGACACTTGTCAAACTACACATGTTTCCCCCACAAACATGTCTCCCTCAAAACCAGCTGGATAATTTACAAAGCAGTCATTTTGCATGCTCCCTTCTACCTAGTCGTCAAGGTCACCATCTGCCGGTCAAGGCTCTACAAGAAGCCATGTCTGGTTTTGATCTATGTCACTGGCTATATAACTTTTGCCTATAATCCTACAAACCCATTGCTGTAATTCCCTCTGCAGCTTCTTTAAAATAGATCTGGGCTCAATAAATGCACAAAATATAATAATTAAATGGTTAAACAACATTAAGCAGTAGGCTGATTGTCACACAATTATAATACTTCTCAAGACACATTTGCACGTAATACATCCAAAGGACTGTACAACCCTCATGTAAGTTTACCTTTGACTGCAACCAAAGTAGTTTTTAAGATTGGATTATGGGCAGGCCTTGCTAGGAACAAAGAGGGGTATAATGGGACAGTCAATTCCCCTACCGAAACATGAGAGAGTAAGTTGGAGAGGGAGATGGTCACCAACGTTGGGGCTTAGGTTTCTCAGAAAAGACCACCTGCCTTTCACCTTCCCTCAGGGAGTGAAATGGATACTTTGCTCAGCAGTGGTGTACATTTGCCTATCTGGATCTGCTCGTTCACAAAGGTTCAGGATAGCCTGGTCCTGAGAAGTTGACTTGTGCAAGAAGTTCAGCGCTACTCCTCTTGCAGCCCAGTGTCCGCATTGGATAACGTACAGCTTTGAGATTTGGAAGACCCACAATAGTGGCCAAAGATCAGGAACGAAGGAAAACGTAGTGCTTGCAGGTAATGTCTGTGCCATGTATGAAAGATGTTGCTGTTTCTCCAGCATGGGGTCTGGTATGGGTTCACATGCTCATGAATATTCTCCATCGCCACGCGGGGAATCCTAAAACTGTATTTCTCCTCTAAACCAATCACTGTCCTCTGTGTCATTTTGCCCCCATCCAATGACAGTCCTCTCCCTAAGGCCCGCCTCTGGAAGCCATCTTCAGATGTTTACTGCATGCTTCCTTGTTGGGAGTCCTCAAGTTGCTCTCCAAGCTATTTTTTCCAGATTTCTTCACAGAAAAGTTCGATTTTTGTTTTCACCAGAGCCCATGTGCTCTTCCCTTTTTGGCTGGCAACGGGGACCTGTCAGTTAAGTTTGGCGCCACTCAAGGGCAAAGATTCAGCAAAGTGTCTGGAAGACAGTCTTGGGCCTACTTCGCGCCCTCCGACCAAGACCGAGGAGAAAAAGGAGCAAAGGACCCTCTTCAGGCCCTGCATCAAATGCGGGCTACAGAACGTCTTCAATGTTCTGCGTTCCTTTTCACCTGGCGGGAGTCAAGAACACTGTTGCAGACTCCCTCAGCAGGGAACAATGCTCTTGCCACGATTGGGAGCTTCGGCAGGATCAAGTGGACAGTCTCTTCTTCAAGTGGGGCAGGCCCCGGATCGACCCGTTTGCGATGTCAACAAACTCCCAATAGTCAGATCTTCGACAGCAGGTACCACCAGCTGAAGAGCATGGGGGACACGTACTCCTTCCTGTGGGAAGGCCTGTTCCTGTACGCATTTCCTCTGTTGCCCCTTCTGCTGCGAGTCATCAATCGACTCAAACTGTGCCGGTGCAGGATGATTCTTGTCGCCCCTGCGCGTCAAAGGCAGATTTGGTACCCGGACCGTCTCAACCTGTCGACGTCACCACCTGTCAGGCTGCCAGCAGTCGCAGATCTGCTCACCAGAGAAGGAGGAGCAACCCTACATCACGCCCCAGGGTTTTCTGAACCTGAAGGCTTGGCTCCTGCAGTATTAGTGTTTGGTGGGCACAAGCTCCCGGCAGACTGCAGCGAGGTCCTTGCCAGGGCCAGCTCGTTGTCGACTCTTAAGTGCTACGGGCACAATTGGAAGCGCTTCGAGAGGTGGTGTCGAACATAAAAGATCAACCCTCTGAGAGTCACGGCCCTGCAGGTCCTTCCATTCTTATTGTCTTTGGCCAGGGCGGGGCTGGCTCATGCCTCCATCAAGGTATATCTGGCAGCTATATCCCGCTACACCAGGACCCTGTGTGGGTCTTTGCTTTGGTCACACCGTCTGGTCAAGCAGTTCCTTAAAGGACTGTTCCAATCGGTCCCGCTGGTGAAGGCACCCGCCACGGCGTGAGAACTGAACATGGTGCTGACGAGGCTCATGCAGGCCCCTTTCGAGTCTATGCATCAAGCCTCTCTCATACGTTTCGTGGAAAACTGCTTTCCTCATGGCGATCTCCTCTGCCAGGAGAGTGGGTGACTTTCCACGATACAAGGGTGGTGTAGCAGACGTACCCCTCCTTCATGCCAAAGGTTCTGTCGAAATTCCATCTCAACGTACCTTTAGTGTTGCCTGTTTTTTCCAATGCTGGCTGAAAGGACTATGCACTCGCTGGAGGTGACGCGCGCTCTGAAGTTCCATGTGGCTCCCGCGAAGAGTTTACGGAAGACTTCTCAACTTTTTGTGAACTTTGGGCCTGTGAACCATGGGAAGGCCTTGCCCAAGGCTTCCATCTCCAAGTGGCTCTGTGGCTGCATCACTCATTGTCACCGGTTGGCAAACCGACTGCTGCATGGCTGTGAAGGATTCCAATCAGGCGTCGGGCCAGGACCTTCGCCCTTAGCCTTCGATGTAGCGCGCAATTAGAATGCTTTTTCTTTATTTTCTATGAATTCGAATTGAGCAGATACCCAGCCCGTCTCTCACCCCCTTTTACAAATACCCCGCGTCACAATAGACCATGAACCAGGCCGGTGGGTGGTAACACACTTTTATTTATTTTAAATTCAAAGAAAATCGCACCATTTTTATATTGGGCAGCAATCACCAATGGGGTGATAATTGCAAGGAAAACCACTGAAATCCACTTGAGTAACCTTCTACAAGAACATATCCAAAGCACAAATGAAAAGGAGTACTTTTTCAATTAGAATAGATAACACCTGAGTTAAGGTTCCCCCCTACAATGTTCCCTCAAACCCCAATTAATCGAATTCTGAGTGGATCGAAGGAAGCAACAGAACCCTTAGCAATGGCATAAATTGACACTCAGAATTTGACAAATTATATTTGTGGCTAAATAA
Source organism: Ambystoma mexicanum (assembly GCF_040938575.1). NCBI lineage: Eukaryota > Metazoa > Chordata > Amphibia > Caudata > Ambystomatidae > Ambystoma > Ambystoma mexicanum. The sequence continues at coordinate 1,345,160,957 of NC_090922.1, forward strand.
TGATATACATATGTTTTTATCACACTATCAGGGATGTAATATCATAAGCAACTATAAGGTAAGGTATCACAAAAAGCATACAGTTCAAAAATCAACTTGAAATGGAAACACAGTGCAGCCCAATTCACACGTTGAAAAGTTGTAATTTACACATTTTATTGAATTTTACAACTTATCAAAACATTTCCCCAGCATCCCCTCCCTCCTCCCGACCCCCCTTACCCCCCAAGGGGTAACGGACATTTGATTCCTAGTTCGCTTTTCTTCCAGGTACACACTCCACGTTCATTGTAGGTCTAGCAGTCTCAAACGCTGCGGGCACCACATAACCCTAAAGTCATCTTTAAGAAAAGTCATTATTTCCCCCCAATCTGCTGCAAAGTTCTGCACCTTATTGTCCATGGTGTACGTTGCCCATTCCAAAGCTACTATTTCCCAGATCTTCTGTAGCCAATCTTGTCTCATGAGGACCTCCGGGCCTTTCCATCTTTGAGCTATTAACAGCATAGCCGCCAGTGCTAGTATCAGTCTCGCTTTCTCCCTCGCTCTGGGATCCCCCACCCTCGTGGTTCCTCTGATGCCTAGGCGGATCTGTACCGGCGTTCTTTCATCTCCCAAGCCAAAGGCCTGTTCCTGGGCCCTCTGTACCTCTCCCCAGAAAGGTTCAATATTTGGACATTACCACCAAATGTGCTCCGCCGTTCCCACCAAGCCACAGCCCCTCCAACACTTCCCCGATGAGGCTGGGAACATTTTATGGAGTCGGGCTGGGGTATAATGCCACCCGACTAGTTTCTTGTACCACGCCTCTTGCAGTTGGGAAGCTTTAGCCAATTTTGGTATTGTCCTCCACAGCCTCTCCTATACTGCCCTACCGATTTCCCTCCCTAGAACCCGTCCCATTTCTGCATATATGTCCACTGGTAGCCTGCGTTTATGCTGTCCAGAATCTTATAAAGATTAGAAATGAGGCCCTTCGTTCCATCATTGGACAGTAGGAAGCTTTCGAATTTCGTTGGCTCTCTAGTAGCCGCCGCTCTAACCTCCGGATGTAACACCCAATGACGTATCTGTGCGTAATCTTTCCCCCTCTTGTATTGCAAATTCCCGCTTGCAGTCTTCAAACGACATCAATTCCCCTTCCCGAAACATATCGCATAGCTTCCTGCAACCTCCCTCCTTCCATCTCGTAAATGCCCCTTTTTCCAATCCCAGTGTGAAGTCCCCATTGCCAAATATAGGAGTGAAGGGCGAAGGAAACGTCGTTATCACCTTAGGACCCATCAATTTATCCCAGGTGTCGGCCATGAGTTTAGTTATAGAGCTCTCATAAAGATGCCCAGGTCTGTGCGATTTAGGCAGCCATAAGACTTCCGCCAGGTTGCGGTGTACCACCGCCCTATCCATCTTCACCCATAACTTGTCTTGCATACCTTCTTCTCCCTTCAACCATTCCCTTAAAATTCGGAGCTGCGCTGCTTCATAGTACCGCCTGAAATTCGGTAAAGCTAGGCCTCCCTGCCCCCTGGATGCCATCAATAAACGGCTGCTCACCCTAGCTCTTTTCCCTTCCCATAAGAATCCATTAGTCAACATTCCCAATTCCCTAAAGAAACTCGAGGGTATCGGTTGCAGGATCCCTTGAAATAAGTACAGCAACCGCGGGAGTGTGACCATCTTAACTGCGGCGATCCGCCCCAACCACAACACCCTGAGACCTCTCCACCTTTGAAAGTCCCTCCTGATTGCTTTCAGAAGCGGGGGGTAGTTAGCCGAATACCATCCTGCCAGAGCTGCTGTGATCCTAACACCCAGGTATCTGACCCCTGCCGGACTCCATAGAAAGGGAGTACTTGCCTTCAGCCTGTCTCATTCCCCTGCCCTTAATGTTAGATTCAACATTTCAGACTTGTTTGCGTTAATCTTTAGACCTGATACCTCCCCGAACTCCTCCAGCAGGGTCGTGCTAGCCTGGATCGACTCAATTGCTGCAGTTTGGGTGAGTAACATGTCATCAGCAAACGCTGCTACCTTCTGTTGCTCTCCCACAAAGGGAATGCCCTGTATCCCCTCCGCCTCCCTTATTGCTTGCAAAAGCAGCTCCAGGTAGATCGCATAAAGTATTGGAGATAACGGGCAACCTTGTTTTGTTCCCCTCTGTAGTTGTACTAGCCTTGACGCTATTCCATTCACCATTATTCTAATGGAAGGGGCCTGGTAGTTAGCTTGGTCCATAGTCATAAATTCCCTCCCGAAACCCATTTTTTCCATAACCCGGAACAGAAAGGACCACTCCACGCGGTCAAATGCCTTTTCAGCATCTAGCGCCAAAAGGACCGCGGGAGTGTTCGTTCTCTGGACCTTTTCAACTAAGTGGGCCACCCGCCTGATATTATCTGCGGTTTGCCTGCCTCTGACGAAACCTGCCTGATCGGGGTGTATCAAATTTGGGAGATGGGTATCAATTCTATTTGTCAGGATCTTTGTAAATATCTTGGCATCGATATTAATCAAAGCGATGGGACGATAGGATGTTCTTTCCTCTGGGTCTTTATGTGGCTTGAGTAGGAGAGTTAACTTCGCTTCCTCATGGACGGGGCAATTCTACCTGTCTGCCGGAATGTGTTAAATAATTAGGTCAATTGCGGGGCCAGCTGTGAGATAAACAGTTTATAAAAGGCTGCGGTATAGCCGTCTGGGCCCAGAGGCTTGTTTGCCAGAAGAGCCCTAATCACCCTTCTTACTTCCTCCTCCGTCATTTCCTGAGTGAGGATCTCCTCTCCTGTGTCTCCCTTCCAATATGCCGTAGCTATACTTTTTCTAGGAACCTGTCCTGCAAGTCGCCTTGGGGATTCTGAGATGCAAAAAGGGAGTCAAAATACCCCACCAGCGCTTCCTGCAGATCCCCCTGCCGTGTAACCCTTTCCATGAACCCGATTTCAGCGCTGTGATTGCATTCCTTGATCTCACCCCCCTAAATAAACACGCTAGAAGCGCGTCCGACTTATTTGCCTTAGCGTAATATTTCTGCCTCACTGTGAGTAAAGCCCCCTCTGCCTTTTTGGTACGCAGGAGTTCTAAGTGCCCCAGCGCTTTCCTATATTCCCTCATTGTTGACCGGGATGGAGTCTTGCCCGCCTTCTGTCTAGCTGCTTCTACCTCTGCTTCTAGTTGTGATTCTAGTGCCTTCAATTGTTTAGCTCGATGGGCAGCTGCTGCTATCAGTTCACCCCTGAGAGTAGCCTTAAATGCATCCCATCTAACATCTTCTCTTGTGTCCTCCTTTTTATTGATGTCGAAAAATATCTTGATCTTCTCTTCAATTCCCCCCCAGACCTTTGGGTCTCTTAAGATGGACCTTGGGTACTTCCATCCCCACACCCCCCTTATCCCTTCGACCCAGATCTAGAGTAACTGACACCGTACTATGATCCGCTATCCCTATTGGCCCCGTGCTCACCTCCCGAATACCACCCACCGAGACCCAGATGTAATCAATTCTAGATTGAGAGCCATGGACCCCTGAGAAATAGGTGTATCCTTCCTCTTCCCCCTTCAATTCCCACCACGCATCTCTCAATCCCATCCTACCAATCCTATCCTTCAATTCCACCGACATTACCACCCCCCCGTCTTACTTGTCCGCCGACTCTGTCCCTCTCTGTCCCAAGCAATATTGAGGTCTCCCAACAAAACAGTCTGAGCCCAGGCTTGTTCTTCCAACACCTTCAGAACACGCTGCAAAAATTGCTCCTGACCGGAGTTCGGGGCTTACACAACCGCTATTGTATAAGGGACATCCAGTTGCTTCCCCTATACGATATATCTCCCCTCCTTGTCCCTTATGACATCACTAACTCTAAAATCAGCCGTATTCTTGATAGCTACGGCCACTCCCCTTGATTTTCTGTGACCAGACGCATGTAGAATCTGGTCAAACCCACGCAATGTCAGTCTCCCCTGGTCTTTATGCATAAAATGTGTTTCCTGTAGCCCCATAATATCAGGCCCTTCTTTCCTCGTAAAGTGTTCCAACTTTTTCTTCTTGAGAGGGGTGTTCAACCCTCTCACATTATGCATTAGCCACTTAAAAAGTCATGTCCCGAAAAGTGTACCATATCTCGTGCTATTATCCGTCCACTCTTCCCCTCTAACCAATGTCTCGTTACCCCGCTTCCAATGCCCCCTCCTCCCCTCACTCCCTGGAAACACCATAACTTCCCGCTTATCCTCCGCTCCTAACTCTGGCATTGCTGCCCTTTCCGTTCCCAAAATGGTTGCTCTCCCATGACCCCAAAGCCTCAATCCTCCATTTAGAGGCCCACCACCCCTTTTACCAGTGTAGTGCATCAGGGGTCCGTTTGTGTCTCGGTCGCTTCTTCCCTGGTCTTCTCTTTTCTTTGCAGTCCTCCCTCTTTTATTCCTTTTCTTTTCTCCCCGACTGTCATCCATTCCGAGGGTCTCGGCCGAGGTCGGTTGCTTGCACCCTGTATGCCAGAGCTTGTGGGGATCCCTGCCGGATCCATTTGAAGAAGGTCTGCCCCTTCCTGTACTGATGTGATTCGCTTCTGACTCCCCTCCCACTCGAAGAGCAGGCCAAACGGAAAGGTCCATTTGTATCGTATGGCTTTCTCATTGAGTACCTTTAGCACATAGCTCATTTGTCTTCTTTTCGTGAGCGTACTACTCGCCAAGTCTTCAAATAACACAATTTGCTGACCTTTAAACATGATGGGTTCCCGTTGTCTTGCAGCCCGGAGGACTGCCTCCTTCTGGGCGTATCTGGTAAAAGGCGCCAAAACATCTCTAGGCCTTGCTGACTGTCCTTTGACTAGCCGCCCTGTTCTATGCACCCGACCTAGCTCAATAGTTTCAGGGCCCCCTTCAACCAGGATATCGGCAAAAACTCCTTGAATTACTGCTTTTAAGTCTTTATCCGGTACTAATTCCGTCAGCATTTTCACCCTTATATTGATCCTCTGGGATCTGTTCTCGATTTCCTCCATCTGAATCTCGAGATTCCGTGTGGCTATGTCCAGCCTCTCGATGGGTTCACTGTTAGCCGTAGTGTCCTTATCTACTTCTTGGAGGCCTTTTTCCAGGAGGTCAGTCCTCTCCCCTAGTTGTCGCATCTCTTGTCTAATCTCTCCTAGGGCTTCATTTAGGTCAGCACGCATAAATTGGAATTGCACCTGAAAGGTTTTTGCCAAGTTAGTTTGTGGGGCATGCATCTCGCCCAGGAATTCTTGTCTTGACATTAAAGTCGAGTCCTCCATTCCCCCCCCCCCCCTGGGTATGACCTTCTCCGGACTCTTCTCGGTTGTTCCCGGCCGCATCCTTCGTGTTCTGCATGGGCCACATTGCGTGGAGAGTGCCCGGGGTATCTCTTTGGTCTTGGGCTGTTTTCCCCCCTTTTCCTTAGGCTTGCGAGGTCGTGGTCCTCGCCCTTCCCCTCCTTTGTACTGCTATAACTCCCCTCTGGGCACACCCGTAGCCAAACCACGTTTTGCTGGACCTCCTTTCTGCCGTAGTATTTAGAGCTTTGTCAGCCCTGTATCCCCCTAAATCGGGCTTTCTCACGTCGAGCCTCTTGCACCTGCTCCTTTATCTTATTATGGGATCTGTTCACCTGGATATCCGTACTGCCTGATCCTGATTTACCTCCCAACTGGTCTCAGTGATCACACGTAGGGTGCGCCGTGATCGGTGGCAAAGTGGTACAGGTGTATATCTCGCCGTCTGCTATATGCGAGACGGATTAGCTTTGCTGGTTACTGCCCCTAGTAGTCCACCAATAATTCCACACCGGCTTGGGTCACTTCGCCCTTATGTTGCCTCATACGGTGTGCAGGCCCAGGAGTCTTATTAATCCCCTGTGGGCAACAGGTGGAGGGCCACCTCCGGTCGCGTGGAGGGTATTCCCTGGTCCCCTCCTGTCTCGAGGGAGTCTCCGTCTTGTCTCCCTGTATCTTGTGCCTTGACTTCTTTTTCTATTGTGGGGGGGGTGGAATAGCGCTCGCGCAGTCCCTCTGCCACAGGATCACCGGCCCTGTGCCACCCGGCAAATGGGGGGCCCCACGCCCCTGCGCGCACTCACCGGCCTCTCTTCCCACCGGCTTCGCTGTACCTCAGTGGGTTGGGAAGCGCCGAATGGTGATGACACCTCCTCCACCGCCTCGCCTGGGCTCCTTATCCATGCTGGTCCAGCCGGCCTCCCTCCATCACAGCGGCCGTCCAGGTCCTGATGCTGTGAGCCCCCCCCTCCTGTTGGGATCCGCCGGCGTACGCGGGTCCCACTGTTGTGCAGCACTCCTCTGCTGACTCGGCTTCCCCGACTTCCTCTCCACAAGTCTTCACCCACTGCTGGAGGCTTCTCGAAACCGCAAGCCCCTCAACTGGCCAGGGCTCCGCTGGGGGGGCAACCAGCCAGCCCACGGGACTGTGTCCAGCTCCGCTCTCGTCCCAATGCCTGATGACCCTCGGGGGTGCACCTTCCCGCAAAATATAGTCTCTTCTCTGGGACTCCCGGGGCTTCTGATGCGGCTTAGGTCCACCCGCTCTTTCTGCCGCATCCAAGCCGGGCGTGCTCCTCTCACTCACCGTCTCTCGCCAGGCCGCTTCTGCTTCTTGGGTCATTTCCGCCGCTGAGATCAGTCCCGTCCAGTTGAGCAATAACGCTGTCCTCCGCCCACCTCCCACGACACCCGGGGGTCCTTTCACCTCTTTTGGAATCAGCTAGTGGGGTGTTGGGCACCTCGCACCAGTTCGGGTCCGGAGAGCGCCGTCAGCACGTCTCCTCTGTGCTGCCGGACATCTTGGAATCCACATTTGCAGTTTTAAATGTCAAAATGTTTTATACTTTTTAAACGGGTGAAATGCACATTAGCAGAATGTGGTTTTTAGGTTGGTTGATGGATGCACATCAAAGGGACAATATAAAAGTGAAAGAGTGGCTATAGCTGAAGAATTGGATGAGATTTTCATGGTGGAATGAGGTTCGGTTTAGGTAAAATAAAGCAGTTAAAAGAAAATCGGAAAAAGGAAAAGCAAGTTTTACTTAAACTAAATTATGTAAACTATATGGTTAAAGAAAGACACAGTAGTTTCCAAGATTGATTCGCAACATCAACCTTTTCACCCCAAATTCTAAGTATTAACAAGGAATCAGGGTATGGATAGGATTACTTAAAAAGTGGAACAAAGACAAAGTATCAAGATGGGGTAGGCTACGTGTGGCTATGGAATGGGGATATACTCAATCCGCACTGGGGTTTTGGACAGTCCAACAGTTCTGGACTCAAAAGCTCTGTGCACAGGATAGTGGCAGACACTCCTAACAGCAAGCAGCTGGGCAAGTCTGGTCACTGGATGGCAAGGGTACAGCGGGCTTGCAGGTAGTGAAAAGGCCTGTCTGGGTACAGGATGCTCCCCAAGGGTACCACAGTTTTCCCCTTTGCTATTGGGAATTTTTCTGGGGTTTTCTGGATAATTGGCCCTGCTTGGATAGGGTCAGTTATGCTTTGGCCTAGCAGTAGCATCTGGAATGTCTGGATACGCAGGCGCTGGAAATTCATGAGTCCTCTGTCCCTGTGAGCTCCCACCCTTTATATAAAAGTGGGTGACATCACTGGGTTTTGATTGGCAGAACTGAGCTGACCTACCCCCAAGAACCGGATAGGTCAGCCAATGTTGATTGCCTCCTCTAGTTTATGGGGTTGTTTTTTATGAGGTGCAAAGCCATCCCACAGTCCTTTTTGCCAAAAAATCAATCTTAACACAAATTACACATTTGTAGAGTTGTCACTTTTGTCAATTACATAAGCAGATTACATATTTTGCGCAGAGCATGGCAGTCCAACTCTCCAGTTGTAGGACTTTGTTTCGTCCCTCTAATAGTTTTTCGTTCTTTTTAGTGAGAAATATCATACCTAAAATTCTATAACTTTATACATGTGTACATATTATCATAAGGCATGGTAATCTTGAATTTCAAAGTGACACCATATACTCTTTCCTCAGAATATCCAATTCTCTGCCATTTCTGTCCCTTATATGCCACTGAAGGCTACCACGTCTTGAATTACAGATATCAAAATTTCATCTAGATTGTGAAACTTTCACATTTCTGCGTTGTCCAATTGCGGAGATAAAAGTCTCAAAGTTTTATTAATAAACTAGTCTTTAGAGCCAAAATGGGTGGCCTTTGTCCTCCACTGAGACCATTTTTTTCTTCAGGCTACCACCAAATGTCAGTTCAGCCCAGGGCTGCCCTGGAGTTTCCCCAGCTTGAGTGACTTGTGGTTGTCACTTCGAAAAGTCGCACGTTGGTGTCCCAGATCTATTGTCTCAAGCTGAAGCCCAGACAGAAGTCTGACGAGCGTGTGATATTTCTTTCACTTGGTCAATTCAAAGTTTTCAAGGGAGGCAGTTTAACAGCTAGGTGTCCCAGAATCTAGTGTGGCTTCTTTTGGGGGGGGGGGAGGCCTCTCCTGTTGCTAGCAACCCCCCAAGCAGAAAACCTGTTTGGCTAGTTCCAAAATGCAGCCAATGCCTTTACTTAGTTATTTCATTTTACCGCATCAGAATAATGTCGTTGAAACAAAACATCCCATCTAGGTTTTCACACAACACTCCCCTGACATTCCTAGGCAAGGAAAGGGCTTTATTCAACATTGCACTTTTAAAACAGCAATTTTTCTTGGTTTGCAAAAACACATTTTGACAAATGGTGAATGCTGCTGGGATTTCCCTTTCAAATTCGGTTTTTCTCTCTCATCTGGATTCCAAACATTGTTTTGCAGCCCTACTCGGTTTCACTTATACAGAAATCTGTTTAAGACACAGGTCCACTGAAATTGACACATGCCCTTAGAGCTAGGGTTTCTTTTGAAGCAGTGATTTTTTTTACATTTTGTAGCCCAAAAGTCCAGCGTTTTTCCGTGTGGTTGAAAGTAAAGCTGTTGATTTCCCAGAACAGGCCTGACACAGCATGCCATTCAAGGATAATGCTTTCTTTTGCTGGCACAATATGAATGTGGATGGACACAGCAGGATCTCCCGGGATCAGAACTGTGGAATGTTGAACAGATGAGAAAGAGCATCAGGGTGCCAACATGTTAAATGCCAAATATTTCCTTTTTCAAGGGGAAATGTTGAGCTAGCAGCAAAGCAGTGCTGCTTTTCCATTTCCTTCTTGGGTGCATGTAAGAAACACACTGGCAGCCTTTCTCAGTGTGCTCCCTGTCCCATCTTGCCCAATGGTGCTTGGCAAAACAGTACAGCCACCCTTTTGTAGCTGCAAAACGCAGTTTTGATGCACGGCAGTGGTGCTCAAAGGAGCCAGCGCAGCCATTTTGCTGTTAACTGCTGAAGTGCAGCTTGGTTATGGATGGGAATTCTGATGAGTGGGTCAATATATCCCACATGGCCGTCCGAGAGCCCATTCTACCAGAGCGATGGCTGCGACGATGGCGTTCCGGTCTAATGTGCCCCTGCTAGACATCTGCAGGGCTGCTACGTGGAGGTCTACACACACCTTCACGAGATTCTACTGCATTGACAGGGATGTCAGAGAGGAGTCCAGGGTCGTCAAACAGTGCTACGCAACCTGTTCGCTTAAAGGTGAGCCTGGTGAGGAGGTAAGAGTAATTGCTTCTGTTGAGCCTTGCCACCTACCGTTGTTGTGTATGTATGTACTGCTATGTATTCTTTATTCAGGAGCATGTGAATCCATGCAAGACCCCATGCTGGAGAAGGAACAAGTTACTTACCTGTAACTGTTGTTCTCCAGCATGGGTCTGGCATGGATTTGCATGCAAACCCTCCCTCCCGTCCCTCTGGGGCTCTTCTTGGTCGTACTGCCACTTTACATGCTACGAAATCTGAAGATGGCTGCCAGAGGAGGGACTTAGGGATAGGGCAGTCATTGACTGGAGGCAGTATGACTCAGAGCTCAGTGATTGGTTTATAGTAGAAAGACAGTTTGTAAGTGAAAGTGAAACTGTTTTTTCTTTTACTGAGTATTCCCGGCCTGACGGGGAATATTCATGAGCATGCAAATCCATGCCAGACCCATGCTGGAGAACAACAGTTACAGGTAAGTAACTTGTTCCTTCCACCTCAGGAGATGGCTTGTTTCAAAGTTCGTCTTGGGACTGGTTGTTGCCACAAGCCAAAGAGGAGTTGTCCTTTTCAGAGCTCCTCTGTCGCATAGCAAACTGGGTCAGGACAGCAGTGGTTGCTTCACGGGTTTGCAGAGGGTCTGCAGGCGTCCCTGGTAGTCTTCTTCGGTTACTTCTGTTTGCAGTGGTTGACTGGCTATTCACTCCAGAAGCCTCACCTTTTTATACAGTTCCAGCACACACTCCTCTGCACTCCCTCGCAGCATTTTATAGAAAGGGGCGTTTGGCTGTCTAATCGGGACAGCCAAGACCGCCTGTGGGAGAAGTACCTATTCAGGCACTCTGGCAGACAAAGGGCAAAGGGGTGGAATACTCCTCCCCTACTTCCTTCATGCCCAGACACTCTGGAGCCTAGGCGAGGATTCCTACTGGTTTCCGCCAAAGGCAAAACACACACACTGACCTCCCCCTTCCAGAATGGTAGAAGACGGGCTAACAAAGAACAACCATGCAAGTAATGGCGATAAAAGATGGAAGGCCCCAAGTTGTTACTTGGGTGCTACTATGTATGGTTTGTGTTCCCTTATATTACATAAGTATTGTGTTAACCTCTTCTGATCATAATTGTGTGTGCACATTTACTGTATTCACATTGTGTGGGGGATAGAGTATGTTGCTGTATATTTGTGCATGCATCTTAATTCAGTGTGCACTTTATGAGCATATTGTCTGCTCACATATGTGTGTGCATACATATTTTGTGTGTACTGTTGTGTGGTACGTTTGGGGTGTGTAGATGTTATGACTAGGAAGGATTATTCTTGTATTTACTTATAATAGTGTGTGTGTTTCATTTATCTTGCATAATTTGTAAATGCACCAATTTTTTTTACACTAGATACATTTTAATTATAAAAAGTGAATATCTTGAGCTTGGGTATGAATCGATTTTCTGAATTTCTGCAGCTTTCACCAGTTTCATTTAATCTGGGTGAATGCTGAAAATCCAGCCCATTGGAGAAATACACCACGAAATCTTGTTTCTTTTCGGATTGGCTGAATCTTTGTGTAGCTCTGCCATTTCGCACTAAATACACGCCTGTGTAATGATCACCTCTGTGCGAGTGTGCTCTTTTTATGCATGTCATATAGCATGTCACTACTGAGCCCTTTTTTCTTTTCCCAGCTGTATTATCCTTCTTTGTGACGTTATTCACAGGTTTTCAAAAATGTACTGACCTTCTTTCAAATGTTTTTCTTTGTTGTTGCCTTCAGGACTCTTTGTGATACCAAGGACTGTGGGAAACTCTCCAAGGAACAGTTTGCCTTGGCGTTCCATTTCATTAATCAGAAGCTGACAAAGAATGTTGACCCTCCACAGGTTCTCACTGCAGAGATGATGCCACCTTCAGACCGGGCCAGTTTGCAGAAGGTATGATTTCATTCCTCCAAACGTACGTTTTAACATAGTTTGATGGGTGGCAGTAAACCAACTCTTTGGGGAACAAACATGACCACTATTGCCATATGTTTTCGAGGGGGTGTTGGTTTAGTAGCTATGCATAAGATTAACATATTCTAACCTCATACCACAGTATCTGTGACTCCTTAATGATAGCTATGGGGATTCAAACTATAGACTAGCAATCACACCATGTAAAAAAGTTACAAACATGAGGTGTGTGAGCCCATGACAAATAATTTCATTTTTTTAAAAATAAACTTCATTTGTTCAGTGCAGAGAAGTACATAGATGCTTGCATAACAATCCTGTAACAGCATTGTAGCTCATATTTCGACCAGGGGAATACGTATAAAGACATGTAGGTAGCATCCACATCATATATTCAATTGGATATATATATTTCTGAGGCTTGTGGAATCTGCTTAGATCACATGCTGTGCATAGGCCGACATCTAGTGGAAGCTGCGGAGTATTACAGTTTGTTTTTCCAAACTCGAAAATTGGGCGTCGACACAGGGCGTGCCAGTAATACTATCCCTAGTGTAACGTCCACTGTACCCATGATCCCTCACGCGTCTAGGACCCTCAGATTGTTTTTTTCCGCCATGCTGGTCGGAAGCACTGAGCGGAGTTCCCTGACTTAGTCAGATTTTGCTAATATTGTTATATATTTCCCCGTTTATTCCACCTCTACTTCGAGTCTCCAAACATCGACACTCGACGCCGGATCGGAGAAAATTCAACCGTCGGACTACAGCGATGGATTTGGGCCTCGGAAGTCCTCTGGACTCGGCCCTGCAAGTAGGGAGAGTGGGGGGTGGCACATATCCTACACTCTGTTTAATATACGTACATTACTTATATTCCTACACTCCCAGCCTGCTGCAATAGCGTGCGTATGGAGGGTACCTCCTTTCAATTTTGCCCCAAGTGCAACCGCAAGTATCCTTGGGTTGACAGACACGCCACGTGTAACCTCTGCTTGCCGAGGGACCACCCCAAGGGGAATTGCAGAGCGTGCAGTCGGTTCAAACTGAAGACCCTTAAGGACCATTTGACAAAGCGTTGGGCCCACCACGCCATGCGACAAGAGGCCATGGCCGCGGAGGGTGCCTTCAGCGATGGCAGCGACGCCGTACTTTTGGACGGCGAGGGGAATGTGGCGTCGATGGACAGCCAAGCGCAAGTCCCCGACCTCGGAAGGTTGTCTGGCAGGGCAGCTATGGGGAAGACCCCCGACGACACGAGCGCTACCCACACCACTTCCAGCAAACAGAAGTCCAACCGAGACTCGACGCGCACGTCGAGTTCTCGGAAAGAGGCACATAGAGAACGGTCCACCGAGTCGGTGTCCTCTGGGCGTTCGCGTTCAAGATCGCCTCATGACACCAAGCAACCCTCCACTGTTGCTAAAAATGCCTCGCTCCCCTTAGTGACTGAGGTTCGGTCGTTGGAGGACGATGCCGACCTCTACCCCCAAGCCGCACTCCAGGAGTCAGCGTCTGCAGGCAGCGGCAAGGCTGCTACCGAATCCCTTACACTCTCCAGAGACAGGGACTCTACCCCCAAATTGCGATGCCAGGCATTGAAAAGCTCTGATAGGGCCCAAAAGTCGGGGGAAGCACTCTTCCACCCACGGGGTGGGGGGAAAACAACGAAGTAAGCAGTCCCAGCCTACTTCCACTCCTAAACTATATTCTACTCCACCTAAACAGACGGACAAGTCTCAGACCCCTGTCCTTAAGGCCCCTGTTCAGGCCAGTAGGTCTAGCCAGGATAAAACAGGGAAAGCACTCCAGGAAAGAGTTATTCCCAGTTCAAGGGAATGGTCCAGTGAGGACGTAGACAGAGTAATGTCAAGGATGTCATCATTGGCAGATTTCAATGCCAAGAACCCGGAACACTTTATCTCTTCTACACCAGAAGGCTCAACTCCCTCAGGCTCGAAGGATCCAATACCCCCAAGTAGGAAGTCCAGGGGTGAAGCACCAACTCTTCAAACCCTTTTTGAATCTTCAAACCCCTTCTATATACAGCCCTATTCTCAATACCAGGAAGATCCATCCTTTGTTGAGGACCCAGACGTGGGCATGTTCGAAGAACAAACTGGGACAGGCTATTATGGGGATGATGAGGACCCAAGAGGACGACCCAGATACATAAAGGGTAGATTCCCCAGTAGAGAAAGAGCCCGCGGTTACCGACTCCCCGGTCAACAACCAACCTCTCCTGAATGAGGTCCTGTCCAGAGCGGCACTTCACTTCCACATTGACACCCAGGGTGCTCAGGAATAGAGGGACTTTGCAGAGGAACTGGTGGGAGAAAGGAGACCTGTTGCTCAGGCCATCCCTATCCTTAAATCAATACAAAGGAGGATAGACCCTTCCCTTGTTAACCCCAATCTCATTAGGGCAGTAAACCCCAGAATTGAAAAGCTTTTCAGGGCAGCCCAATCTGACCCACTATACATAAGGGGACATCTCAAACCGGACTCCCTGGTTGTTACAAACACCCGTAAGAGAGCGGGAACACCCTTGTCGTCGTCCGAAGCTCCCCCCGACAAGGAGAGCAAGAAGATTTATGGCTTGGGCAGGAAAGTAGCCTCCACTTCCGCCTACCAGGCAAGGATTGCAAACTCCACCACCCTGCTGGCTAGTTACAACTGCCATCAATGGGAAGAAGTCGCGGCTCTCATAGACTCCGCCCCAGAACCCTTAAAAAGCCAATTGGCACGGGCTTCGGCAGAGGGGAGGGCTATGTCAGGTTGCATTTTAAAATCAACCTTTGATGCCGCGGATAACGCCGGCAGATTAATTGCTGAAAGCACGGTCATCAAGAGGCATGCTTGGCTACGGCAGTCTGGTTTCAAGGCCGAGACCCAAGCATCATTGATAGATAAGCCGGTGGAGCCGCATCTATTGTTTGGAAAGGCGGTCGAGGATGCGCTAAAGAATGCCAAGGATGAGTACGAGACACTCAAGTCCCTAGGGCAACTAACCAACAAACCCCCTAACCAGAGAGGGAATGGCAATTTTCGTCGGCCTCCCGGACAAAACTCCCAAAGAGGCTCAAACTATTCTCAAGGCCAGGGTACTACATGGAACACAAACCAGCAGTCTACCCAGAGTTATGGCAGGGGTAACAACAGAGGTCATGGTAGGGGTAGAGGCAGTCCCAATAAAGGAGGGGGCATGCCTCCACCAAAACAGTGACGCTCCGTTCAGGGTCCCTTCAGTAGTCCCCCAGTAGGGGGATAACATTTCCATCTTCACCCAAGCTTGGGAAGGGATCACATCAGACAGATGGGTGCTGTCCACAGTGTCCGCAGGATACTGCATAGAACTCCTAGAGCGTCCCCGAAACCACCCTCCACGACAAAGAATACACTCCTTAGACCACCAGAAGATCCTACTCGAAGAGATCGAAATTCTTCTCGCAAAGGACGCGATAGAACTCGTCCCGGGACACCAGGTAAACAAGGGTATTTATTCAACTTACTTCCTTGTGCCAAAAAAGATTTGACAATGCGCCCAGTATTGGACTTACGGCCTGCAAACAAGTATGTCAAGCTCCAAAAATTTCGCATGACTACTCTCCAAGAGGTAATTCCCCTCCTAAAAAAGGGGCATTACATGGCAACATTGGATATGAAAGATGCTTATTTTCATATTTCCATGTTCCCAGCCCACAGAAAATATCTGCGCTTCAAGGTGGACAGTCAGCACTACCAGTTCAAGGTACTGCCCTTCGGGATAGCCTCGGCTCCAAGGGTATTTACCAAGGTACTGGCGGTGGCGGCGGCACACCTACACAGGGAGGCAATCCCAGTGTACCCTTATCTGGACGACTGGCTTATCACGGGGGAGACCCCAGTAATTTGCAGGACAAACATTCAGAGAACCATCAACCTCCTCTTCGAATTGGGCTTCTCCATAAACGAGAAAAAATCAAGTCTGGTGCCCAGCACCACCAAGCGGTTCCTAGGAGCTGTTCTAAATACTCAAGAGGGGTTGGCTTTTCCTTCAGAGGAAAGAATTCGGAATATACTACTGCAAATTCCGCAATATCAAACCGGTCGCCAGATAACAGTACGCAAGGCAATGCGTTTGCTGGGCATGATGGCGTCATGTATTTACCTGGTCCCCCACGCGAGCCTGCGCATGCGTCCCATGCAAGAATGGTTGGCGAAACTGTGGTCTCAGGCAAGTGGTCAGTGGGACGATCTAGTGGTTGTTTCGCCAACACTTGTACAAAGCCTCCACTGGTGGACAAGAGACAATCTATCCAAGGGGAAACCCTTTTACGATCCCGAGATACAGGCGGTAGTCACGACGGACGCATGCCTGACAGGATGGGGAGCTCACCATCTCCACCACACAGCGCAGGGTCTTTGGTCTCACACAGTGGCCAAGGATCACATCAACCTGCTAGAGCTTCTGGCAGTTTTCAGAGCACTTCAAGCGTTCGAGCCCCAGCTACTGAATCTGTCTGTGCAGATCCGGACGGACAGCACTACAGCCATGTTCTACCTGAACAAGCAAGGAGGGACTCGTTCGCCAAATCTGTCCAGACTTGCCCAGATAATTTGGATATGGGCACTCAGATGGAACATCTTGCTGTCATCTCAACATGTTCCAGGGGATCTCAATGCTCTAGCGTACGCTTTGGGTAGAGATACCCTTCCGGAGGAACACGAATGGTGTCTACACAGAGATATTGTAGAAGATCTCTTCTCTCAGTGGGGTTTCCCCACTATAGACCTATTCGCCACAAGCGAAAACAGTGCCCAGGATTCGCATCCAGGTTTCCCCAACCAGACTCCCTCGGGAACGCCCTGTGGATGAACTGGTCAGGGATGTTTGCGTACGCTTTTCCACCAACTCCTCTCAAGGTGGTGAACAAGATGAACAGAGAGTCGATGACGCTCGTCTAGTTGCTCCCATGTGGGGGAGACAACCGTGATTTCCACACCTACGCAGACTCTCGGTGTGCGATCCCATCAAACTCCCGGGCTGGTACAACCTTTTGTCCCAGCACCGAGGTCAGAAGGTGCATCCTCAACCCAACTCCATGAACCTAGCAGCATGGCTCCTGAGGTCATAGAGTTTGGACATCTCAATTTACCACAGAGGTGTATGGACATCCTAAAAGAGTCTAGGAAACCGAACACGAGGCATTGCTACTTCGACAAATGGAAGAGATTCGTTATCTGGTGCCAGTATAAACAAATCAACCCAGTTCATTGCACTCCTTCCACTATCGTGACATACATGCTCCACCTGCTGGACGCAGGGTTGGTTTTCAACTGGGTACACCTGGCAGCACTGTCAGCGTACACCACCTCACATAGCAAGGTGTCGTGGTGGAAGGTACCCGTGGTTAAAGGCTTCATGGAAGGAGTAAAGAGACTTCATCCTCCTATATCTAACCTACCACCAGGATGGGACCTGAACATGGTGCTATCTAAACTCATGGGCCCCCCATTCAAGCCCATGCATAAGACAAGTCACAAACACCTGACCTATAAGACTGCCTTCTTAGTAGCCATTACATCCATAAGAAGGGTCAATGAAATTCAGGCTCTGTCAGTGCAGGATCCTTTCTTTACTATTCATAAGGATAAGCTGGTTTTACGGACACACCCTAGGTTCTCACCTAAGTTTATTTCAAAATTCCATGTAAACCAGTCCATCGAGCATCCGGCTTTCTTCCAAAACCCACAAAGCTCGGCTGAGGTTAAACTACACACCCTCTTCTATCTGCTTGGATCATCTGTACTCACGCTACTCCTCATGCTACCTCATGTCAGGAAAAATACAATCTGAGGGTCCTAGACGCGTGAGGGATCATGGGTACAGTGGACGTCACACTAGGGATAGTATTACTGGCACGCCCTGCGTCGACGCCCAATTTTCGAGTTTCGAAAAACAAACTGTAATACTCTGCAGCTTCCACTAGATGTCGGCCTATGCACAGTGTTAGGCAGAAACCTGTGCAGTTCCCTTGGGGAACACTGCAAAAGATTTAAGACTACAGGTAGAGCAGTAAACCCCTTTGGTAGCAGTCTGTACCACCCAGATTTACCTGGTAGCTGTGGCTGAGCAGTCAGACTTCTCTCAAGAAGAGTTAGGCAGTATGTAAAGTATACACAATATGTACCAAAACACAATAGCACAAGCAAACACTGACCAGAGCTTGGTTTCAAAAGTATATAGTTATTTATTTAAAATACACATAAGTTAAAAACACTCTAGCAAAAATATAGTAAAAGCACTTCAACACAGTTATACTGAAAGTAAATTCAATCCTTTCTCCTATCTAGACAACTCTAGGTTAACACCACTTAATTAAAACAGAGGTGAGTGCTTAACGTTAGATGACACTCTAGTAGTTTCCAAGAAAGGGAGAGAAAAAGCAGAAATAGGTTAGACACACCACTCTAAGGTCCAGAACACTTGCAATAGGCTTAAAGAAGAATAAAGTCACAGGTGAGCAAAAGTCACTAGGCAGGGCCCACTCTTAGAGTAGCCGGAGCGAAAATGTGCCCAAGATCACACTGTTAGTTAGAGATTCAAAGTCTTGCAAAGAGTCAAAAAGAGTTTAGAGTGGCTCAGAAAGTTTAGCCAAAGTGTCCCAGGCACTCCCAGGTTCGAAAGCCGGGGACTAAATCTACCCCGTACAGTCGGTAGCAAGGGAAGCCAGGCGGAACACAGTACCTTAAGCGGAAAGGATCCTCCAGCGGGGGCAGTTGTTCCAGGCAGTGACAGCAAGGCTCGACGTCGGTCAGGGGAGAAGAATATCTCGCTGAAGAGCAGAAGAGAAAGGTCGTAGCACTGCCCGGGAAGAAACCAGCCGCGGAGTCCTCCGGTTAAAGGGTTGGTACCGACTTTCGCGGTATGGGGGTAAAGTGTGGTATTCCGGATGCCGGGGTGCTTGGCACAGGCAAGGCGGCCACGAGATACCTCTAAAGGACGGAAAGAAGGCGAAAACTGGTTGTCCCCACCAGTCAAGGGAAGGAGCCACTCCGTTAAGAGTTCTCCTCGGTCGTCGGGAAAAAGTGGTGAGACGGTTCAGCAGGGCTCCACCGGGTGGTGTCGTCGAAGCAGGTCGGCTCAGCTCTTCCCTCGTCGGATTCTTGGTCCTGTGGCGACTTCTGAAGTCCCAGTCCCCAAAGCCCTGCTTTTATGCAGCAAACCCCCATTCACCCAGCCTAGCTGTCACTCAAACATGCTAAGTGGTGAGCCGGGCGGCTCACCACTTGGGCCAATCAGGACGGAGTGCGACTTGAGTTACCAAGGTAACTCAGTCCCGGGTGCCTAAATCCCCCTCCACCCCTCCTAAGTACCCCAGACAGAGTGGCACCACTTTGGAGGGCTTCTGTGGAGAAGCCCGCCAAAAGTGGAACAAAGGGCTCCACTTTGGGTCAGAGTTACAGAGGCGAACACCAACGCCATTTTAGAATCAAGTTTTGGCAAAAAGTCCCAACCGGAGTTATAAAAATAAATATATAAACCGGCGGTATGTTTAAGGCTACCGTAAATAAATAATTAAATGTGTTAGCCTAAAACAATGGGAAATCCCATAGGGAAATATTCGCGGTCGAATATAAAAAGTAGTTTCCACTGCCACCAGCCAAAACTCGATCAGGGGGGACGGAGACGTGCCCCCTCGACTAACAGACCCTGGGGCAATCGAATTGCCCCAGCCAGTACGTCCACAATATGATGGTTTGTACTGGTTCTGTTCAGGATTCAAGACTAGCAAAGTCTTTGGTGACTTTACATGCCCTGGGAGACAGTAGTCAGTCCCAGGGTATGGAGTCTATGTTGGGGAGTCCCTAGGACACCCCTGGGTCACGGCACAGAGGGTGCTGTGTGACCCACATCACAAAAATACATGAGGCCCTATGGAGTAAAAGACCCCATAGCCCATTCAACACAAGGTTTAACCAAGAAAACACACTTCAACATGTCCAAGAGTGAGGGTAAAAGAGTCTCACTCTTGGCAGGAGAAAAAAATTAAACCCCAGAAATCCAGCAAAGCTGCTGGGGGACTCACTAGGTAGGGAAATTCAGCCTAAACAGAGAATTCTCCCTAACACTCGCCCCCCCCAGACTAAGGGACAGGAGGATTTAATCCACTCCTGGATGAACCTCATACCTCTAGTCGATGATATACATCCTAGAGAGTCCATCAGCATTTTGATGGTGACACCCTGACCTGTGCTCAATGGTGAAATCAAACCCTTGCAGGCAGATTGACCATCTCAATAGTTTTGGATTTTCCCCTTTCATTTGCATTAACCATCTCAAGGGTTGGTGGTCAGTCTGAATAACAAAAGTAGAACCATACAAGTATGGCCTAAACTTCTTCAGTGCCCACACAATAGCAAAGCATTCTCTTTCGATAGTTGCCCACCTTGTCTCAGGATCCTTCAGTTTCCTACTGATGAAGCAAATGGGGTGCTCCCTACCCTTCTCATCCAGTTGGCTTAGAACTGCACCTATACCTACATTGGAAGCATCAGTTTGTACAATGAAAGGTTGGTGGTAGTCAGGAGCTCTCAATACTGGAGCCTGGCAAAGAGCTCTCTTCAGTTTTTCAAAGGCCTGATTGCACTCCTCATTCCATTTTACCTTCTTAGGGAATTTGGGAGAGGAGATTACATTCAGTGGAGAAGCTATGGTCCCATAGTTCTCAATGAAATTCCTGTAATACCCAGTGAGGCCTAGAAAAGCTCTCACTTGGGTTTGAGTAGTTGGTGTTGTCCAATTTTGCACAGCTTCAATCTTGCTGGGCAAAGGCCTTATTTCTCCACCTCCTACCTCATGTCCAAGGTAGACCACTTTACTTTGACCAATCTGGCACTTACTGGCTTTGATTGTCAAATGGGCCTGTTTCAGAGCCTGCAACACATGTCCTAGGTGGTTCACATGTTCTTCCCAGGAGTGGCTGAAGACTGCAATGTCATCCAAGTATGCCATGCAGAAATCTTCCATCCCAGCCAGAACTTGGTTCACCATCCTTTGGAATGTGGCAGGTGCATTTTTCAGTCCAAAAGGCATGACCTTAAACTGGTACAAGCCAACTGGGGTTGAAAATGCAGTTTTCTCCTTGGCATGGTCTGTCAGGGCTATTTGCCAATAGCCTGACGTCAGGTCAAATGTGCTGAGGTACTTGGCTGCACCAAGTTTATCCACCAACTCATCTGTCCTGGGCAAAGGGTGGGCATCAGTCTTGGTGACTGCATTTAGAGCTCTATAGTCCACACAGAATCTCAAGTCTTTGGATCCTGCCTTTGGTACTAACACAACTGGGCTAGACCATGGACTAGTAGAGGGTTCTATTACCCCGAGATCAAGCATCTTCTTGACCTCTCCTTTGATGTGGGCTCTGATATGTTCTGACATTCTGTATCCTCTGCTTTTGACTGGCAGACAGTCACCAGTGAGTATCTCATGCTGGCCCCAAGGGGTCAAGCCTGGTGACAGTGAGAACAGGGAGGCAAACTGATTTAACATAGATTTGCACTCCTCTTGTTGCTCAGGTGTCAGGTCTGAAGAGAGATTGACTCCTTCAACTTTTTCATCTAAAGGTACACCTCTGAGGAGATCAGGGAGAGATTCACTCTCTTCCTCCTCTGCAGCTGAAGCTAGAAGCAAGGCTCCTACATCAGGTCTGGAGATGTATGTTTTTAGTCGGTTGGTGTGGAAGACTCTAGGAGCTTCCCTGGGTCTGCCCAGATCCACCAGATAGTTGACCTCTCCAAGTTTTCCCACAACCTTGAAGGGTCCCATCCATTTGTCTTGCAAGGCCCTCTGCCTTGTTGGGAGCATAACTAGAACTAGCTGGTCTTGAGTAAACTCAACCATGTTAGCCTTCTGGTCGTGCCAATGTTTGACCAGGGCTTGACCAGCTTTCAAGTTGTCACTTGCTTCTGCCATCATGTGTGACATTCTCCTCCGGAGACCTATCACATAGTCAGTCACTCTGACTGGCTTGAGGGGAGGAGCACCTTCCAACCCCTCCTTAATCAGGGCCAATGGACCTCTGACTGGATGGCCATAGAGAAGCTCAAAGGGAGAATAACCTACTCCCTCCTGAGGGACTTCTCTATAAGCAAAGAGAAGGCATGGCAGTAGAAGGTCCCACTTTTTCTTAAGGGGTTCTTCCAAAGCACCTATCATGCTCTTCATGGTTCTGTTAAACCTTTCAACCAACCCGTTTGTCTGAGGGTGGTAGGCGGTTGAGAACTTGTAGGTAACTCCACAGGTTTTCCACATGGCCTTCATGTAGTGGGACATAAAGTTTGACCCCCTGTCAGAGATTACCTCCTTAGGAAACCCAACCCTGGTAAAAATACCAAGGAGGGCCTTAGCCACAGCCGGAGCTGTAACAGTCCTCATAGGAATGGCCTCAGGGTATCTAGTAGCATGGTCTACTACAACAAGGATAAACCTGTTGCCTGAGGAGGTTGGAGGATCAAGGGGACCAACAATGTCAATCCCTACCCTCTCAAATGGGACTCCCACAACTGGGAGAGGCACTAAAGGTGCCACATTCTTGGAACCAACCTTACCAGAAGTCTGGCAGGTATGGCAGCTCTTACAATATCTATCTACTTCAGCCCCCATCTTTGGCCAATAAAAGTAGAGTGAGAGCCTTTCCTTGGTCTTCTTGAAACTCAAGTGGCCAGCCAAAGGTATCTCATGGGCTAGTTGTAAGAACTGTTGTCTGTTTTCTTGTGGGACTACAAGGCGTTTGTAGTCTCCAGGTTCAGACTCAGTGGGTTCACTGTAGAAGAGGCCATCTTCCCAGTGCAACCTATACTTCCCAGGCTCTTGCCCATCAGCTTGAGAAGCTGCCTGGTGGCGGAGACCCTCCAGAGTTGGACATTCTCTTTGCCCCTTACGAAAAGCTGCCCTGCTAGGCCCACCTTCTGCCAGTAAAGACTGCAGCTCAGGATGGTCCTCAGGGTCCAAATCTCCAATAAGGTTGGGGCCTCCTTCTAGCTCTTCCTCAGAGTCTAGCTCAACCACACAGGGTTGTACCTCTCTCTCAGCCTCAGCTGGAGGGGGAGTTACAGGTGTAACTTTGGACAACCTAGGGGAAGTCCTTGTTGGAAGCACTGGAGTGCTTGCTGCTGGCTTTTTCCTAGGAGTCTTGGGTTGCCCCTTTGCTCCTGATCTGGTAGTTACTGCAGTAAGTTGCTCCAGTGGTAGAGGAGTGATTTCTGTCATCATCTCCTGAGATAACCCTCTCAGGGTTTTCTCCCTTGCAGGTTTTGTGAGTTCCTGAAACCTTTTGCTAGGAGGTCTGGGGGTATGAGATACAACTCCAAGAGCTTTGAGGTCATTACCCAACAGAACCCTACCTGGCACTTCACATTGTAAACTGACAGGTATTTTTACAGCCATATCATTACATTGGATGAGAACTGGTAACTGGGGACACATCTGCACAGGCCCACCAGCTAACTTGGTGAGGCATTTGGGTGCCTTAGCAACATCCTCTGCCTTGAAAAATGATTCATCCACCACAGTTATGCTGGCTCCAGTGTTCCTAATGGCAGGAGTCTCCTGACCATTCACCTGGACACTGTCCTTATAATACTCTTTAGTATTATCTGGGATAGAGTTATAGACATCTAAATTCTGTTGCTCCCACAACCCCAGAGAGACTAAAGAAACACTAGCTGAGACTCCAGTGGGTTCATCAGCTAGTAATAGAAAGTTTCCACTTGCCATAGGTACTTCCTCTTCTGGAGCGAAGGCTAAGGAGGCAAGCTGGACCCCTGAAGGTTTACCCTTACATCTGGGATCTCCTTTCACATGGTCAGTAGCCTTACAAACAAAGCATGAGCCAAAGGCTCGCTGGAATGGAGGCTTGTTCTGACCTCCTTCTGGTCTGGGACCAGAAGGTACACTAGCCTGATTTGGTTTCCCTTGTGGCTTACCCTTATAGTTTTGTTTGGGGCCCTCTTTGGAATTTGTAGTATTAGAATTCTCTTTGGAGTCCTTCTTAGACTGTTTTTCCCCATCCTTCTTCTGAGTTACCCCAGAATCCTTGTGAGTGGCCCTGTTGGCAACCCACAAGTCAGCAGCCTTAGCTAGCTTCCGGGAATCCAATTCCCTGGAATCAGCCAAGTGTTGTCTGAGCTCAGGAGAGCAGGCATCATAAATAGTCTCCAACATAAACAAATTCTTCATACCTTCATAAGTGTTCACCTTGTAACCCTTAATCCATCCCTCTAAGTTTTTCAAACATTCATTCACCCAGGTAGCCCAAGGGGTACCATCATGCTTTTTGAGGCTCCTAAACCTCTTAAGATACTGGGAAGGGGTCTTCCCAAACCTAGCTATCAAAGCTAGTTTCACACATTCATAGTCCTTCCTATCCTCCTCCCCCATCTCCATTACCACATCAGTTGCAACAGGGGGAAGCCTAGAGAACAACCAGGTGAGTAAGTCATTTCCTGTGATGTTCTGGAGCCCATGATTATATTCAAACAGAGACAACCAATCCAACACATCCAACTTAGGCTCATACATACCAACCAATTCTTTAGGCATCCGGGGTCTTTTAGGACTGGAACTTCTAGAGGAGCCAGAGAGAGAAACATTCTCAACAGATAATTTCTTCATTTCTAAGTCATACTTGAGCTCCATTTCCCTTAGCCTTAGTTCTTTGTCAGTTTGAGCATTAAGTTTCTTATACTCCAATTCTAGCTTCATTTTCTCCAGTTCAAAGTACTGAGGACTAAATGTGGGACCTGGTAAAGGTCCAGTAGGCACAGCAGGTAGAGCAGGCAGAGGCCTAGGGGGGACAGTTACAACAGCCTCACCCTCCTCTTCTGACTCTTCCTCAGAAACATCAACATTTTGCTCCATGTTAACTTCAACACTCATCTACAGTTGCTGGAGTGGTAGGTTCCTCTGAACCATCACCCAGACTTTGGTTAGCTAACAATCTTTCAATCAGCTCCATTTTCTTGCCCTTAGTCAGGAGATCCTTATGTTTACAGAGCACTCTTAAACAATCAGCAGTTTTGGCTGCAAGGGACTCTTGACTATAGCTTTCTATAACTGACATGTTAGAGGTTTTACTTTTTCAGTGCTAAGCTTTGTGGTTAGTTGCACTAAGGTATCTAAAGCACAATAAAATGTATACTCAATACAAATCCCACCGCTGTACACCAGTGTTAGGCAGAAACCTGTGCAGTTCCCTTGGGGAACACTGCAAAAGATTTAAGACTACAGGTAGAGCAGTAAACCCCTTTGGTAGCAGTCTGTACCACCCAGATTTACCTGGTAGCTGTGGCTGAGCAGTCAGACTTCTCTCAAGAAGAGTTAGGCAGTATGTAAAGTATACACAATATGTACCAAAACACAATAGCACAAGCAAACACTGACCAGAGCTTGGTTTCAAAAGTATATAGTTATTTATTTAAAATACACATAAGTTAAAAACACTCTAGCAAAAATATAGTAAAAGCACTTCAACACAGTTATACTGAAAGTAAATTCAATCCTTTCTCCTATCTAGACAACTCTAGGTTAACACCACTTAATTAAAACAGAGGTGAGTGCTTAACGTTAGATGACACTCTAGTAGTTTCCAAGAAAGGGAGAGAAAAAGCAGAAATAGGTTAGACACACCACTCTAAGGTCCAGAACACTTGCAATAGGCTTAAAGAAGAATAAAGTCACAGGTGAGCAAAAGTCACTAGGCAGGGCCCACTCTTAGAGTAGCCGGAGCGAAAATGTGCCCAAGATCACACTGTTAGTTAGAGATTCAAAGTCTTGCAAAGAGTCAAAAAGAGTTTAGAGTGGCTCAGAAAGTTTAGCCAAAGTGTCCCAGGCACTCCCAGGTTCGAAAGCCGGGGACTAAATCTACCCCGTACAGTCGGTAGCAAGGGAAGCCAGGCGGAACACAGTACCTTAAGCGGAAAGGATCCTCCAGCGGGGGCAGTTGTTCCAGGCAGTGACAGCAAGGCTCGACGTCGGTCAGGGGAGAAGAATATCTCGCTGAAGAGCAGAAGAGAAAGGTCGTAGCACTGCCCGGGAAGAAACCAGCCGCGGAGTCCTCCGGTTAAAGGGTTGGTACCGACTTTCGCGGTATGGGGGTAAAGTGTGGTATTCCGGATGCCGGGGTGCTTGGCACAGGCAAGGCGGCCACGAGATACCTCTAAAGGACGGAAAGAAGGCGAAAACTGGTTGTCCCCACCAGTCAAGGGAAGGAGCCACTCCGTTAAGAGTTCTCCTCGGTCGTCGGGAAAAAGTGGTGAGACGGTTCAGCAGGGCTCCACCGGGTGGTGTCGTCGAAGCAGGTCGGCTCAGCTCTTCCCTCGTCGGATTCTTGGTCCTGTGGCGACTTCTGAAGTCCCAGTCCCCAAAGCCCTGCTTTTATGCAGCAAACCCCCATTCACCCAGCCTAGCTGTCACTCAAACATGCTAAGTGGTGAGCCGGGCGGCTCACCACTTGGGCCAATCAGGACGGAGTGCGACTTGAGTTACCAAGGTAACTCAGTCCCGGGTGCCTAAATCCCCCTCCACCCCTCCTAAGTACCCCAGACAGAGTGGCACCACTTTGGAGGGCTTCTGTGGAGAAGCCCGCCAAAAGTGGAACAAAGGGCTCCACTTTGGGTCAGAGTTACAGAGGCGAACACCAACGCCATTTTAGAATCAAGTTTTGGCAAAAAGTCCCAACCGGAGTTATAAAAATAAATATATAAACCGGCGGTATGTTTAAGGCTACCGTAAATAAATAATTAAATGTGTTAGCCTAAAACAATGGGAAATCCCATAGGGAAATATTCGCGGTCGAATATAAAAAGTAGTTTCCACTGCCACCAGCCAAAACTCGATCAGGGGGGACGGAGACGTGCCCCCTCGACTAACAGACCCTGGGGCAATCGAATTGCCCCAGCCAGTACGTCCACAATATGATGGTTTGTACTGGTTCTGTTCAGGATTCAAGACTAGCAAAGTCTTTGGTGACTTTACATGCCCTGGGAGACAGTAGTCAGTCCCAGGGTATGGAGTCTATGTTGGGGAGTCCCTAGGACACCCCTGGGTCACGGCACAGAGGGTGCTGTGTGACCCACATCACAAAAATACATGAGGCCCTATGGAGTAAAAGACCCCATAGCCCATTCAACACAAGGTTTAACCAAGAAAACACACTTCAACATGTCCAAGAGTGAGGGTAAAAGAGTCTCACTCTTGGCAGGAGAAAAAAATTAAACCCCAGAAATCCAGCAAAGCTGCTGGGGGACTCACTAGGTAGGGAAATTCAGCCTAAACAGAGAATTCTCCCTAACACACAGCATGTGAATCTAAGCAGATACAAGCATCAGAAATACGACTATGGTGAGTAATGTATTATATACACTCTCTGCAAGCCAAATGTCCTCTCCAAAAAAGAAATGAAAGAAACTCACATCAAAGAAAGATAAATTAAAAAGCCACAGCTAGGATAGAAACAAAAACGAAGGCAGGACACTGTGGGGCATAGCCTGCGACACAACGCGTTTCATGTTGGGCTGAGTGCATGTTATATATAGTTTAAACATTATTGTACAGTGTTCTGTGTAGTTAAGTATACACGGAATGGCTCCCAGATGTGTTTCGGTCTGCAGCATGGTATTACAAGCGACACATAGGCCTCTTCCCATTTGTTGGCATAGGTCATTTCCAGAATCCACATTTAAATTTTCGGGGCCGATATGGATTTCCATCTTAAAAGAATGCATTCTTGGCCAGCAAACAGCCCAGGTTAAAGAGTTGTTTAAGTTTTATTGCTATCTTGTCTGTCACCAAACAGATATTTGGGAATTGTCAAATGCGAGAGGACTCCCGTACACGCATCCAAAACCTCTTCTACTTCTTGCCAGAATTGTGTTACCTTGGGACAGTTCCAGTATATATGAGGCACATCAGCGATCTCTGCATTACATTTAATACAGGAACTAGATGACTGTGGGGCGAACCTGGCAATCTTCGAAGGAGTGTACTGTAATCTGTTGAGTGTTTTGAATGGCAAAAGTCTGTGTCTGGCATTGAGGGATACCTCTCTTGTCAGTCGGCACCATCGGGCCCACTGTGTGTCTTCCAACTGGGTTCCTATATCGACCCCCCCCACCCCATCTCTCTCTAACCTTCATGGGTTGTGTCGATGCATCTTGACATTTTCTATATAACTTGGATACCAGGCCCCTGAGGTTTCCACCCGTTACCACCACACTCAGCACCTCGCACTCTTCAGGTTCCTTTGGGAATGATGGCCAGTGCCCCTTTAATGCAGCTCTAATTCTGAAGTACTGTAGTGTTTTGATAGGGTTGTTGCCCAGTTTCTCAGAAAAGTCAGTAAGTGTAACAAAAGATCCCCCTGGAAATAAGTCATGCAGTGTCATTATGCCGTCTTGGTGCCACATATTCTACATAGTTTTGTTGTAAGTGCGGGGGTGGGGGAGCCCAGAACAGTTCCAGAGGGAGAATGCTACCACGTAGGGTGTTGTGATAGTCAATCTTTTACAAATCTTGGTCCAGGCATTGACTGCCGTGCGGACCGAGTGAAAGGTGCATGTGTCTGAGTGTCCATTGGCCAGAACTATTGTACTCCGGTCTATGGGGGATGTGCTGTATTCCTCCAGGTCAGTGTGGAGTGGCAGAGTCTGCGATGGGTACCAGTGGCCGATGAAGTGTGCCTGTGCTACCTCGTAATGTAGCTCAAGGTCCGGTGCTTGGAGCCCTCCCTGGTCATATGACCTAGTCATGTGTTCCCACTTCATCCGCAGTGTATCCTTGCCCCAAGTGAAGCCCACCACATGACAACTCAATTTGTCAAAGAATGCGCACCCCGGCCATACCGGGACATTGATGAAGTAGCATAGAAACTTCGGGACTATTGCCATCTTCAGTAGGGATAGCCTGCCATACAGTGAGATCGGGAGGCGAGCCCATAGGTTCAATTTGGCTTTAAGGATATGCATGTGCCGGCCATGATTCTTCTGCAGCAGCGATTGGTGTTGTCATGTTACCACGATGCCCAAATATTTCAATTTGTCCTGGGCCCATCGGCATCCCTCGAGATCAGGGTGAGGGTTGGTGGCCTTGTTGAAGGGAAATAGTACCGACTTGGCTTCATTAATGCGATAACCTAAGAACGTAGTGAATTTGCGGACCTCGTCATGTGTCTGGCTGAAATTTAAGGCAGGGTTCCTAATGTATAGCAATGAGTCTTCTGCATATGAGATGTGTGTGGGGCCCGTCATACGTAGGTCATTGTGGATATGTCTGAGGCGCATAATGCAGGTCAGTGGTTCTATAGTGAGGGCAAATAATTGCGGGGATAGAGGACAGCTCTGTCTCGTACCCCGCTCCAGCAAAAACACCGGGGACAGCGTGGCCCCAGTGCGGCCCCTGGCTGTCGGGGACGCGTATAGTAGATGGACACATTGAATAAACAGCTCACCCAGGCCCATGCCGCACAGTACCGAGAGCAGGAACTGCCAGGAGACCGAGTCAAAGGCTTTCTCGGTGTCCAACGAGACTGCCACCGCCTGTGCCTTCGGATTGAGCTGTGAGATGACGCAAAAGAGTCTGCGTAGGTTGAAGGCTCTGGTACGCCCGGGGATAAATCCCAATTGGTTGGGATGCACTAGTTTAGTCATATGAGGGAGGAGTCTGGTGGCTCGGAGCTTTGCCAAGATTTTCGTGTCTGAATTATTGAGGGACAGTGGTCTGTACAAACTCCTATCAGAGGCCGGTCTGTTGGGCTTCAGGTGGACAGTGATTACCGCTTCTGACATTGATGGGGGTAGCCTGCCATTTTGAAGTGCCTCCTCCCATACTCGGAGCAACTGAGGGGTAAGGGTAGAGCTCAATTCTTTGTAGAGCTTGGTCCTCAGGCCTTCCGGGCCCTGCTCCTTGCCAGAGGGGAGCGACTTAATGGCTTCAGTAATCTCATCAGCTGAAAGTGGGATATTAATGTCCGCACGGGCATCACCTGAGATCGCTGGGAGTTGTATCTCATTTAATTATGCTTAGAGCTCTGTCGTTGTACAGTTATCTGAGTTAGTGTATATGGATTCGTAGAATTTGGCGTTATCCTCTGCAGGGGAGTTCAGTGAGATGCCACTAGCCCCTATGATCCCTATGAAATGATGGGCCACTGCCTCAGCTTTGACAGCGTTCCCCAGCAGGCGTCCAGTTCTGTCGGACTCACCGTATCGTCTCGCCCGTGCGGGGTAATAAAGAAGTTGGGCTTCCCTTTTGGCCAGCTCGCGGAACTTCATTAGGTTCCCCTTAATACACCCGAGTAGGGCTCCATTGTGAGTGTCACCGTATTCATCTTATAATTTTTTTAGGTCAGCCTCCACCCCACTGAATTCCCGCCTGATGGTTCTGTGTCCCGGAGGCAGAGGATATCATTTCTCCTCTGATCCACACCTTATAGGCCTCCCACACGGTGCTGTGGCGCTGTACGGTCCCCTCGTTTCTAAGGAAGAATTCAGCCGAGCCATTGTGCAGTCCCTTGAGAAAAGCAGGGGAGGGTTGTGCATTCCACTTCAAGGTAAGAAGGACAAGTGAGTGGTTGGAAATCATGCAAGGGAGAATTTTAGTTTAAACTACGTTTGCCATGAGTGGAGCCGGGACCAACCAGAAGTCTATCCTAGAATGTGCGTCATGGACTGTAGAGTAGTATGTGTATTCACGTGTTAACCGGTTGCGAGCCCACCATGCATCTGTTGGTTCCAGGTGGCCCAACATGGTTATTAGCATCCGGGCTGCAGCGGATAATTCCCTATGTGTAGATCTAAATCTATCTATGATACAATCAAGAATCAAGTTGAAGTCACCCCCTCACATGATGCGCAAATGCGGTTTCCCCAGTATATTTAGGATCTTGCCATAAAACTGTGGATTATCAATATTGGGGCTGTATGTGTTAATAAGAGTTGTGGGCACACCCGCCAGAGCACCACACAGGATAGCAAACGTGCCCTGCGGGACGACATTTTGCTTAGACTCTTGAAATGGTACAGATCAATGTATTGGTGTGAGTACACCTCAGGACTGAGACGAGTAATTGGTGTGGCACCGTTGTATGCCCCATGCTTTAGCAAAGGAGTCATTAACGGAACCCTGGGTATGTGTCTCCTGTAGCATGACCACCTTAGGGGTATGCCTGTTTATTTAGGCGACCACCTTCCATGCCTTAATATGGTGGTTGAAGCCGCGGATATTCCAGGACATGAACGTGATGAAAGTACCTGACATGTATGTAGTGTACAAAGCAGTGGCCCGACCGCAGTCTGCATCTCGAGAGCAAAATCGTATTCCATGGTCAAGGAGCTGACTGCACGGTTTTCAAACCTAAACATTATAGCTCCAAACCGTGGGCCTAACCAGGCAATGCAAACAAACAGTTACAACAGTCCCCGAACCCCCGACCCATATCATCGTCCCAAACTTGACGATGTAATCCTTTACAATTCTTCACATTTTAGAACACTCTAGGGGTACACTGTGTGCAGTACGCAAGGATAAGCAGACGGCCGTCCATGCACCGCCAGCCCCGCAGTAGGGGTTGGGTGTACCCGGACGTAGCACAGGGGAAGGACCCAGCCACACTCGGGGGGGGGGGGGGGGGGGCCGGACCGTTGTTGTCTCTGGGGGATCTGCAGTTATCAGTCTCTCCTTGGCAGCGGTATAGAGCTGTCAGACTCAACATATGTAGTGGCCTTGTCGGGTTCCTCCAAGAACTGCACCCTCCCCGCATGCTGTATGCGCAGCTTCGCCGGATATAGCAGAGCATATTGGATCTGCCGGGCACGTAGCAGTTTAACTGGGTCAAATGATTTGCGTTTGGACAACACATTTGTGGCGAAGTCGGGATAGATGTGTATGTCAGCGTATTCGAAGCGGAGGGCCCCCTGCTATCTTGCCATACGTAGGATAAGGTCTCTCTCTCAATAAATGAATAGCTTGGCCAGCGTGCTGCGACGAGGGGCCCCCAGCTTTGGGACGGGAGCCAAGACCCGGTGTGCCCTTTCGATCAGGAAGTGTTGCAAGAATCGAGTGGGATCAAATAATGTCTTCAGAAGGCATTTGACGAATTATTCCATTGGGCCTTTGCAGGAGGCCTCCGGGATCCCAATGATGCGGATGTTCTGGCGTGACCTAGATTCTAGGTCGTCACACTTATTGCATACTTTGCAAAATTCTCTCTGCAGGTGTGCAATGTCGCAGTCGTGTTTCATCGCTTTGTCTTCTGCTTCGCTGACTCTTGTTTCCACCTCCTGTGATCCGGGCCCCCTCTTTTACAAGTTGGGATTTCATAGAACCTATGGTAGAGACAATGTCGTCCAGCTTTGCATTTACAGCCAAGAAGCCGATCTGCATTGCGGTAAGCAAATGGTCATCCCTGGAGGTCTGGGACGCCGATGGGCCCTCACTTTCGGATGTCTCAGCTGCAGGCTCCGAGTGTTTTGCAGGGGTGCTGGTCTACATATCGATTGAGCCATTTTTTTTTTTTTTGTGATCCAGCTCCTTTCTTCATGTTGGTTGCGGCATCGCCGTGCCCATCTGCAGGCGGCCAGTCAGTACCAGACCCCAGAGCGCCACACAACTCAGTCGTAATGAAATACCCCTTTCGGCGCCAATGCGAAAGAGGCAATATCCAGAAATAGGATGGCAATTTAGGTGTATCGCCAGCCAGTACCGGCGCTCTCAATAGTCACAGGGTCACAATTCCCAGATCAGGTGAACTCTGTTAAATCACAAGCACCCGGAAACCAAGACGGCAGCGCCAGGGGCCCAGTTTGTCAGAGAAATTATGAGTAGCATAGGGCACCCAGAGGAGACAGATCTGATCAAGTGCTAATAGCTGCCGTGCCTTGGCTGAAAGGGCGCTGTGCCTTGAAATGGGCGCAGCACAATCGCGTACCACAAGCCAGGGGCAGCCCCGCGTTGCATGTGCAATGCCCAGCTGCGTCAGCGACTGGGCAGCCACGTTTTCTGTGTTGTCTGTCTGCCCCAGCCCACTCTCCTCAGGCGCCTGAGCAGGGGGCAAGGCGGTGTCAGGTGGTCACACCTCCGCCCGTGATGGCGTTTAGTATATTCCTGGGGCACGCCCCAATCAATGCAGGAACACCCCAATTGCCTCCAGTATAGGTATTACTATGGATGTGCAGGCGGGCCCCAAATGAGCAGTCAGCAGACCGCAGCACCCGTTCAGTGAGCCCAGCCGTTCCACCAGCTCGACAGGGAGCAGGGTGCAGCCCAGCCAGGCAAAGTTGTCTGCAGTGTGCGGGGACGGCGCACGCTACAAACGGATCAATTGGGGCCAGTCACTGTAACGACCAGAAGGGGGGTCTGCACTTCCGTTCTCTATATGGTAGAGGGGAGGCATAGAGACCCCTGCCAAGATTCTCGGTTACGGTAGCAATGGACGAGCAATCAAGGCCTAGCTTCTTTCTCGGGAGGTGATGCATGCTGGTTCTTAAGTACTGTGTAGTCCCCAAGCCCCCACGAAGGAATGGCCACACACTGCATCAGTTAAAACAGTCTTTATATAATTAATATTCAAAGTCATATACACGATCACGATAACTCACTTTGTACTCCGAAAATCAACAATGGTAAATATGTACAATTCTAAAGTGGTACCACTAACGTTATTAGATCTTATTAAAGTGCATACGGTCAGAATGACTCACAGCTCAAAATAAAGAGGAAACCAGCAGTAGAGAGAGGAAGGAAAGCAAGATGGTTGAACAATAGGCAGAGTACTGGCCCTGTTAGCTAGACACAGTTCTGTGTGGAGACCCCCCACCCCCACCTGGGCAACCTGTAGAAGAAAGATACAAGCCTAGTCCATATAGTGTTCACCCTTAGGCTTCCCAATAGTTCTGCAACCCCCAAGTACCTTGATTTTGTAGCTTTCCGCGTCGGGGAAATCGAAAACCCTTCTCGAGTGTCCTCCATTTCAGGCAGGAGTCACAGGTCGTCGAACGTCCGATGGAGAACAGGTCGTGCTATGACAGTGAAGTGGCTGCGTCGTTCCTAGCGGTGCTCGTTGACGGGGAAGCATAAACGTCCTGCAAGGAAGAGGCGTGCGGGGCACCTCAGTGTCGATAGTTCTGGACCACAAAGAGTTGAAGAACTGTGGCCCAGCAAGGGCGTCGAGTCGTCGGCGTCTCTGTGGTCTTTGGGTGGCGGGAAATCCACCAGTGGATGCTCCTCGGCACGTCGACGGTCAGGCCTTCTCCAGCAGGATACGGCGGCGACGATGCGGACGAGAGCGTCCTTGGATCAATGAAGTTTCTTAGGCAACGGGAGCACGGCAGCTCCAGTCGGCGACGGCGGTCGACGACAGTGACGGACAACCGTCTGGGCGCTTCTCCTTGGAGTTCCGCAGCAATCCCCGTATCGGGTCGGCAGCCTGTCGAAGGTCTGTCTACCAGGGATCTTAGGCAAAGATCAGCTGTGCACGATGGTCCCTCGTAGCTCGGGAAGAGGACGCCTTACCAGGTCCTCTCTGGGTCAGTTCTTGAAGCACCGCAGCTTTCAGATTGCGAAGAAGAGCAACAGCAATTCTTCTCGTCCAGCAGGGCTCAAGGATTAAGCTTCACTCCAGTTACTCGTCGTAGTGGACTTCAGCTTCTGAACACGACTCCTAGCAGCGAGAGGTCCCCAGATATACTGTTGATCTCCATTCATTCCGCTGGGTCGTACACAAGCATCCAATCACGACTACGGGCATTCATGCAGGCAGTCAACCAATCGGGTACACGAGGTATTCAGGCCATTCACTTCTCTCCACACACTCACAACAAGTTATGTGTATTGGGACAAGTACCGAGCCATTCAACACTCCAAGCTGCAGTCATACCAGTTTCGGGCATGGCTGTCTCAACCATTGTGTCAAACACCAGATACTAGACAGTCACAACATAGAATGCATATTCGTCACACACTCCATTCACCCAGGTCCCACCCACAGGCGTACCCACAACATACGGTCATTGAGAAGGCTCTAGCCAGTCTGGTCGGCACTTCCCCACACTACGATATGTGGAACTTCCACCCAACAGCCAGTCCAGGATGAAGGGACAGAGGCAGGGCTTCCCGGGACTTCGGGAAGATCAGGTTAACAGGTGATGGAAGGCAAGAGGCCATGGGGGCCATTTTGTCTCCATCTGGAATCGACCGATTCCAATGACAGGGCCTGGGCATCCCAAAATGGAGGATGCTCAGGACACCAGTCATTTCATCAAGGAGCTGCCACCAGCCCGTACCCTGCTCTGTGGGTCACACACAGGTGCCCAAAAACATACACTAGGGGCACAGGTTTGTACCCCTACCCATGGGTGCCATAAGGGTATCCCAGGGGTCTGTTCACCAAACCAAAAGAGAGGGAGCTGCACCGCCAGGAGTCCCACATGAACTCCTGTGCGGAAAACACGACAGAACACATGATAAAAATCAGTAAAGGAAAAGGATGCGGAGGCCCTGTCCCTCCGATGAATTTACAGCATCACAGTCACCCAACTTTGAGGGTGCCGCTTCAGAACCCTGCAGCAGTCGAGACAGGCTCAGCACAGCTCTGGCCAGCGACTGGGCCCCCAGACGAGATTGTGGGTCGAGGTCGCAGCAGGGGATATAAGCTGCTGCCTGCGGTCTCAGCACTCTTCCGACCTGACCGTTCCGGAGCACAGCCAGTCCCCGATGCAGCGACCACAGGTATGGTCGGGTTCTCTCGTCTAGCGCCCCATACAGCACCAAGATGGGGTGCCGGGTCCCCCGCTGATGGCCCTCTAGTCCTCAAGCTACTCTGCAGGGTCGATCCAGTAGTGGCATTCGCCGAGTAGCTGCTCCGCCAGGGAGGTGGATGTACAGCGGGGCAGGAACCGTGGCAATGAGTGACCTCAAGCCCAAAAGCGCGCCAATTGTGCCCGGGACGCCGTGCAGTAGTGGCGGTGGTGTGGGCGGATTTTCAGGAGGTCCCCACTCCTCAGCCATAGTCCGATTCTGCCCGAAGTTTCGACCACCAGAGCACTGTCTTGAAGTTTTGTAGTCTGCAGTCCGCTTCACTAATAACACGGCACAAACAGAGTTTTTGAGGATACAGATTTATGCGAGGCCAGAGCTCCTCGCTCAAGCGGCCATCTTGCTGGCTGCTCAACAGCGCCCCCCGACAAATAATTTCTACAGCTCCTAATAGATGGTTCCATGCATTCTCCATGACAATTTATCTCTTGTGTTGAAATGTGTTCAACAGAAGCTTCTGAATTTCAGTTACCTTTAATGAAATATGAAGGGCATTCCTATGGTGGTGCCATTTGATGATGCAGCTTAACTGTTTTGGTAACAGGTGATTGATATTGAGCTAGAAGAAGCAGCACTGTAGCGAAGCATGGGGCTTACAATTTACAAAGTCTTTGAGAAAATGATGCAAAACGTCACTACTTGCCCTGCAGTACTGTCATTATCACCCAAAATTTGAACCTCCAATCTGCCCAGATTGTATTGAGGGTCCCCACTGCTGTTATGCTCCCACTGTTCAACTTGCTGTCATGTGACACATCGCCCCCCTTATACGTACATGCACCGAAGGCCTCCCCCATTCAGGCATTCTAAGCTAAGGACAGACATACAAAGGCTGCACCTACTTGGACTTCAGACCAGAAATAGCCATTCCTTTTGCCCTGCAGCTCCTAGCCACTACTCTATCACAAGTCAGAAAACCCCTCAAATCCTCCATACCTCTGCTCATCTGCCACTGTAGACAGTCCAGCCTCCGTCTGGCTCTCCTGCCACAATGTACTCACAAATTCATAACACCCTGATGACCTTCATGCTTTCACTATACTTACAACATCCTTGTGAATACTGATTTGGCAGTCCTACACACTGCTGCATCTCAGATTTCATCGCATCCTTGATTCAGTCTATTTGACATCCTTCTCTGCCCAGCATGCAGCTTCCAACATTCAGATAGTAGGTTGAGAATAGTGGCAACATCGCTGTCTGTTCACAAGGTGTCATGTATTTGTATTTTGTATTAATTTTTATTTATAAAGCGCTGATGCCTAAATGCTGTTGAGTGAAACAATAAACGGTACAATAAACAATTAATTT
Organism: Ambystoma mexicanum; assembly: GCF_040938575.1. Taxonomy (NCBI): domain Eukaryota; kingdom Metazoa; phylum Chordata; class Amphibia; order Caudata; family Ambystomatidae; genus Ambystoma; species Ambystoma mexicanum. The sequence goes on from NC_090922.1 coordinate 1,345,197,692, forward strand.
ACATCAAGGAGTTACATTATGCAGGGAAGGAAAGTAAGTGAGATTTTACATGGGCTCACAACAGAGAGGGAAGATAAAGAACAAATGGAGAAAGGAAGTATTTAGGAGCAAGGAGAGAAACGGAACCAAAGCGTCACTGTTCAAAAGGCGGCCTGGGCACAGGATACAGAAATGGATTAAGAGCGAAGAGAGCAAGTTGGGGAATAGTAAGAGATAAGTGAAGAAAGTTTAGCGGGAAGCAAGACCATGAAGACTTTTGAACACTAGACAGAGAAAGTGAAACAGGCTAGATTCAAAAGAAAGCCAAGACAATGGGTGTAGAGCAGCAGAGATGTGACTATGAGGAGGAAGAGAAAGAGAACACAGAGTAATTTATATATAGAGCAGAGAGGAGCGAGACCACAGGCAGGAAAAACGAGAAGGGAGGAACAGTATAACAGATGTGAGAAATCAAGTGCAAAGACTAGAATCTTAGTAGAAAAAGACAAAGAAGACTTAATTTTATAGATATTAAAAGGTTGCTAGCGACAGCTTCGAGAAATATTAGACATATGAAGAGAAAAAGTAAGAAGAATCGAAATTGATGCCTAGATTAGCAGAATCGCAGAAGTAAAGAAGGTGGTGGAAAGGACAGAGAAGCAATAGGAGGAGATGAGTACCAGAGTAAGGGAAGAAAACAACTTCAGTTCTACCAGGATTTAGTTGAGGGTGCATCTAATGTTAGATCTTAAGTAAGCAAATGGAGAGTGAATAATGTAGATTATCGGTCAGAGAAACAAGGAAATATCTGTGAGTCATCAGCGTAAAAATGATGGGAAAATCCAGTATTGACAGCGACAGCAGAGAGGGCACATGTAGAGAGAAAATAGTGAAGGCCCAAGAATGGAACCCCGAAGTATAAGGAAGTATAAGCGCTTACAGCGCTATATAAACACAATAAAGATGAGGAAAGGGGGGAGTTACCAAAGTTGCTTACCTCCAAATCCAGGAGCATCTAGAATCCAACCACCTCCTAGGTATACGTCAATCTGGCTTCAGACCTCAACATGGCACAGAAATCGCCCTTGTCGACCTCAAAAGCCAGATTGATGAAATCAAAGATAAAGGTAAGGTTGCTATCCTACTCCTATTAGACCTCTCGGCAGCCTTCGATTTAGTCGATCATGAAATCTTATGTATCCACCTATCTACTGCAGCCCATTTCTCCCCCTCCGCCACCTCCTGGATACAATCCATCCTGGCGAACAGGACCATGAGAGTTTTCTCCACAACATCAGCAGCGGACCCCAACCCCATCACATGCGGAGTCCCACAAGGCTCCTGTGTCTCCCCGACTTTGTATAGCAAATTTACAAAGCCGCTATTCGACAAACTGGACCGTCTGGGTGTCACCTACACAAACTATGCAGATGACACCCAGATACTCCTCAACATCTCTGGTAACTACAACAGACGTCACCCGAATCAATGAACACTTCTCCATCATTCAGGCATGGATGGCCACTCACGGCCTCTGTCTAAATGACGAGAAGACAGAGCTTCTCCTTGTCGGCTCTCCGAGCAACCTCTCCAAACTCGGTCCTTACTTCAACAACATTACTATCGATGGCAACTCCATCCCCGTTGTTAAAAGTGTGAAAACCTTAGGCTTTTAACTTGATGCCAACACTAACCTCACCAAACAAACCAATATGACCGCCTCAGCCACCGCCTATACCGGCAAACTGATAAGGGCTTGCAGACCCTTCCTTTCATCCCACAGCTGCCTCACACTTGCCAGAGCACTCATACAGTCCACACTGGACTATTGTAACAGTCTTTACCTAGGTGCCAACCAACCAATCAATCAACAAACTCCAGGTTCTCCAGAACAATGCACTGCGCGCTGCACTCAACATCCCAAGATGAGAGCACATCTCCATAACTAGGAAAGCATGTAAATGGCTTTCTATTCAACAAAACATTGACCTTAAAACCTTGTGCCTCACCTACAAAGCCTTAAACCACCTAGCCCCACCGTATCTTACTAACAAATTCACTATGAAATGCGCTCCCAGAATTACCAGGTCATCCAATTCCCTATGCTTGGTAGTGCCTAGATTCACACAAAAAAAGAGCAGGCGGCACTAGCTTCACAGTACTTGCCTCACTTCTCTGGAACTCCCTACCCCTCCACATCAAAACCATCGAGTCCTTCCCAAGCTTTAGGAAACATGTTATTCGCTGGCTACTGAACAAAGAGTAGCGATCACCTCTGAATCTCCTATGAACCTGCTGACTATGTAATAAGCAGGTAAATTATGTAAAGTGTTGCAAATTGTAATTGCTGTACCATGTCAAATGTATACCTTATTCCTGTAACTGACTCTTTAAGCGCCCTTCTACCCACAGGTCTGGAGCGCTATACAAATAAAATAAACAAAGAAGTGCCAGTCCACCGACAGTGAAAGAATGACCAGAAAAGTATGAAGAGAACGAGGAAAGAACAGTCAGAAAAACCCTTAGACAACAGAGTAGATAGTAAAGAATGGTGATCTATGGTATCAAATGCTACAGATGTCAAACTAGACAGAACCTAGCCATGCAGCTATCCCTCCCAGCCTTAAGCTACCTCACCAATTACCTGGTCTGCCTAAACTGGTGCATACGAATATTCACCACAGCTAATCAGAACTCAACAATCATGATGCACCCATATACCAGACCAAATGCTTCCCACATCTGCATATCAATGGCATCTAGCCTTCCGCCATCGGCTAATATTCTGCCATCCAGTTTCCTACCACCATGCCTACAGATTGAATCTACACTCGCACAACCAATCTTGACACTGAGGTCACCACCTCCCTGTATACACACTGAACCCAAAGTCCAGCAAAGGACCACGCCATCTCCTCACCGCAATGCAAGACCACCCCACGCAAGCAATCCTCTACAATACCAGTGCCCAGCCAATGCAACCCACTATATTAATACCATTGTCCACCTCAACACGCTCCACACTATACAGAAACCATAGACCAAGCTCTAAATTCCTACCACGGCACAAGATTGCCATCACCAAAAGCACTATTCCAGTAGCTAACACCCCAGCGAACCTAGCCACTACATCTTTGGCTACTGAGCCTAGCCCCACGCGACCCAATGGTAAATGAGATAATACTGCCTCTCAAATCAAAGCTGCGCTCATTAATGCTAGATCTCTACCTGCTCATGCATCAGATATCTCTGACCTCATAACTATAAACTACCTCGACTTTATTGCTATTACAGAGACCTGGCTACATGCAGCATCAGGACCATCTCTGACGCTTGCAATTCCAGATAACTATTCCATCATCCAAACTGACAGATGCCAACGGAGGATGCGGATGCCATCTCCAAAGGAGGTGGTATTGCATTAATCTATAAAACCTCATTAGGCCTAAGAAACATCAATAGCTAATCCCTCCCATCTGCTGAACTACTATCTATCAAACTGTCCACTGCACCCACATCTACCATTACAATCCACCTCCTCTACCGACCCCCAGGACCGACCACTACCTTCGAAAATTATATCTCGCATTTACTATCGACTAACACCAAAACCAAATCACAAGTTATCATAGTTTTCCAAGACACTAAAGACCCCAAAGCCTGTGCCTTGAAAGACACAATGACGGAACTAGGATTTACACATCGCAAAACCGAACCTACTCACAATAAGGGCAGGACCCTTGACTGGTTAGCTGACTTAAATTGTAACATTGATGATATATCTAACACTCCGTGTCCATGGACTGACATCGCCTAATCATGTTCTCTTTAAAAAACTCCTTGTGACCTAACCCTCAAAAACAAGCACCAGCCATGATGACAAGAAATAAACGCAACCTAGCCTTGGAGAAAATAATACCATTTCTCCAGCATGGGGTCTGGCATGGATTCACACGCTCATGAATATTCCCCGTCAGGCCGGGAATCCTCGGTATAGAAAAAAATCAGTATCTTTTTCGTTTCTGATCCGTCTTTCTTAGTAGTAACCAATCACTGGTCTCTGGGTCATACTGCCCCCAGCCAATGACTGCCCTCTCCCTAAGCCCCGCCTCCGGCAGCCATCCTCAGATTTTTACCGCACGTTCAAGTGTTGGGAGTCCTCGTGCTGTAGCTCTCAAGCTTTTGCTGCGTTTTCGCGCTTTTTCAGGAGATTTTTCTAATTTTTCGGTTAAATAGAGCCTCAAGCTCCACCGTTTCTACATCCGATCAACAGGGATCCGTTTCGGAGTTTTCTACGCCCCTCAAGGGTGAAGATTTCGTCGAGTTACGCTTTTGGAGGATTCCAGAAGTTCCGAGGCCTACCCCGGACATGGCCCAGGAGAAAGGAAGCTCGACGGCCGGGAAGCTGTTCAGGACCTGCCCTGGATGCCAGCTTCAGAATGTTTTCAAGGAGGACGAGCATTCGTTATGCCTCTACTGTCTCCATGAGGACAAGATGCACAAGGAGAAGGACTGTGCGTTTTGTGGGAACATGTCGGAGCGGACCATGAAGGATCGCCACCTCTGTCTCGCCAACTGGCTGGAAGGGAAGAGCCCGTCAGGCGAGAAGAAGAAAAAGAAGTCCGAGCGGTCTTCTAAGTCCTGTGAGGGTGCCCCAGCGACGGGGGCCCAACAAAAGGCTAAGCACCGTGAGTCCGCGGGCACTGGGAGCACCGAACGGTCATGCTCCTTGGCTGCCAGTCAGGGCACATCCTCCCCGGCGCCATCAACCACGAGCCAACGCTCTGGCTTGGGTAAGAGGAGGTCCGAGAACCCGGCGAAGCTTCTGGAGAGTCCTCGGTCGATCTCGACGATTCCGGCAGAGGGGGAACGAGGCTCGGACCCTCCCCCCAAGGTGAAGGCCCCAGGCGTCCAGAAGGTGACGATGGCCTTAATTCACCCTGCTAAGACCTCGATTGAGGATGTCGCTGCAGCCCTGGCTCAGCCTGTGGAGGCTACACCAGTGGAGGCGCCCTCAGGACCCAGAGTCTCCCTGCCACCGCGGAGGGAGTCGTCTTTCAGGCCCATCGAGAAGACCCCCACGAAGTCCTCATTGGAAAAGGTGGGGGAGGGGCTGGTGGCCATCATGGATACGGACACGACCGCTGAAGAGCTCATCGAAGTCGTGGAAGAGGCCCAGCCCATCGGGAGGGATCCCGACGAGGGCGACGACGAGAGCGACGGTGTCGTCGACAAGGCTCCTCAAGAACCCTTGCGCCAGTCGTTTCCGGCGCTGCAGGACTCCTCGCCGGCCATTTTGTCAGCGAATCAGTCCTTATGCTCGGAGATAAGGACAAGGTTGCCCCTTCACCCGACGGAGGTACCTGAGCCAGACCAGAAGGGGGAACCGGAGCCAGGACCTTCAAGAGTCCACCGCATAAGAGGAGGAGGACACATCCTACGCCACCTCTCCCACCTCTGCGGCCTGCTCTGCCTTCCCCCCGGTCTACTACCCACGGGGATGATACAGGCACGGACACGGCTACGACAGGTACAGATGACGACGGAGGCGACGACGGGACGTGTCGCCCGTCACCCCCTGCTCGGGCGTTCCCGCCCAACGAGATTGGATCCTTTCATGCCATGATTTCCAGGGCATCCAAGCTTTTTCAGCTCTGCCCAGAAGAAAAGAAGAAGGAAGACGGTCCTCGCCGTACCGCTTCTTGATGACATCTGAGATGAGGGGCTCCCCCTCCTCAAGAACCCTGCCACGGCGCTGGCAAAGAGGGACCGGTACGAGAAGAAGTACCGGGTCCCCGACGCTGCCCCCTTCTGCCTTCGGGCACAACCTACCCCGGATTCGGTCGTCTCGGCGGCGGCAAAGAAGAAAGCTGGGGGGGCATCGGCCTCGACATCAACTTCCCCGCCGGACGGCGAGGGCAGGAAGTTTGACACGATGGGACGACGGATCATCTCATCCGCAGCGACGACTATTAAGGCGGCCAACGCCCTGGCTATCGTAGCCCGCTACGACAGGGAGTTGTGGTTCAAAATCGCTCCTCTGTTAGACTTCCTTCCGGACACCAAAAGGGCTGAGGCCCTTGAAATCCTACAGGAGGGGGAGATTGCTTCGGACCACGCCATCACGGTGGCAACGGACATCGCCGACACCGGTTTCCGTCAGTTGGGCAACAGCGTTTGCTTGAGACGACGAGGATGGCTCAAGGCCACGGATTTCCGCCAGGACGTACAAACCAAGGTTTTGGACATGCCCTTCGACGGGAACAACCGGTTTGGGAAGGCGGTTGATGAGTCCCTTCAGGCCATCAAGACAGACACAGAGACTGCCCAGGCACTGGGAGTGCTCCAACGACGATGGCCGTCCTTTCGGAGCTCCGGAGGCAGACAAGGTGCCTCCAAGGGATCCGGCAGTGGCTCCTCCACTTACCGGCAAGATCTTCGTCCCAGGAAGCCTACAGGGGATGCGGCAAGTCAGATGGTGCCCGTCGTCGTCAAGGAGGTCAACGAGGCAAGGCGGCCTCCAAACAAGATTGAACCGACCGTGGGGTTGGGCCCCCGCGGAAGCACCCCGGTGGGAGGCCGGCTGGCGCGATTCGTCAGTGTGTGGGAGTCCATCTCCACCGACCATTGGGTGCTGGACGCCCTGGCCCAAGGGCACGCCCTCGAGATTCAGAAGAAGTGCCCTTGCGTTCCACCCGTGGCCAGGAAGGAAAATCGCGTCCTTCAACTACTGTTGGAAGTAAGGGCGATGCTCAAGAAGGGTGCCATCGAGCTCGTCCCAAAGAGGCTTCGGGGCTCCGGAGTTTACTCGAGGTACTTCCTCGTAAAAAAAGACAGGAGGATGGCGCCCCATCCTAGACCTACGACGACTGAACAAGTACTTCAAGGCACAGAAGTTCCGTATGGTCACCCTCCAGAATGTGCTGGGACAGCTGGCGGAGGGCGATTTCCTGTCGTCGTTGGACTTGGAGGATGCCTACTTCCACATCCCTTTTCTAAAAAGACACCGAAAGTTCCTCAGGTTCGTGGTCCAAGGGCGGCACTACGAGTTCAAGGCCCTCCCGTTCGGATTGAAGTCAGCACCCAGGGTGTTCAGCAAGTGCCTCACACGGTGGCGTGGCTGCGCCTACAGGGGATCCACGTCTACCCCTACCTGGACGACTGGCTCATCCTGGCAAGGACAAGGGAGCTCGCCGTGGAGCACACTGCGAAGACCGTCCAGCTGCTCACGGACCTGGGATTCTCCATCAACTTTCCGAAATCCCACCTGGTTCCGTCGCAAGTCGCCCTGTTTCTGGGAGGCAAGCTCGACAGTGACGCGGCTGGCCTCGCCGTCGGAGGAAAGGACCAGGACCATTCTGGGCAAGGGGCAGCGTCTGCTGGCCACGGACATGGCCAGGGTAAGATCTATCAAGTCCCTCCTCGGGATGATGTCCTCCTGCATTTATCTGGTGCGCCTTTGCAGGCTTCGGATGAGACCCTTACAGGAGTTCCTCGACGCCCGCTGGATCCAGTTGACGGGCAGCTTCGTGGACAGGATCCCTCAACGAGACGTTCCGTCAGGCGATCCGGTGGTGGGGTACCCGCTCCCATCTGTCGGCGGGCACGGACTTTCAGACCCCAGCTCACCAGGTGACGGTGACGACGGATGCCTCCTTGGAAGGTTGGGGAGCACACTCCGGAGATCTTCACGTGAGAGGCCTTTGGCTCCCGGAAGAGAAGTCTCTCCACATCAACATCTTGGAGCTCTGCGCGGTGTTCTGGGCCCTCAGGTCTTTTCTTCTGTCCCTCAAGGGCAAGGTGGTGAGGATCTTCACCGACAACACCACCACGATGTTCTACATCCGAAAGCAGGGTGGAACCAGGTCCCCGGCCCTATCCAAGGAAGCCCAAGATCTGTGGCATTGGGCCGTCGCCCAAGGGATGTTTCTGGTGCCTCTTCATCTGGCAGGAATAAAAAACACGATCGCGGACTCACTCAGTAGGGAGCTGCGCTCGTGCCACGAGTGGGAACTACGCTAGGATCAAGTGGATCGACTCCTCCGACGATGAGGCGAACCCCAAATCGATCTCTTCACGACGGCGACGAATTCCAAGTGCCGGAGGTTCGCCAGCAGGTTCCCCCAGCCGAGGAGCATGGGCGATGCTTTCTCGTTCCCCTGGGACGGCCTATTTCTTTATGCGTTCCCTCCACTGCCGTTGCTGCTCTGGCTCATCAACCAGCTCAAGAGGTCCCGGTGCAGGATGATCCTCGTCGCACCGGCGTGGCCGAGACAGATCTGGTTCCCGGACTTTCTGGACTTGTCAACGTCCCCACCAGTCAAGCTACCGACGGACGCAGACCTTCTCTCCAGAGAAGGAGGCGCCATTCTTCACCACAACCCAGAGTCGCTGAACTTGCAGTCCTAGCTCTTGCAGCACTAGAATTTGGAGGGTACGACATCCCGGCTGACTGCAGAGAGGTTCTTGCAAAGGCCAGGGCGTCCTCAACTCTCAAGTGCTACGGACATAAATGGAAGAGGTTCTCTGTCTGGTGCCGTGCACAGAAGATTAACCCTCTGCGGATTACGGCCCCTCAAGTACTGCCGTACCTACTGTCGCTGGCCAAAGCTGGACTGGCTCACGCCTCCATCAAAATGCATCTGGCTGCAATCTCCCGATATACCAGAACGACGGGACGGGCGTCCTTGTGGTCTCATCGCCTGGTGAAAGTATTCATGAAGGGACTATTCCGATCATTCCTGCCAGTGAAGGCTCCTGCCTCGGCGTGGGAGCTTAATGTGGTGCTGACCAAGCTCAGGGGGGCCGCATTCAAACCTATGCATTCGGCGCCTTTGAAGTTCCTGTCATGGAAGACAGCTTTCCTCGTGGCCATCACCTCCGCACGACGAGTGGGAGAGATCCAGGCCCCTTCTTGCAAGCCTCCATACTTGACTTTTCATGACAAGAGGGTGGTGCTGAGGACACACCCATCCTTTATGCCCAAGTCGCCGTCGGACTTCCACCTCAACAAGCCCTTGGTGTTGCCAGTTTTCTTCCCGTCGCCTTCGTCGCCGGCCGAGAGGACTTTGCACTCGCTGGATGTAGCTAGAGCGCTGAAGTTCTACGTGGACCGCACAAAGAGTTTTCGGAAGACGTCACAGCTGTTTGTGAACTTTGGGACTGTGAATCAAGGGAAGGCTCTCTCGAAGACTTCAATTTCCAGATGGCTCTCCGGCTGCATCATGCACTGTCACCGGTTGGCAAACTGACAGCTGCCCGACCGTCCGAGAGCCCATTCGACCAGAGCGATCGCTGCTACCACAGCGTTCCTGTCTGGTGTGCCCCTGCTGGACATCTGCGGGGCTGCAACGTGGAGGTCGACGCACACCTTCACAAGATTCTACTGCGTCGATCGAGACTCCAGGGAGGAGTCCAGGGTCGGCCAAGCAGTGCTGCGCAACCTGTTCGCCTAAGGTGAGCCTGGTGAGGAGGTAAGAGTTGCTTAATGTTGAGCCTGTTGCCACCTCCCGTGGTTGTGCATGTGTGTACTGCTATGTATTCTCTTATTCATGAGCATGTGAATCCATGCCAGACCCCATGCTGGAGAAGGAACAAGTTATTTACCTGTAACTGTTGTTCTCCAGCATGGGTCTGGCATGGATTCACATGCGAACCCTCCAGCCTACCCCTCTGCGGCTCTTCACTTGGTCATACTGCCACTTTACGTGCTACCAAATCTGAGGATGGCTGCTGGAGGCGGGGCTTACGGAGAGGGCAGTCATTGGCTGGGGCAGTAGGACCCAGAGACCAGTGATTGGTTACTACTAGGAAAGACAGATCATAAACGAAACTGATACTGATTTTTTTCTATACTGAGGATTCCCGGCCTGACGACGGGGAATATTCATGAGCATGTGAATCCATGCCAGACCCAGGCTGGAGAAAAACAGTTACAGGTAAGTAACTTGTTCCTACTTCAACCTATCATCAGCCCAACCGCAACACACTCCGATCCGACTGCTTTAGTTGACTTGTACAACCACACTATCCTCAAAGCAAACACCCTAGCCCCACTCAAATTACACAAATCTAAACCACATGCACACCTCAACAACTGGTACACTCCACACCTCAAGGCTCTCAGGAAACTGAAAAGACATTCCGAGGCATTGTGGAAAAGCTCCCCTTTGCTAGCCAATAAGGATAACTTTACTAAAGCATCCATTAACTACAAAGAAGCTATTGTTGAAGAAAAAAAAGATAATTATAATGACCATATAACCAAAACTAAGTCCATTACTAAAGAGCTCTTTAACATCTTAAAAGAGCTAGAGTCACCTGCCCCACTCCCCGATACCTGCACCAAAGATATTGTGTGGTGCACTAACATCCAGATCGCGCTCCAAAACAAAATAGAAACTAAAAAACTCTTATCACCAATGTTGTGACCACTCGGAACCGTCCTCGCGCCACCAGCAATATACAGACCCAATTTAACTTCACACCCCTATCTATCAAAGAGGTTGAGACTATCATCATGAAACTCAAACCCTCAAACTGCCAGGGCAACACATGCCCCGCTCGTTTTATTAAGGAGGCTGTGAAGGAACTGGCCCCTTTTTATCACCTCCTTCATTAGCGCCTCATTTGACTCTAGCACAGTACCTAATAACTTGAAAGATGTGTGGGTACTCCCACTTCTAAAAAGAAAAAACATCCCTGGACCCTAATAATCCAACAAATTACAGGCCCATTACGACGGTACGCTTCTTGTTGAAAATACTGGATCGAGCGGCCTACCTGCAGATACAACATTACCTCAAATCTAATAATTTGCTTGGCCTTAGACAGTCTAAATTCAGACTTAGACACAGGGATGAAACTACGCTGATAGACTTCAAGACTCAAATACAGAACTTGAAAGACAAAGGAAAACTGGCCCTGCTCCTACTACTTGATTTATCAGCAGCATTGGATTTGGTGAACCATAAAATTCTGTGTAAACATCTGTCATCTGCTGCGCACTTCTCGGACCAAGCAAACGCTTGGATTCAGTCCTTCCTCAACAACAGATCCATGAGGGTCTTTGCACCCTCAGCCTCTGCCTTACCCACCCCAGTTACCTGTGGGTCCCTCAGGGGTATGTGTGTCCCCTACTCTCTCTAATGTGTTCACCAAACCACATTCCGATGAGCTAGACTATCTGGGGGCCATCTACACTAATTATGCTGACTAAATCCAGATACTCATCCCCATCTTTGGTGACCACACTATAGACAGCAAAACACTCAATGGCCCTCATTACGACCCTGGCGGAAATCGAAAAACGATGGCGGAAATGCAATACCGCCATCGAATAGCGCTCGGTGCGACTATGACCCGTCACCGCAAAGTACGAAGCCACTAGCGACACCGTAGTGAACGCCAACGCTAACTGCACCAAGCACGCGCGCGCGCGCCATGCCAAACCGCAAACACCACCATGGTGCAACGGTACGCCAATTCCGACCCTAGCGGACATGTACCTAACGCCATCAGGCATGGCGGAATGTACCATTCCGCCATGGCGAGAAGTACGGCATCGCGAATCAACCGTAAACGGCCCCACTGAGTGCCTGTACACCGCTCCCTGCCCACAAAGTACAACTCCCGGTAGGTGCAATGAAGTCACAATGCAACCATTGAAATGCACAAAGCACCCATGCATGCCAACGAACAAAAGCAACACAAGAGGGGCCAATGGGAGCTGCAGGTCACAGATGGCACGAATACAGAAGCCATCCCAATGGACATGACCACAGTCCCCCACCAAGAAACGCACGCAAACACAGGCACCTGTGACCAGCAACATTCCGAAAATCACATCATTCCACCAGTCCACCTGGCTGACCGGCATCTGTTACACAAAACCCAATCCCCCGCCCCTGAGCATGACAACATTCAAACTGTCATATAGGCAGCCCCCATCCCTGACCTCACGGGCTTAGCAGGCAAACGCGCCCAGTACAGTACCACGCAACTAAACCCCGAAGCTGGAACCCAATGCAGATCCCCTCACAATACATCGCCCCCCAAATAGGCATATGCCACATCACTTGCAAAGAAAAACGCTACACGGGCCAAATCAGAATAGCAATTTATGCACATCAAAGACACCAAGCCCATACAGCCATCAGGCCATGAACTCCAAAACACTAATCACCATTGTGGGCTGCATCCGCAAGAAATGACCAGCCACTACTTGTGTGTCGCCCTGTACCCCCATGGTACACAGAGCCACATTCACGTACGAAAAGGCAACATGGAAGCGCACAGAACCGCAGGGCTGTCCCAATGGGGAGGCAGTAGTCCAGCTGAAAGGCCGAAATGTTGCTCCGAGACACCAGTACTGCGTAAGGGCATGTGGGCCATTGGCGATCGTCCCATAAGATCGTAATGCTGCTCCACCGATTAACACGAAGCAGCAGGTGTCGGGAGTAAAATCCATCTGCAGGAGTGGCATACAGATGGCAGTGGCAAAAGGGGAGGAGATACCTGTCAACCAAAAGAAAAGAAAAAGAACAGAATGGCCATCAGAACTACATTCGAACAACTCACTTCAATGATCACACGAAATCCACAGCCATATGCATGCTAGCCCACTCAAAAGGATCATCACCACCCCAAAACCACTTGCGACTCATAAACATCTATATCGAGGTGCAAACACCATCACAAACGAGTGTACCTGTGCATGCGTCTGTCAAAACAGAATCCATCAGATGGGAATGTCAACGTGCATGGACACAAGTGTCTGAGGGCGCCTCGAGACAGGGAGGGCTCAACAAGGCCAGATAGACGATGGTCCCACTATGGCAGGCCTGCATCACATAGCGTAGGGGAGGCGGATATATCCCAAGAAGCCCTGTACATGGCAAACTCTGTATCAAATCACCTGCCCATGCATCCATTCATCATTCCCTCATCCCGGGATCAAAACGCCTGAATAATTACTCACATGACATTAGAAACATCCATTGAGTCTGTGCGTTATGCAGCCTGCAATATCCACAGTGCCCCAGCCCGTAATTCCAGTGTTGTGAAGTAACATGTATTTGGGAACGTCCGGCCTCATCGCCCACGTCGCTAATGCGCATCCCAAACTATTCATATCAATCATTGCACCCTCGCCATGGGCCCTGTCTCAAGGACATTGAACAATAGAACGTTATATTTGCAGTCAGACCTGTGGGCATCTCCTCGCCGCCAGCTGATAACCGAAAGCGCCGCCCTTCGAATTCCTCATTTGCAACATCACGTCGAAAAGGCATCTGTGGCCGTTTGAAATCACTAATTATTCCATCGAGTGCGGCTGTGTGTGAAAATGGCAACTGCCTTCACCCACGAATGGGACGCCCCGCCCGTCGTTGCAACTCGGTACAGTGATGCATGAGGGCCCACCGTTACTCGAGTACTACGTTCCACTGACCCTTCACAAGTCTGTTCGCGACTGCACAGATAGAATGGGAAACAATGGGACCATAGCCGAATGAACATAACAACCAATCCAACACGCCCATCGGGTACAAATACATGATAGCAATAGCAAGATACCATTCCCCGAATTGCAGCGTTGTGCGCGTGACGTGCTCGGCCAAAGGGGAGGGCAGTTTGCACAGGTGGAATGAATCACCACAGGTGGAGGCCATACAGCCTGAAAACACATGAATTGCACAGCCAGTCTCCTCCCACGACCACACCGAAATGCTACCGGCAGGACTCGCGATGTTGGCCCTGGGGGACCTGATAGCACTGCAAGTGCTCCAACTCCAAGAGGAAGACGAACACCAACTACAACCGGCCGCACGGAGGAGACGCAGGAGGAGGAGGAGGGCAAGGCAGGGCCAGCAAGGCCCACCAGCACAGCCACTACCACCACGCAGGCAGCCCGCAATCCCACGCCTCCGAGCACATCCGTTCAACCTCACTGATGAGCAGATCCACACCCTCTACCGTTTGGACCGGGACACCATAGCCGCCATTGTGGACATGACACAGGCTGACCTTGTCAGCATGATAGATAGCCCAACCGCCATCCCACCCCTACTGAAGGTGGTGTCTGTACTACACTTCCTGGCCACAGGCACCTACCAGCACACAGTCGGACAGTTGCATGGCATTTCTCAGCCACTGTTCTCACGGACACTATTGCAAGTGCTCGATGCCCTCCTGCAGCACGCAGACGACTACATCTCCCTACCACGCTCGGAGCAGGAAATTACAAACACGAAAGTGGGATTCCATGCACTTGGCGGCATACCGGGTTGCATTGGTGCCATCGACTGCACCCATGTGGAGTTGGTCGTCCCACATGCCATGGAGGCCCAGTACCGCAACCGAAAACAATTTCATTCTCTGAATGTACAAATGGTGTGTGACTCCAACAGGATCATTACACATTGTTGTGCCCGATTCCCTGGATCAACCCATGATTCTATGGTCTTGAGGAACTCTACAATACCACGCTACATGGAGCGACACGCAGGGAACAGATCCTGGCTACTCGGTGAGTCTCATTACATGCATGATGATGTGGGGTATGTGAATTGGCAATGACCTGGCAGGAAGGGGGGGGGTGTGCGTACGTATCAATGGCATTCCACATCATACGTTTCTCGTCCACATACAGGTGATGCTGGATATCCACTGAAGAGATGGCTCCTCACACCAGTCCGGAACCCACGGGACCAGCATGAGGAGGACTACAACCATGCCCACTCACGTACCCGTGTAGTCATAGAACAGGCATTCGGCCTACTGAAGGGCCGTTTCCGCTGCCTCAGCAGGTCTGGCGGGGCACTCCTGTACCGCCATGAGAAGGTTGCAAAGATGGTGATGGCATGTGTCATGCTCCACAACATGTGCGTACGTAGAAATGTGCCCATGCCCCCTGACGCAGACCTGCAAGCACCTGATGATGGTCATGATGAGGGTGGGGATGTGGCAGCACCTCATGGAGTCTGCGAGGCACCGGAGGCCCGTGACATTCGTCAGCATCTCATTGATGTATGCTTCTAGCACTCACGCCTGGTGGCTGATACATGGACACGGGACTCGTGGCACTGCGTGTGTCTGGGACATGCACAATATGGACTGTACGCCTATGATGGCCTAGTACACAAAGATCAATGTCCACACATCTCATTGGTTGATCGTGCACTTTTTATGGCATATGTGATGTCATGTTGAACACCCTATCGACCCGCCACCCAAGTGAGCCCAACACACCCCCTCCACCCCCCTACCTCCCCCCCGAACACCAGTGTCCAAAGATGCTCATTGTCAGTGGGCTGTCGCTATTGCAAGCCCCCTCTGCGGGTATCAGGGGCACCCCTGCCTGTGGAGCGCAGGTTCCTTCCAGATCTACGTTGGGGGCTGCCCTGGACGGAGCTTGCAACGGATGATGTGTCTGCCTGCTCACGTCCATGCATGTCCCTAAGGGTTTGCGAGAGCTCAGTGAGCACACGGCGCACTGCGGCAAGTTCGGCACATACGTCCTTGGCCGTCGCATGCAGTTCCCCCCTGAGGCTCTCGGTGCTTCTCTCCATTTGGACTCTCAGGCTCTCGGTGCTACTCTCGATTTGTGCCCTAAGTGTCTCAGTTGATGTTTCTATGTCTGCCTTAGTGCCCCCACATTCATCAGCATGGTCCTTGAGGAGCGTGGCCAGTTGCTGCTGTTGTTCGATCAACTGGTCGAGGGACTGTTGCCTCTGCTGGGCCAAGGCCATTTGCGGGGGTGTCACAGAGGGGCTGTTGACCTCATGTTGCCTTGCCACAGGGCTTGTGGGGGATGGCCAGTCGTCGTCTTGTGGGTGCCCCTGCGTGGTATCCTCATGTTGTACGGGATGGGACAGACATGGGGATTGGGACAGGTCATGGATGGATCTGACTTCGGCATCCCCGTTTTCTGTGTCGGAGCATGCTGCCATCAATGGGGTGTCACCTATGGTGCTGCTGCCACCGGAGGCAGTGCCTTCTGTGGCATCCATTGGGGGGGACCTGTGGTGGTGGTGTTGTGGGCATGCTGGCTGCTGGGGTGCCTGTTGATGTTCCCTCCTCTGTGCTGCCACCTGATTTGTGCTGCTGCCGTGTCTTGATGCGTGCAGCTGAGGTGGAGGGTCTCTGGCCGTTGTTCTTGGCCCTCTTTGCAGGTGTGCTGGTAGGGGTGTCCTGATGCTCGTCGTTTGGATCGGACCCTGTGGTGGAGTAAAGGAGGGCGAGGGTTATTAATGGGTCTGTGGGAATTGGAATGGCATTGTATCACATGCATTGGGGTGGTACCTGAGGGTGATTTGGGTCGGGGCCTTGGAGGTGCTTTGATTTGTGTGTGGAGTGAGGGTGCAGTTGTTTGGCAGCCTGCAGTTAGGGTGTGCCTGCTGCACGTGTAGTGCGTGTATTAGGGGTTTTTAATTATTTATGTATTTATTGTGGGTTTTAACGTGCGCTATCAGGCCGATGTGTGTGGACGTTCTCCTGGACATGTGTTTCTGTTGCACTATGTGGACGCATGGTACTTCACATGGATGGACTGTGTGGATTTGGCATTGTTTTTCCTGGCCCACCTACCTGTATCTTCGGATGTCTGCACTCCTTTCTCCATCCCTCCGACTCCCTCTATGCTCTCCATTCCGATGGTGGAGGCACAGATTTCTTCCCAGGGGGTCAACTTGATGGGTGATTCAGGACCTCCCCCGGTGGCTGTGGCAATGTTGCGGTTGGCAGAGAGTATGCTGCGGACGCGTATCCGCAGGTCGTCCCATCGCTTGCGGCATTGCTGTGGGGTGCGGGGTGCGGTCCCCACCGCACTTACCCGCTGTGCCACCAGAGCCCATATGGCCTTCTTGTTTGCAAGTGCCGTCCTGGTCATTTGCGTGCAGAAGACGACGGCAGCATTCTCCTGGAGGGTCTCTGTTAGCACGGTGAGTTCCTCACGGGAGAAGTGGACCTGCCGCTTGCGGTCGCACGCTTTCTTCGCTGCTTTTCCCATTATTCTTGGTTTCGCTAGGGTGGTTGACGGGTTGGGGTGTGTTTCAGGGTAGTGATTTTAGTGGTTGTGTGGTTTTAGTGTATTTATAGGTGTACGCCGGGATGTTTCCCGTTCCGGACCCATGTTTTAACTTCCGTTTCCGTATATTTCCGGCCACCGTACTTTCCGGTAGGCGCACACTGCGGTGACCGCTAAGAGGGGTGGCGGTATTGCACCTGGGGCGCCGTACGGCGGCGGTGTGGGCCGTTTTGGGGTCATTTCCGCCATCGCGGACTTTGCACTTCCGCCATGCCGTGGTGCTCGTGCCCGATGGGTCGGAATGGGCCGCACTTTGCTCCTTCGTGCAATGGCGGAAACGCTATTTATGCTGTGGCGCTCCGGTCAGTCGCTTTCCGCCAGGGTCGTAATGAGGGCCAATGACAATTACCGGATTATACAAGCCTGGATGGCGAAGCATGGGCTCTGTCTTAACGACGATAAGACAGAGCTGCTTCTTCTAGGATCACCTGCCAATCTGAGCAAACTCGACGCGATATACACATCTTTTAACATTGAAGTTAACATGATTACAGTCTCAAATGTTGTGAAAACTCTAGGAATCTACATAGTATGTAAATTCCCATGTCTGCTGTATATTTGCAATCCCTATGCTCCATACTGTATCACCATGTATATATGTTTGTAAATCTCTTATATGCTGTACACCTATAATTCCTATGTATTATCCGGCTGCATTCGTGCTCTATACTTGTCTGTAACCTCCTAGGCAAAGCGCCCAGATGCCTATGGGCTTGGCGCGCCCTACAAATAAATAAACTAAACTAAACAGATGGATCAAGAAGAACAAGAATAGAGGATTGATTTAGATGTTGAGCAGAAAGCAAAGAATTAGTGACCTGGATTAAAGCTGTCTCAGTAGAATGCATATGTCAAAAGCCAAATTGATATAGAGGAAGCACAGAGTATAAAACAAGTTGGAGTCTTTGGAATAGACAATACGTTTGAAAAGTTTCAATTGAAAACGAAGGAGAGAGATTCAGTAGCTAGAAGGATCTAAGGTGGATTTCTTTTTTTAGAATGGGTATAATGGTGTGCGTGTATTCAGAAGAGATTGTATGATATAGTATGTCATTTATAACGCGCCTGTACACAAATGTTTCTAGCAGTAGAAAGGGAAGAATGGAAAAGAGATGCAGAACAAGTAAAGTAAAACGTTTAGGAATAAGAGTAAAATGCAAATGATCATTGAGAGGAGCAGTAGGATGAGTGTGATTTAAGAAAGGTGATGGTATCAAGATGTGAAAGAGGCACAAATTATGAAAATGTAGGGCAGCAACCAGCACAAGGGGAGAGAGTAGTTGGGAGAAGAGGAAAATGAGGAGGAAGAAAGTTGAGCGACTTTGTTGGTGAAGTAGGCTGCAAGGGTAGAGAAAGATGGTGAAGATGATCGGGGCAAGTGAGCACATGGTGCTGCACATTTTAGGACACTGCCATTCTTCCATCCCCCCGTTTACCGGACAACTTCATTGACCTAATATCTGCTTTATCTAATTAGTTACTATGATATTCCTTGATTACCTCCGCCTTACCACCCAAAAGCCTTCAGCTGCACTAAAAAGGCCCTCTTGCACTTCATTAACACATTTGGTATGAAACCATTTGTCATAGAACACCAGCGTTAATGGCAGCGTGTGTGACCTGATCATATCCTCTTCACTGCATGGAATGATACATGCTCATTGGTCAGATCAGGCTGCCTTCCCCATACACTTCACCAGTCCGATTACTAGGAACAAAGGGGAACAGTGATTTCAGTCTTCATCTTTCCTCAGTACATTCTTCTTTTACTTGATTCAAATGAGTTAAAACAAATACCTTCTCTTCCTTCTCATCTCTCAGGCACCTCTTTGGATCTTGCTTTGTGATAGTCTCCTGCTATTACAATTTCTGCTTCTCTTCTTTTAATTTTCTTTTCAATCTCATTTCTTATTTCTCCTTCTCCTACTTTCAATTACCCAACCTTTAGTCTTTGGACTCTTCTTTCTTTTTCTCTGCTCCATGTGCGACTCTTCCTTCTCCAGATAACTTCTCCCTTCTTTCAGCTGATATTCTGCAATTTCACTCCTTAATTCAACTCTTCTTGATGTGTCCTATCCTCTTAGTGCTTTTCATCCTTTACATGAAGCACCTCAGCCCTAGCAAGCTCCCCTCCTGTATTCCCTTTATTGCCCTCTTTGCTATGCAAAGTGGTGTTGGAAAAAGTCAGGCTTGCTCATTCCCATTTTGGCATTCTCACCTTATTACAAACTCCAAGCTCCAGCATCCATAGCAAGATGGTAGCGACTGCCGGGCCTCCAGACACTTTGAACTACCTGCACCTGCTTGCAAAAGGATAAAGGTCTCCTGCCAGCGCTGAAGCAATGCTTCAGTGGCGAGACATGCGCACAAAGCATGTCGCCGTCATGTGTTGAGGTAGTGGACATGGCAACAGCAGCTGAGCAGTTGCCTGCTCCCTCCCGACTAGAGGCCGAGAGTGGGCAAGATGATCTGCTGGTAAGAAATTATGCTTCATTAGAGGTAACAAAATGCACGTACCAACTACACCTAGATGGTTTGGTAGCAGCTATTACTGATCTATGCTAGCCCACAAGAGCAAAAATGTACCTAGTTTGTTTTTACAGCTGCTTTAGCATTTAGCCAACTTCCTTTTGACCATAATAGCAAAGTCGCATCTTGACTTTATGTAATTAGCTATCACCATCCTACTCTTGACTATAATAGCAAAGCTGCATTGAGACCGAATCTGATACTGTCTCAGGAACTTGCCACTGCCTACCTAGCCGCATAGTTTATAGCGTTCCCCGGAATCAGCTAGTAGCCCTCTTGGCTCACCTAAAACTGCCCATTACAACCAGGATGCACACTCCTAGCCTGTGCAAACACCTCTCAGGTACCCTTCCCAAGATAGCTTGGTTAACGCTTTACATTGCCCCTGCCTTCATATTAGCATTACAGTCTAACAGTCTGCTTATTAAAACCAGTGACACGATGCTCGCCTGTACTGCCCCTCCTAACATTCCCCTCTGCCCTACTTCACTATACACTCAAAAGGATAAAACTAGCCAATACCAAGAATACTCATGCACACAGCTACCATGCAATACTACCGACAGAAACCTAAGATTGCATGCCCGCCTCTACAAATTATATGAGCTTCTAAAAAGAAAATGGCCACTCCAGAAACTAACCAAGGAGTCCAACTCTAGTCCCTCTAACCACAAAAGACCCACATTGAACCGTACTAAAAAGAAGCCCAAAGATAGTCCTAGCACTGCCCACATACCAGACAGCCACCAACCTAACCTCAAAGGAGCCCTCATAAATGCTAGGTCTCTAGTTGCCAATGTGTTGTAATGTGTCTTGCTAGCTGAGTGGATGACATCACTGCTAATGCAATGTAGTGATGTCAGTGTGAGTGGCGTGTTGGTGTGTTATCTGAAGTGGATTCTATGCTTGGCAGTTGGAGGTATGCTGACTTGGAAAGGACATGCCAATGTTTTGTTCCTGGCAATTGGACTACAATAAATCTACTTAATAACTTACCTGCTGGTTCGGGTGTTCATCAGCTTCCAAGTTATTACACTGGCGACGAGGATGGGATGCTGTTGAGGAGGGAACAGTCCACAGCCGGGAAACATTGCCCTCCTGACAATCCATGTCCAGTATCAAAGCGTCAGCAGGCCAAGGTCCAGAGCCGTTTCATCTGGGCTGAATGTGTCTTTTCAGCAAGCCGGGTGGTGCTGAAAAGTAGTGCCTTGTCAGCACACGGGTCGGTGTGCAGTGCAGGTTCGAGGATGCCTGCCCCAAGGCCCACCTGACCCCGACTGTGGGACCCTGGCGGCACACTGGTCTGTGTGCGGATACTCCTGCCGTGAGTGCCCAGTGTTTCGGGGGTGTTTGCTGCGTTTCCCTTGGAGTTCTGGCAGCAGGCGGAGGAGTGTTTTGGCAAGACAGTGGCTCTTAGTGTGAGAGCCGGTCGTTGACAGCGGTATTGAAGCACCGCTATTGAGGTCGCAGGAGTGGCCCTGCACCCTCAGCTGGAGGCCTGGTGGTCCAGCTGTCGGGCAGAGGATGTACTCTATCCGTGTCGGGCCCGGGGTGCAACTGGAGGTGCCTGCATCTGTGGGTGCTTGTCTCGCATACTCCAGTGCAGCGGGCCTCCGATGGTCCCATACTATGGAGCGGCACCGGACTTGTGAACGGTACGATGTGTGGAACAATTGTGATGACGTAACGTGTCATCGTGAAGTGCTCCGGTGTGAGCGTGCGTCACACGTATTGCTGGAAAAGCTGGAACGTGGACGTGTGTTTGGAGGAGGGGCCGAACGCGCAACTGTGGTCACGTTGCCTTCCTTGGAACGTGCGTTTCAGCGTCTTCAGCTGGAACGCAGGAGGGTCATTGAGTGCAAAGAGTATCGCGGGCGCAAGAGTCGCGCTGTTCTGACTTCTTGTGTTAGAGGAGTCACGCTGTAACTGTAGGCATGGCGGCAGATCACCCTGTGCTGATGGAGGCAGGGTGGTTTCTGAATCTGCTGTGTCTGTGCAGCATAGGAGAGGTATGTGGGTGAGTGCAGTCACCTGCGTGGGCTCCGTGGAGACTTGGAAGTTTTCCTTGGAAGGTTTGGAACTCTTGTTGGAAAGACTCACTGACTATGATTTATCGATATGCAGTTCCAGCATGCCAGGAGACATGGAGCATGTGTCTGGTGTCTGCGACCAGAGTGATTGTGAGTGGGCCTTGGAGACGTTCGCTCATCTATCACGGCAGCTTGAGGCGATGAGGAGCATGTTCCTGTTGATGGGGGGACATTTTTCACTAGTGTGCAGTTTGTATGAGGCCGGCTGTGTTTTTGAGTGTGTGTATGCGTAACATGGGCCCGTGTGAGTGAAGTGGATGCGCGCACGCTGGATGTTTGGTATGAGTGCGAGTGGCTGTCTCTTAGGGTTGTGGTTGTTGTATGCTACAGGTGATTGAAAATTAGTGATATGTTGTGTTATTGTACTGAAAATTGCTATGTATTTTTTTTTTTTTTTTTTTGTGGATAACTATTTCTTCTAGGTGGACTGAACATTGAACTTTTAGGGTTTGGACTTGTGTGTGGGGGTACTCGCATGTTATTATCACAGTAATGTCTGCATTAATCTGCCAAAGGCCTAACATTTTTTTTTACAGGTTGGGTGCCATTTGGTTTTGGATGGACTCGTGGGTGGGGGTACCTGCGGGTGATTATGGTTTATCGTGCAGTCATTTCAATCCAAAAGTGCTTTAAGACATGTCTCATCCTAATTGTTCGGTTATGTTATGTCTAATCTTTGGTAGCACTGAATATGTGTATGCAGGACAACGTTATCTTTTTTGCAGTTATGCATTTGGTGTGTGAATGGTGCATATGGAGTGTGGAGGTAACTCAATCCTTAGCGTGAGTTTATGTGAGGTGTGCTATTGTTTGTGTGCCTCTGTTTGGGGTTCCAATAGCAACATGCATGGAGGGGTCATTGGGTAGGTCCGATGTTGGAGTAGTCCTGCTGTTTTGCAGGTGGTTGGACCAGGGGTCCAAGGTGAGTAGAGTGGTGTCCTGCGTTCGTGCAGGAGGCTGGGCCTGGGGTCCATGTTATGTGGTAGGTGTGCAGCGGGTGGCAGTAGGCTGAACCTGGGGTCCAAGGTATGTAGTAGGTAGTGCTGCGGGTGGCAGTAGGCTGGACCTGGGGTCCTAGGTGAGTGGTAGGTGTACTGCGCTGTGCAGTAGGCTGGACCAGGGGTCCGTGGTGGTTGGTGTGTCTGGTTTAGGTGGTTGGTCCTGGTTGTGTTCCATGCTCTGCGGGTTGTGTTCTCTATGGTTCAGGGTTTGTTAGTGTTGTGGTACCTTAGGGGTGCTGTGGTGAACTGTTTTGTTGTTGTGCTTGTTGTTGCTCGTTGAGCTGTATGGTTCGTGCCCGGGGGTGGCAGCCCTGGTGTCCTAGGAGGCAGACTAGGACGGGAGGTTGTTTGTGCACTGAGGGTTTAGGATTGTTAGGTAGTTATCTGTGAGGACGCTGGGTCGTGGCAGGACCTAGGTTCCAAGGGGCAGCTTGGAACAGGTGGAGGTGCATAGTTTTTTATTTTTGTGTCTCGGAGGTTGTTCGGTTCTGTTCATGGAAGGAGTGAGCCCTTTGTACACTGCGTTAGGTTCCTCTCTGTTTTGTTATAAAGGGAGGAGTGAAGTGGTGTTGAGTTGGTGTTGACTTGGGCGTAGGACTTGGTGTAAGGGTTGGTTGACACGGGGTGTCATGTTGCTCAACTTGTTGGCACAGTTGTTAGTATTCTGGGGGTGCCATGTAGGTTTTATTGGGTTCTTGTTCCTTTGGTGGAGCACTTTCCTGTTTCCTTGATCTTCCTTGGAGTGTCCGTGGGTTTGGTGTTCTCTGGTGGCAGTTTCCTGTCGCCAGTGGTGTTACTAGTTGTTGCATTACGTGCTGGCCACACGTACATGTAGGGGTTTTTGTCTGGTGGTGGTTTTGGTGTGATCTTTCTCTGTTTCCAACAAAGTAAAGGAGGGAGAAGTGTTGTAATGTGTCTTGCTAGCTGAGTGGATGACATCACTGCTAATGGAATGTAGTGATGTCAGTGTGAATGGAGTGTTGGTGTGTTGTTATCTGAAGGGGATTCTATGCTTGGCAGTTGGAGGTATGCTGACTTGGAAAGGACATGCCAATGTTTTGTTCCTGGCAATTGGACTACAATAAATCTACTTAATAACTTACCTGCTGGTTCGGGTGTTCATCAGCTTCCAAGTTATTACACCATGCAACTGAAATCTGACATTTTATTAACAGACAACTTAGACTTCTTGGCCATCTCAGAATCTTGGCTACATGACGCAGCAGGCCCTGCCCTGTCGCTGGCAGTCCCTGAAAACTACACTGTCCTGCGAGTAGATAGACACACCTCTCAAGGTGGAGGAATAGCAATTATAGCCAAGACCAACATAGATTTGAGAATTGTGACAACACCAACCATGAAATCTTGTGAATGCCTGTCGGCCAAAGTCGCCACGGCCAACTCACAAACTCTAAACATCCTCCTTATCTATAGGCCACCAGGTCCCATTGGAACCTCTCGGAAGACATCTCTACGGCCTTGTCTAACAACCTAAAAAATACTACCCAAACACTAGTGTTAGGCGACTTCAATCTAGGTTATAATGATACTAAGGATACCCACTCTACTGTTATTGCTTTGACTCTGCAATAGCTTGGCTTCTCCCAGAAAGTCAACTCCCACGCACAACAAAGGTCGAATCCTCGACTGGATTGCAGAATATAACTGTGAGGTAACCATCACGGCTATCGTTCCGCAGATCTAGACAGACTACCATCTTCTAGTATTCACACTAGCCACTAACCTAGCCACGGCCCAGCCCACGATCACCCCTCCGTCACTTACGAGGAATAAAAAACTTATGACAGCTGAAAAACTGCTGCCCCATATTATACCTAAACTCAATTCTATACCGGATGAAATGGACCCTAACGCTCTAGTCGAACGTTACAACGAAGTCATGAATTCAGCCCTGGACAATATTGCACCGCTGAAACTAAGGAATAGTAAACCCAAAAAACACTTCAACTCTTGGTTTACCCCACACTTCAAAAACCTGAGATTACTCAAAAGAAAGCTGGAAACGGCTTGGAGACTCTCCCCATCAGCAGAAAATAAACTAAACCTCACTAAAGTCTTATCTCAATACAAAAAAGACATCCTTTTAGCCAAACAGCAAACCTATAACAGAATATCCCAATCCAAGTCTAGCGTTAAAGAACTGTTCATTATCCTGAAAGAACTGAAACACCCATTGTACCACAAGAAAACTATCAAAGACAAAGTGGTGTTCCAGTATCCAACACACCCTAACCAACAAAGTAGCCAACCTAGAGACCAAAATTGCCCACAGGAATGCCTCTCTAGCACCCCAAACGCCTCAGAGCATAGCTCACCTACCACATTACAAACAAGAAACACGTTTCAGCTTCTCAAAAGTATCGACCACCGAGGTGGAGAAGGTCATACTGGGACTTAAACCGTCCAATTGCAAAGAAGACCAATGTCCTGCGTAACTTATCAAGGATATCGCGAGAGAACTCTCTCCTTTCATAACCAAACTTATCAACTTGTCATTCACCACCGGTACTGTCCCGAATAACCTGAACGAATCCTGGATTCTACCACTACTGAAAAAGCAAACCCTAGACCCTGCCATTCCCACGAACTTCAGACCTATCACGACTGTGCCATTTCTTCCAAAAATATTAGCTAAAGTGGCCTATATCCAAATACAGAATTTCTTGGAATTGAACCTCCTCCTAGGATCTCGTCAATCTGGATTCCGCCCTCAACATGGCACCGAGACGGCCCTAATTGACCTTAAGGCCCAAATAGATGAGTTTAGAGACAACGGCCAAGCAGCACTCCTCCTCCTTCTAGACCTCTCGGCTGCATTCGACCTGGTCGACCATAAAGTCCTATATAGTCACCTAGATTCCGCAGCCCATTTCTCTAAGGAGGCCATAACCTGGATCGAGTCTTTTCTGAATAACCGGACCATGAGTCTTCTCTCCCTCGGCCTCAGCAGACCCTATACCCATAACCTGCGGCGTTCCACAGGGATCCTGTGTGTCACCCACACTCTACAATGTATTCACCAAGCCCCTCTTCGACGAAATGGACCATTTGGGTATCGCCTATAATAACTATGCAGACGATACCCAAATCTTCCTTCCACTTTCAGGAGATTACGCTGTTGATCTGGCTTTGGTGAATAGAATTTACAGTATCGTTCACTCATGGTCTATGTCTGAACGATGACAAAACCAAGCTCATTATCCTAGGCACCCCGACCCTCTTAGCCAAATTTAGCCCAGATTATGCCAACTTCACTATTGATGGTAATAACATAAAAGTAGCAAAGGAAGTGAAGACCCTAGGCTTCTACCTAGATGCCACCATGAACTTCACTAAACAAGTTAACTCCCTTGCATCGACTACTGCATACACATGCAAACTCATCAGAGCTGGTAAACAATTCCTCTCCACTGACCGTTGCCTCACGCTGGCTAGAGCCCTCATACTCTCCAAATTGGATTATTGTAACACACTCTACATCAGTGCAAATAAACAAACCATCCATAAAATACAGGTTCTCCAGAACAATGCCCTGAGAGCAGCATTGAAGATCAATAGAAGTGAGCATATCTCCTCTACTCGAAGAGAATACAAATGGTTATCTACCCCTGATAAAATTAAACTCAAGACTGTCTCCCTTACCCACAAGTGCCTCAATAATAACGCACCACCGTACCTTACAGACAGAATTTGCAAAAAAACATCCTCCAGACCGATGAGAATAGCTAACTCCAACTGCCTCCAAGTTCCACGATTTAGACTATCCACTATTGGGGGACATAGCTTCCCAGTGAAGGCAGCGCAACTATGGAACTCCCTACCTCCAGGTATTAGAGCCCCCCAGCCTTATGCCAAATTCAGACAGATTTTGACCAACTGGCTAAAAGAAAATAACAAATAAACTCAGACTAACACCCTCTCGACGCTCTGCTTCCTATCCTCTGCCGATGGAGTCACCTACTTTGCACCAAGTCCACCTGGACAACTCTCCTAATGTACTGCGTCCACCTTACTCTATGGCACCTAACCATGCAACCTACATTGTATATATAGATATGCCACTGTCTATTTTGTCCTGTATTTCTTGTACCCATGTAATATCAGTGCATTCTCTGGCGATTGTGTAATTTACTCTGTATATCTCTGTCAGTTTATATATGTCGGCCTGTTGGCCATGTAACTAAGATTAACATATCCTTTCTGCTGCGCCCTGATGCTCCTGGGTCTGGTGCGCATTATAAATAATAAACTAAACTAAACTAAGACACCCGAGAAGCTGTCTCCTCTAAACCATTAAGGTTCCTTCCATCATTGCCTCCAAGGAATCCATCCCCAGTACGAAAATAACTACTCCCGGTTGGAGACGACTTGATGTTCGATGACAGCACACTCTAGAACAGTGGTCTTCAAACCTTTTTAGCCTGGGCCCCTCACCCTCCCCATAGCAAATTTTGGGCAGGCCGCTACCCCCCAAATGCCAAATGGACAGTATGTACAAATGGCTATGAACTATTGCGCGCCGTCACTGCACCCTATTCCCAGTTTAGCCCCTGAAATTCCCCCCATCAGTCGCTGGGTTCCCGCATCCCACTCCTACCCAGTCCCTGGGCTCTCCCCAGCCGATCACTGACCCTGAGCTCTCCCCTTCCTGCTCCCCCCACTATCCCAGTGCTCCTGCCCATCCTGCTCCCACCACAGTCCCTGGGCTCCCCAACCCCGGTCCCAACACAGTCCGAGGGCCAGTGGGAGCTGGTGAATTTTTTAAGTGGAAGGGCATAAATATTTACCACATGCAGTGCGGCAACACAAACCAATCAAAGGGAGTTTGGGGGGTTTTCCGCCTGTGAATTATTTTTAATAATGGGTTAAAATGTTGCATTTTAGAGCATACTTTAAACAAAAATGGGTAAAAAGCCAAACCGTTTGCAATTGGCACTGGGGGGGGGGAGGCAAATGGGAAAGCCTGGTATTTTTGACTGAACATCTATGATGACAGTTAAACAAAAATGCCATCTCTGTCCCCTGGCCTCCACAGCGACCTCAGGAGAGATGATTTTGGCAGGTGAGTAGGGGGATTGTGCAACTTGGCATTTTTAAAATGCCTTTGTTGTACAACCCTCCTGCCCCCCTCTACCCTCCCACTCACCAAAATCAGCTCAACGGACCAGCACACCCGCACGCCCACCTGCACGCACGTGCATAACGCACAACTATTTCAATTTTTTAAAAATTAACATAACCGTACCTTCTGCAGGGGACCTGCGTATGGGTGCTGAAATGCTCCAGGTTGCTCTGTCCGTATGTGTGAGGAGGTACAGGAGCTCCCCTTCACACATATAGCCAGCATTTCCAATGAGCTATGCAAGGCTGGCGAAGCAAAATGCTTCCAGCCTTGCATGGCTCAATGAACATGTGCGCCTGATATTGTAGGTGATTTATAACGCGCTATATCATCTTTCATGCTGTGCTCTTTCACCCCCCGCTGGGATGCGGCCGCACCACCCTGGGAGGTGGGGCAAGGCGCACCCCAAAGTTTGAAGTCCTCTGCTCTAGTACCTCCGCTATCTTCATTACTTGTTTGTTTAGGCTCTAACTTTACTGAAAGTCTACTGCATTCGTTCTTGTCTATACAAGCAGGCATAAGTAAAGCAGCTGGTAAAGTAACTAACTATTTTACAAACTCAGATACGCCTCTACTGAACAATAATGCGGTCAAAACTACTGCGTTGGAAGTACATATAACCCACCATTGCGGCACTACATACCTGTGGGATTTATGGGAAATAGTTATTGATCCTATTGCTATGCATATGCTGCATGAAGCTAACACCTCATTATCCTCAACACGTTTACTATCGCATAGTTAGAATCTACTCTTGGAAGACGCACTAGAGGGCGTCTAGGAGGAAGTCTACTTGTCCGCTTTGCGCCCATGACAACCTTGATCAAGATAGCATCTCTTCTCCAGCATGGGGTCTGGCATGGGTTCACATGCTCATGAATATTCCCCGTCGTCAGGCTGGGAATCCTCGGTAAAGAAAAAACCAGTATCAGTTTCGTTTCTGATCTGTCTTTCGTAGTAATAACCAATCACTGGTCTCTGCGTCATACTGACCACAGCCAATGACTGCCCTCTACCTAAGCACCGCCTCTGGCAGCCATCTTCAGATTTTTACCGCACGTTCATGTGTTGGGATCCTCGTGCTATTGCTCTCGAGCGTTAGTGCTATTTTTTCGCGCTTTTTACAAAAAACTTCGATTCTTTCGGTCAAAAGAGCCTCAAGCTCCACCGATCCTACATCCGATCAACGGGGACCCGTGTCGGATTCATCTGTGCCCCTCAAGGGTGAAGATTTCGTCGAGCTACACTTCGGAGGACTCCAGAAGTTTCTCAGGCCCTGTCTCGGAGATGGCCCAGGAGAAGGGAAGCTCGACTCCCGGAAAGCTGTTCAGGGTCTGCCCTGGATGCCAGCTGCAGAACGTCTTCAAGGAGGACGAACACTCTTTCTGCCTTTACTGCCTTCATGAGGACAAGACGCACGTGGAGAAGGACTGTGCGTTTTGCGGCAACATGTCGGAACGGACCATGAAGGACCGCCATCAACGTCTCGCCAACTGGCTGGAGGGTAAGAGCCCGTCTGGCGAGAAGAAGAAGAAATCCGAGCGGTCTTCTAAGACCTTTGAGGGTGCCCCGGCGACGGGGGCCCAACATAAGGCCAAGCACCGCGAGTCCGCTGGCACCGGGAGCGCCGAACGGTCGGGCTCTACGGGCGCCAGGCAGGGCGCACCCTCCCCGGCACCATCAACCACGAGCCAACGCTCTGGGTCGGGTAAGAGGAAGGCCGAGCACCCGGCGAAGCTCCTGGAGAGGCCCCGGTCGAGCTCTAAGGCAGAGGAGGAGCGTGGCAGTGCCCCCTCCCTCAAGGATAAGGCGGTGAGCGCACCTAAGGTGGTGAAGGCCTTGATCCATCCGACCAAGCCCTCTATCGAAACGGTCGCGGCGGCCCTGGCTCAGCCTGTGGTGGCTGCACCAGTGGTGGCGACCTCAGGGCCCAGAATCTCCCTGCCTCCTCGGAGGGAGTCTTCCTTTGTGCCCATCGATAGGACCCCCGTGAAACCCTCCGTGGGGAAGAAGAAGGGGGGGCAGGGCGTCGTCGTAGAGTCGGCCTCAACCTCAGAAGAGGAGCTGATCGAGGTCTTAAGCCACGGCCTAGGCGTGGAAGAAGGCCAGCCCGTCGGAATGGACCCCGACGCAGGTGACGACGACGACATCGTCGAGGATACCGACGGGGCCCCTGCTCGCCCGTCGGATTCCCCTCTACCAGCGCCGCAAGACAACTCGGCGGCCATTTTGTTGGCCATACAGTCCTTATGCTCCGAGATAAGGACGAGGCTACCGTTACCGACGGAGGAACCTCTCCCGTCGGGGGATCCAGAACCGGGACCTTCTGGTGTTCCCCCTACCAAGAAAAGAAGGATCCATCCACCACCTCCTTTTCAACCGTCGCGCCCCTTCCAGCCCTCCTCCCCGTCCACCCGAGGGGATGATACGGGGACTGACACGGCAGCGACGGGTACGGACGACGAGGCATACGACGAGGATTTTCCGTCGTCGCCTCCCACCAGGGCCTCTCCGCCCGACGAGATCGGATCTTTCCACTCCATGATCTCCAGGGCTTCCGAGCTTTTCCAACTCTGCCCTGAGGAGAAGAAAAAGGAAGGCTTCCTTTATCAGCGGCGCGAGGCCAAGAGGAAGACGGTCCTCGCAGTGCCTCTGTTGGACGACATTTGGGATGAGGGCCTTTCCCTCCTCAAGAACCCTTCCACGACGCCAGCTAGAAGAGACCGGTACGAGAAAAAGTACCGGGTCCCGGACACGGCCCCCCTATGCCTCCGGGCGCAGCCTACCCCGGACTCCGTCGTCTCCGCGGCAGCCAGGAAGAAAGCGGGGGGGGGTGCGGCCTCCACATCGACTTCCCCGCCGGACGGCGAGGGAAAGAAATTGGATACTATGGGGCGTAGAGTCATCTCGTCGGCAGCGACCACGATTAAAGCGGCCAACGCCTTGGCTATCGTGGCCCGCTACGACAGGGAGCTCTGGTACAAGATGGCTCCCCTGCTGGATTTTCTGCCGGACGACAAGAGGGCGGAGGCCCTTGAGATCCTGCAGGAAGGTGAGGTGGCCTCGGACCACGCCATCACCGTGGCGACGGACATCGCCGACACTGGGTTCCGCCAGCTGGGCAACGGTGTTTGCCTTCGACGTCGTGGATGGCTCAAAGCTACGGACTTCCGGCAGGACGTCCAGACCAGAGTCCTGGACATGCCCTTCGACGGGAACAACCTGTTTGGGAAGACAGTGGACGATTCCCTTCAGGCCATCAAGGCGGATACTGAGACGGCCCGGGCCCTTGGGGTCCTGCAACGACGGACGCCCTTTCGGAGCGGCGGAGGCAAGGGCGCCTCCAAAGGTTCCGGCGGCGGTTTCGCTTCCTACCGTCAAGCGGCCCGCTCATCGTCGCAAGAGGCCTACAGAGGACGAGGCAAGTCTAGCGGACCCCGCCGTCGTCGCCAAGGAGGTCAAGGCGGCAAGGCCGCATCCAAGCAGGATTGAACCGGCCGTGGGGTCGGGCCCCCACCGAAGCACCCCGGTGGGAGGCCGGCTGGCGGGCTTCGTCAGCGTGTGGGAGTCCATCTCCACCGACCGTTGGGTGCTGGACGCCCTGGCCCGGGGCCACGCGCTCGAGTTTCAAAGAAGGTGCCCGCGCGTCCCCCCCGTGGCCAGGAAAGAACTTCACGTCCCTCAACTTCTCCTGGAGGTAAAGGCGATGCTAAGAAAGGGCGCCATCGAACTCGTCCCAAAGAGGCTTCGGGGCTCCGGAGTCTACTCGAGATACTTCCTCGTGAAGAAGAAGACGGGAGGATGGCGCCCCATCCTGGACCTGCGACGTCTGAACAAGTTCATCAAGGCGCAGAAGTTCCGGATGGTCACCCTCCAGCACGTCCTGGGTCAGCTGGAGGAAGGAGACTTCCTATCGTCGTTGGATTTGGAGGATGCCTACTTCCACATTCCCATCCTAAAGGGGCACCGCAAATTCCTCAGATTCGTGGTCCAAGGGCGTCATTACCAGTTCAAAGCCCTTCCCTTCGGACTACGGTCGGCACCCAGGGTATTCACCAAGTGCCTTGCACCGGTGGCGGCGCAGCTGCGCCGCGAGGGGATCCACGTCTACCCCTACCTGGACGACTGGCTCATCCGCGCCAAGACGAGGGAGCTCGCCGTGGTCCACACGGCAAGGACCGTCCAACTCCTCACGGACCTGGGATTCTCCGTGAACTACGCCAAATCCCACCTGGTGCCCGCGCAAGTCGCACTGTTTCTGGGAGCGAGGCTCGACACAGTGTCCCTTCTGGCCTCCCCGTCGGAGGAGAGGACCAGGACCATCTTGGGCAAGGTGCAACGGATGTTGGTGGCCGACGCGGCCAAAGTGAGGTCCATCAAGTCCCTCCTCGGGATGATGTCTTCCTGCATCTACCTCATTCCCATGTGCAGGCTCCGGATGCGCCCGTTGCAAGAATTCCTGGATGCGCGCTGGATCCAGACGACGGGCAGCTTCGAGGAAAGGATCAAGCTCGACGAGAGTTTCCGACGAGCGATACGGTGGTGGGGCACCCGGGCGCATCTGACGGCGGGCATGGACTTCCAGACCCCAGCCCACCAGGAGACTGTGACCACGGATGCCTCCCTGGAAGGGTGGGGAGCGCACACCGAAAATCTGCACGCGAGGGGACTCTGGCTCCCGACGGAGAAGTCCCTACATATCAACGTCCTGGAGCTCCGTGCAGTGTTTTGGGCCCTCAGGTCCTTCCTTCCGTCCCTCAAGGGCAAGGTGGTGAGGATCTTCACCGACAACACCACCACCATGTTTTACATCAGAAAACAGGGCGGAACCAGGTCCCCAGCGCTGTCCAAGGAGGCGCAGGACCTGTGGCATTGGGCCGTCGCCCAAGGGATTTTTCTGGTGCCGTTTCATCTGGCAGGGATAAAAAACACCATCGCCGACTCACTCAGCAGGGAGCTGCGCTCGTGCCACGAGTGGGAACTACGGCAGGATCTGGCGGATCGCCTCTTCCGACGGTGGGGCACACCCCAGAACGACCTGTTCGCGACGGCGACGAACACCAAGTGCCGGAGGTTCGCCAGCAGGTTTCCCCAGACGAGGAGCATGGGCGATGCTTTCTCGTTCCCCTGGGAGGGCCTGTTCCTCTACGCGTTCCCTCCCTTGCCTCTGCTAATCCGGCTCGTCAACCAGCTCAAGAGGTCACGGTGCAGGATGATCCTCGTCGCACCTGCGTGGCCGAGGCAGATATGGTTCCCGGACCTTCTGGACTTATCAGCGTCCCCGCCGATCAAGCTGCCGGCGGACGCGGATCTACTCTCCAGGGAAGGAGGCGCCATCCTCCACCACGACCCGAAGTCGCTGAACTTGCAGGCCTGGCTCCTGCAGCGCTAGAGTTTGGAGGATACGACATACCGGCCGATTGCAGAGAGGTTCTTGCAAAGGCCAGGGCGTCCTCCACTCTTAAATGCTACGGACACAAATGGAAGAGGTTCTCTGTCTGGTGCCACGCACAGAAGATTAACCCTCTACGGATTACGGCTCCCCAAGTACTGCCGTACCTGCTGACGCTGGCCAAAGCTGGTCTGGCACATGCGTCCATCAAGATTCATCTTGCTGCGATCTCCCGATACACCAGAACCACGGGCCGGACGTCCTTGTGGTCTCATCGTCTGGTGAAAGAGTTCATGAAGGGACTGTTCAGATCGTTCCCGCCGGTGAAGGCTCCGGCTCCGGCGTGGGAGCTCAACGTGGTGCTGACCAAGCTCATGGGACCTCCGTTCGAGCCTCTGCACTCGGCCCCGTTGAAGTTTCTATCGTGGAAAACAGCTTTTCTGGTGGCCATCACCTCCGCACGACGAGTGGGAGAGATCCAGGCCCTTTCCTGCAAGGCCCCGTACTTGACTTTCCACGACACGAGGGTAGTGCTCAGGACGCACCCCTCCTTCATGCCCAAGGTACCGTCGGACTTCCATCTCAACGAACCCTTGGTGTTACCTGTGTTCTTCCCGTCGCCTTCGTCGCCGGCTGAGAGGACTTTGCACTCGCTGGATGTAGCTAGAGCGCTGAAGTTCTACGTGGACCGCACGAAGGGTTTTCGGAAGACGTCACAACTCTTTGTGAACTTTGGACCTGTCAATCAGGGGAAGGCTCTCTCGAAGGCTTCCATCTCCAGATGGCTCTCCGGCTGTATCATGTGCTGTCACCGGTTGGCAAACCGACCGCTGCCTGGCCGTCCGAGAGCCCATTCCACCAGAGCGATCGCAGCTACCACGGCGTTCCTATCTGGTGTGCCCCTGCTGGACATATGCAGGGCTGCTACGTGGAGGTCGACGCACACCTTCACGAAATTCTACTGCGTCGACCGGGATTCCAGGGAGGAGTCCAGGGTCGGTCAAGCAGTGCTGCGCAACCTGTTCGCCTGAGGTGAGCCTGGTGAGGAGGTAAGATGCTTAATGTTGAGTTGATGTGATGCTTAATGTTGAGCCTTTGCCACCTCCCGTGGTTGTGCATGTGTGTACTGCTATGTATTCTTTATTCATGAGCATGTGAATCCATGCCGGACCCCATGCTGGAGAAGGAACAAGTTACTTACCTGTAACTGTTGTTCTCCAGCATGGGTCTGGCATGGATTCACATGCGAACCCTCCCGCCTACCCCTCTGCGGCTCTTCACTTGGTCATACTGCCACTTCACGTGCTTCCAAATCTGAAGATGGCTGCCAGAGGCGGTGCTTAGGTAGAGGGCAGTCATTGGCTGTGGTCAGTATGACGCAGAGACCAGTGATTGGTTATTACTACGAAAGACAGATCAGAAACGAAACTGATACTGGTTTTTTCTTTACCGAGGATTCCCAGCCTGACGACGGGGAATATTCATGAGCATGTGAATCCATGCCAGACCCATGCTGGAGAACAACAGTTACAGGTAAGTAACTTGTTCCTTCCAAAACCCAAAATGCTCGTTCAACATGGAGTGGCATTGTACCATATCCAACACTTGGGCCTGACATGTCGCCTGTAGGAGTCCATTTGAACAAATTGGTGGCGGTTAGCAAGGTAGGATTTGAACCAGGTGAAGATGGTTGTTAGGCAAAGTTTGTATGCAGTACCCTCTGGGACCACTACACACGACTAGGACTACAGGTGTAAGCAAAACCAACCTTTGGTATAAGTCTGCACCACACAGTTTATGGTAGCGAGCTGAGCAGCCAGGCTTATCTCAAGAGGGAATGTGAACTGCAAGGGTGTTACACGGAGGTCTATAATTACAAGTATTCAGATAGACCCTTATACTCAAGGTTTCCTGGTAAAACACTCCTTAAGTTATTATAAAGCATTCACTAAATAGGGCAACCAATATCACACAAAAATTATACTACAATACTGAATACTAAGCAGTTGAGCCCCCTTGAAGTAGGAGCCAAATAGCATTGAAGTAGGAGCAAAAAGGCATAAGTTAATAAAACAAATATTACAATTACTCTAAAACAGTGCAAATAGTTTGAGTTCACCAGAGGAGTTGATTCAATGCAATAGGTAGGCCAAAGTCAATGGGCTAGTGTCTTGTATAAGTAAAAATGGTTCTGGTATTTAAAACCAAAAAGTCTTTGCCACGGTTCTTAGAAGTAGTTCACGGAAGAAAGTTTTGTAAATAAACAAAATACAAATGCAAGTATGTCGGGTCACAAGCTGACTAGGCCTGCAAGTTCCACGAACTTTCACGGTGAGAGGTAAGTTCTCTCGGTTGGGTTTTCACAGTACCTTATATTGTAGAAAAAGATGCAGCTGGAAACTTCTGTTTGTGGCAGTTCTGCAGATCTCGCTGTTCCTGAGGCTCAGTCGTGTGGACAATAGGGAGGACGGGGGACTCTTGCACTGCACAGGGACTGGTCACAAAGCAGTCAAAATGGCAAATCTTCGATTCCGGTTGCTGTTTCTTCAAGCACACAAGCTGGTGTCCTTCTCCCTGGTTATTACTAATCAGCTCAGAGAATGGTATCCAGGTGGCTTAAGAGTTGTTTGGTCCTACCAACTCAAAGGAAGAAGTCATCCTAGAAGGGGCTTCTTTGTCGAGATGAGCGTGGCGATTCGGACCTGCAGCAGGGCTCCACCGGGCAAACCAACGGTCCAGTAGTTGCAGCAGCCGTCCTCTTGGGGTCTTTCGTTCCAGTGGTTGACCCTGCCTGCCAAGCCAAGAGACTCACCTTTTAAAGGTTTTCTCCCATTCATTCCAGCCTAGCTGCCACTCACCCACCAGGGTGGCTGTCCTTGCCGGACAGTCAGCCAGCCAATCACGCCAGAGTGCATTTGGGTCTCCAAGGAGACTAAGCACAGGGAGTTTTGGCACCTCCCTCACTTCTTGCCCACCCCAGACACTCGGACGACAGAGGCAGTCTTCAGTCCTAAAGCCCGCCAAAGGCATAGAAACAAAGGGACCAGACCTAGTTTGGCGCGCACAGATAAACACAAGGGCGTTTTCAAAAAGAAATGGCAAAAAAAGACCGGGACCCATTTAAACAAAGGGGCTTAAGGCGCCATCTTGAAAACATGGCTCCCGCGTTTTTTAGCTACCGGGGTTCACGGTCTGGAAAAATCATGGTAGTTCATTGTAAAACCACTGCCACCAGCTATTTCGATGGGAAAGGGTAGCATTTGACTGCTACATGAGTTTCTAGACATAGGGGATACTAGGTAACCCCTCCAGCACGATATATATTTTTTTAAACATATTTTATTGGTATTTAATCATATGAGCTTTGATTAACAAGTGACAAATTAGGAGTTAACAATTCGTCTTTTCATTACGTGTAGTAACATTTAACAAAACCGGGAGAAAGAAAAGAAGAAAAAAAAAGGGGAAACAACATAATGAAAAAACAAACAGTCTTCATTTGATGCTATGTCTTCAACTTCCATTTGGGGGCAGGGGTGGGGGGGAGCAAAAGTTCAAATGCAGAGAATGGTCTAAGTCGGGCATCTTCGCGAGTTAAGGTGAGTCTCTTTCAGAGATTATGCTGGTCTGGGCGTTTGTGATCTGCAGTAAAGGGTATGTCTCTCAGTAGGGCTTTGTCAGTAGGGCTTTCCACGATTCAAGGGTGTTGTTTAGTTCATCCACTCCGGAGTTGGCCCCTTCTTGCCATGCTCTGGTCTCTGCTTCGGTCCACCTTTCTAGTTCCTTAATCCAGCGTTCATATCTCGGACCTCCAGGTGACTCCCAAGCCATTGCAATGGTTCTTTTTGCAAGGATGCAGGATAGGTCCATCAGCTTGACTACATGCTTATATTTACTCATTCTGGGGTGGGCTCCTAACAAGCATTCTTTCGGATCCCATTTGTATCTGGTGATGCCAGCTGCTGTGCAGGTCTGCTTGACTTTGGACCAGAGTTCCATCTTCTTAGTACAGGCCCAGAACATGTGGAGCAGGTCAGCTGAGTCAGTGCCACACCAGGGGCAATTCGGTTATGCTTTCTTGTTAAAGCTGGCCACCCTCTGTGGGGTCATATACGTCCTGTAAAGGACATTCATTTGTATTTGCCTGAACCTGGTGTTTCTAGACACCTCCTTGGGATAAAGTAGTATCCTTTCCCATTCTTTGTCCGTCAGTGTGATACCCAGGTCGGTTTCACACCTTTCTTTTAGTGATGTGCT
Source organism: Ambystoma mexicanum (assembly GCF_040938575.1). NCBI lineage: Eukaryota > Metazoa > Chordata > Amphibia > Caudata > Ambystomatidae > Ambystoma > Ambystoma mexicanum. Next base: position 1,345,235,169 of record NC_090922.1, read on the forward strand.
TTTGGGGTTGTAAAGCCGGAACACTGGCTTCCAGCCGTCTGCTAGATCATGCATCTCTTGTAGTAAAGGGTCCGGGCTGGGTTCCTCGGGCCAGTTGTCCCATTTTCTTTAAGCAATTTGTCTGAGTCGATGATACCACAGAAATTGGCCGATGGTGAGTACTTCTGCCATTTGTATTGATTCGAAGTCTCTGAATTTGCCATCTTCGAACATGTCCCCCCATGCATAGATCCCAGCTTCTCGCCACCGCGAGGTCTGTTCTAGTTTTACATGCGTCCACCAGGATAGGGATGTTGGGCGAATAGGGATTGCTCAATTGCAGGGTGGAGCGGGTTCTGGTCCAGATCTGTCTGCCCAGCTTTGCAATCATGGGGACATCCTGTGTCTGTTTCAGTGGGTTCTAGAGTGTCTCTTTGGGGAACAGATTGGCGGGTATCTGTCGTAATAGTTCCAGCTCAGTGTTCGACTCATCCTGAAGCCATTTTGTCACGTGGCTAAGCTGTGCCGCTAAGTAATACATTTGAAAGTCAGGAAGTTGCACTCCACCTTCTTTGTGACGCAACGTGAGAATTGATAGAGGTAGTTTGTGTCTGGATGGGCCCCATAGGAAGTCTCTGATTAACGTTTCCAGCTTCTTGAAGAAGGGTGGACGGATGAAGCAGCAGATGTTTGTGAAAAAGTATAAAAAGCGAGGGAGGATTATCATTTTTGCAATGGCTGCTCTGCCCATCATTGCGAGTGGTAGTTTCGACCAGAATTTCATGGATTTGCGGAGTCCTTTCATTGTTATTTCGGTGTTGTGGTCGTGTGTGAGTTCTGGAGTGCGATGTATATTGACTCCCAGATATCGGAATTCCTCAGGCTGCCATTTTATCCCCACAGCCGGCAGGTCGACTTCTGGTAGGTCTCTGAGTCGGGCCAGTGGGTATGCACAGGATTTCGATCTGCTGAACTTGATCCCTGAGTAAAGTGCATAGTTGTCTAGGATGCCTAGTATAACTTGTGTATTTACATGTGGGTCCTTCAGGTATTAGAGCACGTCATCCGCGTATAGAGATATTATGGAGTAATGGTTGCCCAATTTGAAGCCCACGTCAAAGAACTGCTTTCTAAGATAAATGGCGATCGGTTCCAAGCCTAAGATGTATAACATTGGTGATAATGGGCATCCCTGCCTGGTGCCTCACTGTATCTCCCAGGGTTTTGAGATCATTCCTCCAGTCTTCACTCTCGCCATGGGTGAATTGTAGAGTACTTTGATCCATCTCACAAAGCCTTCTCCAAATCCAAACTCTCCCAGCACCTCAACTAGCCATTCCCAGAATATGGAATCAAAGGCCTTGATGGCATCAAGTGAAAGCACCGTGAGATCTTCGTTTCTTGTGTGGGTTTCCGCCGTGATGTGCTGAAGCCTTCTCAGGTTAGCCATGGTATTGCGCCCGGGGACGAAGCCGTTCTGGTCATCATGTATTAAAGTTCCCACCACCCTCGCAAGTCTTTTGGCTAGAATAGTGGTCAGGATCTTGCTATCTTAATTTAGCATCACTAGTGGGTGATACAAGTCGCAGTCTGTGGGTGGTTTGTTTGGCTTGAGCATGGGGATTATGATTGTCTCTTTCATGGTGTTGGGGAGAATTCCATTTTCGTATGCCTCCATGAAAACCTTGTGCAGTATTGGGGTGATGGTTGCTTCGTAGGCTTTGTAAAATTCGGGTGGAAGGCCGTTGCTACCAGGAGTTTTGCAGGTGGGCAGAGACCTGATTGTTTCCGTAACATCTTCTGTGTTGATTTCCGCATCTAATGCCTCTCTCTGTTCTTCGGATAGCTTCGGGAGTCCTATTTCCTCCAGGGTGGTCTTAATTTCATCTACGGGTATCTCGGCTGTTCGAGCTTTCACAATCAGGCCAGTAGTCTGCCTGGTTTATCAGCTTCCTTATGGGCCCTGGCGGTGTTTGTTGTGAAATCAAATTTGGCCAACCTGTCCCAGGCTGTGCGGCATTCAACGCAAATTTCTTGCAGAGTCACTTCCACCTCCGGAATGGCGTCTGAGCAGGCTTCGAGGCGCATTATTCGGCTTCTCGCTCCTCTAGCGTCGCCATCAAGTGCTCCCGGATGCCTCCTGCCCTGATATTGCTTCTCCATGTGTCACTACCTTCATAGCCTCCCACAGCGTGCTCCAGCTTGGTACAGATCCTTTGTTGGTATCAATGTAGTCCTCTAATCTGGTACCCAGTGCTTCTCTGAAGTCATGATCAGTGAGGGCTGCAGTGGGCATTCTCCATGTCGGAATCGGTGGTCTGTGTCCTCTTAATTTCCATTGCATAATTAACAGCGAGTGATCAGAGATCGACCTGCCCAGTTATGCCGTGGTGTCTGCAAACAGGGTTTGTTCTCTGTCGATTGAAGAGATGGTCAATTCTTGTGTGGCTCTTGTGTGGGCCCAAGTAGAATGAGTAACTTCTCTCGGCAGGGTGGTGTTCTCTCCAAATGTCCACCAAGTTGAGGTATTCCAGCGTGTCGTTGAGTGCTTGGGTGGCAGCATTATGTGGTTGTTGAGGGGATATAGATCTGTCCAAGGTTCCGTTTCTGACGCAGTTGAAGTCGCCTCCCCATATGAAGGTTCCTTCCCTGTGGTGTACCATCTTGGCGCATATTGTCTTGAGGTGTGCGGGTATTCCATGATGCGGAAAGTAGTTCACCAGGCAGACCGCAGTGTGCTCGATGGGTCCCCACATTATTAAATACCTGCCTTCTCTGTAGGCCTCCGTGCCTAGCAGTTGAAATGGAACGTTCGGATTCACCCACGTGAAGACCCCTCGAGCATAGCTGGAGTAAGGTGCTCCTTTCCCTATGCCTTCCCATCGTTCTGCCAGCTTGGATGAGGACTCCTCCGATAGGTGGGTCTCTTGAAGTATTGCAATCGAGATCTTCTTTCTGCGGAGATAGGAATGAATCTGATTCCTTATGTATGAGCCCATCCCGCGTACATTCCACGTCATAATTTTCAGTTGTGTTGCCATTGGGATGGAGTGGTGTGTCCTTTGTGTCTGCCCATTCTGATACCGTGCAGCAGCCGTTGATTCCCATCAGTGCTTTCCCGTTCTCGGCTCTTAGTTCTGAGCTTGTCCAAAATCTGTGGTGACTCTGCCCTCTGCCTCTTCAATTGTGGTAATGTGAAGACTGTGTAACCAGTAGAACATTTAACGAAACTGAAACTGGTGCGCCCAGCGACTGCATTTTTCTTGCAGTGCTCGGGCGCTCTCGCGCCGTCAGGACCCATCTGGGTATCGGGCTTGAGCTGGGTTGGTCAGGCAACTGGCCTGTCCTGGTCTGTTCATGGGGGTTAAGTCCTGTGCCTGGTGCGGGGCCAAGCGAGGGCCACATCTATTTAGCTAACTATAGTGTAGGTTACTTCCTTGGTGGCAGATTGCCCATGTTTTGTGTTGGAGTTGCGATGCTGCAAGTGTTGGTGGTTCATGTGTGCTGTTAAATGGTTTTCCTCATTTGTCCCAGAGGTGGGTGTCTCCGCCTTCTGCGAGGTTGTTGTCCTCCATCCACATATTGGCAGCTGCTGGGGACTCTAGGAAGATCGCGCGACCCTTGAAGATGACCTTCAGCCTTGATGGATAAAGCAGCATGTATTTTACATTTAATTGCCAGAGCCTGGCCTTAATCGGCACAAATTAATTTCTTTCCCTTTGGACCTTTGGGATGTAGTCTGGGTAAATGGTTATTTTGGCGTTGCCACGTTCAATGGGGCCCTCCTCCCTGGAGTACCTCAGGATGGTTTCACGGTACTTGGAAATTGAGTATTTTGGCGATTATCGGGCGAGGATGTGAGCCAGGAGGGGTTACTTTTGGAGGCACCTGTGTGCCCTTTCAACTGCGAATCCTTGTGTGAGTTTTCCTGCGCCTATTTCTTGTTGCAGTAGGGACTCTATGTATGCTGTTGGGTTCGGGCCCTCGTCACCTTCCGGTACTACCAATATTCTGATGTTGCCCCGTCTGGCCCTTCCCTCTGCCTCTTCAGCCCTCGCCTCGAGTATGGCGACCTTCCTCTCGAGGTCTACGACCTTGGCCTTCAACTCGGCAGTGTTTTCAGTCGTCTCCCTTAAGTTTGTCACTCTTTCTGTTAAGTTCCTGGCATCTTGGCGCACCAGCTGGATATCAGATCTGAATTCATCTATCTTCGAGTCTATGAATGTGCGCAGTGATGCAATGGCTTCTAGCACTTGGGATTGACTTTCAGTGGAGTCCGCTCCCTTTGTTTGTGGGGGTTCGGAGGTGCAAGGGTGGAAGCTGGTCAAGCTCTTCATTTTGGCAGTGACAAAGGTGTCCATTGTGGCCGGTTTAGCTTTGCCCCTGGCGGCCATGGCAGTGTTTTGGTACACTGGTGCCTGATTTATCACAGTGGCAATATTTTTCGGCTCCTGATGATGGTCAGGGCAAGGGAGCTCTAATCTGGATAGGTGTGCTGGTATTGGTCCGTGGCAGTCTCTAGGTGGAGCGAGGGCTAACCTTGTGGCCCGCAGCGCCTAGAATACCTAGTTTCAAGTGCGCCAAAGGTCTATTCAGCTCCTTGGTGTGGCCTGGGTATTTCCAATAATGGGGGGACTAATGATTTCTTATCTCCAGTAGGAGTTAATGTCCTCCACCTTCTGTTCAGATCCGGGGAGGGCTTTATGCACCAAGGTGGTGTGCGTCAGTGCTCTGAGTTGTAGGGCGGCCACTGTGGCCCTGCTATTAGCTTGCACGTCCCCCCTCTCTCCTCACCTCTGGTTTTTCGGGTCCCCTCCCCACTGAGGCCCGCTGGATCGGGGGCCAGGCGGGAAGGCAAGGTGCCCTTGTTTACTGTAACCCGGCTTGTTGGTTCTCCTTCCGTTTCGGGGATGTTAGCCAGCACAGGTCTCTCCTTCTGCGGGTGCGGGCGTTCGGAGATTTAATTTCAGATGAATCGGGGTGTTGAATGGTTGATCTCGCGTTTCCCAGCCTCTATCGTGCTCTCAGATGCTGCAGGCGGGGCTCTCTCCCTCTGCTGGGGCAGGCTCCGTGCTACGCAGCTCACCGGGGTCAAGGTACCCGGTATTGATCTGCGCCTCGTTGCGGAGGAGAGATTCACACGGGCGCCCTCCCCTCTGTCACTCGCCGTGAAAGCTCACTGTGGCGGCGTAATCCAACATTTGCGTTCCGATCGTCGTTGGCGTTGTGGGACGCGCCGTTCCGGAACGGTTTCGTTTTAAAATAAAAGTGTAGGAAGAAGTTGAAACTTGCACTCTCAGTGCACTGCACTCAACGTTCCCATAAACTGCAGGCGCGTGTGTTTTGTGGTTTGTATTGTGCATGGGAGGGGGCGTGACGATGGGGTTTGTGGGGAGCGGTGCAGACCAGTAGGGAACATAGTTCCACTACTTCTAATCGTTCACTTCGACCACTGTCTATCTTGCACCCAATTCCGTTTTTTAGGCCTCGCTTCAGCATTCTTTTGATGCAAGTACAACAGGCCTACCCCAAAGCCTTTTACTCATACTTTTTTCAAAAGCTTTGCTCCTCCAGGTTATTTGCCGTTTTACAATACCCCTTTAAAGATCAGTTTTTTATTATTTGTTGGCATATTGTCTGATTTATTATTCAGGAAAGCTAATTTTCTTTTTTCTTTTTATGGATCAGCTGCTTTTCTATTGCCTCTTGTCATTATTCCAAAGCTCCCAAGGATGCTCCTTTTTTCTTGGATGTATCTTCAGCAATCTGGAGAAGCTACTCTACCTTGGTGCAAACAAAGCTTATTTCATTAATGTTCTCGTTTAGTGTGTGCACAGGAATATTTCCAATATTCTTTTTTTAGTTTTTTGTAGACCGTATGTTTTAATTAACAGGTTTTCAAATAGTACTTTTACAAGACACCAAGCAAACAAAACTTGTCAGCAAGTACTCCAATTAACAAGAGAAAAGTGAGTTACAAAAAGAGAAATAAACCTCCCACAACCCACCTTCTCCCTACCCAGGTCCAGAAATGCTGAGATACATTAATGTGTAAATGATAAACCAGCTGTCAATGTGCTTATGTAAAGTCAAGAAGGCCAACGGTTCAAGAGTATAGTTGGGAATGTGGAATCTTTATTAGTGGATTTACATGTTCTAGAAATTGAAACCATGTAGCAAAAAATATTCTGTCATGGATAGTATGTGTCATCTTTTCACATTAGCAAATCCCCCATTTATTGTTGCATTCATTGTTGGGACATACGCACACTTCCACTGTAAGGCTATTGCAAGTCGGGCTAGTAAGCTCTTATTCAAGTTCTTTATTGCCGATACCAAGCTTTGTTAAGTTGTTCAGAAAGTATCCTAACAAACCTAATTCGGGGAAAGGGTTGATACCAGCAACCCACATTAGACATGTTTTCCAAAAATGCATTGGTTTGGGATAGGTTCACCAAATGAGTAAATACGTACCCTCTGCCCCACAATGATGCCAGCATAAGCCAGAACCTTTTTCAAAAGAGTACTTAACTCACTCGGGGAGAGCAACCATCTTGGTAGTGATTTGGATCTGTGTTCAAGATGTTAGATGCTAATAGATCACTGTTTAGCTGATTTCCAGATTCATTCCGATGCTTTGTCACTTCTCCCCCTCTCAAGAGCTAGATGCTGCTTAGCTGTATATGAACAGAGGTTTGCTTTTATTTGTGATATTAATTAATTAAAAATCTCCTTATAGCGGTAGCACAGAACACTATATATTTGAAAGGGATTATCTGGCCTAAAGCCCCAGCTTAAATATTCATAGCCCAAAGCCCAGTGTCTGATTTAGAAATATTGCTTCCTGTTAATTTAGTTAAGGCCAAAATCGTATTTTAATATGTAGTGTTTTGAGTCATACCTTCAAAGAACATGTGAAGTGTATATATATTTGAGGCTTGTGGGTCTGCTTAAAATCACATGAATCGCATAGGCTGACATCCAGTGGTTGGTGCAGAGTATTACAGGACTTGTTTTCAGAATTCAAAAAGGGACGTCGACAGGGCGTGTTTGTAATACTATTCCTAGTGTGACGTGTACTGAGGCGGAGAAAAATTCCTGGGAGGCAAGTATTGACACAGGTACTGACACAAACAGGATGCACAGATGCAGAAAGAGCTCTTCTGTGAACTCGGAGGAGCGTTCTAGCCTTCCAGGAAGAAATATACCTGTACAGACTTAAAAACCGAAGAGGTACTTGACACAATGTCAAGCCATCCCTGGAGCAAGTGTTTGTGTAAGCTGTTTGGTGCGCGAGATTCAAAGGGCTGAAGACCGGAGGAAATGTGTCTCTAACAGATCGGATACAAGACCAAGCAAGAAGCTGATGAGGCAGTAGGACGGCCTCCCGGAGGAGGTGAACTGCGCAGTGGTATTGGTCAGTGGATGCAGAAACTGCAGTGAGCCAGCGGACGTCGGAAGACGCTGAAGACCAAGATAATGCCAGTGCAGACCCCTGGAGAGTCTGGAGCCTGGCCAAAGATCCCAGAAGGTACGGAAGAGACCTGGCGGGGGCACAAGAGCGTCCTGGCAACTGAGTAACAGCACATGTGGAATTGGCAGGCACCAGTCCCCTAATTTGAAAGGAGGTACAAGGGAACATTTGCGTGATAGGAAATCATCCTTATGTCAGTGATGGTACCAAAACCACTGACTACCAGATAAGGGACAAGGACCAAATGTGATTGAGTGTGACCTTTGCGTCCGAGGATGTCTTCCTCGTGTTGGTGGTAGCCCCAAGGCCACTAACCGTCAAAAGAGTTGAGGACCCCAACGATGGAGAGCAAGATTAAGATCAGAGTCCTCTTTCTTGTGGCAGTACTTGGCAGGGAAGTGAACTAAGTAGTCCAAGTCAAAGACAAGGTGAAACCAGAATTGAGTGTTGTAGGTGTGAAGCCTAAGGGCAAGAAGACCAGGAGAAGGGAGTCATTCTCCTGGTAGCCGGGAACAGCAGTCCAAGAAGGCCTGAACAAGGGAGTGATTCACCCAGACTATCAGAAAATATACTTTAGGAAAAGGGAAGCATTTTTTTGACTCACCAAGTGTGAGTACCCGAGTGTTTGGGACTCTACTATCAGGGGAAGGGAGCCATTCCCCCTGATAACATGTGAGAAGTCTTGTTTGGAACATTACTAGAAGGGCATGGGAGATAATCCACCTGACAATGTGTGGGACACAAGACTGTTTTTAACTGAATAGAACTGTTGCAACAAACCAGCAACTTAAACCCAGGAGAAGGGAGTCATTGTCCTGGGATTGGCCAGCAAGATCCTACTTTAGCTATAGATTCTAGTGTGAGGCTCAGAAGCAAGGTTTGCATGACGCTGGACATTTTGAGTTGCCAGACATCCTGACCGTTACCTTAGGTCTTTGTTGAAGCAGAGTACCCCCTGCACCCCTAGAGATAGGTAGGTTTTCTTTTCTCTTTTCTACTGAATAAGTCTTTGCCCCCAGATATACCCCCTTTGTGTCAGCCTTCTGTACCATTACAGTGCTTGGGTGCGATGACCAAAAAGCAGTGGAATGGAAGGATACAAATAGGCTTGTTCTCAATGTAATCTTATGGAGGACAGGGGGAGACATATGCTTTGTGTTTACTTACCCCCAAACCCCTACTCTGATTTTCCCAGGGTACTGGATGGGTCAATGGGGGGGGGGTTGGATTTCCCACCTTTGTTTCGGGTTGGAGGTGCCCAGCATCTGCAGGTGCAAGGATTTGTCCGGTCCAGGAGCTGAGTGCAACCCTTTGCGATGGAGAAACGCAGAAAGCATTGATGCAGACCTCTTCAGGACACTTCACAGGACGGGGAAGGCGAGTTCCAGAGACGGCCAACACACACAGATGGCAAGCGTCCTCCCAGTTGCTGTTGAAGACCTTCCTGAGCAGGAAAGCTGAAATTCGATAGGAAGGCTACATGCCACATGCTTGCAACCATTGAAGTTCCAGCTGCATCGAGGTAGGCCACTGATGATCTGGTCAGTCCACAGGGGATGGTCCAGGGACATTTCTGAAGGTTCAAAATGGCTGGTTACTCAAATACGTAAAAACCTGTTGGTCCCACCAGTCCACGGGTTGAAGCATTGCCCAGGGCCGTCGCTGATCAGGTAGTCCACTAGGGCTTCACCACGCCATTGCAGGAAGGGATGCTGGGCCTCTTCCGGACTATTCTTCGGATTTTCATTTGGCTACAAAGCTGGTCTGAAGAAATAGCTGCAGGAGTCCTCTTCTTATCCAAAATCCAGCCTGGAAGCAAGTCCAAGCCCACCAAGGGTAAGGATATGCACCATTGAAACAGCTAGCTGTGGTCCAATCGGGGAAAAACGCTCACACTCACACACTCTCACACACTCACTCACACACACACACACTCACACACACACACACTCACACACACTCACACACACACACTCACTCACACACTCTTTCTCTCTCTCACACACACTCACACTCTCTCTCTCACACACACACACTCTCTCTCTCACACACACACACACACACACACACACACACACACACACACACACACACTCTCTCACTCTCACTCTCACTCTCACTCACTCTCTGGGATGGAGAACCTCACTGTGGATGCTCTGAGCAGACAGAATTCAGCATGGAGGACATTCTCTCATTATGGGACTCCTCAGGTAGACCTCTCCGCTCTCAGTATGAACAGTGGGTGCAAGTTATTCGGCTCTAGGGAATGTACTAATGGTCTGGTGGTCCTTCAGCCTGCTTTGTATTTTCACTGATCCGGTCATCCTACTGGTTCTCAAGATACTGCACCTTTTCAGGTCCATGTTGATTTTGATTGCTTTGGAATGGGCCTGCAGATCAAGCTGACTAGAGTTGCTGGACATGTACATCTACCCTCTCTGGTGCCTCCTGAAGGGAGATCTACTCTTTCGGAAGGGTGGGAGCTTCAACCTTCATGCCTGGATGCTGAGAGGCTGAGATATAAGAGGAATGTGCCGGATGATGTCCTGGACTTCTCCTCTCGAAGCCCTGTTACCAAGTAAATTTGTTGCCTTTACGGGGTGTATATTTTTGGCCTGGTGCATGGAGAGGGATCTGGATCCCTTTACTTGTCCCACATACTCTGTACTGGATTCTCTTATTTTCTTGGTCCTAATGGGCCTGCAGATTGGTTGATTATTTATTATGCACCTATACACAAGTGTTTCAAGGCGCAACCAGGCAAGGGGATGGGAACACGGGGAGGACAAGACAAATGATCTTACTAGGCCTGGTGTCATTTAGATTGTGCAAGTGTGCACAAGAAGTGCTGGGGAGAGTACAGAGCAGCAGTTAAGTGGAGTTAAGTGCAAGGAAGCCTGGACCTACAGGGGGCAATCCCAACTAGGTAGTGCAAAATAGGACAGGCAACAAGTGCAGGGGGACTGGTCCCCGGGGAGGAGGGGGGGGCGGACTGGTGTCCAATATGACTCGGAGGACACTGGGCAACCAGTCAGTAAAAGGAGCAGGGTTAGCCAGGGAGAGGGAGCCAGTAAGAAGAGGAGAAAATGAAGGTCATGAGCTTCCAGAGCTTAAGGAGAGCCTGCTCAAGGCGGAGACAGGTGGGGAGGCCATTCCAGAGGGAAGCACCTGCAGAGGAGAGATCTACCCCCCCATTCTCTGCTTGGAGAAACGACTCGCCCACAGCGGATTAGAAGTAGACGAGCGGTAGACTGTAGGAACAATGGTACTTGGGGAAGAGAGAGTTGAAGGTAGTGAGGGCTACATCCCCAGAAAGCCTTGTGGACAATGGCGATGGCCTTAAATTTGATCCTTGCAGCCACCGGGAGCCAGTGGAGGGATTTCTGGGACGGTGAGATGCGATCCATGGGCTTGAGGCCAAGGACAAGTCTTGCGGTCCTGTTCTGGATTAGTTGAAGAGGGCGAAGAGTGGTTAGGCAATTAAGAAGGAGGTTGTTGCAGTAATTCAGAATAGAGAGAAACAGGGCTCTGGAGACGGTGAGCTTCTGGGGGAAGGCGAGAAAAAGGAGAATACCTTTTGAGGAGGTGCAGCTGGAAAAAATGGGCCTCACTGGCAAGGTTCATCATGTGTGGAGAAAAGGAGAGTAGAGTCGAAGATGAGCCCAAAGAGGGTGAGGACATGGGGCCCACGGAGGGCAGCCAGAGAGAGAGGAAAAGCAGGAGTAGGGATCCCAATGAGAAAGATCTGTCTTACTGGTATTAAGGCAGAGATCATTAGGGGCGCACCATGACTTGATAGCGGATAGACAGTTGCGGATGAGCGAAGAGGAGGCAGAGTGTAGCTTGAAGGAGAGCTGCGTGTCATCTGCATAACACTGAAAGTTAGAGGGAATGGTAGAGATCAGGATGGCCAAAGGGGCCGGATGGACATTGATGGGCCAGGGGGAGAGGTTAGAGCCCTGGGGAACACCACATGTGGAGAGAGAGGTGGTGCAGAGAAAGGACCCAAGCTGAACCTTTGAAGGTCGGTCTAGGAGGAAGGAGGTCAAACACGCCAGAGCCGTGATGCCCAGGGGCTCGCTGAGGCGAGTAATCAGGATGTTGTGGTTGACCATGTCCAATGCAGAGGAAAGATCAAGGAGAATGAGGATAAGAGGGAGAGCTAGAGTCCAGATTAGAGAGTAGATCTTTACCGGGTTTCAGGAGTGCAGTTTCTGTTCCTCTGGCTGCTCTCAAGCCAGACTGATGGTCATGGAGATAACCAAAAGATTCAGTGTGGAGGGTTAGCTGAGAGTGGGAGATAGCCATCTTCTCCAGGAGTTTGCCCTGGAAAGGAGTGATGGAGATCGGGCAATAGTTTCCCGGGATGGAGGGGTCGCCAGATTGGCCCTTTGAACGGGTACCTTGCCGCGATTTCAGTCTTCAAAGGTACCCATGAGCAGGGCTTGTTCTGCCCCATCCACACTGTTATGCATCATTTGCGTGGATGGTGCAACCAGATTTCCCAACACCAGTGTGTGCTTCCGGCATAGGATTAAAATGTAGCATTGACATTTCTTATGGATTCTCCATTTGACTTTCTGCATTCTTGTTGGAAGTTGCTCACCCTTAAGGTGATTTTCCTGATGGCAATCACTTTTGCCAGGTAGGTAAGTGAGCTTCAGACATTGATAGTTAAACCTCCCTATTTGGTTTTCTCTGATGAGAAGGTGACCTCATGAAGGTAGTCACATATTTCTCGATCTCTCAAAAGATCTGTTTTCCTATCTTTTTTTTTTTTTCTTCTGCCTCTACCTTCCAAGGTAGAGGAGTGATTACTTAGGCTGTATCTGGTGCGGGTCCTCAGCTATTGTGTCTCTCAGATGAGGGATGGCAGGAAAGATGACCACAATTTTTTTGGTTATGATGGTGCTTTTGCTGGCACGGCTTTGACTAAACAGACCCTTTAAAGCTGCATCATAATCTGCATCTTGAAATACTACGATCTGGGTGGTAGCATGTGCCTGAAGGTCTCAGAGCTCATTTGACCAAAGGACTGACTGCCACCTCATCCTGCAGAGAGGAGTCCCTGTTCTGTACATTTGCCAGGCGACTATGTGGGACTCGCTGCACACGTTGACCAAACACTACTACTTGCATTCCCAATCCAGACGGGAAGCTTGTTTTGGTAGAATGACCCTCCAGAGCTTTCTGGCATAGGTGGTGTCCTCCCTCTTCCAAGTCTACGTACTGCTATGGGATACTCATCATAGATGAGGAATCTAAGAAAGGAAGGAATAAATAAATACATTAGAAGAAATTAATTCTCCCTCTGTAATGTTCTTTCTGATGGATGTTCATAGATTCCTCATTGCCCTCTTAATCTGCCCCACTTGGCGGATACCTAATGCACCTTTCAGTGACGCTGTACCTCCGGATCAGTGCGCTAGAGAAAAAGGGTAGAACTAAGGTCATGGATCACAGCACCTAAACATATACTGGCCCCCCGACGTCCTGTCTGTTGTAGAGGCGTCAAGTGGAGTTGAAGCGTAGCCTAGATGCGCCCCCTGGTGGTGGAAAATATTTCTTTATAGCAGCTTTGCTGGGAGAGAGTGATCGTGATGAGGAATCTGTGGGAGGAACATTCCTCAGAAAGAACATGGTGAGAGGTGAGTAATTTGTTTGTTAGTGCACGCAGCCCTCTAGTAACTGTTTCCTGCTACATGGTTGTAGGTACATCACAGGGCTAATGGGAGGGAAGAAAATTGAAACCCTAGGCAACCAAAACACACAGTAATTAATGTCATAAAACTGACCCCAAGTGCCAAAAAAAGTCTAAATTGATTCCTATACCTCTAAGACATTGCATTATGTGTAATATATTTGTGCATAAGACAGTAACTCTAGTACCTAGAGGGAGGAGGAGAAGAGTTTAAGTACTGTAGATCACTTCCAGAAGCCACCAAACGTCAGCACATTTGGCTGATGGCACCAGACCTATTCCACTCCTATACTTACAGTAACACTTTGCAGTAATAATTGTAGCCGGGCGTTCTCCATTGGCAGGATTGTGATGGAAGATGTTCAAAATAGATACAATCAGTGATGCTTTCTTAAATTCTAGTCTTTAGCCGAAAACTCAATAGAGACAGGAAAAATGCAGGTAAGTACTTCAAAATCACTTTGGTAGAGTTCAAAGTTTCTGCATAGGAACTAACTGGAAAATGTCAGTAGGTACAGCCACGATTATGATGACAAGGAAGGTACATTCCAGTTCTACTCCACATGTGTGAAGAGATCAGCAACTGATCACAGGGGATGCCGGAGGAGACTTACTTTAAGAGCTCCAGTGCCAGGTTTGAGACTCTGTGGCCCCAGGAAGATGGAAAAGCACAGAAGGATTCAGCCAGTCAAAGGCTATGGCAAAATGTAGTAAGAGGCCTGGAAAGTCCTCTGGACACGGGCGACCCCTCGGGGTACATATCTTGACTTAACCCACCAACCCAGGGCCCAGAGGTAAGTACTCATGGTTGCGAGTCCTGAAATGTTGATTCAGGAACAGAAAAACAACTGGATGAGTACATATCTTTAACCAGTGGTGTTTGCAGCGTCCAGACACAGACCCAAAAGCGACACATGATGGCCCAAATGAACAGGAGAGGCAGGGTATTGCTTTATGAATACCCTTCTGTGTGACTTTCGTCATACACCAAAGTGGATGACCAAGATGGTCAAATGGGAAACAGCCCAGTGATGCCCCTAAGCATGGAAGTCCCGGTCCAGCCAATATGGGCTACGGGGAGTAAGAAGAGGGCAGGAAGAGGACAGACTATGAAGGACATCCAGCAGTCAAAAATTAAACTGGAGAAGTAGTTTCTATGTGTTAAATCCTTCAGGGGTAAGTAAACCTGCAGCCTTTTGGAAGAAAATCCAGCAGAATGGAGGCAGAGTCAGGGTCTTACCTAGATACACCCATACACTTATGGACTGGCCTACACTAGCCCTCGAGTCACACACCAGGGCACACATGTTGGCTGCCATCTGATTGGGATAGCCCCAAAAACCAGCAAACACTTGGGTCCACCCATACAGGATGTCTAATGGCCATTCTAGGACTATGGACTGATCTAAACCAGTCCAAACCTCAATAGAGGGTGCAGGGCTGGGGCTTAAAGTGAAACCATGTGGGCACATCTGTCATTTTATGCCTGCTCCTAGTTCCCAAGACAAAAGAATTGGCAAGAAATGGACTATTAAAAAAATTAAAACACATTAGTTACCCCCATAACTACCAATAAGGCAAATTAGGGTAATAATGCGGTAAATTGGCTTGCCACCCATGGAGAAGCCTGAACTAAATTACAGCTGCCTCCAGCCTACTCCCTAAAACTAGTGTAGGGTGATATAATATGTGTGGGCCAATGCGGGGTGCATCAAAAGCACCCCTTTCCTGGGAGACATGTGGGCTACTATAGGACCAATACAAAAAGAAAGGGTTGCTGTGGGATGGAGACTTCAGTAAAATTCCCTTTTGACTCGAAAATATCAGAGACCCTAAAAGCCAAAGGGGAAAAAGTTTAGAGGGCCCATAAATACGACTGCAAACCCCCAATAAAGTGAATCCTGCCCTATCACCCGCCGGCTGATTTCCAAACACTGTTTTGAGAGCCTCTAGGAGGAAACATACTTTCAATAAGCCAGATGTGCTGCATCTAAGACATTTCTAACACCTGTACGACCTCACTCCCCTCTTACTCTCCCTACTCCTTCCCAAACCCACCTACCTCCCATTTCATTGTAACTAGCGCCTCAATGCCTTATCAGGGTCGTGTGCGCTTAACAAATGTACAAAATAATCTCCTCCTGCCACTTTCTGCCTAGGTACGGTTGCTGAACTATGGAGACTAGATGGCATCTTGACAGTATCCTCCACCTTTGGAGGGCAGCAGGGGTCTTCACAGTGCCACAAACATTTAGCCATGCCCCCTGTGAGATCTGGATGAAACTCTGATACAGTCTGAGCATCACAATAAACAAGCAAAACCTTTAGTGGACTCATAAAGTGGGCAAACGCAAGACTTTCCACTTTACACAGGCCAAGCTATTTCATCCAGAAATGTCTTTTATTTAGCTCGTTATTGCAAGAGAAAGGTGACTAAAAGCCTGTTTACCTATGGCTCTTTCTTTCTAATCCATACTACAATATAATCTGATTCTGTATTTTTTATGAAAGTTTACAAACCGGCTGTAGCAGGTTCCTAAAGCATAAGATCATGACACATGCCTTTAAGAGCATTCACATGATGCAGTGTAGTATTCAGCTATCAACTTATCTTTTTCTGACTTCAGATATGTTTTATACATAGAAGACGTGGGTACTACAAGTAGTACAGTTGTGTAACTTGGCTTATTTTTGTTTTTATCTTAGGCAAGCTTGGGACCGAGTGCTGTTGCAGATTTTTCTGCTATTAAAGAACTAGATACTTTAAACAATGAAATAGTCGACTTGCAGAGGTAAGAATATATTGAAGCACCTATGTATTTGGTTGGAATATGTGAAATAAACTATTTTTGAATGGATTTCTTCCTTGCACAGATTCCTCACCGTACATGTCTATCTTCTAGAGCAGCTGCTTTCTAAAACTTTATTTTTCAACCAGAGGGTAAGATGTGCTGTATCTGCTCTACTCCTTTACATGCCCATCATAGCGGCAGTGTCATCAGGGACAGTATCTATGGAGCAATTGGACCCCCTCAACCTCAGTTACCTTAATGAACACTCAAAATGCTTCCCGGGAGAGCCACTTGGTTATAATGTTTTAATTATGTCATGCCAAATCTAAAGGTAAGCTACAAACCTTGCCAGGATTGAACGGAGGATATGTATTTTGAAAACTCACAAGAATCATTGGGGAATTAGAGGGAACATGTTAGGGATAACTGCAGTTCCTATTAATCCTTGCTTTAAAAACCCTCACTGTGGGGTGGGGGTGACGTACTGCCGCGAAGGGGCTTGCTACAAAGCTTTATTCCTTTTTGCATGAAGGTCGAAAGTGTGCTTCATAAAAGTCTGCAGTTCCAGGAGAAGCAGAGTGGCCAACTCTCCTAATGGTCCCAGTAAGGAAAACAGGCTGAAGATGCCCTGCTAGAGATTCCAGTACCAGTGAATCAAAAGAGCCTTCTTCCTCTTCTTTCAGTAAGAGAAATCGTCACTCCTGCTCCAGGGATAATGAGGATATCTCTGAGGAATCCCCACAACCAAGGTACCATTTTCTACCAGCACCATTACTGCAAAAGAGTTGGAGGACTTCAGGCAGCAGATGAGGGACATCATTTAACAAAGTGCTGAGTAGGGAACTTTGGCCCAACAAGCTTGGACAAGCTGGCAGAGGCACCTCTTGAACCACAAATGTGCATGCTTGCTGGCTCCGTTTCGGTGCCAATAATTATTGGAGACTGCTCTTCTCAAGCATCTTGAAGTTCCACCCATGGGTGTTGCAGTGCCGGCTTCCTCATTGCGGACACTCTCTGGAGTTTAATCAACCTCTGCGAGCCCATTGTTTGTGAAAATGAGCCATGAATTTTATGAGGCTAATCTAATCCCTTACTGGATGGAGCCCTTGAATTCAGGAGAGGAAGGACTTTCTCAATGTCGCTGATGGCTCTGAAGTCCTTTGTGAACTGGCTTCCTACCTTTAGGGTGCCAATGCTCTATACACGTCCCCATTGTTGGATTTCATGCAGGCTTCTGCTGAAATAGTGGCATGCATCCTTTCAGCTAACCAGTTGCTAAGGTTGCTGATACATTAAAGGACTTGAAGGTGCAGACTAAGCGGTAGGTACACTTTGATGTGAGACATCCTGGATCAGTGTCGTGTGAAAGACCCTGGTGCCATTTATTGCAGTGGTGGCTGATTGGATTATAGCTGCTTCTATTAGGCTGGCCTCAACCGCTTCTTTTGACTGAGACCTAGCAAAGAAGCATCGTCCAGCTCCTATATATCATGACTTCTTGTCCATTAATCCCACTGCTGAGAGCCCGGTGGTTTAGGCCTCCAATTTGCATTCCAAGTCAACTACTTTCCCAACCTTGCCCTCCAATAGGAGGAGCAAAATTAGGATGCTTTTCTGTCACAAGGTGTTTGCCTCGGACAGCCTGGCGTTGAGTGCTGTGAATGCCATCTGCGCCCTGGCCAAGTGCACACACTGCTTGTGAAATCTAATCTCTGAGGCTGAGGAGAGTCTCCCCATAAATGAAAGGAAGGGAGTGTTTCTCTCCCTGGTCAATGATGAGAAGAAAGGTAGCATTTTGATCCTGCAGTCAGGTGTTGATATGGCTGACTGTGTAGCTAGGGACATGGCAACAGGGTCTTGTATTCAGACCTTCCTGGATGCAAATGTCATTGTTTGTCCTGGATGTCCATACCAAACCTCATGACATGCCCTTGGGGATCCTTTTATCCATTTTGGGGGCCATTGCCTACTAGTCACTGAAGAAGTTTAAATTCTCGAAGGACATTGCAAGTCTCTTGGCTTAGCTGTTAATATCTTCCTGCCTCCTCTTTTTCTAGGGCGGGTTCCTGTCTGATCTTTTCATTCCTTGCCCATCACTGTGGGCAAAGGAGTCTAGGTGCTAAGCAGCAAGCAGGCTTAGCAGTGTTTTTCCATAAAGGTGTAGTGCCTGAGGAGCACAGAGAGGGGACAT
This sequence comes from Ambystoma mexicanum, assembly GCF_040938575.1. NCBI lineage: Eukaryota > Metazoa > Chordata > Amphibia > Caudata > Ambystomatidae > Ambystoma > Ambystoma mexicanum. The sequence goes on from NC_090922.1 coordinate 1,345,253,306, forward strand.
TGCCTTGGCCCACTACCCCCTCTGTTATCCCAGGATCAGAACCCCTCTGAATTGGTCTTTGTTTACTCCTCTCCAGTGAGAGGTGAGGTTATGCTGACCTGTCGGGAGTGGTTGCACACCATTTCCTTTCTGTATGCCTCCCATTCGTGCAACCCCTGCCTGACCAGCTCCTTCACTAGCAGAACCAGATCCATCGAGAGCTTTGGAAGGAGGTAAAGCAACTCCTTGTGAAGGGCATCCTGAATTTGGTGCCTTCTACTGAAGTGAAAGGAGACAGATTTCCTGGACCGAAGGAGGATGGGTGGGCCTGTGCCTCATTGTGTATCTAATGCCGTTGAATTGATACCTGCACAAGGATACATTCAGGATGGCCACCTTAGCACAGATTGTCCACGCCCTCATGTGCAGGACTGCTTGGTTTTGCTGGACCTTCAGGATGCGTACAGCCACGTTCCAATCCATGAGAAATACAATAGATACCACTGATTTGTTATTGGAGCACCCATTACCATTAAAATGTCTTACCCTTAGGTCTTTCCTCAGCTCTAAGGGTCTTCAACAAGCTGTTGGCTGTAGCAGGAACAAGGCTCACCCCTTTGCCTATATGATTTTGAATATTTCTATTGTGCACCAAACAGAATAAACTATATACGTGCGCAGATGTTCACTATTAGGTGGAATGTGTCAGGCTGAGAGGTCCTGTATCCGCGGAAGCTGCTGAACCCCCGACAATCCCCCTGAGATGTATTTCCCAGAACTAGTTTTCAATACAGCTCTGTAAACTACACCCCAAAGGGAAAGGGGGAATGGGACAACAAAACAACACCAGGCAGACTGCGTCAAGGCTAATCAGTGCTGAACCTGCAGAGGATAAAGAATAACATATACACTTCCTTAATTCACTTACTTAACCTTATAATTGGGAAGTCATTAATCCTTAACTAATAATTGAGAATCCTACCTGGTTCTTCTCTTGAAATTTCTTAGAGAAGCGGATAAGAAGCTGAAAATCTCTCTTACTTGCGATACTTGAAATTCCCAGCAACTTCTTACATTAGGCAAAACTGGAAGTCTTAGTTCTTTGTTTGTCTTATTTCCAACATGCACTGGTAGTTCAATTAGATTGTCTTTAAAATGTTCTTTCTTGTCATTTCAAAACTTTTCAAACTATTTATAATTATCTTGAGTCTTTGAATCCTTGAAGAAAGAGGAAACACGTGCTAACTGCACACGCAGGTTATTTCCATTAAAATTATCGATGAACTTCACATAGAAATCTTCCTGGTTGAAGAACACGCGCAAACGGATGAAGACGCGCGATCAAAATAATTCACACGCGCAAAAAATCCACACGCGCAATAATTCACACGCGCAATGGTCCACACGCGCAATAATGTTCTCCTGCAAGACACGCGAAATAAGAACACCCGCGCTATTGAGTTCAAACGCAACGAAGTGATTCTCACGCGCAAAATCACGTGCGATGGAAAAAACACACGCGCACTCAAATGGCACGCGACGAACAGATTCTCGCGCTTTGTAACCCCGCGCTAAAAATCACACGCGCTTTGTATTTCACACGCGCTTTGAATTTCACACGCGCTTTGTACACCCGCGCTAAAAATCACACGCCCTTTGTATTTCACACGCGCTTTGTATTTCACACGCGCTTTGTATTTCACACGCGCTTTGTACACTCGCGCTAAAAATCACACGCGCTTTGTATTTCACACGCGCTTTGTATTTCACACGCGCTTTGTAGTTCTCACGCAGCGTATAGCTTTTCGCGCAAAGGATCACCCGCGCAATAAAACACACACGCGTTTAAAATGGCACGAGACCAACCTCTACTCGCGCTCGGAATACACACGCTAGAAAGCACGCGCTCACTTGAATACGCACGCGACAGTCAAAATCTCGCGCTAAGGAACACCGCACTGGAAACACAAGCGCACTCCGATAGTTCAATAGATTTAGTAGAAACACTACTTTTAACGAATTTTCAAGGAGACTGTTATTAAGATGAACAGATTTACAGTAGAAATAAAGTCACTTATCTCCTGAGCGAATTCACAAAGATTTCCTGCTTCTCCTGTCTCCAAAACGAATTCCTGCCAGCTGAAGACTTCTCCTGAACCCCCAAGAAAGTAGCCGCTCAACTGCTGAGATCTGAAGGATAAAATCCACCAGGCCTAATACTAAAGCAGGAGCAGCCACTGAACACGTCCTCTCAGATGGGGTTTTGATGATGAAAGGCACAGAGTGACAGTTTAGAATGTTCATTGTTGTTCAGCATTGTCTTCTAGCCAATCAGAGCTGTCACTGTGAGGCTCCATCTTGCCTTGGGTCAGAACCAGGATTCTGAATCAACAAGTTAAGGCCTAACCAACTATAATGGAAAACTTCCCACCCACACAAAGCTAATCTGAAAAGGATAATAATAAAAAGGAAACTTGAATAAGAGAAGGAAACCTGACAGAATGTCAGAGTATAGATTCATTATGTATTCTGTAGGACGACCGCTTATCTAAATAGAAAAGTGTTAAGGCTCTTTCTGAATAGTATTAGGGCTTTAGAGGACCTTGGTGAATGGTTCCCTCCTGTCCTCTCCAGCGCAATGTGTGCTTCTCACTGAACTTCAAGAAGTCCTAGCTCACAGCATCCCAATCGCACAGGTTCATTGTGGCGGTTCTGGAAACCTGCTCTGGCATGGCCTTTCCTCCCAAGGACTGCATGGCAAATAGCTGTCAAGGAAAATTGAGATGAAGTCCTTTGCACAAGGTCACTTGATATGTATTCTGGATGAACTGAAACTCTTATGCATAAATCCAATCTAGTTACTTATCTACCTCTACTTCACAGATTTGTACCTGTCGTATTGTTTCCATTGCCCATCCAAAGCATTCCTATTGTTCGATTTCAGTAGATGGAGAAGTTTGCTTTTACCATTCACACATTGTCAGTGCAACCTGTTATGAGGGTTTTTCACCCAGAAATGAGACGCAAGTAGTTGGGAAAGTTAAGGAAATGTTCAGTAACACACAGGGTGCTTGTTTTTCCAGCATGGGGTCTGGCATGGATTCACATGCTCATGAATATTCCCCGCCGTCGGGCCGGGAATCCTCGGTATAGAAAAAAAATCAGTATCAGTTTCATTTCTGATCTGTCTTTCTTAGTAGTAACCAATCACTGGTCTCTGGGTCATACTGCCCACAGCCAATGACTGCCCTCTCCCTAAACCCCGCCTCCGGCAGCCATCCTCAGATTTTTACCGCACGTTCAAGTGTTGGGAGTCCTCGTGCTGTAGCTCTCGAGCTTTTGCTGCGTTTTCGCGCTTTTTCAGGAGATTTTTCTCATTTTTCGGTTAAATAGAGCCTCAAGCTCCACCGTTTCTACATCCGATCAACGGGGATCCGTTTTGGAGTTTTCTACACCCCTCAAGGGTGAAGATTTCGTCGAGTGACGCTTTTGGAGGATTCCAGAAGTTCCGAGGCCTACCCTGGACATGGCCCAGGAGAAAGGAAGCTTGACACCCGGGAAGCTGTTCAGGACCTGCCCTGGATGCCAGCTTCAGAATGTTTTCAAGGAGGACGAGCATTCGTTATGCCTCTACTGTCTCCATGAGGACAAGACGCACACTGAGAAGGACTGTGCGTTTTGTGGGAACATGTCGGAGCGGACCATGAAGGATCGCCACCTCCGTCTCGCCAACTGGCTGGAAGGGAAGAGCCCGTCAGGCGAGAAGAAGAAAAAGAAGTCCGAGCGGTCTTCTAAGTCCTGTGAGGGCGCCCCGGCGGCCCAACAAAAGGCTAAGCACCGCAAGTCCGCGGGCACCGGTAGCGCCGAACCGTCCGGCTCCTTGGCTGCCAGGCAGGGCGCATCCTCCCCGGTGCCATCAACCACGAGCCAATACTCTGGCTCGGGTAAAAGGAAGTCCGAGAACCCGGCGAAGCTTCTGGAGAGGCCCCGGTCGATCTCGAAGATTCTGGCAGAGGGGGAGCGAGGCTCGGACCCTCCCCCCAAGGTGAAGGCCCCAGTCGTCCAGAAGGTGGCTATGGCCTTAATTCACCCTGCTAAGACCTCGATTGAGGATGTCGCCGCGGCCCTGGCTCAGCCTGTGGAGGCTGCACCAGTGGAGGCGCCCTCAGGACCCAGAGTCTTAGTCTCCCTGCCACCGCGGAGGAGTCGTCTTTCAGGCCCATTGAGAAGATCCCCACAAAGTCCTCGTTGGAAAAAGTGGGGGAGGGGCTGGTGGCCATCATGGATACGGACACGACCTCTGAAGAAGAGCTCATCGAAGTTGTGGAAGAGGCCCAGCCCATCGGGAGGGATCCTGACCAGGGCGACGACGAGATCGACGGTGTCGCCGACAAGGCTCCTCAAGAGCCCTCGCGCCCGTCGTTTCCGGCGCCGCAGTACACTTCAGCGGCCAATTTGTCAGCGATTCAGTCCTTATGCTCGGAGATGAGGACAAGGTTGCCCCATCCCCCAACAGAGGTACCTGAGCCAGACCCGACGGGGGAACCGGAGCCAGGACCTTCGGAGAGTCCACTGCTAAGAGGAGGACGACGACGCATCCTACGCCACCTCTCCCACCTCTGCGGCCTTCTCTGCCTTCCCCCCGGTCTACTACCCACGGGGATGATACAGGCACGGGCACGGCTACGACAGGTACAGATTACGACGGAGGCAACGACGGGACATGTCCCCCGTCGCCCCCTGCTTGGGCGTCCCCGCCCAACGAGATTAGATCCTTTCATGCCATGATTTCCAGGGCATCCAAGCTTTTCCAGCTCTGCCCAGAAGAAAAGAAGAAAGAAGGGTTCCTTTACCAACGGCGCGAGGCTAAAAGGAAGACGGTCCTCGCCGTACCGCTTCTTGATGACATCTGGGACGAGGGGCTCGCCCTCCTCAAGAACCCTGCCACGGCGCCGGCAAAGAGGGACCGGTACGAGAAGAAGTACCGGGTCCCTGACGCTGCCCCCTTGTGCCTTTGGGCACAACCTACCCCGGATTTGGTCGTCTCGGCGGCGGCAAAGAAGAAAGCTGGGGGGGGCATCGGCCTCGACATCAACTTCCCCGCCACAGGACGTGGTCAGGAAGTTGGACACAATGGGACGACGGATCATCTCATCCGCAGCGACGACTATCAAGGCGGCCAACGCCCTGGCTAGCGTAGCCCGCTACGACAGGGAGTTGTGGTTCAAAATCGCCCCTCTGTTAGACTTCCTTCCGGACGCCAAAAGGGCTGAGGCCCTTGAAATCCTACAGGAGGGGGAGATTGCTTCGGACCACGCCATCACTGTGGCAACGGACATCGCTGACACCGGTTTCCGTCAGTTGGGCAACAGCGTTTGCTTGAGACGACGAGGATGGCTCAAGGCCATGGATTTCCGCCAGGACGTACAAACCAAGGTTTTGGACATGCCCTTCGACGGGAACAACCTGTTTGGGAAGGCGGTTGATGAGTCCCTTCAGGCCATCAAGACAGACACAGAGACTGCCCGGGCACTGGGAGTGCTCCAACAACGACGGCCGTCCTTTCGGAGCGCCGGAGGCAGACCAGGTGCCTCCAAGGGATCCGGCAGTGGCTCCTCCACGTACCGCCAAGCGGCAAGATCTTTGTCCCAGGAAGCCTACAGGGGACGCGGCAAGTCAGGTGGTGCCCGTCGTCGTCGACAGGGAGGTCAAGGAGGCAAGGCGGCCTCCAAACAAGATTGAACCGACCGTGGGGTCGGGCCCCTGCCGAAGCACCCCGGTGGGAGGCCAGCTGGCGAGGTTCGTCAGCGTGTGGGAGTCCATCTCCACCGACCGTTGGGTGCTGGACGCCCTGGCCCAAGGGCACGCCCTCGAGTTTCAGAAGAAGTGCCCTCGCGTTCCACCCGTGGCCAGGAAGGATAATCACGTCCCTCAACTACTATTGGAAGTAAGGGCGATGCTCAAGAAGGGTGCCATCGAGCTCGTCCCAAAGAGGCTTCGGGGCTCCGGAGTTTACTCAAGGTACTTCCTCGTAAAAAAGACAGGAGGATGGCGCCCCATCCTGGACCTACGACGACTGAACAAGTACATCAAGGCACAGACGTTCCGTATGGTCACCCTCCAGCATGGGACAGCTAGAGGAGGCCGATTTCCTGTCGTCGTTGGACTTGGAGGATGCGTACTTCCACATCCCCATTCTAAAAAGACACCGAAAGTTCCTCAGGTTCGTGGTCCAAGGGCGGCACTGCCAGTTCAAGGCCCTCCCGTTCGGATTGAAGTCGGCACCCAGGGTGTTCACCAAGTGCCTTGCACTGGTGGCGGCGCGGCTGCGCCTACAGGGGATCCACATCTACCCCTACCTGAACGACTGGCTCATCCGGGCAAGGACAAGGGAGCTCGCCGTGGAGCACACTGCGAAGACCGTCCAGCTGCTCACGGACCTGGGATTCTCCATCAACTTTCCGAAATCCCACCTGGTTCTGTCGCAAGTTACCCTGTTCCTGGGAGCCAAGCTCGACACAGTGGTGCAGCTGGCCTCGCCGTCGGAGGAAAGGACCAGGACCATTCTGGGCAAGGTGCAGCGTCTGCTGGCCACGGACATGGCCAGGGTAAGATCTATCAAATCCCTCCTCGGTATGATGTCCTCCTGCATTTATTTGGTGCGCCTTTGCAGGCTTCGGATGCGCCCCTTACAGGAGTTCCTCGACGCCCGCTGGGTCCAGTCGACTGGCAGCTTTGAGGACAGGATCCCTCTCAATGAGACGTTCCGTCAGGCGATCCGGGGTGAGGTACCCGCTCCCATCTGTCGGCGGGGACAGACTTTCAGACCCCAGCTCACCAGGTGACGGTGACGACGGACGCCTCCCTGGAAGGTTGGGGAGCGCACTCCGGAGATCTTCACGCGAGAGGCCTTTGGCTCCCGGAGGAGAAGTCTCTCCACATCTCTCCGCGCGGTGTTCTGGGCCCTCAGGTCCTTTCTTCCGTCCCTCAAGGGCAAGGTGGTGAGGATCTTCACCGACAACACCACCACGATGTTCTACATCCGGAAGCAGTGCGGAACCAGGTCCCCGGCTCTATCCAAGGAAGCACAGGATCTGTGTTATTGGGCCGTCGCCCAAGGGATGTTTCTGGTGCCTCTTCAACTGGCAGGAATAAAAAACACGATCGCCGACTCACTCAGCAGGGAGCTGCGCTCGTGCCACGAGTGGGAACTACGCCAGGATCAAGTGGATTGACTCTTCCGACGATGGGGCGAACCCCAAATCGATCTCTTTGCGACAGCGACGAATTCCAAGTGCCTGAGGTTCGCCAGCAGGTTCCCCCAGACGAGGAGCTTGGGCAATGCTTTCTCGTTCCCCTGGGACAACCTATTTCTTTATGCGTTCCCTCCGTTGCCGTTGCTGCTCCGTCTCATCAACCAGCTCAAGAGGTCCCGGTGCAGGATGATCCTCGTCGCACCGGCGTGGCCGAGACAGATCTGGTTCCCGGACCTTCTGGACTTGTCAACGTCCCCACCAGTCAAGCTGCCGACGGTCTCAGACCTTCTCTCCAGAGAAGGAGGCGCCATTCTTCACCACAACCCGGAGTCACTGAACTTGCAGGCCTGGCTCCTGCAGGCTTAGAGTTTGGAGGGTACGACATCCCGGCCGACTGCAGAGAGGTTCTTGCAAAGGCCAGGGCGTCCTCAACTCTCAAGTGCTACGGACATAAATGGAAGAGGTTCTCTGTCCGGTGCCGTGCACAGAAGATTAACCCTCTGCGGATTACGGCCCCTCAAGTACTGCCGTACCTACTGTCGCTGGTTAAAGCTGGACTGGCTCACGCCTCCATCCAAATACATCTGGCTGCAATCTCCCAATATACCAGGACGACGGGACGGGCGTCCTTGTGGTCTCATCGCCTGGTGAAAGAATTAATGAAGGGACTATTTCGATCATTCCCGCCGGTGAAGGCTCCTGTCCCGGCGTGGGAGCTTAATGTAGTGCTGACCAGGCTCATGGGGGCCCCATTCGAGCCTATGCATTCGGCGCCCTTGAAGTTCCTGTCATGGAAGACAGCTTTCCTCGGGGCCATCATCTCTGCACGACGAGTGGGAGAGATCCAGGCCCTATCTTGCAAGCCTCCATACTTGACTTTTCATGACACGAGGGTGGTGCTGAGGACACACCCATCCTTTATGCCCAAGGTGCCGTCGGACTTCCACCTCAACGAGCCCTTGGTGTTGCCAGTTTTTACCTGCCTGTAACTGTTGTTCTCCAGCATGGGTCTTGCATGGATTCACATGCGAACCCTCCCGCCTACCCCTCTGCGGCTCTTCACTTGGTCATACTGCCACTTTACATGCTACCAAATCTGAGGATGGCTGCCGGAGGTGGGGCTTAGGGAGAGGGCAGTCATTGGCTGGGGGCAGTATGACCCAGAGACCAGTGATTGGTTACTACTAAGAAAGACAGATCAGAAACGAAACTGATACTGATTTTTTTCTATACCGAGGATTCCCGGCCTGACGACTGGGAATATTCATGAGCATGTGAATCCATGCCAGACCCATGCTGGAGAACAACAGTTACAGGTAAGTAACTTGTTGCTTATTAAAACATTAGTTTAGCAACGTCCCACATTTCCTCATTGTGCTTGGACTGGCAATTCTATTTTTTGCAGGCTGAGGACTCAAAGCATAGTTTTCAAACCTTAACAGGGCGAACTGGGACAGACTCGCCCTCACCCAAGGCCTGGGCTCCACCAATCCGAGAACACTCTGCTGGTCGCTCACATTCAAACGCCAGATGAAATAACCCATGTGCCAATTGGCCACTCATATCAGTCAGTTCTGCCAGGGACCAGATTTCTACTATGACCCTGTCGACTAGGTGGAGCAGCGCTTTGAACATATACATGTTCAGGCAACATGTAGTTCTATACAAAACACTGAAACCCATAAATAGTCCCACTATAAATTCGTAACAGTTTCTTAATTTGTAAGTCACTGTTACTTCATAAATTGCCATGTTTAGCAATCAAAGAAACATGATTAGTTTAGGAATAGAGGAATTTTTCCAACCTTTCTTGAGCAATGAAAATCTATTCCAAAAAACATTTCACTCTTGTGTCCGAGCCTTACTTCTGGTACCTCACATTAGTTATGCTTTCAAAGGCACAGTTTCACCAAGTACACTTAATGCTTCTGATCGCCTTTCCCACTTGGAGACCCCTAATACGTGTCCCCACTTGGAAAAGTCTACTTGTGTTTCTTACGAAGCAAAGTCCTGACCTTCTCCCCACCTGGGCAGTTCCTCTTCTTTGCCACACCTTGGGTTCTCGCCTCTCGAACCATGCTTTGGGGTCTAGTCTCTCTATCACTGCTCTTGGGGGGGATGGTTTCTCTCGCCTTGGGGAGGTGGGTGGGGGGGTCTGTTTTCGGGGTCTGGCATCTTCCCACCCCCCCCTGGGGATGGGTGGGGTGTCTGGTATCTCTCACCCCTCCTTGGCGGGGGTGATCTGGTCTCTCACACCACCTTGGGGTATGGGGGGGTGGAGTGTGGTGTCTCTTACTTGCCTTGGGGGCGGTCTGGTTTCTCTCACATTGAGCATAAGGATACATCCCATCAGACTGTGCTTACAAAGAATCTAATTATCCAGGCTCCTCCAACAACTTGAAAGGTTCCCCTGACTTTTTTACATTGTTTGTTGTACTAAAGGTATACCTGATATTGTACTTACTGGATTAAGTTAAGTGATTGATGTTGTTGATACCTTTTTTTTTTAAATAAATATCCTGTGAAGGTAATAATATATTTGATTTAATTTTTCTATTCCATGAACCTGGTTCTTGGGGAGGTATTCAATCTTGGTTTAAGCTTTTGTTTTACTTTGGGTTTGATTTCTACAGCTACAAAACCATTATATTAAAAAAAGACAGTCCCAAGGGGGCATCTATGCTGCTTCAAAGACTGCTTCAAATATTCTGAAGTATGTTTACATTTCCACAATTATGTTATGTAAATTGTTAGGTGGGTACTCCGACATCTTTGGGTTTTACTTGCGCAATCTGATTGACACCTGGCCTAGTAGGATCGCTGTCTGTCTTCCCTCTGTTCCCTTCCCTTGCCTCGTCGCGCTTTGAAACACCTGTTTATAGGCGCGTTATGCCATATCATATCATTCAAGGGTGACAGTGCCTTTATTCTCGCTTAGTGACCAAAAAGCAGCATGTTTATGTTCAGCTGTCAAGCCCATGGATAAAACAGCATTGTCTTGAGCTAAACATCCAAAGCTACTTTCAGTATTACTTTGAGTTCCACAGCTGAATGTAACATCATTTTCTCGGATTCCTGTATATGCGGATACTGCTTTAGTTAAAGGGAGTTCACCATGGGAATGGGAGTCCTTGTCCCCTTGATGGGAGTCATTCCCATTGAGGTATCGCTTTCCAAAAGCCCTAGGGAGGGTTTTGCTGAGCAGGCTCACTTCTCTAGCCTCAAAGGGGTTGGCTCCCACCATGGAATAATTGACAAAGCCTTCAGATTGGTCCCATTTCCTAAAGGGACAACATTAGTTAATCTTACTTCCCTAAACCTCAAACATTTATAACCTCAAACATTTATGAGGGACAAGTAGTGACAAATATAAGATTCTTAGGTAGAATTCTCCGAAATGTGCGAATTCCTCTCTAACTTAGAGACCCTCAGCACGTTTGCTGGACTCTTAAGACTTTTTTGATTTTGAACATGAAAAAAGTGAGATCCTTTTTTCCCACTCATGTAATTTTCTGTGATTTGGACTTGTGGAGTCTGATAAACTCCATAAGCATCATCTTTACATTGTGACACACAGCACCTTCAGTGCAGTGTCACTGGGAAGTCCTCCAGATCTCCCAAAGTTTTAACTACCTTCTCTTGGATAAACTACTGTTTCCAAGAGCAGTGAAGTGAAATTGACTACTTAATGTTTGTAACTTTCTAGACCTAGCACACACTATCATACCATAGGGTGCTGGAGTGGTTACTTAGTATCCCCTTTGTCTAGTTTCTCATGTAACAATTTTGTTACCCTTTCTACCATTAATGGCTGGCGGCATTGGTTTACTTTTTACTACCATTGTGTGTTTCTACCGTGGGCTGCATTCGCAGCTGCAGTAAGGCACCCATTGGTGCCCATTTTGTCAAAATGTCTCTGGTCTTCTTTTTTCGCCATTTCTTGTTGGTAAAGTGCTTCTTGAGATTTATTCTGCGCGCCAAACCACATTTGGTCCCTTTGTTCATTTTGTCTTCGGTGGGATTCCAGAGTGAAGGCCGCCTCTGGCCCCATTAGGTCTGGCAGGGGCAGGAAGTGAGGGAGGTCCCCGAAACTCCCTGTGCTTAATCCCCTTGGTTACAAGAATGCACCCAAAGGTGATTAGCGGCTGGCTGTTCGGCAAGGACCGCCTCCCTGCTGTGTGATTGACAGCTAAGATGGAATGAATGGGAGAAAACCTGCATAAAAGGCGAGACTTTTTGGCTTGGAAGGCAGAGTCGACCACTAGACGAAGAAATCCGAAGAAGGACTTGGAAGAGACACCTGCTGCAACTCCTGGACCATTGGTTTGCCTGGTGAAGCCCTGCTGCTGTGCTGAAGCTCCGAATTTTTTTTCGACTAGAGAAGCCCCTGCAAAGACGACTTCTCCCCTTGAGTTGGTGGGACCAATCAACTCCAAAGTGAATTCGTTTGGACATGCTCTTGGAGCTGGCTGTACTTCTGCTGCTGGAACCGAAGTGCCAGGGAGAGGAGCACCAAACAGATGCCAGGGAGAGGAACACCAAACGGAGTGCATCACTGTTAAGTCGGACCCGAGCCTGTGGACGATCCCCCGGACTCCCAGTAAGCAGGACTGACCATGCCTGAGCCACGTCAAGAGTGCTGGACCCCAGATGCGAGGATTGTCCAGAGTGGTATCCGATAGACCCTGGTTGTGCTATTTGTTGAGGCGCGAGGAGCTGAAACCGCAAAGTGCTGCTGAATAGAAGTTTGGCCTTTTCTGCCGCTGACCGTCCCATTGCAGTGCAGGAGTGCCCAGACTTTCAGCATGTAAGATTACTCCCTCTTGTACCCATGACTTAGGCCCAGGAACAAAAGGATCTGCAGAACTGTACAGGAACAGAAGCCAGCTGTAACCATTTCTTCTAACCAAAGGTACTGTAACGTTTGAGAGGACTTACCTCTTGTTGTTGTAGCCTTACTTGATCTCAGTGGAGGCTTGTCCTGGTTGCTTTTGCAGTGTTGCTTGCATCTTCTAACTCTCACAAACCTCCAAGCTTGTGGACCTACATTGATTCTACTTTTTCTGCAAAGACTTCTAAAACATTGTGCAAGACTTTTTTTCACCTACAAGAAGTGCTTCAGATCACATAGACTTTTGCCCAATTGACATTGGCTGGCCTGGCTCCCTGAATAACTCTTCTGTCCTCTGACATTGTCTTACCTTTCCTTCCAGCAAGGGGTTAACTTGCTTTGCATTGGGGGGGTTCAAACGTACTTATCTGCTTCAGAATAATGCTGCGATCCCCTGTTATTCTATATCCCTTTTCTTTGACATTCTTCCCAGTATTTCTGTAAATGCAACAGTGATATATTAATGTCCAGTGTCCTAACTATTTAAGTCACCTGAGGGTGTAGCAATTGTCTGTGCCATCCCCAATGGGGATTTACTGATTTAGATGAACTAAAAGTGTGTATTTGTGTTTTACTTAAATATTTCCCCATCTGAAGAAGGCTTATTCAAACTGACTGTTAAATTAATAATTGTTTAAAAAAGAAACATGAGTATAAGTGTTTATTTGGATACTTGTCACTGTGAATCTCTGTGTAACCACCTTACTGCTCACATTGACCCCTCTTGAGATAAACCTGGCTGCTCAGCCACACTACCAACCTGTGTAGTATAGACGTATACCAAAAGTTGGGTTCCTATTGCCAGGAGGTCAAGGTTGTTGTAGTACACCCAAAGGGTACTGCACCAAATCTTGCCTAAAAAAGATTACAAATTGTTTATATTCATATAAAGAACCTTTATAGAAGGTATTGGATGCAACTAGCGGTCCTACTTGACAGTTTCAAAAATCAGTTTATAAAAGTGCAATTATGTACAACCCCATGTCCTGATTTTCTCCATCACGTGTACTCGAGACTTGGACGCTACCTGAACATTTAAATACATCACAACATACAAGTGTTATTTTTAAAAAGCGACCTCCCTTGTCGGATGAACTTCCAAAATGCAACACAAATAATTAATGTCTATTCATCAGTTAGTTTAAGCCAATAACTTATTTTTTTAATTTAATGGTATACCCTCCTGGCGTGCATGAGAATCTGTCAGTGTGCCACGCTTTCAGCATGTAAGCTTAGTGGGCCCGCGGGTGGATCTACAATTATTTGTTTTGTGATTAACACAATTTTGCTATGTCTTACTTGCAGCACAATGGAAATACTCATCCAACGAGTGGGGATTTGAGTTTTTATGTAACTGTTTTATATAAGAACAAGCCTAAGTACCCGGCTTCGCCCGGGATGTCCATTCAGATTTCTTTTCATATTCCACCGAAAAAGACTAACAAATATTGTTGTTTGCCATAAAGGTAAAACACGATACATGTTAATTTCACTAATTGAACACCACATTTTAATTTATCTCTGAATTAAATTCTTCCATGAATATAATATTTGTATACTTGCTCTGATTGTTTGCAGTGTTGGGAGCAGTGTTGGCCATTATCGCTGCTAAACACACAATGCTAATCAGAGTAAGCATACAAATATGATATTCATGTGAGAGAATTTAATTCAAGGTAAATAAAAAGTGTGGTGTTCAATTAGTGAAATTGACATGTATCGAGTTTATTGCAAAAGAAATCAAGTTCCAAATCACCATTTCCTTTAATTCCCAAATCACCATAGATTCTATCCACCCTGTAGAGTGGTCAGACCACTGTCATCAGCTTCACATTGGAGACTAGTAGTACAGACCCCACTAGTCCTAAACCACCTGACACCTACGAAACCAGAAATATTAAAAAGCTCTCAGCTGACAATCTATCCCCGCTCCTGAGCTCCATGCTAAACATGGTCACACCAAATACAAAGAACCCAACCTACCTAGCGGATTGTTACCAACAATGCCTCTCCCAAACCATCGACTCACTTTTGCCCCCGTTACCATAAAAACGCGTAAACCGGATAAACGTTCCTGTTTCTGGTTTGACGAAGAACTAGTTTCTCTCAGACGCATGAAAAGATCACTCGAACACAGACACAGAAAAACCAATAGCCCAGAATCGGCACTGGCCTTTGAAGCAGCCAGCAAAAGATATTTCAGCTAAAATCGCTCATAAAGCCAACGCGTTCAACCAGCGCATCATCAACACCAATTCTGATAGCAAATACTATTCTCCATCCTCAGAGAACTAGAGAACCCCGGCCAAACCTCAGCACCACACAATACCAGTAAAGCTTGGTGTACCACAATACAAGATGCATTAGCTTCTAAAATAACGCTCCTACAAAAGAAAATTGACAGTAAAAAAACACTGCTTGCCGAAAAATCTTATCCTAACTTAGCAACCATCCCTCCAACCACCCCCTCATATGCCCCATTTCACTTCACCCCAGTCACCAATGAAGAAGTATTATATGCTATTGCCAAACTCAAAGCCTCCAACTGCAAAGAAGATACTTTTCCATCCCACTTAGTTAAACTATGTGCTTCCACTTTAGCTCCCATCATTACCGAATTTGTCAATGCCTCTTTTAGTTCCAACCTAGTCCCGGCCAGTATTAAAAAATGCATGGGGTACACCCCTCCTCAAGAAACCAACATTGGACCCATCTATCCCCACAAATTACCGGCCCAAAACCACTGTCCCATTTCTTCTAAAAATCATAGATAAAATAGCATATTTCCAGATCCAAAACCACTTGGAACACAACCAACTTTTGGGGGACTGACAATCAGGGTTCCGACCGAACCATAGTACCGAAACAGCGCTACTCGACCTGAAGATCCAAATGGATGCTTCCAGAGTATCAGGTAACCTATGTCTACTTATGCTACTAGACCTATCAGCGGCCTTCGACTTGGTCGACCATGATAAACTCTGTGCCACATTAGCCAATAACTTCAACCTGTCTAACGACGCCACAGGCTGGATCAAATCCTTCCTCGCAGACTGGACCTCAAGAGTGGCCATTGGTAAAGAATCAGCCGACCCTTTACCGGTCCCATTGGGCGTCCCACAAGGCTCCGGCCTATCACCTACTCTCTACAGCGCTTACACCAAGCTTCTCTTCGCAGCACTGTATTCTATGGGTGTCATCTACACCAGCTTCGCAGATGACGCCCAAATCCTCATCCCCCTAACAGGAAACCTTGAGCAAGACAGTGTCTATCAACAATATATACTCGCCAATACAAAACTGGACGGCTAACAGCAGCCTCTGTCTCAATGATGACAAAACAGAGTTACTAATGCTAGGATCACCATCTAAAATCGCCTCCTTAGAGTCTGCCTACTCGGCCTTCACCATTGATGGCACTACAATCCCAGTACTTAAACAGGTGAAGACACTTGGCGTTTATTTAGACGCCTCTTTAACAATGACCAAACAAATCAGTACTTTAGCATCCTCCACGTCCTACACGTCTAAACTAGTCTCCCTCAGCCGCAAATTCCTTACTGCCAAAAACTGCGTTACCTTAGCTAGAGCACTTATACTCTCGAAGCTTAATTATTGTAATGTCCTCTTCCTAGGCACCTCCAACACAATCTTAGCTAAAGTCCAATTGATGCAAAATAAAGCCCTCCGAGCGGCACTCGGCATAAAGAAATCCAACCACATTGCCAATATCAGAAGAGAAAACCATTGGCTCCCCATCACCAACAAATGTATCACCAACAAAGCGCCTAAATACCTCCTCAACGCAGTCACCAAGAAAAATCATACCAGACTCCTCAGATCGAACAATAGCAAAAATCTAGAAGTCCCACGATATGAAAGAGAAAAAGCAGACGGGAACAGCTTTAAAGTACTCGCACCCAGGCACTGGAACGCCCTCCCCATCAACATTGAGATGGAAACTTCCTTCCCACAACTCAAAAAATTACTCAAAACCTGGTTATTCAACCAGTTCTAACATACTCATATTACCTGACCAGCCTGGCCTAAATCCCTGCGCTATTGTATATAATTGTATATAAGTGTGTTATAAATGTATGCATGCATCTCTGTGCCTGATCTCAAGACTGTACCTTGCCATTGTCTGTAACTACGCCGTGATACCTCTGGGTCCTGGGCGTATAATAAATGTAATAAATAAAAAAAATTTACAAAATGAAAAGAAAGACGCTCAATCTTGTCTAAAACAAAAAAAAAAAAGCAAGTCCAGTACAGCACACAGTGCGACGATGAGCACTTTCTACAAACAACCTGCAGATGGCACGGAACACCACAAAACGTAATGCCAAAAACTCAAAAGTTAATTATCCCGGGAACGGAATGACCTATCAAGCTAGAAATAGTTGCATTCATTCGCCAATGCAATAAAAAATATTCCATGAAAATATTCATGACGCCAGACCTTATCATTCATGAGGAGTTAGACCCCAAGATCAACGCCACATACAAACCCACAAACACAACTTTGTTATATATATATATACATATATATATATATATATATATATATATATCTCTATCTGAGGCTTGTGTAATCTGCTTAATCGCATGCTGTCCATAGGCCGCCATCTAGTGGAAGCTGCACAGTATTATTATTGTTTTTTTTTTAAAAGGGACGTCGACTGGGCATGCCAGTAATACTATCCCTAGTATGACATCCACTGTACCCATGATCCCTCGCGCGTCGAGGTCCCTCAGATGTTTTTTTTCCGCCATTCTAGACAGACACGTATAGCAGAGTTGCTCTTTCGGCGTAAAGCCATTTACTTATTTCAATTACAGATAGTTCATTCTTTCTATCCTTTACTTCACCAACCGTCGAAACATCACGCTGGTGAAGACAGAGACTGTCCGTTGAAATACTACCATGACGGACCGTTTGGCCTTGGAAGGCCGCCCCGGGCCTCGGCCAAGACAATACGGAGAGAGAGGGGAGGTCATTTTAGGATGTATATGCCCCTCTTGCACTACTTTCGTCCCGCTGCCATAGTTTGTAGTTAGGGACAAGCGTGTAGGCTCTTCAAGCCCAATACTTTAAAGGACCGCTCCCCAAAACGCTGGGCCCACTACGCCAGGCAACTCGAGGCCATGGAGGTAGAAGGTGCTTTCAGTGATGGCAGCAACACCGCTGTTGCCAGGGCGACAGAGTAGCTCTGGCCACCTAAGCACTGGCCCCCGACCCAGGAGGACAGGTCGGCGGCCATGTTGTGGGGACTACACCCGGCAGCGGAAGCGCATCAAAACCACCCACAACTAAACACATAACCCCTAGTCGAGACTCGACACATGGGACGAGCGGTCGACAATGCACGGCACCCAGGGAAAGGTCAGTTGAGTCCCTGTCCTCTGGGCATTCTCGCTCGAGATCGCTGCACGACAGGACCCAACCGTTAAAAGACGGCGAGGGTGTTGCGCGTATATCTCTCTCTGAGGGCTGATCGTCCGCAGACGATGCCTCGGTCCTTCCCACACCTGAAAGTCGATGCTCTGCGTCAGATCAGGTAGTAGGCCCCAAACAGTCAGATAAACACGGCTCCGGGCGTCAGGGGGTGGAGGGGGGAGAGAGAACACAAAAAGAAGTCCTCAAAGACCCCTCATAGGGAAAACACTTCTCATAAAGAGAAACCTAAGGAAATTAGGCCCATCCCTCATAAGGATAAACCTGTAGAGACTAGGCATAAAAAATCTGGGGTTATTCCTCCCACAGATGAAGATTTAGGACTTCCTTCCCAACCCTTGGTAATCCCAAGTTCATCAGAAGAGTCTTCACAAGACATAGATAGGGTCATGATGAGAATGTCATTTATGGCCAATTTCTACAAAAAGTACCCTGCATACTTCAGAGTTTCCACTCCAGTCCCCCCACCACAGCTCCCTCTGGGTCTCAAGTCTCTGCTCAACCGTCTAAACCCCCTTCTAAAAGGTCTTGTACAGAATTTTCAGTGCGTAGCACAGTATTAGAGCTCTGTGACCCGGACTCCAAACACGAAGACCTCTCAATTGTAGAGGCAGCTGACCCTCAGTACGATGAGGAGCAGCAGACCCTTATTATGGCGACGATGAGGACCAAGAGGCTGACCCAGAGGCCAATATGCCGATAGACTCACCTGTTGATCAGGACCCTCCTATATTTAATTTTCCTATTGACAACCAACCCCTTCTTAATGGGGTTCTAGCCAGGGCGGCAGAGCACTTTCCAATTGATACCCAGGAGTTACAGGAGGATAAGGACTTTGTAGAACAGATCCTTGGGGACAAGAAAACAATGGCGCAGTTTATTCCTCCACTCAAGTCAATTCAGTGCAGGATACAACCGTCATTAGAAGCCCTTAACCTCACCCAGGTGGTAAACCCACGTGTAGAAAAGCTTTTTAAACTTGCACCTTCAAACCCACTTTAGATTAGAGGGCAGCTGAAGCCAGACTGGGAAAAAAAGATTGACACCATGGATAGGAGGGTCGCCTCCTCTGCGGCTTACCAGACCAGAATTGCGAACAATGCTACGCTGTTGGCCAGTTATAACTGCCACAAATGGGAGCAAATGTTGGCTCTACTATCGTCTGCACCAGAACCACTGAAATCTCAGCTAGCACACGTGGCCACAGAAGGGGAGGGCAGTGTCAAGCTGCTTACTGAAGACCAACCTTGACTCGGCGGACAATGCCAGAAGAATCATTGCTCAGGTTACTGTTAAGCATCATACGGCAATCGAGTTTCAGACCAGAAACGCAGGCCACACTAATTAACATGCCTATTGAACCCAATGTGCTCTCCGGCAAGGCCGTCGAGGACGCCCTTAAGACAGTCAAACACGAGTATGACACAGTTTAATCGTTAGGCCAACTCACCAAAAAAAACACCCGGCTAAAGGGGTAATGGCAATTTTCGCTGTTTTCGGGGCCAAGGTTATCAATGGGGGTCCAATTACAGTCAAAACCAAAGCTCTTCCTGGGTTAATAATCAGTCAGTCCTCCCAGGGCTATCCTAGAGGACCGCGCAGAGGTCATGGTTATGGAAGGGGCAACCCTTCTCGAGGTGGCACCCCACCTCAGAAGCAGTGACATTCTGCTTCAGGTGCCCTCCAAGCCTCTCCAGTAGGAGGGCGCATTTCCAGCGTCACCCACGCATGGGAGGGTATCACCTCAGACAGATAGCTGCTGTCCACATTATCAGGCGGCTACTGTATAGAGCTCCTCCAACGACCCCATGACCACCCCCCATAACAGAAGATCCACTCAAGAGAACACCATCATATAGCCACTGTGCTAATAAAGGACGCCACCGAAGTCGCCCCGGCCAACCAGGTAAACTGGGGTATTTATTCAACTTACTTCCTTGTGCCAAAGAAAGATCTAACAATGCGCCCAGTATTAGATTTGTGCCCTGCAAACAAGTATGTCAAGCCACAAAACTTCTGCATGGCTATGCTACAAGAGGTAATCCCTATACTAAAAAAGAGGGATTACATGGCAACACTGGATATGAAAGATGCCCATTTTCATATTTCAATGTTCCCAGCGCATTGAAGATTCTTGCGTTTTAAGATAGCAAACCAGCACTACCAATTCCAAGTGCTAAACCTTCGGAATAGCATCTGCTCCAAGGGTTTTCACAAAGGTTCTGGGGGTGGTGGCAGCGCACCTACGCAGGAAGGCAATCCCAGTGTACCCTTACCTGGAAGACTGGCTCATTACAGGGGAGTCCCCCCTAATTTGCAGACAAAACATTCAAAGAACAATCAACCTCCTCTTTCAATTGGGCTTCTCCATCAACGAGAAAAAATAAAGCTTAGTGCTAAGCACTTCCAAGCAGTTCCTAGGAGCTGTCTTAAACACACAAGAGCGGTTGGTCTTTCCGTCAGAGGAAAGAGTCCAAAATGTGTTACAGCAAATACTGCATTATCAGGCCGATCGCCAGATAAGGGTGCGCAATGCTGTGTTTGCTAGGCATGATGGCATCTTGCATTTACCTGGTTGCTCACGCGTGCCTGCGCATGCGACTCATGCAGGAGTTGTTTGCGAAACAGTGGTCTCGGGCAAGTGGTCAGTGGGATGATCTACTGGTCGTTTGGCCAACACTGGTACAAAATCTTCAGTGGTGGACAAGGGAAAATCTCCTGAAGGGGAAAGCTTTCTACGATCCAGAGATACAGGCGATAGTCACGACGGACGCCTCTCTAGCGGGGTGCGGCGCTCATAACCTTCACCACACAGCTCAGGGTCTGTTGTCTTAAACGGCAGCCTAAAACCACATCAATCTGCTAGAGCTTCTGGCAGTATTCAAAGCCCTTTGGGCTTTCGAATCCCATTTAAAGAACCAATCTGTACAAGTCCTGACAGACAGCACTACAGCAATGTTTTATATCAACAAACAGGGGGGCACACATTCTCCAAATCTGACCAGGCTTACAAAGCAAATTTGGAAATGGGCACTCAAACGGAAGATGTCCCTATCATCACAGCATGTTCCAGGGGAATTCAACACTCTAGCAGAGTCATTGAGCAGAGATCCCCTACCAGAGGAACACGAGTGGTGTCTACACAAAAAAGCTGTAGAACACCTCGTTTCTCTATGGGGTTTCCACAAAATGGACTTGTTTGCTATAAGCAAACAGTCAATGCCCAGACTTCGTAGGTTCCCCCAGCCAGGCTCAAAGGGGAACGCCCTATGGATGAACTGGTCAGGGAAATTTGCTTAAGCTTTTCTCCCAACACCTCTCATGAGGAAGGTGGTGAACAAGATCCACAAGGAACAACTGACACTTATCCTAGTTGCTCCTATGCGGTCAAGACAGCCATGGTATCCACATCTGCGCAAACTGGCGATGTGTGATCCCATCAAACGCCCGTACAATCTACTCACTCAGGGACTAACAGTGCACCGGCAGTCTCACTGAATGAACTTGTCAGCATGGCTCCTGAAGTCCTAGTGTTCGGACATCTTAACCTGCCACAGAGATGCATGGATATCTTGAAAGAATCAAGAACACCAAACTTTAGACACTGTTACTTTGACAAATGGAGAAGATTTGTAATTTGGTGCCAGTCTAAACAAATCCACCCCATAGAATGTACTCCTTCCCAAATTCTAACTTGTATGCTCCATTTGCTAGATGCAGGGGTTAGTATTCAGCTCCCTAAAAGTCCACTTGGCGGCTTTATCAGCCTACACCACTTCCCATAGCAAGGTCTCATGATGGAAAGTACTTGTCATCAAGGCATTAATGGAAGAAGTAAAGAGACTCCACCCTCCTATTTCAAACCCACCTCCAGGATGGAATCTCAACGTGGTACTCGCTAAGCTCGTGGGACCCCCCTTTCGAGCCAATGCACACATCTAGTCTAAAACACCTGACTTACAACACTGCCTTCTTAGTGGCTATCACTTCCATAAGAAGAGTGAATGAAATACAAATATAGTCAGTGCATGATCCTTTCTTTGTTGTACTCATAAAGACAAGCTGGTTTTACATACTCACCCTAGGTTTTCCGCTAAATTATTCTCCAAATTTAATGTAAAACAGTCAATTGAGCTACTGTTTTTTTTTTTTTTTACAGGAACCCAACAGCTCGGCTGAGGTAAAACTCCACACTAAATGTGAGGAGGGTGGTCCTCTACTATGTAGACAAGACCCAGACCTCTAAGGAAAACAGATCAATTGTTTGTCTCCATAGCGCCAGGCAGAGAAGGTGACAGCATTTCAAAGAATGCAATCTCTACGTGGATAGTCTGATGTATACAACTGTGCTATTCCCTATCAAATAAGACACTGCCTTTTACGCCAAGGGCCCATTCCACTAGAGGCACAGGAGCCACCCTGGATTTCATTGCAAATGTCCCTTTAGACAGTATTTGCAAAACAGCTACATGGAGCTCAAAACATACTTTCACTCAGCACTACTGCATTGACACTCATTCCAAGACAGATACACAAGTGGGACAAGCGGTTCGTAGCCATTTATTTGCACATGAACCTTCTCACATCCCACCTACTTCTTCCAACACTGCTCGCTGATCTATGCACAGCATGTGATCTAAGCAGATTCCACAAGCCTCACAAGGGATACTTTACTCTCCATAATCGTATTTCTGATGCTTGTGTCTGCTTAGGTTCACATGTGCCAACTCTGCCTCCCCTCGGAGAGAAGGGCGTAATGGTGCTCATGAGCTTGTCTGATACATATCTGGTTGGATACAACTGTACTTACACTACACCTCATGTCAGAAAAATAACAATCTGAGGGATCTCGACACGCGAGGGATTATGGGTACAGTGGATGCCACACTAGGGATGGTATTACTGGAACGCCCTGTCGATGTCCCTTTTTGAGTTTCGAAAAAACAACAACTGTAATACTCTGCATATTTCACTAGATGTCGGCCTGTGCACAGCATGTGAATCTAAGTAGATACAAGCATCAGAAATTTGATTACGGTGAGTAATGTATCCCATATATATATTGATTACATCAATTAGGACTTCACACCAATACATCCTTCAAATCAGCAGAGGCACAGATGCTGATTTATGGCAAAATGTGTTTTTCTGCATCTTTGTTCTGTGGGGGTTCTCATACTATTTTTTTCAATTGGTCGTTGAAATTATTTTAATTAAGTCCTAAATACAGCATCACTGCCATTGTCGCTGCCTGCCAAACACAAACGCATTCAAGAGATGTATTAGTTGTGGAAGGAATTTTTCAACAGCTTAAACTCACTGAGCCTGTGGGACGTGACACAAACGTCGGTGATCTCCTATGCCTTTTCAGCAAATTGACTCCAATGTCTTTATGGACAAGGATCCAATGCATGTTAAAGGAGGGACCAGCGATATTGGAGTCAACCATAGTATTCATGAACTATTGCAAGCAGTCTGACTTGGAAAAGGTAGGGGGCTAATGGAGGTGAGGAGGGTAAGATAGGTGCTCATTACCAGGTGCTGTACCAAACCCAGCAGTTGTTTGTGTGCTGGTACTGATGTTCTAAGGAAGTCTCCTCTGTTCTGTTCTGGTATGTTAGTCAACCTGATTTAGGGAACCATCCCTATGCCTTAGAGAGGTACAAATGCGTTTGTGCCTACGGTATGTGAATGATTTTGAGGGGTCAGTAATGTGAGGCAGCCAACTGCTTGTAGTTTTCTTAGTATTTGACATTTTATTAATAAAAGAAATTGCAAAGAAAACATAACTAATCCTAATCTGCCAGGGAGATCCCTACCAAGTCTAGATTCTAAGGGAAAATCTCCTGGCATACACAACTTGCCCTCACACTAAACAAAAACATTCAAAGTAAATTTATAAACAACATAAATAAATGCTTACCAAATAACCAGTGACTTGGATAACTTCCACTTGTCCTGGGTAGATCTCTTTCCCAGGAATGTCCAAAGTCAATCTCTCCCAAAAAATGTAAAGTCTTAAACCTGTTCTTGAAATGTTTCAAAAGAAACAAAGTTAACCCAAACATAAATCCACTGGCAACAGTTCTTTCTCAGTTTGCTGAAAAGTTTCCTTTCCAGTTTCCACACAGAAAACCGCACCAATTGCAATCCTGGATCACCTCCTTCCAGGATAACCTTGACACAGTTCAAATCAAAAGATACTCAGCAACTGTCCATCTTTTTGTAATCTCTGCAGCATATTTGGTGTAACTTGTCAGGATGCTTCTTCTAAGGGGTTGCTTCCCACTTGACAACTCCCTTCTGCTAATGGCACTGTGAACGAAGGCTCTTGTGCTTCAGTCTACTACTGCTTCAACCACTTCAAATGTAATGTTCTCTGACAATATTATGGACAACCACAGCTTTGATACCTCTGCTGCAACTTGGTGCTTTAAGGATTTATTGGGCAACTTAAAGACAAAACACTTCGACCTCCACAGGTAGACAAGGCACTCTTCCTTCCTATGTCATAGGAAAGTGGCATCCCCTTTGCTGCTTCTGGCTGGCTTACAGCTACCAACAGATGCTGTCTTGGCTTCTAGACTGCTTCCTTCTCACAGCTTTAACAGTCTCAACTCTACAGTTTGTTCTTTTAACAAGCACACAGCTACTTCCCTACCTTTTTATGTACACCTTCTTATTCCAGTAGTTGCCCCAAAGCTGTATTGCTATACTTCAGCCTTGGAAAACCTTGTCACCCTTGTATCAGAGGACAATAGATTTGTAACAGCTTCAACAACTTCAAAACATAAGTGTTTAGATCTTAATAGGAGTGATATCGCATTAGAAAGGATTGGTCTACTGGCTTGGGTAATGATTGCTCTTCTCTTGACTTCAGAAACTTCTACAACTACAAAATATTTGTCCAGGATGGTACAAGATTCAGGTTTCACTAGGGAAACAGAATTAGGTACATGTGACCACTCTTTGATGTAGAATTTCAACTTAAGACTTTCGTTCCCTTTTCTTCATGCAGCATGCAACTTTAACATGGGTTGGGAATCGCAATCACTTTGACGCAACCTTCCTTTGATGTAAGAATTCTTGTAACCATTCGGGAAAGCCAGCTGCTGCCTTTTGAGTGATTATACACAGCATTCTCCCTATTTGGTAATGTTGTTTAATGCAGCAATGTAAAATTAAAGCTTCTTTTCCTTATACGCAACCACTCTGACTTTGTTGTACTTCCCACGGCAACTAACAACCTTTACAGGCTCCCACACGAGTGCCAATTGAGCTGGTTACAGTTACCGGCAAGGAATTTCCAGTGAATTGGAGAATGGAACTTCACCGACTCCAGAATTGCTGCGGTTGCTGGTGGATTCCATTTCCAGACTTTTATTCCTGCTACTTACCTCAGGCACTCTTGGGGACCAAGTCTCTCTCAGTGCCACCACAGCCAGACGGGGTTTGTGAACACAGGACCAACTTAGAACATGCAGGTAAAATCTGCTCTTCTCTCGTCCCGACGTTCCTCAAGTGGTCACACTTCCTCATGAACTGCCAGCCTTGTGTGCGTCTCCTTCTGCTACTAATACTGCCAATCTTCCAGCTCCTGCTGCAGTTCCTTCCTGCTGCAGCCTTTTATGCCTCTCAGATGGGGCAGTTAATTTAAGGTGCAGGCCCTTAGTGCTAATTGCCTGACCCTGTCAATGGCTGTTGGGCCTGCTTGCCTGTCATTTAGTTATGCATGCCTCCTCAGCACGCTTCTTCCTCACAGTCCCTGAGGGATTCTGTAACGCTCACCTGGTTCCCTCGGAGGCCCAGGTCTTGACTGGGCGGTGAAAACGTCTTCAACGTTAGGCATAGGATTCGTCTGGCTCCCGGATTTGGCCCCTTCCTTACCGAAAGCTTGACCTGCAGAGTGCGGTGTCTGCAAGTGGAAAATCAAGGATTAGTGACTGGAAGGTTGGGAGTAGTTCTTAGCCCCTCTCTCCCCCTCTTCCCGTGGTACTCGGGTGATTGTTGTGCTCACCTTAAGTAAGTGAATGCTGAGCTCTCCATCCTGCGTCTTGTGCAGGGGCGCTGGGTCCAGTTACTTCACTGGATGTGAGTTCCGCCTCTTGATTGCAGAGGGTAGATGAGAGTGAAGCCGCCGTTTGCAGCACGAGCGTGACTTGTAAGTATTAAAGTTTTCAGATTGCTCTCTTCAAATGTTTTTTCCTTAAGTCTGTCTTTTATCTTTTCAGATGCTGTCGATGCCAAGGAAGCTGCTCTCCCCGATTCGTGGCAGAGAGCGTGACAAGAAGATGATGAATTCGAAGGCACGTAAGTAGGAAGGCTGCCTTAGGGCCGTAGAATGCACCTTAATGTCCCCTTTTGTCTTTACAGGTGCCGGAATGCAGTGCGAGCAAGTTGGAGCTAGCGCAACACAGGTAAGCAGTATTGTAACTAAGCGTTACTAACCAATGTTCTTTGTCTTTGCAGGCCCGATGCCGGACGAGAAATGCTGAAAAAACGTCTTGGATGCTGCCGATGGATCGGGTGAGTTGAAGCGCTAACTTTGCCTTTGTTTAATCTGTGCCGTTTGTTTTGCAGGAGCCGCTGAAGATTGAAGACTGGTCCCCAGCAGGTAATTTTCGTAATTACAGGATCCGGAGCTGAAGATTCGCTGGAGCTGACACGGTGAGCGTCCTGCTGCAGATGCAGAATAACGCGAAGCACGTGGTACCAATCGGGTGTGGTTTAAATAGCCCATAGGAGTGCTTAGGTGTCTTCTTCCACAGCAGCCTCGCCCAGGTGAAAGAGTTCCTGCTTCCAGAAGGGTTCCAGCATCCATGATCCAGGGAGTGGTGCCTGCCCCACCCAGGCGGAAAAGTAGTCCCTGCCAGAAGAGAGTAAAGCATCATCTTGCTGGTAAGTAAGCAGCATGGTCTGCTCCAGGTAGGTTCACCCAAGCACTTTTACACTTGATATGAGCCCGGCGCTTCCTGTGCCGGGACGGGTCCTTACTATGGGCCTGGCACCACCGGTGCCAGGACAAGGTTCAAAAGGTCCCAATTGGGACTTGCTGGTGCCAATAAGACATGTTATGAGCCTGTTTCCAAGGATGTTGGGTAGGTCCTGACTCCTTGAAAGCAGTGGTCATGACAGATTCTGTAACATTTAGTTAATTTTAAAGAAATTATGTTTTTCTACTTGTGACATTTTTAAGGGTGCTTTTAATTCCCTTGATGTTTTTAAAAGAGGGATCATGGGGTTTAACCTTATTAGAGTCAAATGGTATTGAAAAGGCCACATTTCCGTCATTCCTTTTGGTATAACTTTAGCATTGAGGAGGATGTTTAATTTTAGAGATACAAAAGACCTGTTCTTTTAATACTTTGTTGGGTTACAATTGTGGAGTTTACCCTTTCATCCTCACTAGGAGGTTGAGATGTATCAAAGTGACAATAAGCCAGTTCCTCCTTTAACTTATTCATACTGTATACGGTCATTTATGTACCATAGACAATAGCCTGATCCTCAACAGTAATGGCAGGGACATTTCTGGAGTTAAGTACCTTCAGGTATGGAATCCTAAGAGACCTGGTCCAGCTGGAGCATATTTGATAGTCAGTTTGCCACCTTCCATGGTCCAAGAAGCCTTAGGAACAACCTTCAGTACCAGTTGTTCATAAAGGATTCCTTGCGTCTTAAAAAGGGTAAACCTTCATTGCTAGACGTGCATATCTGAATGAAGGTTAAAAAGGCGTTCACACTCTTTAATTCTAAATTCAACGCCTTTTTCTACTCTACTTCCCTCTTCCTTAGCATGCAAAGATTCGAAAGAAGGCCTGGAGGGAGGAACAAAGTGCAAAACAGTGATTTTTAATACAAGACATTATTTCCAATACAGAGCAGCTCTTCATCTCGACTGATGCCTGTGTTTGCTTTAGTTGGATAGTCTGGGGATCCAAGGGATATGAATTAGTGATTCTGTAGTTGGAACACCCAGATTTCGATGCTTCACAATACCTGGTTCAGTGATCTCCCTAGAAGTCCCATAAAGGGAGTAGAACACTCTACCCTTGTATCTCAACCTTTGCCCAAAGTGCTGTTTTGTCTTTGTAGAAATCAAGACCCGGACCAGGTTTGGGTTGCTGAAATCATACTTTATTCATGTGATTTTAAACTAATGAAATTATAGTCCATGAACTCCTTGAGAGTTACTCCACTCTTAGGCAGTCTTCCAGATACAGGATTTAAGCCCTCCTAAGTCTCCTTGTTGTCCGGATAGGCCCACCAGTTGTTCCTTCTCTCCTCGCCCTCTTCGTATGACTAGGAGAATCAACAACAAACGCTGGATTAGTTCCCGGGCTTTTATAGGATGTGAGTGACTTACTTCCCCCCCAATGGAAAGCTTCCCTGTCAATCAGACTTCTCATTGGCTGGTATTGCCATGTCCCGCCTCCTTTAAAGGCTGCCGTGGGTTCCCAGAGTGGCTGCTTCTGCTGCCTGCCAGAAGAGTCCCGCTCCCAGGCCACTCCATCCCGGGGGTCCCTCCACCCCTTTGAAGTCTCTCCCTCTCGCCATGTGTGTCTGTCTCCGTGACCGCCCCAGAGCGGCCCGCCCCGCCGAGCAAGCCGTTTCTCCCTTCTCTCCCTTCCTGGTGGGGAGAGACGCTCGGCGGGCCGTGTGGGCCGGCTCCCCGCGACCGCCCCTGCCTCCTGCGGGTTCGCCGTCACCAACCCGTCTCCCGGGCTGCAGCGGCGTTACCCTTGTCGGGTTCAGGTAAGGCTGGGCGGGAGGGGGCCGCTCCTTTCATATCGCGGCTCGTTGCCGCGATCCTGCAGAGTCCCGGGGAGAACGGGCGGGATGGATCGCGGCAATGAGCCGCGATCCCGCGGAGTCCCGCTACCCCTCCCGGCACCCCCTCCACTCCGGGCCCCTTCTCACAGTCTTCCATAAATTGGCAAATGTCCTATCCTTTTACAACCCTAGGCAGAAAACTGCTTGGCTTTTCCTTCTGGGCAGCAGTTTGCTACTCTAAGAGTCGCTGCATGACCATCATTGCAGTTTTCTCCACCGGATTTGTCTAACGATGCTGTTTCGAAGCTGGTGGTGTTCAATATATACTATGCACACACTCCTACAACACAATCACGTTTGTACTGCATTAAGTCACCGAGATTCTCCACTCAGTACTGAGGAATATGTAGAGAGGGTGTCAATCATACATGCCAGGCTATCTGATAAGCTCCCAGGTTTTTTATTTTCAGCTCTTTTGAAACAATACCCCCAGATATTTTGATTCCTTATTCATCAACTCTAGCTCTAGAAATGCTGGGTTTCTATTTGCCTACTCCCGTTTTTGATTTGGTGCCACATCCAGGTTGTCTGAATTAGAGCCTGGAGGGTGGGGTGAACGGTTTAGGAATACATTTCTTGAACATTCTGTTAACTAGACTGTGCCATAGAGTGCTGTGGAAAGGAATGTAGGCTTTGGATATGGTACCCTCAGAAAAGCCTCTTTCCTCTGGGTCTTTTCTTGTGGTTGGGAAGGAGGGAGAGCAGTATTCTTTTATAATGTTCTTAATACCGGAGACCAGTCTCTAAGCGTGGGACTGGGATTCAAACCTGTGCTGCTTTGCATTGTCTTTCTCCCAAGGCAGGCATGTTTCCCCTGAGCTACCCTCCTTCCCAGGATGACTGAGAAAGGAAACATTCCCTTCATGGTGATTCTGGTTCTCTTATTCCATGAATTTAGCCGTCGCACCATTAACCCTGCCTATTCCCGCAAGTATATCCTGCGATCTGTCCTGCCATGGTCTAGTGGAAAGGATATAGGGACTCATTCTAAGTTTGCTGGTAATGCAGCAGGAAAACCTCCAAAATCAATTACTATTATGGCCATTGTCCTGTGGATTTACCACGGGATTCAAAGTGGTGGTATGACGATATTAGTGCCTATATTTTGAGTCTATAGGACTCCATGGGAATTTTGGTGGATTTACTGTGCGGAGTAATTCTGCCGATTTTTGGCATTAAAGTCGGGGAGTTACCTCCAGTCTTATGCTGGAGGTAAATCCTCCACTTCAAAGCCAATCTTGTAGTTTGACAGCGCAGTATAAAAGGCTGTAATTCTGTTACTGCCAAAAAAAATGGTAGTAATAGAATTATCACCACTTTTTTTACCACACAATACTGGTAATGAGGCGTAATGGTTGATGTTCTAAAGGCTTTAA
The DNA here is from genome assembly GCF_040938575.1 of Ambystoma mexicanum. Taxonomy (NCBI): domain Eukaryota; kingdom Metazoa; phylum Chordata; class Amphibia; order Caudata; family Ambystomatidae; genus Ambystoma; species Ambystoma mexicanum. Next base: position 1,345,283,099 of record NC_090922.1, read on the forward strand.
AGTGACAGCACATCTGTAAGGAATGCTTCTGGGCCTGCTTGGTGAAGTAGTCCTATCCTAATCGGGTTGTGAATGAGGGAGAGAAAGGACTAAGAAAACCGGAATCACCAGGAAGGTCATTTATTTTAGGTGTTTGTTTAGATATGGCATTGTCTAATGAAATCCTGTGCAGTACTTTCCAACCCAGTAGCTGCATCTAACCGTACATACCAATTAGAGTTAAATGGTTCTATTTAAATGATACTTGACCTAGTAAATCACTAGCCGTGTGGTGCATGCCCTGTATGAAGGAAGAGAAGTAATGCAGAAGCGGAGATGATAGCTGCGCCTGGTCTACTGGAATGACATGGCATTAGCAAGTCTTACACATAACCCCCATTGGCTATATTCTGGTTACCCAACAGAAAAAGCAAAGGTCATTTGTAATAATGCAGACTCCAAAGGTCAGAGTTGTCTAGAATGCCTAGTATTTCGGCTAGTGAAGGGAGGCTGGTGTTCTGAACACTAATGGCCTGGAATCCGCTAGTCTGGGCCTGAAAAGCACCCCGGATTAGCCACAGTTTCCTATCGGCTGTACACAAGCACTGCAACAGGAGCAGAACTACCTGCACACAATGTACATTGTAGTACTACCTGCATCATCGGTTTTGCAGAACCGCGGCAGTGCAACATAAAAAAAGGCATCCGAAACAGTGCAATGTTTGACATATGAGGGAGGTGTTGGCAAGAGCATTCAAAAGCTACTTAGTTTTTCAAATTAGTGTGTGGGAACGAAGAATGCCGATTCTTCTCCAACTGAAGGGCTCTTGCCCTCCCTAGAGTCATTTAGGGATTTGTGGGGAAATAAAGGGTCACTTGTTTCACGTGTCACATTCGCTTTTTACTCAGTTTGTATTTTACCTTCAGTGGTGTTTTATTTGTGTTATTTGTTATTTGTGTTATGCTATTCATGTTCTGCTTAGTGTGTTAGACTTGATTGATCAGAGTGCGCAAAAGGCGTGTCGGCAAGCGCACAAAAATATAAACTTTATTTACTAAAGCCACAATGAATATCTTAATGGCATTATTGCAAAAATCTAACTCGGTTGACACCCCTAAATTAAAGGTTTGATTGGTGGTGTGCTTGATTAAAATGGATTGCCGTTGTAGTGGAAAATGACTACTCACAATTCTGGTAGATTGACAAACACTTTATTAGCTAAGCAGTAAGCAAACAAACGGTGAAGGACGGGACTGGACTGGGACTTAGAATCACATTGGTAGCAGAAATAAGCAGCTTCTCATACCTCATAAGGCGGGAATTAGATACATGCTGGGTTTTGCCTTTTAGCAATAATGAAAATATGGCGCGGTGGACGGAAATGGTGAATGTATGTCCTTGGACCAAAGAGTCGTTTTTTTCAATCAATAGGGAAGCAGTGGTGACTGGCTGCAAACAAGCTGGGAGCCCTGCCGCCACTGGTCCAGGGCTACGGTGTTGTAGGATACAGGTCGATGTTCATTCCTGTGTAACTGGGACAAATCACCTTGTGCAAACCCGTTGCGATCATCGCTAATTAAGAGAAAGGGCTTGCTATAATCTGCAGACCTAAAGCCAAAGCCATTGCGGGCACCTGCTTTATGGCGACAAAGGCATGTTTGGCTTTCTGGGACCGTGGCAGGGTTCGGGGACTGAATCATGCCTGAGATTCTGAAGGGACTTCATGATAGCTATGAACACATGGACCCATTGCCTACATTAAGTAACCATCCCGATGTACCCTCTCATCTGTTGCTTGGTCTGGGGTTTTGGACTTTCTGGATCCTGGAAGTCCGATCCTGGGACAGGTGTCTTTCCCCAGAAGAATTCCGTGGCCCTGATATTGCACTTGGGGCATTGGGGAAGACATAACTGTAACTTGTCATTCCATGCATTGTTAGCTTTTTCAGCAAGTGCTTTCAACAGAAAAAGCATCTTCCTCGCACGCTTTCAAGGAGGGGTGACTATGAGCAGATTGTCTACGAACTGCACCAAATCCAGATCCTTCTTTAGAATTTGGCAGAACAGTGTTGGGCGTTCTCCATCTCCCATTGGGAGACGAATGAACGTTGCGTCATCATGCATGAACATAAAGCGATAGACTCTGTGTGTATGGGTATTGAGGAAAATGCTTGGCAGTTTAAGAAATATACAACAACATTGTAGCGGGATTGGGTACCACGGGCAAAGAGGACAGTAGGCGGTATTCCCCATGCACAGGTCCTGAATAAAACGATGCACTTCCTTCCTGGTCTTTTTCTTAGGCAGTATCTGAGTATTACAAGGACTGCGGGTTGGTACAATGATACCTTTTTCGAGCAGGGATTCGATCACAGGGCGAATGCCTTCTTCAGCGTGTTGGGAAACAGGATACTGGAGCACACATGACAAGGGTTTTGGCTGGGTTCTGTATGCTTTTGACTGGTTCAGCACTCAACATGTACCCTGTATCATTTGCGCAAGTTGAACACAAGCAGGTCGGAACCTGGCCCAACGACCCCTGCCGTCGTCAGGGGGCTGTTGGTCTGGTCATCAGATTTTGAACGGGTGTAATACTGCTAGCACCTTGTGCGCTATATGGGCAGGGATATCCAAATATACACCATCGGGGGAACAGTGAATGGTACAACTGAGTTTACGCAATAAATCGAACCCAGACAGATTCACAGGAGAACACTGGCTTAGTAGAAATGCTTGCTGTCAGAAATGGGACCTAACGTGACTACCCTAGGGGTACACAAGGGGTGAGTATTGCCGTACCTTCTGTGCCAACGGCATCCAGTATCTCTTCTGAGTTGGAGCGCGATGATGCGGTATCCACCAAACATGAAACCTTTTGGCCGGCCGCATGACATTCAACATGGGGGGCATCAGGGTCAATTGAAATAAGCTGTTCAACAAGCTTGAGGGCGGGGGTGGGGCAGGCCCTGGCTATCCTATACATCGGTCATAAGCAATGACTGTGGAGGTGGACCTTGCACCATCCATCCTGGGGCGGTAGTCAGCCACGACCATCATATTGAGGCCAATTCGGGCACTCAATTTTCCAGTGCCTTGGACTGTTTGCAATAATTGCACTGGTCGATGCTCATGCTGGGATAATACCCTTCAGTAGCTTGTCCTGCCTGGAAGGACTGTGTAGCCCCTCTACCCTGCACCCTTCTTACCCCCAGAACCCTCCCATTCCTTGAGGTGGTTCTAACCTCTGTATTTGTCGCGCCATAAGCGTGTTTTCTGTCGTCTGTCGTCTTTCTGCCTTTCAGCCTTCCCCTGAAAATGTTGTGCACCCAATAAACCCTCGACCAGCCTCTTTCCTTCCCATCAAGTCATTACAGGCTTAATCCTTTCTGCTACCTTGGTTATCAACCCCATAACGAACTGTGCCACTAACGCCCTCAGTGTGGTAATCGTGGTGTCCACAATTCCTGAATGTTGTTCAAAACATTGTTTCAGTCAAGATATTCCGTAGGGTGTTCTCCCTTGGTCTGCTTGCACAAGTTAATCTTGGCCCAATCAGTTTTCCGTAGAAAAATTGTAAGAATACTTTGCACAAGTCAATCAGTAAAGGTCTTTAAATCTCTTGAGCGCAGTGGGTGCTTCAGCTGGCCAATTTGCCTTTGCTTTAAAAGGAGCAAATGTGTCCGGGGGTAACACTGCCCGCAGTAGCTGGTTTAAGTCTGCGCAGGTGGTGTGGCAATAGTCTATTACTACTTGAAGCTCTTCCTGGAATTTGACAAGGTCTTCTCGTTTCTTGTGGAATCTCTGAACCATTTTAAATAAGTCAATGGTCCTCCAATGGGCGTGTACTGTGACTCGTGTGTCGCCTACTGCCGGGAGCTGTCTTGGACTACGCCAGTGCTGGAGTTTAGTGTAGAGTCTGGGAAGCCTTTGAACATGCCAGATGGTGAAAATAATATAGAAATCTGAGTTCTCATTTCAGTGGTGAACGGGTCCTCCATTGGTTGTCTGGGTGCGGACTGGTGGTTGATAGGCGGTGGAATCTGGACTATCGACTCGCTGATTTGGTGGGTTGTTCAAAATGGCTGGGTTGTGAGTGTCCAGAAGGCCTTCGGAACGTTCTTTTGGCAGTTGCTTCCCTTGGAGGACTGGATAATAATAGCTTATATCTGGTTTTGTGGGTTGGGACCTGCAAGTTTGTGCTCTAATTCTTCATGGATTTTACTTGCTCCTGGAGCTTTATCTGCGAGTCCTTTAGTGCTTGGGTCTTGGATTCGGCTATTTTTAGTGGCTTCAGTATACCAATCGAGGTAGCTATTCCACTGGTGTTTGTGTACACGTTAGCCCCTTTTCTCTAATGCTGTTCACAAGTTCGTTATTCTGTATAGATCAAATGTGCCTCCCTGCGGAAAATGTCTAGGTGATTCAGTCTGTGTATATTTGTGCCATTGTTCCAGGTACTTAAATGCTTTTGGCGAGTAGTGAGGTGAGTAAACATGAAGTTGGCTGGATTCCCTTTAGGAGGAAGCAGCACTTGTCTCGATTGCCCTAAACCCATTCTTTAGGGGAAGGGGTTGGAATAAGAGTGGTTGGGAGGAGGCGGGTTAAGGGCTTATTACGAAACTGGTCTGTTCCTAACTCTGTCTGCAACAGGACACCATTGAGTCCTGTGGCTGAAGGTGTGGGTACGGCTCATGAACTTAACTACTCTGCAGCTCGAGTGTTCACTGGGCCCCGTTCCTCCCCCGTTACAGTAATTTCAGGGGCACCTATAGGTGTAGGTCAGATTCAGATAACTGCTGTTTCAGTTTATTTCCCCCCCCCATTACTCTGCCCACAATGCAAAGCAGTATTCTGTTCTTCAGAGATGTGGGTAGGTAAGGGTCAAAGGCAAGACCATAATCGGTAGAAATACATTCTGTTACATCTCCCGTATTTAGGATAGAGAAGGGCGTGAAAAATCAACTAGCGTTGCACATTGAGGGTTTCAAGTGACAATATCTGTGTCGAGACAAGACAATCACAAAGTTATTTCTTTAGCACATTCCTTCATACACAGAGAGCACGTTTATCCTTGACCCGATTTAGTCCTACACTACTCTGACAAACATTGTAGTCTCATGTTTCCTTAAGTCAGTAGGGAGCGTGGATGCGCTGCTATTTAAACTGCATTGGCAAGTGCTTTTTTACTTCACGTAACCAGTATCAGTTTTGGGCAGGGTACCTTCCCTCCTATTACACCAGACGGGTGCTATATTTTAAATCCAAATACAGATATTTTGACCAGTTTCAGACAACAGGACACCTGAGATCACAATACATTGACAAATTTACATGTGTTTTTAAGCCATGATTTTTTGATTGGCTCTTTCCTCCGCATCCGCTCACTCCGCCCACCTCGTGTCTCCGGGTGCTCCGGCCAGCTCTCCCCTCTGACGAAATCGGCCTTTCTTGGGCCCAAGGGTGATCACTGGAAGGAGTGCCGATGGCCCTGGTACAGCCACAGCGCAGTGGCATCCGATGTCTAAGGCACCAGATTGTAGTTAAAAATAACCACTCACGATTCCGGTGGATTGATGAACACTTCATTAGTTAAGCAGTAAGCAAACAGACAACCAATGGCAGCACAAGACTATGGCGCAAGTGAATCCCTCACCCTCCTTTGTCCAGATTTTATACTCCCAGGAATACATGATTGTCAATAAAAGGGTTGGTCTTAGCCTGGCAAGGTCACATCTTGCAACTTTTAATTGCTGATCGAAACAAACCCTCATTTTGCAGTGTTATGATGACAGCTGCAGTCGGCAGCACTTGTTAGTGTTCTCACTAAAAGCAGCGCAGTGCAAGGCATTTCTTCAAGGTGAGAATACTCCCTAAAGCTTCGTCCTCGCCATCGAGGCAGGTGAGAGGTCTAGTGATATGACATCCACCCCTAAATCCGCCTTTCAGTAAAAAGGTGAGCGCAGGGAACAAACTTAGCTATGCCAATGCGGATATGTCAGAAGCGTAAACCGTGAAGGCGAGCCGCCTTAAGTGGTGTGTGAAGCGCTGTTCTAAGGGTGACCTGCACATTGCAGTATGCAATCTACTCTATGCAGGCTAGAGACAGTGATTTAATCCTGGCGAGTGGCAATCGGAATATATTGTCACACAACGGTAGGGTGACAAGGGGGTACTTATTTGATCTTGCCTTATTCAATTTATTCCACCACTGTGTCTAGGTGGCGTGCTTTTGTTTTTTTCTCAGATCTCCAAACGTCTGTAAAGATAAACAGCCTTTGCAGCATTGGATGCAGTAGCTATGACTTAAAGTAGAACTACGTTTCTTTGCCCTAGTCCGGTGTCAGTTGGTAGGTTTGCGTGGAACTATGTTGTGCACCTTTTATTCTTCAAGTAGCACTAGTATGGACTAATTTCCTCCTCTAGCATTGACACCCAGCTGTGTTCTTGTGAGACTTCATAGCAAAAGACCGCTTTCACTGCCGCCCTTACAGCAGAGTCTTATTCTGAGGTTTTACAACTTGGTTGGTTGCAATTGAATTTGCAAGGAAGGGAGTCGCTTGGCCATATCACCATTACCTACTAGATGTTTGTTTCTGTTGAAACAATCTGGATATTAAGGTCCATATGCATCATTGGTACCCATACTGCTACCCCTTCACAAAGCAATAATTCATTCTAATAAGTTCACACATCGTTCTACTCTGTCTATATTAGTAATGATGTGCTACTAGGCACTTCTCTTTTCCTTTAAATCGATAATGTATGCTGCTGCCAGGTTGGGTGCGGGCAAGCAAAAGTTTGATTTGTCACACCCTTCACTGACTTTAAATCCATGTGTCCCCTTTTAAATCTGTTGACTTATTTAAATCAGTTTCGTTTTGAAAGCTCAAGTGTATTTGGCAAACAAATTAAGCTGATCAAGGGATAAGAGGTCTACTCATAGTCCTGCATACAATATTAACACTGTACATAAAACGCACCTTGTTGGTCTACACACAAATCTATTTACCATTGTGACCTTTTTAAATTATACGTTTTTACAAAGTTTCACTGTATTGATTGTTCAAATATAGTGTGAGGACACCTTTTATAGATTTTGGTTGCGATGCAGCTTCTGAAGCAGTTTTCTGGTAGTGTATTTTCGAGCATGTACATGCTGGTGATATTTGTGCAGCACTTGGAAACGTCTTCACTTAATTGTCCTCAGGGATACAATCTGCTCCTAGGTTACAGTCCCCCTGTGGAAAACCCTGTGTTGCTTTTGGTAACTATGGCTTCCTTGATATCGTCATTCAAACAATTAAAGCTCGTTCTGTATCTTAAACAAAGATAATGTTTCTTTAAATGTTGGCGCGTTCCAACGTGCTATACAATTAAATGGAATGCAAAAGTGAAGATGTTTGCCATCTGCCACGGATTAAAAATGTGTTTCTTTTGGATTTTTTTTATTTTTGTTTTTTTTAACAAGTGTTGGAAAGAATATTCGATTGCATGGAACTCTTTCAATTACCTTTGAGTTACTTGCAACACTGCATTAATTTTGCCTTTTTGGTTACATGGTTCTCCCCAACGGTTTGCTCTTGGGAGATTCTAGGACACCTTGGACAGGCGCCTGATGTGTCCTTTTCAGATAGTCTGCCACTTACAGTGAAGTCGCAATATAGTTTTAGATTTCCCAGTTTGACCATGAGCCAGAAACTGTGGTCACAAGATTAGAACCTCCATGTCTTCACGTTTGTGCTCTCATCTTCTAGATCGTACACATTCACATGTGGGGTTTCCTTGAGCAATGTCAGACCAGCAGTGAGGTGTTTGGGGGAGGGACAGTATGGTTTCCTCTATATAACTTTATCTGAGAGAAATGGCAGGGGGAGACACAGATCACCAAGCTTACTCATCTAAGATGCTGGTATTTGGGGGGATACGAGGGGGGAGAGAAATGGTTCCAGAGAGAGGCTTGTGAAATAGTTTGTCTTCCATTCTGAATACCAATTCCACACTGTTTTTTTCTGTCTTACCTGGAGCACAGAAACCTGAGGGACTCGAGCTGGTGTGGAGCATGGGTAGGTGAATGTTTACACAGTGAGCACCCATTATGACACGCCAGAGTAGTGTAATGTAGGACACAAGTAGAATGGCTTTTGTTAAAACTGCTGCAAGCTAGTGTATGTGAGGATGATGCGCTACGATTTATTTCCAAATCTAGGCACCACTCATTTTACAGCTGACTGCATGGAGGCAGTTCATTTGGACACTAGGCATCTTCAGAAGAGAAGGGAGTTGCCCATCTAGGAGATAGATGAGTTTGAGTAGAAAAATGGGAAATGCCCAAAAAGACTGTATCCATTTGTACGAATGGTACAAAAGACCGAAAAAGGCTTGTACCATTCTTATGAATCTGAAAATAACGAACATGTTCTGCATTTAAGGATTCAGGTGTTGGTGGCGCCCCCCGCATAGGGGAATAAAGTAAACAAATAAAGGGAAAGGACTCTGCAGCGCCGATTCCCAAGCACGTAAGTGCAGGGAACCAGTGTTTCAGGGAGTCGGCCTCACAGAATGAGGTGTGCCGCTAAAAGAAAAAGGGAAGTAAGGGGGAGGGAGTGTATTTGTGGAGTATCTTTGGTGAGGCATTTACTTTGAGTTGTTGGACCGTAACGGTCAAGTTAGCTACAGTCTTTTCAGCCAGAAACCTTTCTGTTGAGGGCAAACGACCCAAATCCTAAAAATGTGTCGGAGGGGAGTGTGGGATGGGTGAGTCTAGGCCCCAATGAGCCACAATCTAATAACCCCAGAGGACACAATCAGGACCAAATAGTGCATGTACCCAGGCTGCATTTAGGAATAAAATGGAAAAGCTAGCACCTATCTGGGCTCGGATTATCTCACTTAGCGGTTATTAACTGGTCTACAACATTGAGGATGAGGCCTCGGATAACCATAGCAGGATCGGAGGGAAGGGTGCAAAAGATGGCCTACAGCTGGTTCGTAGATGGGCAAGTGTGACAGTAATGATCCAGTGCCCAGAATCTGCTGTTGTGTTGGCATGTTTCGCTCCATTATGTTAAAAACAATCTAAACAGTCTAGGTCACACCGTACTTCCTGATGGCCCCATGTGGACTGCTGTATCCGGGACAAATATGTCCTCACTAAGTCAGTTCCTGGCCCGGTGGATGCTCTGAGGCGCTGGGCATATCAGCGGTTCTATAACAAAGAATTGTTTTGCTTATTGATGGTCCCACCTGCAAGGCAAACATAACAAATGATAATTGCCTGAAATAAAGTGAACAGAGAAAAAGCCTCTCTGAAAGAACGAGAGGTGCTATTTGTAAAAGTATTTTTCTTGTTGGATTGCACCTCTTGGTGGCTGCTCATATAAAAAGGGCTATTGTGAGGTGTAAAATACACGCGCAACCAAGAATATTTTCTTCAACAGTGGGAAAATGTGCTACTATTTCCAAGGACTGTGCACATGCAAAGGAAAGAGTGCATTCAGATCCCCAAAAAACTCGGTAGGCTGCAGAACAGTGATTGGAGAACATGACACAAATGCAAAAAGTCTGGAATTTCATTAGTTATGTCCCTTGGTCACAGAATATGTGTGTATATGTGTATGCCATGTATAAAGAAAATGTATCTGTAGTTTAAATGTGTTCCTTTCCAAGGTGTGAACTCATGTGAAAGTGCCAGTCATGTCCTGTCCATTCAAACATTGCCTGAATCAATGTTAAAAACATGTGGAAAGCTCTCGGGATTGGCTGCCACCATGGGGCGCTGAAAAGCGGATGTCTCTGTGAACATCTCGTCGTAAGGGCTTCTTTGTGGGTTAAACCCTCCCCCCCCCCCAAAGAAGCCCCCAACGGTGGACAGTCCTAACCCCTGCGAGATGCATGGCAGCTGTGTGCACCCCCGGTCCAACCCTCGGGACTGAGGGTGCATGGAAACGTGTGAAACCCGGAAGCAGCAGATGGTGGGAAGCGACACGGCCCGAGCTGACGCAGGGCACCGGGAAGAAGGCACTCCAACGAGCGGGTGAAAGGTGGCCCGGGTCGCCTACACATCTTGGCGACACACTCCCCTCCCTCCCCAAATCGCGGGGGACCATGGAGGTCGCAGCAGCGGACCACTGGTCTACTCATCTGGGGGAGTCGATCCACTGAGCCCCGGAGGGCACAGGCAGAGGGTGCAGCTCCAGGTGAGGCCCGGAGTGGTGTGGAACTTAGGACCCTCTCCGGGAAGGACCCCCGTTGGGACTGAAGGCCCCCCCGTTTCACCTGTGAGGTGGGAGATTTCCCCCCTAGCCCCCAGAACTCCACATTACAGGGAGAGCTGAGGGATCAGGAGTGGAGGGGTCCTGGACACTGGTATTGGGGTGGTGTCCACCCTGCTCCTCTGGTGCAGAACTAGTGATCCAAGGGCCTCGCCCCCACCCCACCCCCACTCTTCCGCCCGTGAGCGGGGGAGAGTGAAGTGGAAGCTGACCACAGGAGCTACGTGAGAAGGAGATCCCTGGAGCCATAAGACACCAGCAACGCAGCCCCCCACCAGAATATTGCGGGGGACCACCGGAGGGATAAGACAGCACTTGTCCCCCCTCAACCTCCTTCCAACAGTGTCGCTGTGGCCCTCCCCTACCTCCATCAGTTGGGGAAAGAGAGGCGCTATAAGAGAGGGAAGCAAGGGGGACACGGCAGGATCTTGATGGTGTGGGAGTTCTGCCCACCATTTGTCAGGAAGTGCGTCCGGGGATACGTGCCGCCCACGGAGGAGGAGGAATAGCATCAAACCCCCTGGGGGTTGGATGAGGACCCTGCAGATGCTGGTCACTCAACCAGGAGGAGTGACACGGACTGCGGGGGGCCATTGGCAGGTACGGAGGCTGAGGTGGTGTCCACTCAGCAGGGCATCTTGGAAGGAGGAGCAGGACGGGGGGGGGGCAGGTGTGGGCCCCTTGGCGTGTCCCTGCCTCCCCCATCCCAAGTGAAACGGGACATCCTCAGCGCCCTGAGGGCTGTTTACATGGGGGCAGCTGGGGCTCAGAGAGGCACCCGGGTTCACCATACTTGGGAGCACCCAACGGATAGACAACACCCCCAGAAGAATAGGATAGGAAGCAGGTTAGGGCCCCCCTGGCCCGTCACAGTGGTGTGTGCCCACCCCGCCACCACAGACTCTGCACGGGCAGACCCAGAGGAAGTATTTGAAAAATGGGTACTCCCTGTTTTTTGTTATCAGGGGGGGGGGTCGACTCTATCAAATGGGAGATTATATGACAACAAACAATAGTGTTAGGTCAACTACCCCTTCCTTTAGTCCCTGATAAACACCAGGCTAGAACCAAGCTAATTAAGTTTAAGATTAGTCATACTACAACTCTTTTGAAATCACAAATTCATGTATTTTAATGCATCTTATGCCAAACTTAAAAAAGGGCTCAAAAGGAGTCCTATACACATAAAAACTAAAGCAATCAAGTCTGTGCTATTCACTTACAATCTAAATGTTGTGCTGACACCATACCTTCCGTGAATTCGGACAAATACAAGGAAATTTTAGTACAGAAAAACTTAATTCTAAGAACGGGAAACGCAGTAAAGATACTGATGACACAATTTCGTTTTTATACTAATTCGAGGATCAATAACCTTGATCCTAACTGCATTTATGCATGCAACAGAGGTCTGTGGGAGCAGTTGTTAGTTTATTCATTTCGTGTAACTCCTTTGCAACCACTCTATATTATTCTACCATGTCGATAAAGGGTATAAAGGTATACATTTCAACAAAAATACCCTGTATTCAGTGCTTGATATCAATTGAGAGATAGGAAAAAGATACAAACTTCCTATATTAAAGTCGACATATGTTTCGGCCCTACTAACTCATCCGGTTCACTCTCATAGTGCCGTTGGTTTTGGTGTTGATGGCCGTCTTCAGGACAGAATAGCAAGTATTTTCACAAAGGTACTTCATACTTTCCCATTAGCTTGTATTGCAATCTAAAAGTAATTAGAAGATTTTGTTTAAAAAAGAATCTTAAAAAGAGCTTCAAAAGTGTGTGGTAAGACTGCGTTCACTCCGCCCCTACATGGACTAACCTGAATGTGGCTCAGATTGCTTAGATTTTCTGTACTAAAATGTCCTTGTATTTGTCCCGATTCACGGAAGGTATGGTGTCAGCACACCATTTAGATTGTAAGTGAATAGCACAGACTCGATTGCTTTAGTTTGTATGTGTATAGGACTCAAGTTGAGCCCTTTTTTAAGTTTGGCATATGATGCTTTAAAATAAATGAATTTGTGATTTCAAAAGAGTTGTGGTATGACTAATCTTAAACTTAATTAGATTAGCTTGGTTCTAGTGTGGTGTTTCTCAGGGACTACAGACCCAGAGGAATCCATTTGGAGAACAGATGGTGCCTCCCAGTCTGGGGTGGGGCTCTGGGGTGCTCAGAGGTGCGAACCACAAAAAGGTTGTGTTCAGGCCCAAAGGACATCCACTCGCAAAGGGGGTCACCCACTGCACCCCTCGGAAGCACCATAAGTACTGAAGAAGACGCTTGTATCTGACATTGAGGCCCAGTGCCTACCCCCTCCGCCCCCACCCCCGAACAGTCTCCACCAGGGGGCACATTAGCATCCAGCCGAGGACTGACAAACCGCCCTACGTACTGGACAGCACGGGAGGAGTGAGGGGCCGAGGTACATGTCTGCAAACGGCCGGCCGACCGAGGCAAAAGGTCTACAATGAGAGAAGATGCAGGCACTACAAATGAGGACGTAGCTGCCCTCTTGGAAGCGATCAGAAGTATGAGGGCGGACATTGGGGGAGAGTGGACAAGATCACCCACAAAATCGACAAGATGGAGGAAAGATTAGAGAAGGTGGAACGTAACCAGTTCTCCCTATACATGTTGGAGACCGAAATGGACGTACGACTCACGGAGGTGCAAAGAAGGGAGGAGGGAATCGTCTTGAAGATGGATGACATAGAAAATCGCGAGAGGTGCAACAACCACTGGTTATTTGGAGTCCCAGAGAAAGCGGGGGAGACCGAGAAAGACTTGCGAAGCGCCCTGTTCGCCATCACCAAACTCATCCTTGACAATGACGCCATCAAGATTGAGAGGATACACTGGGCCGGTGGTGCGGCGGTTGGCGCCAGATCAGTTCTTGTTCGCTTTCATAACTATGGGGACAGACTACAAATTCTGGAACAGGCAAGGAAGAACGGATCTATAATGTTCGGCAAGGGTGACGGTCTTCCAGGACTTGTCCTCCCTCACCCTATTGAAGCGGAGGCTCTGTGCTCCCCTCACTAGGGGGCTGAATGAAAAGGGAATCAGATACAGATAGGGGTTTCCTTTTTCCATATCGTTTGAAGCGGAGGGGAGCAAATACAGACTCAGTATGGAACAGGAGATTAAGAGGGCTATGAGCGATTTGATCAGAGAAGGAGGGACCCCTGCATACCTAAGGGATCGGAGGCTGGACGGGGGCCAGTGGCAAACACAGGGGTCGAGGAGAAGGCGTATTATGGGTTTGCAGAAGTTCAGGAAGCTGAACTCTGCCCCCCCTCTACCCCCCCCCCCCCCGGCTGAGGGGACATGACGGAACAGGTGAAGGCATGCAGCTATGGGGGTGGCCGAGTAATGGATAAAGAGTGTCTTAATGGGCATGGACTTTCGGGCCGCGGTAGGCCTTCCTGTTCCCCACCATGTGTGGGGGCATCACACGTTATGGTTTTTTGAGGGGTTTGTTGGATTTCTGGGTTTACTCAATAGGGGGGGTGTTAATTATTATGGGGGGCATTTGGTGTGAAGTGGTGCAGGTAGGGAGGCTAAAGAATACAAGGTGTGGAAAGAAGGGGCCCTTCCGGGTGGGGGGGGGGGGGGGGAATCCCACAGGTGGTTCGCTCTTGACCTGGTGAGGTCAACGGGGAGGGTCCGAATACGGGCTGTTCCAGCAGTAGAGCACGATTTGTGTAGGGTTCTGTCATAGGCACTGAGGTGTCAGAGGTGGCGTGAAAGATTCCCTTGGATAGGAATAACATGACCACGCCGGTGTGTAATAGGTACAGGAGCGGACATCTATGAGTAGGCACCCTGAATGTGAAAGGTTTGAACTCACCCACCACCATGGTGGCAAGGTAGTTTCGAAGGGCGGAATTGGATGTAATGTTCCTCCAGGAAACAAGGTTTCTGATGTTTGTTAATCTGCTTAGAATCACATGCTGTGCATAGGTCCGACATCCAGTGGTCACTGCGGAGTATTGCATTTTGTTTTTCGTAGTCGAAAAGGGGACGTCGACAAGGCATGTCTGTAACACTATCCCTATAGTGACGTGCGTTGTACCCACAATCCCTCACGCGTCGAGGTCCCTCAGATTGTTTTTTTCCGCCCAGTTTATGGTCGCCTTACGCGGAGCTCCTAGAGAGACATTGCAAAACACTTACTACGGACCTCGGTCCTTAATATGTACTTATTGTTAAAGATCCCTCCCCTCGACGTTAGCTGTGAAGCGGTTTCTCCGCCGAGCAAGTTTTCGACGGAGGGGAAGAGACGGAGGAGATCCTTCGGCGCTGCCGAACATTTGGCCAGGCCTCGCCGGCCAACATACAGTAGGGAGAGTGGGGGTTCGAACTTTTATCTTCTCGTCGAGAATGTCTTTCTTTCTCCCCTATCTTTCCCTTGGGGTTGTTATCACCAGTTTTTATTGCCTCAGCTATGGAGAGGACACCTTTTAAGTTTTGCCCACGCTGTAGGGGCAAATACACTTGGAAGGACAAACACAAGCTCTGTAATCGTTGCTTGCCCCTCGATCATAAAGAGGACAGCTGCGCGGCCTGTAAGCTCTTGAAACCAAGAACTCTTAAAGAACGGAAAGTTAAGAGGTGGGCGGACTACGCTATGTCGAAGTCAGTTTCCTCACCCGCCGCCGCTGTTACAGAAAGTGACGAGGAGGGTGATAACTCGACGTCCGTTACGGAAGTCATTAACCCCCAGAAGGAGCGCTCGCGCTCCTCGACGTCCGTCCCCGGCCCCGACGGGCTCGGCTCACGCCCTGCTTATGGGGATGAACACCCCGGCGACAAGGACGCACACAGACCCCATAGGCCTAAGCACACAACCCACGGCTCTTCTTCGTCGAGGACGAAGGATCCATCAGCGCCGAAGGGGACGCAGGGCACTCCAGCGTCTACCTCAGACCGTAAGGGTCTCAAGCCCCACCCGCAAACGCAGCCGCGACCAGCGATTGGGCTTTCATCTAACACGGGCGCTACTTCAAAAACATCCGACGTAACGCTCCATAGAGCGGCCGTCGAGAAACAACGCGTAACGCAGGCAACGTCGACTCCAGAACCCTCTACTGACGAACTCGTTGTCGAGAGCCTGGCGAGAATTGTTTCCGAAGACAAACGTAAGCGGACGACGAAACAGACGTCGAATACCGCACCAAAAGATATAGAAACGCCGAAAAAGCACAAGAGTAGCCAGGAACTGCCCCCTTCATCTAAGGGCACTTCTGAACTACCGGAGGGCTTTTCTGATTTCCCCCCTCTAGACTATTCAGGGGTTCCCCATGAGACCCTTGAAAGACTCCATTCTTGTATGGAGAAAATGGAAAGGTTTTTGGGTAGCCAAAACCCACCCACACCCAAAAGACCAAGAGAATGGACCCAGGATGACCCTAGGGTCAAGATTCCTAGGCTGTTTTCCCCCTTCTACAGACGCATATGACCTCACTGAAGAGGAGCAATACCTCCAGGAAGATGAGTGTTTGGGTGGAGAGGAAGAACATGAGGAAGAGGGGTTTGAAGAAGACCCTTACACTAGTGCAGGAGCTTTTGAAGAAGATACAGCTACCTCACAGCCCTGGCAATCCCCATCAGTGCAGCCTTGGCAATCCCCATCAGTGCACTCAGACCCTGATGTCTTTCACCCTTCTCCTCCCAAGGACTCACCTATTGGAAACACCTCCCCCATAGATGACCAACCTTCACTTAATGCACTATTGCGCAAGGCAGCAGCGCATTTTGAAATAGACACAGGGGAGACTCTTCCGGACATAGACTTTGTAGAAAAAGTTATTAAAGAAAAAGCCCCGGTTAGTCAGTCTATTCCGCTCCTGGCTTCTATAAGGAGAAGAATAACTCCTTCCCTTTCCAATCCGGCCTTAGTCAGAGGGGTCAACCCTCGAATAGAAAAGCTCTTCAGCCCTTCGTCCTCTGACCCTTTGTACATCAGGGGACATTCTATTCCGGACTCCCTTGTAGTTACTAATACAAGAAAAAGAGCGGGGGTACCACTATCCACTAGTGAGGCACCACCTGACAAAGAGGGCATGAAGCTCTATGCACTTGGGAAGAGAATCACGACCTCCGCCGCCTTCTCAACTAGGATTGCAAATAACAATTCCCTACTAGCTAGCTACGCAGATGCACAGTGGAGCAAGCTGCGCAGCGAAGCAGAGGATGCACCAGAACCCCTGCGTTCACGCCTGCTAGCTATAATCTCAGAGGGAACTCTTGTAAACCATGGCATCGTAAAGAACTCCTTAGATGCCGCAGAGACGGCTGGCTGTTCCCTGGTTCAGGGAATACTTCTCAAACACCATGTCTGGCTACGCAATTCGGGATTTAAGCCGGAAACCCATGCTTCCCAGATAAATAAGCCCATAGAACAAACACATCTGTTTGGGAAAGCAGTTGATGAGGCCCGAGAACATGCGAAGAAAGCGTTTACCATCAAGACTCTTGACCAAATTTCTAGGCCACCTAACAGACGCAGCTATGGCAATAGACGCTCCTTTCGTGGCCAACGCCAGCAGCAATTTTACTCTGCTACCAACTGGCCCTCTAACCAAAGCACCCAGTTCAGTCAGAGGCCAACGTCGTGGCAAAGGAAGAGGTCGCGGCTCCAGCCCCAAAGGCCCCACACCCAATACCAACAAATGACCCGAAGATTCGGGTCCCCTCCCATGCATCACCGGTCGGGGACCGGCTAACATCGTTCCTTTCAGCATGGGAGGGAATAACGTCAGACCGCTGGGTATTATCCACCATAGCCCACGGATACTGCATCGAATTCAACGGTTCCCCGAAATACAGACCCCCACAGAACCGACGCATGACACCGGAACACCTCACTATTCTTCTTCAAGAAGTAGAAGAGCTACTGAAAAAGAAGCTATAGAGGCTGTCCCCCTATCTCAGGTAACAGAAGGTATTTATTCAGTGTACTTCCTTGTACCCAAAAAGGATTTAACCATGCGCCCTGTATTAGATCTGCGCCCAGCGAACAAGTTTGTCAAACCCCAAAAGTTTCGTATGGTGACCTTGCAGGAAGTAATCCCACTGTTATCACAGGGGGATTACATGACAACACTAGACATGAAAGATGCATACTTTCATATTTTAATGTTGCCAGCGCACAGAAAATACCTCCGGTTCAAGATAGAGAACAAACACTACCAGTTCAGAGTACTACCCTTCGGGATAGCATCTGCACCAAGGGTATTCACGAAAGTACTGGCAGTGGCAGCGGCCCACCTGCACAGGTTATCCATCCCGGTATACCCTTACCTCGACGACTGGCTCATAACAGGGGATTCTTACGAAACATGCTTCTCCAATACCCAAAAGACCGTAGACCTTTTGTCCCAACTGGGCTTCTCCATCAACGAAAAGAAGTCCAGCTTAGACCCCAGCCAAATCAAACAATTCCTAGGGGCTCTAATTCGAACAAAGGACGGCCTCGTCTTCCCCTCCAACGAGAGGGTCCAAAACATGCTGTTTCAGATCCCCTGTTATGTGGCAGGTCGAGAGATGACGGTACGCAAAGCAATGCGCTTGCTAGGGATGATGGCGTCATGTATTTATTTGGTACCTCACGCGCGCTTGCGCATGCGCCCAATGCAAGAGTGGCTTTACAGCCAGTGGTGTCAGGCCAGCGGACAATGGGACGATCTAGTGGTGGTCTCGCAGGCCTTGGTTCTCTCCCTATGGTGGTGGACAAGGGAAAACCTGTTATTAGGGAAAACTTTTGCCACACCCTTACAGGATGGGGGGCTCACCTATCCCATCAGACTGCTCACGGAGTGTGGACTCCGAGCTTAGCATTCAAGCATATAAACCTGCTGGAACTACTAACGGTGTTCAAAGCACTGAAAGCCTTTCAGGAACACTTACAAGGAAAGACAGTGATGGTCCTCACAGACAGCACCACAGCCATGTACTACCTCAACAAGCAAGGGGGCACTCACTCTCCAGGACTGTCCAAGCTGTCCCAGAATATATGGAAGTGGGCTCTCAAACACAACATGTTCCTACTATCACAACATGTACCAGGGGAACTCAATCTGCTAGCAGACAAACTCAGCAGAGACTTCCCCCTGCCCAAAGAGTACGAATGGCAATTGCACGAAGACATCGTCTTAGACGTCTTCACGCAATGGGGATTCCCGGAAATAGACCTGTTCGCAACCCTGGAGAACTCACAATGCCAAAGTTACGCCTCCAGGTACCCCCAGAACCAGTCCAAGGGGAACGGTCTGTCGATTCAATGGTCAGGGAAATTTGTTTACGCCTTTCCTCGACTCCCCTCCTCAACAAAGTGGTGCACAAGATGCACCAGGAGCAGGTTACCATGATACTAGTGGCCCCAATGTGGGCCCGGCAGCCATGGTTCGCTCACTTGATGGAGATGTCCCTATCTCCCCCAATGAAACTTCCCTGCCCGTACAGCATGCTGTCACAAGACAAGGGCAGGACACTGCATCCATGCCCTCAGACCATGAACTTAGCAGCCTGGCTCCTGAGATCATAGAATTTGGACATTTACATCTCCCACAGAGATGTATGGACATCCTCAGGGAAGCCAGAAAACCTAATACTCGCCACTGCTATTCTAGCAAGTGGAAAAGATTTGTCATCTGGTGTAGAGGTAAGAACATCAACCCGGTTGACTGCTCTGCCACTAACATTATTCTGTACTTGACCCATTTACTGGAATCAGGTGTAGTGTTTAATTCCATTAAAGTCCACCTAGCGGCACTTTCTGCATACACCACTTCCCAACTTAGTGTTGTGGTGGAAGATACCAGTTATCAAGGCCTTCATGGAGGGGGTAAAGAGAATACACCCTCCGATAGCTAACCCAGCTCCCGGATGGGACTTAAACGTGGTACTTTCTAGACTCATGGGCACTCCTTTCGAACCCATGCACAAGGCAACTCTTAAATACCTCACTCTTAAGACTGCTTTCCTAATAGCCATCACCTCCATTAGGAGAGTAAGTGAACTACAGGCTCTTTCTATACTAGACCCCTTCGTAACAGTTCACAAGGATAAGGTGGTTCTACGCACACACCCAAGGTTTGCACCAAAATTCATCTCGAAATTTCATGTAAACCAGTCTATAGAACTACCAACGTTCTTTCAAAACCCTTCCAGCTTGGGAGAAAAAAAAGTCTGCATACACTAGATGTACGCAGAGCTGTCATGTTCTACATGGAAAGAACCAGAACACTGAGAAAGACTAATCAGTTCTTTGTCTCGGTGGCAGCAGGAAGAGAAGGAGATGCAGTTTCTAAGTCCACTATATCTAGATGGATTGTACAATGCATCACTCTCTGTTACACTCTTGCTAAGAGAGAACTACCCTTCAAGCCAAGAGCACATTCCACTCGAGGCACTGGGGCTTCCATAGCATTCATTGCAAATGTTCCTCTTGAGTCCATCTGCAAAGCGGCTACCTGGAGTTCTGTGCACACCTTTACAAAACACTACTGTCTAGATGCACACTCTAGATCTGACTCCCAGGTGGGACAGGCAGTATTAAGACATCTTTTCTCTGCTGTTCCTTCTCATAACCCACCGCCAACTCCGGGTACTGCTCGCTAGTCTATGCACAGCATGTGATTCTAAGCAGATTAACAAACATCAGAAGACAATGCATTACTTACCGTAAAAGCTTTTATGATGGTTGTAACTGCTTAGATTCACATGCGCCCGCCCTTCCTCCCCGCTCGGGTGGAAGGAACATAGACATCCTTTCCTATATTTCTCTCTTTTCTGTACTCATGTCTAGAAGGCTCCCTCAGGGCAGAAAAATACAAACGGAGGGACCTCGACGCGTGAGGGATTGTGGGTACAACGCACGTCACTATAGGGATAGTGTTACAGACACGCCTTGTCGACGTCCCCTTTTCGACTACGAAAAACAAAATGCAATACTCCGCAGTGACCACTGGATGTCGGACCTATGCACAGCATGTGAATCTAAGCAGATACAACCATCAGAAATGCTTGTACGGTAAGTAATGCATTGTCATTCCAAGGGGGAGGAAAAAAGGGTTCCATTTGGGTGGGTAGGTTGAGATTTCTGGGGCTCAGGTCCCCTAAGAAATGCGGGGGTGGGTATTTTGGTAACAAAGGGTCTTAGAATGGAAGTCACTATGGTCTGGTCAGATTTGGAGGGAAGGGCTCCGTTGGTCTCGGGAGACGTTAGACAGACTAGGTTCACGTTCGCCACAGTGTATACTCGGAACCAGGGAAGATTTTTGAAAAACAATGGCAAACATTTTGGTAGCACGCTCGGGGCACTTGATCACAGAAGGGGGATCTCAATACATGGGCTGATCTGGACTTGGATAGGCATAGGCACGGGGATAGTGCATGAGAACGCCCAGGCCATGGACACCACGAGTTCCATGTCTCTTTGGGAGAGTGGGGGTTGAGAGACATATGGCGCCACCTTCTCCCGGTGGCAAGGGGTTACACGTTTTACTACCCGCTGCATGAGACTTAAACGAGGATTGATTACCACTACATCTCGAGAGACATATGGGAGGAAGCACAAGGCTCGGAGATCATTCGGATCTCATGGTCTGACCATGACATGGTGACGGTGGATATACAGTGGATGGGCCTCTCCCCAAGGGGGTCCAAGTGGAGATGCAACGATTCCCTTTTGGAACTGAACAAGGAAATGGTGGAGTACTTTATTTTATTTTTAAAATAATTGTATTGATTTTTACAACAAACAAAACATAACCATCACACCCGTCATTTCCGGTTACAAGCTTCATAAGCATACATTTGCATATTATTTATTACTGTCTTTCCCCCCTCCCTCATTTTAACTCGAGCTTCCACTTCCATTCATCGGATTACCCTTCTTCTGGGGTTAATCCCCATCCTCGTTCTCGGACGTGTCATGTTGATTAGAATTGGCATGGGAGGGTCGCGACAATGAGGCTACCATTTGTCTCCATGCTGTCAGAGGCCCCACTACATTATCTTCCCCTCTGTCGGCTGCCTCATACCATGCGACTGTCTCGGCTTACGCCCATTTCAGGAGGTCGTGCCACCATACCTCTAGTCTGGGTCTTTGGGCTGCTTTCCAGCTCATGGATTTTCTCCTTTTGGCCAGGATATAGGCCAGGTCCTTGAGTTTGCAAACGTGTTTTAGGTTGCGTAGTGTGGTGAATCCCCCGGTGCATGCATGCCCATATAGATTCCACATCTAGCTTGATCCCCTTTTCAGATAGTTGTAGCTTAACTTCCTCCCAGGATTTTCCCACCTCTGGGCACGCCCAGAACCTATGGATCATCTCGGCACCCCCCTCACTGCACTTGGGCCATTTTTGTTCTTCTTTATTTCCAAATCTGGCGACCTTTCTGGGGGTCATGTATGCCCTATGGGTGACATATAACTGTATCTGCTGCAGCCTTGCGTTTCTAGACACCTTTTTGTGATATCTCTCAGCTCTTTCCCACTGCCCGACTTGCATAGGTTCTCCCGCTTCCTCCTCCCAATCATGTCTCAATTGGAGAAGCTCCTTTCCCACTCTGGACATCACCAGTTCATAGTTCAGGGATGTCATACATAGTTTTTATGGCAGTGTCAGGTTGTTCTGCTAGTGCTATTTCAGACCATGTTTCTTTCACCAGTTTAATTATTCTAGTATATGTGATATATTGCCCCATGTGTACTCCAGTCTCATCTACTATCGTTTGGAAGTCCAATGCCTTCCCTTCTTGTCATACATCTCCCAGGGTCGCCAGACCCACCGGTTCCCAGTGTTTGCGGCTCCCTTTCCGCAATTGCTCATCCCCCCCGCATAGCGCCATAAGTGGTGCCTGCGGGGAGCGTGGGGTCAGGTTTCCCATGGCTTGACACGCTTTGTGCCATGTCTTCCAGCCCAGTTCCAACAATCTTGGGCTCCCCCGCAACTCTAGTTTGTGTAGCCATATCAATTCTTTTAGAAAATAAGGGTCACATTCACCCTGCAGTAATACAGATTCTGCTGTCTCATCTTCCGACAGACACCTAGCGACATATTGTAACTGCCCTGCCAAATGGCACATCTAAAGTTCGGCAGGTTTAGGCCCCCTTTGTCATGCGTGTTCTGTAGTTTCCATAGGGCCACTCTATTTCTGGAGTCGTGCCACAAAAAGCCTCTACATATACTCTCGAGTTTAATGAAAAACCGTTTGGGCAACATGTATGGAATGTTTACGAAAAAATGTAATAGCCTAGGTAGGACTACCATCTTAAGCAAGGCCGCCCTTGCCACCATGGCCAGGGGAAGCTTTGCCCAGAACCCCATGCTATTATTGATTCCCTCCACTGCTCTCTCCGTATTATATTTGTTGGTCTTCAGTCCTATGATGTATGTTAATCCCCAGGTACCTGAATGTCTTGGTCTCCCAGGCTATCTGCAAAATAGATAAGTTCTCCCATGGGACTCCCCTGTACCGCCCCAAGGGGAAAATGCATGATTTTTTGGGGTCCACTGCTATGCCCATCAGAGTCCGCGTAATGCTCCATCACCTCCAGGATCTATTGCAAGTTCTCTTCTGGGTACCGCAGATAAAACAACTTATCATCCGCATACAGTGCTATCAAGTGCAGTCCCCCCTTAGTGTAGACCCCTATTTCTTCGTATTGCTGTCTCAAGCAGATCGCTAATGGTTCTAGCGCGAGGATGTACAGCATCGGGGACCATGGACAGCCATGTCTCGTGCCTCTGCTAAGTTGCCACTTATCTGAAATGATCGCTCCCGTTTTGTCCCTGGCGGTTGGGAAACTATACACCATTTTCACACACCGCAGGTACCCTGGTCCCATCCCGTATTCTCTCAATGCTGCCATCATCCAAGGCCACCTTACGGAGTCAAAGGCCTTCACTGCATCTAGCGAGACTATTGCTATTTCACTTGTGTCTCCCTCCGCCTATTCTATAATATGGTGGAGCCTCCTGTGGTTATCGGATATGCTTCTGCCTGGGACATATCCAGTTTTGTTGGGGTGTATGAGTTTATTACCCTCTTCAGTCTATTCGCCAATACGGCCGTGAGGATTTTACTATCCTGGTTTAGCTATACGACCCACATTCTGTGCATGGCTTGTCGGGTTTGAGAAGTGGAATAATCATCGCCTCCGTCAGGGATTCCTGAAGTCTCCCTTTCTCGAAGGCCTTGTTTAGCATTGCCAGTAGCGGGGGGAGCACTTCTTGTCTAAACGTTTTATAGAATTCACTAAGGAGCCAGTCTGTCCCAGGGGCTTTGCTCGTAGGCAGATGCATTACCACTGTCTCTAATTCCTCTATTGTGATTTGGGGCATCCAGGTGCTCTCTGTATTCCTCATTCAATTTAGGTAGTCCTATATCTTCTAGCTTTTCTTGACTCTCTTGCTCTGCCTTTTCCTCTGCATCTTCATAGAGGCGTTTATAGAATCTAAGGAATCCCTCATTCACACTGTCTTGGGTGTTCCAGACTTGGCCCGCTTTTCCCGTTATCTCCCTAACCGCTGGTCTTGGTGTCTCGTTCTTGCAAAGCCATGCGAGCAGCCTTCCCGGTTTATCACCCCCGCCGTGTTGTCTTTCACTGTATTTTTTGTAGTTCAGGTTGCATAGCCTCTCCCAGAGCCCACTACATGCCTCTTGCTATTGGCACACCTGTTCGGCATATTCCTGTGAGGTACCCCCTCTTTTCATAATTACTTCTAGTTTCTTTTCTGTCTCCTGTAGCTCTCGCACTACACCTCCTTGGAGCCCTCTAGATTTTGATATGGCCACCCCCCTCACAACCACATTGAAGGCCTCCTATAGGGTTCCCTCTGACTCCACACTTCCTGTATTATTTTCAAAATACCCAATTATCTCCTCCCTTAGGTCCTCTCGGAATGCAGTATCCTTCAGTGCTTCGGCTCTACTCCTCCATGTTGGGATCCTGGCTCTAGGGGGCTGATGTCGCCACTTCAGGACCAGGGGGGAGTGGTCCGATAATATTCTCGCCTTATATTCTGAGCCTATCTAATTTGGTGTCTGACCTATCCATTTTGGGGTTCAACGTGAAATTGAAGTCCCCACCCCATATAACCGCGCCTCCTATGTGGGGGCTGATTTTACTATATAGTGTCTTAAAATAGGCCACTGTGTCTTGGTTAGGGGCATAAGTATTTATAATGCACAGTTCTCCATTCTCTAACAACCCCTGAATCACTACCATCCTCCCGTCCGGCTCATCCGTGGCCTGTAGCAACTGGAAGGACACGTGTGGTGCCAACCAGTTGATTACCCCCCCCTGGCATATGCCTAATACATTGCTCCCATGGTGGTCCCCCTCCCTTTTTTCTTCACCACCTCTGGTTTCTCTTTAGTGAGGTGGGTTTCTTGCAATAAGGCTATGTCTACTTTTTGTCTTCTTGGGTACATCATCACCTTGTTTCTGTTCAGGTAGCTGTTGAGACCTCTGACATTCCAGGTTACTATTCTAAGTTCTCCCATTGTCATCCATACCCTTCTTCCTCCCTCTGTGTCCTTCCCTTTGAATAGCTTGGCATGGTTGTAAGCTCGTTCCCTGTCGTAATTTCAACATAACACCCCCAACTCCCCCTCCACCCCCCATCTCCCCAACTAAATACACTACACACTTCCTAACTCCCTTCTCTCCCCCCACCCATACCGTTCCCAACTGTTGCCCAGCTCCATCCCTGGATCTCGGGCTATCCCGCATTTGGTCCTTTCTCGGGGTTGCCGATATTAGGAGCCCAGCAGGAGGTTACCAGTCTATCGGTAACCTAACTAAGCTGTCTGTGGGGGTGTGAGGGCGAGTCCATCAAGATTCCTGCAATTTTGTGCTTTTGCGCCATGCACGGTCACATCTCTTTATTTAACCAACCCATCGTCTATCCCAGCTAGCTTCGCACTGGCCTGTATTCCAGTCCCAGTGTCTGGTTTTACAGCACCTCGATTACTGCAAGCAATGTCTTACTTGTCTGATCCATCTTCTTTCTGGTTGTCTGTTTCCGATGGGCAGTTCTGGGCATCCAGCCACTCTGTCGCGTCTTCAGGGGTGTCGAAGAACAGAGCTCTGTTTCTGTGATAAACCTTCAGTTTTGCTGGATACATCAACATATATTTGTAGCCCGCCTCTCGCAGTCTTTTCTTCACTGACCCATAGTTCATTCGTCGTCCCTGCACCAAGAGTGTGTAATCCGGGTATGCTGTAATATTCGCAGAAGCCCTTTGCATCGTGCCTCCTTTTCTAAAGTGTTCTAGGATTTTCTCCATATCTCGATAATTCAGGATTTTGGCAATTATTGGTCTTGGGGGGGGGGGGGGGGGTGCTCCTGGCAGTGGTCTCCTTGTTAAGGCTCTCTGTGCTCTTTCCACTGCATATCCTTGGGTGAGCGCCCCTCCCCATATTTCTTGCAGCAACATCGTCTCAACGTAGTCCGTTGGGTTTGATCCCTCTGCGCCTTCCGGTAGTCAGTCCCACAATACGAATGTCCGTCCTTCCGCTTCCTCCGCTCTATTTTCCAGATTGCTCACATGTTTCAGGATGTGGATCTCCGATGTGTGAGCCGCACATGCAGCTGTGTTTGGAGTCTCTTCTTTTTCCAGTTCGCCTGTGCGTTCTGCTAAGGCTTTGACCTCTTGTCTGAGTAGATTAACTTCCTCCTGGACTGCGCCAACTCTGTGCTCCAGTGCTGCCTTAAGTTCAACCATGGCTACTCCAATTCAGTTACCCATGTTAGTTTCAGGCCCGCAATTGCTTCCAGGATTTGTTGATCTTTGCGCACCGGGGTGGTGTCCGCGGGGGGGGGATTTTCTCCTTACTCCTTGCCACTTCCGTCAGCTGCGGTGTTCTTGCGTATTCCTCCAGCGTTGGTTGTTTCCCCTTTCGTCTTAATCTGTTTATTCACCATCTCAGTGTTGTTGTGAGTCTTGGTTCTGGTTATCGGGAGTGTAGTCTCTGGCTCACCAGGTTTGTTGTGTAGTTAACTGTGGTGCATGGGGAAGGCTTGGGTTCACTTATGCTGTTTGTATAATCCCTCAAATGGGTTGTGCTCTCCCACGTCTCTTAGCTGCTGCCACCACAGTTGCCTCTGTGTACCAGCCTTCACTCGGCCGTGTCACTGTGTCCGCCCTTCAAGGTTTGTGGTCCTATGTTGGCCTTGTGTCTGACCCATCGATTCTTTGCATGGCGCAGGGCCTCTTTTTGATGTGTCTACCAGTGCCTTGCATTGGCATCCTTATGTCTTTGTGCATGGATCCGCTCCCAGCCTCAGCATGGCTAACTCCGTAATTGTCTCGCCTCTTGGTCCTGCTGAGATACGTCTGCCAGTGTCCTTCGTTAGGTCCCTTATGTTTGTGCCTCTGAGCGCACTTCCAGCTTCAGATCACCGTGCTTCGTTGTTATTGTGTGCTGGTCACTTTATTTACCAACACTGGCTGCTTTTTTCCCCCCACCGTCTCCAGTTTCGGGACGTGCTGCGTGCTTGCCTTGTATGGTTTTTGTGGTAGATCTCCTGGCAACAGGTACATTGTTTATGTCCCCTTATGTGTTATGTTGCACAGCGTTCCAGGGCATTATTCCTCTTTCTGTCGCATGGGTTATGTTCTCTGCTTCTCCTTCTGCATTCCGATTGTGCTACAGTATTTGGGCTCTCCCCGGTACCGTGTTCTCCCTTCTTGCGGCGTGTTGTATCAATGTGCACTTTGTCTATGGGGTCTGAGGGCCTGTGTTGTGCCCTTATTAGCTTGCCGTTATGTGCACATTTCCGATTTGCTCGTGTGGAGGTCTTGGGGGGCGGGGGGGCGCTAATGCGTGGGGTCAATGCTCCATTTTGTTTTCAATCCGAATTTTCCTTTTAATCGTATCGTCTGGGGAGCACCAGACTCCTCACAGGGTCTTATTTTGCTGTGGCCGGGTGTGCATCTGGGCGGATCGGGCCACTTTAATGTCTGGGCCCGCAGGGATTATGTGTGCGGTATTGCGCCAGTGAGTTGGAGTCGCATGAGCGTTGTCGGCTACTGCGGGCACCGTGTGGTCTTGCACATCACACGGTTGAACTGTGCACTTCTCCGAGCCCTTTCCGACTTTTACCGTTCCATGTCACATTAGCCTTGCTTCCCGAGCCTCTTCTGAGCTGCCTGTGTTGCGTTTTGTTGGTTCGGCTGGGTCGCGGGACTCTGTTTGCGTTTGTCACTTATCTTTGCATGTGCACTGCTTCCCGTTGTCGTTTCGTGGCTCCTTTTCTCCTCCCTCTGGGATTCCTGCTCCGGGATCCTTGGTTTATTTCTCCGCTGGGGCTGTCAGTGCGTGGTCCTCATTGTCGGCAGGGCACTTGAGGGTGTCCTCTACGTCATTTCTGATTTGCTTCACTTTCTGGTATTGTGGCAGCCTCTGTGTCGGCTTGACTCGTGTCACCATCAAGAGCTCTCGCTCGGTGCGGCCCCTCTCTGCTTCCCAGCCAGGGT
Source organism: Ambystoma mexicanum (assembly GCF_040938575.1). Taxonomy (NCBI): domain Eukaryota; kingdom Metazoa; phylum Chordata; class Amphibia; order Caudata; family Ambystomatidae; genus Ambystoma; species Ambystoma mexicanum. The sequence goes on from NC_090922.1 coordinate 1,345,310,856, forward strand.
CCGTCTTTGTTCGGTTGCGGTACGACGCACCTTCTCCTTTCGTGTCTGCCGTCTCGCTGTTTATCTCTTTGTTCTTTGGTGGCTGCCATCTTGTTTGTTACGCCGTATGCCTGCTGTGATCTTCTGCAGCCTGCAGTTATCGTCCCGTGCTGCGATTTCCTCCGGAGTTGCGGCTGCGATGTGCTCTGTGCATTAATGCTTGTGTGGAGATTAGTTTCTTCCTGATATCTGCTTCCGAGCATGTATATATTCCAGGATCAGGGGCGGATCAGCAGGAGCTCCTCTGGATTTCGTCCTACTCCGTGGCCATGTAGCCACGCCCCCCAATAGTCGAGTACTTTAACGTTAATGACGATGGGGAGGTGGAATCGAGAATCGTGTGGGAGGGATCCTAATCGGGGAAGGTGCCAGCAAAAAGAGGGAAAGAGCAGAAGTTGAGCGGAGACTGAGGGAAGAGATAAGACATCTGGACGCAAAAACACACAACCCTTCCGGGAGTCAGGAGGAGAGCATACAGGAGGCGAGAGATAAGAGGGAGGAACTGAGACTCTTGGAGGAGGAGAAAGTCATCCGTAGCCTACTCTTCCTCAAACAAAAGTTCTATGAGAAAGGGGATCAAGCAGATTCCCTTCTGGCCACGAGACTGAGGGGTCAGTGTGCGGATAGGTGGAAAATACCTGTTATCTGTTATTATTTCATTATGTCTTCTCAGTGATGCGAGGTCTGATCCACAGAAAACAAATTGCATTTTGTAGCTAGAAATATCATCTACCAAACCATGCAAACATTTAGATAGGGTCTCATGCAAAAATTAGGAAATAGTTAGGAATAACAATGATCTCCTCTAGTGTTTAAAGCATCCTCATAGAAACTACATTATTGTGGAATATGTTGAGATGGGCATTCAAGATTTTAGATTCAAATGGATGAGGGACCAGTGCTGAGATCTGGATAATTGGGTTCGAGCTAGGGTGAGGAAAGGAGCCGTTGCAGACAGATGAACAACCCACACAAGGGCGGCCGACTGTCCAGACAACTAGCTAAAAAGAACCCTGCCGAAGCAGTACCTCCAGATTGAGTGTCCAAGCCCAAAACAAGAAAAGCTACGTTTAAAATCAAAGTATAGAAACCCCAACCTATGTCCACATTTTCCCTATAGACTGTCCCTGGTGTAAAAACCTAGGGAATAGAGGGTGATAGCCAAAGGACATCTGAAAGATACAAGTCCGGTCTTAAATATGTTGCCTAGTAAACCCATTTATATAGAGTACCAAGCGAGAAGCAATTTAATTAAAGCCCCAATGTATTTTGAATTGGGAGATGAGATATAAAGCTGAATGTGTTTGATGCCACTACAATACAGAATTGCTTTTGTAAAATTAAGCGCCATTTAAAATAGACAGCGTGACCTAATCCAGTGTAGAATTATTTGCATTATATAGTGTAGTCAATAAACTGTTGTCTGTGGTGATATCATGCATAATTGCTGTCAGAGAGGGCTAGTTGTAAATTGGATATTTGCGCAACAGAAATGAGTATATGGAATTAGTTATATTCACTAAGAATAGTGCAAAGTATTAAACCGGTGCAGTCCATTATCTTTGAATGCACAAGTAGATTCATGTATAATGTGAAAGGATGTTCTAATATTGTACATTTTAATGGGAGACGATTAAATCTCCAGCCAAAACTTTTTGAGCAGTAGGAACACTGAATAGGAATACATTGAAAGCAGTGCGCACACACACACACATGTATATTCAAAGTGTTGCACACTGCTGTATTCAAAGTCGCACCCACATGCCGGTCCCATAGCACAGCGAGTAGAGTGTTCTCTGAAACATTTGTGCAGATCCTGCTGATGCAGGTTCGAATCCCGGCAGGGCCAAACTCAGTCTTTCATCCTAAGCAACGCTCAGATGCCTGAGGGTTCGTAGCGCGATATAAATGCTAAATTATTATTATTATATATAAATTGAAAGTCGCACACACATGTTCATTGAAACCTGCATATTCTGAGATCACACACCTGTGTTCAGAGCAGTGCAAGAATCTTCGGAAATATGTTTTGTTTTAGTCATACCTGTTGGAGTCATATGTATTCTGACCATTTTGCCCTACATTTAAATGACCTGCACACAACCTATGCATTCAATACCGCACACTTGTACAGCGAGCCAAGTTGAATGTACATGTGTTGATAAATATATGTTCAAATAACCTTTCTCCCATACCGTACTTGTTTTGATACTGTAGAAAATTACATGTTTTGAAGAGGTCAAAATAAGTGAATACTCTGTCCGAAAAGGCAGGTAAACGCCTTCTGAATACCAAATTGTAATTGAGCCTATAACATTGTGATGATCTCAATGGTGTAAAGCTGGCAGAAGGTGGGCAGTCACTGGTGAATTCCACCTATGTTCCCAGCCACCTGATTGGCTGAGGACTCATTCCAAGGTGTGAAAAATACACAGGTGATATTTAAGAGGACAGATACGTATTTACTTTTTTTTGAAGATCCTTTTAAAGCTCAGTGATGTTTCGATCAGTAATTGAATAGATTAAAGAACAATCCTTTTGTGTAAGTGCCGGACTCGCAACGCTTTGCTTATGAAACGTGAATAGGACAAAAACAAGTTAATGTACGTTCACAAAAGGGACCGTTTTAGAACTAACAACTTGTTCCCTGAGGGTGTACAACAGGAGTTGACTTAAGGTCGTTGTGATGTAAAACAGTGCCGCTCCCCCCTCCTATCTTAACGCCATTTGTGACACTTTCACCTTGGTGCTGACTGCAGTCACATGAATAAATAATGTCTTCCTGTTGTGGACTGGCATGCTCTTTTACGGCCCTGTGGTTTTCACATGCCCCTGGAAATTGCATCCTGCTTGGCAGAAGTGTATCTCTCTCACCACATGGCGAGTTTACGTGTTGGTCAGGACCTCGAGCAAGGCGTGCAAAAAATATGTTGCAGCAAATACAGGAACCTTTCGCTTTTTGCTGTTCCGTGTTCGTTCAGAGGGAAATCTTGTGCATTTTTAATGTTTTGCAACTTCCTTTGTTATATTCGTTTGAGCCTTTTCATGAAATATTCGGATTGAATCTCCTGTTTTATAGGCGCTTCTCCCTTTTGAATTGCTGTATAACATCACAGGTTTCTTGAGCCAGGGAAATTCTCCCTCCCACTCCCAACATTTTTGATGTACTCGAATTAGTGGGACAAAACACGGCGAACGCTGCACCTGCATGATTTTAAAACTGCATGTGAAGCCTTAATGAGTTCAGCAAAGTATTTACTTTGTTACAGTGAAAAGAAAAATGCTCTGCAGTTCCCATTTTAGCCAAATGAATGTAAATCTGAGTTTGGTCAATCTATTTTGGGTTGATGCTATTTGGAAACTGGTGTTCAGTTGTTCACGCCTGTAGTTACCGCTTGATGAATTTAAAATATCTAATGAATTATTTTTCCCCCCACTGATTTCGGGTTGTGGTGTATATAAAGCAAGCAGCTCCTCATCAGGGGTGCAACAAAACCTACATTTTGGGAAGTGGGGGAGCCTAACCCTTCAAATGTTGGAAGAGATGCTAACTTCAAAGACGGTGGGGAAGAGGCATCTACGCATATTCTTACGTCCCGTCCCCTTTCCTCCATACTGTATGGGCGTCCCTCGCGAGGGACGGGAGACGGAAACTTTTTCACCAGTAAAATTCTTCTTCCCCTCTAAATTTAGAGTCCCGTAGAGGCGTGGCCCTGGGAGCATGCGCTGGCCTGACTCTGCCCTCCGGCGCAACACCTCAGTCACCATTTCTGCGTCGACGGGAACGGGCCGAATTCACTAGCGCTCCTGGGTTTGCCTTCGGCCATGTAATTCCACGTGCAGATTCTTCCTCTATTTCTTCTTTTCTCTTTTTTCAATTGGTAATCGGTCCTCCGACGTCACAGCTCCTCCCCGGCGCATGCCGACTTCGACAGGGTTCAGCAGGTGCCCATCATGCAATGGGCCCTTCCCAACTTCAGAGCCCCACGCCCTCTACCTACGTTGCCTTGGCCCAGACCACAGTTGGCAAGCCTGTTCGGCGTGCGGTTTGCTGTCCTCGAAAGCGCTGAAGAACAGACTAGCCAGGTAGAGGGAGCTCTTTCAGCGGTCTCCTTCTGAGGATCTCAAGAGTTTCGTGAAACATCGATCCAGGCCTGAGGTAGGGCCTATATTTTCATTCGCACCTCGCAAGGGAGACTCCTTCCCAGGGACTCTCCTACGCGGGAGGGACTGGTCTGGTCCTTATACCAACACATGCACCTAGGCTGTCGCAGCTACCGGCCTTTGCCACGAGGGGTCCTCGGATCATCCCAGTGGGAAGGTTGAGGGGCCGCTAGGCTCTATTACCGGGCTTGTGCCCGAGGGGCTCCACCCTTGTACTGGCATCATGGCCGAGGGGTTACGCCCTGTTACCGGCAGCACGTTTGAGGGGCCGCCTGAACGCAGCTCTAACGACCCCCGGGTTGAGGTGGATACACCTACCAGGCAAGGGCCCGAGGAGTGGGGCAAGCCACACGCCGTTCACATAAGACTTGGCAGAGGCTCGCACCAACGAGCCGAGCAACACGTCGCAGCCATGTGGTAGGCAGCTAAACAAAATGGCCGACGTGCCAGAGAAGGACACCCGTTCGACGCCTCTTCAGGACTTCGGCGAAGAACGAGTATCGAGGTGGGACTGGCATCAACCAGGTACGTGGCCTACGGCCTACCCTTATGCGCAAGACTGTTTTCCCTTGCATCCGTATGTTCAGGATCGGCAGCGGCCTCAGCTGCCTCTAGCTACCCCGTCATTGCCCCCCCCCCTCCTCCTCCTTCGGCCAGCGAGGACCAGATCTTTGAAAGCTTCCTCGGCCTCATGAAGTCTCCAAATATGGGGGCTATCATCAAGGACGCAGTTAGGAAGTCCTTCCCACTATGCTAGTGCCACCACAGACTCCTCCGCCGATGCCTCTGGCCCCGGCGCAGCCGCCTACTCCGGCTCCTCAGCCTACTCTGCAGGCGGTTCCATACCAGCCTCCTCTTCCACAGCCTCCGGCAGTGGTCCATGTGCCCCAGCCTCTGGCTTCAGATACTCCTCCTCCTCCTCCACAGGATCCCCCCAGACCCTCCGGATACTGATGAGGAGGAGGATCCTGACATGCCATCAGACAGGGCCTTCCACGAACGTATCTTGGGCCTGGCGGAATACCTGGGCCTCCCCCAGGCTCAGGTAGAACAGCCGGCAGAGGGAGTCCTCGCCAAAGTCCTCACGAGACGCCCGTCTGCCAGAACGGGAATTCCACTACAGCCCGATGTGGTGTCCCTCGCCAAGAAGGGTTGTCTCAAACACCACTCTGTCCAGCCAGTCAACCGCCGCCTGGACACCAAGTACAGGCAGATGGAGGGGGATACACTCTTGTTGTGCTCCCATCCTCAGCCCCACTCCTCGGTGATCACTGCGGCATCACTGTACTCCAAGCCTCAGTCGTCCTCGTCTTCGTCATCGACAGTGCTGGTAGGCAAGGAGGAGAAAACCTTGGAGGTATACGGTAAGAAGCTGTATTTCAATGCTTCCTTGCACCTGCGACAGGCCAACACAGATGCCATGCTGGCAGCTGCTAACCAGAGATTATGGCGGGAAATTGCTGACTTCCTCCCGGAACTCCCACCCAGAGCCAATCACGTTTCAAGGTGGGGCTAGCCGAAGCCAAGCTCGTGGCTCAGGATATCATGGAGTCCACTCTGGCACACATTGATACCTCTGGACGTGCCATCTGTATTGCCACGGACATGAGAAGGATGGCCTGGCTCCGGGCAACCAAGCTCAACCCGGATGTCCTTCGAGGGCAGTGACCTCTTTCACTCCAGCACAGACGAAGAGCTGGACAAGAAGAAGAATAGCTCTCAGACGGCCAAGTCTTTATCCATTCTGACAAAGACCACGCCCAAAGCGTACTCCCAGTCTCAGCAATGCTCGGATAAGGGTCGCTCCTCTGGAGGCTTCCGCGGCTTCCAGGAATGGAGGTCTAGGCAGCCGGAACGCTCGCTGACCCCTAGTCGGCGCAAGCATCAAAAAGGGGGGTGGAGGGGCAAGGGCTTTTTCCAGTCCCCCTCCTCCGTCTCCGAGGGTAAGAAGTCCTGACAGACCCACTCGGGTCCATGTGTCGCCAGTGGGGGCAGACTTGCTCTTCGTGCACACTTTTGGCGACAGAACTTTGCGGACCCCTGGATCCTGTCAGTAGTATGCTCGGGGTACCGTCTACCTATTCCTACCTCTCCTCCCTCCTCCTCTCCTCCTCTTCAGAAAGTTGGGACAGCAACTCTTTTGACGGAGATTCGGTCGCTCATCCTGAGCCAGGCCGTGGAGGAAGTCGCAGCCTCCCTGTGTGGATTGGGCTTCTACTCCAGGATCTTCGCCATTCAGAAAAAGAACCAGGCGGGCCTGAGAGTTGTACTGGACCTTTACACCCTCAACCTCTCCCTACCTCGCCAGAGGTTGAAGATGTTGACGCCAGCTTTTATTGCGGAGACATTATGCAGGGGAGACTGGATGTGCTCACTGGATCTGAAGGACGCCTATCTGTATGTCCCGATCTGGCAACCCCATCATTCTTTCCTCCGGTTCAGGATCATGGGCTGCCATTTTCAGTACAAGGTCCTCCCTTGGGCCCTCAACTCGCCCCCCAGGTTCTTTACCAGACTCATGAATGCGGTGGCAGCCCTCCTCTGGGCTCAGGGCCTCCATATATACCCCTACCTAGACGATTGGCTCGTCATGGCTACATCTCAGGAAGCAGTTCACCACTCCTCCCATGCACTGATGAACACGCTACAAGAAGTCACAACTGCAACCCACGCAGTCGTTGACCTTGCTGGGCCTCATCTGGGACACGCGCTCCGAGAGGGTCTTCCCTTCGGAGGACAAAGTCGCGGCCATCAGGATGGCCACGTCACACTTCCTCAGCCGAGGTGCTACTTCGGCTTGGTGGTACCAGCATCTACTGGGCCTTTTTGCAGCGGTACTGTTGGCCGTCCCCCACACAAGACTCATGATAAGGAGGATCCAACTCCACTTCGCAGCGTCATGGAACCAGGAGAGGGGCTCTCAGACCGAGATAATAAAGATCCCCATATCGCTCCACCCGGACCTCACATGGTGGTCCAAGGACTGCAACCTGCAGACTGGTAAACCCTTCAGGCCCCCGGTCCCACAGGTGACGATTACCACAGACTTCTCCCTAGAGGGCTGGCGTGCCACCCTCGAGGACCTCTCGGTCCACGGCACGTGGACCCATCAAGAACAAGAATACCACATCAATTGTCTGGAACTGAAAGCCATCTAGATGCCTCCTGTCCTCCTTCAGGACTCTTTCCGGACCTCTGCAACTCTCTATCACTCACTATTCTCCATTCTGGCCTGACTCATTCTACAGGGCACACTCTTGATGATCTGATCTCCTCAGACCTTCCCCTCGCTGTCCCTCTCACCACTCCTCTCTCCTGGAGTGATCACTTTCTCCTCTCCTCCCACCTCACCCTCCAGGCCAAGCCACTTCCATCACTTCCACCCACCTTCTCGGTAATCCGACCCATGAAGCGTGTGCCAGCTGAGGCTTTCACACCACCTTCTCACTCCCCGTCGCCCCTTGGCTGATTCTCATCCTGACACAGCCCTCTTCACTCTCCAGTCTTTTATTTCTGATGCACTTGATCTCCTTGCCCCTGTCATGAGAATCCGCCTGAAGCCCAAAGCCAAGTGCAACTCCTGGTACGACACAGACCTTGTCACCCTAAAATGCAAGTGTAGGGTCGCCGAGAGGAAATGGCGTGCTTCATGTACAACCTCTGACAAACTGGCCTGCTGCCTGCTGCAAAGGCAATACCGACTCTCTGTCCTAAGCAAGAAGAGAGCGCATATCCAAGCCCGCGTCTCTGCGGCATCTAACAACTCGGCTGAACTCTTTAAAATCTGAAAGGAACTGGCCAATCCTGCCGCAGTGTCTACCTCTCCTGTCCCCTCCTAGGCCCTCTGTACGGCACTGGCGTCTCATCTCTAAAACTCAGGACATCCTGTCCTCTCTCTCCTCCTATCCCCTCCCTCCCCCCACTCCCTGCTCTTCCACTGGCCATTCTGCAGCCACCTCTCCTCCCTCCTTCTCTACCTTTCCCCTGTTCTCCGCAGATGAGGTTTCTAGACAAGTCTGATCTATGAAAGTCTTGTTGAAACGGGTTCACCCCTGTTCCTCTGAAACTATCAAGGACCACATCGACTCTCTGGCTCCTGCCCTGGCTGATTTTTGTAATCATTCCTTCGCCACTGGAGCCTTCCCATCCCCCCTGAAGCACTCCCTTGTGCACCCTCTTCTTAATCCCACTGCCGACCCCTCTTGCCCGGCCAACTATCGCTCAATCTCCATCACTCCCTTCCTGGCTAAGCTCCTGGAGAAACGGGCCATCTCCCAGCTTAATCTCCACACTGAATCTGTTGGTTGCCTCCATGACCATCAGTCTGGCTTCAGAGCAGCCAGAAGCACGGAAACTGCTCTCCTGAACATCCGTGAAGACCTGCTCTCCAATCTTGACTGTAACACCCAATTGCGTCCTCATCCTGCTTCATCTCTCTTCTGCCTTTGACACTGTCAACCATGCCATCCTGCTCAACCATCTCCGTGATAACCTAGGTATCACTGGTCAAGCTCTGGCGTGGATAACTTCTTTCCTCTGCGACTAACCCTCTCAGGTCCAACTTGGGTCCTTTCTCTCTGCTATCTTTTTCTCTACCTGTGGTGTCCCCCAGGGGTCTAACCTCTCTCCCTGGCTGTTCAACCAATACCTGGCACTCCTAGCCCACCGCATTGCTGCTCTCTGCCCCAACTTTCAGTGTTATGCAAATGACACCCAGCTAATTTTCAGGCTACCCTCGGCCGCCTCCTCTCCTTCCCTCATCTCTGACTTTCTGTCTACTATCCAGGAGTGGTGTGCTGCCAATGACCTCTGCCTTAATGCCAGTAAGACTGAGATTCTCCTCATTGGCACACCCGCTCCCTCTTTTACTGTAGCTCTCTGGCCGGCCTCTCTTGGCTCCCTTCCTGCTCCCACCTGTGTGGCTAAAAACCTTCAACTCTACACTCTCCTTCTCTCCTCACATCTCTGACGTCTCTAAGAAGTCACACTACCAACTGCACCTCCTCAGAGGTATTCTCCCTTTCCTTTCCTTCCCCCAGAAGCTCACTCTGTGCAGTGATCTGGTCCTCCCTAGGCTGGACTACTGCAACAGCCTCTTTCTAAATCTGCCTGCTCTACTCTCCGCCCTCTGCAACTTATACAGAACAGGACTGCGAGACTTGTCCTTGGCCTCAAGCCCAGGGATTGTATCTCCCCAAGACTGAAATCTCTACACTGGCTCCCTGTGGCTACGAGGATTAAGTTCAAACCCCTCTGCCTCGTTCACAAGGCCTTCTGGGGCCTGAGGCCTTAATACCTTCAACTATCTTCCTAAATATCTTCCTTCTCGAGCTCTTCGCTCATCTGCCTCAAACTCCCCCGGGGCCAGTCGCTTCTCCAAGCAACAAGTTGGTGGTAGATCTTTGTTTGCCTGGGGCCTCCCTCTGGAACAGCCTCCCTGCCTCCCTGAAACCTCAAAACCTTTCTCTTTGTTTCTGCTTTTTCTCCTCCTCTCCCTTGCTGACTTCCTGGCTGACACTGACTTTGCACTGGTTCCCTGGCCGCCCCCTGATCTCGGGCCCAGGTCCCCTCCCCCGCCAGTCGCACTGCCCTCCAAGGAAACCCCGCACTTTGGCACTGTTTCTGTATCCCTACAGTCCCACTAACAGCACTTGACACCTGTTGTCTGCACTTACCCTTCCACTTACCACCTGCTGGCCGTACTTTACCTATTGTTGTTTTTTCTTATCCCTTGTACTGCACTGTCCTCTCCCCCTTCCCACCCTGTACTTCTCCCCCCTCACCTTCCCATGCACTTGCGCGATCTGAATGACACCTGGCCTTCTAGGGATCGTTGTCTGTCTTCCCTCTTACCCTCCCTTGCCTCGTGACGCTTGAAACACCTGTGTATAGGAGCATTATAAATGCCATATCCTATCATATATCATATCATATCTGGTTAGCGCTCAGAGCCTTCCTCCCACGTCTCAAGGGAATGGTTGTCCTCATCCAGACAGACAACTCGACCAGTATGTACTACAGCAACAAGCAAGGGGTACCAGGTCCCCTTCCCTGTGCAGACTGGCGATCAACATGTGGGAATGGGCCTTGGAGAACGAGATTTTCTTCACGGCAGTCCACCTTCTGGGGGAATCCAACCTGGAAGCGGACAGGCTCAGCAGGTTGGGAGTGAACAACTACGAGTGGCAGCTGAATGACCTTGTTGCACAGGAGATCTTCCACATATGGGGCCTCCCCTAGGTGGATCTCTTTGCCACCAGTCACAACAATAAGTGCTCCCTGTTTGCCTCCTGGCAAGGCCAAGGCTCCCTGGGCGATGCCTTATGGATCCAGTGGAATGGCATGTCAGCATACGCCTTCCCGCCCACTCCACTGATTCACAGAGTGCTTTGCAAGTTCAAGGAGTCTCACCAGCTCAACGTCATTCTGATTGCTCTGTGGTGGCCAGCCAGGCCATGGTTCTCGGAGCTGCCAAGCCTCTCGGAGGTCCCTCCAATCCACGTCCCGACGGGCCCAGCACATCCTGGTCGTCCACCCCGCCCCTCAGAAGGCACACTCCAAGGATATCGACCTGCTTGCTTGTTCATTGGACGACGTGCTGTCATTCTCAGCGCACCTCGCCAACTCTGGCGTGCAGGTGTACACCTGCCGCACATACCTCTCAGCCATCAGGATTATGGAGGAAGGGGTCTTCTCCTCCAACCCGATCATCAGGAGACATTTGGCCGGACTCTCTACCCGCCCATCAGGAAGCCACACCCCGTGTGGGGTTTGAACCTAGTCTTGGGTGCCCTCGCGCACAAGCCATTTGAACCTATAGCGTCTGTGGACATCAGGCTGGTCACTATCAAGATGGCCCTGCTAGTCTGCCTCACCTCGGCACGCAGGGTCAGCGAGATCCAGGCCTTAGTCGCCTCAGCCATATACTACCTTTCACAAGGATAAGGTGGTCCTGCGGACCCATCCGGCATTTCTACCTAAAGTGCCATCAGCCTTTCACTTAGAGGAGATCGTCCTTCCTACATTCTTTGCTGACCCGAAGGACGAGCCTCAGAGAGTTCTGCACTGCCTAGATATCAGGCGTGCCCTGAAATTCTACCTGGACATGACCAAGGGCTTCCGCAAGTCTGATGCCCTATTCATCACTTTTGGAGGCGCCAGGCCAGGCTATCGGGCCTCCAAGGCCTCCATTTCCCGCTGGATGGTCTCGGCCATCAAGGAAGCGTACGAGGGCCAGTATAGACTCCTTCCGGCAAACATGCCTGCCCACGCGGTCAGGGCCAAGGCAACGGCCATCGTCTTTCAGCGCCATGTCCCCTGTCAGGTCATAAGCAGGGCGGCCACATGGGCCACTCCATCGGCTTTCTGCATGCATTACTGTTTGGATGCCGGCTCCAGGTCAGATGCGGCTTTCGGACAGGCGGCTCTCCGGAACCTGTTTGCTTAAGGAGGGTCTCCTCTCCACCCTGAGGCTACATTTATTTGTAATTGCTCATGCAGTATGAAGGAAAGGGAACGGGACATAAGAGTAATTATAAGTTACTCACCATAGTAACTAACATCCACTTAGTCCCCTTTCCTCCATATGTCCCATCATCCCCCCCCCCTAATAATACTGGTGTCATTAGGCAATGTTAAATCTATTTTCGACGTGTCAGTGGGGACTGAGGTGTGGCGCCGGAGGGCAGAGTCAGGGCAGCGCATGCTCCCAGGGCCGCACCCCAGCGCACCTCTAAATTTAAAGGTGAAGGTTTTTTCTGGTGAAAAAGGTTCTGTCTTCCATCCCTTGGAAGGGATGCCCATGCAGTATAGAGGAAAGGGGACTAAGAGTACATTAGTCACTACGGTGAGTAATTTATAATTTTGTCATGTCAGAGGTTGTCTTTCTATCATTAGGAATGACAATCAGTATTGTGTCAGAGGATAAATCCCAGGCACTGCCTTTGATTACATTCATGTCTTTTTTGTAGTCTGACCTCTGGTAAGTCTTTTTGGTGATAAGCGCAGGGTCTATCTAACTGGTAACTCCAAGACTCTTTAGATATCCATATATTTTCTTTAGGGATTCGGTTGGGCAAGAGCAGTCAACTAGTCATAAGAGCCAGATTGATCAACCTGCAGGGTGAGGCAATCGGAGGATGTTCTTCCTTGACTATTAATACTGATGATGGAGGCCCGGTTTGTGTGGATATGGAGGAAGTGGATTGACTGAGTAGCATGGAAGGTCCCACTGTGGGAGCGTGTAAAAAAGTAAGCTGGTTTCCTGGAACATAGTGAGAGTTAGAAGGTTGCTTGACAACACTTGATTGGTCGAACTATGTGCGTAACTTCCAAATTATATGTTACATGAGACATTATCAGTTGACCCACCTCACCTCCAGGGTTACCAAACGTTCGCCATCCCAGCCACCAGGGGGCTTCCTAGTGGCGGCCTTTTGGTCTGGATTGACATCACTCACGGTTGGAGGATTGAATCTAGCCCCACAGGCTCAGTGGATTTGCAGGCATTGCGACTTTGGATGAATACCAATGATTTATTGTATCTATATAATATCTACAATAGATGGTCCTTGTCCTTTGGCCAATCCACATTGTCTTCCATAGAAGAGCATATATCAAATAGTCCCCCATTAATGCTTCTCAAAAGCAGTATTCTCGTTGCGGGGACTATCAATCTCAAATCCGAACCAGTAAAGGAGTTAATAAATCTATGGGATGACCAAGATCTTGTTTGGGAGATCCTGTCCCTGATTGCCGCCAGTCCAAAAACATCTCCTCATCTGGCCTTGGAAGCCTGCTGCATGTTAGCCAGCCTAAACTTCAGGGCCTTGTAATGGTTAATTTAGTAAAGCACCAGCCGTCAAAGCTGACCTTTAGGGGGCACGCCGGTAACTCACATATTGATTACAATCTTGTTACATGCCTGAATTGGTCGAGGGTCACTGACTTTGAAGTGGTCGTGAGAATGGAAAGTGACCATTTTACATTAACTCTATGCATGAGGAGAAGTGATTTAGATCTGGACTTCCACTGTGCCAACGTCCACTCCCACCCAGTGACGGTGAGTGGCCATGCTAGGAAATCTATTAGGTTGTCTAATTCCATGATGCCCGATATCAGTCCTAACAACTCTGTTGTCGAATTTGGAAGCCATTTGCAATGGCAATACCAATGCTGAAGAGATCTTGGTTGAATGTAAGCTTCTAACAATCTAATTCCACACATTTGTAAAACAAGTATTAAACCTGGTTGATAAGATTGTGAATGTTGCCAGGTAAAGGCTGAAATTCTCAATTGTATAAAGTCGAGTGAGGGGTTGAACAGACATAAACTTTGTGAGCATCGTGCAAAATATAAAAAACTGCTGTGTAAAAAAAAAGGGGGGGGGGGGAGTTTACCCAGGAAAAATGGAATGCCCTCCATCCTGCGCTCTAATTAGGGGACTACTCGCTCTTTTGGAAACTAGTCTGAAGGGTGCTCAACCATTGCTTTTCCATATAGACGAACGGTTGGTGGTGGCATTTTGCCAATCTGTACCAGACTTTAGTGCCATGTGCATTGTCCACTGCCCCTACCAAGTTTTCGTCAGATGCTGGAGCCCTGACAGTGTGTATCGAAGAGGTGGTTACAGCTCTTTACTATCTAAAAAGCAGTAAAGGGTGGGACCAGATCTGATCCCTATCGACTTCCTAAAATATGAGGTGGATATCGTGACCCCAGTTTTGTCTACGGTATTTAATACAATATTATGTAGGGGAGAAGTTCCAGAGTCTTGGAGGTGGACAGTGATTTTACCAATCTACAAAAAAGATGTCAGAAACACCCAATTTGACTTTTAGACAGTATGGGTAAACATTTTGGGAAGGTCATCCTCAAATACCTACAGGAGTGGGTCGATGAGGAATCTATGTTGTGGAATTGTTGAGAAGGGGACTGCCCGACCCTATCCCCCCTAGGCGCTTTAGTGGAGTGAGGTGAGATGCATTCTAAGCATTATAATGGGCCGGGGGGCAGGGGTGACGGTGAGAGGACCCCCTCCCTGTTTAACAAGACCCTTCTCCAATATAACCAAATCTAGTATATCCACATAGTACAGCATAAGGCGCGAGCAGCATTGCTATTTTGCGTAGATATTAGTAACCATAGGTAGAAGGGAAAATCAGCGCTGTAAATGCGGCATGGAATGCACTAGGCCAAATCACGAGCCAAGAGAAATCCCCTGCCATCCCTGCGCTCCCATGAGGACGGCTCACAACCCCATCCGCCACAATGCCTATTCGTTGTTCTAACTATTGCAAAGATGTTTGTGTGGAATGTGCCCTACAAGGCCACGATCACAGACCCGCACCTGGTGTGTTATCTCACACTGGCAAAAGCAGGGCCCACAAGTTATAACCCATATAACTGACTAAAACTTGAGACCTCTGAATTCCATGGCATCAGGTACCTTTGACCACCAACCCCAAAGTAACAAGTCATGAGATGTTCAAAGAGGACGGACGGGGCAAATCATGAAGCAACAATTGTGAGATTTTGTATGACGAGGTGCTGGGAGGGATACATTATAACATCAAAACTAAGGCAGAGACCTTGGTGCCAGATGGCACGGAAGGGAGTGAGTGAAAATGTGTGTGTCTGAAAGTTGGTTAGAGTGCTCTAGAAACTTCTTTGTCCCCGTCTTAATGCCTGCCAAGTGCATAGTACGGGTGATAAAGTAGTTGTATGGTAGGAGTATAATTAATTTGTTTTCTGACCTTCGACGTGAGAAGATAATTGCTGCAGCACCCACGTGACGGAAGACGGACAGATAAGGCTGGAACCAGTGTCCTGGCATCCCATATGGGGCAGGCGGATCCTGTACAGGTGCACACTAACGAGCCCCGCAGGATTTTATCCTATGTATTGCGTCATGTATGACGATGTTTGGCTTAATAAGAGTCTGCTTGTACTACTTTTCGACAGAACATTCTTAGCAGCAGAGTTCTTTGCTGTTGCGCTCATCTACGTGTGAAATTAAAAACTTGTTATCCTTAGAAGGTGGACTTGGGCCTTTCTTCCCTAGCGGTTTGTATTCTCTCTGGTGTGAGCGTTCAGGGACTTGAATTCAGAATGAACAGGTGAGAGGAAGTGCATAACTTTCCAATGCAGAGAGACTCACCCATTATCCAATGCAGAGACCCTCATTCAAGTAAGTTCTAAAATGTGTTAGACGAAGTAAAAAACAGAAATTGTACAGGGAAACCTCCATCTCGGAAGAGGTAGTACCTTGGGGATGGGTACATCAGGTAAATGACCCACATGCAGCTATGCTGATTGAAGGAGTGGATCTAGAGAAGGGTTCCTTGGCCAAACATTGGAACCAAAAAGAAATGTGAAGGTGACATACTTGCTGAAGACTTGCAAGAGGAGAGATCCCTGGCAGTAGGGTAACATAATAGATGTCTGAGAAGGGCCCCCAACGAGATGGGGAGAAATAACCATTGGTGCAAAGGTAAATGCTGAGAAACTCAAATTCAGGAAGAGATCTACGATGGAAAGCTACAAGACTGAGGTGAAACCTGAAAACCCAGGAGTAGTCTTGTTGAGGTATTGTGAAAGGAAGACTGAAGAAAGGTCCAGGGTGTAAACCCTATAAGTGCATTGCCAGGTGACCTTTTCGGTTTTATTTTATACTAGGGTTTGACATTTGAGAGTAGGATTTGGGACTACCATCCATCAAAACATCAGACCCTGACAAACTACATTCGATGAACCAATCTCAAAACTACTGTCATCCATATGCCTGTTCCTGCCACAAACGGGCAACTGGGCTCTCACCCCAGGACCTAGCCAACCCTGAAACTGGGCTACTTCACCTACATTCCTGAACCACCACAAGACTGCTTCACATCCTACCACCTGCCCCCGCCTACAACAACGCGGGTGTCCAGGCTGCCACCCTGGAACCCCAGCAGGCCACTAGACTGCCACTCTAGAGAACTGAGACCTCAAAGCCTCCAAAAAAACAACCACAACCTCACTCCAACATGGATTCACCGAGTGGAAACATAAAACATCACTGGGATCACAAACGCCCATGGGCTCAACACCATACACGTTACACCAGACCACGTTGTACAAACCTTCCAAACACATTGGGAGCAGTGGCCACGCACTCCCAATGCCAACATCAATGACTGGTAACAACTCAACGATATTTTTAGCAAGGATGGCATCCTCACACAAGTCGAACTGTGGAACCCATAGATGAAACAAAATCCACAATAAATGCAACAGGTAACACAGAAAACAGTATACTCATCATCACAGGACATACCACACCCGATACCAACGGGTCATGACCAGGCTTCCCCAGCTACCACTTTACCACCATCTACCGTTTGTCCCGTAAGATGAGAAGGGTTAAGAACCCTAGCGGAGGCGATATCTCCCTTCTGATCACCAACCATGCTGTTCGAAATTTACCAATTAGAATGAACACAATAACCAGACCAATCCCAAAAATGGATTGGACAACCCAAACCAAATCGCTTTCTCCTAAAAGAGCCGAGGCGCTACCTCGCTCTAAAACAAAGTATGGCTACTACTAAACTTTTACCAAATCAGTTAAGCTCCATTAACCTAACCAATATCCAAACAGAGATACAGTGGCTCAAAATTTGTATCTAAATTGTCAACACTCCATACCCCATCCATTACCCACTGACTCTCTCTCCATCCCACACACAAACATTTCATATAATATACAGCGTCACCATATTCAGATATGACATGCATTCCAACTATGAACGCTGTAACTGTATGCTTGTTTTAAATTATACAACAATGGAATGGAAAATGCATTTCATCCCGACATAACATACCCATATTTTGCTGCAAGTAACATGCATCATAAAAACATGGTTTTAAGAGCCTCAGGGCCTCATTACACGGTAGGCGGTAACCATGGCGCTATTAGCGCCATGGTTGGCGCCGGTATTTTACCGTATCCGCCTTGGTGGATGGCGGAATTACCACCCTACTCCAAGGTGAGCGGGGGCGGTAATTCCCCATTCACCAAGGCTCTTCCCCATTCCCATTTGTGCCCCCATAGGGCATAATGGGAATGGGGCAGGTGCTAATTACGGTACCGCAAATTGCGGTACCGTAATTAGCTCTGAGGTCCCTTTGCGGCACCCAACTTTAACGGCTGGTAAAACCAGCCGTTAAAGTCGGGTCCTGCAAAGGGAACTCGTAGTAAGGCAGTAGGGGCTTACCGGTGCCCTTACCGGTACCTGTAAACGCCTACCTTGTAATGAGGCCCTAAGACTCCATCAACCTTATTAAGTCTCTTCAGCATAACTAAATGTCCATATTGGTATTTAACATATAACAACCTAACGCCTAAAATTCCTCAAAATGTTAGATTAGCACTTACACACTCACACAATCTCCACACTATACTTCTTTACATTTAAATAAGCAGTTTTATCTATAATGTCCAATGATAATAGAACCTGCAAATCCTCAAACGTGTTAAGTGTGTATACCATCCAAACGGACACAAATGCGATACATACCAGCATTTTAACCACACTGAGTAGAATCAACTTTCAAAACGTTGTGCATAACCATCTAACTCAAAATACATTCCCTATGTGTATTTCCTTTCCCCCAAGTACTACATGGTCAAGAGATCATTATAGAACTCAAATGCATGCAAAAACCATAACACAGCACAACACTAGAAACCTTTACTATACCAAACGGTGAAAATGAGAAGTAGCAGAACTTCCCTTATTGTTCGCGCCGTCGGCCGCTTATCGCACCTCACCACCCGAGGCGGAACGAATACTGATGAAAATAAGATGTAGCAGAACTTCCCTTATTGTCCTCGCCGTCGGCCGCTACATTGCACCTCACCATCCGAGGCTGAACGATGTCAGATGAAGCAGGACTTTATTCCTCGTTCCCATAATGTCCAGTCCTTCTTCTTTTTTTTTTTTTGGGATGATGCAGACACGTGACGCGTCCACGTTGCGTCCATCCAGTGGTCCTTAGGGACCACTGAAAAAGGCTTAAGACTACAGGTGTTGGCAGTAAACCCAATTGGTAGCAGTCTGTACCACCCAGATTTACCCAGATTAGCTGTAGCTGAGCAGCCAGACTTCTCTCAGGAAGAGTTAGACCGAGTATACAAGATAGGTACCAAAATACAGTAGCACAAGCAAACACTGACCAGAGCTTTGGTATCAAGTATATAATTATTTATTTAAAGACACACTTAGAAATACTCTAGCACTATTATTATAAGCAAATTCAAAAACAGTCACTATTACTAGATGTACATCCCTTATTCCTTATTAGACAAGTCTTAGTTAACACCACTTATTTCCAGACAGAGGTGAGCGCTTAACTAAAGATGGCACTCCAATAAGTGTAAGAAAAAGGGAGGGAAAAGGGAGAAATTAGGAACAGCACACAACACAATACTTTAGAAGCACTCAAAGGCGGAAAAGTCAAAGTCTACTTGTGAGCAAAAAGTTCAGAGGCCAGGCTCCCTCTTGGAGAGAGTAGAACACCAATGCGCCCAAGATCGCACAGTTAAGAAAAGGCTTGGAAAGTCTTGCAGAGAGTTTAAAAAGGAATCAGTTCAGCTCAGAAAAGTTCAGTTAGCCAGCCTAGGGCCAACCCAAGTGGTAAGTTTGAGGATTTACGAGACACCCCACACAGACCGTTGCGAGGGAGGCCAGGCGGACACAGTACCTTGATAGTGGAAAGAATCCTCCAGCGGGGGCAGTTGTTCCTGGCAGTGGATGCAAGTCGCGGTGTCTTCCAGAGGAAGAGAGGATCTCGACGTGGAGGAAAGCTGAAGGTCGTTGCACTGCCAGGGAAGAAACCAGCCGCGAAGTTCTCCGGTAAAAAGGTACTACCCTTTTATTTGCGGTAGTGGAAAAACGTGGTATCCCGGTTGCCGGGGTGCTTGGCACAGGCAAGGCGGCCACGAGATGATCCGGGAAGGCGAAAAGGCGGGCTAACTGGTTATCCCCACCAGTCAAAGGAAGGAGACTTTTCGGGATGAAGATCTCCTCTGTCGTTGGAAGAAGTGGTGAGTCGGTTCAGCAGGGCTCCACCGGTGATGTCGTCGGTTGCAGGTTGGCTCAGCTTCTCTCTTGGGATTCTTTGGTCCTGTGGCGACGTCTGAAGTCCCAGTCCCCAAAGCCCTGCTTTTATGCAGAAAACCCCCATTCATCAGTCCTAGCTGTTATGTTATGTTACTTGAATTTGTAGAGCGCATGGTCGCCCAAAGGCATCATGGCGCTAGTGAGGGGGCTGCTTGGCTGAGAAAGACAGTAGGAAGCCAGGGAACTAGAATACAATGGTCTTCAGAGCTTACCTAAAAGCCAGATGGTTGGAGATAGATTTGAGTGGCAGTGGGAGGATGTTCCAAAGCTTGGCCGCGGCGATGGAGAAGGCTCTGCTGTCGAGTCTTTCCCGGTTATACCTAGGCACGACAAGTAGGTTGGTGGCCGAGGAACGGAGATCACGTTCCGGGATATATCAGAGGAATTTAGATTGGAGAAATTCAGCTCCAAAGCCGTGGATTGCCCGATGGACAATGCACAGTGAGTTGAACTTAACTCGCTGAGCCAGTGGAGTCGGCGGAGCACTAGGGAGATGTGGGTACCACAGGGAGAGCCAGTGACTAATCTGGTTGCCAGGTTTTGCATACGTTGAAGTCGCTGGAGAAGGCCTACCGGTTGAGAAAGGTATAGGGAGTTACAATAGTCCAGCCGTGGGAGGACTAGTACAGCCACCACGGGGGGACGCATGACTTCCGGAATCATGGGAAGGACTCTTTTTAGAACCCTGATCTGGTGGTGGGCGGACTGACAAATAGCTGTGACCTGATTTGACAGAGAGGCAGAGAGAATAACCCCCAGATTCTTCACTTTGTCAACTGGACCAGACAAAGGACCCAGTGTTGCAGGGCAAAACGCGGGAGTCCATAGTGAGGGGTTGGGAGGGCAACCCACCAACATCACTTCCGTTTTGTCGCCATTGAGCTTGAGCCAATTTTGGTCCATCCAGGCCCCGACTGCCTTTAGGCAGTCATGAAGACACGCTGAGACCTCAGTTCGATCCTGATCCAAGCGGATCAGGATTGGAGTATCATCAGCGTAGGAATTACAGTTAAGTCCATGCGAGCGAATGAGACAGACCAGCACCCAGATATAAATATTAAACAGAATCGGGGAGAGAGAAGATCCCTGAGGGACACCGCAGGTGAGAGCACAGGGGAAAGAAAGAAAAGGGGGCATAGCGAGGTTCTGAGTGCGGTCAGAAAGAAAGGAGGTGAACCAAGCAAGAACCGGGCCAGAGATCCCGATCTGTGCCAGATGTGAGTGACGCTGTCACTCAAACATGCGAAGTGATGAGCCGGGCGGCTCACCACTGGGCCAATCACACAAGATTGCGACTTGAGTTGCCGAGGCAACTCAGTCCAGGGTGCCTAAACCCCCTCCCACACCTCCTGTGGTACCCAGACAGAGTGGCACCTCTTTTGGAGGCTTCCGTGAGAAGCCCAACAAAAAGTGGAACAAAGGGCTCGACTTGGGTTAGAGTCACAGAAGCGAACACAAACGCCATTTTGGAACTGAGTTCTGGCAAAAAATACCCACCGTTGAATTAATAAATAAATAAACCGGCGTTATGTTTGAGGCTATGTTAAAAAGTATTAGCCTCGAACAATGGGAAAATCCCATAGGAATATATTTGTGGTTGAATATAAAAAGTAGTATCCACTGCCACCAGCCAAAACTCGCTCGGGGGGACTGGACAGTGCCCCCTCGAACAACAGACCCAGGGGCAATCGAATTGCCCCACCAGTACGCCCACAATATGATGGTTTGTACTGGTTCTGTTCACAATTTAGGACTGGTAAAGCCAATGGTGACTTTACCTGCCCTGGGAGACAGTAGTCAGTCCCAGGGGTACGGAGTCTGTTTGGGGGTCACTATGACACCCCTGTGTTACGGCACGGAGGGTGCTGTGTAACACACATACCAAAAACACATGAAGCCCTATGGAGTAAAAGACCCCATAGCCCATAAAATACATTTCAAAGTCAAAGGATATCTCAAATCATGTCTAAGAGTGGGAGAAAAAGAGTCTCACTCTTAGCAGGAGGAAAAAAATAAACCCCAAAAATCCAGCAAAGCTCCTGGGGGACTTACTAGGTTTGGGAAATTAGCCTTAACAGAGAATTCTCCCTAACAAGCCTCACTCCACCTCACACGGCTCCTTTTACTGCGTACAGTTGGCTTGCAGAACACTGGGGATTCAGCGTTCCGCTACATCGCCAACTCCCTGTGTCCCTTGTTCGACGTCATCAATCATAACCAAGTAAGAGAGCAAAACATAGCTCCTACGCTGTTGAATGGCCTAACGGTCAATTCATTAGCGTTACCCATGCGGCCGCAGCACCTTCACTCGAAAACGACAAATTTATCTGAGTTTCACTTTGTTTCCAAAACAGGGTGCACCGACTACCCCGCGCCCATATGGAGCAACACCTCTTCACACACACAGGGTGCCGTTATGTGACTTACACTTAGCTTAGAGTGCACACATTAGGAACCCAGCTACGGCATCGCTAAACAAGACTTGACACATGTCTGCTATATGAAATTGCAGTTCATATATCTCCATCAGTAATTTCATGGCTGGCGCGGACCTCGCTAATAAAGACTTGACTAACAGGATACAATTATATATCTCCATCAACATCCGTGTGATAATACGTTCCTCAGTCGGATCACCGGACCAATTCCGAAGTCTCAAATTTCAGACTCCGCATTCCCAAATGCTATGGGCTACTGGTCAATCGCGGGTACCCATCTCACATGGACCACTTATAGCCTTTAAAGCCCTTAAAGGTTACGTACAGGTGCTGCTGATTCCTTTACACATTACAAATTTCTTTTACAGATTCCTTTAAGCCTTCTTTAAGTTAGTTAACCTGTGGGGCTCAGTTTACTTTAACCACCTGGCACATTCCCATCTGCAGTTCAAAAGGGGTTGGCTCTCCCTCTGGCCCATTATGAGTGCTGGTCCCACCAAAAATGGGGCTTTCACCCTCCGTCGCCCTGGGTGATGGGACTTACAGTTTTTGGGGGCGGTGTTGTCGCAGGTTACCAAAGACTGACTCGTCACCATTGTTAAAAAGTAGGTTCCAAGCTCTTTAAGATTTCTTCAAGTACATTTATTTCCAGATACTTAGTTACAATCCACATGAAGACATAAAGGACATTAGCTGTGACAAATACCGGCTCCCATCACCCAGGGCCAGCAAGCTGTAACTGCCAGTACACAGAACACTCCATCATCCACTCATAAACAGAACATTCCATCATCCACTCATAAACATTCTAATGACATCACAAGTTACCTCACCTCAGACAGGCACAATACAACAGTGACCTCCTCTGTTGGCCATTCCTTGGCACGGTTAATATTAATCTGTAGGGATTTAAGATTAGGATTTTGAACTTTCTGTTGGCTACTTCTTTGGAAATTGTTTTGTACACTAAAGCATCGCTGTAGGGATAGGGACTGTTAAGGCTAGGTTCTGAATATTTTAGGGAGAGGTTTTCCTCTGTTCCAACCATGCAAGTAGTTTCCCAGCCTTGTCTCCCATTTTGTATATTCTGGCCCAAGACGATGGATGCGATTGGCGAGCTGTATCCATAGGACAATTGCAGGACGAGGCCCAGGTGTCGAGTGCCAATTCACACATCCTCACTAGCCTCTGTTTCTCCCTTGCAGCCATCCCCGACATAGATTCCCCAAGTATTGTGGCCTTGTAACCCTCCCACACTATTATTGGTTCATCGACTGATGCAGTGAAATATTCCCTTGTTTTGTCACTGAGCTGTGTCAAGACATCTGGGAAACTGAGAGAATACGAGTTGAGGTGCCACGTTGCTTGTCAAAACCGACATTGAGGTGATGGCCTTCAAGGATTCTGAGATTAGCGAGACCTTGGCTCGGTTTTATGTACAACTATACCAGATATCTGTAAATTCGTCCGAGCCCACATACGGATCTCATAGATCCCATTATTACTGACCAACAACAAGGCTTCTTGGAGTTGAACATTACGGATTACTTGTGATTCCAGTTGCTCCAATCTGGGAAGTCTCCTGGCCCTAATGGGTTTTCCGGCTGAACTTTGGAAGATTTTGAAAGTTATGTTTTCAAAACCTCGGTTCTCGATGTTTGTGACATGTAAGGAACGTGGTGAGCTGTCCTCCAACCGGCGCCAATATTATTGTTCAGCCCAAGGCAGACAAATCATCAGATGAATCCACCTTTTACAGGCTGATTTAGCTTATCAAGATTTTCGCACAGAGATTGATGACAGTCCTTCCATTGCTGATCCATCTGGATCATTGTGGTTTTCTACCCAACCAGGCTACTCGCATAAACATCCGCAGACTGCACTGGAGAAAGCAAACGTCATACACAGCCCCCTGGCGGTGGTGGAAATGGACTTTCAAAAATTTTTTATACAGTTT
Source organism: Ambystoma mexicanum (assembly GCF_040938575.1). Lineage (NCBI taxonomy): Eukaryota > Metazoa > Chordata > Amphibia > Caudata > Ambystomatidae > Ambystoma > Ambystoma mexicanum. Next base: position 1,345,334,618 of record NC_090922.1, read on the forward strand.
GTTTTGTACCGTTTATTGCTGATTCGTGTGGGTGGTGATGAGGCATGGGATTCGGTCCGATCTTTCTGCAATGGGAAGGGCTGCTGTATGCGCGCCTGATGGCGGTCGTCCGGTTAATGGGGTGACTTCCCAATGTTTCCCGCGATATGTGCCAGGGGTGTCCCCTTTCACTGTTGCTCTTTATTTTGGTGATAGAGAACCACTGGCAATATGGTTCAGAGGGGGTTTCCTCTGACGGGATTTGTGTGGCATTCTGGACGGGAAGACAGAGAGCCACTTTATGCAGATGACTTACTGTTGTATATTGGGGATCCACATAGATCTGCCCCTTGGATCATGAAAATGTTGTGTATTTTTGAGGAATTTAGCAGATTCGAGGTTAACTTGAGTAAATCATTATTTTATCCAAGTGGATCAAAGGCAATCTCCCCTCCTGTTCCCCTCCGCCCTCAACTTCCCCCTTCCAGTTGCAGGAGACCCCTCTAAATATCTAGGCAATCATGTCTGCTGAAACCCCAAAGCATTCCAGGTCCCAACCCAGAATAGCACTACGAACGCTGTCCAGCTCGGTCTGCGAGAGCGGGATCGATCTCCCCAATATCAGGACATATTACTAGGCTGCGCAACTGGCCGCTGCAAATGAATGGCTGCATGGTGATATCTTTTACCACACATCGGCCTTGAACGGCAACGATTGGTGTCAGATGACCCACTTTTTTCTCTGTATTGTTATGAATTTGCAGGGACTACCTCTTATAATCTCAACAATTTATCCAAGCACATAGGATGACGAAGAAGGCGATTGGATGGAATTAGGTGGTGTGGTGACCATGGAATCCCCCCATGGAATCGCTGGAATTTTCCCAGAAATCCATAAACTACATTTCGGGGTGTGCTGACGGGCTAATGGTATCTGATTGGTGGGAGATTTAATTACTGAAGAACAAGTTAAGACGTTTTGGGAACTGCTAAGTGGCTACTGACTGCTAACGCCAGACTATTACAGATGCACTTGTTTTTCACACGTCATGGGCACACAATCCCGGGTGTGTTTACGACTACCCAATATGGAGCCCACTGGAATGTAAAATGAATGCTGGCCATAGCGACATTATACCAAGTGGTCATTAGCTTCACCTCGAACCTGCTTGTGAGACCAGACTTGATTGGGAATGGGATCTCAGTTCCATTGAGTGTAAGGAATGGCAAAAGGCCCTAATGTCCCCTTGAGTAAGTGGCTATTTCAGCCTGATTCTGTCTAGTATTGCTGAAAGTTCTCCACAGGATTTACTTTACCCGGGATCTCTTGTAAATGCAGCCGCACTGTAGACACAGACTGCCTACGATGTCTATGTAGTGTGGACACATCTTCAATTTTCTCTGGCAATATCCAGTAATTAGGAAATTCTGTCTTGCGGTATAGAGGCGGGTAGCCAGGGCGCTTGTGCAACCTATACCCGACGATCCATAATTAGCCCTACTTGGAATATGGAGAGAAGCACTCTTCACTATGTACAAAAATATTGTATCAACTGCTATGACTTGGGGAGGGGGCGAGGATCCGCCAAACCTCTTTAAATATTTACTGGACATGGACCACTTTATGGCCATTGAGGAACGAGGGTATAAGGCTAGGGAATTGCTGGGATGCATTCATTAATGTTTCGACAAGTGGGAGGTAATGCATTAAGGTTGTGAGGAAGGGACTATTTCAATTGCATGTAACACTTGTCTCCCAATCTTGTGGATGTGCATTGCTTTGTACACCTGATCAATTTGAGATTAGCCTGTGTCTGGACTCAATGTTATGTCTCTGGTTTTTGTGACAAATATTACAAAAATTGGAATGCATAAAATCGTGATCAGGGGCAAAAATTTTATTTCAAGCTACTAGCCACCCATAAGAAATCCACTTGCAACCTAAATTCTATACATGACTGCAGCACACAATTTCTTAATCGCCAAGAGTCAAATATCACTAGCAAACGGCTAGTGAAATTGAGCACCCAGATGTAATTGCAGGTGTACTATAAGGCTAGCACTGACAGAGGGACAGGTTTTTCAGTTCCTTGTCTGGCTTACTGATGAGCAGAAATGTTGCACTAGCAAGGTAAGAATGAACAGACAATATTTAATTTTGAACAATATCTAAAGTGTTATATTAGAAGGACGGGACTCAATGAATTGGTGGCCTTGTAAATCTTTCTAATTATTAGGTGGACGCTCCAGTAGAATCCTGTTAAAATGTGACTATGCTCCTTGATGCGTCGTGCTGGTTTGATTGAAATTCGCCTGGACTATTTGGAGGGAAGGATTAGGTATGAGGTGAGAGTCAAGGTTTTTCTCATCATATTTTAACAATTACAATCCAGTGGAATTATTTTACGAATTGAAGCTTCCGTCTTCAAAAGAAGCAAAGATCCAATCATTGATTTTGGGAAGGTTTTAGCAGCTAAAGCGGAGTCCATCTATTTACTCATCATGAATGGGTAATCACTAATGATATTGGCCTACTCTTAACTCTAATCTATATAAGAGTTTTTCACTAGTTTGTCTGTATTTCAAGCATGTGAAATTTCTGTTTTTTGTGATGAAGCACTTTAAAACCAAAAATGCATAAAAGTAGAGCTTCTCGTATAGGACGTTTTATAGGAACTTAAAAAAATTGTTTTATATGCTTGAGGCATCATAAATATTTTTGGTGAAGAATTCTTTCATTTCTAAGATTGGTTTGCTACCCTGTCTTTCTGAGGTGAGATAATGAGATTTAAAAGGAATTTGCTAAATGTTTATACATTTTTTAATGAGTCGGAGCATGTGATCTTGTTTCGTACTGCCTATTTAGAGATGTTATCTCTAGGAGTGTGCATTGTGGCTCACCTTAGGGTTTTGTGTGACGAATTGGATTAAATCCTTTAGGGACACAGCTGGAGTCCTGCTTGCATCCATAAAGTTGCTCAATTGTATAACACTCAAGTAGTTCTAATATTAAAGTTTAATTAGAATGCAGTCCACACATTTACATTTTTTAGTTGTAAACTAATCCTGAGTGAAGGTGAAACAGCAGATAAGTAGGAATGTCTGCTGGTGTGCAGTTAATTGGGTTGATATTTTTCTTTGAGCACTAAATGACAAATTGCTTCCACTTATAGTAGCAGTGCCTAGTGTTAGGCTCATTAAGTTGTTCATGTACTGTGATGACAAGTGTAAGTAACCCACCTCTATAGTGTATGGCGTTGCATGCATTTTCTGCTGTCATTATAGCATTTTGTGTACTTGTTGGAGGTTAATCAGAGGCTACACTGGCATGCCGCAATGCTGAGATTATATGGCTGTCTTGCCCACATTGGTGTAATGAGGGTCAGGGTTAAGTGCAGTGACCAATGCGGCTAACCACATCCCTAAAGTGGAGATGAGAGAAGTTTTCCCATCTATAGTCCAAGATGGCATAGAGCCTCATCAGGTTCTGCATCTGGGCTGGACACAGATGATTGTGTCGGCCGTTCTACCATGAGTACAGTTGTCAGGTGTCACTCCTGGATGAGGACGTTGTGCTTTGCGTATGAGGCCAAGAAAAGCTTAAGGACATGCCTTTTGATGGCCGGAACCCGTTTGAGGTTAAGGCAAATGACGCCCTTCAGACGTTCTGTCCGCAAAGATAACCGCAAAGTACTTGTGTCTGGCCATCCAACAGCCCTTTACGCCTTCTGCAAGGGTTCGTGCTTTTCTTCCCTCCAACGTGCCATGTGATAGGTCAGGCAGCCTGGGAAGACTGCAGGCAGACGCTTTCTGAGGGGAATGGATAGAGGTGCCCACAGAGGTGGAGTAGCTTCCTCCATTGTCCCCTCAGTGTCACAAAGTAGAGTGGACTGTTGAACTCTGAATGGTCCAAGACCACTTCTGATGTTTGGTCTTGTAGGTAATTTAGCAGGGCTACTGTCGATCTTCATACCATGGCCCTCACACCAACATCTTGCCTCCAGTTCCAAATCTCTTCGAGGAGGTTTGTCCACTTCTTTCAAAATGCGCAATAAAACTGGTACCGCGAATGAGGCAAGGGGTGTTATTCCACTTATGTCCAATACTGGGTCTGTGGCTGCTGAGTTTGTGATGGTGCAAGGACAAATTCAAGATGGTTACTCTAGCCCAGATACTGCAAGCCATCTAACTGCAGGACCGGTTGGTATCACTGAACCTTCAGTATACTTCTATGTGCCCGTTCATTGAAAGCACAGGAAGTACCAGAGGTTCGTGGTGGGCCAGCATCATCTTCTCTCTTCCTCCCTTCCCCACCTCCGATGGACGTACTACGTGCCTGTATCCCTCCTCGGAATACCTTCAAAGGTGATAACCAGGTCCACCTAGCTACCTTCAACTCTTGCTCTGCTGTCAAACATGCTTCTGATATCTCTCTCCTTCTCAAATACTTTATGTTCTTGCCCTCCCTGAGACTTGGTTCACTGCCACCTCTCACTGTTTTTGACACACTCCTCCCTAGGGGTTAAAAGATCCTCTCCAAGCTCAGGCCCAACTGGTCTGGAGGAGGAGTGACACTGATGTTTCCTGATTGTATCCCTTTTACTATCATTCCCACTTACTACTCCCTTGAATGCCTAGTCTGCAGGCTCAGCGTCTCTCCAACCTTTTTGCTGACTCTCGCCACCATCTACAGTCCTCCTGGTCCGATCGCCCTCTTCCTCTCTGAATGTAGTCTGACCTTGCCTCTTCCCTTCTTGCCTCTATCTCCAAACTTCTCCTCAGTGACTTCAATATTCAACTTGACTCTCTCGAGGCAGCCACTGCACCCTCTGTGATGCTCTTTCCCCCGCCATTTATCCCTCTGGTCCGACCACTCTGCTGGACATACCTTGGATGCTCTTATCTCCTCAGACATTCCTATCTCCAACCCTCTCACTACGCGCCTCTCCTGGTCTGACCATTCCCTCCCGTCTTCTCATCTGGATCTCGTAGGTCCCCCTGCTAAGCCTCCCCCTGTCTCCTTCTCTGCCACTGACTCCCACACTAACTCTACCCTTGCTAATCTTCACCTTTCTATCACCGACACCCTGCATATCCTTGCTCCTGTCATGAGGATCTGAATGAAGCCTGCCTCAAAGATCAACACCTAATATGGCTCTGACCTAGCTTTTCTGAAACGCAAGTGCAAAGTGGCTGAGCGGAAGTAGCTGGCATCAGACACATCTTCTGAAAAACTGGCCTGTCACCTGCTCCAAAGGCAATACAGACTCTCCATTCACTTTAAGAAGAGGGCTCACATCCAAGCCTGCATCTCCGTGGCCACTAACGAAACTGTTTAAAATCTGCAATGAATTTGCCAATCCATCTTCAGTCTCCACATCTCCCCTATCATCCCTTACCCTCTGTACATCTCTAGCCTCCCACAACTCAGGACATTGTTTCCTCACTCTCCTCTTCCCCCTTCCCTTCTCCCACCCAGATGCCATTTCTCGCTTGACTCCCCTCTCCTCTTCCCTACTTCTCTCCTCCTTCTTTCCCATGGCACCAGATGAGGTCTCTAGACCCCCGCCTAGGCCCCTATTCGCTGCACTTACCTGCATTGCCTGGCACTTGGCCTCTGGCCTCACCTTAGCACTTTAACCTCCCTTCTTCACCTTTTCCCTACCCACCGTAGCACTTGTCCCTGACAGAATTATTGCCTTAGAAATATTGTTACAATTCACGTGCTCTCATCACTTCACCACAGAGGGATCCCCTTTCCATGACGCTAGGGTGGTGATGCTGCTAACCGATAGTCCCCCCCGGTGGTGGTATAATGCGGGAGGATCTCATGGGGAGTTACTCTCCCTCTTGGGATAAGTACGACCATGCAGAGTACAGCCTTTATGAGACCATGACACCTTACATACTCAGGCCCCTCCTTCCTCTGCTCACCTCTTTGTAGACAGTAGACCTATGTACTGTTATAAGGCAAGGTTATTGAAAGTACTGAGACAAAGAACAACCGGAACCTAGGTAATCCAAGTACTGGGGCACGTTGGCCCCGCGAAGCAATGAAGGTGGAACCCACGAAAGAGACAAAGTACTTATACAATGGGCCCAGACACTGCTGGCAACATTGTTTAAATATCGACAATTGACTAAACACATGGTCTCAGGCAGCCGCAAGAGACTTTTATTGCAAAAGTATAATCATGCAACACATTTTGGTAAATGTATTTATCCAAAAACACACAATGATACACAATTGTTATCTTTTGGACATCTACCTGGCCGGTGCTGCCACACCTGGATGAGTTCTCGGCCGTTCAGGATCCCCCCAAAAATTACGGAACTACTTGCATCCTCGTGTAGCTAAATTCTCAATCATCTCGTCATGGAATTTTCCCATGCCTTTGACTGATACATGGACCCCGTCTGTGTGGAACAGCTGTGGGTCTGCTAGCGACATTGCAGAGTGTCGTATGAAGTGAATTCCTCTGCTGATGCAGAATTTTTCTATTCCCCTGTTCAGTTTTTTCCTTGCAAAGTCAATTGCCTTGTATGAGTTGGTCCCCTGCCATGTTTTTTCTGGGTAGCATAGGTGAATAGAAGATTTGGGTCTCCTTCCAATTGTGCGCTATTCCTGCCAACGATGTGCACGTATCTGACAGCAATTGTTTCCTGCCTTGTTCTACCAAGTCATTGCCCCCTAGATGTATAATTAAAAATTCAGGTGGGTCCCTGAATGCTACTAGGTCAGCGAGCTTGTCATGTATCTCAGCCCATCTCATGCCCCTGTAGACCCACCATGATGCAATGGTATTCCTAAATGCTGGTTTTTCTTTTGTTTCCTCGGACCATCTCCCTGTCCTGAAAATGAAAGTGTCCTATGATCCATGCCGATTTGAGGGGGGTGTCTAGTCCTCTCTATGAAAGTCTCCTCCAAACAGATGCTCTCCATCTCCTCTAGAACTATCAAAGACAACATTGCCTCCCTTGCGCCATCCCTGGCTGATTTCTTTAACCACTCCTTTGCCACCGGTTTCTTCTCCATCCCCCTCCAGCACTCCCTTGTGCGTCCCCTCTTTAAAAAGCCCTCTTCTAACCCCTCATTGCCTGCTAACTATCAACCTATCTCCATCACCCCCTTCCTGGGCAAACTTCTGGAGAAGCTGGCCCTCTCCCAACTGACCTAACACACCAAATCTGTTGGCTGTCTCCACGACCACCAATCTAGCTTCAGAGCTGCCAGAGGCACAAAAACTGCTCTACTGATCACCCGTGATGACTTGCTCTCTAATATCGACTCTAACTCTCCACCCGTTCTTATCCTCCTGGATCTTTCCTCTGTCTGTGACATGGTCAATTATGCCATCTGGACTAGTCCGCTCCATGCCACCCTGGGTGTCGCGGGCCTGGCACTGGACTGGTTGACCTTCTTACTATCCAACTGACCTTCCCAGGTTCAACTTTGCCCTTTTCTCTCCCCTATCACACACTCCTCCTGTGGGTCACTCAAGGCTCTATCCTCTTGCCGTGGCTTTCCAACATCTACCTTGCCTCTTTGGCTCACTTGATCTCTTCCTTCTCGCCTCACTTCCAGTATAATGTAGATGACATACAGCTCGCCTTCAACGTTCCTTCCTCTTCCTCTTCTCTCCTCCATGACTGTTTGACTGCTATTCAGTCATGGTGTGCCGTCAATGATCTCTGCCTTAATTCTAGTAAGACTGAGATCCTTTTCATTGGGACCTCTGCTCCCACCTTCCTTCCCTCCCTCCCTCCCTCACTCTGGCCGGCCACCCTCTATAGGTCCCCTTCCCCTCATCTTCTTGTGAGGCAAAAAATATTGTTTTAATCTTTGATTCCTCTCTCTCCTTATCTCCTCACATCGTGGACCTTGCCAAAAAGGCCCACTATCAGCTTCACCTCCTCTGAGGTATTCTCCCTTCCCTCATCTTCCCCCAGAAACTGTGTCTCCAGAAATCTGGTCCTCTCTAGGCTTGACTACTGTAACACTCTTCAATTTTTTTTTTGATTTTGAATCATTTCTTGTGCGCACCAGGCAGATAACTGCATTCGGGTGCAGATGTTAACTAAAAGGTTGGACATATCGCCGTGGAGAGTCTGAAGTAACGACGACCATAAGGGAGTAGGATCAATTAAACAGGAAGGTTTTCAGTTCCTTTCTAAATCTTTCCAGAGTGGTGCAAGAACGGATGCTAAGGGGCAGCTGGTTCCAGAGCTTAGGCCCAAATACAGAGAACCTTGTGTCTCCTTTTGAGATGCATTTTGTCCTCGGAACACATACCAATAGTTTGTCTTCTGAGCGAAGGACTCTGGTTGGGTAATAGTGTTGAATTCTGGTGTTCAAATATCGGGGTGCACGTTTGTGATAGCACTTGTACACCAGGCATGCCACCTTAAATTTAATGCGATCTTCCACCATCAGCCAGTGCAACGTTTTCCTGGCTGTGGACACATGATCTCTTTTGCCCAGGTGAGCTATTAGCCTAACGGCCGCATTCTGGGCCCTCTGCATTCTTAGCATTTGTTTCCTTGGGATCCCTGTCAAAAGACTGTTACAGTAGTCAAGGTGGGAGTTAACCAGAGCTCCCACCACTACTGGGAGATCCTGAGATGATAAGAAGGGGAGCACATTTCTGAGCAGTCGCAGAGAATAATATACTGATTTTACTTTTGCCCCTGTCTGGGCTTCACTAGCCAGGTTTTCTTGCCAAATGCACCTGAGATTTTTCACTTTCCTTGAGAATGGAATGCTCACTCCCAGGATTTGCGGGTTGTAGTTTGTATCTTCCTCACTATATTTCTTCTCTGATCTAAACAGAATTATTTCTGTTTTGCCTGCATTAAGCTGTAATTGATTGCAGGCCATCCACTTTTTTACATCTTGCATACAACGGTCTATCATCCCAAATGCCTCCGACAGATTGGCCATCTCCACATAAATCTGTGTGTCGTCCGCATACGAGTGAAATCGTAAGCCGTGTCTCCTCAAGATATCAAATAGTGGTCGAATATGTAGATTAAAGATCAGCGGAGAGAGTGCTGACCCCTGAGGGACTCCGCACCTCATTTGTATTAATTCTGAGAGAAATGCTCCGAGTTACTCGCTGTGTTCTATCCTGTAAAAAGGAATCAAACCAGTCTACCACCCCTTTGTCTGCTCTTCCGATGTTTTTAATCCATTGAAGGATTAAATCCTTGTTTCTCCCTCCGTCCCCTTCAACTAATCCAGAATAGGACTGCAAGACTTATTCTTGGCCTCAAGCACAGGGACTGCATCTGTCCAGCCCTTATTTCTCTCCACTGGCTCCCGGTTGCTGCGAATATCAAATTCAAGGCCCTATGCATCATCCACAAGGCTTTCTGGGGTCTGGGAACCCACTACATCCAACTCCACTCCCTAAATACCTCCCCACTTGAGCCCTTCGGTCTGCTAGCTCCAAATCTCTGTGAGTCGGACACTTGTTTGAGCAAAGAGTGGGGGGTAGATGTCTCTACTCCGCAGTAGCCTCCCTCTGGAATGGTCTCCCTGACCCTCTCAGGCTTGAGAGGGATCTCCTTAAGTTCTGGAAGCTCCTAAAGACTCATTTTCTTCTCCTACTCCTTCACTCTCCCCCTCCCCTGTTAACACCTTCCTCTGCCTCATTGACTGGATGCCTGGTTCCCTCTCAGTGATACAGGGCTCCAGGCCCCCGCCTAGGCCCCTATTCGCTGCACTTACCTGCATTGCCTGGCACTTGGCCTCTGGCCTCACCTTAGCACTTTCACCTCCCTTCTTCACCTTTTCCCTACCCACCGTAGCACTTGTCCCTGACAGAATTATTGCCCTGACAGAATTATTGCCTTATAAATATTGTTACAATTCACGTGCTCTCATCACTTCACCACAGAGGGATCCCCTTTCCATGACGCTAGGGTGGTGATGCTGCTAACCGATAGTCCCCCTGGTGGTGGTATAACGCGGGAGGATATCATGGGGAGTTACTCTCCCTCTTGGGATAAGTACGACCATGCAGAGTACAGCCTTTGAGACCATGACACCTTACATACTCGGGCCCCTCCTTCCTCTGCTCACCTCTTTGTAGACAGTAGACCTATGTACTGTTATAAGGCAAGGTTATTGAAAGTACTGAGACAAAGAACAACTGGAACCTAGGTAATCCAAGTACTGGGGCACGTTGGCCCCGCGAAGCAATGAAGATGGAACCCACGAAAGAGACAAAGTACTTATACAATGGGCCCAGACACTGCTGGCAACATTGTTTAAATATCGACAATTGACTAAACACATGGTCTCAGGCAGCCGCAAAAGACTTTTATTGCAAAAGTATAATCATGCAACACATTTTGGTAAATGTATTTATCCAAAAACACACAATGATACACAACTGTTATCTTTTGGACATCTACCTGGCCGGTGCTGCCACACCTGGATGGGTTCTCGGCCGTTCAGGTTCCCCCCAAAAATTACGGAACTACTTGCATCCTCGTGTAGCTAAATTCTCAATCATCTCGTCATGGAATTTTCCCATGCCTTTGACTGATACATGGACCCCGTCTGTGTGGAACAGCTGTGGGTCTGCTAGCGACATTGCAGAGTGTCGTATGAAGTGAATTCCTCTGCTGATGCAGAATTTTTCTATTCCCCTGTTCAGTTTTTCCCTTGCAATGTCAATTGCCTTGTATGAGTTGGTCCCCTGCCATGTTTTTTCTGGGTAGCATAGGTGAATAGAAGATTTGGGTCTCCTTCCAATTGTGCGCTATTCCTGCCAACGATGTGCACGTATCTGACAGCAATTGTTTCCTGCCTTGTTCTACCAAGTCATTGCCCCCTAGATGTATAATTAAAAATTCAGGTGGGTCCCTGAATGCTACTAGGTCAGCGAGCTTGTCATGTATCTCAGCCCATCTCATGCCCCTGTAGACCCACCATGATGCAATGGTATTCCTAAATGCTGGTTTTTCTTTTGTTTCCTCGGACCATCTCCCTGTCCTGAAAATGAAAGTGTCCTATGATCCATGCCGATTTGAGGGGGGTGTCTCGATCTATTGGGAAAATTATTATCTTTTATAACAATCAGACTTGCAACCCCCTATTTGTTTTACTTTGTCCGCCCCCAGGCCCTCTTGCCATGCTGATATGGCTGCTCCTATTCTGAAAGAGTGTACCCCATATGCCTTGTTGTCACACCTGCTTTCTCAATGGTTGTCTTGAGGACTGCCTCGAATTGAAACTGAAGAGCCCTCCCATCTTTATGTATAAGAAATCGCCCTCCCATACTTGGGCGGCATCTGAGGTACTGGATCGTGATACATACTGGGCAGTTTGTTTTGTCATCAATGCAATACATTGTAATAGTCCTTCTGCTTCCCGTCTTGGACATTTGTACATCTATTGCCATATAATCCCCTTTTACTTGGACCTCCAGCATGCCTAACCCATCTGTACCTTTAGTGCTTGATGCGATTAGCTCGCTAACTCTAAATGCCTCAAAATATGCCATTGAAAAAGCTGTTTTAAACAGTTGTCTGATATTTGTCTGAGTAAACGGTTTCCAGCAAATTTATCAATATCGCTATTTTCTCAAAATTTTGTGGACGCCTTTTATCCTTTAGCGGGCCCTCTCTTTCCCCACCCCTTCAGTGCATAGGTTATCAATGCGCTGCGGGTTGTGTCTGATCTTGTAGTTTGGAGAAATATGCTACTGTTTCTGGATGTCTCTTTGCCCAATATTTTTTCATTTTTTTATTGTATGCCCATTCTAAAAAACTATTAATTTCTTTTGTTATGAGCTCCACATGCTCCATCTTTGTGGCTTTTCAGTACGGTTTCCAGACACCTACTATATTGTTTAGCAGTGTTTGCTGCAAAGGCTTTCTTGGCGAGCCCTAATAACCCTGAGGCAGGGTCCGTGTAACCGCCCAGAGGCGCGCTCCTGCTAACACCAGTTATTGAGGTGCCTGTTTTTGTTATCTCACCTTGGCCCCGGCTGTCCCGCTTTGACACAGGTGTTTTTCCTTATTTCTCTGAAGGTATTTCCCAGCATTCTTTGGGTACCTCAGTCTTCTTGGTGTCCGCTTCTGGTCTCATTTTGCAAAATGTCCCCCACTGAAAGCAAGAAAATGCATCTGCAATGTTATTCTCAGTACCGGCTATGTGCTTGGCTCTTATCTCAAGATTTTTGTTCAGCGTTCTGATGGTTATGACTGTAAGACTATTTAGGACTAACTGGCATGTAGTTGATTTCCGGTTTATAATTCCTACTACTGCCATGTTGTCTGACCATGCAATTAGCTCTGTGCTAGCCATACAGTCGCCCCATTCATGCAGTGCCAGCCATATTGGTATGATTTCCAGCAATGCTATGTTCTTTGACAGTCCTTGTGTGTGCCAGATAGTCCTGCACACCATGCCTTCTCCAGTATTGCTCCGAAACCCTTGCTGGTGCCAATGGAGGACCGGGGCTTTCAACACATCGTGGATCTGCAGCTTCAGAATTTGTATAAATTGAAGATGCTCTCCCTGGCCAAGGTCCTTGAGCTCCAGGACTAGCTAGTGGCACTGGACCTTCAGGATGCCTACTTTCATGTGCTCGTCTTTCGGAAGTGCAGAGCTTCCTGGAGTGCAGTCTTTCCTCAGCACTGGGAGTCTTCCCTAAGCTGCTAGTTGTGGTGACCACTTGTCTCAGGAGGTGACAGATTCACATCTCCCCAACCTGGACTGTTGGCTCATTTGAGCCCAGTTCCTACACCACACCTGATGGCTTTTGCACAACTTGGGCTTCTCCCTAGCCTCAATCCTTCTAGTTCATCAGAGCAGTGTTGGACACTTGCACTGCCACAGACTTGACTGTCGTAGAGTGATTTGCGAATATATTGCGGATGGTGGATGTCTTTCTGTCTCTGTATGGTCCCAGCCTCTGCTTTACTGCGTCTTCTGGGTCTCATGGCCGTCTGCATCTTGTTGGAACTAGAGGCTCGATTGCAGATGTGCTCACTACAGTGGCTGCTTCAGAGTCTGTAGTCCCAGTTGGAGGTAAATATGTCCTACCTTTTGTGGGTCTCCAGCAAGGTATTGGAAGACCTACTTTGGTGCTCTTTCTGGGCCAACTTGCTAAGGGGGCTATCCCTGTGCCATTGTGACGAATGCATCAGAGGTTGTGGTGCCCAGTTGGGAGATCTGATAGTGAGCAGTCTTCGGTCCCCATTCCAGGCCCGGGAACACTCCAAGCTGTTGGAATTGAAGGCCATCAGTTTTGCCCTGGTGGCTTTCCTTGACCTGGTGTCTTTCCTTCCCTTTGTGCGGGGTACTTGTGTCCTGATTTTAACTGGGAACAGAGTGGCCATGCTCTGCTTCAACTAACTGGGGCATTAAGGGTCTTTCTTTATCTCACTGTCCTTAACTCATATCGTATAGAGTCTCATCATTTTCTATTTTCTTTTTCTCAAATTTGCTTCCTCATCTTTACCATCTTCTACTGTTACTTCAACCAAATGGTATGTTCTTTACATTCTCATATATATATATGACACTAACATGTGTTAATGTGTTTTGTCACATGATGATGGTTAACTTTATTTGATGATTTGGTATACATTATTTATAGACCTGCCCTGATGAAGGAAATGTTATTCCGAAATGCATTGCAAAGTTTTTGGTCTGATTGAAAAACTTGATGTGGCAATCTCTTCCTCACTAAGAGTGTATTAGTGACTTCTCGCATAAGAGATTCCTTTCTTTGATAAAATGATGTTGAAACACAACTGAACCTGAACGTTGTCATTCTTCAATCAACAATATATAATTTTTACTAACTAATTGAACTTGAAATTATTTTCGTCTACTTATAAACCCGGATTGGGTTCCTGTGAGAGCGGCTGTGTGACCTCGTATCTCACTTGGTCGTCTTCTGCTGCACGTGTATTTTGGATTTGGGTGTCTCCGAATTCATCACAGCCAGCTCCTTTTTGAAAAATAGGATAAGAAATATTTGAAATAATCGACCATTTGGTTTACGGTTTTTGAAAATTAATACTCGCTGATCTATTGTCAAGTGGTGCCCACTCATTTCTCTTCTTGCATTAAGGGTCTCTGCCTCTGTGCAGGGAAGCAATTCAGTTGTGGTTTGGGCTGTACTGAACAATGTGTCCCTGCACACTGCCCATCCTTCGGGAACCAAGAAGATGGTTGTCGATGCTTTGAGCTGGCATGTTTTTACCTTCCATGAGTTGGAGATATGCCAGGAAGTTCTGGATGGGATCTTCACTCATTCAGGGACCCCTCAGGACCTCTCTGCCTGCAGTGTGAACTTGAAATTTAAGTTGTTCTGCTGCCGGGAATGTCTGCGATTGGGAGCACTGGGCACTGAATTGATTGTCAAATGGAAAATGTCGTTCTCATATAGATGTTCCTGCCGATTCCTGTCAACGCTCTGGCTCTCAGGAGACTGCACACATTTGGGTCCACCATTATCCTGATGGCTCGGGACTAGGCTCAGAGGATGTGCTAGCCACAGTTTCTGGACTTGTCTATCTGTCCTCATCTGTGTCTCAGAGTGAGGATGGATCTGCTCTCACATTCGTTGGGGCAAGTTCCTCCATTTAAATCCTAACATTTGTTTTAATTAGAGGCTGCAGTGCTAGTAGTGGGATCTGTCTGGCGACCTCCTGGAAGTGGTCCTTTGTTCTAGGAGGCCTGCCACTAAGTGCATTTAAGCCTGCAGGTGGTTGTACGTTTTCGCTTGGTATCGATAGCAGGGTCCAGATCCTTTTCATCTTTCCAACTTTTCTGTGCTTTATGTTCTGCTCACTTTGGCACTGTTAAACGGTGCGTGGCAGCTTTTGCAGTCTATAAGAGAACAAAACAGTTTAAACCATGCCAGTTTGTTCCTGCCTGGGATTTGAACAATATGCCTCCATTCCTTCTGGTAGCTCAAATTGAGCCTTTGCATTCATGTTCCTTGAGATTTTTCTTATTGGTTAATCCTCCCTCTTGTCGTCTTCAAGGAACAAGTTACTCTGAGGGTATGAGACTTTCCTTGCCACGGTCATGTTGGACTTTCATTTTTCACTGAAGGTCGATCTTCCAGTTTTCTTTCCACATCTGAAGGAGGAATGGTTTCACCGCCTGGCCCGCAAAAGAGAATCCAGATATGTCTCTTGAAGGAAGGACATCTGTAATAATGACCATCATTTGTGAGTTGAACAGGTGCCGTGTAGGGAGGGCTGTTACTAAGGAGATCCTGTCCAGGTGTATTATCCTCTTTAGTTGAGTGTTCTGATCTGCCATGTAGAGATGTGCCTTGTGGCCTTAAGGCTCATTCAACCATCTACCTCCTGCATTTCAAAGGGATGTCGGCAGAGCAGCTATGTGATCTTTCTGGGGTGTTTTTTAATACATTTTTATTAGCATTTAGGTTATAACATCACGTAGTAACAATCGTAACATACCCTTCAGTTTCAATTATAACATTTCCCCTCCCGCATTTAGCCATGGACCATACATTTGTTGTCACTTAAAGAGTCCGAAGCAGTATATTTCTCTTCTCTTCCTGGTCAGAGTAGTTTTACTGTGTACGCTAGAACCTTGGGTCCGTCCACCTCCACTTTTCAACGTTCATCACAGGGAACACATCCCTCCAGCGCAATGCCCCCTTCAAGCATGTAAGCTACCAAGTCCCTCCATTAAGCAGTCCCCAATCATTTCAAGTAGGCCGTCCATATTTTTCAAAGAAGGGGAGCCACATTCCTTTGATGTTTGACCTGGATTCATCTATGAGATGAGTTGGGAACTCCATGTCATAAATTGCACTAACTATGGTGATCCACTCTTTTTCCCCTGGCAATCGTAGGCTTTTCCACCTTTGGGCTAGGCAGCACCTAGCGGCCACCAACATAACCTGAAACGTATGATCTTGTGCCTCACTGTTATCTCCCCTCTCATCAACCCCAAAAAGAAGTCATGGCAATAGGGCCCTCACTATCCCGTCCACCCCCTTTATCCAGGACAGGACCTCTTCCCAGTACATTTGGACCGCCGGACATTTCCACCACATGTGTACGTAGTCCCCTTTTTCAGTGTGACATATCCAACAATGCGGGTCATATCACTCCCTCATCCGGGCTATCCTCTGCGGAGGGTAGTGCCATCTGTGCCGGTGCAGCAATATCAGAGCTTGATGACGGTATTGGAGTGAGGCAGTTGAGTGATTGGGCCCGTCTGCACATGATGGTTCACCGCCTATCATCAATATCCTCGCCTAGATCTTTCCCCCAGTGCACCTGCATGGGTAGAGGATCCCTCAAGGCTGCCAAGAGCAAGAGTTTATAGACTCTAGAGATCACTCGCTTGGAACCCTTATGTGAAATCAGATATTTTTCAAAATGTGTTCGTTCCCTCCTAAGGGTATCCCCCCAACTGTATTCGGTGAGGGCCCCCTTTAGTTGCAGATAGCGAAAGGGCAAGAGATTACTTAACCCCATGGCTTCCTCCAACTCCTTCAGTGACGTATAGGTTCCCCCCACCCAAGACTGTCCCACCCTACTGAGGCCAGCCTCATACCACTGTTGGTACGCAAGTGGTTCCTCTATCCTGTCCCTAAGCGGGGTAGCCCAGATGCAGCTCAGAGGCGAGGGCCATGTTGTGAGCCACATATAGTCACCCCCTCCTTCCACACTGACCACAAAACACCCAACATCACGTGTCGCAGGACCCTCCCTGTGATGCATGCCTTGGGGACCCATAGCCTCTCATCTAATGTGACCAGGGCTAGGACCTTATTGTCCATTGCCACCCATTGCTTCCCAGTCCCCGGTGTAAAATGGTCTACTAAAATTCTCAACTGAGACACCTTGTAGAAAGTCTTCAGGTCCGGGAGTCCCACTCCCCCTTCTTCCTTTGGCCTTGTCAGTACCTCATAGGAGATTCTATGCTTTTTTGCCTGCCCAGAGATAACGCAGCAGGACCCGTTTGACTTCCACCAGAAATGGCTTGGGCACCAGCGTCGGGAGCATTTGGAACAGGAATAGGAATTTGGGGAGGATTACCATTTTCACTGAGTTGAGGTGCGCCATCCATGAAGTCCTAACCCTGCCCATCGTTCAATATCTCGTTTCACCGCCAACCAAAGAGGGTGGAAGTTGCTTGCGAAGAGGTCTCCAGAATCCTTGTATCCCAAGATGGCAAAACCTGTCTCTCCATAGACTAAATGGGAGTCCCTCTACACATTTCCCTTCAATGTCTGGCAAATTTCCTGCCACGAACGCCACAGACTTCCCCAAATTAACCTTGAAGCCCGACAGATTGCGATACTGCTCTAAACTTTGCAGCACACGTGGCACTGACTGGGATGGCGTAGTGATGTAAAGTAGCGCATCGTCCGCGAACAAACTGATCTTGCAGCGTGTCCCCCACCCTTACCCCATCATTCTGGATGGAAGCTGCCCATGGCTCCATCAGCAGTGCGTATATTAGCGGGGATAGGGGGCAGCCTTGCCTCATGCCCCTTCCCAGGGGAAACTACCCTGATTCATTCCCATTCACCACTACCCTTGCTGAGAGGCAGGAATACAAAGCCGAGATCCAACCAAGCCATCTCGGGGCCCATCCCCAGGGATGTGAAAACATCCCCCATGACGGTCCAGCGGACTCTGTTGAAGGCCTTTTCGGCATCCAGAGATAACAGAAGGGCCCACTCCTCCCGGACAGTCCTCGAGCTCGTCACGTGGAGGGTCTTTCGCATACTGTCTGATCCCTGTCTGTTCAACACAAATCCCACCTGATCCGGATGGATCAGCCGGGGAGGTATGTATCCAGACCCGTTGCAAGGATCCTGGCAAATATCTTTGCGTCCACGTTTAGGAGCGAGATGGGCCTATATGAACCACATTCCGTCGGGTCTTTCCATGGCTTAGGTATCTCAGCAATCAGGGCCTGGAGGAATATCAGTGGTATTGTGTCCTGTCCCCTGATTCGGTTAAACGACTTGGCCATTGGCTTAACCAAGATGGATTGGGTTTGTTTGAAGAAGTCAGCCGTATAGCCACCCCTCTGCCCCCCGTCCTGTCCTCAACCTTTTAATAGCTTACTTCACTTCCTCCTCTGATATCTCTCCGTCAAGGGCATCTCATTCCGAGTTCTTTAGTGTGGGAAGGGAGTGTTCAGCCAGGTATGTACGGATGTCATCTAACGACTCCCCCCTCCTGTTTTGCGTAGAATCCTTTATAGAAATCCGCAAAGCATTCACTAGCTTCACACCCCTCTGTACACCTCCTCCCCCCTTTATCCTGGATACATCCCACTCTCCTCTCAACCCTGTGGCCTCTCGTTCTATGAGCCAATACGGACCCCACCTTACCCCCCCCCTTTCATAATACTGCTGTCACGTATACCTCATCTTCTTGACCCCTTCCCCAATGAGAACCGTATGCAAGGCCTGCCTTTTCTCCCGCATTTCCCCCTAGAGTGCCTCTCGATTCTCATCCTTGTGGGTGAGCCGTGCCCACAGAGCCCTCGGCTCCTCACGAAGTCTGCTCTCGATCAGCGTCCTTTTGTGATTCCTTCGCGATCCCTCCCCGATAAGGAGGCCCCCGAAAGGTGGCCTTCGCCCCTTCCCACACTACCATCATCTCAGTCTCCCCATTATCATTAGTCTCAAAGTAGGCCTCCATTTCTTTCATCAAGAATTCTCTAAATACTGGGTCCCTCAATAGGGTGTCATTACACTACCTATAATTTTTCATGGTCCTTGGCAATCGCCAGTCCACCACCAGCAGTTTGTAGTCAGACCAGGTAATAGCCTCCACACTCGGGACTCCCACCTCACCTCCTTTCTCCTCTGACACCAATAGAAGGCCGATTCTTGTGTATGTATGATGCAGGGGGGAAAGAAGGTATAACCCCCTGGGCCCGGCCACGACCTATGCCATACGTCGAACCAGTAGTATTCCTGCAAGAGGTCTCTCATGGCCAGGTTCTTCTTCGTAACCTCCTTCAACCCCGTCCCCTTTGCCGACCACCAGTCTAGTCGAGGGTCAGCTACAAGGTTGAAGTCCCCACCCAGGATGATGACACCCACTGCCCATTCATCCAACACCCTAAACACCCGGCGCAAAAACTTTATCTGATCCCTGTTGGGAGCATAGAGGGTGGCCAATGTGACCTTCGTACCCTTGCACGTTCCCTTAATCCCCAGGAATCTCCCTCCAAAGCCCCTCTTAGTTTCTTTCACCGTTAGGTGTAGTGATTTGCCCAGGAGTATGCCCACCCCCTTCCTTTTTAGAGGATTTATGGGAAGCCCAAAAGTTCCTCCCAATTTCCTTCCCCTTTATTGTCGATTCAGCCCCCTGTCTATAATGTGTTTCTTGAAGGAAAAGGACATGTGGCTAGTAAGGGACCGTTTATTTTGTCAATTCAGGCCCTTCACGTTCAACGTACCCACCCGTCCTTCAACCATAGTCATTGCTGACCCTGTCCTGAAAAACGTCTGCACGTCCTGCTCGATATGAGACCTTCCGTATGTTATGGAGAATTCTCTTAAAAGGCTAATTTCCCTTACCTATAGAGTCCCCCAGCAGCTTTGCTGGATTTCCAGGGTTTATTTTTTACTCCTGCTAAGAGTGAGACTCTTTTTCCCACTCTTAGGCATATGTATGATGTGTGTTTGAGGCTATTTTTGTGATTATGGGCTATGGAGTTTTTCTCACGCCATAGGGATCATCTTTTTACATGTGTGTTACACAGCACCCTCAGTGCAGTAACAAAGGGGTGTCATAGTGACCCTCAAACATAGACTTCATACCCTGGGACTGACTACTGTCTCCCGGGGCATACAAAGTAACCATTGACTTTGCTAGTCAATAGTTATGAACAAAACCAGTACTAACCATCTTACTATGGAGGTACTGGGAAGGGTTAATAGTTTTTCCCTTGTGTTCATTATCGAGAGGGTACTGTCCAGTCCCTCTCTCCAAGTTCCTGGCTAGTGGCAGTGGTTACTACCATTAATATTCAACTGTGAATATTTTCATATGGGATTTTCCCATTGTTCGAGGCTACCACTTTTAATGACAGCCTTGAACATACCTCCGGATCAATTTATTATTAACTTTACTTTGGTGTTTTTTTTTTTTTTTGCCAGATCAGATTTTTTGCCTAAGCAACCCAAGTCGCGCTCTGCCCTGATAGGCTGGGGGTGTTATCCCGCCAGGATACCCACACCGCTGCATGAGTGACAGCTAGGCTGTATGAATGGGGATTTTTCTGCATAAAAGCAGGGACCTGCGGACTGGAAGCTAGACGTCGCCGCTGGACCTGAGAAATCCGAAGAGGAGATAAGCCGAAGACCTCTGCAACGACTGAACCACCGGTGAAGCCCTGCTGCAGATCCTCACATTTTTCTCCAACGACAAGAGAAGATCTTCACCTGCAAGAGCCTTCTTCCCTTGAGCTGGTGGGACCAACCAGTTCGCCAATCGCCTTCCAGGACCTGCCTTGGTCGAATCGCCAGTGCCAGGCACTAGGAGACCGGATAGCCAGACACCCGTCCACCACGATTTAAAGGAGCATACCTTTTATTTCGTTTTGGCATCACCGTGGCCGGCTTCATCCCTGGGCAGTGCATTAACTCGAACCTTCCTCCACAACGAGAGCCTCTCTTCCTCTGCTGGATCTCCCGAACTACAGGAACTGCCAGGAACTACCGCCACCGCAGGAGCCTCTTCCATTTTTAAGGTACATTGTTCCGCCAGGCCCCCCGTTTCTTTGGGTACTGCTAAAGGTGTTTTAAATCCTTTACTTACCTTCTGGGCTGGCCATCCCTATCGTCTAACATTGTCTTTCTACCTCCTGCACCCTCCTTTTCAACTGTTAAACAAAGACTTGACTGCAGCTACTAGAACCGTTTGAACTTGGGCACTTTGCCTTGTACCACTGACACTGGCACAGGCCTATTGACTCTGGTTAATTCTGTTACAACTGCCTTCTCTAGATTGCTTTTCATCAAGAAATGTGTTGGTGCACCCAAACTCTTATAACCATCTTTCCTTCCCTTTTTATATATTGTTGAAGTGCCATTTTGCTCGGTTTTCACCTAAGTATTGCTTATGCTTAAGTACTACCTTGCCTAACTTGTTCGCAATCCAATTGGGAAGTGTTGCTGGTGTGTTTAGGAGTGTAACCCTGTATGACTTGACCTATCCCTCCCTCTGAAGAAATTGTTAGTGCCATTTCTGCTTGATTTACACTGTGCCATTTTGCTCAGTTTTCACTCTTGCTCAACCTTGTCTACAATTTAAATAGGGAGTAGTGTATACTTTTCTTGACTGTTTTAACTTGCTTTAATGATAGTGATTGGTGTGTGAACTTAAGAGTGTGTAAAATAAATATATATATATTCTTTTTGATTTAAAGCTTTGGTCAGTGTTTCCTTGTCCCATAGTATTGTGGTTCCTATTGTGTAAACCCTGAATATTGGTTTCAGGGTTTACACCTTATCTCATCGCCCACTTGAGATAAGTCGGACTGCTCAGCCACAGCTACCAACTAAATCTGTGTGGCACAGACTGATACCAAAGGGGATTTATTGCATATACCTGTAGTCCTAATCTTCTGTAGTGCTTCCTAAGGGAACTGCATAGGATTCTGCATAACACCGTAAAGTAGAGGTCCATGGCTTTACCAGTCTAACCCCTCCCCTTATATTCCCATCCCTCCCTCCCATGCATCCACCTCCCTCTATCCCCTCCCATCCCCTCCTTTCCCTTCCATTCCCTTCCATTCCTCCCTTTTGAGGCGTCCGCCACCATCTCCCAGGGTTGCTGGGATCGTTTGGCGAACTATCAGGGGCTCTTCCCCTTCCCCAGGTTACTTATCTAGCAGGGATCCCACTCCCCACTCTAGAATCTAACGTTTGCTTTCTGTGTGTAGCGAAAGCCCCAGGTAGCGGCACCCCCTGTATCAACTTTCAGTCCCCGCCTCCCTTTCCCCGAACAGGATCTAAGAACTTTCTGGCCAATCTCGCAACCAACAGGCATAACCGTGTACTCGGTGCATTGGTGGCCTTAACGGTGCCAGCTCAAACCCAGAAACAGGCCAACTGTGGCAATATGTCCGGTCAATGTATTCCCCCCTCGGACCTCGAGGTCCTCTTGGGGAGCACCAAAGCCCACGGGCAAATCACTTGTGGTATATTCGTTTCACTTCAGGTGTCCCCCTCGGTTGGTAGGGGGATGCTTAGTATTCAGATATTTTCTGGTCCCTTTCACCCAGTATCCCCCCGGGCAAGTCCGGACGCCTAGGACTCCTAGCAGGATCTAGGTCTCCCTCGGGTAGCTCCCCTGAAGGGCCCTCCCGGTCACCAACCAAGTAGTCAGTGACTCTTTGGATGTTCTCATCGGAAACAAGATGCCTCTCCCCCTGCCATTCAAAAGCCAAGTAGAATGGGTGTCCCCAGCAGTATATCTGACCCTCTTCTCTTGTAGCCATTTGGTAAGGGCCCCACATTTTTCCCTTATTAGGAGCGTAAGGGCCTAGAGGTCCTGGAAGATGGCCACCCTGGAGTCTCCATGTTGTATATCTCGGAGATTCTTCGCCTTCTCCAGAATCCTGGCTTTGTCTCTATAATAGTGTAGCCGTGCCTACACAGAGCGAGGACCTCGGCCAGCCCCCCCGCCCCCTCCCGCCCAATGGACCGGTCTATCATGACCCCTTCTCCAGTGTCCGCTCCCAGGACAATTTGTATTATGTCCTGCACCTTGCCCTCCAGATCTAATGGGGTCTCGCTCTATCTCCACTAGGCCGAAAAAGCGTGGGTTGTTCTCCTCTCGCGGTTTTCCATGTCATCCACTTTAAAGCGGAGCTCCTCCTCTCGACGCTGGATCTCTATGAATCCTGCCTCCATCTGTCTCCAGGAGGGCATTGGACATTTGATTGTTCTCCACTCCGTCCATCGGTCTTCTAACGTGGTCACCTTTGCCGTGACGTCGACTAATTTTGCCCCCATATACGTTCTCATCCCCTGTATATCGTCTAGGATCGTCTGTATGTTGTTTTGCCTGATGCCCATGTCCGGCGCAGCCACAGGGAGGGGCCGGTGTCCATCTCCATGCCTCCTTCCCGGAACTGGTACTTTGCCAGGGCCTCTCTCCAGCTCATATGTTGTCTTCTCCCCAGCATTTCCTCTCCTGCTAGGTTTTCGTGGCACCGTCCCACTGAGATGTGAAACTTGTCCCTCGGGGCCCGCTTCAGTGGATACCAGTGGCAAGGCCCTTTAACATGTTCCTGCGTTCTCCATTTCACATAGCACAGGTTGCAGACGAGCTCTCTACTGGCGCAGGGCTCAGTGGCCACCCTCTACTCCTTGCTCAGCCCTTTGATTCACTGTGGTGCCGCCCTGTGCTGTGGCCGGGTGATGGTGTGTCTATCTAGCGTTCAGCACTATCAAGGGAAGGGCCATCCCTATGATTGTCCTCCAAGACGACTCTACTATTGTCGTTCTTACGCACTCCTGTTATGGGAGGGCATGGTCCCTACCTGGCCCGGGGCGTCCTCCGGGCCATGTGGCTCCAAGTTCCACATGGCTTCACCCGTAGTCTGCCGTATCTCAGGGCTCCGGGGGGACTGAATTTGGCTTTACCCTCCGTGTGCACCTCTACAACACCTCCTTTCAATTTGGGGCAAAATGGTCCCAGCAGGGAGTTGGCACCTCTAAGGGCAGGGGTCCCCCTGGTTTGTCTCCCAGGCAGCCTTTCCCCAATAGAGCTTTTCCAGTGTCCCAGATGCTTGTCTCGTCCCCCTGGTATTGGTCACTCTACAGTTGTCCAATCTCTCCCCTAGAGGTATAACGTAGAATTCACTGATCTTCAATGCTGCTTCAGGGAGGGAGGGGGGCCTTTCCCAGCAGCTTCCTCACCTCTTGTTCACCGGTTGTCTTGCCTGTCCTCCATCCCCCGTTCATTTGTCACCCAGGCATGCTCCCGCATCAGGCACCACCCAGTTCCTCAGGGTCCTTTCCCAAGGCCCCAGCTGCCCTTGCCTCAATTCACCTCCTTCCGTTCGCTGGATGTTTCTCACTAGCTCCCAAGTACGAGCCCCAGGGCCATGCTGTTCCTCAATGGGCCGTTCCGGTGCTGCTGATCCACGTGGTTCCTCCCCTTGAGGGTACTGGGGGAGCGCGCCACTTTTCTGCATCTCGGCATCAATTCCCTTCCAGGGGTGTCCCTTGGGGCTACTTGTCTTTTATAATGCCCCATGGGGGGTGTTTCCTCATCTCCGGAGCCCACCAGACACTGTGTGTTTCACCAAGGTTTAGTGGCAGGGGCGCGCTCCCACGCCAGCCCAACATGTGTCCTGTCCACGGGGATAGGGTGATGCCACTCGGGTACCTCTTTGGCCCGTCCGTTTCCTGCAGCTCGTTCAAGTATACAATGCCCAGGCGGGCTCTCCTCTGTAATTCTGCTGGGCACGGGCAGTTCCACTCCGCTCCTCGACCTCACCGCAACGTTTTGTCTAAGAGTTCCAACCGTGCGTTACACGGTCCCAGGGGAGGGAGGTCCAGTGGTCGCCGGGTTCTTTATTTTGCCCGCCTTTGGAAGTGTCAGCAGTTTCACAGTCCGCTGATGGGCCAGCTCCTCAATCCTTCCCTTGTGCGGCAGGCGGATCACGCAGCTGCTGGGGGAGGGGTACCCCCGAGATGCTGCCAGCAGTTCCAGGGTTTTGAGGCACCTCTGAGCCTCTGCAATGCTTCAGGAGATAGCCCTCACGTTCCGCTGCTCCATTCTTGACTTCTGGGGAGTATTAGATCCCTCTTTCCACCATGACTCTTCTAGTTTCCCGGGGCTGGGTGTCGAGCTGCGGACTCAGGCAGCCATCTTGCCTGCGCCCCCCTGGTGGCATCTCCTATGTGATCTTTCTTGAGCATGCTTGTCAATCTTTGTCTGGATTCATTGTCTCGGCAGGATGCTAGTTTTGGTGAAGCAGTCTTCCAGTGTTGTCGGATGTAGTTTCACTCTCCTCCAGCTTCTGTACTGCTCTGGGAGTCTATCTAAGATGAGGAATCTGTGGGAGGGAGGAATCTGTTAGACACACACATTACTTACTCTAATGTTCTTTCTTTTGGACAAGTCCTTCCTATCAAAGATTCCTCATCACCCTCCTACCATGCCCATCCTTGGAGGTTAGCTTGTACAACTAGTCTCTTCTGCAGTCTCAACTGCTGAGGGCAATGATGAAAAAAGTGAAACTATTCTCATGGGGCATGGCTGGCTCCATATATATATACAGGCCCCAGCGTTATGTGGGGGGCGCGCAACAGGTACCCTTTCGACTGATATTTTTGAAAGACAACTGGTGCTCAAAATGATATAGCTAAAATGAGAAGTCTGGGGGACGAAGGACTATGCAATCGGAAAGAACATAACTGAGAGGTCAATCATTTGTTGTTGTTTTAAAAGTGTGCCTTTTGGCTTCTTATTTATGAATACTTGAGAATTCACAAACCCATACCACCCCCCACCCAGACACCTGCTCAACTCTGCACCCCCTCCTTTTTTCTTACTTCCATTTCTGAAAATATTATTTAAAAACGGCTGTATCTTTAAGCGCTCTTAAACACCCTTTCACCTGCTTTACACCATGCACTCCTGATCAGAAGTGTTAATCTTTTGATGTATTTTTGTATTAAATTGTTATGATGTGCTCGTTGTCAGTGCATGCCTGCAGGAATGCTGCTGTGTTCTAGCTTGGAATGCTAAGTGAGCCTGCGGAATGTTTGGCAATTAATCAAGCCCAAGGGTTCCAGCCTGGCAGTTGAGCCTGGGTGTGGGACCCGGTGGTCTTTCATACTGAACAGCTTATGTAACTTACAATAAAGATCTTACTGAATAAGCCTAAGAAGTCTACAGAAGCTGCTTCATAACATTGGTGACGAGGATTTTCAAGAACCCAAGAGAGGAAGAAAGCTGAGCTGTGGTGGGGGAGCAGCAGAAGAAGCAGAGAGACCACCGCCCCCCAGTCATCCAGAAGTACGTCCCATCACCCAGGGGCCCAAGAGCGCAAGGGGTTAGAAAGAGAAGATGAGGTGGAACAAGTGAAATTGAAGTGAAGCCCCAATAGACAATTAGAACCCCACAGTGATGCGCTGGCCTCATAAGGTTCAAGCCTTATCTAATTGAGAAGTAGCGCACTTGGCATTTGGAAGTAAACAAACCCCAGTTGGGCCACAAGGAGAAGTCCAGAGCGGGGGCCCCAGGGTGGGGCTGCAGCTGTGAAGAAAGCCCCCTCACACCCCAGGATGAGACAGCATCAGATGGGAAGCAGTGGGGTCCAAGAAAAAGGATAACGAAAGAGTGTGCCAGTGTGAAGTATAGGGTTGCTCAGCGCTTAACAAGTGATCAACATAGGCTGACTGTTTAGCTAATTAAAGTTACCTGTAATATGTTGGCGACATAATCTAGGATGAGGCACTGCTAGGTATTTCTTGCCATGTGATGGTTGGCCTATAGAGCTCAGCGTCTCACCGTTGCTGTTGAGCGTCTAATGACGTCAGCAGAGAAACAGTGGGAGTTGGTGAAGCTGTGAAGTTTCACACGTCATAGTGGATGACGGTCCGTAGGACAGCTAATCCGGGAAATTCCTAGGTAGCGAGAGGGGCTGGAGAGAGGCGTCCAGCTAGAGGAAAGAACCCGCTTTAGCTTGCGATAACAGACGTACGAGCCGGGAAGATGGTGTAACACCCCACGCAGTTCGTATAGGAACAATGCAATGTGCGGCAGATAAAAAGGCTGAACACCTCTGAGCAGGTGTTTGTGTCAGAAGATTATAAAGTTGCAAGAGTGCAGTATCAACCAAGAAATTTATGCCAAGCGCTGTTAGTTTCCGTCACCAGAGAAATTCCGAGTTAAGAAATGGCTATAACCTGCAAGCGGTGAAACAAACTGTGCCTATTACAGAGGAAGCAGAAGGACAGCATGTGAAGTTAATGGTGGCGGTATCAGTCTACTAAAGTTGGTTCCTCATGTTAAGCAAGAATGCCGGAGCGCAAAGGGACCGTAAAGCTGCTTTGGTTTGGATGGCAAGGAAAGGGAGGTACCGCGATTGATGAGAAGCGGCACAACCTGTAACCTTTTCTTGAAATGAAGTGTTATGCAAAACTTTCATCAATATTTTTGCAAAGTAGCGACACTTCGCAAGCGGAATGAAGTTTAATAAATATAAGAGGTGAAGTGGATTTGGATTTGCCTGCGAGGTGGATGGAGTGTCAGGAAATGTGAGCTAGCTGAGTAGCTGTACGTAGCTTAATTTTACTATGTGTTTAAGCATAACCGCTTGAGGAATTTTAGGAAGGACTTTTATGGACATTTATCAGGCTCGTAGCTGTGGCCCTGATGAACACAGTTTTTATATGGCAGATGCGTAAGAAGGTATTACATGATATGGGCATAAGTGCGCTAGATGTAACACTTTGAGGCATTTCAGGGTGCGTTGCAAATCGCGACATGGACTTTTAGTAACATAAGCGCCATTGTTAAGTTTTCTATTTTAATGCTGAATGTTCGAAGGTGATGTGTTCATAGTGTGAAGCACCTTCGGCCTGGGTGTTATGGAAGTAACAAGTTTGAGGAATTTCAGGGATAATGTTGTCCAAAGAGAGATGGCCTTTATAGCAAAAATAGGCTGCAAGGGAGTGGCATGGACTCTTAGAAATGTATAGGTTTACAAATTGGTGTGTATTTGTAAGAAGGTTTATACGGTCGTCAAAAGTAAAGCTTGCATGCGTGGAAGAATGGTATGTCAGTGTCTCCCGTCAGAAGTTTGAAGTTTTGAAGTTTGAAGTGATATTATCTCTCAGGGTGGTAATATTTGTAGTCTGAAGTGTAAGGTATTACGTCCCCTACCAGTGTAGTTGGAGCCTGAAGCATATGTAGGGATAGCGTCCCACCGTGAGTAGGGATAGCGTCCCACTGTGAGTAGGGGTAGCGTCCCACTGTGAGTAGGGGTAGCGTCCCATTGTGAGTAGGGATAGCGTCCCATTGTGAGTAGGGATAGCGTCCCATTGTGAGTAGGGATAGCGTCCCGTTGCAGAAGGGATAGTGTCCCATTGTGAGTAGAGATAGCGTCCCGTTGGAGAAGGGATAGCGTCCCATTGTGAGTAGAGATAGCGTCCCGTTGGAGAAGGGACAGTGTCCCATTTCATGTAGGGATAGCGTCCCGTTGGAGAAGGGGTAGCGCCCCATTATTAGTAGGGATAGCCTCCCATTTTATGTAGGGATAGCGTCCCGGAGTAGCTCAGCATGAAGTCTGAAGCTGTCAAATGGTAGCGAAGCATCCCAAGTCGTTGGTTCTCTGAAGAATGAAGTTTGAAGTATGTGTAGGGACGAACTCCCAGTAACATCTTTTAAGTGCCATCTATCTAAAAGATGATTGGCATGATATCTTAACCTGTGTGTATTTGACTTCCCTTCGTTGGGGAAGTTTTTGGAAAGAGAGGAGATGTGTTATGATGTGCTTGTTGTCAGTGCATGCCTGCAGGAATGCTGCTGTGTTCTAGCTTGGAATGCTAAGTGAGCCTGCAGAATGTTTGGCAGTGAATCAAGCCCCAGGGTTCAAGCCTGGTCAGTTGAGCCTGGGTGATGGGACCCGGTGGTCTTTCATACTGAACAGCTTATGTAACTTACAATAAAGATCTTACTGAATAAGCCTAAAAAGTCTACAGAAGCTGATTCATAACATAAATATTTGTTGGGTTGTTTTGCTTTCCTCATTTTAGCTTCATTCGTTTTTACCTGTTCCTCTGTACTGTTTGCCGTGTGGTTTTTTTCTTTGTGCCAAGACATCCCATCTTCTTGATAGACATCTGTCCCATTTCAGAGCATAAACATGAAAGGCTGCCCCTAGAACGAATGCCCCGGATTTTGGTAGCTTTTTCTTTTTATTGTACAAACTTTAGCCCTTGAGTTCTTGCTCCTTCATCGCGAATATGAGACAAGTACAGCAACCCGCCATGTCCTTCACTGTTAAGTGTAGACCTATTGTAAAAGCTCTATATTGGTTTATTTACGGGCTTGAGTAAGCGCAAAATAACCAAACTCTTATCAGATCTGGTTGTATAAAAGTAAGCATTATATATCACTTATTTTTGGTTGGATGGAAGTTATAACAGTGATTTGGCCAAATCTAGTATAACAAAAGGTTTTTAGCAGAAATAAGATTTGCATCTGTTTTTCTTGTGGTTGTATGACCAGGAGGCCTTCATTTTACTGTTGCCATTTCTTTCTTGGTGCAAGAGCATGTCATTGCAGCATGGAATCTCAGAAAAGGGTGATCTTTGGTCACTTAGTGTGTGAATTTACAAAAGCAAGAGGAACTGGGTCTGTAGTCCACCAGACCGTGGTCCTTCACTACAACCCAACATTATTTTATTTATTTCATTTATAAAGCGTGCAAACAACCTGGAGGCACCGAGGCGCTGTTAGAGACCAGTTACTTGCAAAGAACACACGTCAGACGGGAAGGACTGTAGAACTGGTAGGCAAACGACCAGGTTATGAGGTTTCGGCTCAATGCGGGAGGCAAGGAATTCCACTGTTTAGAGGCAATTTAAGGGAAGCTAGAGCCTCCAGCTTTCGAGCGTCTGACTTTCGGTTGTATTAGGCGAAGCAGCATAAGGGGTCCTCGTTGGCCTGGAAGAATGGATTCTGGAGATTTTCTGGGAGAGTTGGGGGGCAGTGTTGGAGAGGCTTTTGTGGGTAATGGTCATGTTTTTGAAGATGGTACGTTCACGAATCAGAAGCTAGAGTTCTGCTCTTCTGGCTACAGAAATATGTTCCCTTCTGAGGATGTTGAGGGCTGCTCAGAGAGCTTTGTATTTGTATGAAATTCAGCTTCTGAAGGTTTTCTGACGAGGGACCAGCGAGGAGTACATTGCGGTATTCAAGCCTACAGCTGATGACTGCACAAGCAGCGGTTAGGCAGCTCTCCATGGATAGAAAAGGTCTGGAAGCATTTAATAATTTGGTAGCATAAGCTGCCGAAAAGGCGATTGCGCTCAGTTGGTCGCACAGGGAGAGGCTGGCATCGAGGTAGACGCCTAGTGCCATTCACTGGCGAGGAGACAGGTCCAAAATGTCGTCAATATGAAAGGCTGAGTATTATTCATTGAGCTTTTCTAGTAACGCGGCGGCGCCCTACCAGCGAGAGCTCGGTTTTATCCCCGTTCAGGCAAAGGCAGTTTGCTTCCATCCATGCCTGAATGGTGGAGTAAGCGAATTTGGGCATGTGGAGTCTTCCGCCTAGTTTCCAGTGAGCGGGAGGAGAATTTGTGTGTCAGCGGCATAGTTGGTGTATGCTGTGCCGATGGAGTCCAGAATGTCAGAGGGGTCTGGTAAAGATATTGTAGAGCGTGGGGGATATTCACAAGTTTTGAGGTACCCCGCATGGGATAGGTGTTGGCGAGGCACTGGCATTCTCTGCAAACACTCTCATGACCCTTCCCTCTAGGAATGAGGCAATCCTGGATGTGGTTTCTTGGGAGAAGTAAGCTGTGGTGTTAAGGTGGTGACACAGGATTTTATGGTCTACTAAATCAAACACTGCTGACCGGTCCGGGAGGACGACGACGGCCAGCTTTCCTTTGTCCCTAATCTCATCCAGCTGGTTTATTTGGTCATACAATCGTGATCCGTCCCATGACCTGCGCGGGGACCCGAATGGCGCATTCCCAGGATGTGGTTGATTTCTAGGAAATGCTTATCTTGGAGATAGGCCGCCCTATCTAGGATTTTCAGAAGGAAGGGGACTGTGGTGATCGACCTGTGGTGGTTAGGTACTGTAGGGTCTAAGGAGGGGCAGGGGGTACAAAGGCTTCCTTGAACTAGCGGGTACTACTACTGCAGACAGAGAAGAAGTAATTTATGAAGGAGATGAAAAGTGCAAGGATTTCCGAACAGTCCTTGATGATGGACGCAGGACAGAGGTCCCCTTTGCACCTAGAAGGTTTAAGACTTTTGAGGAGCGCTAAGACTTCTATTTCTGTGAACTCTTTGAAGCGGAATTGAGGGGGTGGCCAGGTTAGGGAGCGTGGGGGTGGCTGGCGGACAGGGAGGTGAAAGGTTAGCTTGTTTGGCAAGAAGTTTAGCATGAAGTGCGTCAATTTGATAAAGTATGACAGTTTGAATGTTTGTACACCATGCTTCATCCTTAGATAGAGAGGGGGTGGTGGGGTGGAAGGGGTTTCAAGTTCTCTGAGAATTTTAAATAACTCTCTGGTGTCTGAATTGGCATTGGCGATTCTAGAGTTGAAGGACAATGTTTTTGCTGTAATAATGTCTTGCTTGTAGAGCATGGAGGCCTAAGTGTATTGCAGTCTCAGAGAGTCAGATGTTTTTTTTTTCCCAGGTCGATTCCATGTGCTGTTTTTATTACTTCTAGAAGGTCTGGGGTGAACCAGGAGTTTGTGTGTCTGTGTGGAATTAGAGGGTGGAATTAGAGGGACAATGGTGTCAACTGCTGAGGTACATTTCGCAATATATTGGGATCTTTGGAATATCTGGGTTTCAGATAAGGCGAGTCGAGGAGGTGCAAGATGTGTCCTTTAAGTGAGCTTCCGAGAGCTACGTGTCAGTGACGGTGCCAAGGGCGCGGTCTTGGTTTTCAGTTTTTTAGGTTGCGGGATGGTGAAAACGATAATATGGTGGTTTGACCAAGGGCATGGAGTGATGGAGTTGATACAAATCTGGCAGTTGAGGTCAGCAATCCAGTCCAGTGTGCAGCCCTTGGCGTGGGTGGGATTATTGACACCGTGCCTAAAGTTAAAAGGGTGTTGGCTAGAGAGGCGGCTTGAGAATGCTCAGGATCATTGAGTCTTATGTTTAGGGCACCCAGGAGGAGGATTCTGAAGGAGTTCATAATATTGGTACCCAGGACGTGGAAGAGATTCTCTTCAAAGCCTAAAGTAGGGCCGGGAGGACAGTAGACGAGATGTAAAGCAATGGTGCTCGTGAGTGAGGTCGTCCGTTTGTGGGAGAGGATGTCACCATTCCCTTCTGAGGATGTGCTGCTCTGCTTGAAGGGACGGGACTCTTTGGCCAAAAGGGCAACTCTGCCACCTCTGGTATTTGGCCGGTCTTTCCGGTTGATCGTGTCGCCTGGGGGAATGGCTGGGGCAGGGCCCAGAGGCTTTGTGAAGCCAAGTTTCAGAGATGGCCAGGGCATCTACGTTACGCGAGGTGAGGAGGTTATTGCTGTGAACGGTGTGTGCTGGTAAGAAGCAAGCGTTAATAAGGCTTCATTTCAATTGTGGGTCCGTTCCTAGATGGTTAGAGTCTAGCTCATTGGTCTTGGTAGAGTTAGTGGAAACTGAGTCTGCCCTGGTTGAGAGATCAGGTTGGTAGTCTGGCGAGCTATGTGTGGATATGTCTGCTATTAACCTTGAAAGTGGCCCTTTTTAAGTGTGCTTGTCTCCAAGGGATTTGCGGGAGCAGTGTTAGGGGTGGCCATTGTGGGGCACAGTACAGTTTCAACATATTTGTCATTATTGAGAGAGCACACACTCACGGGAATAGTGACCCACCGAGGAAGCCCCTGGGATGTGCTGGATCATATTTTTCAGTATTCCTATTCTGCAAGGCAGTTTCAACAAAACTACTGCTCAAGGTACCTGCGTCAGTACATGAGGCAGTATACAGAGGCTCCCCTACATTGACTTTAAAACTCTGTTTTCAGTTTTCTGTGGTTCAAACTTTCGGTTTGTAAAGTTTTTCTCTGCTGCTGTGGTGTCAGAAGTAAAGAATGACTGCATAATGTGAAGCCTCCTGTCTTGTCATAGAATTAGGTATCGGGGAGCAGTCTGCATTGTATGCATGTGTGCTTGGGGGACATAATGGACCGCCAGGCGTGCTCTCAAGTGGTTATTCCTGGCGATAAGTGCACGGGAGCGAGCGGGCTGTTCTGCTGCACATGTGCGTAGACGCAGACGGCTATTGTGGGTAGCACATGGTAGGGCGATGCAGGGAGGGCAACGCAAAGTGGAGGCCGCTTCCAGTTCGGTCGGCAGGATTCACGGGCCCGTGAGCAGCCATTTGGAGCTCAGGGACTTCAGTGGCGCAGAGTAGCTGATTTACATGGCGTGGGCGGTGAGGCATCAGGCACTGCTGAACGTGAAGAAGGGTCGTCCGTGCAGATCTGTTTCCGGATACTGCAGTCTGCACACAAAGAGAACGTGAAGTGTGAGCATGTAATTCCAGGTCATTGTACCAGACCAGGTTCATACAGAACTGAGGGGGACAAACCCATCAGGAGGCGCAGCTCAGCCGGAGGGGCGCACTGTCCAATCTCAAGAAGACAGGAAACATCTCTGTTCAGAAAGGCCGTGGGCCCCCCACCCTCTTGTGCCAAAACCCTGTGTCCTCTATTAAATGTTTTCTGGTCTGGTTAGCCACCTATGAGCCGAACTATTGCATTAGAAGACCGATAGTATGAGGAGGCACACAAACCTTGCTGGTGTTATCTGTCCATCCATTGACTGCACATTGCCAGGTTAGTGCCTATGTCCATTCCCAGTTCCGGCCCCCACCTGCCCAAACCACCTCATCTTGGGATCTCTTTGAGGTTGCTTTAATCCAGTTTTACCATCAAACTTTGCACACGAAGTGCCTGCCTTTTGTTTTTTTCAGAGCAGTCTTCTAAGAATTAATGACTTAATTTGAGCTGTATATGCACAACTTGTGTAATAAACATGTCGACCAGGTCCGCCTTCAGCCACTCGATGTATAAGCATCATGCGTGTGTACCTTTACTGAAATCCTGGTGAAAAAAACAAGCATTAGCAAAGCCAATCGTTTGGCTTGTGTATAAGTATTAGCCATCTGCCTTTCCATTGCCTACACAATCACCCAACTGTTGGCATTTCTAATGCTTATTTTTAAAGATGATGCAAAGAAAATCGTTTTGTGTTATTCTCTGCACCAACAGTTAGGAGTGGACTATTTAGAGCTGGGTGAAAATCTGAGGTTATGGTACGACTAATACACATGACCTCATTGAAAAGATGCGAAAGATGCGGGACACAGACTTGGAGGTAATCTTATTTAATGGAGTGTATTCGAGTGCCCATTGGTTCATCAACACAATCTCTTAAACTGCAGTTTGAGGGGATTGGGTCCTCAGACGTATGCCATATCTATGACAGGTAATGTCCACAGCTGTGCTGCTTCGGAAAATCTTTGGCGCCTGTGTCGATGAGGTTGATGCGCCGTCCCCGTGGACCTCCTCCGGCGGCCGACGTCACCCGATGTGATGAGTAGGACGCACGACGCCCATAGCCTCAGTTCCGTTTTTTCCGCGAACGTGTTCGCTTCGTGAATCTCGGTACGCCTCGACTCGTTGGAGTTTGCTGTTTTCAATTCTCGGTTCGTTGAACCTGTTCGGTTTGTTGTGAAAACCTGTTTGTGGCGGTCTACTTCGTCTTCAACCCCACGTCCGGGCTTAAAGAAATGCGGGGACTGTGGGTCCAAGATGTCGGTCACGGACTCGCATGACGCCTGCCTCTGTTGCCTCGGGGAGGCCCACGATACGGACGACTGTGTCGACTGCCAGTCGCTCACAGCAAAGGCCTTGCGGGAACGCCAGAAGCTGTCGGTAGGCCGGGTGTCTAAGCCCCGGAAGTAGAGGTCTGCGGGGCTTTCAACGGATGACTCGAGGGGCGACTCTCCGCATCATCGTCGGAAGTCCAGTGGGTCTCCTTCCAGGAGTCGGTCTCGCCACTCCTCCTCCTTTCGAGGCATTCTCGGAAGCGCCGGCTTCGGTCACCTTCCCCGTCCTCTTCCGAGGACTCCGCCCGTCGGCGGGTCGCTTATCCCTCCATGCAAGCGACACCGGAGGAATTGGCTTCCTTCGGCAAGCAGATGCTAGCGATTCTTGAATCGCAGGACACTGGTCTGTCCGCGCCTCCGAGTGGGGTCAGTCGGCACCGGTCGAGAGACACCGCTCGTACGCCTTCAGGCTCGGGTGGTCGGCACGGCTCATGGGAGAGGTCCCGCTCGGACAAGGGTAGCCGTTCTCGCCATGCCCGTTCCAGGTCCCGGTCCTCGACGCGCTCGAGACCGCGTGATCCTGTGCCGTCTTTGAAGAAGACGTCAACGTCTGTGGCGCCGAGGTCGTCGACGATTTCTCTCGAGGCTCCGCTTCCGAGGGGGTCGTCGACGCCGTCGGCGCCTATGTCGTCGAGAGACACGCTCGGAGCTCCGGCTTCGAGGCCTGTATCGATGCCGCCGATGCTGGCGGCGCTGCAGCTCGACGTCGACGCCTTTTGTCGACGACGGCGCCGACTCGTTCGGTGCCCTTGACGCCTTTCGAGGCGGTGATGTCGGAGGGGCCCCCCTGGCACGGGGTTTGCCCATAGAAAGGCTCTGGCTAAGGTCAGGCACTGCTTTGGTCCACAGAGGTCTTCCTCTCCCCGCCTGGAGTACATTTCAGAGGGTGATGAATGCTCTGATGATGGCTTGGTTCCGGTTTCGATTCCGGATGAGCTTATCTCGGGCCATAGCCAGTTTGATGACCTGAGGCAGTCACTGCATGATGCCAGTGGACTGGACACCTCTCCGGAGGTGGAGTTTTGGAGGCCGGAGCCTGGCACTCATGCCGATTCTTCATATCGGCACCTTATGTCTCGGGTCACCGAGTACTTGGGTTGGTCAGCTCCCCCAGGGAGTTTGTTCAGGGTGATCTCACGGACATCCTTGATCTCGGTCCCACCACTGACCCGGTTTTGCTGTTTCATATGGCCCTGCAGAGAAGGGTGGCGGCGGCTTGGACTGCTCCGGAGAGTCTCCCGGCAGTGGGCAAGTCTTTGTCGCGAAAATACTGTCCAGCCAGTAGCGACCCCTGCTACTTGTCCAGGCACCCCACTCCGGAGAATTTGGTGGTGCAGGCGGCTACGGCCCCGGCAAAGCAGGCGTCGTATCCTACCATCCCTCCGGATAGGGACGACAAACGTTTTGACGGCTGGGCGAAGAAAGTGTTTTCTTCAGGGGGTATGGTGCTTCAGGCGGCCAACTCCATATGTGCCTTGTCTCGTTTCACACACACTCTGTGGAACTGTGTTGCATTAGCGGCTGAACATGTTCCCGAAGGGGACGAACAGGATGGTTTCCTTGCTATTGTTCAGGATGGTAAGGATGCCATGTGTGAGGCCGTTCAGTCGGGTTTGGACTTGGCAGATTGTGTCAGCCGGTCCATGGCGGCGAGCACCGTAATGCGCAGGTTTGCGTGTTTGTGGAAGTCTGGGTTCGCTCCTGATGTGCAGTCCCGGCTCCTCAACATGACCTTTGGCGGTGAACACTTTTTTGGCAGCAAGGCTGACGAGAGCCTTGAGAGGTTGCAGACCTCCAAAGCTGCAGCGAAGTTGTAGGGCGCTGCAGTTCGCCAACCTCTGCCTTTTCGTCCTAGGGGACAGCAATGGAGGGGTGGTTCCTTTCGCTATTACTCGTCCTTCAGTAAAGCGAGGGGAGCTGGCAGTCAAAGAGGCCATCGTAAGAGTGCCAGAGGTGGAAACAAAGGTACTCGAGGTGCCAAGGCCGCTCGGGCAGTTGCCTCTTTGCCCTCAGGCAACGCCGCAGCCGCTACCACTCAGTCATGAGGCCATGTCCCATGGTTCGCCGGTTGGGGGAAGGCTGGCGCAGCATCTTGTAGAGTGGCATGTCATTACTTTGGATGTGTGGGTTCTGGAGATCATAACCTACGGTTACTGTCTGTCCTTTTCGGCAGAGGCCTTACGACAATCCACAAGGGAGCCTCTCTTTGAAGAGTCCGGATCCGCTCCTTGCGCAGGAAATTCAAGCCCTGCTGGAGAAAGGCGCCATAGAACTGGTGCCTGTAGCGGAGAGGAACAAGGGATGGTATTCCCCTTATTTTTTGATTTCGAAGAAAGACGGGGGATTGAGACCCATCATGGACTTGCGCGGTTTGAACAAACTCCATAGGACGGACAAGTTCAAGATGGTGACTCTCTCAGGGTTTTCACCAAGCTCATGGTGGTGGTGGCAACGCATCTCAGGAAAGGGGGGGGATTCACGTGTACCCCTACCTGGACGATTGGTTGATCAGGCAGAGCTTTCCCGAGCAAGTCCTGGATCATCTGTCCGTCACCTGCCAATCCCTTCACAGGCTGGGCTTCTCCCTCAATTTAAAGAAGCCCCATTTGACACCAACGCAGCAGCTCCAGTACATCGGAGCAGTGCTCGACATGTCCCTGGGGCAGTGTTTTCCTCCTCAGGTGAGGGCTCTTCACATTCAGCAGATGGTGAAAAAGTTTCAATTTGCCCAGGATCTCCCAGCGTCCGAGTTCTTGAGACTGCTCGGCCTCATGGCATCCTGCATTCTTCTGGTGCCAGAGGCTCGTCTGCGGATGAGATCTTTGCAGTGGGCACTCCAGCTCCAGTGGTCTCAGTCCTCCGGCAGGCTGTCGGACCCTGTTCAGGTGCCGCTCTCGGTAGCCCGGGACCTTCTGTGGTGGGCCGTTGAAGGCAATCTGATGAAGGGGGCCCCATTTTGGCTGCCCTGGCCGGAGGTGACTATCGTGACGGACGCATCCCTCACGGGATGGGGAGCTCATGCCAACGAGTTGTCAGCGGTCGTTGGTCTCCGTCGGAGTCCAGACTCCATATCAACTGTTGGAGCTGAGGGCCGTCAGGCTAGCCCTGAAGGCTTTTCTGCCGACTGTGCTTGGAAAGAGTGTCCTGATTCTAACGGACAACACGGTGGCCATGCACTACCTCAACCAAAAGGGGGGGCAGGGTCACTTCCACTGTGCAGGGAGGCGATGCAGCTCGAGTTCTGGGCCATCCAGCAGGAAGTTTCGATCTCGGCTGTTCATCTGGCCGGAGACGACAACGAGACGGCGGACGCTCTGAGCAGGCAGAGCACAATCTCTCACGAGTGGGAACTGGCTCAGGAGATTCTCCTGGAGATCTTCGCCCCTTGGGGGACCCCTCAAGTGGATCTCTTTGCCTCCAGTGTCAACCGGAAATGTGAAAGGTTTTGCTCACGGGAATTTCCTCCAAAAGGAGCCTTAGGAGACACGTTTGTGGTGGAGTGGTCATTCCCACTGCTGTACGTGTTTCCTCCAGTCCCCGTCATCCTGTAAGTACTGAGGAGGTTACGGAGGTTCAGTTCCCGGATGATCCTCATTGCTCCGGCATGGGCCCGGAGGACGTGGTACCCGGACCTTCTAGACTTGTCCATCTGCCCTCCACGTCGTCTTCCCTACCGAGACGATCTGCTGTCACCGGAGGGGGGTCAGGTTCTCCATCCAGAGGTCAGATCCCTCAATCTTCACACTTGGCTTCTGAAAGGTTGAGGTATAAGGATTGGGACCTCCCTAAAGACGTGATGGAGGTGTTGCTCTCGGACAGGCGGCCGGCAACAAAGTCTCTGTACCGTTGTCGTTGGAGAAAGTTCTGCGACTGGTGCAGAGTTCAGAATGTGGATCCTTTTGAATGTGACATTCCCATGGTTCTGTCTTTTTTGCTTTCTTTGGCCCACAGGGGCTTGCAAATGGGGAACATTAAAGGTTACCTGCCGGCGCTGTCCATATTTAAGCGCTCGTCTGAAGAGTGTTCCTATTTTAAGATTCCTTTAATTTCGCAGTTTTTGAAAGGGCTTACTAATGTGTTCCCTCCGTCACCTTTTTTGGTGCCAGGTTAGGATTTGAACCTTGTCCTTAAGTTTCTTATGGGTGCCCTGTTTGAGCCTTTACATTCTTGCCCTTTGAGGCTGTTAACTCTGAAAACTGTGTTTTTGGTTGCGGTTACTTCCGCTCGCAGAGTGAGTGAGTTACAGGCACTTTCAGTTAAGCCACCCTTCACTGTATTTCATAAGGACAGGGTTGTCCTTAGAGTTCATCCTTCTTTTCCTCCGAAGGTGGTTTCGGAATTTCATATGAGCCAGAAGGTTGTTCTTCCGGCGTTCTATCCTCCTCCACATCCTGGTAAGGAAGAGGAGAGGCTCCAGAGGCTTGATCCTAGGAGAGCGTTGAGTTTTTATACTTCGCGCATGTCCCGGGTCAGAGTGGACAATCAACTTTTCATTGGTTACGCTGGAAAGTGTTTGGGACAAGCTGTGACGAAACAGACTTTGTCTCGTTGGATTATTTTAGCTATCTCCGAGTGTTACCGCTTGGTGGGTAAAGATCCTCCGGCTGGCTTGCGGACCCATTCTACCAGGGAAGTGGCTGCTTCTACTACCCTGCAGAGGGGAGTTCCTATTCGTCACATCTGTGATGCAGCCACCTGGGCTTCAGTACATACTTTTGTACGTCACTACTCCTTCGATTCCATCATAGGTCAAGATCTGGCCTTTGGCAAGGCAGTTCTCTATTCCGCAATTTGATTGGGCATGCTAAATTTGTATTCTAAATTCTTTCCCACCTCCTTGCTTGGTACTGCTTTGGTAGTCTGTCACAGATATGGAATACGTTGGAGGACCCAAGCCCCTCGAAGAACAAGTCACTTTCTTACCTGGTAACGTTCTTGCGATGGGATGGTCCAACGGAGTATTCCATATCGCTCCCTCCCTGCCTTCCCTGCTGCAGAATTTCATTTGCGATTGCAGCTTGCGTTCCGCAAGGCCTTGTGTGTCTGACTGGCAGAAAACTGGTGGCTCGCGTTCTGGGAAAAAACTATAACTGAGGCTATGGGCGTCATGCGTCCTACTTATCACATCGGGTGACGCCGGCCGTCGGAGGAGGTCCTCGGGGACGGCACATCGACGCAGGATGCAGACGCCAAAGATTTTCCGAAGCAGCACAGCTGTGGACATTACCTGTCATAGATATGGAATAAGTCATCGGACCATCCCATCGAAAGAACGTTACCAGGTAAGAAAGTAACTTGTTCTTCTGTCTGCATTTTTCTCCTTGTATTCAATACGCCACATTCCACGCTCACCTCCTCATGGAATGTGATGTGTGAAGCATGAAATACTACAATAATGTGTTTGTGAGCCGTAATTGCGCAGTAAAGTATACAAGGTGTGTGTGCACGCAAATTTACAATACAGCGCCTTATGTGATGACAGCGAGCAAACGGTTTACTCCTGGAGGCAGGTAATCTCAACTCTGCCGTTGTCTAAAAAAAGAGGAACTAAATAATGTATCCAGTTTGTGATGCGTGTGTTACGGAATGGCGCAAACGGGTTTTGCCCCGATCTGTATTCTTCAAAAACCTATGCATTGGGTGAAATATGAATCGGACTGTACCATGTTTACTGTGTAACATTAAATTGAAATGTCAGCATTTGTATGTGCGCTGTGTCCCGTGGGCATGTTGCCCGTTATAAAAGCATACATAAATAAAAACATAGTACAGTCGCTTCATTCATGTTTGCCCTACTGCACACGATTACATATAATTATTATTGCCAAACCCGTCTTATTTTTCTTTTTTTTTTACGTAAGCATGAAAACGGATGCTATCGGATCTGCATTTGTTCTACGTTTGGCACTGGTGCCAATGTTCGATAATGTAGCCACAGACTTCCATATGGGCTGTATCCCCAGTTCTGGCACATTCTGAGGTGGGAATAATTCATATGACCCGTTCAGACAGACAAGTGTGTGGAAGGGTTTGAAATGTCATATTTTTTCGCACATCCACCACGTCGTTTCACGTGGCAGGTGAAACGTCTGGACCCCTGTTCGCCAGAACACCTGCCTGTGTGGAGCACATGGGCACTGGCCAGGTCGTGTTCTTGTGTATTTGTTCTGTTGGAAGGTGAGGGGAAGCCCCGTAGCCCGCCTGCCTGCGCGTGTTGGGTTGGTATCCTGCCACCTCGCTTTACTTGCCGCCCGAGAGGGCTTGGTATAGATTTTCCTGCCTCCTTCAGCTGACCTCGGCCTCCTCTCGCTTCTCCTGCCTGGCCGGGCGCGCGCGCGAGTCACCAGGGCTCCGCGCTCGCAGCCGGGGCTGGGCTTGGTCTCCAGGGCCCCGGCACAGCTGGCTGCGCAGCCGGGCTGCAGTGCCGAGCAAAGCAAGGACGCAGTTTGGCGCGATAAGCTTTCTGCGGCTTATCGGGGGAACGGGGCGGCTATCTCCTCAGCTGATTGGCGTGGTGAGCTTGCAGGTGTTTTAATGCTCCGAACACGTTGACCTCTTCTGGGTGGAAAGTAGCTGGGAGCACACTGCAGCAAGTATTGACGGTCTGAGACCGCGGAGTTCACAGCGTGGATAGCCCTTCCTGTGGTTCTGCATGGTTTTGGAGCGACGTTCTCTTGTAATCGTTCAATGTTCTGGTCCATGTTGATCAGTTCTTCCGGGGGACGAGTCTTGCGCCACAGGCACCTGTTTGCCGCTGGCCTCGGCGGGTAATTTGAGGAGTGAGCAAAGCATGGGCGAAATGAGTTGCAACAATGATGCGAGTCGTTAGGGACTGCTTGAAATCTCCACGACATCGCTCCCCGCCAGACGAACGGTGAGTAGATTTCACAGGAGGCTGCGCCCCGCTCCTGTCCATCAAAACTATTGTCAATATTCCTCCAATGGCCACATGTCCTGTTCCTTGCTGCCATCCCGCTTGTTTGAAAGATCTCCTGTGGGGGGCTAAAAGTGGTGATTTGGTTTGCGAAATACTGCGCTT
Source organism: Ambystoma mexicanum (assembly GCF_040938575.1). Lineage (NCBI taxonomy): Eukaryota > Metazoa > Chordata > Amphibia > Caudata > Ambystomatidae > Ambystoma > Ambystoma mexicanum. The sequence continues at coordinate 1,345,376,229 of NC_090922.1, forward strand.
TTTATTTATATATGCCAGTGGGCTGGTCACTGCGCAACTGAAAAGGGTGCGGAAGGGGCTGCATGTGGCGTTATATGTTCCTTTTTTGTTTGACTAACCCCGCTCAATCAACACATTACCCTGGTTTGAGCAACATTAGGTCCACTCGCCCAAGAACTATTTGGGCACTGCTTTGAAGATATTTAGGCCCGTGGAGCTCTTAGGCTTGCACACCTACAAGTGCATTTCTTGGCCCCATTCGATACAAAAATAAGTCCGGGAATGCAAACAAAAGCCACGTCAACACTTGATTCCGGAAAAACAAACAGTCCCTGTAGCACCGACTTCAAAGTGCTATTTTAAGCCAGTAAGAGCTTTTCAGTATGCATATTTTCGTCCTAGAAAGTAGAATGCGTTTTGCAATGATCTATGTTCATTGACTACGAACCATGTTCTTGGTAAAAAGCAGACTTGACTATTTACTGAGAGTACAAGTTCCTCCAAGTCCCACGAGTTGCCGATTGGCTGGCAATGCCCTGATCCTGAGTTCTTGGCTATCGAGAGCTAAAATATGTGTTTTTCCGATAGCTAGGCCACCAGCACATGCAAGGTTTTGTCCTTGGTCCCATCCTCTCTGCTAACTCCACTCCTCGTCCTTTGGATTCCCATTTTGCCAATTTGCTGATAATCCGATATTCTCCCACCCCTTGCTTCCACTTTCTGCTTATCTGGCATTCATCGCTGGATGTCACCGCGTTGCTTGATGCACAACTGCCCTCTTTCACAACTACTGCAAACTTAAATAGTTTATCTCCTCAACTGCTATGGCTGCCAGGTTTAACACCCAGATTTTCTGTTGAATCTGACCATCTCACCTTTGACTTTACCAAAACGCTCGCTTCCACCCTAGCCCTCAGCAAGCTGGCGTACTGCTCCAGTCTCAGCATAGGAATCGCCCCTCACCCCCATTCCTTCACTACATCCTCCTTTTTACCATCCATGCTCACCTCAACCCTCCCCCTTCATGCTGACTGTTTATTAATGTAAATTAGCTTCCTTTAGCAACATTGCCACCTTTCCAGGGGTTTATCAGGTGATAAAAGCCCTTGGCCAGAGTTAAAATGCCCAAGCGAAGCGAGTACTGTTCACAAAGGCCATAGAACAATTCTACCACGAAATGGCCTGAGGAAGCTGGCATTATTACTATGAGAACAATTCAGCCAATGAGGGCAGAATGTTCTGTTCAAAACTGTTGCAGATTATAAAAAGGACCACCCAGGCAAGTATAAGAGCTCTGATTTTAATGGGGAGGAGGACCGCCCCACCCTCCCGCCTCAATCTAGCACTCCTATAACATGACGGGGTAGCGATCAGACACTGGTTCAGAGCCCAGAACATTTCTCTTCTCGTCTGATTAAAATTTTGATTTATGCTCGGCTATAATTGATAATTGGATGGGTTTGTAGGGGCTCAAAGCCTGTATCCCTCAACCCACATACTCATTTCTAATATACACAACCCATTCACCAGATAAGGTGTTACCTGTTAATCTACAAACTTCCTCGTGGGTCAGCAGCCCGTTCAAGATAGATCCTATTTGCACGTATTAATAAAGGGATAGGTAAGGGAACAAAACAAAGGTTTAATTGAAAGAGAGTCATAATGTTTAGCACAACACTTTCTCATTAGTTAGCATTGTATCAATGTATCAGTCAAAAAATGACTTGCATTGTAAAAAAGGAAACATTTATGTTACAAATATAAAAGCCCTCAATACTCTTTTTAATGAGTCATATAGTTTGAACAAATCAACCCTCTTATAGGGTACAACTCATGTTTCTGTATTTAAACCAACCAACATTTTATATATGCCGATTCATTTCTTATTTTTTATACTCCAGAAATGGATTTGCAAAGGCTTTTAAAGGCCTTTGGTAACTTTTGTCATGGACCATTCTCTTAAAATCAGTGTTACAAAGATTAACATTATTTACAGTACATGGAAGAAAAGATTATATTCCTTTAAATGGAGAGTTGACAATGAGATTGTGGAGCGTGTGGACAGTTTTAGTTATTTAGGTTTTCCCCATCACATCCAGATTGAGGAAATTACACGTTAGAGAATGGCTGAAAACTCGAGCCTTAGCTTTGGTAAATCAGCGGGTACGAGTGAATCCCGTATTCAGCATATTTTCCCTATTACCTCTATTGAGGTTTTATGAGGGGAACATTTTACTGAAAAATGTATATGGAATTGAAGTGCATTTCTTTCGGGTTCTAGAGATTTTACCATAGCTTGAATATATTTTATGGCATAAGATTTAAAAGATACAGAAATCCGTGCCTCTGGTTACTATAGAGTATGAATTGGAGGTCGACTCATTAACCAGTAGAAAGAAATGGAAACTTTTATCCTTTTTGGGGAAAATCATATGTCCATTAGCAGATTCTCTGTATGGCGATTTAGAAAAGATCATGCTTAGTAGAAAAGCTGTTTTTAAATGAAATAGCTGATTTTTGTACACAAATGTTGAATCCGTTGAATGCCACTAAATACGATCCTGTGAGGAATCTAACAAAGGTGAACATAAAATAATATCAACAAGATTCACACAAGGGAGCAAATGCCTGGGTATGACTCTCTAAGATCTTAAAAAGCGTGGAGTGCTAGCACCTTATTTAGTAATTTACCCTAAGTGATCAATTAAGCGATCTTTTTGGATGTTCTATTTGAATTTGTTTCACACTTAGCAGATCATGTTGCGCTAGTCGTGGGTGCCACCGTTACATGTACAGTTGGGAATCACTTTGAGAGGTTCTTTAGGCAAAATTTACTGTTTGCATTTAGAAGTACCTTTTTAATCCGAGACTTTTATACCTGTTAACGTTTTCTCAATGAATTAGAATTAAATTAGATAGTTTGTATGGCCCTCCATGGGATTTATGGCTATTTCTTTTTATTAACATATGCTTCAGTTTACATGAAACGTTTCACACTAAATTACAAAAATACATCAATTACAAAATACAATAAAAAAATATATGACTGTTAATTCCTTGTTGTGCATTGCGGGGCTACTGGGTGAATTCGGATACATTAGTGTTCTGCAAAAGAAAGGAATAGTTTGTGCTTTGGGAAATGAAGGGGTGGTACCTATCTTACATATTTTTGTCTCCCAATACTCACCCCGCCTACCTCTATGCTCCCGGGCTCTCCTCAACTGTAGTCTCCTATCCACCCTGTGCTGTCTCCTGCTGCTTCGCCCACTTGGCCCTCCTTCACTGGAGCTCCCCAGCCCGGAAATAAAGGACATTCCATCCTTGAATAGCTTCAGGATCACCTTCAAGAACCACCTACTCTGAAACGGTGTGTATCCGCGTCCTTAACCCCCTCCAGTGTTCTCTAGCCAACATCACTATTGGAGTGCATACCTGTATATATGAAGATGTGATTAAAGGCTTAACTCTTTAAGCTAGCGTTTTCATTAAAAATACTGCTCACCTGTGATCCCCTTGTACCTAAAATACCAACTTGTTGATACAGATTCGACCCTACCTCACTAATGAGAACGGAGCAATAGTGGCCTCTGCCCTTATTAAAGTTGGATTACTGTAATAGTATGTAATAGTCTGCTAGTAGGTACTTCCTCATTTAATGTGAACAAACTTCAGACTATCCAGAATGGGGCTGTGTGTGGTCTTGGGAGGCAGGATCACGGCATTGCATCTAGACGGGCCCTTCATTGTCTTACAGTGAAGCACAGAATTCAACACAAAGCACTCACTCTCTCTCCGGTAATGCGCCCTGATACTTGGCTAATTGGCTGAAGGCAGCATCATCCTGGAGAACACTTTGTTCTAATAACAATGATTTTCTCTTCCAGTTGTGATTTTAAATTGTAAAAGTATGCGTGTGGGGGTTGGGTCAGATACGATACTTGGACCCACAGCATGCTAGACACATTAAGGGCTATCCCTTGCTTGAATCACTTCAAAAAAGAAATGAAGACATATCTCTTCAACAAAGGACTGGATTAAGTACCTTGCACCTGTAACTATATATTTCGAGAATACCCTTCTGTATCATTTGGCTGATTAATTCTAGCCCTGTCTTAGACTCTTATATAGAGCCACGTAATCCCTCCCCTTGTGCCACCAATACGCCAAGAACCAGGCCACGGTACAGACAGAATATATATTTATTGAATTTGTCCAATGATTATATGCACCAAATGATTACACACACACAAAACAAAGCTTCAATACAAAAACTCACTTTTTGGGATTTCACTTTTGGGTCTCATGTACATGGAACACAAGGCAAATAAATTGTTTATGTATTTATTGGTTATGTATGTAGAGCCTATACACTTAGCAACAAGCGTTTCAAAGCACTCCAAAGCAGGGAGGGGGGAGAGAGCACAAGGATAACATTGTTAATATGCGTTGGAAAATTAAGAATGTTTAAGTGCTATGCGTTTTAGTGGTACAATATTGGACAGGAGGAATACGAATGAATACAACATAAGACAAAAAATATTGCACGTGCCTGACGGTCGTTACAAAATGCAAGACCTAAACATGAAGGAAGGAGAGAGGGGAGGGGAGCGTAGGGTAAAACAAACAAAGAGCAATAAGTGCAAGAGATACATAGGAGAGGAAGTGGGTGCAAGGGGGTCAGGGGGAAGCACGCTAAGCACATCTAAATGAAAAAGTGACTGCTGATAGGACATGCTTAGATTCTGACACCGTGGCTGGTGCAAAGTAATGATTATCCATGGTGACCCATTGTAGGCTCGTGAGGTTGCGTAAGTGGGGGATCAGGACTCTAAGTTGGGAAGCTTCGTAGTATTTTTGCAGGTTGGGGAGGCCAACACCTCCCTTTTCTTTTGGGAGTGTTAGAGTGTTATACGAGACCCTTGCTTTCTTTCCTTGCCAGAGAAATTTAAGGATGGCTCTTTTAATGTCAACGAAGAAGCTGGCTGGGATTCTGATCGGTAGCATTTGGAAAGGGTACAGTAGAATCTAGGAAGCGACACCATTTTGATCGCATTGAGTCGACCCAGCCATGAGATTGTGAGCTTCTCCCATCTCACCAGGTCGGCCCGGAACTGCTGTAATAAGGGAGGGAAATTCGCCTCATAAAGTTCATCAAGATGTTTAGTGATCAATATCCGTAGGGATCGCAGTTTTGCGTGTTCAATATTGAGGTCCAGCGTGGAAAATTTGGTGTTGTTAGCCTCTTCTTGGCCTTGGAGTGGGAAGAGGGTAGATTTCTGTTTATTCACCTTGAACCCCGAGAGCTTGCCATATTCATCCAGTAGGAAGAGAGCCCGGGGGACCGAGGTCATAGGGCTGGTGACGTGGAGGAGGATATCATCCGCCTAAAGTGCCACTTTATATTCTGTCGTCCCCAGGTGAATACCCTCCACAGTTGGGTCAGTCCTTATTACCGTCGCTAGGGGCTCTAGGGAGAGGGCGAAGAGGATCGCGGAGAGGGGGCTCCCCTGACGAGTCCCTCTTTCCAGGTTGAACCATCTAGAGTACTCGACATTCACAAATATTGCCGCTCTAGGGTCTGTGTATACCGCTTGTATTGCCTTTCTGAACCTCGGGCCATTCCAACCTTACGAAGCACCGCTTTTAGGAATCCCCATTCGACCCTATCAAAAGCTTTCTCTGCATCTATGGATAGGAGAGTAGGGTCGTTGCCCATGGTTTGGGATGCATAAATCAAATGTAGGGTGTTGCGCTTTGTGTCGTCCCCCTGTCTCCCCAGTATGAACCCCACCTGGTCAGAGTGTATAAGTTGGGGCATTAGTGTTTCGAGCCTTGCAGCCAGTACCCTTGCGTAAATCTTTGCATTTAAATTGAGTAGTGAAATGGGACGTTAAGAGCTGCATTTTGTCGGGTCCCTCCCATCTTTGGGGATTACTGTAATGAGAGCCCTGACAAAGGAGTCGGCGGGGGGGGGGGGAGTTTACCAGCTTCAATGATTTCGTTGAAAAGTTCCGTTAAGAAGGGGGTGAGGAGAGAACTAAAGGTTTTGTAGAATCCGGCTGTGTAGCCGTCTTCTCCCGGTGACTTGCCTAAAGTGAGCCTCTTTATAGCAGCCTGAACTTCCAGATCAGTTATGGGGGATTCCAGCAGTTCGACATCTAGGGAGGGGATGTGGGGCATATGTATTGAAGACAGGTAAGATTCTATTTCTGGCCGGTCGGGGTCTGACTCGGAGGAATATAAAGCTTCATAAAAGTTGGCAAAGCTTTCTGGGATAGTGGGGCAAGGGCGTGAATCAGAGGAAGCGTCGTCGGATATATGTAGTACCCTTCGTTCGGCTTTTTGTTCTGGGAGCCTGGTGGCAAGAAACGCATCTGCCTTGTCTCGCTTCTCATAGAATCTTTGCTTCAAAATCTCAGCTTGCATGCAATCTGTTCGTGTTCTAAGAGTTTCAGTTTGTTTCTTTTTCTCCTTGCTTCGTTCAGTTTTGCTCAGTCGGATTCTGATTCTCCCCGGTTGTTAGACTCCAGCTGAGTGATTTCGGTTCGTAACCTGTGTTCAATAATGTTTCTCTTTTTTTCGACGCACCTTCCCTTATCAGGATCCCTCTCCAGGTGGCTTTGGCGGCTTCCCACACAGTTTGCTTGGATACTTCGCCATTGTCGTTAGTGTCGAAAAACAGCATGATTTCAGACTCCATCTCAGCCTTAAAGGCCACGTCTTTCCAGAGGGTCTCATTGCATTGCCACTTTCCACTCTTGACAGGTAAGTTTGACCATTGGATGTCTGTGCGGACCATGTCGTGGTCAGACCAAGAGATCGGGGTAATCTCTGAATGTGACACCATCTCTGCGAGCTCGTTAGTTACGTATAGGTAGTCTATTCTGGTGTATGTATTGTTAGGCAGAAACCTGTGCAGTTCCCTTGGGGACCACTGCAAAAGATTTAGGACTACAGGTGTTGGCAGTAAACCCACTTGGTAGCAGTCTGTATCACCCAGATTTACCTGGTAGCTGTGGCTGAGCAGTCAGACTTCGCTCAAGAAGAGTTAGGCAGTATGCAAAGTATACACAATAGGCACTCAGATACAATAGCACAAGCAAACACTGACCAGAGCTTTGGTATCAAGGTATATAATTATTTATTTAAAAACACACTTATTGAAACACTCCAGCACTATTATGGTAAATCACTCTAAACACAATTACTATTATTATATATACATGCTTATTTCCTTTTCAGTCAAGTCTTAGTTAACACCACTTATTTCCAGACAGAGGTGAGCGCTTAACTATAGATGGCACTCCAATAAGTTAACGAAAAAGGGAGGGAAAAAGGCAGAATGTAGGAAAATACACCACGCTAATACTTCGGAACTCTTAAGCAAGGCAGGAAAGTCCAAAGTTACTTGTGAGCCAAAGTCCATAGGCCGGGCCCACTCTTGGAGAGAGCAGGGCAAAAATGCACCCAAGATCACACAATGACAACAGGCTTCAAAAGTCTTGCAGGGAGTTCAGAAAGGTTTTAGTTCGGTTTCAGAAAAGTTTAGCCAGGGTGTCCCAGACTAACCCAGGGTCGAAAGCCGGGTGCTAAATCTACCCCGTACAATCTGTTGCAAGGGAAGCCAGGCGGAACACGGTACCTTATGTGGAAAGGATCATCCAGCGGGGGCTGTTGTTCATGGCAGCGGGTGCAAGTCGCAGCGTCGTCCAGAGGAAGGATGAAGGTCGTTGCACTGCCAGGGAAGAAACCAGCCGCGAAGTTTTCCGGTTAAAGGTACTGCCCTTTGATTCGCGGTAGTGGTAAAACGTGGTATCCCGGTTGCCGGGGTGCTTGGCACAGGCAAGGCGGCCACAAGATGCTCCAGGAAGCGAAAAATGGAAGCAGATTGGTTATCCCCACTGGTTATTCGAAAAAAGAAGACTCTCCGGGCTGGAGATCTCCTCTGTCGTTGGGAAAAGTGGTGAGACGGTTCAGCAGGGCTCCACCGGTGGTGTCGTCGTAGCAGGTCGGCTCAGCTTCTCCCTCGTCGGATTCTTAGGTCCTGTGGCGACTTCTGAAGTTCCAGTCCCCAAAGCCCTGCTTTTTATGCAGAAACCCCCCATTCATTCAGCCTAGCTGTCACTCAAACATGCTAAGTGGTGAGCCGGCCAATCAGGATGGAGTGCGACTTGAGTTGCCTAGGCAACTCAGTCCAGGGTGCCTAAATCCCCCTCCACCCCTCCTAAGTACCCCAGACAGAGTGGCACCACTTTGGAGGGCTTCTGTGGAGAAGCCCGCCAAAAAGTGGAACAAAGAGCTCAACTTGGGTTGGAGTCACAGAAGTGAACACAAACGCCATTTTAGAACCGAGTTCTGGCAAAAAATACCAACCGGAGAATTAATATTAAATGAATAAACCGGCGGTATGTTCGAGGCTATAGGAATTAAATAATTAAAGTTGGTAGCCTCGAACAATGGGAAATCCCATAGGGATATATTTGCGGTCGACTATAAAAAGTAGTATCCACTGCCACCAGCCAAAACTCGATCAGGGGGGATGGAGACGTGCCCCCTCGACTAACAGACCCCGGGACAATCGAATTGCCCCGACCAGTATGTCCACAATATGATGGTTTGTACTGGTTCTGTTCGGAATTTGAGACTAGTAAAGTCAATGGTGACTTTACATGCCCTGGGAGACAGTAGTCAGTCCCAGGGTATGGACTCTATACTGGGGAGTCACTATGACACCCTTGTGTTACTGCACTGAGGGTGCTGTGTAACACACATCACAAAAACACATGAAGCCCTATGGAGTAAAAGACCCCATAGCCCATTAAACACATCGAGAGTCAAAGAAACACACTCAAATCATGTCCAAGAGTGAGGGTAAAAGAGTCTCACTCTTGGCAGGAGAAAAAAATAAACCCCAAAAATCCAGCAAAGCTGCTGGGGGACTCACTAGGTTAGGAAATTCAGCCTAAACAGAGAATTCTCCCTAACATGTATTATGGGGGGGGGGGGCGGAGTAGAAAGTGAAGCCTTGTTCGTCTGAGTGAAGGTCTCTCCACACATCCCTCATGTTGTACGTTTCCATCATGGCAGCAAGCCCGGTTTGGTCGGTTCTGTCGTTGAGTTTCACATTGGGGTTGCCAGGCTTACGGTCTCTGACAGGATAGGCCCATTGATTGAAATCGCAACCTAGAATGACACCTCGAGTAGAATCTTCGGGACAGTCTTAGTGAGGAATCTGGATTGACCTGTATTCGGGGAGTAGAGGGTCGCAATAGTTACATCTATTTTCCCAATGTGGCCACTCACTAGAAGTGCTCGGCCCTCTACATCGGACCATGACTTGGTGAGTTCAAATTCGGTGCCCTTTCTGATGAGAATTCCGACTCCCCCTTTTCGTAATGGACCGGAGCCCCAAAAGTCTGTTACGACCTGTTTCGGTAAGAGTCGCCGTTCCTCGCCTTTCATGTACTTGGTTTCTTGCAGGAGAAGAATATCAAGCTGGGCCCTGCGGAATTCTCTGGCCACTAGTGATCTTTTCGTCAGAGAATTAAGGCCTTTAACATTGAGTGTCCCTACTCTCAGTGGGGTGGCATGCCCCGCATCAATGTTTGCTGCCATTGATTGCGTTCAAAGGAAGATGACTGCTATTGACTGCTCGTTGATGCATGTCTGCTCTAGATCCCACGCTGCATTTGCATGTATTCGAGACGGTGAGTACTGCATTGACCATCAGAAAGTTCTTTAACCATTCCTTGTATTGCCCCTTTTCTTTACCCATTTCCGGTTGGTGGCGTTCGATCGTACCCGGATAAGGACACCGAGTCGGTATCGAACCACCCATAGGGGCCGTTACATCACGCCCCTTGTCCAAGTATGCCATTCTCGATCTTCTCTTTGTTTCTCGTCTCGATTAGGATCACCGTCAGGGGGGCCAAGAAGGTCGCAGATGCATGCTTTTATCTCCTTTTCGGATCTTAGTCTATGTCTATTCAAACGTTAGCGAGAAAGGGTAGCCCCACCTGTATCTGACATTTTTCTCCTTAAATTTTATAGTGAGGGGGCCACACATCCTTCTGAGAGCCAGCGTCAGCGAAGATAAGTCCTGATAGATCGCAATCTAGGATCCTCCTAGTGTGATCATGTCACTTTTCCTGGCTTTTTCGAGGATTCGCGCCTTGTCCCGAAAGTGATGGAATCGGGCCAGGACTGATCGTGGTCCGCCCGAAGGGCCTCCCGCTCTGTGAATTTGTTCTGTGATTGGTTCGTCCACCTCATCAGCTGTGAGAAGCTTAATAATATTGTGTAGAGTTTCCTTGAAGTCCGCCTCTGTTTCGCCTTCTCTTTCCGGAATACTAAAAATGCGGATATTGTTACGTCGCTCTCTGTTTTCTAGATCATCAAGCTTAAGCTTAAAGTCCTCGGCGTTCTAACTCCGTCATCCTATGATCGAGCTGTGTTTCGAGAGTATCAATGGAGGCTTGATTGTTCTCCACTCCTTCGAGTCTAACCTCCATGCTGTCAAGCCGCTGCGTAATCCTGTCTATTTTGCCTCCTATGTTAGTGCCCAAGTTCTTTATTTCACCAAGAAGGGCAGCGATGTCTCCTTTTGTCGCAGCGGCTAGGACATTCGCCGTGGTGATGCTGTTCGCCATTGGGGGCTCGGAAGGTGCAGGTGAAGCAGGGGTGTAGGCGAAGTGCGACAGTCTGTGTTTATCGGTCATAGGCGTTTCCAATGGCTGGGTGGAACGGGCAGTGCGTGGGGTGAACAGGATGGTAATGGCTTCTGCTACTGGTACGTCGTAGCGAGCCCCAGCGTCATAGGATTCTTTTGCAGAACGGTGTCCAAGGCTACCTTCTTCCAGTGGAGGTACGATGGTGAGGGCGTAATGAAGTAATGCGTCCCCTTAAGAGGTTGCCGGAAGGTCGGAGACAGCTGTTGCTGGATTACACGTGTCGTCGTGGGTTCCCACCGTGGTCTGCTCCCTCGTCCGTGTTACTTTGTGGGCCGGCCTGGGTGTGGGTGTGTGCCGCACCGTCCAAGGGCCACACTATGGCCTACTCCCATGTTCGTGTCTGGGTGCGGGCCCGAGGGTCCGGGCGCAAGTGCATGCTGCTCCACTTGAGGTGCCGGGATAGGGCAGAGGACAACGCAGGTCCCTGTTGACAGTCCCTGTGAAGGCGAGGGAGTCCACTAGAGGAGGCTGGCAGAAAGCGTCCACCCGGACCTCTACACACTTCACAACACGCTGGTGTCTAGGCCTCGATTAGTCTCGGGTTCAGCCCATTCATCATTGAGGAGTGGGGTCCGTGGCGGTTGGGGACGGTACCTGTGTGTCTTGGAGTTCAGAGGGAGGCGATCTCTGCGCCGCGTAATGTGGCTCCGCGGCGGCTTCCCTCCGGGAGTCGTGTCGGGGGGATGGTGTTACAGAGGCCGGTAGATCTTCTGCGCGGCAACGTTCGGGGATGCTGTCTCCGGGCACCTTGGGTTTGGGCCCTCCCCTTCTCTTCGTATGGGCCAGAAGCTGGTCCCTGTCGGCGTAGTGCGACTCCGCGGGGCCTACACGCGGGGACTCGGGTTTCGTTGACACGCTGCCTCGTGTGTGGTGGCGTCATCTCGAGGGCTCTTCTTCCTCCGGCTGTTTCAGGGGGTGCGGAGGTCCGTTTCTCCTCGGGATTTTTCCCAGGCCGAGGGGGGGGGTGTTCCGCCAACACTATCTCGAATTTTCACAGGGGGGTACCAGGAAGAGGGGGCTCATCTCATCTTCCGGGGTAATGCTGACGGAGCTCACGCAGAGACTGTGTTCATCTCTGTGCCCCCTGGTGGCCAGCCTTAATATGCCTTTTGATGGGTCTCATCTTTTTGGCAGCAAGGCTGAAGAAACCCTTGAGAATCTGCAGACCTTGAAGGCGGCCACCAAGTCTCTAGGTGCTTCCATCATGCAGCCTCAGCCTTTTTGTCCCAGTGGACAGTCTTGGAGAGGTAGATTCTTTCGCTAATATTCCTCAGTTGGAAGAGGGAGAGGAATGGCTGGTCAAAGAAGATTCCCTCGTGGTGAACGAGGGAGCGGTGCAAAGCCTGCCTAAGCAACGGCTACTTTACCATCAGCTGCTACATCAGCCACCTCATAACCTTTCTGAGGTCTTGTTTTACGACACTCCGGTGGGAGGCAAACTGTCTCAGCATCTGAAAGAATGGCAGTGTATTACTTCAGATGCTTGGACATTACAAACCATAACCCTGAGTTACTGCCTCCCCTTCATTCAAAGACCTCACAATCATCCACCAAGAAGCCATTCGTTAAAGGCTCCAGATCTGTTCCTTTTGCTGGAATTTTGAGCCTGCTAGAGAAAAGTGATTTTGAGCCTGTAACTGAGAGGAGCAAAGGATGGTATTCTCCATATTTGCCTAATCCCCAAGAAGGACGGAGGACTGAGACCCACTTGAACAAGTTCCTCAGGAAGGTCAAGTTAAAGATGATCACACTTTCTCAGATACTTTAGGCCATCCAGCTCTACGATTGATATGTGTAATTGGACCTACAGGATCCTTATTTTCAAGTACGAATCCATCTCAAGCACAGAAAGTACCATTGGCGGTTCTTATCAGTTTCGAGTTCTGCCATTCGGGCTGACCTCTGCCTGAGGATATTCACCAAACTGATGACGGTGGTGGCAGCGAGTCTCAGGAGAGCGGGGGATTCAGGTCTACCCCTACCTGGATGATTTGCTGATCAGGGCACCCTCTCCCAAACAGGTCCTGGATCATCTCATTGTGACCTACCACTATCTCCACAGACTGGGCTTCGCCCTCAATTATAAGAAGTCCCACATGATAGCATCTCAAAAGCTCCAATTCATCAAGGCTGGATGCATCCCTGGGAAAGACCTCGCCACCCGAGTTGAGGACTCAACGCATTCTGCAGATGGTCACCTATCTTCTAGCCTTCAACTTCTTGATGTTGCTCGGCCTCATGGCATCCTGCATTTTCCTGGTGCCAGAGGCTCACCTGAGAATGAGATCCCTCTAATGGGCTCTCGGGACACAATGTTCACAATTCTTGGGCGACATGTCAGACCTAATTCAGGTTCCAAACAGGGTCGCACAGGATCTCCTGTGGTGGGTCTGCGAGGAAAACATTCTGAAGGGAGAACCATTTTGGCAACCATGGCCGGAGATAACGGTAGTGACGGATGTCTCACAGACTGGGTGGGGAGCCCACGCCAACGATCTGACATTCAGCGGTCATTGGTCTCCATCGGAGTCCAAACTACACATCAATCATTTGGAGCTGAGGTCAATCGGACTAGCACACGGCCTTTATGCCCTCTGTACAGGTAAAGAATGTCCTGATAATGACAGACAACACAGTGGCCATGTACTACCTCAAGAAGAGAGGAGTGGTAGGGTCTAAGCGGGCAGAGCACAGTCTCCCACGAGTGGGAACTAGCTCAGAAGGAAGCAACCCCTCAAGTGGATCTGTTCGCGACTAGTGTGAACCGGAAGTGTGAACTGTTCTGCTCCAGGGAATTTCCCCCCAGAGGAGCTCTAGGAGACAAGTTTGGGGTGGACTGGGAGTTTCTACTCCTGTACGTGTTTCCTCCAGTCCCTGTCATTCCTCGTGTGATCAGGAGGTTGAGAAAGTTGGGAAATCCATGATCCTAATTGCCCCGCTTTGGGCCAGGAGGACATGTTACCCGGACCTTCTGGACATGTCCATCTGCCCTACAATACGTCTTCCACAAAGAGGACAATCTCGCGAGAGGAGGGTCTGTTTCTCCATCCACAGGTCAAGACACTCAGTCCTTCCTGCATAGTTTGAGAGGCTCAGGTACAGGCATTTGAACCTCCCGGATGACGTAATGGAGTCTGGCAAAAATGCCAGCAACAATGTCTTTGTTGCGCTGCCGTTAGAAATAATTTTGCAGCTGGTGGGGGTATAAGAATGTGGATCCCTTTCTATGCAAAAACCGGAGGTGTTATCTTTCAGCTGCATTTGGCCACTCTGGGGCTCCAGGTTGTAACCATTAGGGGTTATTTAGCTGTGCTTTCCATGTTCAAGTGCTCGCCTGAGGAAACGTCATTTTAAAATGCCTTTGGTGATATAATTTCTAAAAGGACTCACTAATGTGTTCCCTCCTTCTCCTTTTCAGGTTCCTGTTTGCCATTTCTCATGTGTGCACCATTTGAACCACTCCATTCATGTCCTAGCATTCAAAACCATCTTGTTAGTAGCGGTAACATCAGCCCGTAGGGTGAGTGAGTTTCAGGCATTGGGCCTCATTACGACTCTGGCGGTAGCCGTGCCTGTAAAACAGGCACAGCTGCCGCCAGAGTCGTTTTTATTCTGGAGCCCTGGAATGGGCAATTACCGGGGTATTAAAACCCTGGCGGACCCGGTAATTGCTCATACCAGAGCACCGGAAAAAAATCTTTCCCATTCGAGCCCCATAGGGCTCAATGGGAATGGGGGAAGCCGGATGCACTGGCCCATCCGTGAATGGTCCGGTGCATCCGACGTATTGTGCTCGCGGGTGCCTGTGTGCCCGCCAGGTCAGACCAGGCGGGCACACAGGCACCAGCGAGCACAACTCGTAGTCTGCCGGCCGGCAGGCAGACTCGTAATGAGGCCCATTATCTTCTAAACCACCTTTTTTGTTTTTATTTTTTTTTTTTATAAGGATAGTCCTTAAGGTTACAGCTCCATTCCTACACAAGATTATATCAGATTTTCACATAGTGTTAGGAAAGATTTCCATCTGTGTCATTTTCCCTCCAGTTTTTGAACTCCCCAACCTTTTGCTTTTTTTAAACACCATAGTCTGACTTTACCAGTGGAGCCTAGCCTTCTGCTGCACTGCTCTGGGCTTTTCGCTCACTTTTTATGGGGAAACGGACATGCCCTTAAAACGGTCAGTACTGGGAGACTTTGTTTCCCTTAGTACTTTCTAATGTTGCAACTTTTCTGCGACATGTAACAAGTGTACAATGTACCTTCCAGTACAGTGCACTTGGGTCTAATAGTCATTTGCAAAGGCCCTAGATACTAAGGATTTTTTAGGAGAGTTGCAGATGTGCCTGGGACAGGGCTGGTGGCAGCATATCATTTCGTATATTTTTTAACCCTCTGTTGCCAGGTAAACCGCGATTACCGCGTTTGGCACGAAGAGGTGACCTGACTCCAAAATGGCCATGCCACGAGTTTCTTTGTCCTGCCCTTTGGCCATCTTGCCCCTTCACCTTCTCCAGGTCGAGCCGACCCGGGTCAGTCCTTATTTGGGCATGCATTCTCCTGCGAAATGCCAAGCTTTCGCTGGCTTCTGCATCCCTTGTGTGTGTGCCTCCAGAATGTGGGCTGGAACGCCTGGTTCCAATACACATACTGGGTGCCGTAGAGTCTGAGGTGCTGTGAATGCCTGGGACCACTGTGCTCCTTGATTGGGCCACGTATGGTATGCCTGAATGTGAGCAGATCTCCCATTGGGTCCTCTTTGTTTTGGCGCAAAAGAGATTTTGGATAAGAGAAGGCTCCAAACACCTTTACCATGTCGATCTCTGGAGTTCTCACTGAACGAAGGATAGGATCCGAGCATCCTGAATCTAAGAAGCCAATTCGAGGAAACGCTGGTGACCTGCTGGAAGGTTTGGCACCCTGAGCCTGCTGTCGTCCCATGGGACTCCTCTGCATCTGGTAGTCCCAGAAGGTCTGCAAAGACAATTCGACCCATTGGAATAGTGGGACCAACTATTCTCTGCACCTTCATCAAACCCTGCAAGAAAGCCTTCTTGGAAGTGTCCCTGGGCCAACCAGTGGGTTGACCAGCTTACGCAGACTCTTTGCCCTGACACCGCCGCCGTTTCGGGGAGACACTCGAAACGTGGTAAGTCGCTAGCTCTGTGTTCACTTGGCGTTCCCAGGTCTGGAGTAAAGAAAGTGCGCCCAAACCGGAGTATACATGGTTACCGTGTCGCCCAGCCGTGGTGACTAACTTTGCACGTGCGCTGCATTTGTGCCCCTCTTGCCCCTAAAACCTGCTGCAGTGAAACTGGCCTGATCCATCCACCAGGAGCGGAGAAATCGCCACCGTCCCGTTTGGGAATCATCGCTGTATATTTGACACCGAAAGCTGCAGAGCCGCCAATTTACTGCACTTGAACCTGCAACTGAAGTGGACTTGACTGCTAAACTTTGGTCCGGAGAGCGCCGGGGGTCGGTGAGTAATTGCAACCCTAACCGGTGGCCCCTAGCGCCTCCATCTCTTTTTACGCACAAGTGGCCCCTGAGGGCCCCTCTACTTTCCACTGCTAATGCGACCTAGAAAACTATTCCCAACTCTTGAACTCGACCTGCCCTCAAGTGGAGGCCCTCCTCGAATAGTGGGAACCTAGTCTTCCTCACCTCACCCACCTCCCTGAGCTGGCACAGACCCTTGAAGAGACCCCGTTTTGCCCATCTACATTACTGTGTGCCGCCATCTTTGCAAGTACATTTGAGCAATATGCAGCACAATTCTTCGGGATTGGACTGCCGCTTTGGAGCAGAAGGGGCTAAAGACTGCTTGCACTGCCGGTTTCCTTCCCCTTTTTGGTTGTGGACCCATTTTGTGCATTAACCCTTTAGACCCCATTGGTCTTATATATATATATATATATATATATATATATATATATATATATATATATATATATATATATATATATATATATATATATTTAGATAGGGTTGGCTTAAAAGTATTATTGTGATTTGATTTGTGTGTTGAAACTCAAAGGCCTTGAAATAAATGTATTTCTATATATATTTCTGAGGCTTGTGGAATCTGCTTAGATCACATGCTGTGCATAGGCTGACATCTAGTGGAAGCTGCAGAGTATTACAGTTTGTTTTTCGAAATTCGAAAATGGGTGTCGACACAGGGCCTGCCAGTAATACTATCCCTAGTGTGACGTCCACTGTACCCATGATCCCTCACGCGTCTAGGACCCTCAGATTGTTTTTTCCCGCAATGCTGGTCGGAAGCACTGAGTGGAGTTCCCTGACTTAGTCAGATTTTGCTAATATTGTTATATATTTCCCTGTTTATTCCACCTATACGTAGAGTCTTCGAACATTGACACTCGACGCCGAATCAGAGAAAATTCAACCGTCGGACTACAGCGACGGATTTGGGCCTCGGAAGGCCTGTGGCCTCGGGCCGGGCCTCGGAAGTCCTCTGGACTCGGCCCTGCAAGTAGGGAGAGTGGGGGGTGGCACATATCCTACACTCTGATTAATATAGGTACATTACTTATATTCCTACACTCCCAGCCCGCTGCCACAGGGTGCGTATGGAGGGTACCCCTTTGCAATTTTGCCCCAAGTGCAACCGCAAGTATCCTTTGGTTGACAGACACGCCACGTGTAACCTCTGCTTGCCGAGGGACCACCCCAAGGCGAATTGCAGAGCGTGCAGTCGGTTTAAACCGAAGACCCTTAAGGACCGTTAGACAAAGCGTTGGGCCCACCACGCCAGGCGACAAGAGGCCATGGCCGCGGAGGGTGCCTTCAGCAAATGCGGAGACGCCGTACTTTCGGACGGCGACGGCAATGTGGCATCGATGGACAGCCAGGCGCAACTCCCCGACCTCGGAAGGTTGTCTGGCAGGGCAGCTATGGGGAAGACGCCCGGCGACACGAGTGCTACCCACACCACTTCCAGCAAACAGAAGTCCAACCGAGACTCGACGCGCACGTCGAGTTCTCGGAAAGAGGCACGTAGAGAACGGTCCACTGAGTCAGTGTCCTCTGGGCGTTAGCGTTCGAGATCGCCTCATGACACCAGGCAACCCTCCACTGTTGCTAAGGGTGCCTCACTCCCCTTAGTGACTGAGGTTTGGTCGTCGGAGGACGACGCCGACCTCTACCCACAGGCTGCACTCCAGGAGTCGGCGTCTGCAGGCAGCGCGAATGCTGCTCCCTTACACTCTCCAGAGACAGGGACTCTACCCCCGAATTTCGGCACCAGGCATCGAAAAGCTCTGATAGGGCCCTAAAATCGGGGAAACACTCTCCCACCCACGGGGAGGGGGGGGAACAACGAAGTAAGCAGTCCCAGCCTACTTCCAGTCCTAAACTACATTCTACTCCACCTAAACAGACAGACAAGTCTCAGGCTCTTGTCCCTAAGGCCCCTGTTCAAACCAGTAGGTCTAGTCAGGATAAAACAGGGAAAGCACTCCAGGAAAGAGTTATTCCCAGTTCAAGAGAATGGTCCAGTGATGACATAGACAGACTAATGTCAAGGATGTCATCATTGGCAGATTTCTACGCCAAAAACCCGGAACACTTTCTCTTATACCCCAGAAGGGTAAACTCCCTCAGGCTCTAAGGACCCAAGACCCCCTAAGTAAGAAGTCCCGGGGTGAAGCACCAACTCAGTCTTCAGACCCCTTCTATGTACAGCCCTATTCTCAATATCAGGAAGATCCATCCTTTTGTGAGGACCCAGACGTGGGCATGTTTGAAGAACAAACTGGGACAGGATATTATGGGGATGATGAGGACCAAGAGGAGGAGGAGGAGGACAACCCAGATACATACAGGGTAGATTCCCCGGTAGAGAAAGAGCCCGCGGTTACCGACTCCCCTGTCGACAACCAGCCTCTCCTGAATGAGGTCCTGTCCAGAGCGGCACAGCACTTCCACATTGACACCCAAGGTGCTCAGGAAGAGAGGGACTTTGCAGAGGAACTGGTGGGAGAAAGGAGACCTGTTGCTCAGGCCATCCCTATCCTTAAGTCAATACAAAGGAGGATAGACCTTTCCCTTGTTAACCCCAATCTCACTAGGGCAGTAAACCACAGAATTGAAAAGCTTTTCAGGGCAGCCCAATCTGACCCACTGTACTTAAGGGGACATCTCAAACCGGACTCCCTGGTTGTTACAAACACCCGTGCGGGAACACCTTTGTCATCGTCTGAAGCTCCCCCCGACAAGGAGAGCAAGAAGATTTATGGCTTGGCCAGGAAAGTAGCCTCCACTTCCGCCTACCAGGCAAGGATTGCCAACTCCACCACCCTGCTGGCTAGTTACAACTGCCACCAGTGGGAAGAAGTCGTGGCTCTCATAGACTCCGCCCCACAACCCTTAAAAAGCCAATTGGCACGAGTTTCGGCAGAGGGGAGAGCCGTGTCAGGTTGCATTTTAAAATCAACCTTTGATGCCGCGGATAACGCCGGCAGATTAATTGCTGAGAGCACAGTCATCAAGAGGCATGCTTGGCTATGGCAGTCTGGTTTCAAGGCCGAGACCCAAGCATCATTGATAGATAAGCCGGTGGAGCCGGAACTATTGTTTGGAAAGGCGGTCGAGGACGCGCTGAAGAATGCCAAGGACGAGTACGAGACACTCAAATCCCTAGGGAAACTAACCAACAAACCCCCTAACCAGAGAGGGAATGGCAATTTTCGTCAGCCTCGCGGACAAAACTTCCAAAGAGGCTCAAACTATTCCCAAGGCCAGGGTACTCCATGGAACACTAACCAGCAGTCTACCCAGAGTTATGGCAGGGGTAACAAAAGAGGTTGTGGTAGGGGTAGAGGCAGTCTGAATAAAGGAGGGGTCATGCCTCCACCAAAACAGTGACGCTCCGTTCAGGGTCCCTTCTCACGCATCCCCAGTAGGTGGACGCATTTCCATCTTCACCCAAGCTTGGGAAGGGATCACATCAGACAGATGGGTGCTGTCCACAGTATCCGCAGGATACTGCATAGAACTCCTAGAGCGTCCCCGAAACCACCCTCCATGACAAAGAATACACTCCTTAGACCACCAGAAGATCCTACTCGAAGAGATCAAAAATCGTCTCGCAAAGGACGAGATAGAACTCGTCCCGGGACACCAGGTAAACAAGGGTATTTATTCAACTTACTTCCTTGTGCCAAAAAAATTTGACAATGCGCCCAGTATTGGACTTGCGGCCTGCAAACAAGTATGTCAAGCCCCAAAAATTTCGCATGACTACTCTCCAAGAGGTAATTCCCCTCCTAAAAAAGGGAGATTACATGGCAACATTGGATATGAAAGATGCCTATTTTCATATTTCCATGTTCCCAGCGCACAGAAAATATCTGCGCTTCAAGGTGGACAGTCAGCACTACCAGTTCAAGGTACTGCCCTTCTGGATAGCCTCGGCTCCAAGGGTATTCACCAAGGTACTGGCGGTGGCAGCGGCACACCTACGCAAGTGAGGCAATCCCAGTGTACCCTTATCTGGACGACTGGCTCATCACGGGAGAGACCCCCAGTAATTTGCAGGACAAACATTCAAAGAACTATCGACCTCCTCTTCGAATTGGGCTTCTCCATAAACGAGAAAAAATCAAGTCTGGTGCCCAGCACGTCCAAGCAGTTCCTAGGAGCTGTTCTAAATACTCAAGAGGGGTTGGCTTTTCCTTCAGACGAAAGAATTCGGAATATACTACTGCAAATTCCGCAATATCAAACCGGTCGCCAGATAACAGTACGCAAAGCAATGCGTTTGCTGGGCATGATGGTGTTATGTATTTACCTGGTCCCCCACGCGCGCCTGCGCATGCGTCCCATGCAAGAATGGTTGGCGAAACTGTGGTCTCAGGCAAGTGGTCAGTGGGACGATCTAGTGGTAGTTTCACCAACACTTGTACAAAGCCTCCACTGGTGGACAAGAGACAATCTATCCAAGGGGAAACCCTTTTACGATCCCGAGATACAGGCTGTAGTCACGACGGACGCATGCCTGACAGGATGGGGAGCTCACCATCTCCACCACACAGATCCTTTCTTTAGGGTCTCTGGTCTCACACAGTGGCCTAGAATCACATCAACCCGCTAGAGCTTCTGGCCGTTTTCAGAGCACTTCAAGCGTTCGAGCCCCACCTACTGAACCTGTCGGTGCAGATCCGGACGGACAGCACAACAGCCATGTTCTACCTGAACAAGCAAGGAGGCACTCGTTCGCCAAATCTGTCCAGACTTGCCCAGAAAACTTGGATATGGACACTCAGACAGAACATCTTTCTGTCATCTCAACATGTTCCAGGGGATCTCAATTCTCTAGCGGACGCTTTGAGCCGAGATCCCCTTCCGGAGGAACATCAATGTGTCTACACAGAGAAATCGTAGAAGATCTCTTCTCTCAGTGGGGTTTCCCCACTATAGACCTATTCGCCACAAGCGAAAACAGATAGTGCCCAGGTTTCGCATCCAGGTTTCCCCAACCAGACTCCCTGGGGAACGCCCTGTGGATGAACTGGTCAGGGATGTTTGCGTATGCTTTTCCACCAACTCCTCTCATCCGGAAGGTGGTGAACAAGATGAACAGAGAGTCGATGACGCTCGTCCTAGTTGCTCCCATGTGGGCGAGGCAACCGTGGTTTCCACACCTACGCAGACTTTTGGTGTGCGATCCCACCAAACTCCCGGGCTGGTACAATCTTTTGTCCCAGCACCAAGGTCAGAAGGTGCATCCTCTACCCAACTCCATGAACCTAGCAGCATGGCTCCTGAGGTCATAGAATTTGGACATCTCAATTTACCACAGTGAGGTGTATGGACATCCTAAAAGAGTCTAGGAAACCGAACACGAGGCATTGCTACTTCGACAAATGGATGAGATTCGTTATCTGGTGCCAGAATAAACAAATCAACCCAGTTGATTGCACTCCTTCCACAATCGTGACATACATGCACCACCTGCTGGATGCAGGGTTGGTTTTCAACTCACTAAAGGTACACCTGGCAGCACTGTCAGCTTACACCACCTCACATAGCAAAGTGTCGTGGTGGAAGGTACCCGTGGTTAAAGCCTTCATGGAGGGAGTAAAGAGACTTCATCCTCCTATATCTAACCCACCACCAGGATGGGACCTGAACGTGTTGCTATCTAAACACATGGGCCCCCCTTTCGAGCCCATGCATAAGACAAGTCTCGAACACCTGACCTATAAGACTGCCTTCTTAGTAGCCATTACATCCATAAGAAGGGTCAGTGAAATTCAGGCTCTGTCGGTGCAGGATCCTTTCTTTACTATTCATGAGGATAAGCTGGTTTTACAGACACACCCTAGGTTCTCATCCAAGTTTATTTCTAAATTCCATGTAAACCAGTCCATCGAGCTTCCGGCTTTCTTCCAAAACCCACAAAGCTCGGCTGAGGTTAAACTACACACCCTAGATGTGCGTAGGGCGGTCCTTTACTACGTAAACAAGACCAGACCGCTTAGGAAAACAGATCAACTGTTTGTCTCCGCAGCCACAGGCAAAGAGGGAGATCGCGTCTCTAAGGGTGCCATCTCCAAGTGGATTCTCAACTGTATCCAGTTGTGTTACTCTCTTTCTGACAAAACTTTGCCTTTTACGCCCAGAGCCCACTCGAAAAGAGGCATTGGGGCCACTCTGGCTTTCATTGCGAATGTTCCCCTTGACACCATTTGCAAAGCAGCTACTTGGAGCTCTATTCACACTTTTACTCAGCACTACTGCATGACACCCATTCCAAGACAGATACTCAAGTGGGACAAGCGGTTCTAAGACATTTATTTGCTCATGACCCTTCTCAAATCCCACCTCCTTCTAACACTGCTCGCTAATCTATGCACAGCATGTGATCTAAGCAGATTCCACAAGCCTCAGAAGGGATACATTACTCACCGTAATCGTATTTCTGATGCTTGTATCTGCTTAGATTCACATGCGACCCACCCTTCCTCCCCTCTGAGAGAAGGCGCATGGATGCTTGTAGTCTAATCTTATCTATCTTCTATCTGCTTGGATCATCTGTACTCACGCTGCTCCTCATGCTACCTCATGTCAGAAAAAATACAATCTGAGGGTCCTAGACGCTTGAGGGATCATGGGTACAGTGGACGTCACACTAGGGATAGTACTAGTGGCACGCCCTGTGTCGACCATTTTCGAGTTTCGAAAAACAAACTGTAATACTTCGCAGCTTCCACTAGATGTCGGCCTATGCACAGCATGTGAATCTAAGCAGATACAAGCATCAGAAATACGATTACGGTGAGTAATGTATCCCATACACCTGACCTGGAGTCATTTGCAAGTGTCCTTTGCTCCGTGTGCTCATTGAGGTCTTTCAGTCACCCTCACCCCTCCTGATACCTAGTCTTACCCGCCGCCAAGCTACCTTGATTGGTCTGGCTTGTCCAGAAGGTTACTCTGTTCCAATAAATTAGGCTGGCCTTCTGAACCTTTGCCCACCAGGTCATAGGTCAGAAATCTGTCTTAACACCTCGGACAAAAGATAGTATTACCAACTTTTTGAACACCAACTCATCTTGGCAAGGAAGAAGAAAGGTTACAAGGACCTGACCCGAGAAGGACTTTGAGTTTCTACATTTCAAGTATGTGAAAGTTTCAACTAGATGACCAACTGTTTACAGGTTATACTGGTTATAGACTGGGACAGGCTGTAACTAAACAAACCTTTGCTATTACTGAATGCTATAGACAGGCTGGGAAAGATCCCTCAGAAGGCTTGAGAGCCCATTCCTCTAGGGGCATGGCCACTTCTTATGCTCTGCAAAGAGGGGTTCCAATAAAAAATAATTGTGATAAAGCCACTTGGTCTACTATTCACCCTTTTGCAAAGCAGCATTGCCTTGATTCCACCTCAAGTAAGTCAGAATGGACGCTTTGGGAAAGCAGTCCTTCATTCGGTGCATAACAACCCTTGTTGACAAAATGCTTACTCCCTCCGCCAAAACTAATACTGCTTTGGGAGTCTATCATAGATGAGGAATACACGAGAGAACACAATCCATTCGAAGAACAAGTTACTTACCCCTGGTAACATTCTGGATGTTCCTCCCATGTATTTCTCATTGCCCTTCCCAGCCTACCCTGTAGTACAATTAGCATGTTATTGCAGTTTACGCTCCTTCACAGTCTATTACGGTCCAAACCACATTAATGCTGGTAGTTCTACTGTAAGATAAAACACGAAAAAAACCGAACTGAAGCCAACGGGTGCTATATACTTTCAATGACGTCATCCTCGAGATGGAGGCCACCGAGGGACATCGAGTTGACCGCATCGAAGCACAGTCGACCGCATCGAAGCATTTGTTCTGCTGAAAAAAATATCTGAAACAGCTGAAGCTGTATAGGATATATCATAGATGAGGAATGCGTGGGAGGAACATCCAGTTGAAAGAATATTACCAGGGGTAAGTAACTTGTTCTTCTCTGCCACAGCACCAAAAACCCTGTAATTCAGTGTATATTTATCACCCCTCTGCCTGAAGGCACAGCCTGAGGAATGGTGAACAATTTAGGAATTTTGTTTTTATACAAGGACATCACTTCCCTTGAGCATTTTGGGGTTGGGAATGAGAAATGGGAATACTCAATTATTTTAAATGACTAGAACTTGAATTGGCACTAGGAAAGAGGGTAGAGGTTTCGAACACAACACCCCCCGCCGCCCCTCACCCCTGCGTTCAGTGACTAAATGGGAGTTAATTAAATTATTATTCAGTAAAATATGCCCCCCTTCCCCCTAATTAAGGGGAAGATATTAACTCAAACAGATACCCCAACTTACTTGGTTCTGTGTACAATTACTTGTATTGGATCTCTGGGTTGGGTGCTCAGGAAAGACATCAGCATTTCTGTACCGTCCCTTCGGGAACGCAGGTATCTGTTCAGGTCATCCCTCTATTTCGCTCTCCCTGCAGAGACTCCAGCATCTTTCTATGTTTCTCTGGTTTCATTTAGCAAGCTCATAAGCAGTTCCAACCTAGGTAGTGTCAGCCCATCTCCCATGCACTGCTAAATCGCCAATCTTTCTACATAGATGATTTTAGGCAGCTCTTTTCATTTCCCAGGCAATTCCTTCATTTATATGTTATAACACCTTATAAACCCATAATCGCACCCACCAAATTGTCTGAATTATTACATGCCAGCTCATATATTCCTTTTCATTGGTCACCTGTTCTCCATCCCTTTCTTGCAGGGTTGGATCCTCTGTTCTGATTGGCCCCTTCAGTTTACCAAGGCAAAATTTGGGAGGGTATCCGTCCAACCAGTTGCATTTATTTCTTACACATTTTAATTTTTGCACTGAAAGTCTGTACATGACAACTTTCTCTAATTTCGAAATAAACCTAAAAGTATATATATTTTCGAATTCTATTAATCCTGTCGGACTTAATAAGATGTATCTCCTGTCTGCACGATGTTGCATGGGTGACTTGAAAATGATAACCATACTAATTTATTTATCTTTTACCTCCCTGAATCTCCATTTTCTGGGAAGTTACTACCTCATTTTAGGTTATAACATTTGTTCCAAAGGTCGAATTTTTATAAGGGTTGAATCAATATATAGGTCCGTTAATTTGCTTTCCCATGCTATTTGGGTTATCTTTCTACGACTTACGGTTCCTGGGAAAATCAACAATTTGATCTTCAATGTTGACTTTATACAATTGCGATAGTTTTTCTTTCTATCCTTTCATCGATTGCCTTTCTTTCTATCCTTTCATGCGCTGCCGTAACACCACGCTGAGGAAAGAGAAAGAAAACTGCCCGTCGGAGGCCATCACGACGGACCATACGGCCTTAGAACGCCGCCCCGGGCCTCGGCCCAGACAGTAGGGAGAGAGGGGGAGGCCATTTTAGGAGGCCATTTTAGAATGCATATTTTCCCCTTCCTACACTTTGTTCGCCCAGCTGCCATTTCCATAACCCATAATTATGGAAAATACACCATTTACATTTTTCCCTAAGAGTAATAGCAAATTTCCCTGGGTCGACAAACACTTAGTTTGCAATTTGTGTCTCCCGAGTGACCACGTCGAACCGTCTTGTCGAGTGTGCAGGCTCTTCAAACCTAAGACGTTGAAAGACCGCTCCACCAAACGCTGGGCCCACTACGCCAGGCAACTCGAGGCCATGGAAGTAGAAGCAGCGTTTAGTTATGGCAGAGATGGCAGCAACACCGCACTTTTGAACGGCGAGGGCATCGGAGTAACTTCAGCTACTCAATTGCAGACCCCCGAATCCATAGGACAGGCCGACGGCCATGTTGTGGGGACTACACCCGGCGGCAGCAGCGCTACGAAAGCACACACCACCAAGCACATAAGCCCCAGTCGACATTCGGTAGATGAGTCGAATACTCGACAACGTTAGACACCCCGTGAAAGGTCCACCGAGTCCCGGTCCTCTGGGCAATCTCGTTCAAGATCACTACACAACAGGGTTCAAACCGTCGAAAGACGGCAAGGGGGTCGCACGAAAAACTCCTTCCGAAGGCCAATCGTCCGTGGACGAAGCCTCGGCTCCCACACCCGAAGTTAGACGTTCATCGTCTGATAAAATGACAGGACCTAAGAAGTCTGTTAAACACTCATCTGGGCCCCAGGGTCTGGGAAAAAGATCACACAAATTCATCTAAAACCCCTCATAGTGACAAGAGTCCTACTAGGGACAAGTCATCACAAAAGGGTGTACTGTCCAAGCCCATAGAGAAACCTAAAGACTCTAGGCCAAAGATGTTACCTCCCACTAATGAGGATATGTGTATTTCCACTCAACCCATTGTAATCCCCAGTTTGAAGGAATGGTCTTCGCAAGATATCGATAGGGTTATGCAATGAATGTCCTTTATGGTGAATTTTTATGAAAAGAACCCAGATTACTTTCAAAGGTTTCACTCCACTCCTCCCACCTCAGCCCCTTCAGGCTCCCAAGCTTCTGCCTTACCCTCTCAATCCCCTGCTAATAGGTCTCGCTCGAATGTCCCTGTACAAAGCAAGGTTATAGAGCTATATGACCCTAAAATAGATCCAGAAGACCAAGATGACCTTTCATTTGTGGAAATATCTGACCCTCAACTTATTGAAGAGGAAACAGATGAACTGTATTATGGGGATGATGAAGACCCAGGCGAAGACCAGGAGGCGAACATGGACTCCATAGATTCTCCTATTAATCAAGACCCCGGAGTGGTAGATTCCCCTGTCGACAATTAACCCCTCCTCAATGAGGTTTTAGCCAAAGCAGCGGATCACTTCCGTATTGACACACAGGAGGTACAGGAAGATGGAGACTTCGCTGAGCAAATATTGAGGGACAAAAAGACAGTAGGTTAGTTTATCCCAATGCTAAAATCGGTACAACACAGAATACAACCTTCCTTAGAGGCTCCCAATCTCACACGGGGCGTTAACCCGCGTGTGGAGAGACTGTTTAGGCGTGCACCTTCAGACCTCTTATACATAAGACGCCGATTGAAACCGGACTCATTGATTGTCACCACCACAAGAAAAAGAGCAGGCCCCTTGCTTCCTCCGAGGCACCACCGGATAAGGAAAGCAAGAAGACATATGAAATGGGTAGAAAGGCCGCCTCTTATGTGGCCTACCAGACAAGGATGGCCAACAAAGCTACCCTTTTGGCAAGTTATAACTGCCATAAGTGGGAGGAGGTTTCTGCGTTACTTTCGTCCGCCCCGGAGCCACTTAAATCACAACTAGCTCAGGTGGCAGCAGACGGAAGGGCCATGTCTACTTGTCTCCTCAAGTAAAATTCCGATGCAGCTGACATTGCAGAGAGAGTCATTGCAGAGGGGACTATTATAAAGAGGCATGCATGGCTTCACCAGTCAGGCTTTAGGCCAGAAACACAAGCTACTCTGATAAAAATGCCAGTGGAACCTAATGTGCTCTTCGGCAAGGCTGTAGAAGACTCACTCAAGACAGCAAAGGATGAGTGTGACACTCTAGAATCTTTAGGTCAGCTCACAAACAAGCCTACTGGTCAAAGGGGTAACAGTAATTTTCACCGTTTTCGGGGCCAACATTCACAGAGGATCCAGCTACAGTCAAGGCCAAGGTTCCTATGGCAACAATCAAGGACAAGCTTTCCAAGGTTATCCATGTGGACAATGCAGAGGTCGTGGTGGCGGGGGCAGAGGCCCAGCTCGAGGTGAGACATTCCGCTCCATGTACCCTCCCATGCATCTCCAGTAGGAGGAAACAGTGCTTCTATTAACCCTTTAAGTGCCACTGACGAGCCGGTTCGTCAGTGGAAACTGCTCCAGGTTGCCACCGACGAGCCGGCCCCAGCTCATGCAGGGTTGCATGAGGTGGGGCCCTCCATTTGGGGTGGGGCGGGTGAGGGCCACCCCTGTTGCAGTACATCATTCGCTGCCATCTTACGGTGGCCCTCAGCTCCTCCTAAAAAGCAGCCTACGATTTTGTATTTTCTTTGTTTAGCCAACTTCGCTTGGCGCTGATGGGCACATTAATGTGCCAATCTGCCCCCAGGGTGCCCAAACCCTACTGCCCCATGCATTGGGGGGCCTGTCCCACCACTTATGGGGGCCCTCTCCCCCCACCCCAAATGGAGGGGGTGTGTACCTCACGCAGCCGTTTGTAGGAGGCCCAGGGATGCCTGCATGAGGTGCCTCTGCCACCCATTTGGGGTGAGGGGGGAGAGGGCCCCCAAATATGGTGGGACAGACCCCCCCAGTGGGTGGGGCACTAAGGTTTGGGCCCCCCGGGGCCAGATTGGCACACCAATGTGCCCCTCTGCACCAAGGCAGGTTTCGTAAACAAAGAAAAAGAATGGAAAATAGTGGAACGCTTTTTAGGGGGGGCTGTGGGGCTCCCCAAAGGGTCTGGGAAGTTTCTAATGGGATGGGGCATTGACCCCCTCCTCCCCAGCCACAATGGAGTGGGTGCCATGTCATGCAGCCCTCCCTGGGACCAGATATCTGCTCCTAGGAACGGACGCCTGAGCCCAGGGAGGAGTGCAGGACAGCCCCCCCCCATTATCTGCCTCTGGGGAGGGCTACATGAGATGGGCCGCCCCTCCAATTTTGCAATGTGTGGGTTCCCACTGGTCTCCTCTTTTGGAAAATGTGTGGGGTTCCCTGTTTTCCTTGCTGGCTTCGACACCCTAGGCCCAAATCTGTAGGTTGCCCACATGAACAAAATGGGCAGTGGCGAAAGGCTTGGGGTTACCAGTGGGTTACCCTTTTCCTTTTTCGCCCCCGGTAGGTGCACCCACACATGTGAGGTACCGTTTTCATCGGGACACGTGTGGGGATGCAGGAAGGTAGGCCACGTGTTGTTGGCGGTGTGTTTCGGTGGGTAGCCAGAGCTAATTGTCTGAGAATTGTCTTTATTTCCAGCCAATTTCAGAGACATTTCCCTGTGTCCACTCACCGAAACACGTTGCCAACAACAGATGTCATACCTTCTCGTGTTCCCACAGGTGTCCCGACGAAAAAGGTACCTCACATGTGTGGATGCACCTACCGGGGGCGCACAAAAGGAAAAGGGTAACCCGCTGGTAACCCCAAGCCTTTCGACACAGCACAATTTGTTCATGTGGGCAACCTAGAGATTTGGGCCTAGGGTGTCGAAGCCAGCAAGGAAAATGGGGAACCCCTTGCATTTCCCAAAAGAGGACACCCGTGGGAATGCACAGAGGTCTGACTTGCGCGAAGCGGTCCAGAATTTATTACCCAGAACCCCAGACAAAGTGAACATTGTGTTTTTTCCCCACCAAATATCACACTTTGTCGGGGATTGTGGCTAATACAAACTGGGGCAATTTGCGCAAGGCAGAACTCTGTGGATTCCCACGGGTGTCCTCTTTTGTGAAATGCTGGGGTTCCCCGTTTTCCTTGGTGGCTTCGACACCCTAGGCCAGGGGTGCACAACTGATTTTGACAGAGGGCCGAAAGTACCTTACATGAGGGCTATAGTGGGCCGAAAAGTAAAAGTGGGCGGGGCGGTAGGCGGGACATGTCAGGAGGCTTTTTCAACCCCCAATTTGTATTAAACACATGGAAAAAGAATATGTTTTTGAGGGGTAACTATTTTTATTGCATTTCAAACTTACATTTTGTACTACACATTTTCCATTGTTATAATTTATTTCGATTTAGTTATTGCATGCAAACACTATGCCCCCTATCCCTCACCCCCCAAGCAAACACTATGCCCCCTGTCCCTCACCCCCCAAGCACACACTATGCCCCCTGTCCCACACCCCCAAGCAAACACTATGCCCCCTGTCCCTCACCCCCAACCAAACACTATGCCCCCTGTCCCTCACCCCCCAAGCAAACACTATGCCCCCTGTCCCTCACCCCCAACCAAACACTATGCCCCCTGTCCCCCTCACCCCCCCAAGCAAACACTATGCCCCCTGTCCCTCACCCCCCAAGCAAACACTATGCCCCCTGTCCCTCACCCCCCAAGCAAACACTATGCCCCCTGTCCCTCACCCCCAAGCAAACAATATGCCCCCTGTCCTCACCCCCAACCAAATACTATGCCTCCTGTCCCTCACCCCCCAAGCAAACACTATGCCCCCTGTCCCTCACCCCAACCAAACACTATGCCCCCTGTCCCCCTCACCCCCCCAAGCAAACACTATGCCCCCTGTCCCTCACCCCCCAAGCAAACACTATGCCCCCTGTCCCTCACCCACCAAGCAAACACTATGCCCCCTGTCCCTCACCCCCAACCAAACACTATGCCTCCTGTCCCTCACCCCCCAAGCAAACACTATGCCCCCTGTCCCTCACCCACCAAGCAAACACTATGCCCCCTGTCCCTCACCCCCAACCAAACACTATGCCCCCTGTCCCTCACCCCCAACCAAACACTATGCCCCCTGTCCCTCACCCCCAACCAAACACTATGCCCCCTGTCCCTCACCCCCCAACCAAACACTATGCCTCCTGTCCCTCACCCCCAACCAAACACTATGCCCCCTGTCCCTCACCCACCAAGCAAACACTATGCCCCCTGTCCCTCACCCCCAACCAAACACTATGCCTCCTGTCCCTCACCCCCCAAGCAAACACTATGCCCCCTGTCCCTCACCCACCAACCAAACACTATGCCCCCTGTCCCTCACCCACCAAGCAAACACTATGCCCCCTGTCCCTCACCCCCAACCAAACACTATGCCTCCTGTCCCTCACCCCCCAAGCAAACACTATGCCCCCTGTCCCTCACCCCCAACCAAACACTATGCCCCCTGTCCCTCACCCCCCAAGCAAACACTATGCCCCCTGTCCCTCAACCACCAAGCAAACACTATGCCCCCTGTCCCTCACCCACCAAGCAAACACTATGCCCCCTGTCCCTCACCCCCCAACCAAACACTATGCCCCATGGCTCCCACCCCCAACTTTACACTATGCCCCCTGTCCCTCACCCACCAAGCAAACACTATGCCCCCTGTCCCTCACCCCCAACCAAACACTATGCCTCCTGTCCCTCACCCCCCAAGCAAACACTATGCCCCCTGTCCCTCACCCCCAACCAAACACTATGCCTCCTGTCCCTCACCCCCCAAGCAAACACTATGCCCCCTGTCCCTCACCCCCAACCAAACACTATGCCTCCTGTCCCTCACCCCCCAAGCAAACACTATGCCCCCTGTCCCTCACCCACCAAGCAAACACTATGCCCCCTGTCCCTCACCCACCAAGCAAACACTATGCCCCCTGTCCCTCACCCCCCAACCAAACACTATGCCCCATGGCTCCCACCCCCAACTTTACACTATGCCCCCTGTCCCTCACCCACCAAGCAAACACTATGCCACCTATCCCTCACCCCCAACCAAACACTATGCCCCATGGCCCCCTCACCAAAACCAAACACTATGCCCCATGGCCCCCTCACACCCAACCAAACACTATACCCCAAACACACTCTCAAGCATGCACCCATACAGACCTGAACCCCCCATGCCCTCCAACTCAGCACACAAAAAACATTCAAATACAAACATTCATACACATCCAACACCCCCCCACCCCCGCATCTCAACATGCACACAAAATACATTAACATTCCAACATTCATACACATCCGACCCCCCCCACCCCCGCATCTCAACATGCACACAAAATACATTAACATTCCAACATTCATACACATCCGGACCCCCCCCCACCCCCGCATCTCAACATGCACACAAAATACATTAACATTCCAACATTCATACACATCCGACCCCCCCACCCCTGCATCTCAACATACACTCAAAATACATTAACATTCCAACATTCATACACATCCGACCCCCCCCACCCCCGCATCTCAACATGCACACAAACTACATTAACATTCCAACATTCATACACATCCGACACCCCCCCACCCCCGCATCTCAACATGCACACAAAATACATTAACATTCCAACATTCATACACATCCGACCCCCCCCCCACCCCCGCATCTCAACATGCACACAAAATACATTCAAACACAAACATTCCTACACATCCGACCCCCCCCCACCCCCGCATCTCAACATGCACACAAAATACATTAACATTCCAACATTCATACACATCCGACACACCCCCACATCTCAACATGCACACAAAATACATTAACATTCCAACATTCATACACATCCGACCCCCCCCCCACCCCCGCATCTCAACATGCACACAAAATACATTCAAACACAAACATTCATACACATCCGACCCCCCCCACCCCCGCATCTCAACATGCACACAAAATACATTAACATTCCAACATTCATACACATCCGACACACCCCCACCCCCGCATCTCAACATGCACACAAAATACATTAACATTCCAACATTCATACACATCCGACCCCCCCCCCCACCCCCGCATCTCAACATGCACACAAAATACATACAAACACAAACATTCATACACATCCGACCCCCCCCCACCCCCGCATCTCAACATGCACACAAAATACATTAACATTCCAACATTCATACACATCCGGACCCCCCCCCCCCCACCCCCGCATCTCAACATGCACACAAAATACATTAACATTCCAACATTCATACACATCCGGACCCCCCCCCACCCCCGCATCTCAACATGCACACAAAATACATTAACATTCCAACATTCATACACATCCGGACCCCCCCCCACCCCCGCATCTCAACATGCACACAAAATACATTAACATTCCAACATTCATACACATCCGACCCCCCCCACCCCCGCATCTCAACATGCACACAAAATACATTAAAATTCCAACATTCATACACATCCGACCCCCCCCCCTATCGCAACAT
This sequence comes from Ambystoma mexicanum, assembly GCF_040938575.1. Lineage (NCBI taxonomy): Eukaryota > Metazoa > Chordata > Amphibia > Caudata > Ambystomatidae > Ambystoma > Ambystoma mexicanum. The sequence goes on from NC_090922.1 coordinate 1,345,409,311, forward strand.
ACACACACAAACATAAAGTAAAACAGACCCGACACACAAACACAAACAGAGCACTTACCGGAGACGTGCTGGAACTGGAAGGCAGGTAAGCGGCAGGAACGCTGGAATCGTACTGCGGCTGGCGTGGCCCAAGGCTGAAATGCCTTCCGGCATCAAGCCTTATGGACCACGCCAGCCGTAGTGCTGGCCCTCCATTGGGTCAGCACACACACACTACGTGGCTCGTAGGAGCAACGTGGTGCATGTGTGTGCTGAGCGAATGACGGCCAGCGTTTTGTCCGGCCCGGAAGACAACAAAGACTTTCCTAATGGAGGGCGGCCGCGGGCCGCCCTCCATTAGGAAAGTCTTTGTGCCTCGCGGGCCGGACAAAAGAGCATGGCGGGCCGCAACTGGCCCGCGGGCCGTATGTTGTGCACCCATGCCCTAGGCCCAAATCTGTAGGTTGCCCACATGGCTTGGCAATTCCGGTCTGAAAACAGACTTGGGGTTACTTGTGTTTTAGGCTTTCCCCTTGGCGGCCAGGTAGGTGCACCCACACATGTGAGGTACCGTTTTCATCGGGACACCTGTGGGAACCCGGGACGGTAGGCCATGTGTTGTTTGTGTGGTTTTCGTAACGTTTTGACCCATTTGCTGGTGCCCTTTGTCACACAACCCTTTCATTTACCAAATGTGACCTACATTTAGTCGCTGTTTTAGGCACCATACTCTTTTGTAACCTGCACAAGTCACCTACCATTGAAAAGGTCTGTCTGTGCTCTTTCAAAAAATGTATGCTTGACGTTCCTCACCATATTGGTTTACCCGATTTATACATGCTAAGTGCGTCTGTTCAGGCCGTGAGCGTAACACTCCTGTGTACCATGGCTCAATGTTTGGCTTGTGGTATTGCTTGTTTTGTAAAACACTACAATAAATGTGTGCTGTCCTAACTGCAAGAGTCGGGGGGAATGTAGCGGAGCATTGCTTTTCTCAAAATTCATAGAAGCCAATGCCGTACCAAGCCAACCATGTCCAACACATAGCTTTTTTCGGTCATTTTCCTGCTTTTCCCCCAATCTATGGCAGTTCCCCCTAACTAGTTGTTGCCTGACCTACACAAATCACCCCTTCCTGAACTTGGAATTTTGTCTACTTTTCAGAAATATATGCCTTTCCGTCCTCCAAATCGGCTGTCCTACCCTTTTCTTCCTTTCCGTCCATGCAATGGCCAATTGGCAAAAATGGCCAAAATCGCCTACCTCTCACAAAACGGTTGATAACCACATCAAAATTATTTTTTTCCGTTTCCACTCAACCTGTTCTTGAACGCCAGGAAATTGGGGAATTCAGCACAGCAAACCATTCGGTCCTAGCTCTTACAAGGAAAAAACCACAGACTATTTTGTCAGTTTATTGGCATTTTTTGAAAAAACCCAACATTTTCCCCCTTTTTGGTTATTTTCTCTCACCCCCTTACAGCAACATAGGATTCCTGGGCGGCGTTACGACCGCCTACATGTGGGGAAAAAAAGGAGCCAAATTTGGCCGAGATATCTCATGTAACAAAAGTTACAAGCCATTGAATGGCCACATACCAAAATCGCCAAAAAAAGCCTGGCACTTGGGAGAAATACCCATGGCACTTAAAGGGTTAAAGGACGCCATAGAAATGGTCCCAATCAACCTGGTAAACAAGTATTTATTCAACTTACTTCCTTGTGCCAAAAAAAATCTAACAATGCGCCCTGTATTAGATTTGTGCCCTGCAAACATGTATGTCAAGCCGCAAAAGTTCTGCATGACTACGCTACAAGAGGTAATCCCCCTACTAAAAAGGGGATTTACATGGCAACACTGGATATGAAAGATGCCTTTTTTCATATTTCAATGTTCCCAGTGCAAAGAAGATTCTTGCGTTTCAAGATGGCGAACAAGCACTACCAATTCAAGGTGCTGCACTTTGGAATAGCCTCGGCTCCCGGGGTATTCACAAAGGTACTGGCGGTAGTGGCAGCGCACCTGTGCAGGGGAGCAATCCCAGTGTACCCTTACTTGGACGACTGGCTCATAACAGGGGAATCACCTCTGATTTGCAGACAAACTATCCAAACAACAATCAACCTCCTCTTTCAATTGGGCTTCTCAATCAACAAGAATAAATCAAGCCTAGTGCCAAGCACTTCCAAAAAAGTTCCTAGGGGCTATCCTAAACACAGAGGAAGGATTGGTCTTTCCATCAGAGGAAAGAGTAAAAAATGTGTTACTGCAAATACCACATAATCAGGCCGGCCGCCAGATAAGGGTGCGCAAAGCAATGTGTTTAATTGGCATGATGGCATCTTGCATATACCTGGTTCCTCACGCGCGCCTGCACATTCATCCCATATAGGAGTGGTTGGCGAAACAATGGTCTCAGGCAAGCAGTCGTTTCGCCAACAGTTTTACAAAATCTTTGCTGGTGGACGAGAGAAAACCTAACGAGAGGGAAACCCTTCTACGACCCACAGATAGTGGGAGTGGTCACAACGGACGCCTCACTGGCAGGGCGGGGGGCCTCACTACCTTCACCACACAGCTCAGGGTCTATGGTCTCACACTGCAGCTCAGAACCATATCGGTGTGCTGGAACTTCTGGCAGTATTGAAATCCCTTCAGACATTCAAACCCCATTTAACAAACCTGTCGGTGCAGATCCTAACGGACAGCACCACAGCGATGTTTTATATCAACAAACGGGGGTACACGCTCTCGAAATCTATCCAGACTTGCACAGAAAATCTGGAAATGGGCACTCAGACAGAACATTTTCCTGTCATCACATGTTCCAGGGGAACTCAACGCTCTAGCAGACTCATTGAGCAGAGATCCCCTTCCAGAGGAACACTAGTGGCGTCTACAGGAGAAGTCGTAGAACACCTCTCAATGGGGTTTCCCCAACCATAGACTTATTCGCCACAAGCAAAAATCGTCAATGCCCAGACTTTGCGTCCAGGTTCCCCCAGCCAGGCTCCAAGGGGAACGCCCTAAGGATGAACTGGTCAGGGAAGTTTGCTTATGCTTTTCCCCACGATTCCTCATGAGGAAGGTGGTGAACAAGTTACGCAAGGAAACGATGATGCTAATCCTAATTGCTCCTATGTGGGCAAGACAACCGTGGTATCCACATCTGCGCAAACTGGCGATCCCATCAAACTCCCGTGCCAGTACAACCTACTCACCCAGCACGGGGGACTAACAGTGCACCCACAGCCACACTCCATGAACTTGGCAGCATGGCTCCTGAAGTCATAGAGTTCGGACATCTCAATCTACCACAGAGATGTATGGATATCTTGAATGAATCAAGAAAACCAAACACTAGGCACTGTTACCATGATAAATGGAAACAATTCGTAATTTGGTGCCAGAATAAGCAAATCAACCCCATTGATTGTACTCCATCTAACATTCTAACCTATATGCTCCACTTACTAGATTCAGGGTTACTGTTCAACTCCCTAAATGTCCACATGGCAGCTTTGTCAGCCTGCACCACTTCCCATAATAAGGTCTCATGGTGGAAGGTACCAGTCGTCAAAGCATTTATGGAAGGGGTAAAGAGACTCCACCCTCCAATCTCTAACCCACTGCCAGGTTGGGACCTTAATGTGGTACTAGCTAAGCTCATGGGACCCCCATTCGAGCCTATGCACAAGTCTAGTCTCAAACACCTGACTTATAAAACTGCCTTCTTAGTAGCCATCACTTCCATAAGAAGGGTCAGTGAAATCCAAGCTCTGTCAGTGCAGGATCCTTTCTTTACTATACATAAGGACAAACTGGTTTTACGCACTCACCCTAGGTTCTCACCTAAATTCATCTCCAAATTCCATGTAGACCAGTCTGTTGAGCTACCAGCTTTCTTCCAGGAACCCAAAAGCTCTGCTGAGGTAAAACTCCACACACTAGATGTGAGGGGGCGGTCCTCTACTACGTAGACAAGACCAGACCACTAAGAAAGACAGATCGACTGTCTCCAAAGTGCCAGGCAGAGAAGGAAATCGCATCTCTAAGAATGCCATATCTAGGTTGATAATCAGATGCATCCAACTGTGCTATTCCCTATCAGATAAGACACTGCCTTTTACGCCAAGGGCCACTCCACAAGAGGTACTGGAGCCACTTTGGCTTTTATTGCAAATGTCCCCTTAGACAGCATTTGCAAAGCAGCTACATGGAGCTCAATACATACTTTCACTCAGCACTACTGCATTGACACTCATTCCAAGACAGATTCACAAGTGGGACAAGCGGTTCTAAGACATTTTATTCGCTCATGAACCTTCTCCCATTCCACCTCCTCCTCCTCCTTCTACTCCTCACTAATCTATGCACAGCATGTTATCTAAGCAGATTCAACGAGCCTCAGAAGGGATACATTACTCACCGTAATCATATTTCTGATGCTTGTATCTGCTTAGATTCACATGCGACCCACCCTTCCTCCCCTCGGACAGAAGGTGCATGGATGCTTATGAGCCTGTCTGATACATATCTGCTTGGATACAACTGTACCCGCACTACACCTCATGTCAGAAAAATAACAATCTGAGGGACGTAGATGCGTGAGGTATCAAGGGTACAGTGGATGTCACACTAGGGATAGTATTACTTGTCAACGTCCATTTTCGAGTTCAGAAAACAACTGTAATACTCTGCAGCTTCCACTAGATGGCGGCCTATGCATAGCATGTGAATCTAAGCAGATACAAGCATCAGAAATACGATTACAGTGAGTAATGTATCCCATATGCATATTCTGTTTCAATGGAACATTACGTTTAGCTTCCCCCACTCAACCTGAAAGAGTCATATACATCTACTTTCTTTGTTGGCTCGGGCACTCGCAAGCACAACTCGTAGTCTGCCGGCTGGCAGACTCGTAATGAGGCCCATATCTTCTAAACCACCTTTTTACGTTTTTATTTTTTTATTAAGGATAGTCCTTAAGGTCAACTCTCCATTCCTACACATTTTCACCTGGTGTTAGGAAAGGTTTCCATTTATGTGTAATTTTCCCTCCAGTTTTTGAACTCCCCAACTTTTTGCTTTGTTTAAACATCATAGTCTGACTTTACCAGTGGAGCCCAGCCTTCTGCTGCACTCCTCTGGGCTTTTCGCTCACTTTTTATGGGGAAACGGACATGCCCTTAAGACGGTCAGTAATGGGAGACTTTGTTTCCCTTACTGCTTTCCAATGTTGCAACTTTTCACTGGACTCGGGCCGTGGAGATTTTTCGCATGTGTATATTGTTCTTAGCTGCAAAAGTACCAATATTCCACTTGACATACCTTCAAAAGGTTTAGGCCAGGGAGTTTCACTAGTACAGTTACTTTCAAGCCGCAGATATCTTTATTTTTCCATTCTGTTCTTGTTGTGAAAAGTGCCTCTCATTTTTTTTATACCATATTGAAAAGGTAGGTTTCTGATTTCAGCTCTGTCATTTACTTTGCACAGCCCACTTTGTACTCTTTACTTTCAATGTAAAACAGCATTTTATTGTGCTTTTCAATCTGCAGAAGGCTCACATTTCCATGGCCCCTCAGCTTTATCGTGATAATGATGGGGTTTTTATAACGCGCTTAAAGATATAGTGCGCTCAAAAATATTATTGTCCCGAGTGTTCGGGCATGTGTTTTTTAAGCATACGTTGATCGATCGTTGAAACATTTCCTATGCAATTTACCGTAGGTTTCCTCATTTTTACACATGCAAAATCAGGCAGCAGGGCGCGGCCATCTTGTGCTAATCTTATCCTTTGCCGCATCGCCCTAAACTGAACTGCCCTGGTGGCACTAAATCATATCCCCCGCCCCTGAGCCTGAGATCAACAAACCTAGTGATATTCTCTGCCTATCTCCATGACGTTACTGGGCAGCGTAGCCAAACGCAGAACCCGGAATATCAACACACACAATCTCACAACACAGCGCGTCCCAATTTTGAATATGAAACTATACTTTTACAGGAAATAGCAAAACTCTACAATTTGTGAAGTACTTTTATTTCACAATAACCGCTCCGTGAACATCCAGAGATTGCTATATTCAAGCAAATGGGTAATTTGTTTCTTTGTTCTCGATCCACAAATGTTTATTGTGAGTCACGCGGTTTTCCTTTTGGGTATAAGAAGTGCATTGGATACACAGTGAATCGCAAGGCTTCAGCATCAGCTTGGCGCTAGGCTACCGTAAACGATGTGTGGTTACTCCTTATCGCTGGTACCGCTTAAGGGCATAACGGCCCGCGGCGTTCGTCGCAAAACAGCGTCATGGTGATTCAGCTATTTAAGTGCATCTGCAGCTGCCTGTTAAAGAAGCCATCAATTGGTACCTGGAATCGATGACAATCGCAGAAAGGCAGGATGCAGCTGTTTGGAAAACATAACACAAATGTGTCTCAATAGCCGTTCTTTATTATAATTTATCATTTTACCCATCAATTCTGCACTACGTGAAAACTAATGATAAACACCAACGGAAACAATGGGAACACCGAGAAAACAAAGTGGGAAGTAGTCTTCAATTTGCTTGAGAGGTTAGTGCTATGGAGTATGTTTAGCTTGCAATGGGATCCGGAAGCTGATGCTACAATTTGAAAAACACATAGACAGTATTTTAACTAAATATTAGCTAAGAATTGGGCGTTTGTAGAAACTTGGGGAACCCAGATGTGTACTACATGCATGTGCCCGGGACAAAGACAAGTACACACACAGGTTATTTTTGCATGTCGTTGCAATATGCCACAAAGAACAACCCATTACAATGTAAGCCTACAATAACGGTTAGCTAATGAAACCTTGACTCATTCGTCTATAAAATTGTCTATAATAAAACGTACATAATATTCAGCATTTCGAGGGGATTGGGTCCTCCGACGTATTCCATATCTATGACAGGTAATGTCCACAGCTGTGCTGCTTCGGAAAATCTTCGGTGTCTGCGTCCTGCGTCGATGACGTCGGTGCGCCGTCCTTGAGGACCGCCTCCGACAGCCGACGTCACCCGATGTGATAAGTAGGACGCACGACGTCCATAGCCCAGTTCCGTTTTTTCCACGAACGTGTTCACTTCGTGAATCTCGGTACGCCTCGACTCTTTGGAATTTGCTATTTTCTTCTCGGTTCGTTGAACCTGTTCGGTTTTTTTGTGAAGACCTGTTCGTGGCGATGTCTACTTCGTCTTGAACCCCGCGTCCGGGCTTCAAGAAATGCTGGGACTGTGGGTTCAAGATGTCGGTCACGGACCCGCACGACGCCTGCTTCTGGGGCCTCGAGGAGGCCCACGATACGGAGGACTTGCCGACTGCCAGTCGCTCACGGCAAAGGCTTTGCGGGAACGCAAGAAGAAGCTGTCGGTAGGTTGGGTGTATAAGCCCCGGAAGTCGAGGTCTGCAGGGCTTTCGACGGATGATTCGAGGGGTGACTCTCCGCTTCATCGTCGGAAGTCCAGTGGGTCTCCTTCCAGGAGTCGGTCTCGCCACTCCTCCGCCTCTCCGAGGCATTCCCGGAAGCGCCGGCATCGGTCGCCTTCCCCGTCCTCTTCCGAGGACTCCGCCCGTCGGCGGGTCGCTTATCCCTCCATGCAAGCGGGAAGCAGATGCTAGCGATTCTTGAATCGCAGGGCACCGGTCCGTCCGCGCCACCGAGTGGGGTTGGTCGGCACCGGTCGAGAGACACCGCTCGTATGCCTTTGGGCTCGGGCGGTCGGCACGGCTCGCGGGATAGGTCCCGCTCGGACAAGGGTAGCCGTTCTCGCCATGCCCGTTCCAGGTCCTGGTCCTCGACGTGCTAGAGACCGCACGATCCTGTGCCGTCTTCGAAGAAGACGTCGACGCCTGTGGCGCGGAAGTCGTCGACGATTTCTCTCGAGGCTCCGCCTCTGAGGGGGTCGTCTATGCTGTCGGCGCCAGGTCATCGAGAGACACGCTCGGAGCTCCTGCTTCGAGGCCTGTGTCGACGCCGTCGATGCTGGAGGCGCTGCAGCTGACGTCGACGCCGTTTCTGTCGACGCCGGCGCCGACTCGTTCGACGCCCTCGACGCCTTTTGAGGCGGTGGTGTCGGAGAGGCCCTGTGGCACGGTGTTAGCCCCTAGAAAGGCTCTGGCTAAGGTCAGGCACTGCTTTGGTCCCCAGATGTCTTCCTCTCCCCGCCTGGAGTACATTTCAGAGGGTGATGAAGGCTCTGATGACGGCTTGGTTCCGGTTAAAGTACCAGATGAGCTGATCTCGGGCCATAGCCAGTTTGATGACCTGAGGCAGTCACTGCATGATGCCAGTGGACTGGACACCTCTACGGAGGTGGAGTTTTGTAGGCCGGAGCCTGGCACTCGTGCCGATTCTTCGTATCGGCGCCTTATGTCTCGGGTCACCGAGTACTTGGGTTGGTCGGCTCCCCCAGGGGAGTTCGTTCAGGGACATCCTTGATCTTGGTCCCCCCACTGACCCGGTTTTGCCATTTCATATGGCTCTGCAGAGAAGGGTGGCGGCGGCTTGGACTGCTCCGGAGAGTCTCCTGGCAGTGGACAAGTCTTTGTCGCGAAAATACCGTCCAGCCAGTAGCGACCCCTGCTACTTATCCAGGCACCCCACTCAGGAGAGTTTGGTGGTGCAGGCGGCTACGGCCCCGGCAAAGCAGGCGTCGTATCCTACCATCCCTCCGGATAGGGACGACAAACGTTTTGACGGCTGTGCAAAGAAAGTGTTTTCTTCAGGGGGTATGGCGCTTTAGGCGGCCAACTCCATATGTGCCTTGTCTCGTTTCACACACACTCTGTGGAACTGTGTTGCATTAGCGGCTGAACGTATTCCCGAAGGGGACGAACGGGATGGTTTCCTTGCTATGGTTCAGGATGGCAAGGATGCCATGTGTGAGGCCGTTCAGTCGGGTTCGGACATGGCAGATTCTGTTAGCCGGTCCATGGCGACGAGCACCGTAATACGCAGGTTTGCGTGGTTGCGAAGGTCTGGGTCCGCTCCTGATGTGCAGTCCTGGCTCCTCAACATGCCCTTTGACGGTGAACATCTTTCTGGCAGCAAGGCTGACGAGAGCCTTGAGAGGTTGCAGACCTCCAAAGCTGCAGCGAAGTCGTTGGGCGCTGCAGTTCGCCAACCTCTGCCTTTTCGTCCTAGGGGACAGCAGTGGAGGGGTGGTTCCTTTCGCTATTACTCCTTCAGTAAAGCGAGAGGAGCTAGCAGTCAAAGAGGACACCGTAAGGGTGCCAGAGGTGGAAACAAAGGGTACTCGAGGTGCCAAGGCTGCTCGGGCAGTTGCCTCTTTGCCCTCAGGCAACGCCGCAGCCGCTACCACTCAGTCATGAGGCCAGGTCCCATGGTTCGCCAGTTGGGGGAAGGCTGGCGCAGCATCTTGTAGAGTTGCAAGCCATTACTTCAGATGTGTGGGTTCTGGAGATCATAACCCACGGCTACTGTCTTCCTTTTCGGCAGAGGCCTCACGAAAATCCACCTGGGAACCTCTCTTTGAAGTGTCCGGATCCGCTCCTTGCGCAGGAAATTCAAGCCGTGCTGGAGAAAGGCACCATAGAACTGGTGCCTGTAGCGGAGAGGAACAAGGGATGGTATTCCCCTTATTTTTAGATTTCGAAGAAAGGCGGGGGATTGAGACCCATCATGGACTTGCGCGGTTTGAACAAACTCCTCAGGAAGGACAAGTTCAAGATGGTTACTCTCTCTCAAGTCCTCCAGGCCCTTCAGCTTCAGGACTGGTTGGTGTCTCTCGACCTCAAGGATGCTTACTTCCATGTGCCGATCCATCCGAAACACAAGAAATACCTGGGGTTCGCGGTTGGCGACTCGCACTTTCAGTTTCGGGTCCTGCCGTTCGGATTGACCCCTGCCCGAGGGTTTTCACCAAGCTCATGGTGGTGGTGGCAGCGCATCTCAGGAAAGGGGGGGGATTCGCGTCTACCCCTACCTGGACGATTGGTTGATCAGGGGGAGCTCTCCTGAGCAAGTCCTGGATCATCTGTCCGTCACCTGCCACTCCCTTCACAAGCTGGGCTTCTCCCTCAATTTAAAGGAGTCCCATTTGACGCCAACGCAGCGGCTCCAGTACATCGGAGCAGTTCTCGAGATATCCCTGGGGCAGTGTTTTCCTCCCCAGATGAGGGCTCTTCACATAAAGCAGATGGTGCACAAGTTTCAACTTGCCCAGAATCTCCCAGCGTCCGAGTTCTTGAGACTGCTCGGCCTCATGGCATCCTGCATTCTTCTGGTGCCAGAGGCTCGTCTGCGGATGAGATCTTTGCAGTGGGCACTCAAGCTCCAGTGGTCTCAGTCCTCCGGCAGGCTGTCGGACCCTGTTCAGGTGCCGCCCTCGGTCTCCGAGGACCTTCTATGGTGGGCCGTCGAAGGCAATCTGATGAAGGGGGCCCCATTTTGGCTGCCTTGGCCGGAGGTGACGATAGTGACGGACGCATCCCTCACGAGATGGGGAGCTCATGCCAACGAGTTGACAGTCAGCGGTCGTTGGTCTCCGTCAGAGTCCAGACTCCATATCATTCTGTTGGTGCTGAGGGCCGTCAGGCTAGCCCTAAAGGCTTTTCTGCCGACTGTGCAAGGAAAGAGTGTCCTGATTCTAACGGACAACACGGTGGCCATGCACTACCTCAACAAAAAGGGGGGGCAGGGTCACTTCCTCTGTGCAGGGAGGCGATGCAGCTCGAGTTCTGGGCCATCCAGCTGGAAGTTTCGATCTCGGCCGTTCATCTGGCCGGAGACGACAACGAGACGGCGGACGCTCTGAGCAGGCAGAGCCCGATCTCTCACGAGTGGGAGCTGGCTCAGGAGATTCTCCTGGAGATCTTCGCCCTTTGGGGGACCCCTCAAGTAGATCTCTTCGCCTCCAATGTCAACCAGAAGTGCGAAAGGTTTTGCTCGTGGGAATTTCCTCCAAAAGGAGCCTTGGGAGACGCGTTCGTGGTGGAGTGGTCATTTCCACTGCTGTACGCGTTTCCTCCAGTCCCCGTCATCCCGCAAGTACTGCAGAGGTTACGAAGGTTCGGTTCCCGGATGATCCTCATTGCTCCGGCGTGGGCCCGGAGGACGTGGTACCCGGACCTCTCGACTTGTCCATCTGCCCTCCACGTCGTCTTCACTACCGAGACGATCTGCTCTCACAGGAGGGGGGTCAGGTTCTCCATCCAGAGGTCAGATCCCTCAACCTTCATGCTTGGCTTCTGAAAGGTTGAGGTATAAGGATTGGGACCTCCCTGAAGATGTGATGGAGGTGTTGCTCTCGGCCAGGCGGCCGGCAACAAAGTCTCTGTACCGTTGCCGTTGGAGAAAGTTCTGCGACTGGTGCAGAGTTAAGAATGTGGATCCTTTTGAATGTGACATTCCCATGGTTCTGTCTTTTTTGCTTTCTTTGGCCCACAGGGGCTTGCAAGTGGGGACCATTAAAGGTTACCTGGCGGCGCTGTCCATCTTTAAGCGCTCGTCTGAAGAATGTTCCTATTTTAAGATTCCTATAATTTCTCAGTTTTTGAAAGGACTCACTAATGTGTTCCCTCCGTCACCTTTTCTGGTGCCCGGTTGGTATTTGAAACTTGTTCTTAAGTTTCTTATGGGTGCTCTGTTTGAGCCTTTACATTCTTGCCCTTTGAGGCTGTTAACTCTGAAAACTGTGTTTTTGGTTGCGGTTACTTCCGCCCGCAGAGTGAGTGAGTTACAGGCACTTTCAGTTAAGCCACCCTTTCCTGTGTTTCATAAGGACAGGGTTGTCCTTAGAGTTCGTCCTTCTTTTGTTCCGAAGGTGTTTTCGGAATTTCATTTGAGCCAGAAGGTTGTTCTTCCGGCGTTCTATCCTCCTCCACATCCTGGTAAGGAAGAGGAGAGGCTTCATAGGCTTGATCCTAGGAGAGCGTTGAGCTTTTATATTTCGCGCATGTCCCGGGTCAGAGTGGACGATCAACTTTTCATTGGTTACGCTGGAAAGCGTTTGGGACAAGCTGTGACGAAACAGATTTTGTCTCGTTGGATTATTTTAGCTATCTTCGAGTGTTACTGCTTGGCGGGTAAGGACCCTCCGGCTGGCTTACGGGCCCATTCTACCAGGGGAGTGGCTGCGTCTACTGCCCTGCAGAGGGGTGTTCCCATTCGTCACATCTGTGATGCAGCCACCTGGGCTTCGGTACATACTTTTGTACGTCACTACTCCCTCGATTCAATCAGAGGGCAGGATCTGGCCTTTGGCAAGGCAGTCCTATATTCCGCAATTTGATTGGGCATGCTAAATTTGTGTTCTAAATTCTTTTCCCACCTCCTTGCTTGGTACTGCTTTGGGAGTCTGTCATAGATATGGAATACATCGGAGGACCCAATCCCCTCGAAGAACAAGTTACTTTCTTACCTGGTAACGTTCTTTCGATGGGATGGTCCCACGACGTATTCCATATCGCTCCCTTCGTACCTTCCCCGCTGCAGAATTTTTTGCGATTTCAGCTTGCGTTCCGCAAGGCCTTGTGTGTCTGACTGGCAGAAAACTGGTGGCACACGTTCTGGGGGAAAAACATAACTGAGGCTGTGGGCGTCGTGCGACCTACTTATCACATCGGGTGACGTCGGCCATCAGAGGAGGTCTTCGGGGACGGCGCATCGACGTCATCGACGCAGGACGCAGACGCCGAAGATTTTCCGAAGCAGCACAGCAGTGGACATTACCTGTCATAGATATGGAATAAATTGTCGGACCATCCCATCAAAAGAACGTTAACAGGTAAGAAAGTAACTTGTTCTTCCATTCTCTCGGTGTAACGCAAAGACTCCGTTCAGATCAACGAATTTTCATAAAATTAAATTATATGTTCCTTTGTCCAGTTTGGGAATGGTGAACCTTATCATATTTGACGGTATTACACCCCTCCCTTCATTCCTTTCTAAATCCTCCCTTTCTTCCAAGGTCGAAAAACAATTGAACCTTATACTGTGTGCGATGCGTGGGTTTGCTCAGCTCGCAAGCAGAATTCTAAGGCACGGACCTTCACTCCGAATGGGAGTGAATAGCCCTTCAGACCATAGCGGCATTACAAATATTTCTGAAAAACAAAAGAATTGTTTGCTGCCATCCACCAATGCCGCGCAAAATTTTTTGTAATTTACTTTTTTTTAATGAAAACAGTTAGTTTACTTCCTAATACCTTATTGATAATGTAACTCTGGAGAACTTCGCACTCTCCCAGCGACTCCCACAGCCAGCCCACACCACCTGTCAGCTCAGCCCGTCTCCTGTTCAAATCCCGTAAACATTTTTTGCAAGGAGAGAGTTTCGAGTCCTGCCAAAATGTGCTGCCAGGCCACGGTCCCCTGAACCCATGACCCAGTTCTCTTTGAACGCATCTGGTTTCCAGACCCTAACCCCGCACCACCTCAACCTCACTCCCCATATACCTATTCTGGATTGGTCAAATATTCTGGTAACGCTGACACCTACCCCCATTGCGTTTGAAATCGTAAGACTCTGAGGGCTGCAAATCAAAGATCGGCCCCTGTGATGAGACATCTGATAGGTGCTCACTCACTCCCCACACTGATCTACAAACTTATTCTAGACATGCATTAAAAAATGATCATCACTATACATTTTAAGTATATATTAGAGACCTATAAATTGCACATGTGTGTTCGTACTATCCCACTTTGGGTCACTAGCGAGGTGAAGGGTGTGGGGGTCTTGCCCCTGAGGTAACCAGTGGGGGTCGGGATTGATAGCTGACAGGTCTTGCACATCAGAGTGAGAAGGGGGTGGAGTGACACGTGTTAGTTTAGGATGGAATATACTGTGACTGGGGTCTTGTTTTATTAGGAGGCACTCTGGTGTGGTCAGCAAGGAAGGGTCACACTCCTGGTACATCAAAAGAATAGCTTTGGAGGGGCACCAGGTTGAGCAAGCAGTCATTTTCCAGCAGCGGGGGTGAGCGGTGCAGGAGCAGATTTGTTAAGATAGATGAACTACAAATCATGGTTTGGCCCGGTCACATACAGGACAGGGATCTCAGAGGAAGAATAAAATTAATACATTCTTTGCTTGCAACCTTTTGTATCAGCACATTCGTGTAAAAAGGTCTTGGGAGGCACAGACGCAGGAGGAAAAAGGTGGGGGCTGTCAGTGCTCGCTGTGCGTGGTGCTGCTGAGGGGAGAGGAGACTCCGCAATGCAAGAATGCAGCTTAGTCCAAAGTTGGAGTCGAGGGTACACAAAATGGAGTCCAAGTGTGTCTAGCAATAGCCCCACCTCTGCTTATGTCAGGGCCTTCTTCCCCATGGCTGCAGAAGGGCAAAGGAGTCGTCCCCCACAAGTGCAAGAGCAAGTGGTGCCTTTCTCATAGAACGTATGAGGGGTGGGCTCAACTGACCCACTCCTTCCTTCCATTAGCAACAACCCCTAACACATGCCCCCTTGAAAATATAGGTCACAATGCACCTATTTCTCACCAACAACCCCCTTTGTTGCGCTGTTTTGCTTACAGTCAGTAGTACTTGTGTGCCAAGTATCTCGTCTAGCCTACGTCTCATTCCGTTTGTGAGACGCGTAGTCATTCAGCTATTTGGGCAAGTGTTTGGTAAGGCAACTGCAGCACCCCAAAGTTGCTTTCTTGCTGTTATTCATCTGACCCTCCCATGATCAGTGAAGGAACCACAAGAGCTCCACGAAACTGGGAAGTGTGAAAGGCACTTCTTGCAACAACAAAAAATGGACAGAGGATAGATTTCAAAAGACAAATTGGACGCTTTATTTGGACACTTTATATAAACATTGTTGAAAAAATAGAGATGCTAATCATTTGAACCGGGAAGTGAACTGTTCCACGAGCTCTGCTTTCGGTGGACAGGGCACGTTTGCAATGTTTTGTGGCAATGTATGTGTCCTCTGAACAAAATTGTGCACGATTCCATGAGTATGCATGCCCAAGACAGTCAAAATAAGAGCTTTCAAAAAATCGAATTCCATTTCCTGGTATATTGGCTTGACCACCCATTTTTTGCTTCTTTTCGTAAAGGCCATTGTGTTACGAAGCATCTCAAAGTTTCCTGCAGTCCTCTATTGTTCACGCCCTATGTTCTCGTTATGCGCTAATACCGCTAGTAATGTCCTATATTGCATCCCGTCTATGCCGAAATGCAATCTCTTGGGCCTGTACTTTAGGCACATATTGTGGAACACCTCCAAATCTCCCATGTGACAAGATTCTGTGAGCCCTTTCAGATCTCTTGCTAGAGTTTTATCAAACACAATCTTCTCAAGAGCTTTGTGTGGAGGTGGAGATGCAATCAACCACTTCTTCTTGCGTCCCTGCTCCTCCGACAAAGGTCCATGTGCACATTGGTGGAAATGTTGGTTTTCTGTCCAAGAGTGAATGTTGGAACTGTGGTGCATTAGTGACCACCATTTTTCTAGTAGAATTTCCACAGACCCACCACATGTTTTGGAGCTCCACCAAAGATGGTTGCTGAAAGACTCGGACGACTGTAAAATATCTTCAGAAACTTTTTTTTTTTCCAGCAGCTGAGAATTTTTTGGTTGATTGATTTGGCAATGTGCCATAGATTAAATTGATGGTGAATTTTTGGAAACTGCTCTCTCATGGTCTTGGCTATTGAAACATGTCTGTCCGTGGCTATTACGTCTATTTGCATTCCCCTCGATTTGAGATCTTCCAGGTATTTGATGAAACCATGTTTCTCCATGGCCACTGAGGATTTACATTTGGACACCTGCACGACCACCAAACTCACAATTTTATTTGTTTCCATGTCCTGAAAGTGTTATGTGCAGTACTTTGCTGAAAATCCGGGGCTTTCAAACTGTCAATCGCCAGCTAGCCTGAACCGTTTGTCAGAGAATGTCCTTTCAATTGACATTTGTTCAATTTTCCAAGCATCACTAATAGCAGGGAATAAATATTCGCGTTGATATTTGTAGTACTGCGTTTTAGAAAGGAACTGTAGTCCCACAAATTGACAGAAACTGGACGCATTAAAAGTAGAGCCACTGAAAAGTAAAGCTGCTGCACACAGATTTCCAGTTGCCACTTTCCCCAGCATTGGTTGAGCGGACCATGCAAATTTTGCATGGAGCAGATCACAAGTGGCTTGTATTTTCACGTTAGTGCCTTGTGATACACGAGTCACATTCAACAATGGTGTCCCGCATACCTACATTGGATGGACACATTTCAGCCTCAGTATAATCTCCACCAGACAACTGTTGAATACAATGTATTTGGGCTCCTGCCTTAGACTATCGTCTTGTGTGAATGTGGTTTGTGACTCAACTGTGGTGGACATATCAGCTGAACAGGACGCACTGTAGTCGAGATCTTTGGCAAGTTCCTCGGTCAATTGTTTTGAGGCTTCAGTCTGTTATTTCAGCTTGTGTTACTTGAACACGAATCGGAGCAAACATCAATGTCGATTGTTTGTTAGATGGCCCTTTTTTGCTGGTGTCAATTGTGTCAAGTGGTCTGCGAGTAATTCAAAAGCATCATCATTATATTCGGGTTCATCTTGTGGAGTTCTCGCATTGTAGCAATGGTCCAACAACACTTTGCTGGCTTCGCCAGTCACATTCAATTCATTTTCTGGCCATAAGCATCTCGAGTCTGATAATTGATTTGAACACGCTGCACCTCAATAGTTGCTCCATGGTGAAATCAGTTTGGCAAGCAGCATCTCTGATTTCAGTAGCTGTCTGTGTCATAGTTCATTTACTTCTGGGCCTCTAGGAGATGCGTTGTTAAAACATGTTCAATGTAAAACCAACTTACATTATATAGCACTTAGATTTTTTTTAAAAGCATGTTATGAAGACACCAGCCCAAAACACTTTTTGTAATTGCAATTGTTTGTTAGTTACCCTTGTTTCTTGATTTTCTGTGAAACCGTGTTTTTCACTGTAACGACTGCACAAGCAAGTTGGTCCGCCACCTCGGATCCACGTTCCTCCTCTTCGATTTTCCGATCTTGTATACATCCCTAGAATAGAATATTGATTTTAAAAAAGTCAGTCGTATTTGAAATCAAATTATTTCCTCGCAAACATGGCGTACACTGTGTACTTCATTCAGTCAAAATATGAATTTCGATTTTCACCTGATTGATGGCTAGTGTACTCGATCAGAGATCACCATGCGAAACCCACTGATTATAATGTCGCACTCAAGCTTTTTGCAAAAGATGCTCGTTTATAATAATGTTACTTTCTAATAGTATCAGATGTACGATATACTTTCTTTCATTCAAGGCAACTGTCAGTACGCATACCTCAGGGTCTGGATCAGCTTCAAAGGATGATATAATTGTAGTCGAAGTACCAGCATCACCCTGTAAAATACTTGTTTTAGTACGGATGAAAAAAGAGAAATTGAACACACACAATGGGATGCAGACAATGGTACATATCAATAAAAACCTATACATGAAACATTATGCAAACAAATGACAGGATACATAAACGTTATCATATTATCTCTTAATTCCATGCATAATACTTTTATGGAACTGAATAGCGAAATACAACTACCTGATACGCGCTCAAAGTTGTTGTTGAATCCGGGAAAGACATGGATGCTGAATCTTGCTCCTTCATATTCAGTGCATTGTCATGGAGTTGTAAAGGGAAAATTAGATTTGAATTAGAAATGCTAACCTAAAAAAATTGACATGTAAAGCAACCGATTAAGAAAAGATTATGCTTATTTCCAAGGGCACTATAGCATAGTTTTCTGTGCCCATGATTAGTTTTATATGATGCTCCTAAAACCAACGACAGATGTATAGCAAAATGGGGTTTAGTTATAAAGCAATACAATCTTGTAAATATGAAAAGTATTATAAGGGACATTTACACCTAAAACATCAATCCATCCATGTAGTTACCTGTTCGTTACCCCAAGGCCTACAGCTAAATCATGAACCGTGACTCACCTGAGGCAGTGTGTGCATGAATAGAGTTGGAATTGCATTTGGAAGAGATGTTCTGAGTCAATGCTGCTTTTTGTACTGCGATTGGTCGTACATATTCGTGATAAAGTGCAGGCTGCAGATGCAGAATCGATCACACCTCAAGTCCCCCAAGACATCCTGGGCTCTACTTTCAAGCTCTTCTGGCGCAAATCCGCAATATCTGACCCATTCTGTTATTAGATCTATATTCCTCGGCAAAATATGCATTATTGTGACTTTAGGTTTGTTATGGGTCTTAGAACGGCAACTGTATACCATACATGCAGGCATTGATTTTGGAGATTCTTTAAAATAAAAAAATTAAAGTCCTCACCATTAAATTCTTTTGCATAAAAGCGTGAGAAACATGGAATTATATCATACTTTTTTCTATGAAATCTTATGTTTTGTCACTGAATCAAAACCTGTGTAGCAGCGTAGCCGACTGTATTCTAGGATAACCTTCATACATAATTGATTAATGTGACGCAAATCATAACATGTTACAGAACAAATTAAACTCAAGTCAATGGTAATGGCAATGAGATGAATGAACATTACACTATTGGTTACATTCGTTAGACATGGATAGAAATTTAGAGATCAAGAAGATATGATTAGGTGACCTGCCCTTACCTTGACCAACAAACAGTTAGATTCAACAGGCAGGGTAGTTAGTTGCAGGAGAACAGGGAGATGTTCACAGGCAGCACGAAGGCAAACTGACTTTTAGTGGTCAAAGATGTTCAGGTTGCACGTTCACGAGTTGACTTGCACTGCTCACAGATGTTCTCATAATAAATATCAAGGGGTTTATAAAGAATTAGAAAGGTGTGTGTATGTGAATGAGTGACGTGTATATGGCATGGTCTTATGTGGATTGCAATGGCGCGGTCTGCTTCAGGGGAGCCTGTCTGGATACACTGGGTCTAGGCAGGGCATGTGAACAATGGCCCCTGCGCATAAAATACCTTTGAAGTGTGCATGGTGTGTGGCACCTTGGCCGTTCCCACCCCTGCCAGCCTCCTTTGGCAGTGCATATACACTGGTGCGAACTGCTGTTGATTCTGGTGGGGGGATGGATGGGCATGAAGCGTGCAGACAAGGCCCGGAACACCGCTGAAAGTAGAGACACACTTATGTGGATTGCAGGGGCCCGGTCTGCTTCAGGGGAGCCTGCCTGGAGACACTGGGTCTGAGGAGGGCATGTGAACAATGCCCCCTGCGCATAAGGTACCTTTGAAGGGTACGTGGTGTGTGGCACCTTGGCCGTTCCCACCCTGCCAGCCACCTTGGGAGGGCACGACCACATGTGCTAACAGTCATTGATAGGGTAGGGGGGGGGGCGGACAGCCAAGAGGCATGCAGGAAAGGGGCGGAACACTGCTGAATGGAGACGCACTTGATTCACTGAAAGAATCAAGGGACTGTGCGGTGTGTGGGGTGCCTGAAACAGTGGGACATTTTTTGATTAGGTGTGAGAGACATGTTGCAGAGAGAGAATTGATGAGGGTTCGGTTGACTGCGTTGGGTATGGCTGAGGTGAGCCGGAGGGCTTTGCTGGGAGGTGATGGGGAGAGAGGCAGGAGAAGGAGTAGTGTGATGTTGGATTTTGTGAGGCAGACGGGGAGGTGGGAGGAGTTGTGAGTTTAAATGGAGCTACATAATAATTAGTGGGTACGGTGCACATTATCCTATAGGATGGGGAAGCGCCTGCGTGGGTCCGCCCACGCCTCCGATAATTAAGAAGAAGAAGATTCACTGAAAAATTGAAACAACCATTCATAAAAGTTGAGTTGTATTTTATTTTGTTGCTGATTTTGATTGCCCAAATGTACTACACATAAACTTAGGGTTGCAGCACAGTATGGGAAAATCCCCTGTACTGACCGATGTCACTGGGGAATGTGTCTCTAATGGCACCAACGACAAAGGTGGGTATTACTCGTCGAACACGGTGTCCAAGCCTCCCATGAAGCCACCATGTAAACGAAAGATGGGTATCGCCTGTAGAATAGAAAGATGCAAACTGTTTTTAAATGAAAAAGATAAGTGTATTAAACCTTGGTTGAAAAAGCAATCTTGTATCCAATGGCATTGTTGCCAGTAAAAATGTTTATTCAGAAATCAATCCATTTGGGCTTTAAAGTGTAGACACATTACAATATTGAACGACTATGCATTCCATTACATTTGGGACACAAAGAAATATTGCTTTATGGTTGTACATGAAATAAACATAAGAAGACCACTATGATTTCCCAAAATCGCGAGTGATGTATAGAATTGCAAGACTACATTAATTTGGCAATGATAGATCAAAGTTACGACAATATAGGAGACAACCATGAAATGTTAGTGGCCTAAGTGACATAACAACTAGAGTACACTTTCGTTGCTTGGATTGCGAGGACGAACTGTTGTGCGAAGTTCATGCATAAACACCATCCTAATCCTCAACACGGACCGTGTGAGGCAGCCTGCCCTGAAGTCATGCAGCTTGGTAACGCATTGCGGCCGTGTCTCGCTTTCCGATATGTAGGACAAGCATCCAGAGTTTTCTCGGCAGCAGCAGTTCTCCTCCTCGGGTGGCATTAGCGCAAACCGATTGCAGCTACACCACGTGGTGTTGTTGTCAATACAACTAGGCTCAGGCTCTTGATCTGTTGATTCTTCCTCCCAACTGTCATCTGAATCCTCATTGTTTCCGCATCTTTCTCTTTCGAGTAATTCCGCCTCGGAATACTCAGGTTCGTACTGGTAGGGCTGTATTGTTGCCATTCTGGGACATAATAAAAATAGATAGTAATGATAGTACTCTAGTATCTGTTCTCACGGAATATGAGCAACGAAGGTAACTGACCAGAGCACAGTAACGAGGCACAGAATACTCAAAAAAAGACAGTGAAACGATTGGAAAAGCAAATCTGATATTGTCTGATGAGAAGCAGTCTGTTTATACTTATTGAGGAAAGAGGCGTCCTGCCATTTCCATGGAGACACGTCAGCTGAAGCGCAGAGAATGTTGACACGAGACATGCTTTGGCGTTGTGAAATGGGCAGTACGTCTCTAGTAGGGATGTAACGGTATTACGGTATACCGTTAAAGATACCGTGAACCACTTAATTGAACAATAATAACCGTCACATTGTTTATACCGGTATACCGTTCATACCGTTAAATGTGCTTTTCAATCTGATTTGGAAAGGCTGCAGTAAGCAAGTGCTGCGCAGTCTTGGTCTTGCACTGTTGGATGTGCCGTCTGCCAAGTAGTTTCAGTTGGAGCAGTTTTTAATGCCATTCCATAAACCACACGTGCCTGACACAAAATCAATATGTTAGCAATAGGAAGAATAAATACAGTGCCAAGAAGGAAAAGTGTTTACTTTGGGTTGGCGGTTTGGGGTTTATATATTTATAATGGATAATGTTTTCTAAACATATGACAATGGGGGATTTCCCTGGTCACAGTGCGAAATGTACTCATCTCTGTGGGTATTCTCTGCTGCCATGCCAAAGTGCAACATGTCCGGGATTACTGAACACCTTTTGGCCCGCAAGTAAACTGAAGGCTGTAATGTAAAGAGAGAGTGCGTGTGTGCGTGTTTGTGTATGCGCACAAGCGTATACTACCATCAGACTCCATTGATCTTTGGCATGCAGGTTATCAAGATAGCAACATGTTCATCTTCACCAGTAGCCAGCGGCGCGGCTAAAAGCCAAAATGACCACTTAAGAAAAGCTATTCAGTTTGCTTTGCCAGTCGCAGCAGGGCTCCCCTCTGCCTCTCCTCTCCACACGTGTGTTTGTGTTTGGAAGCAAGGGGTGGCATTTCAGTGGAAAGTATGTTGAAAAGCCCAATTCTGGTCCTGGGTGCCTGGTTTTGTTTGTGATGATAAATCTGACAATTTATGACCTTTTAGAAAATATTTGTTAAGATTAGTTAACTCCACCTGCTATACCGCGATAACCATGATATACCGTCATTTGGCAAGAAGGTTATTGTACCGTCATAAAACTAACACCGTGACACCCCTAGTGTCTAGTGATGTCAGCCTCAGGGGCAGGGGATATGATTTAGTCCTGCCAGGGCAGTTCACATTAGGGCGATGCGGCAACGGATAAGATTAGCACAAGATGGCCGCGCCCTGCTCCCTGATTTTGCATGTGTAACACTGAGGAAAACTACAGTAAGGTACATAGGAAATGTTTGTACGATCGACCAACGTATGCTTAAAAACACATGCCCAAACCCTTGGGAAAATAATATTTTTGAGTTCGGACTATTTCTTAAATACCAAATCGAGGTTTCTAAGTGCGGACCCGTGATTAGAACTTGTGCTGCTCTGAGTCGTCTTGCTTAAAAGACGAACGCGTTGCCACTGAGCTATAATACCCGTGAAAAGGACACAGAGTTCCATGTTTTGCCATTTGAAAATGAATTGCTGGGCTTGTCACATCTTGTCATGTATCTTGCAGCACAGATGGAGCCTAACTTGGCCTTTCCGTTAATTTGATCCTGCTGCCATTAAACCCCACACACCATTGGTATTTTTCTGCTGTATTCTCTTCCTTTTGTTGTTTTTGTTTGTCTGCATTTGCCTATTGTGCCACTTTTATGTATCTGTTTTTTGTTCGCCCTGGGGCCTCTGGTTGTGTGGCGCTATACAAGTAATAAAGTAAAGCAGTAAAATCCATATGTGTGCTGTAAAGTGTCTGCAAGCGTTATTTCAAAGAGTTCATGGCTCAATAGCAGCTATAAATGCGCTTCTGTTGTAATAAGTGTCTTAAGCAAGTGGGCCTTCATCACTTGATTTCTAAGCTGTATGGATATCTTTGCACTGAAGTCCTATTGAAACGAGCACTGGCATAACCAACAGTTTTCGTGTTAATCGGTTATAGATGGGCATTAGTCAAATACTATTGTATGCCCAGGCACTCAAACCATTTTGCAGCTGTTACTATTTCATTGCCAGGTAGTACCATTATGGCAGTGCTTGGTCTAAATGCCTATAACATG
This sequence comes from Ambystoma mexicanum, assembly GCF_040938575.1. NCBI lineage: Eukaryota > Metazoa > Chordata > Amphibia > Caudata > Ambystomatidae > Ambystoma > Ambystoma mexicanum. The sequence continues at coordinate 1,345,432,316 of NC_090922.1, forward strand.
CCTACTCAAAAGCCAGAGCTGACTTTAATTGCCCGTTTAGTGTCAAAGCGGCATGCGATTTTGTGTAGCTAAATGTCTACCATGCTGATGTGGAACAGGAGTCTGTGTATGTGGTTGTTCCCTTCACAACCATTTTTGTGAACATACTGTTTACTTATTTGAGACGCTTTATAGGAAATACTAGTATACGAGAAGAGCTAGCAATGGATGACGAGAGCCAGCTTCAGTGTTGTGGAACTAGTTAATGAGGTCATTGTTATGCTACGTTAATGCGATTTATATTGCGCACTGCTGCCATTTTCATCGTCTCCAGCCACGCTAATGAGCTTATTACTTACCAGTAAGCGTCGGTGCTCCAAGTCCAGGTCTTCCTCGTCACAGTCCTTAACATGAAGGACTTTAGCAAGGAAGACTGAAGGCCATGGTCTCATTACTAACCAGTATTCTGAATTACTGCAAGTAGAGGTCTTCTCATCACAGTCCTTACTCTGTCAAGCACCGTGATGAGGAAGACTGGGGGGGGCGGCAAGCGGGGGAGGGAGTTGGGGTACACATTCAAAAGTGCATTGTCTGCAGCTTGCATTGAAAGTCAGTGGCAGGAGTGTTCACGGAGATGCATCAGTGCTTTAAGTGGGGTAAGAAATTGAGGGGGGGCCCTCGTTTGGGGGCGTGGCTTTCATTGTGGGCGTGGCCTAAAAGTGCACAAATCATAGTAAGGTGCGCAAACAAATATATAAATGTATGTGAGCATTTATATGTTTGTATGCGTACTACTATGGTGTGTGTACTTTTCAAGCCATATTTTATAAACATAGCAATGTTACATATTTCTATGTTTATAAAAGGTGGTTTGAAAAGTGCACAAACCATAGTAAGTTATGCACACTTGTGTGCTTACCTTACTATGGTTTGTGTACGTTTCAAGCCACCTTTTATAAACATAGATATTTGTAACATGTTTCTATGTTTCTAAAAGATGGCTTGACACGTAAAGAATTCAAGGCATGACGGACAAAACAAACCGCAAGGTGGCTTTGTCCGTCGACAAAGCTTTATAAAAGATGCCTTGAATTGTGCACGTTTCAAGCCGTCTTTTATAAACATAGAAATATTTCTACCTTTATAAACGATGGCTTGAAACGTACACAGTTCAAGGCATCTTTTATAAAGCTTTGCCGACGGAGAAAGGCACCTCGGGCTCTGTGATCTATCTGCTATCACTGAGCCCGAGGTGTCTTTCACCCTCTGCGAACCCGCGGGCTCCATGATTTAATCTGCATATTAGATCACGGAGTCCGCGGGGGTCAGTGACCTGGGGAGGGAAAACAAAGGGACAGTAACTTCCTCTGATGACCCTGATGAGGGGTCATCAGAGGGAGTTACACTAACTGACAGAAGTGCCGCCAGCCTCAGCGTCGCTGTGGCTGGCTGGCACTTATGTCAGCTTGGCCAACATAATGATGGGCGCATCTCCCGTCGCGGCTGCGGCCGCGGCGGGATAATGCATCCCGCAATGTTGTGTGGGACGGGGGGCCCCGGCTGGGCCCCGGCTCAGCCCCACTTTCTGGAGACTGCCGGGGCCCGGCCCAGGCAGGCCCCGGCCCACTTAAAGCACCGATCGTACCCTTAGGGATATCCTTTCGGTTATAATGGGGCCCTTCCTCTTACAGTAATTTTAGATCCTTGTTCAACGTCTGTCATGGTTGTGTTGTGCAAATGATAACCACACCTGTGGTAAGAGCCTGTTTTTTGCACTAGTTTGCACCCGGCGCCGCGGTGCGTTGATTTAATGAAAGTGACTTGTACATGCCTTGCTAAGGGTTAAGTGCGAGGCAGGGATGCTGAGGCCGCGCCTCTCCTGCCTCCCGGTCCTTCCATTAGCCAATTGCTCCATAGCAACAGTGAGATCAGCGAGGAGCAAGTGTTCATTGATTTATCCCTCTGCCGCTTGCATCCCCCAGCTCCTCTCTGCTCACCTACAGTAGCCACGCTTCCTGCCGGCCTCGGAGGGGGCACCCACCCCACCCTACCCTTGCATGCTTCGCTATGTACCTAAAGCGGGAGTCGGGGCTGGGGAGCTGGATAGCCATGCCCGCGGTCGCTGAAGTGCTCAAGTATTCATGCCTTGTCTGCTGGTCTTCCAGGGAGAAGACGACGGTGGAGCAGGAGCTGAGCGAGAAGGAGGAAGCCATCAAGCAGAGGACCGGCGAGGTGCAGGTGAGCCCCCGCTAGAATGCATAACGCTGTGCCATGCCCTTCTCCGTGCTGCATGCGGGGGCTGGGTGGTGGGAGGGTCGTGCCATATCTCTGCTCTGATGCTGGCTCCGGGACAGGGGTGCGTGTGAGACCCGAGCCATACATGTTTGCATTGTTCTCCTCTGGCATGTTGTATGTCACCATAAACCAATGCAAGGGGAAAGTGAATGATCACATCCTCACGCCGGAGTCATTAAATGTCTGGCAATCACTAAAAGGGCGTGACCGAAAGCCTGGGCGTCATTACACTTACTTTATCCCACAACAGAATAACACTGCTGCGACTAATTGGGGTGTCTTTCGGAAGAGCACTATTCATTGAATTAGTCACTTGTGTTATTTCTGCCATGTCTTTATTGTGCCTGTTAACTTTGCGCAAGCTAAACAATCGAGACAGTTGATCACACACCTAAAGACGTCTGGTATGTCGCCTGTACACCATTGTATCGCACACAAGCCCCCTCCCCTTCATTTTCTAAATGCGTGTGCTTTACATGTGTACAGAAGTCGATTTGCCAATACATTGAAATGGTCAGCTGTTGTTGTCGGTGGGCGTGTGGGGGAAATGCCAACCCCTCCCTCGTCTGTCTTTTAAAGGAAATGTGTATTACACTGTGTTTAAAAGCAGAGTGCATCATGGATTGCTAGTTTGCAATGTTTCGTCAGCTTGATTCATCTGCATGATGGTTCTGACTTTGGGGGAATATAGATCGCAGCCTTCTGAAGAACGAGCAGAATGATCTGACGCACGCCTTTGACTCTTGCCATCCATGTGGAACTGCATTGCTTTAGCTGTTACGAAGACAGTTTTGCCTTAATGGCACTGGTGGGTTGGGGCATATATGGATCTAATGTCCTCGTCGTAAATGATGAGCTTGCATGTCTCTGACAGGCGACCGTCTCTTGCATGTATATGTATACTGACCCTGCTTCTTTTGCCAGAAGTTCCATACCCTAAACGCCTTGGCTGGGCGTAGGCCACAGGGAACCCTGCCCCTGCATGACTGTCCTCTTCACCATCGGAGAGAAGTATGTGCTAGTCTTCCGTTAAGGACGTACTTCAGATGACCTCTAATATTAGAGGTGGTCGCTCCTGTGATATTGAAGGGGCGCCCCTTGTGGAATTCTGTGACTCTGGCGTTGTGTCATCGGGCAGTGAGGGACTGAGCCCATGGGCCTGTGCTTACATTCCCTTAGGCTCACGAGAGGTCTTGGCTGTGTGTATAATCTACATCCATACGTTTTCATTTTTGATGGTGCTTGGTTTAAAGCAACATTTTAAAACCTTTACAATTCATAAAACCAAACAATCCTAAGATATTCAATAAATATTAGGCAAATATGAATCAATTCATCATATACAAAATCAATGAAAATGTTTCATATAGAAAGCTAACAACATTTTAAAAGTTGTACAACCGCCACATGGAGACAGACGCCCCGCTTGGCATACGCATTCATAAACTCTCTGCATCAACTCTTTCCAGAGTATAGGCACGTTTACCAAAGCACATAATTCGCTGGGGCAACAGTTTAGGGCAATATACTAACACATGGTATACATTTTAAATGTACCCAGGCGTTTTGCAGAATCTGCTGGTAGGCTGAATTATATGCAGTACCCTTTGGGAACACTACACACAATTAAGACTACAAGTGACAGTACAATTTCACCTTTGGTACAAGCCTGTACTACACAGTTATAGTGGTAGCAGTAGCGGAGCAGCCAGACTTATCTCAACAGTAAGTGAGCAGTACAAATACTTACACAAAGGACAGCAATTACTATGATTCAGGCAAACACTGACTCAAGGTTTCTAAGTAAAAGAATATATATTTCTCCAGCATGGGGTCTGGCATGGATTCACATGCTCATGAATATTCCCTGTCGTCAGGCTGGGAATCCTCGGTAAAGAAAAAAAAAACAGTATCAGTTTCGTTTCTGATCTGTCTTTCGTAGTAATAACCAATCACTGGTCTCTGCGTCATACTGACCACAGCCAATGACTGCCCTCTATCTAAGCACCGCCTCTGGCAGCCATCTTCAGATTTTTACCGCACGTTCATGTGTTGGGATCCTCGTGCTATTGCTCTCGAGCGTTAGTGCTATTTTTTCACGTTTTTTCTCAAAAACTTCGTTTTTTCGGTCAAAAGAGCCTCAAGCTCCACCGACTCTCCATCCGATCAACGGGGACCCGTGTCGGATTCGTCTGCGCCCCTCAAGGGTGAAGATCTCGTCGAGCTACGCTTTTGGAGGACTCCAGAAGTTTCTCAGGCCCGGACATGGCCCAGGAGAAGGGAAGCTCGACGCCCGGAAAGCTGTTCAGGATCTGCCCTGGATGCCAGCTGCAGAGCGTCTTTAAGGAGGACGAACACTTCTTTTGTCTCTACTGCTTACATGAGGACAAGACGCACGTGGAGAAGGACTCTGCGTTTTGCGGCAACATGTCGGAGCGGACCATGAAGGACCGCCATCAACGTCTCGCCAACTGGCTGGAAGGGAAGAAGCCCGTAAGGCGAGAAGAAGAGGAAGAAATCCGAGCGGTCTTCTAAGACCTTTGAGGACGCCCCGGCGACGGGGGTCCACCACAAGGCCAAGCACCGCAAGTCCGCTGGCACCGGGAGCGCCGAACGGTCGGGCTCTACGGGCGCCAGGCAGGGCACACCCTCCCCGGCACCTTCAGCCACGAGCCAACGCTCTGGGTCGGGTAAGAGGAAGGGCGAGCACCCGGCGAAGCTCCTGGAGAGGCCCCGGTCGAGCTCGAAGGCCCCATCGGAGGGGGAGCGAGGCAGTGTCCCCCCCCCCTCAAGGATAAGGCGGTGAGCGCACCTAAGGTGGTGAAGGCCTTAATCCATCCGGCCAAACCCTCTATTGATACTGTCGCGGCGGCCCTGGCTCAGCCTGTGGAGGCTACACCAGTGGTGGCGACCTCGGGGCTCAGAGTCTCCCTGCCACCTCGGAGGGAGTCCTCTTTTGTGCCCATCGATAGGACCCCCGTGAAACCCCCGGCGGGGAAGAAAAAGGGGGGGCAGGGCGTCGTCGTAGATTCGGCCTCAACCTCAGAGGAAGAGCTGATTGAGGTCTTAAGCCACGGCCTTGGCGTGGAAGAAGACCGGCCCGTCGGGATGGATCCCCTGATCGCCCGTCGGATTCCCCTCTGCCAGTGCCGCAAGACAACTCGGCGGCCATTTTGTTGGCTGTACAGTCCTTATGTTCAGAGATAAGGACGAGACTACCGTTGCCGACGGAGGAACCTCTCCCGTCGGGGGATCCTGAACCGGGACCTTCTGGTGCTCCCCCGCCCAAGAAAAGAAGGATTCACCCTCCACCTCCTTTTCAGCCGTCGCGCCCCGTCCAGCCCTCCTCCCCGTCCACCCGAGGGGATGATACGGGGACTGACACGGCAGCGACGGGTACAGACGACGAGGTATACGACGAGGACCTACCATCGTCACCTCCCACCAGGGCTTCTCCGCCAGACGAGATTGGATCGTTCCACTCCATGATCGCCAGGGCATCCGAGCTTTTCCAACTCTGCCCTGAGGAGAAGAAAAAGGAAGGATTCCTTTATCAACGGCGCGAGGCCAAGAGGAAGACGGTTTTCGCGGTGCCTCTACTGGACGACATTTGGGATGAGGGCCTCGCCCTCCTCAAGAACCCTTCCACGACGCCAGCTAGAAGAGACCGGTACGAGAAGAAGTACCGGGTCCCGGACGCGGCCCCCCTGTGCCTCCGAGCGCAGCCTACCCCGGACTCCGTCGTCTCCGCGGCAGCCAGGAAGAAAGCGGGGGGTGGGGGGGTGCGGCCTCCACATCGACTTCCCCACCGGACGGCGAGGGAAAGAAATTGGACGCTATGGGACGCAGGGTCATCTCGTCTGCAGCGACGACGATTAAAGCGGCCAAGGCCTTGGTTATCGTGGCCCGCTACGACAGGGAACTATGGTACAAACTGGCTCCCCTGCTGGACTTTCTACCGGACGACAAGAGGGCGGATGCCCTGGAGATCCTACAGGAAGGCGAGGTGGCGTCGGACCACGCCATCATGATTGCGACGGACATCGCCGACACTGGGTTTCGCCAGTTGGGCAACGGCGTTTGCCTTAGGCGGCGTGGATGGCTCAAGGCTACGGACTTCCGTCAAGACGTACAGGCCAGAGTCCTGGACATGCCGTTCGATGGGAACAACCTGTTTGGGAAAACAGTGGACGATTCCCTTCAGGCCATTAAAGCGGACACTGAGACGGCCCGGGCCCTTGGGGTTCTGCAGCAACGACGGACGCCCTTTCGGAGCAGCGGAGGCAATGGCGCCTCCAAAGGTTCCGGCGGCGGTTTCTCCACCTACCGTCAAGCGGCCCGCTCGTCGTCTCAGGAGGCCTACAGAGGACGAGGCAAGTCTGGCGGACCCCGCCGTCGTCGCCAAGGAGGTCAAGACGGCAAAGCCTCGTCGAAACAGGATTGAACCGGCCGTGGGGTCGGGCCCCCACCGAAGCGCCCCGGTGGGAGGCCGGCTGGCGAGCTTCGTCAGCGTGTGGGAGTCCATCTCCACCGACCGTTGGTTGCTGGACGCCTTAGCCCGGGGCCACGCACTCGAGTTTCAAAGAAGGTGCCCGCGCGTTCCCCCCGTGGCCAGGAAAGAGCTTCACGTCCCTCAGCTTCTCCTGGAGGTAAAGGCGATGCTCAGGAAGGGCGTCATCGAACTCGTCCCAAAGAGGCTTCGGGGCTCCGGAGTTTACTCGAGATACTTCCTCGTGAAGAAGAAGACGGGAGGATGGCGCCCCATCCTAGACCTGCGACGTCTGAACAAGTTCATCAAGGCACAGAAGTTCCGGATGGTCACCCTCCAGCACGTCCTGGGGCAGCTGGAGGAAGGAGACTTCCTGTCGTCGTTGGATTTGGAGGATGCCTACTTCCATATTCCCATCCTAAAGGGGCACCGAAAATTCCTCAGGTTTGTGGTCCAAGGGCGTCACTACCAGTTCAAAGCCCTCCCCTTCGGACTACGGTCGGCACCCAGGGTATTCACCAAGTGCCTTGCACCGGTGGCGGCGCAGCTGCGCCGCGAGGGGATCCACGTCTACCCCTACCTGGACGACTGGCTCATACGAGCCAAGACGAGGGAGCTCGCCGTGGAGCACACGGCAAGGACCGTCCAACTTCTCACGGACCTGGGATTCTCCGTGAACTACGCCAAGTCCCACCTGGTACCCGCGCAAAACGCACTGTTTCTGGGAACGAAGCTCGACACAGTGTCCCTTCTGGCCTCCCCGTCGGAGGAAAGGACCAGATCCATCCTGGGCAAGGTACAGCGGATGTTGGTTTCCGACGCGGCCAAGGTGAGGTCCATCAAGTCCCTCCTCGGAATGATGTCTTCTTGCATCTACCTCATTCCCATGTGCAGGCTCCGGATGCGCCCATTGCAGGAGTTCCTGGACGCGCGCTGGATCCAAACGACGGGCGGCTTCGAGGAGAGGATCACACTCGACGAGAGTTTCCGCCGAGCGGTCCGGTGGTGGGGCAACCGCGCGCATCTGACGGCGGGCATGGACTTCCAGACCCCAGACCACCAGGAGACAGTGACCACGGATGCCTCCCTGGAAGGGTGGGGAGCGCACACAAAAAATCTGCACGCGAGAAGGCCTTTGGCTCCCGACGGAGCTCCGTGCAGTGTTCTGGGCCCTCAGGTCCTTCCTTCCGTCCCTCAAGGGCAAGGTGGTGAGGATCTTCACCGACAACACCACCACCATGTTTTACATCAGGAAACAGGGCGGAACCAGGTCCCCAGCACTGTCCAAGGAGGCGCAGGACCTGTTGCATTGGGCCGTCGCCCAAGGGATGTTTCTGGTGCCGTTTCATCTGGCAGGGATAAAAAACACCATCGCCGACTAACTCAGCAGGGAGCTGCGCTCGTGCCACGAGTGGGAACTACGGCAGGATCTAGTGGATCGCCTCTTCCGACGGTGGGGCACACCCCAGATCGACCTGTTCGCGACGGCGACAAACTCCAAGTGCCGGAGGTTCGCCAGCAGGTTTCCCCAGGCGAGGAGCATGGGCGATGCCTTCTCGTTCCCCTGGGAGGGCCTGTTCCTCTACGCGTTCCCTCCTTTGCCACTGCTAATCCGGCTCGTCAACCAGCTCAAGAGGTCGCGGTGCAGGATGATCCTCGTCGCACCTGCGTGGCCAAGGCAGATATGGTTCCCGGACCTTCTGGACTTGTCAGCGTCCACGCCAATCAAGCTGCCGGTGGACGCGGATCTACTCTCCAGGGAAGGAGGCGCCATCCTCCACCACGACCCGAAATCGCTGAACTTGCAGGCCTGGCTCCTGCGGCGCTAGAGTTTGGAGGATACGACATACCGGCCGACTGCAGAGAGGTTCTTGCAAAGGCCAGGGCGTCCTCGACTCTTAAATGCTACGGACACAAATGGAAGAGGTTCTCTGTCTGGTGCCACGCAAAGAAGATTAACCCTCTACGGATTACGGCTCCTCAAGTACTGCCGTACCTGCTGACGCTGGCCAAAGCTGGACTGGCACACGCGTCCATCAAGATTCATCTTGCTGCGATCTCCCGATACACCAGAACCACGGGCCGGACGTCCTTGTGGTCTCATCGTCTGGTGAAAGAGTTCATGAAGGGACTGTTCAGATCGTTCCCGCCGGTGAAGGCTCCGGCCCCGGCGTGGGAGCTCAACGTGGTGCTGACCAAGCTCATGGGACCTCCGTTCGAGCCTCTGCACTCGGCCCCTTTGAAGTTTCTGTCGTGGAAAACAGCGTTTCTTGTGGCCATCACCTCCGCACGACGAGTGGGAGAGATCCAGGCCCTTTCCTGCAAGGCCCCGTACTTGACTTTTCACGACACGAGGGTAGTGCTCAGGACGCACCCCTCCTTCATGCCCAAGGTGCCGTCGGACTTCCACCTCAACGAACCCTTGGTGTTGCCTGTGTTCTTCCCGTCGCCTTCGTCGCCGGCTGAGAGGACTTTGCACTCGCTGGATGTGGCTAGAGCGCTGAAGTTCTACGTGGACCGCACAAAGTGTTTTCGGAAGACGTCGCAACTCTTTGTGAATTTTGGACCTGTCAATCAGGGGAAGGCTCTCTCGAAGGCTTCCATTTCCAGATGGCTCTCCGGCTGTATCATGTACTGTCATCGGTTGGCAAACCGACCACTGCCTGGCCGTCCGAGAGCCCATTCCACCAGAGCGATCGCAGCTACCACGGCGTTCCTTTCTGGTGTGCCCCTGCTGGACATATGCAGGGCTGCTACGTGGAGGTCGACGCACACCTTCACGAAATTCTACTGCATCGATCGGGATTCCAGGGAGGAGTCCAGGGTCGGCCAAGCAGTGCTGCGCAACCTGTTCGCTTGAGGTGAGCCTGGTGAGGAGGTAAGATGCTTAATGTTGGGTTTGATGTAATGCTTAATGTTGAGCCTTTGCCACCTCCCGTGGTTGTGCATGTGTGTACTGCTATGTATTCTTTATTCATGAGCATGTGAATCCATGCCAGACCCCATGCTGGAGAAGGAACAAGTTACTTACCTGTAACTGTTGTTCTCCAGCATGGGTCTGGCATGGATTCACATGCGAACCCTCCCGCCTACCCCTCTGCGGCTCTTCACTTGGTCATACTGCCACTTCACGTGCTTCCAAATCTGAAGATGGCTGCCAGAGGCGGTGCTTAGGTAGAGGGCAGTCATTGGCTGTGGTCAGTATGACGCAGAGACCAGTGATTGGTTATTACTACGAAAGACAAATCAGAAACGAAACTGATACTCTTTTTTTTTTTTCTTTACCGAGGATTCCCAGCCTGACGACGGGGAATATTCATGAGCATGTGAATCCATGCCAGACCCATGCTGGAGAACAACAGTTACAGGTAAGTAACTTGTTCCTTATTTACTCAACAGTTGTATAACATTTCACTATTCTAAGCAAGTCAAAAATCACAATCATAAATACACCATACCACTTCCCTTAAATTCCAGACAAGTTAAGCTCACAAAATGAAGTGTGAGCAAAATGGCACTCCAGTAATTTAAAAGGGTGGAAAAGACAAAGTTATTAGAAATTATTCAAAACCAACAGGTAAGTAAGCAGGGCAATTGAACAAGAGAGACTACAAGGGTAAAATCAGATAGAACAGGTTTAGGGCCCAAGTAAATGGTTCAAAAGTCTTTTGCTCAATGTAATAGGTTCAGTGTAGTTTGCAGTAAAGTTTGTTGCACAGATTCCAGACGAGGTTGGTTGGTAGAAATGTTAGTTCAAGGAGAAGAGAAGGACAAGCCCTCGGATTGGCGAAAGATTTCAAACACTTTCACCGCGGCTGAGCGAAACGCACAACCGGATTTGCACAGTACCTTAAAACGGAGAGGGAGCTGTAGCTGAGGCGGACGTTCCTGGTGGCTCCTGCAGGCTCACGGTTCCTGAAGCGACTGTTGGAGTGACACGAAGTAGGAAGACTGGAGGGTCCTGCGCCACCCAGGGAAGAAACCAGCAGCAGAGCAAAACAACGAATAAAAGGGGCGCTCCTTAAAACTGAAGCAGGGTCCGACCTTCCTGGCTATCCGGCCCACTGTAGCTCTGTACAGCGAATTCGACCAGAGGAGGGGTCCTGGCTTGTAGTTTGGGCAAACTGGTTGGTCCCACTAGCTCAAGGGAAGAACATTCCTGGAGGATCTTCTCTGTTGTCGGATTTGGAGATTCAGGCCTGCAGCAGGGCTTCACCGTGCGGTTCAGTCGTTCGTTCCAGTGGTGACTCTGCTCTTCCAGTCTCGGAGACCTGCTTTTTATGCAGTTTTCCACCATGCATACAGCCTGGCTGTCAAAAACACAGCAGGGTGGCTGGCCTGGCAAGGCCAGTCTCCTTAGCCAATCAGACAAGAGTGCGACTTGGGTTACTAAAGCAACCCATGACAGGGGTCCGAAGAACCCTCCCTCACATCCTGCCTACCTAGACTATCAGGTGCCTTAAGGAATGCTTCTGTGCAGAAGCCTGCGAAAAGACAGCGAACAAAGGAATCCTCCCCGGTTTGGCGCGCAGAGAAAACACGAGAAAGACTTTAACAAAAAGAAATCGTGAATAAACCCAGCCGAAATCAAAATAATGTGTATTTGGTCAAGGGGTTTATGTTCGAGGCTACTATACTAGCCTGGAACAATACCACGTTTATATAATATAATCGCGGTAGGAAAGTTAAGGTAGATACCACTGCCACCAGCCAAGTCTTAAAGTTAAGGGAGCGAAACAAGGCTCCAAGAGGCACAGACAAAAAGGGATAAGAGTTAACCCTTTTCAGTATTCCATATAAGGTGGGTGTACTGGGTCTGCAGTTTAAAGTGACCTATATAAAGTTAATGGCAACTTTACCTGTTTGTGGGGGACGGTAGTCAGCCCCAGAAAAATTGAGTCAGGGGGGAAGTCTCAGACAACCCTGTGCACTGCACTGAAGGTACTGTGTAACGCACAAAAAAAATGGTGCACATGGAGTAGGTGAGGCTCCAGTGCCCAAGATCACACAGACAGTGAAAATACACGCAGCAAAATACATGTAAGAGTGGGAAAAAGAAACCATAGAAATCCAGCAAAGCTGCTGGGGGACTCTTTAGGTAAGGATAATCGGCCATTTATGAGAATTCTCCCTAACATCTGCACCAAGCTTTCTCAGGAGTTGATTCCTTATTCATACGACTTCATTAGTGCCTGATACATGAAGGCGCAACCTCAGGAATTCCCTCAGAAACCTGTGACATATGATTCAACTCTTCCAGCCCCTTTTTGCAACGGATTTAAGTGACCATATAAACGGTAACTACCCAACCACTCCTCTATAGTTATCCAATCATTCCGGCCGACCGTTAGTTTAACCGTATCCAGATTTAATAGAAAGGTCACAAACAAACTCCAATCTTCCAGCTGCCTATTGCAGTACTCCACAAATTCCAACATAGGTGTACTCCTCACTTGCGAACATACCTTTCCCAAGTGAGTATACAGCATGTCATGCCTAGATTCCAAACATTTCCAAAAGAGTGCCAACTGTCACCAAACCACTCTACTCTTTAGTGACTGTAAGCTTAAGTCCCCGCAAATTGCCACTAACGGCACACATTTTGTTTATTGGTCAAATACTCTCCACCAGACCAATGCTTCCATTTCATCTAGCTCATCCAACAGCCAACTGGGAAGCTTCTCCATGCCATAGAGGGGTTTGGGAGCAACCGTCCCATTATAACATGTTATTATCAGCATTAAGGAGAATCATATTTCCTATTTAGGTACTGCTTCTGGGCCACGTGCACAGTTGCTTTCCTTTTTATTATTACACTCTGGAATGTTTTTTGAGCATAAGACATAATCGGAAATCCCAGGTACACCAAGTTATCAACTGTTTCACGTCATGTACCCTTTGTAAACCAGACAAACCTACATCTTTTATTTTTCCTGCTAATGCTTAAGACTTTAGTCTTCATAGGATTTATATTTTAAACTACTCTCAGTCAGGATGCTCTCAAATGCTGTTAATAATCGCTCTAAGTCAATGGGTTTTATCAAATCGGCATAAGCGAGCCATATGCTCTTCAGATTTTCATCACGAGGCAGAATAAAAGATGCTTTATCAAGACAGTCCCCAATGTCTGCCACATGCAGGTTAAATAGACATGGGGCCAACGCACAGCTTTGTCGCAAGCCATTACATGTTTCAATTTTCTTAAAGATTGCCCTTACTGTCTACTTAGAATGTTACCCTCCCTTTTGGGGTAAGAGAATAAACCTAGTCTGTTAAGATGATTAGTTGAGACGTTGCAGGGGGACTCAGGCCAAAAGGCTGGAAGGCTTTGATTCAATCATAACCTCTAGCATTGCTCCAGACAATCCTTAAGATCATTGTTTTTCTGCCTGTCGAGACATTAGACATTCTAGAAGGGGAAAGATGATCTGCAAATCAAGCCTGGTATAAACCCAAAGAGGCAGTCCAGCCCGAAGTGCTAGGTCATGCCTTGTTCATGAGGCCACAGGTAACCCCTCCCCCCACCCACAAATGTTGTGGACTCGTTGGGTATCATCAGTGAGGTATAGCTTGGATCTGTAGTTACAGCATTCTCAGTACCCACGTTTGGAACACCATCCCACTTGGGGTGACATAACTTGAAAGTTAATGACTAGAAAGGTTTGATTCAATCACACAGCAGGGATTGCTCTGGGCAACTCAATAGACCTTCATTTTTCAGCCTGTCGCGACTTTTCAGATGGGGGTAAGACCATATGCAAAACAGGCTTGGTCCTACTACGAACTGACGTCTTCGGCATACCCCACTTTTGCCAACCTACACTTTCACAGATTTTCTTTTTAACTGATTTTAATTTTTTTTTGCCACAACACACAGATGTAAGTTGCAGTGGGGGATGTAATGGTGGCATGCGTGCGATCTCCCCCTGCCTATCGTGGAAAAGAGTGTAATCATTGGTAAAAACACATTCGGTGAAAGTGTAGGTTGGCAAAAAAAAGTCGCCAATCATTCATAGAATCACAACTTCTGCATGAGACCACAAGCCACCCAGATATGTTTCACTCTCAGACGGTGGAGTAGCTCCGTCATGGATTTATATGCCCCTTTTCGTATTTTGTGGGATCAAAGAATGAAAGGTGCAAGTCCTGCAACTCCTAAACCTCTAGGGCGCAGACCAGAGAGATCCTTCAGGAGTGTGTTGTTCACATTACAACATAACCCCCCTGAAGATAAAATGTACCTGCCACATGAAGATGAGTGCCCCCTCTCTGTAAATCAGCGCTACTTCCAGTGAGAAGAGAATCCTTGCTCTTCTTCGTGAAAGTCAAATCGGAACATTATTTGATTTCCCCTCCCTGCTCCCCACCCTCCCCTATAATGCCCCTTTTTCTTATGAGTCTCCTCGACACTTTGACTTTGTATCTGGCAGACTGAGTTGTCACAAAGTCACTTGCCGTTTCTCATCTGGATAGATTACTTGCGTCTTTGTGCATCACTCTGTAAGAACCTTGGTCATGAGAATTGGCTCGACCCAGAATGCGGCCAAAAAGAAACCAACAAGGAAACCGCCTGGTGTGTGTTAGGCAGAATCCTGTGCAGTTCCCTTGGGGAACACTGCAAAAAGATTAAGACTACAGAAGTAAGCAGTAAACCCAATTGGTAGCAGTCTGTACCACCCAGGTTTACCTGGTAGCTGTGGCTGAGCAGTCAGACCTCTCTCAAGTAGAGTAGGGCAGTATATAGAGTATACACAATAGGGCTAAAAACACAGTAGAGCAAACAAACACTGACCAGAGCTTTGTATAAAAAGTATATAATTATTTATTTAAAACACACTTTAGGCAATATACTAGCACTCTACATCAAAAGCAAGTTAAAACACAGTCTGGTAAAGTATACACACCTCCCTTAATACCTATTAGACAAGTCAGAATTAAAACCCCACAATTTGTTAAACAGATGTGAGTGCATAACCTGATGGCACTCCAATAGTTCAGTTAAAGGGAAAAATAATGGCAGAGCATAGAAATAAAGAAGGCGGAGGATGGCCATCCCAGAGGAATACACCATACAGAGGTGTTGGGGTTTTTTTTCCCCCTGGGACAAAGGAAGAAAACTGATTCCAAAAGAAGTGCTACACGTCATAAGCAAATGATGAAACAAAACAGAAATTTGTTCAACTACATTTAGTAGGAACGCCTCCTAGTGATTCCAGGGATCTTTATCAGTGTGAAAGCCAAGCAACCCCATTACTAGAGGGCCGTGGAAATTGGTTTAAAAAATCAGAAGGACCCCAAAAAGAAGATACACTAAAGGAATCGGCTAACTAAAGTTTTTCCATTGTGAAGGTTGGACCCTAAAGAAAAGCTTGATGGAATCCTATAGAAAGCGGTTTCCCACAGAAGAATAAGACTATAAGAAGAATATTATGATTGTACATTTGATTGTTGCTTAAAGTTTTACCCCTGAAGAATTTCCTTGTGATTCGTGTGCAAGTGTGGAAGGAATGAAACATGTCGGGTATGGTTTGAATGTGGTATGAAAGTAAGCATGGGTTTTATGAAGTTGAAGTGAAAGGTTTTTACGGACTAAGTTGCTTGCCTCTATGATAGAGGTAAGCACCTTTAAGATCCAGGTTAAGAAATGAATTTTGTGAAATATTAAATAGTCAAATGATACATGAGATTAAATGTACACAGCGATAGATTATCGCAATGTTGTAGATCTTGTGATCTAGTATAAACACTTGAACAACTCTCCATAAATATAGAGTGGTGATAAAAAGAAAAAAAAGATAAAAAGTTTTCTATGTGTTGAAATATGAAAAATAAATAACTATTTTTGATAAAATGTGGTGCAGCCTATGAGAATTTAATGGTGACTAATCTCATATAGTAGGGTTAAACTTTTCTATGGACTTGGGGAAGCAAGGGACCAAGTGAACATTGTGTATTGTTTAATAGTTCGTGCTTTTAGAGGGCTGTTCACTATCGGTCGTAAAAATTACTACCTCTAGTCTCTCTGAGTTGATTGAGAGCATAGAAATGAAACAGGTCCCAACACTTTTAGGAGTCCTCAGCAAGGGAATAAAGGCAGTATATACCGTAGAGCCAAAGTTGATAGGCCAGGCCCACTTTAAATGGAGCAAAGCGAAATGTGCCCAGTATCACACGGTTTAAAAATGCACTAAAAGTCTTTGCAGAATGTTCAAAAGAGGTTGGGGCGATTCAAGAAGGTAAAGTTTGAAGGCCTGGGGCCGACCTAGTTGGGAAGCCTAGGATTTAAGGGTCACCTTGGGCAAACCGAAGAAAGGGAGGCCAGGCAGGACACAGTACCTTAAACAAAGAGGAAGCTCCAGTGGTGGCAGTTGTTCCTGGCAACGGTTGCAGTTCGTTGTTTTGACCAGGGGAAGAGAGGATCTCGTCGAGGAGGAAACGTGGAGTCGTTGCACTGCACAGGGATGAAACCAGCCGCGAAGTTAGTCAATAAAAGGAGCGTTCCTTTTATTCAAGGTCACAGTGGTGAAGCTTGGCTATCCGGCCGCCGGCGTGTTTGGCACGGGCAATTCGATCAAGTGACGTCTTTGGAAGGCAAAAAGGGCGAACTGGTTGGTCCCACCAGCTCAGAGGAAGAAGACTCGTCCAGCAGAAGATCTTCTCTTGTCGTCGGGAAAGTGGTGAGGTAGTTGCAGCAGGGCTTCACCGGTGGTGTCGTCGTTGCAGATTGCTCAGCTTCTTCCCTCTTTGGATTCTTAGGTCCTGTGGCGACTTCTGAAGTTCCAGTCCCAAAGGCCCTGATTTTATGCAGAAAACCCCCCATTCGTCAGCCTACCTGTCAATCACACCCGCTAAGTAGAGGGGGGGGCTAGTAGAGAAGACGTACAGCAATTACAGAAAATCCAAAATGCCTCTGTACGTATAATATACGGTATGAAGAGGCATGAACCCACCTCTAACGCGAGAAGGGAGCTACATTGGCTCCCAGTATCAGCCAGGATTTCCTTTAAGTTATTGACGTTAGGTCATAAATGCATCTATGGAACAGTCCCTAATTATTTGAAGGACAAAATCATGATATATCAACCGGCAAGAAATCTGCGTTCTACAACGACTCTAAGTCTGCAGGTGCCAAGGACTAAGAAAGCCCGTGGAAATGGACGTTCTTTCCCGGTGCTCGTGGCTAAGGCCTGGAATAATCTACCGTTAGGGCTCCGTACAGAGAGCAATCACCTGGCTTTCCGGAAACTCTTGAAGACAGAACTTTTCATCTAACCTACATCTTTGGTTGTCCTCACTGACCTCTCTGCTTGTGATGGAGCGCTTGGATGCCTCAGGGCTTGTAGCGCTATAGAAATTTAATAACATAACATAACATAAGTGTCATTTTTCTTTCATTTAAGTCAATAAAGACCTTTTGTTTTTAAGAGCAACACCAGTCCAGAGTGTTCCTTCACACACTCAACCTGGTGCTCCCTTCTTTATCAGTGCCCAAATATATCAAGGAAGCTGTTCTTATGAAGACTCTTCTTGCATCCAACTGCCTAAGTGATGCAAGACCGTTTAATGGTTCAATAGCCGTTATTCTTTTTTTTTTGAAAATTTGGTTTTATTGGAGTTTTACAATTATGACATAATTCAAAAAATAATGCAAGCATTAATGTATATCAAAGTGAGGTCACAACTTTTCACCTCCCCACCAACCACACCCGCAACCCCCCCTATCCCATGCCAGTCAATAACAACAACAGGGTCCAGCACATCATCTGAGGATGCAATACGAGCATAGGGTTGCTTCCGAAAGAGAGACAGTGCTCAAAAAACAAGGTCCAACATATAAAAGTCACATTTCCTGAAACAATCGATCTCTTCCCACTCCAAAGGGGTTGCCCCGATACTATTGTTCCCATCAAGAGAACCGTCTGAGATGTTTACTCATGCCTCAGGCCATTTTCCCGTATTTATCAAAAAATGGCAGCCATAGGGCCTCAATGTTGGATTTGTATTCATCGATCAGGTGGGTCAAATACTCCATATCGTAGATTGCCCGTGTTTTCGCTACCCACTCCCCCTTTCAGGAGGCCGGGGTGATTTCCATTTTTTGGCCCAGCAGCATCTAGCCGCGACTAGCATGACCTGCAACATATGGTCGTGTTTCACCTTGGGGCCCCCCCTCAACCTCAATACCGAACAGCACCAGCCAGGGGGACAGAGTTCTCACCATTCCGTCTACTCCTCTGATCCATGACAGGACCTCACTCCAGTAGGTTTGTGCCACCAGGCACTTCCACCACATATGGACATAGTCCCCCTTTTCAACATGGCATTTCCAACAGTGGGGGTCGTAACCTTTTCTCATTCTGGCTATCCTCTGTGGGGGGTAGTGCCATCTGTGTATCAACTTCAGGGCCTGGTGGCGGTATTGGGGTGCAGTTGTGGAATGGTGTGCCTGCCTACAGATCTTGGTCCATCTTTTTTCCGTTATGGGGTGCCCAGGTCCTTCCCCCATTGTACTTGGGAAGATGGGGGGTCCAGTGGGGGTAGAGAACAGCAAAAAGCTATAAAGCCACAATATCACCCCCTTAGTACCTTTTGTGTGTTGTGAGGAATTTCTCAAAATTGGTTAGGTCGCGCCTAAGTGTGTCTCTCCATCGCTCTCGGTAAGGGCACCCTTGAGCTGTAGAAAGGGGGAGAGGTTAGGGAGGCCCAGGGCGTCCTTCAAGTCACCAAGAGAAATAAACACCCCATCCACCCAAAGCTGTCCGGCCCTACAAAGACCCACCTCGTACCATTGCTGGAAGGCTAGTGGTTCGTTGATCCCTTCCCAAAGTGGCGGAGCCCAGATGCAGCTCAAAGGTGAGGGCCACGTTGTGAGCCATCTTGGGTAACCCCCTTCCTTCCAAATGGACCACAGCACTCCCAACACTGGATGTTTTAAAACCCTTCTTGGAATGTATGTCTTGGGGACCCATAGCCACTCGTCCAATGTGACCGGCGAGAAGAGTGTGTTATCCAATGTTACCCATTGTTTCTTTGGGCCAGTCATCAAATGGTCAACAAGGATGCGCAATTGTGACGCCTTATAATAGGTGTTTAGATCGGGGAAATTAACTCCACCCTCGTCTTTGGGTCTTATGAGAGTGTCGTAGGTAATTCTATGGGATTTACCGGCCCATAGATAACGGAGAAGGGCCCGCTTGATCTCCAGGAGAAATGGGTTCGGTATCTGGGGTTGGCAGCATTTGAAACAGATATAAGAATTTGGGGAGGATTACCATTTTGATGGAGTTGAGGCGAGCCATCCATGAGAGGCCGGATTTTGGCCAGCGTCCCAGGTCGTGTTTGATCGACCTCCATAAGGGCGGGTAGTTTACCTTAAAGAGATCCCCTAGGTCTGATGGAATTTGGATCCCCAGGTGAGCGAGTCCCTCCTTTTGTTTACAAAACGGAAGGTTATCGATGTATTGTCTCTCGGTCTTGTTGAGCTGGCCTGCCGGGAAAGCCACTGATTTATCCACATTGACCTTATAGCCTGCCAGGTAACCATATCGCTCTAGACTATTTAACACCTCTGGGACAGATTGGGATGGTTTAGAGAGGTACAGGAGGACATGGTCGGCAAACAGGGTTATTTTGTAGTCAGTTCCCCCTATTTTAACACCCTGGATCTGATCGTTGGTCCTGATTGCTATAGCCCAAGGCTCCATCACCAGGGCGTATATGAGAGGAGACAATGGGCATCCCTGTCTTGTGCCTCTCTCTAAAGGAAAGGACTCTGACTCTCTCCCATTGACCACCACTTTAGCGGAAGGGCGGGAGTAAAGAGCCGTCATCCATCCCCGCCACCTGGGTCCCATCCCAAAGGACGACAGAACCCCCTCCATGAAGGCCCAGCTCACCCTGTCAAACGCCTTCTCCGCGTCTAGAGACGGGAGAAGGGCACCGTCAGATTTCACTCCATTTGAGCTCAGTATGTGCAGGGTTTTGCGCATGCTATCTGCTCCTTGTCTATTTACTACAAAGTCTACCTGATCGGGATGGATCCGCCGGGGGAGACACTTTTTTAGACGTGTCGCCAGGATCCTGGTGAAGATCTTGGCGTCTGTGTTCAGGAGCGAGATGGGCCTATATGAGCCACACTCCGCTGGGTCTCTGCCCGGCTTAGGGATAACTGTGATTATGGCCTGCAGGAATGTCAGTGGAATGGTTTCTAAGGTTTTGATTTGATTAAATAATTTGGTCAGTGGTTGGGTTAGTTTGGACTGGAATTGTTTATAGAAATCCGCTGTGTACCCATCTTCCCCTGGGATCTTGCCTATTTTAAGCTTTTTGATGGCCTCTTCTTCCTCCTCCTCCGTTATCTCCTTGTCCAGTGTCTCTCTCTTTAGGTCTGTGAGCTTGGGTAGGGGGTGGTCTTCAAGATATTTTCGAATTTCATCCAGTGATTCACCCTCTTGTTTAGTGTAGAGGGCCCTATAGAAGGCCGCTAATGATTCGACTATGTGTTCAGTTTTTATCTGGGTGTTACCCACCCCGTCCTTTACCTTTCCTATGTGTCTGTCCGCCCTGTTTCCCCTCAGCCTATGTGCCAGAAGAGTTCCAACCCTGTCGCCCCTCTTAGTACCGCTGCTTTGTGTATCTCATTTTTTTAACTGCCTCTCCAATCAGGATTGTATGCAGAGCTTGTCTCTTCTCTCTCATTTCACTCAGGAGGTTTTCGCGGTCTACGTTTCCCTTGGTGAGCTGTGCCCTCATGGCCCGCAGGTCTTCCCGGAGTCTGGATTCTATCAGGGCCCTCTCTCGCTTCTTGCTCGAACCTTCTGCGATAAGGAGGCCCCTGAAGGTGGCCTTTGCTGCCTCCCAGACTGAAACCATTGGGACTTCCACTGTGTCGTTCTATAGGAAGGCTTTTATTTTGTTCCTAAGGAATTCCCTAAACACCTTAAGCACCTGGTCCCTCATGAGGGTATCGTTACAGCGCCACCTACGTGATTTCACAGTGGCTTGCAACCGCCATTCCATAACGAGGAGCTCATGATCTGACCAGGTCACAGATTCAACCGTAGGGTTTACAACCTCTCCCCCTCCCTTCCTCCTCCGAAACCAACAGCAAGTCAATTCTAGTATATGTTTGGTGGGGAGGGGAGAAGAACGTGTAACCCCCAGGGGTTTGCCAGCATTTGCGCCATATATCTATCTAGTAGTACTCTTGTAGGAGGTCCTTCAAGGATAGATTGTCTTTTGTGGGGGCTTTTGGTCCCGTCCCTTTGGCCGACCACCAGTCAAGATGGGGGTCTGTAACGAGATTGAAGTCTCCGCCCAGGATTGTGGCTCGCTCAGCCCACCCGTCCATGGCCCCAAGATAAACTTGACTTGGGCGGCGTTGTGCGCGTATATTGTGGCTAGTGTGACTCGTGCCCCCTGGGCTAACCCCTTGATCGTAAGAAATCTGCCTCCAAGGCCCCTTTTCGTCTCTACATCGGTGAGATGCAGCGATTTACCCAAGAGAATACCCACTCCCTCCTTCTTAGAGGATTTGTGCATGGCCCAGAAGTTTCTGCCTATCTCCTTTCCTTTGATTGTTGACTCGGCCCCCCTTCTATAGTGGGTTTCTTGTAGGAAGAGGGCCAGTAATTTCTGTTTGCGGAATAAGTTACTTGTGAGAGACCGCTTGTTTTGTGAGTTGAGACCCTTAATGTTGAGCGTACCGATCCGACCTTCAACCATGGTCGTCACTACCCTTTCCCTGTGAAGCCTCAGTGAGTGCCCTCGTTATCATCTGTTGACCTGAGCCCCAGAACCATGGCATGGCGTTCCCTATTTCTCCCCCCCCCCCTCCTTCCCAGTTCCCCATTTCCCTTACCCATTTTGGTAGGTATCCGTCTCTATCGCCCGACATACATCGGGTTTGGTCAACGAACCACCAGGGCCGCTGCCTGGGCCCCGAGAGATAAATAATGTGGATCGTACCATCCCAGGTATACCTATAGGAACATTTTACAGGTTTAGTCGGAGTCCAATCCCTCAACAGGACCACCCCCACCCCAGTCCCCTCTACTCCTGCTGCGTGTCTCATAGGGGCTGGGTCCAACTGTGAACTAGCTTCCAGTGTGAGTTGGGGGGGGTCTTCGAAGGTCTTGGGGGGGATGCACCTGGCCACCCTCTGACAACCGAGAACACCACCACTCCGTGTTTCAGACAGGTGGGACCCGAAACCTTAAACCCTCAATTTCGGCATAAGCCTCGCCAACCGTGGCAACATCACAATACAACAATACAACATAAATCGCCCCAAACATGGAGAGGCCCATGAGGACCCTGCGGTCCAGTGCAATACAACACAACATCATCACATTTCTTAACTTTCTCCCCTTCCTCTCAGTCACTCGGATCCATCGCGCGTGCCTTGGTATCTGCAAAAGTGGAACAAATGTTTCTCCTCGATTCGCCTGCGGCCCCGGGGGGCGAGTGAACCACAACAGATCGGCACTGCGTTCCTTTTCTTTTCTCCTCTGTCCCATAATCATGCGGGTCCTCCACGTCCCTCTGAGGGGTGCCTGGTTTTTCTGAATTTCCGAGTGCCCTTCACTTTGTGTTTCCCCTGGCTGAAGTCAGGGCCCCGTGGGGCCCGGCTCGGGCCTCTGTCGGGTCCGCCGTTCTCCCCCAAGGGTCCCGGGGGGACCCCGATCAGTTCGTCGATGCCCCTTTGGATGTCTTCTTCTGTAACGAGCTGGAGGTTTTCGCCTTGCCACTCGAAGGATAGGTAGAATGGGTGTCCCCAGCGGTATCGGACCACCTTCTCCTGGAGCCACCTAGTGATCGGACTGCATTTTTTCCTCATTTGTAGCGTGAGGGCGGATAGGTCCTTGTAGATTGCCACCCTGAAGTTGTTGAATTGTATCTCTCTTAGGGTTCTAGCTCTTTCCAGTATTTTCGCTTTGTCTCTGTAATAGTGGAACTTTGCAAGCACGGAGCGTGGGCCCCTACCGCCTCCGCCAGCTCGATGAACCCTATCAATCAGGATGGTTTCCCCGGAATCCGTTTCCAAGACAATCCTAATGATCTCCTGCACTTTGCCCTCTAGGCCAGTCTGGGTCTCCCCCTCCACCTCCGTCAGGCTGAAGAATCGCAGGTTACATCTCCGTTCACGATTTTCCATGTCGTCCACATGGAAGCGGAGCTCCCCCTCGCGCCGCTGCATCTCTTTAAACCTTGCCTCCATCTGAGCCTCCAGGAAGACGGACGCCTGGTTATTCTCTACTCCCTCCATTCTGTCCTCCAACATGGAGACCTTGGCGGTGAGGTCGGCCAGGATGGCTCCCATGTCCGTTCTCATTCCCCTGATTTTGTCGAAGATTGTCTGGATATTGTTCTGCATGGTGTTCATGTCGGGGGTTGGCGTAGGTGGTGGGTTGATCTCCATCTCTTGTTTTCGGGGAGTGAATTTGTATCTTGCCAGGGTTTCTTTCCAACTCATGGGGTATCTCCCCCTCTAGATCTTCGTGGTTCCTCGAGGTCTCTCCCCGGGTCTCGGGGAGGCGGGCCCCCAGTTCCGTGCCGACTCCGATGAGGTGTGGTGGTTAGGACGGGCGGGTCATGCCCCAATCCCCCCCAACAGCCACCACTCACGGTTGCTCCGACGTGGGGCCGGTGGGTGCGCTCAAAGGTCGCAGAGGGGCCCAGGCGTGCTCCCGCGTCGGCCCGGGCCTGTTAGGTGTAGGCCTCTAAGGGTTGTGTCGTGGCAGCAGCCGGGGGGAGTCCTTGTGGTAGTTGTTGCGAAGATGTTCCCCAATGCCTGGGGGGGCGAGGAAAGGAAGGGGCCCGGGCGCGCTCCTGCGACGGCCCGGGTCGAGATACACAGACGTGTGTGTGGCAGGCCGGGGTCTGGCCGTGGGGGCCCGGGACGTACTGACGTCCAAAACCGCCGCCGCGGGAGCCGGAGGTGGGCTCGTCTGGGGAGGCCCCCGTGGATGAGGGCCCGGGTTTCCGAGGGGCTCCCACGGGCTTTCAGTGATGCCGGCAGAGGCGCAGGGTGTCGATTCCTCAGATTGATTCCGGTGCGGTGCTCATCCGCGAGAGGAGGGGCCCGGCCATGGAGCTTCGCCTCGTGCGCGGCACGGGCCTGGAGGGGGGAGGGGGAGCGCGGAAGCTCCAAATCAAATATCTCGGGGACCCGGGCACCCCCAAGACTCGGAAAGGTATCTCCGGAGTCCCCAGGAGTTCCCCCACCTGGATTCAGCCTTTATAGGAGGATAACGTTCCTTTTATCGCAGTTTACTCCACAAATCTCTCTGGGCTTCAGGGGAGCCGAACGATCAGGCAGCCATCACGCCTGCGCCCCCTGGTGGCCTCCGGGCGTTATTCTACCATTTCATTTTCTTCATGCTTGCCTCCATAACAATGGCTTATTGATGTTTTTGGTCTGATGATTTGGCCTTAAGATCTCTTGAGCAGTCCTGAGGGCATGAGGAGCAGTAGAACAGTCCTCCATAATCGAGGTCATAGACAATCCTGGCTCTCGCCAGTTCCCTACTTGCTAGAGGTCTACCAACTAGTCGCCAGAAGTGTTAAGATGGATTTCTGAACTCTGATCTGGTGGGCAGAGGTTCAGAAGGCCAGCCTAGTTTCTTGGAACAGGGTATCCTCCTGGACAATCCAAACCAATCAAGGTAGTATTGGCGGCGGTCAAGACTAGGTCTAAGGAGTGTTGAGGGTGATCGAAAGCCCACAATGAGCACACACAGCCAGGGCACTACAAATTACTCATCGGGTGTAAATCAAAAATATATATACATTTATTAAAGGCCTTTTAAAACAAACACAAGCAAAGATCAGCAGTAATACTTAAACCTAAACAGCACTACTATAAAACATATATACAGTTACAATTGGTCTAAAGGAATGGCACACAGTAAGGGTCCACAACCTGTAAGGGAAAGGTGCATACAGTGTGAATAAACTTTAGACAATTCCTCACTTATCCATTCCTAACTAAGAGGCTGTCCAGTTCCTAAGAAGAATAGAGCCTAGTGCTCAAAAGTACTTTCAGTGTAGAAACACGCTATTGTGCGGTAGAGAGAAAAGCAGGGTTTCTTGCAGGGGCTGTAGCGACTCAGGATGGTGGGTGAGGCAGTGAAGTATAAGTTACCACTATTCTAGGAGGGTCTCCCAAGGAGGGCAGAACAGGATCCAAGAGTTGGGAATAGGATGGTAGCACAGACTACCTCGATAAAGGTGGGTGGCCCTCAGGGGACACTTGTGCGTAAAAATTGATGGATGTGCCAGGGGCCACCGGTAAGGGTTGCAAGTACTCACTGACCCAAGGTGCCCTCCAGACCAAACTTCGGCAGTCGTGTCGACTTCGGTTGCGGGTTTAAATGCTGCAATTGTGCTGTTCTGTGGCTTTCAGCGGCTGAGTTCCAGGGATGATTCTGTGGCGGGACAGTGACGATTTCTCCTCTCCTGGCGAAGGGATCAGCTTGATTTTACTGCAGCATCTCTCGGGCATGACCAAATAAGGACAGACCCGAGTCTGCTCGACCTGGGGAAGGCAAAGGGACAAGATGGGCAAAGGACAGAACAAAGGACTTTGTGGAATGGTTATTTTGGGGACAAGCCACTATCCAGGGCCAAACGCAGTAAACACGATATGGACCACAAGAAAGGGTAAAAAATATATGAAGACTAACAGGCTGCCACCAGATTTGTCCATGGCACATCCATACTTCTGCCGAAAAATCCTTTGAGGGTGTCTAGGGCCTTAAAGATGAAAGGAAGACCCCAGCGCATTGTACTGTAAAGTACTTTGTGGACTGGTAAAATGCTGCAAAGAAATTGTAACAGTGGAAAGGACTAAGGGAATCAAAGTTTCAAAGTACTGACTTAAGGGCATGTCAGTTTCCCCATAACAAAGTGAGCGAAAACTCCGCGCAGTGCAGCAGAAGGCTGTGCTCCACTGGCAAGTCGGGCTACGATGGTCAGACAACAGCAGAAGGTTGGGGGGGCTCACAACTGGAGGGAAAATTACACATAAATGGAAATCTTTCCTAACAGGAAGGTCGTCTGCTTTTTCAGCACCTGTGTTCAGCGAAGCACCATGTTTTCCCTACACAATGAATATGATGGGTCATGTTAGAGTGCGATGAGCACCCAGGGGCGAATGATGCCACATGTAAACCTATCTGTCTCCCACCGGTGCATGTACTGTCAAGGGAAGGCCTGCTGCCTGGTAGAGAGGTCTTTCAAACAGCGACTCCCAAGCAAATTACCTAAAGCTGCACAGCAGCTCAAGACCGGAGGGGCAAACCAAACAGTAGATCAGTATCTGGAGCACCTCTCTTTCACCACTTTGCGCACATCCCTGAATCTGGGGCTTACCCTGAAATCTTGAGCGATTGACTTTGCTGGGGATGCAGTAAATTGGTAGGCGGGTTAACCTATTCCAAGACAGGGCCTTGGAGGCTGAGTTCTTCAGCCTCGCAGGGTGAAAGGGAGAGGATCTCCATCCCAGATCTGTCCCTCACTTCGGCTCTTCCACACAGATCACCCATAGTGCCATATCCAAACCGGCTCTCTAAGCCTTCCAGGTTGGATGCGGATGGTGCAGGATGCCGCTGTATTTACCTGATGTTAGGGAGAATTCTCATTTTATGGCTAATTTCTCTCACTTAGTGAGTCCCCCAGCAGGTATGCTGGATTTCTGGAGTTATTTTTTTTCACTTGGTAAGAGTGTGTCTCTTTTTCCCACTCTTACCTGTGTTTTGCCATGTGTATTTCATCTGCTTTTGTAGTTGTGGACTCTGGCGTACACCACTTCAGTAGCCCCATTCTTTTGTGTGTTACACAGCACCTTCAGTGCAGTGACACAGGGTTGTCTTTTAGACTTCCCACCGACTCCATTTCTGAGGCTGACTACAGTCCCCCAGAAAAGGGTAAAGTTGCCATTAACTTTACTTAGTCATTTAACCACAGATCCAGTACACCCCATCTTACATGGGGTACTGGAAAGGGTTAAGCCTTAGCCCTTTTTTTTAATCTGTACCTCCTAGAGCATTGTTTCGCTCTTAACATTTAGACTTGGCTGGTGGCAGTGGTATCTACCCTAACTTTTCTACCACGATTACACTATATAAACGTGGTATTGCTTTAGGCTATTATATTAGCCTCGAACATAAACCCGCTTGACCAAATACTCTTTCTTTTGGCTCCGGTCGGGTTTATTCGCCATTTCTTTTTGTTAAAGTCCTTCTTTTGTTTTACTTTGCGCAGCAAACCAGGTTTGCTTCTTTGTTCACTGCCTTTTGGCGGGCTTCTGCCAAGAAGCCATCCTCCAGGTGCCTGGGTGTCTAGGTGGGCTGAATGTGAGGGAGGGGTGTAGTCACCTCCTGCACAGGGTATCCTAGGAAACCCAAGTCGCACTTTGCCATGATTGGCTGAGGTGGTTGTCCGGGCTGGACAACCCCTCTGCTGTGTGATTGACAGCCAGGCTGTGTGAATGGGGCATTTTTGCATAAAAGGCAGGTCTCTTGGGCTAGAAGTCAGTGAGTCGCCACTGGAACTACAAGGAACCGAAGAGAGCGACGGCTGCTGCAACTACCCCGTCCCGGTGAAGCCCTGTTGCATTCCTGAGCTATCTACCCTTCGACGACCAGAGAAGATCCAGTCCGGAGTCTTCTTCCCTTGAGCCTGGTGGGGATAACCAGCTCATCTTCCACAGCCAGAGGATCCTCTTCTTGGTCAAAATCGCTGCACACAGCTGTAGCGGTCCGAATAGTCATCTGAAGAGCCTCTCCTGTTTTTAAGGAGTGCACCTTTTATTCACAGTCGTTGCTGCTGGCCTCATCCCTGTGTGGTGCAGACCCCTCCAGACGACGTCCTTCGCACCGATGCTCCAGGGACCGTGGGTCTGCAGGAAACTACCAGGAACAACTGCTGTTTCACCAGCTTCTTCATTGAATAAGGTATTGTGTTCTGCTTGACGAATTAGGGTGAACCCCTTTTCTTCGCTTCCAAGGCTTGCCCTTGTCTTCCCTCCTTATAACTTTTGCTTCCTCTGTTGACAATATCTAAGTACTCCTGGCAACGTCGAATCTTGAACTCTCCGACTGTGTGATCCTCGACAACAGGAACTCGGTTCCACTTGACACTGGCTCCGGCCTATTGACTCTTGAATTTTTGTCATTGAGTGTTCTCTGATTATGTCTGCCTTGACAAAAGTATTGCCTATGATTTTTGCCCTCAACTCTCTGGTTAACTGAGGTGCTAAGTGTGTTTTTGCCCCGGTAACATTTCTTGCCGCAGATACGCGTTTCTTTAGTAAGACCGAACTGTAATTTCTGTCAAAAAGAGATTGCATACGTATTCCCGGTAACGTCTTTCGTTTCGCAACACTGGTCCGTTAAAACATAGGGTACTTACCTTGAGTTAGAGTGTACCAAAGGGAATTGGTTGGTTGTAGTGTATTTTACGTGTGATTTTAAATTAATAGAATTGTTGTGTTTATAACAAATGGTTTGAAAATATATGTACTTATATTTTTTACCTGAAACCTTGAGTCAGTGTTTGCTTGAGTCACAGTAATTGTGGACCCTTTGTATAACCTCTGCTACTGCTCATATACTCTTGAGATATGCCTGGCTGCTCTGCTACTGCTACCACTTTAACATAGTAGTACAGGCTTGTACCAAAGGTAAAACTTGTATTGCCACCTGTAGTCTTAATTTTGTGTAGTGGTCCCTAAGGGCACTGCACAGGATTCTGCCTAACACCTGATCCCAGGGTATGAGGTGGTAGCCTTCAAATGAAACACACGGTCACCCAGACAGTCTTGGCTGGAAACTCCTTTGCACTTTCTTTTTTTGTGGTGGTGTTCTTTGATTGCTTTTTGGCTGTGACTCTGGCTGTCTGTAATACAACTTTTGGTCTGGCTTCAAGCCATACACCATGGGTCTCATGTTTGCAGTGGCTTATCAGGCTCACATATGCTTTTATCTGCATACAATCTCACAGAATTCTCGTAAGTGTTGACTATTGCTGATTAACGTTCCTACGTGCCTCGGGCTGCATCCGAGCATTAGACTTAAACCCAGATGTGCACAGTAGCAAAAGGCAACAAATTGGTGAAATGTTTCATTGATGAATGGTATTTTAGAAAATGAAACCTGGCATGGACACACCTAAATATCTGTGGTTTTATTTCTCATTATGGACAAGACCTTGTTTGAATCTTGGCTGGCCTTAAAATATTCTCTATCCTGACAACCCTCTGCGCTGATACTAACGATCATCTCCAACCTAGTGACCAGTCTCCCTCTTGCCCCATTACTGCAAAATCTCTGAGTTTTCTTTTACATGGTCTGCTGCCTCGAGGTCCACTTAGTTTAGACCCCATCCAATCAGGCTTCCATAGCAAGTGCTCTATCAAAACTGCTCACCCATGTCTGGCTTTTGAGCTGCTGCTCACCCCTCACCTCTCCTCCCCTCCATCCTTCCCCTCTATCCTCCCCCTCTTCCCTCCCCCTCTTCATCCTTTGGCACTGGTAGCTTTCCCTCCCTCATTCTCGCCCTCTGCCCACTTGGATTTAATGATCTCGCTCAACTGGGTTGCCGCATTCCTGTTTGCCTTCCCCTTCTACATTTAATGAAGCTCAAATACCTCCTTCCGTGAGCGTTGTTTTGCGGGTTTCTTGGATTACAGAAGAAGCCATATCCAGTCTCCTTGTAAGTAGCCCTAATGTCCCTTGCAAAAATCAAAGTAAATTCATAGGTGCAGGTAAGTAAAAGACATGACTTACACCACTGTACTTGCAAGTCCCAGGTGTAATTGACTTTCCTAGAACACTCATCAGATACAAACGGAACATTCCACTGTGACACTTTCCACTCTGACATCGCATAGCAGCCAACAGATACATGCACCTACAACACCTTTCCCTCTGATAAACCATCAATACATTCACCTACAACATAAACTCCAAATAGGCAGGGTAAGTGGGGAACCACCACACACCATGAAAACAGATTGGAGAGAACCTAGAAACATTTAGGATATAACACAAGGAAACCCCACTTTGTGCAGAGCCCTAAACACATTAATAGAGCAATAAATAAAGACCAACCGTCGTACAAAGATGGCAACAAACAAAAGAATTACAGACTAAATCTACTGTGCAACTTGTAGATCCCTATCCACGCATATGTTATCCTCAAATACAAATGTAAACCGCACGGCCCCAACCACCACCACCACCACAACATCAACAAACTTGATTCTGAGCCATGTACCAATCTAGTTGCAGCACCTCACTGCAACCTTGAACCTCAACAGATGAACATATATTATAAACCTTTGTTCTCCAGCATGGGGTCTGGTATGGATTCACATGCTCATGAATTTTCCCCGTCGTTAGGCTGGGATTCCTTGGTAAAGAAAAAATCAGTTTCAGTTTTTTCTGAACTGTCTTTCTACTAGTAACCAATCACTGGTCTCTGGGACATACTGCCCCCAGCCAATGACTGCCCTCTACCTAGGCCTCTACTCTTGCAGCAATCTTCATATTTTTACCGCACGTGCAAGTGTTGGGAGTCCTTGTGCTGTAGCTCTTGAGCTTTTACTGCGTCACGGGTTTTTTCAAAGAGTGTACTCTTATATTTTCGGTCAATCGAGCCTCAAGCTCCTTCGATTCTACTTCTGATCAACGGGGACCCATTTCGGAAATTTTCTACACCCCTCAAGGGTGAATTTTCGTGGGGTTTTCACTCCTTGGGGGATTCCGGAAGATCTTTGAGGCCTACCCCGCGTGCTCATGGCCCAAGACAAAGGAAACACGACGCCTGTTGGATCCAAGCTGTTCAGGAGCTGTCCGGGATGCGGATTGCAGAATGTCTTCAAGGAAGATGAGTACTCCCGGTGCCTCTACTGCCTTCACAATGACAAATCACATGTGGAGAAGGACTGTGCGTTTTGTAAGAACATGTCCGAACGGACAATGAAGAATCGTCGCGTTCGACTCATCAACTGGCTGGAGGGGAAGAGCCCAGCAGCAGGTGAGAAGAGGAAGAAGTCCGAGCGTTCTTCTAAGCCCTTTGAGGGCGCTCTGGTGATGGGGGCCCAACAAAAGGCAAAGCACCGTGAGTCCGCGGACACCGGGAGCGCCAATGGTTCGGGCTCCTTGGCTGCCAGGCAGGGCGCTATGTCACAGATAGCATTATCCACGAGCCAACGCTCTGGCTCAGTGAAGAGGAAGTCGGAGAACCCGGGTAAGCTTTGGGAGAAGCCCTGGTCGATCCCGACGGCGACATCCGAGGGGGAGCGAGGCAGCCACCCTCCCCCCAAGGTGAAGGCCTCAGGCGCGCCCAAGGACGCGAAGACCCTGATTCACCCGGCGAAGGCCTCGATCGAAGTTGTCGTGTTGGCCCTGGCGAAGCTTGTGGAGGCTACCCCAGTGGAGACGACTGCCAGCCCTCGAGATTCCCTGCCACAGCAGAGGGAATCATCTTTTCAGCCTATCGAGAAGACCCCCGTGAAACCTCGGGAGGAAAAAGAGGGAGGGTGCACGTTAGCCATAACGGACACAGATACCACCTCTGAAGATGAGTTGGCTGGTGTCGCAAAGATCCTGGACAAGAGGTTCGAGGAAGTCCAGTCCTACGGGAGGGATCCCGACGAGGCGGACGTAGAGAGCAACGGTGGAGCCGACGAGGAGCCGCGGACCGTGGAGGTGACGGAGGACCCCACTCCCCAGCCGTCGCTCCCTTCCCAACCGATGCCTATGCCACAGGACAACTCATGAACAATCTTGATGGCTATCCAGACCCTGTGTACGGGGATAAGGACAAGGTTGCCCTTACCCCTAGCAGACAATCCAGCGGCGCCAGTACCGTCGGGAAGCTCACCGAACAAGCAGAGGCGAATCCATCCTCCCCCCTCCTTTCCAGCCTTCACCTCCTTCCCCTCCACTGAGGGATGAGACGGGAATGGAGACGGCGGGGATGGATGACGACGGTGGTGATGACGGGACAGATCTCCCATCGTCCCCTGCCCAGGCCTACCCTCCCGCCATGATCGCCAGGGCATCAGAACTTTTCGAGCTTTGTCCCGAAGAGCAGGAGGAAGGTTTCCTCTACCAACGACGGGAGGCCAAGAGGAAGACCGTCCTCTCAGTACCATTACTGGACGACACCTGGGACGAAGGACTGTTGCTGCTCAAGAACCCATCCACGGCTCCTGCAAAGAGGGACCGGTATGCGAAGAAGTACCGGGTCCCAGATACCGCCCGATGTGCCTTAGAGCCTAGCCATTCCCAGATTCAGTTGTCTCCTCAGCGGCCAAGAAGAACTCGGCTGGGGCGATGGGATCAACTTCCACTTACTCACTGGACGGCGAGAGAAAGAAGCAGGATGCCATGGGACGAGTCATCTTGTCGGTGGCGACGAACATCAAAGCGGCAAACAACCTTGTGATTGTGGCGCATTACGACAGGGAGCTGTGGTTTAAGATCGCTCCCCTCCTGGATTTCCTGCCAGACGACAAGAGGGCAGAGGCCCTTGAAATCCTACAGGAAGGAAGAGGCGTCGTCGGACCACACATCAAGTTGGCCACAGACATCGCCGACACTGGGTTTCGACAGATGGGCAACTGCGTTTGCCTTTGCCGACGCGGTTGTCTCAAGGCCACCAACTTCTCTTCGACGGGAACAACCTGTTTGTGAAGGCAGTGGACGAGTCACTGCAGGCCATCAAGGCAGACACTGAGTCGGCCTGGGCCTTGGGTTCTCTCCATCGACGACGGCCGCACTTTCGGAACCCCGGAGGCAAGTCTCAAGGTGCCTCCAAAGGATTTGGTGGCGGTTCCTCATCGTACCGCCAAGTGGCCTGCTCATCGTCGCAGGAGGCCTAGAGAGGCCGCAGCAAGGCCGGAGGATGTCGTCGCCAAGGAGGCAAGGCTTCGGCGAAGCAAGATTGAACTGGCCGTGACGTCGGGCCCCCACCCAAGCATCCTGGTGGGAGGCCGGCTGGCGAAATTTGTCAGCGCATGGGAGTCCATCTCCACCGACCATTGGGTGCTGCACACGTTGGCCCACGGGCACACCCTGGAATTCCAAAGAAAGTGTCCACGTCTACCCCGTCTACCACCTGTGGTCAGGAAGGAAAACCATGTGCCACAGCTACTTCTGGAGGTACGAGCAGTGCTGAAAAAGGGAGCGATAGAACTCATCCCGCAGAGGCTCCGGAGTATACTCGCGGTACTCCTCGTCCGAAAGACGACCGGTGGTTGGCGACCCATTCTGGACCTTTGTCGTCTAAACAAATACATCAAGTACCAGCAATTCCGGATGGTCACCCTTCAGCATGTGCTAGGACCGCTGGAGGAGGGCGACTTCCTATCGTCGCTGGACTTGGAGGATGCCTACTTCCACATCCTCATACTCAAAGGACATTGAAAGTTCCTACGATTCGTGGTCCAAGGGCGACACTACCAGTTCAAGGCCCTGCCCTTCGGATTGAAGTCGGCGCCCAGGGTGTTCAAGTGCCTGGCACCGGTGGTGGCACGGCTGCGCCTGCAGGGGATCCACGTATACCCCTACCTGGACGATTGGCTCATCCGAGCAAAGTCAAGGGAACTCGCCGTTGATCACACTGCGGAGACCATCGAACTGCTCACGGATCTGGGATTCTCGATCAACTTAGCAAAATCCCACTTGGTTCCGTCGCAAGACGCCCTGTTCCTGGGAGCCAGACTCGACACAGTAGCGCGATTGGCTTTGTTGTTGGAGGAAAGGACGAAGGCCATCCTGGGCAAGGTACAACTATTGATCATGGACACGGCCAGGGTGAGGTCCATCAAGTTCCTACTCGGCATGATGTCATTGTGCATCTACCTTGTGCGCCTATGCAGGTTGCGGATGTGACCACTGCAGGAGTTCCTCGATGCCCGTTGTATGCAAGCGGCGGGCAGTTTCGAAAACAAGATCTCCCTCAATGAGACCTTCCGCCAAGCAATCCGGTGGTGGGGCAACCGCGTGCCTCTAGTGGCGGGTATGGACTTCCAGACCCTGACACATCAGGAGATGGTGACGACACATCAACGTCTTGGAGCTCCGAGCTGTGTTCTGGGCCCTCAGGTCATTCCTCCTGTCCCTCAAGGGCAAGGTGGTGAGGGTCTTCACCGACAACACCACCACGATGTTCTACATCCAGAAGCAAGGGGGCACCAGCTCCCCAGCCCTATCCAGGGAAGCGCAGGATCTGTGGCACTGGGCAGTTTCCCACGGGATGTTCCTGGTACCCTTCCACCTGGCAGGAGTAAAGAACACTGTCGCTGACTCGCTCAGCAGGGAGCTGCGCTTGTGCCACGAGTGGGAACTCGGGCAGGATCAAGTGAATCTGCTATTCCGACGATGGGGCAATCCTCAGATGGATCTATTCGCGACGGGGATTAAGTGCCAGAGATTCAGCAGCAGCTTTCCCCAGCCGGGGAGCATGGGCGATGCATTCTCCTTCCCCTGGGATGGCCTGTTCCTGTATGCGTTCCCACCGTTACCATTGCTTCTGCGACTCATCAGTCAACTCAAGACGGTCCCGGTGCAGGATGATCCTCGTTGCACCAGCGTGGCTGAGGCAGATATGGTTCCCGGACCTTCTGGACTTGTCAGCGTCCCCCCCCCCCCCCCCCAGTCAAACTGCCGACCGACACGGATCTTTTCGCCAGGGAAGGAGGCGCCATCCTGCATCACGACCCGGGAACGCTGAACCTGCAGGCCTGGCTCCTGCAGCACAAGAGTTGGGAGGCTACGATATCCTGGAGGACTGCAAGGAGGTACTTGCAAAGGCCAGGTCGTCCTCGACTCTAAAGTGCTACGGGCATAAATGGTAGAGGTTCTCTGTCTGGTGCCGTGCACAGATCAACCCTCTACGGATTACAGCCCCTCAAGTGCTGCCGTACTTGCTATCGCTGGCCAAGGAGGGGGTGGCTAATGCCTCCATCAAGATCCATCTGGTGGCTATCTCCCGCTACACCAGAACTCCGGGGTGGTCTCGTGGAGTTCATGAAAGGACAATTCCGCTCGTTCCTGCCGGTGAAGGCCCCGGCGTGGTAGCTCAACGTGGTGTTGACTAGACTCATGGGCACACCATTCGAGCCTCTACATTTGGCACCGTTGAAATTGCTGTCGTGGAAAACAGCGTTTCTTGTGGCCATCACCTCCGCACGACGAGTGGGAAGGATGCAGACCTTCGAAGGGATTGTGTCCTCCGATGTATTCCTTATCTTTGATAATACGTTTCCAGCTTGCTGGCCTCGGAAACTTTTTCTGTAGAGGACGCTGCGCGTCGACGTCCGCCGAGTCGATGTCCCTTGATGGCCATCGTATCGGCACCGACGTCACCATGCCCATAAATAGCCACGGGCTGCGTCTGTTGCTCAGTTCCGTTTTTCCGCGCTTCGTGGGGCCTCGGAACGTCATTGCTCAGTTCAGTCAGATTATCTATCTATTTCTACTCGAATATTCCTTATCGTTCTCGATGGCTTCTTCATCAGAACCGACGACACCGCGATCCGGCTTCAAGAAATGTCGAGACTGTGGTAAAAAAATGTCAATAACGGATCCACACAGGGTCTGCTTATGGTGCTTGTGATCCGAGCACCATTGTTCGGAGTGTGAGGACTGCATGTCCATGACGGCGAAAGCCTTGAAGGAGCGCAAGGGGAAGCTCGAGAGAGGTAAGTCAGCCAAAACCTCCTCGAAAGTTTCGTCTGCTGAGTCGAGGCATTAGTCTCCTCGCCGTCGAAAACATTCCCATTCTAGATCTCGAAGCAGCTCCCACCATTCGTCGAGATCAAGACACTCAAAAAAGACGTCGAAGGTCCCATTCCTCATCGTCTTCTGTGTCCCCAGAAAGAGTCTCGTGTCCCACCAAACACAGTTCTCAAGCTGAGTTGGAGGAATTCAGAAAGAAAATGTTAAGCGTCTTCGAGAACGCGGCCTCGACCCCCTTGAAGACAGCTGAGGGGGTGATACCCCGGGTGAAAAACCCAAAAAATCAAAACGCCGCGAGTTGCAGCACCCGGCGAAACATTCCACCCGAGAGCGCCATGAGCCATCGGGTAAGAAGGCACCGTCTTCGACGCCGAGGATTCCTTCGATGCAGTCGTGGAAGATTCCTTTGATGCACGGATCGGCGCCATCTACGCCGTTGTCGAAGGGTTCCTCGACACATCGGTCGATCGACTCGACGCCATTGCCGACGTCGATGAAAGAGGACCAAGGCCACCCCACAGCCAACGGTGATTTCAACGGCATCCGGCACGACGCTGAGACCGTCGTCGATGCCCTCGAGTACGATCCTGATCCTCTCGAGTTCTTCGAGACCCCTTCCAGTTTTTTCGACGCCGTTTTCGGCGCCTTTGAAACCTGTTACATCGGCGTCGACGACATCGATGTTTTCTCGTCCAATAACGACGAGTTTGTCTCCTTCTGCCTTAGAAATGGGTTTTACTCCATTTCAGAGGTCAGAATACCCTGGACTTTCTTCAATTTATGAAGAAAGGGAAGATTCTGACCAGGAAACATTCAGATTACAGAGGACCACACTGCCTACTGCAGAGGATTTCACCTCTGAGGAAAGAAGGCTGAAGGAACTACAGGAGTCACTACATGAGGCAAGTGGGCTGGACACTTCCCCAGAAGTGGAATTTGTTAAACCAGACCCAGGAGAACATGCCGAAACACCATATAGAATCCTGATGGCAAGAACAATTGAGTTTATGGGTTGGTCTGCGCCTTCACCTGTTTTCCAACAGGATGACCTAATAGATATATTGGACAAAGGCCCACAGGAGGACCCGGTGGTCCCCCTCCATGCAGCCTTACAAAGAAAAATTGCATCTAATTGGGAAACTCCCGAAGTTATCCCTGCAGTCAATAAAAGATTGTCAACCAAGTATAGGGTAGCGGCTGCTGACCCTGAATACCTGTCAAAACACCCCACCCCAGAGAGCCTGGTGGTTCAAGCGGCAACTTCATCTAGCAGTAGGACCGCTTACCCTACTGTCCCACAGGATAGAGATGACAAGAGGTACGACTCTATGGCAAAGAAAGTCTTCTCTGCCTGTAGTATGGCGTTGAAGTCCATCAACCCACCTGTACGCTCGCCAGGTTCAGTCACACTCTATGGGAGTGTGCTTCATCAGCGGCTGACTGCATACCCGAAGGAGAGGAAAAGGAAGCCTTCCTTAACATTATTAAAGATGGCAAAGATGCCATGTGCGAATCACTTCAAACTGGCATTGATTCCGCTGACAGTATCAGCAGGGCCATGACGGAAAGTACAACAATCCGCAGGCATGCGTGGTTGCGAAAGTCGGGCTTTGCCCCTGATGTACAGGCCAGACTTTTGAATATGCCCTTTGACGGCTCTTCATTATTCGGGAAAAAGGCTGATACTGTCTGGAAAAGTTGCAGACTTCTAAAACAGCAGCAAAATCCTTAGGAGCTGCTATCCGCCAAACTCCTTTTCGCCCCTCAGGAACCTCTGGGAGAGGAAAGTCCTTTTGTTATTATTCCGCATTCGGGAAAGCCAGTGGACAGCCGGCTCAAAGAGGCCAAAGAAGATCCACCTGAGGTGGACGGGTCAAAAGTACTAAGACCGCAGCAGCAGGTGCCTCTTTACTCTCGGCATCTGCATCAGCCGCCCCCAAACCACTCTGAGGCCTTCCGACACAATACACCTGTAGGGGGCAGTTTAACTCACCATCTGACGGAATGGCAGGCTATAATGTCTGATGCTTGGGCATTGGAGACAGTTGCCCAAGGTTACTGCCTACCCTTTCTACACATCCCTCAGAGTCATCCACCGGGCAACAGCTCTCTAAAAGTTCCAGATCCGCTGCTCTTGCAGGAAATTATAGACCTGCTAGAGAAAGGTGCCATAGAACCGGTACCTGTAGCGGACAGGAACAAGAGCTGGTACTCCCCTACTTTCTCATACCAAAGAAAGATGGAGGACTGAGAGCCATCCTGGACTTATGAGAATTCAACAAGTTCCTCAGGAAGGACAAGTTCAAGATGGTAACTCTCTCTCAGATCCTTCAGGCCCTCCAGCTCCAGGACTGGCTGGTGTCTCTGGACCTTCAGGATGCTTATTTCCATGTGTCAATCCATCTCAAACACAGGAAATACTTGAGGTTCGCAATTGGCGACTCTCATTATCAATTTCGAGTTCTGCCATTTGGGCTGACCTCTGCCCCGAGGGTCTTCACCAAGCTGATGTCGGTAGTGGCGGCGAGTCTAAGGAGGGAAGGGATCCACGTCTACCCCTACCTGGAAGATTGGCTGATCAGGGCCGTATCTTCGGAACAGGCCCAGGCCCAGCTAGATTATGTCTGCCTCTTCCTTCACAGACTGGGCTTCTCCCTCAATTTAAAGAAGTCACAGATGATACCATCAGAGACTCTAGTTCATTGGAGCGGTCCTGGACACTTCCCTGGGAAAAGCCTCGCCACCAGAGGTGAGGGCTCAAGATATTCTACAGATGGTCACCAAGTTTCAAAATGCCCAACGTCTCCCAGCCTTTGACTTTTTGAGGTTGCTAGGCCTCATGGCATCGTGCATCTTCCTTGTGCCAGAGGCTCTCCTGAGAATGAGATCTCTTCAGTGGGCACTGAGAAGTCAGTGGTCACTCTACTCCGGTTTCTGGACAAGGAAGCCCGCGACCTTCAATGGTGGGCCTATCCAGAGAACCTCTTGAAAGGAGAACTGTTTTGGCAACCATGGCCGGAGATACCAGTTGTCAGACGCCTCACTCACGGGGTGGGGAGCCCATGCCAACGACTTGACCATCAGCGGTCGTTGGTCTCCATCGGAGTCCAGACTACACATCAACCTATTAGAGCTGAGAGCGATCAGACTAACGCTGAAAGCTTTCCTGCCATCAGTACGGGGGAGAAATGTCCTGATAATGACGGAGAACACGGTGGCCATGCACTACCTCAACAAAGAGGAGGCGTAGGATCACTGCCACTGTGCAGAGAGGCAATGCAGCTCTGGTTTTGGGCAATTCGGGAAGGAATCTCTCTATCGGCAGTCCACCTAGCCGGAGAGAATAACTTGACAGCGGACGCTCTGAGCAGGCAGAGCACAGTCTCCCACGAGTGGGAGCTAGCTCAGGAAGTCCTTCAAGAGATCTTTGCCCTTTGGGGAACCCCTCAGGTGGATCTGTTCGCCACAAGCACCAACAGGAAGTGCGATCTGTTCTGTTCAAGGGAATTTCCCCCGAGAGGAGCTCTAGGAGATGCGTTCGTAGTGGAATGGGAGTTTCCACTCCTTTACGCGTTCCCACCAGTCCCTGTTATTCCTCAAATGATCAGGAGGTTGAGAAGATTCCGGAAAACCATGATCCTAATTGCCCCGGATTGGGCCAGGAGAACGTGGTACCCGGACCTTCTAGATATGTCCATCTGTCCTCCAATCCGTCTTCCACTAAAAGAGAATCTTCTCTCGCAGAAGGGAGGTCAGTTTCTCCATCCAGACACCAGAACCCTCAACCTTCACGCTTGGCTTCTGAAAGGTTGAGGAACAAGGATTGGGATCTCCCTGATGACGTCATGGAGGTGTTGCTTTCGGCCAGAAGACCAGCAACAAAGTCTTTATACCGCTGCCGTTGGAACAAATTTTGCAACTGGTGTAGGGAACAGAATATCAACCCTTTTTCATGTGGTACACCAACAGTGTTATCGTTTCTACTCTACTTGGCAAACTCAGGCCTTCAAGTGGGCACTGTAAAAGGCGATCTGGCAGCGCTTTCTATCTTCAAGCGCACTGCGGAGGAACCATCGTATTT
This sequence comes from Ambystoma mexicanum, assembly GCF_040938575.1. NCBI lineage: Eukaryota > Metazoa > Chordata > Amphibia > Caudata > Ambystomatidae > Ambystoma > Ambystoma mexicanum. The sequence goes on from NC_090922.1 coordinate 1,345,471,914, forward strand.
CAAAATTCCTCTAGTGGTAAAATCTCTCAAGGGACTAACTAATGTTTACCCTCCAAAACCATTCCAGGTTCCCCTATGGGACTTAAATTTAGTCTTAAACTTCTTAATGGGCACTCCATTCGAACCACTTCACTCTTGCGCGCTGAGATTTCTCACGCTTAAAACTGTTCTATTGGTAGCACTAAAATCTGCTAGGAGGGGTGAGTGAGCTGCAAGCTCTCTCCTGTAAACCCCCACATACAATCTTCCACAAGGACAAAGTTGTCCTACAGGTGAAGCCTAATTTCCTCCCAAATGTGGTTTCTGAATTTCATATTACTCAGAAAATTACCTTGCCTTCATTCTACCCTCCTCCCCATCCGGGGAAAGAGGAGGAAAGGCTACATAGGCTGGACCCTAGGCGAGCTCTCAGCTTTTACATCAGCAGAATGGCTAGGATCAGGCAAGCAGACCAACTGTTTGTAGGATACTCAGGTCACAAGTTGGAACTACCCATAACAAAACAAACCATCTCCAGGTGGATTATTTTGGCCATCCTGGAATGTAATAGACTAGCAGGGAAAGAGCCACCCCAAAATCTCAGGGCTCATTCAACCAGGGGTATCGCAGCCTCTTCGGCTCTCCAAAGAGGGGTACCGGTCCGGGACATATGTGCGGCTGCCACATGGTCGTCCGCACATACATTCACAACATTTTACAATCTGGATTCCTCCACTGCTCAAGAGACCAGATTTGGCAAGGCCATATTACATTCGGTCCACCCCTAAAGGGATACATATCACTATTTATCCCACCTCCAATTACATGCCACTGCTATGGGAGTCTATCCCAGATGAGGAATACGTCAGAGGACACAATCCCTTCGAAGAACAAGTTACTTCTTACCTGGTAACGTTCTTTCGACGGGATGTTCCTCCGACGTATTCCTTATAGCCCCTCCCAACCATCCCCGCAGTGATAACTTCCCTTGTGGTTGCAGTTTACGCTCCTTCAAGGTCACTAACCAATTCAGGCATGACTTTTCTTATGCTACAAAACGGAACTGAGCAACGGACGCAGCGTGTGGGTATTTATGGGCATGGTGACGTCAGCGCCGATACGGTGGCCGTTGAGGGACATCGACTCGGCGGACGTCGACGGGCAGCGCCCTCTACAGAAAAAGTTTCCGAGGCCAGCAAACTGGAAACGTATTATCATAGATGAGGAATACGTAGGAGGAACATACCGTTGAAAGAACGTTACCAGGTAAGAAGTAACTTGTTCTTCTCCTGTAAACCTCCATACCTGACATTCCACGAGACAAGGGTGGTGCTGAGGACGCACCCCTCCTTCATGCCCAAGGTGCCGTCGGATTTCCATCTCAACAAGCCCTTGGTGTTACCTATTTTCTTCCCGTCGCCTTCGTTGCCGGCCGAGAGGACTTTGCACTCGCTGGATGTGGCTAGAGCGCTGAAGTTCTACGCAGACCGCACAAAGAGTTTTGGGAAGACATCACAGCTGTTTGTGAACTTTGGACCTGTGAACCAAGGGAAGGCCCTCTCGAAGGCTTCCATTTCCAGATGGTTCTCCGGCTGCATCATGCACTGTCACCGGTTGGCAAACGGACCGTTGCCCGGCCGTCCGAGAGCCCATTCAACCAGAGCGATCGCTGCTACTACGGCATTCCTGTCTGGTGTGCCCCTGCTGGACATCTGCAGGGCTGCTACCTTGTGATCGACACACACCTTCACGAGATTCTACTGCGTCGACCAGGATTCCAGGGAGGAGTCCAGAGTCGACCCAGCAGTGCTGCGCAACACGTTTCCTTGAAGGTGGGCCTGATGAGGAGGTAAGAGATGCTTAATGTTGAGTTGTTGAAATGCTTAATGTTGAGCCTGGTCACCTCCCGTGGTTGTGCATGTGTGTACTGCTATGTATTCCTGTATTCATGAGCATGTGAATCCATGCCAGACCCCATGCTGGAGAAGGAACAAGTTACTTACCTGTAACTGTTGTTCTCCAGCATGGGTCTGGCATGGATTCACATGCAAATCCTCCCTCCCACCCCTCTGCGGCTCTTCTCTTGGTCCTACTGTCACTTTACGTGCTACCAAATCTGAAGATGGCTGCCAGAGGATGGGCTTAGGTAGAGGGCAGTCATTGGCTGGGGGCAGTATGACCAGAGAATAGTGATTGGTTACTAGTAGAAAGACGGTTCAGAAATGAAACTGAAACTGATTTTTTCTTTACCGAGGATTCCCAGCCTGACAATGGGGAATATTCATGAGCATGTTCCTTATACTGCTCCTTTCAGCACCTTACTGCAACCATGAACTTCAAAATACTGTGAGTGGTCAGAAATACGAGACTGACACAAGGGTAACGTTTTCTCAAGATTTGTCATTTCATTGAGAAAAACAGGGTTGGATGAACCCCTTTCTTTCCCATACCTAATAAAGACGTCCCTACCTAGCAAACTAAAGAAGAATGTCCAAAAAGTCTCAGACCCTCACCCTAATAGACGCAACTAAACTATTCATGGAAAATATGGAAACTTTAGTTTAACAAAACAGTCCATCAATTCAAATTCTTGAAAGCACTCCTTTTGACCAGGATTGAACTCCCTTCCCCTGGACAAATGCAGGAATACTTAGAGCACAGTTCTAATTCAACAGTTCAACAAAGTTCAGTTCAAATAACAGAAAATGTTTCGTCCAATCACTGTGTCTTTCTCTTGGACACAATACATGTTTTTTCTCACAAAGATTTGTTGACAGTAAAAAACCAGGTGTTTTCCTCAATAGCCCTCTTGAAAAGATAAATGTCTTTCACAACATAAGTTCAAACCAATGTAATTTTTTGGTTAACGTATAACACCTTCTTCAAATTAATTACTTTTGTCAGGATAGCACAACCAATGATAACGTAAATTAATTCCTTAATTGAACAGAGTTCTTTCCCCACCTATTTGTATAAAGGTATTTCATCAAACCATCTTTCCTGATCCACTCGCCTGCCAGGATTAGCCACTAGCCCTTTCCTGGCATACTCTCCTGCCAGGATGAAAACTGTGAAAACATCTTTCAAAGGACTTGAGGCTTCGCCCCTTCTTGTTAGCATCCCTCCACCGGGTTCACTCTGCACTGTTCATACGCTACTTTCAGCCAACTCACCAGCTCTCAGCAGCAGCTTCTTCTTGTGCTTGGGAATTGTGGTAGACCTCCGGTGTCCAGCCCGCTCTCTCTCTCCTTCTTCCCCATACCATTGGTAAGCTGTGCGTTCGTCTTCTGGAGATTTCACAACTCAGTTGATCTTCCACGTCTTCACCGACTTGCCGAATGCTGCTTTGGAGACATGTCTTCTCTGCAGCTGGGCTCCTGTATAGCACGCTGCTTCCCGCTGCGCGTACTTTGCACTTCTGCTCGCCTTCACCATTCATGGTGGCTTCTGCTGGCGTGCTTCTTTCCGTGGCTGCCCATGCACCTCGGATAGCTCCAGCTTCATCAGCTATGCCTCCAGCGAGATCTTAAATTATTACTCTGCCTTTTTCCTCTCCTTCAGCTCCTTTCTGCATCTGTGCCTCATCTTGGATTTAAATATCCTGCACAGTTGCCTGGGTCTGCAGCAAATGGACTGCACCTTTTGAATTTTCAACCTGCTGAATCCTCATTTACTCCAAATCCTTCCTCGTCTGGTACCACTAGTATTATGGGAACTGAAGTCCATAGAGGATTGTGTTTCTATTTTACAGTAAGCCATCAATAGTTCAGACAATATAGGGGAATCTCTTAATCAGGAGATCACCAATTTTACTCGGCAAGAGTCCCCTCCCATGTGATCCTTCCACATAACATCCCCAGGACCAGGTAGCGGCTGCCTTTCCCCTGCCACAGAAGGTCCATACTGAGTTTCTATTGATGATCTCATTAGATTCATCACAATACCTACACAAACCGTGTAAAATCTGTCTACGTGCCTCCTTGAAGCACCTCACTGCAAGGTGAGTGGATTAATACCCTTTAAAAACTAAACTTAATCTGACCGGACATTCCCAAACTATTTTAGTATATATAGCCACAACACCAAAACACACCTCATTCAACTACAACACGTCTCTGCAAACCGGCACAACACCCTGCACCAACATATAAAAGCTAGGGCACCACCCCATGCACCTGCACTCTACCACGAAAACATGACCAAACCCCTGCTGCAGAGTAAACAAAACAGTACAAACAACAATTTCAACATTTTCAATTTCCATATGGTCCGACACTAGTGACACTTGTGCGACTAACCCTGTACCCTCATGTCTAATTTCGATCCCAATCCAATGCAGACCATCATGCACCTACATGTCCATAACCCTATAAATGCGGACCACCCAAATGTCCATGTTCAGATCTATGCCGTCCACATTGCAATGACATACCCAAATTAAGTCTGCTTTTATTCTAAAAGATCCTAATGACTAATATCCCCAATCATTTTTTTACAGTTTTGACATTTCGTCTAAAAGTACAACAAAGATTTTGAATTCATAAGACATTCTAAAAGATTAACTAGACCTATTAGGAAAAACATTTACAATGCAATTTCCCAAATACAATACGATTTCCAATATACAAATGAAGTTTCTAAAATGTAATACAATTTCTAAAAAAAGAGCAAAACAGTTTCTAAAGGGCAATACGGTACATGATCGAAGGTCGATAGCTCCAATTGTAAACAATTAATAAAACCAACTACAACCAGCAGACAACACTGCCAACAGTCTCCTCATCTCCCAGATTGAATAAGTTAAAAAACGCTTTCAAAAATTGTTCTTTTACCCTGCACGGCTTCACAAGATAAAACAAGATGGTTTAGGGCCTCAAGTTGGTTTTCAATCTTTCAAAATCAACAAAGTGCGTTCTCTGGCCACATAATGCTATATTGAACCAAAACCTCCCAGCCAATATCAAATTCCACCTAAACGGTAGACAACAGTGTCTGGTTTTCCTTTCAGGATATATGGCAATTTATGGTAAGACCACCAACCGTTGTGTGGTGGCCACTAAAGTGATCCAAAGATTCCTATGCATGCATTCCCTCTCCAGTGTCTACCCAATCAGCTCTGAATAGGCCCAACTTAACTTTCCTTGGATTGGGAGCCAAATCACAATCTGCTAAACCAATTTCCCTAGAGTAGGCCGGCACAAAATATGGAACATTCATTTGCATATCTATCACCCTTTATACACAAGATGGTCTGTAGATCTGAAAAGGATCCCTTTTTTGGCCATAACATTTTTAATGAAAGGATAAACATTTCCAATAGGCTCTCACTTACAGTGAAGATGAACCAAGTTCATATCTCGTGGCTGCCAAAGGCACACAACTTGGAACCCTAAGGGCTTTTCTCCATATCATCCTTCTAAAACTGGTAAAAAGAAAATCGAAAAGCCAAGATGTCAGGATCTCTATACTAAGCATTTTCGGGACCGTCTTCCCCTCCTAAGACCTTATTAGGGTCACCATTGAGATTTTTCGATACATTGCGTGGATCCACACGGCTGGTTCGAAAGTGCAACTGCACAAGTCTTCAACCATTCCTTAAGGTAGCACTTCTGAGGCTTCGCAGTAATTGTAAATACTAAATACAAAAAGCTATTGACCTGCTCATTCACATTAGAGCCAATAATCCTACAGCATTTGGAAATGTTCTTTGTTGCTATGCCCAAGAATCTAACATAAGGCCTCTCTATAAAGATGCCACCAATAAATAACCAGCCTCCGGCGGAGACGGTGCAGTCTCTCTTGGAGTGTGAAGTGCGGAGGACGTGATTTTTGTTTTGGCTGCGCTATTTCAAATCTACAGTTTTTTTATTTTCTTTTTTTAAAATATTTTTTTTTTACCACGAGTTGTCTTTCTTCCCCACTAACCGTGAGAGGAAGAGCATTCCACTCTGAGCACCTGACTCTGTCTCGAAGCGGAGCAGAGTCTCTTGGAGTCTGCTGGAGTCGACGAGGAGTTTGCGGTTGCCTTGGTGTGGCGTCAGGTAAGCCTCCTAAATCTTTTTTGATTAGCTCTCTGACAGCCTCTGCCGCGACTCCAGGCGTGATTTTCTGTCTCTCCTTTCCGTTGCTCCAATCACTATGGTTGCATCCACTGGTCCACTTACCAGACATCGGGCTAAAACTTGCCTACTTTCTAACAAAGCCAAACGCCTCCCTGGCCCCTCTCGACCCCTTCCTCCTCCTTGTCAGACACTGCAAATCACGGCCACACATGTTCTAGCAATTGGTGGAAGCAACTGTGATTTTGAAAGAACAGCGTTGGAAGGAATCCTCCATGATCAGCTTGGCAACCTTAACATCAACAAAGACGAAGAGAAATTGGACTCCATACTACAATCAGAAACCTTGAAATCAACCGAGGAAATGAAAGTGCTCAAGATTCTAGTAACAAAAAAGCTGACACTCTGCTTCCACCTGAACCGGAAAATGACCAGCTGCTCCCCCCTAGCACTCTAATTCACAATGCAGAACCACCCAAATACAGGATCAAACAGATGAGATCAAATAACTGTACTTTGCCAATCGCGAATAAAGCGAGCGAGAAAAGCGGTTTAACGCTCAGCCCGCAAGTTCCAAAAGAAAAAGAACACAAGAGCTCCACACATTTGGACATTGACAAGGACCACACCAAACAAAATGAATCGATACAATATTTAACACAATACCCTAAAGATACAAAGCCTTCCACCCTACAAAAAAAAGTGATACTAGCCAAGAGACTGTGGCAACAGAACTACAACCATATCCAATTAGGAACTAAAGACTACAAATATGCCATAAACAAGGCTGACAAACAACGCATATAAAGACTGTCCTTGGATATCACTGAGATTGAATCTCTAATGCAAAACCATGAGAAACAAGAAGAAATCTTCAGAAGTTTTATCCCATCAAAATTCGACTTAAGAGAACCAGATGGAACTTGTACCCCGAGATCTGTGAAGGGAACTCGCACCAAGCCCTCACTTACGCTAATCTAGCAAAATCTCAAACTGAAGACGCCCACTATAGTGAAACGTCCCACAAGTTATGAGGGCAGACAACAACTTTGCGAAAAAAGAACTGCGATGTCAATGCGAACCACAGAACCAAGAATTTCACACCCCTATACCTACAACCATTGCAGAATTACAAAATACTTTGATGGCAGCCACCAGTCGGGCATTAATCCCATTCATAAAGCTCTATGAAGCAATTAATGATACAATCCGGGACCAAGCGACACTAATTGCATTAATTGACACGAAACAAATTTACATGGAAACTTTGGCAACTAAAATCCAGTCATGCCTAGACTCTGAAGCAGAAGTTACATATCAGTGGCAGACAAGATTGTTAGACATAGCGAGAAGCGACAGTGCAGGGAAAGAACAAATAATCTCGACTCTTCTCAATCATCTGACTGCCAATCAACAGGAGAGACATGACAAAGAAAAAAATGCTGAGGGGTTAACACCGCACAAATTAGAAGACACAAAACGAACTGCAGAAAAAAACAGACCGAACAATAATGAAAATAGCGAGTCTAGAGATAACGTGACTCACCAACAAACCTGGAAAGCAATTTATGTCTAATCCCCAGAATGTCGATACTTTACAACTAGAATCTCGGAAAGAAAATAGAAACCAATCACAGAAATCAATTCCCCATCAACAGAAGGTCAATGACTATGCGACAACTACACACACAGGACAAAATTAAACTACCCCTCCCACAGAAAGTAGGAAACGAAGTGGAACCCTTCTCAATCTTCGATAACTCTGAGAAAACAACAAACGCTCAAGGCGAAAAATTACAAGACTCAACGAATAAACAAAATCCAAAGCTGAAAAAAAGAGGATCACAAGCATTCTTAAAGAATCTAATTGTACCCCTTCACCCCTGAAATTATCCTAAACAAAGATGCAATATCCAACTCAGACTCCAGACCCACTCTTGATTCAACCAAATGAGGCAAAGAAACTTCAGCAGGACAAAGCATTCACGGTGGAGGAAAAACTACAAATGGAGCTCTTGCTTAACCTAACGTCACACGAAGAAGACATCTCAATAATATCTATAGATGAAAGCAAGGTCTCAACGGAAGAAACTCCATCTCTCATCATCGATGGGCACGAAGGATACACTGTCCTCAGCGATAGAACCATTCTATCATGTGAAGCTATATCAGAGAATGATCTGAGGACCCTACTCTAAATATTGATGTATCAAATGAACACGCAAATGAGACAACACGCCATTCTGAGAATACTTCTCAAATAAAAGGCCTGGTCAGACCTCTAAAAGTCGAATATAAACCCATGGAGGCCACATCAAATACAGCAAGGAAACCTGAGCAGCTAAAGCTACCTCTATTCATAGATCATAGAAATCATCTTGTAAAGAATTCAGTTAATCTACAGAGATCAACAGAATACAACGACGGGCTAATACTGAATAGAACAAACATACTAAGATGAATGCATGCCATCCCCTCGCTTCACATGCTACGCTCTGAAGACATAAAAGCAGTAGAGTTCCCAAATAACGACAGATCCGACTATATAGAGATCCAATTCATTAACAAACAAATTACAGATAAAGTCCTAGCTGCCTCTGAGCAGTTCGGACAACTAAGCTTCAATTGTTGTACCGACTTCTATTCACCCCGTATCCACCCAGAGGCAGCCAACATATTTGCTCGAATTGGCAAACGACAAGAACATTTATAGAACAAGGACAGAACTATGCCAGTCCCCAAAAAAGAACTGCGACTTTACAATGAAAAACACATGGACACGAAGAAGTACAAGAAGTCCAATAAACTCTGATAGAACTATCCATGTCCCACATTCACCAAAGAGGAATCACTCATGGAAAACTCATAACCATGCTCAAATGAAGACTCACTTATAACTTTTGTCGAAAGAGGAAAAATGTCAGATAAACTTATGCTCTTGGAACACCAGAGGGCACCCACATCTGTTCGCCAAAGGAAACCTGGAACTAATAAAATATGAAATAATCTGTCTCCAAGAGACTTGGCTTATTAACCAACCTATATGCGACGGATACTTGAATTGCATCCCATTCTAGGAACAAAAACGGCTTCCGCAGGCGGGGGTCTTATGACCCTATGGAAAGCAGAAGCCAACTTTCATTTGATTGAATCATACAACCCAAATCATTGGATCCAAGTAACTTTGCTAAGCCACGTTCAAAACCTAGTGATAAACAATTCGACAGTAAAAGAACAGAAACAAATCGCAATCATAAACATATACTGGAACTCGGTGGGAATGAGCGATGTCATCTTCCTGGATGAGCTTCAAACCAATATAGATGAACTACTTGCGAAACATAAACAACTAGACATGATCATCTGTGGTGACCTGAATATTCATTTATTTCATCCAAATGGTGCAGAAAATTTGCTTAACGAACTTGAACTTAAAGCCAAACAATGGACAAAAGAAATGACAAGGAGAAACCTACCCCTACTAAACGGGAAAATACAGGGAGATACTTCTCCGCAACCCACATGATCAAGAGGTGATTCCAGAGCCTACATGTATTATATATATATTTCTGAGGCTTGTGGAATCTGCTTAGATCACATGCTGTGCATAGGCCGACATCTAGTGGAAGTTGCAGAGTATTACAGTTTGTTTTTCGAAACTCGAAAATTGGCGTCGACACAGGGCGTGCCAGTAATACTATCCCTAGTGTGATGTCCACTGTACCCATGATCCCTCACGCGTCTAGGACCCTCAGATTGTTTTTTTCCGCCATACTGGTCGGAAGCATTCCGTGGAGTTCCCTGGCATTAGCTTTCTATATTTCCCCTTTTCTCCACCCCAACATCGAGTCACCGAAATTCAACACTCGACGCCGAACCGGAGAAGAAAGCGACGGTCGAGAGCTTCACGACAGAGTGGGCCTAGGAATGCCTCTGGCCTCGGCCCTACAAGTAGGGAGAGTGGGGGGTGGACATACTCTAAACTCTTATATACATTCTTATATATTCCTACACTTACCAGCCCACTGCCTCAAGGTGCATATGGAGGGTACCCCTTTCCAATTTTGCCCAAAGTGCAACCGCAAGTATCCTTGGGTTGACAGACACGCCACGTGCAATCTCTGCTTGCCAAGGTATCACCCCGAGGCAAATTGCAGAGCGTGTAGTAGGTTCAAACCTAAAACACTAAAAGACCGTTCCACCAAGCGTTGGGCCCACCACGCCAGGCGTCAAGAGGCTATGGCCGCGGAGGGTGCCTTCAGCGACGGCAGCAACGCCGTACTTTCGGACGGCGAGGGCAACACGGCGTCAAAAGACAGCCAGGCGCTGGTCCCTGACCTCGGAAGGTCGTCCGGCAGGGCGGCTATGGGGAAGACCCCCGGCGACGTAAGCGCAACCCACAGCACTTCCAAACACATGAAGTCCCACCGAGACTCGATGCGCACTTCGAGCTCTCGGAAAGAGGCACATAGGGAACGGTCCGAATCGGCGTCCTCTGGGCGTTCTCGATCTAGATCGCCGCATGACTCCAGGCAATCATCCACTATTGCCAAGAGTGCCTCGCTCCCCAAGGTAACCGAGGTTCGATCGTCGGAAGACGAAGCCGACCTCTATCCCCAAACCGCACTCCAGGAGTCGGCGCCAACAGCCCAAGTAACGCCTTTTCCCGAATCCCAACCTACACGTTCGAAGGATAGTACCACCACCACCGAAGCTCGACGCCAGGCGTCGAAAAGCTCCGAAGGCCCAAAGAAGCAGGGTAAACACTCTTCCAGCCACGGGGAGGGGGGAAAACAACAGAGGAAGCAGTCTCAGCCTACTTCCACACCGCAAAAACATTCCACTCCACTCAAACAGACAGACAGGTCTCAGACTTCTATTATAGATGAGACAGGGAAACTCCCCCCAGGCAGAGTCATTCCCAGTTCAAGAGAGTGGTCTAGTGAGGACATAGATAGTCATATAAAGAATGTCATCATTGGCAGATTTCTATGCCAAAAATCCTGAACATTTTCTCACTTATAACCCCGACGGGTCGGCACCCTCAGGCTCCAAAGATCCAATCCCCCCCAAGTAAAAAGTCCCGGTTCGAAACAACACGGTCTCCAGATCCCTTCCACATTCACCCTTATTCTTAAGAACAAGAAGATCCTTCCCTTTGTGAGGATACAGGTCTGGGCATGTTGGAAGAACGGACTGGGACGGGCTACTATGGGGACGATGAGGAACAAGAGGAGGAAGAGGACGACCCAGAAATATACAGGGTAGATTCCCCGGTAGACGAAGAACCACCGGTTACCGACTCCCCTGTCGACAACCAGCCCCTCCTAAATGAAGTCCTATCTCGAGCAGCAAACCACTTCCACATTGACACCCAGGGTGCTCAAGAGGAAAGAGATTTTGCTGAAGAGTTGGTGGGAGAAAGGAGACCTGTTGCCATCCCTATCCTTAAGTCGATCCAAAGAAGAATAGACCCTTCACTGGTAAACCCCAACCTCACCAGGGCTATGTCCCATAAAGGTCAACAAAAGACCTGCGGTCATAAAGATCTAATGTCCTTGGGTTTGGAGCCCCCAATAGATCTTTCAATTTAGAATTGAGGTTCCCCCCTCTACGATTGAATGTGACTAATCGATTCCTATCTTGTTTTGCTGAGAGCATTGTGGAATATGCTGTTTATGCGGGACCCAATTTGCAGTGTCCAAAGATTGCTGACAGCGGTATATGATCGGTAGTACCTATGTCGACAACTTTAAACTCCCTACAGTCCCTAAAGAGGGGTTCAGAAATTATTAGTCAGTGGTGGATGCAGATGCCCCACTTCCCCGCGTTTTAGCTGGCGGAATGTCCCCGGGGATGGAATCGTTGGCATTATATAAGTTCCATTCCTTGAAGTTTAATCATGTTCGACCATTCACAGGTCCCTCTATAAGCACCCCCGGAAATCCCCCCTACCCCAGGCAGTTGGTGTTCAAGTAACCTGCTACCAATACATTGTCTTCCGGGAAGGCAATCCTAACGGTTAACTGCATATCTGCTAGGTCCTCCAAAAAACATTCCAAGTTGGAATGCGCTGGGCTCCAATATAAGTTGAAAAATACCAATGAGTCACAAGTATGCTGAAACAAACCTAAGTGGCAAAATACCCAGTCTTTTTGAGGGAGGTTGTCAATACTCTTTGCCCTGCTGTTATAAACAGCAACCAGTAGCCCGCCGGCCCCAGGGCCTTCCACCATTCACATTGGTTGCAGGCTGATTTTTGTAAAACCATCCAATTTAAAGGACTCCCTCAACCATGTCTACTGTAGGAGGATCAAATCGTGATCTTGATCATTGTTTCACCTTTGAAGGAACCAGAGCCCTACGTATTCCAGCGGACACGTCTCAAACACCCCTCAGCTAAAGTAACTCTTCCACACCGTTCAACTTCTGGAATACCTACGGAAGGATTGCTGGGAAATGCCAACATTTTGTTTTCGTCGCCTTCCCGTTCCTTCCACATACCTCCATCATCCCCCTTGATGACTCCTCGGCTACCCACATGACTTTCTCTGTCCAGAGACCCACCAATTCCCTTTAGTTTAATATGGGTAAGCCCAGACCTTGGGCTTTGTGAAATTAGAGGCGATGTAGGAGACACCCCCAAACCCGGATCTTTGAATTCTTTCGCTGAATTCAACATAGGCCTTACACCCAATTGAGATTTCATTACCACCTCCACTATATTTCTGATCTGTTCATACGGGAAACTTATACGATCAATGTCATGGGAGGAAAGTAGAAATAGATCTGGGATTTGTCTTGCTATAGCCAAAATATTTCCCCTATTCAAGCTGGCTTGACCCTTAATTGGATCAGTTCTCGTCAGCCATATTCTGGGTAGGGCAAAGGGACATGTTTCCTTCCAGCTTGGTTGATCTTCACCCTCAACCAGAGCCTCACTCGAATAGGGTGTGCAGTTCTCCCCCTGGCTCTGTGGGTCCTCGTCCACAAAGTTTCTGGCTACGCCCTCACTTTGCCCTTTCAAGTTACTTCTGGATGTTGAGATCGCAGCTGTAGGACCCAAATTGCTTTTATCACTGCTTCTCGGCTCTTGTCCCTGCTTAGCGATCTCTTTAAGAAAGATTGGAGCCAGGTGTACAGGTATCTTCTTTACTTCATTTAGATTTTCTGTTTGTTGTCCCACCCTAATTTTACTGATTGTGGGTCTGGAATGTTTTTTGGCAATAAAGATGTTTCACTTCTAATAGCTACGCCAGTGACTTCCAGCTCTTCGTTCATTTCTGCTGGTTGAACTTGATTTAGGGCATTAAACAATTTCCTTTTCACAGAATGTTTTTGCTTCGTATGTTTTATGTTTTTAGATTTCTGTTGCTGTGGTTGTGGGACTTTCTTGGAAGTTACTTTTCTTCATTGGGTGTCACTTTGTTTCTTTCCTGTAACTTTTTTTTTTGTTCCTTCAACTCAACCAGTTCCTACATTGTATACGGGTTCGCTCTTTGAAGCCTCTATTCTTGGTGGATCAGCTGAATGTGAGACAGGAGCTATTGGCTGATAAGTAACTGTGGCTCCATTGGACCCCCTTTTGGGTGTTTCTGAAATGGCCTCTCTAGACTGGGCCAGCCTTATGAATTCTTCAAGTGTTGACTGCGACAGAGGGGTATCGTCAAGAGGGATATTATCAAAGGCAATTTCTGCATTTGGGTGGTCCACCACCTTGCCCTCTCCCCACATGCCTTTTCAATTGATTGCCGCTTTCTTCCTTTAGAAGCCCCAAGTCTTTGGAGACGGATGAATTTCTCAGACAACTCAGACCCACCATTGAGGACTCGCATGCTCCCACCTCCCTGGTAAATTCCAGAAGCGTTCCCGAGTGCCATTGGATTTCGGTCCTCAATAATTCAAAACCGTTAACCAGGGAGTGAAGAACAAAGCTCAACACTGACGGGGCTAGATTATACATTTAACTTCCTCAACTTCGGCTTCTGGAAGCAATTGCTCAGAAAATGTTCCTTCACTGAGTATACTATCACTCAGAGATCTCCTCTTATCATTCATCCCCTTGGTTATAATGCTCTTCATTGAAGATGTATAGTCCATATCATTCCTTACTCGTGCTCCAGTGGGATGTTTTGTTGGACAAGGACTAGAAGTTAGTCGCACTCCGTCCTGATTGGCCCAAGTGGTGAGCCGGCCGGCTCACCACTTAGCATGTTTGAGTGACAGCTAGGCTGAGTGAATGGGGGTTTTCTGCATAAAAGCAGGGCTTTGGGGACTGGAACTTCAGAAGTCACCACAGGACCTAAGAATCCGATGAGGGAGAAGCTGAGCCAACCTGCCACGACGACACCACTGGTGGAGCCCTGCTGGACCGTCTCACCACTTTTCCCAACGACAGAGGAGATCTCCCGCCGGAGAGTCTTCTTCCTTTGACTGGTGGGGATAACCAGTTTCACCGTCTTTTCGCCTTCCCGACGCATCTCGTGGCCGCCTTGCCTGTGCCAAGCACCCCGGCAACCGGAATACCACGTTTTACCACGACCGCGAAATAAAGGGTAATACCTTTAACCAGAAAACTCTGCGGCTGGTTTCTTCCCTGGCAGTGCAACGACCTTCATCTTTCCTCCAAGTCGAGATCTTCTCTTCCTCTGAACGACGCCGAGACTTGCACCCGCTGCCAGGATCAACTGCCACCGCTGGAGGATCCTTCCCACTTAAGGTACCGTGTTCCGCCTGGCTTCCCTTGCCACCGACTGTACGGGGTAGATTTAGCCCCCGGTTTTCGAACCTGGTTTAGCCTGGGACACCCTGGCTAAACTTTTCTGAGCCTCTCTAAACTCTTTTCGAAATCTATGCAAGACTTTCAACGCCTAGTGTAACTGTGTGATCTTGGGCGCATTTGTGCTCTGCTCTCTCTAAGAGTGGGCCTAGCCTATGGACTTTGGCTCACCAGTGACTTTTGCTCTTCTGCCTTGCTAAAAGTGTTCCTAAATCTTAGAGTGGTGTATCTTCACATATTCTGCCTTTTTCCCTCCCTTTTTCGTTAACTTATTGGAGTGCCATCTATAGTTAAGCGCTCGCCTCTGTCTGGAAATAAGTGGTGTTAACGAAGACTTGTCTGATAAGGAATAAGGGTTGTATATATCATAATAGTAACTGTGTTTAGAGTGTTTTACAATAAGGGTGCTGGAGTGTTTCAAACAGTGTGTTTTTAAATAAATAATTATATACTTTGATACCAAAGCTCTGGTCAGTGTTTGCTTGTGCTATTGTGTCTGAGTGCCTATTGTGTATACTTTGCATACTGCCTAACTCTTCTTGAGGGAAGTCTGACTGCTCAGCCATAGCTACCAGGTTAATCTGGGTGGTACAGACTGCTACCAAGTGGGTTTACTGCTAACGCCTGTAGTCCTAAATCTTTTGCAGTGTTCCCAAAGGGAACTGCACAGGTTTCTGCCTAACAGCACGATTTAAAAAACAAATTCCTATGGACCTTACCTGAGTTTTCGTCCATTAAACGCAAGCGAAAACAGGCACCAGGGCGCTGCCATTTTGTGATAATCCTATCACTTGCCCCATCGCCCTGGCTGACCTGCTTTTGCGGCACTAAATCATACTCACCGCTCCTGAGCGTGACATTATCAAAACATTCATATTCCCCGCCTCTCTCCGTGACGTTACTGTGCTGCGTAGGCAAACGCGCCCAGTCGTCTTCTACGCGACTTCACACAGAACCCGGAAACCAACACAGATCAACTCACAACACAGCGCGCCACAATTCGGAATATGAAACTGTACTTTAAAATCAAACAGCAACACGGTACATTTGGTAAAGTACATTTATTTGACAAAAATGTTTATAGAATATTCATCAATTGGCATATTAAATCGGAATGTGATTTTTTTTTTTCTTTTCTTTTCTTTTCTCTCTATCCGCAAATGCTGTTCCGTTTTATCGTGAGTCACGCGCTGTTCCTTTATGGTACACAGGGTGTTGGTTTTCTTTAAAAGAAGCATTTTGGTCGCACAGTGAACCGCAAGGCTGTTCCATCAACTAGGCACTAGGCCAGCGTAAAGGTTGATATGTTGCTTCTAGCCGCTAGTACCGCGTAAGGGCATATGGTCCCTTGGCGATCGTCCCATAAGATCGTCCAAGTGGTGCAGTTAGTTACGAGAAGCTGCAGCTGGCGGTTGAAAAAACCATCTGCCAGGGTCTGAAACTGGTGGCAGTAGCAGTAGGGTAGGATATACCTGTTTTGAAAACCTAAAAATTATAAATAGTCTCGCCAGCCGATCTTTATTACTATTATTCATTTTATTTATTACGGCCGATCAGAAACTATTTACTTGCAAGGATAGTGCAATGGAGAATGTTCGGCTCTGAAATCAATTTGAAAACTAACGAAATTAAATCGAGGTTAACACACAATGAGAAACGACTGTCTACATGCGTGTGGAATGTGGACCTGCATGCCCATTTGCCTGGTACAAAGACGATCCCACAAACGTTTTACTTGCTCTTCATTCATTCATTCATTCTTCATTCCGGTATAATAGCGTCTAAAGAGTTACTTATATTATATTTACAATTTCCATTGTGCCTCTGCGTAATGCAGTCCGTAAATCCCACTGTGCTTGTGACAACGATTTTTCGTATACTGAACCAACATGAAATTCGGTCTAGTTTCCGAATGTTCTGCCTTATCGTCTCTTACGTTATTGCCCCCCTCCTTCAAATGAAGTCCTTTCGGCATGGTCCCTGTTTCTCAAGGTCAAAAAAACAATAGAACCTTATACTGCCAGTGCGAGTTGTAGGCCTCTTCAGGCCGCGAGCTGAAAATCAAAGCCGCTGACCTTCACTCGAAATTAGCATACATTCTTACTTTGCAACATCCCGTAGTAAAGCCATCTGTGAGAACTTGAATTTTCGAATCCATCTATGTACTGGGCCTCAATGTGCAAATGCAAACTGGCTTCTCTGCCATCTGCAACGGCTCGCTTGGCGCGTTCTAAGGCCCCCAATTTTGTCCTCGTTGTCCGCGAGCTTTGCAGTCCTACAGAACCATAACTATGGGGATATTGACTTTTTGGGGGAAGGTCAGGGAAAGTATAAAGTACCCGAGGAGTTGAGTTGAAAGTGAGATTTATTGTTTTTTTTATTGTTTGCAATACGGAAGCCTCCCCTCGGTTAACAGTGCACAGCATTTACATGAGATTGCGAAATTTAGTTACATCAACAAAAATATATACATACACTTCTCCAGCATGGGGTCTGGCATGGATTCACATGCTCATGAATATTCCCCGTCGTCAGGCTGGGAATCCTCGGTAAAGAAAAAACCAGTATCAGTTTCGTTTCTGATCTGTCTTTCGTAGTAATAACCAATCACTGGTCTCTGCGTCATACTGACCACAGCCAATGACTGCCCTCTACCTAAGCACCGCCTCTGGCAGCCATCTTCAGATTTTTACCGCACGTTCATGTGTTGGGATCCTCGTGCTATTGCTCTCGAGCGTTAGTGCTATTTTTTCGCGCTTTTTCTCAAAAACTTCGATTCTTTCGGTCAAAAGAGCCTCAAGCTCCACCGATCCTACATCCGATCAACGGGGACCCGTGTCGGATTCATCTGTGCCCCTCAAGGGTGAAGATTTCGTCGAGCTACACTTCGGAGGACTCCAGAAGCTTCTCAGGCCCGGTCTCGGAGATGGCCCAGGAGAAGGGAAGCTCGACGCCCGGAAAGCTGTTCAGGGCCTGCCCTGGATGCCAGCTGCAGAACGTCTTCAAGGAGGACGAACACTCTTTCTGCCTTTACTGCCTTCATGGGGACAAGACGCACGTGGAGAAGGACTGTGCGTTTTGCGGCAACATGTCGGAACGGACCATGAAGGACCGCCATCAACGTCTCGCCAGCTGGCTGGAGGGTAAGAGCCCGTCTGGCGAGAAGAAGAAGAAATCTGAGCGGTCTTCTAAGACCTTTGAGGGCGCCCCGGCGACGGGGGCCCAACATAAGGCCAAGCACCGCGAGTCCGCTGGCACCGGGAGCGCCGAACGGTCGGGCTCTACGGGCGCCAGGCAGGGCGCACCCTCCCCGGCACCATCAACCACGAGCCAACGCTCTGGGTCGGGTAAGAGGAAGGCCGAGCACCCGGCGAAGCTCCTGGAGAGACCCCGGTCGAGCTCTAAGGCAGAGGAGGAGCGTGGCAGTGCCCCCTCCCTCAAGGATAAGGCGGTGAGCGCACCTAAGGTGGTGAAGGCCTTGATCCATTCGACCAAGCCCTCTATCGAAACGGTCGCGGCGGCCCTGGCCCAGCCTGTGGAGGCTGCACCAGTGGTGGCGGCCTCGGGGCCCAGAATCTCCCTGCCTCCTCGGAGGGAGTCTTCTTTCGTGCCCATCGATAGGACCCCCGTGAAACCCTCCGTGGGGAAGAAGGGGGGGCAGGGCGTCGTCGTAGATTCGGCCTCAACCTCAGAAGAGGAACTGATCGAGGTCTTAAGCCACGGCCTAGGCGTGGAACAAGACCAGCCCGTCGGAATGGGCCCCGACGCAGGTGACGACGACGACATCGTCGAGGATACCGACGGGGCCCCTGCTCGCCCGTCGGATTCCCCTCTGCCAGCGCCGCAAGACAACTCAGCGGCCATTTTGTTGGCTATACAGTCCTTATGCTCCGAGATAAGGACGAGACTACCGTTACCGACGGAGGAACCTCTCCCGTCGGGGGATCCAGAACCGGGACCTTCTGGTGTTCCCCCTACCAAGAAAAGAAGGATCCATCCACCGCCTCCTTTTCAACCGTCGCGCCCCGTCCAGCCCTCCTCCCCGTCCACCCGAGGGGATGATACGGGGACTGACACGGCAGCGACGGGTACGGACGACGAGGCATACGACGAGGATTTTCCGTCGTCGCCTCCCACCAGGGCTTCTCCGCCCGACGAGATTGGATCGTTCCACTCAATGATCGCCAGGGCATCCGAGCTTTTTCAACTCTGCCCTGAGGAGAAGAAAAAGGAAGGCTTCCTTTACCAACGGCGCGAGACCAAGAGGAAGACGGTCCTCGCAGTGCCTCTGTTGGACGACATTTGGGATGAGGGCCTTTCCCTCCTCAAGAACCCTTCCACGACGCCAGCGAAAAGAGACCGGTACGAGAAAAAGTACCGGGTCCCGGACTCGGCCCCCCTATGCCTCCGGGCGCAGCCTACCCCGGACTCCGTCGTCTCCGCGGCAGCCAGGAAGAAAGCGGGGGGGGGTGCGGCCTCCACGTCGACTTCCCCGCCGGACGGCGAGGGAAAGAAATTGGATGCCATGGGACGCAGAGTCATCTCGTCGGCGGCGACGACGATTAAAGCGGCCAACGCCTTGGCTATCGTGGCCCGCTACGACAGGGAACTCTGGTACAAGATAGCTCCCCTGCTGGATTTTCTGCCGGACGACAAGAGGGCGGAGGCCCTTGAGATCCTGCAGGAAGGTGAGGTGGCCTCGGACCACGCCATCACCGTGGCGACGGACATCGCCGACACTGGGTTCCGCCAGATGGGCAACGGCGTTTGCCTTCGACGTCGCGGATGGCTCAAGGCTACGGACTTTCGGCAGGACGTCCAGACCAGGGTCCTGGACATGCCCTTCGACGGGAACAACCTGTTTGGGAAGACAGTGGACGATTCCCTTCAGGCCATCAAGGCGGATACTGAGACGGCCCGGGCCCTTGGAGTACTGCAGCAACGGCGGACGCCCTTTCGGAGCGGCGGAGGCAAGGGCGCCTCCAAAGGTTCCGGCGGCGGTTTCGCTTCCTACCGTCAAGCGGCCCGCTCGTCGTCGCAAGAGGCCTACAGAGGACGAGGCAAGTCTGGCGGCCCCCGCCGTCGTCGCCAAGGAGGCCAAGGCGGCAAGGCCGCGTCCAAGCAGGATTGAACCGGCCGTGGGGTCGGGCCCCCACCGAAGCACCCCGGTGGGAGGCCGGCTGGCGGGCTTCGTCAGCGTGTGGGAGTCCATCTCCACCGACCGTTGGGTGCTGGACGCCCTGGCCCGGGGCCACGCGCTCGAGTTTCAAAGAAGCTGCCCGCGCGTCCCCCCCGTGGCCAGGAAAGAACTTCACGTCCCTCAACTTCTCCTGGAGGTAAAGGCGATGCTCAGAAAGGGCGCCATCGAACTCGTCCCAAAGAGGCTTCGGGGCTCCGGAGTCTACTCGCGTTACTTCCTCGTGAAGAAGAAGACGGGAGGATGGCGCCCCATCCTGGACCTGCGACGCCTGAACAAGTTCATCAAGGCGCAGAAGTTCCGGATGGTCACCCTCCAGCACGTCCTGGGTCAGCTGGAGGAAGGAGACTTCCTATCGTCGTTGGATTTGGAGGATGCCTACTTCCACATTCCCATCCTAAAGGGGCACCGAAAATTCCTCAGATTCGTGGTCCAAGGGCGTCATTACCAGTTCAAAGCCCTTCCCTTCGGACTGCGGTCGGCACCCAGGGTTTTCACCAAGTGCCTCGCACCGGTGGCGGCGCAGCTGCGCCGCGAGGGGATTCACGTCTACCCCTACCTGGACGACTGGCTCATCCGCGCCAAGACGAGGGAGCTCGCCGTGGTCCACACGGCAAGGACCGTCCAACTCCTCACGGACCTGGGATTCTCCGTGAACTACGCCAAATCCCACCTGGTGCCCGCGCAAGTCGCACTGTTTCTGGGAGTAGGCTCGACACAGTGTCCCTTCTGGCCTCCCCGTCGGAGGAGAGGACCAGGACCATCTTGGGCAAGGTGCAACGGATGTTGGTGGCCGACGCGGCCAAGGTGAGGTCCATCAAATCCCTCCTCGGGATGATGTCTTCCTGCATCTACCTCATTCCCATGTGCAGGCTCCGGATGCGCCCGTTGCAAGAGTTCCTGGATGCGCGCTGGATCCAGACGACGGGCAGCTTCGAGGAAAGGATCAAGCTCGACGAGAGTTTCCGACGAGCGATACGGTGGTGGGGCACCCGCGCGCATCTGACGGCGGGCATGGACTTCCAGACCCCAGCCCACCAGGTGACTGTGACCACGGATGCCTCCCTAGAAGGGTGGGGAGCGCACACCGAAAATCTGCACGCAAGGGGACTCTGGCTCCCGACGGAGAAGTCCCTGCATATCAACGTCCTGGAGCTCCGTGCAGTGTTTTGGGCCCTCAGGTCCTTCCTTCCGTCCCTCAAGGGCAAGGTGGTGAGGATCTTCACCGACAACACCACCACCATGTTTTACATCAGGAAACAGGGCGGAACCAGGTCCCCAGCGCTGTCCAAGGAGGCGCAGGACCTGTGGCATTGGGCCGTCGCCCAAGGGATTCTTCTGGTGCCGTTTCATCTGGCAGGGATAAAAAACACCATCGCCGACTCACTCAGCAGGGAGCTGCGCTCGTGCCACGAGTGGGAACTACGGCAGGATCTGGTGGATCGCCTCTTCCGACGGTGGGGCACACCCCAGATCGACCTGTTCGCGACGGCGACGAACACCAAGTGCCGGAGGTTCGCCAGCAGGTTTCCCCAGACGAGGAGCATGGGCGATGCTTTCTCGTTCCCCTGGGAGGGCCTGTTCCTCTACGCGTTCCCTCCCTTGCCTCTGCTAATCCGGCTCGTCAACCAGCTCAAGAGGTCACGGTGCAGGATGATCCTCGTCGCACCTGCGTGGCCGAGGCAGATATGGTTCCCGGACCTTCTGGACTTGTCGGCGTCCCCGCCAATCAAGCTGCCGGCGGACGCGGATCTACTCTCCAGGGAAGGAGGCGCCATCCTCCACCACGACCCGAAGTCGCTGAACTTGCAGGCCTGGCTCCTGCAGCGCTAGAGTTTGGAGGATACGACATACCGGCCGATTGCAGAGAGGTTCTTGCAAAGGCCAGGGCGTCCTCGACTCTTAAATGCTACGGACACAAATGGAAGAGGTTCTCTGTCTGGTGCCACGCACAGAAGATTAACCCTCTACGGATTACGGCTCCCCAAGTGCTGCCGTACCTGCTGACGCTGGCCAAAGCTGGTCTGGCACACGCGTCCATCAAGATTCATCTTGCTGCGATCTCCCGATACACCAGAACCACGGGCCGGACGTCCTTGTGGTCTCATCGTCTGGTGAAAGAGTTCATGAAGGGACTGTTCAGATCGTTCCCGCCGGTGAAGGCTCCGGCCCCGGCGTGGGAGCTCAACGTGGTGCTGACCAAACTCATGGGACCTCCGTTCGAGCCTCTGCACTCGGCCCCGTTGAAGTTTCTATCGTGGAAAACAGCTTTTCTCGTGGCCATCACCTCCGCACGACGAGTGGGAGAGATCCAGGCCCTTTCCTGCAAGGCCCCGTACTTGACTTTCCACGACACGAGGGTAGTGCTCAGGACGCACCCCTCCTTCATGCCCAAGGTACCGTCGGACTTTCATCTCAACGAACCCTTGG
Organism: Ambystoma mexicanum; assembly: GCF_040938575.1. NCBI lineage: Eukaryota > Metazoa > Chordata > Amphibia > Caudata > Ambystomatidae > Ambystoma > Ambystoma mexicanum. The sequence continues at coordinate 1,345,494,358 of NC_090922.1, forward strand.
TGTTACCTGTGTTCTTCCCGTCGCCTTCGTCGCCGGCTGAGAGGACTTTGCACTCGCTGGATGTAGGTAGAGCGCTGAAGTTCTACGTGGACCGCACGAAAGGTTTTCGGAAGACGTCACAACTCTTTGTGAACTTTGGACCTGTCAATCAGGGGAAGGCTCTCTCGAAGGCTTCCATCTCCAGATGGCTCTCCGGCTGTATCATGTACTGTCACCGGTTGGCAAACCGACCGCTGCCTGGCCGTCCGAGAGCCCATTCCACCAGAGCGATCGCAGCTACCACGGCGTTCCTATCTGGTGTGCCCCTGCTGGACATATGCAGGGCTGCTACGTGGAGGTCGACGCACACCTTCACGAAATTCTACTGCGTCGACCGGGATTCCAGGGAGGAGTCCAGGGTCGGCCAAGCAGTGCTGCGCAACCTGTTCGCCTGAGGTGAGCCTGGTGAGGAGGTAAGATGCTTAATGTTGAGTTGATGTGATGCTTAATGTTGAGCCTTTGCCACCTCCCGTGGTTGTGCATGTGTGTACTGCTATGTATTCTTTATTCATGAGCATGTGAATCCATGCCAGACCCCATGCTGGAGAAGGAACAAGTTACTTACCTGTAACTGTTGTTCTCCAGCATGGGTCTGGCATGGATTCACATGCGAACCCTCCCGCCTACCCCTCTGCGGCTCTTCACTTGGTCATACTGCCACTTCACGTGCTTCCAAATCTGAAGATGGCTGCCAGAGGCGGTGCTTAGGTAGAGGGCAGTCATTGGCTGTGGTCAGTATGACGCAGAGACCAGTGATTGGTTATTACTACGAAAGACAGATCAGAAACGAAACTGATACTGGTTTTTTCTTTACCGAGGATTCCCAGCCTGACGACGGGGAATATTCATGAGCATGTGAATCCATGCCAGACCCATGCTGGAGAACAACAGTTACAGGTAAGTAACTTGTTCCATATTGACAAGGTCAGCGATATGAGGTGAATAGAGAGAGAAGTCAAAGATGACACCCAGGCTGTTCGCCACCCAGGATGGTGAAGGTAGGGGTTAGGTTGCCTACTTTGTATGTACACTGTACAATAACATTTTTTTACAAAAAGACAATCAGATTATAATGATTTAAACCAGTATTTGTACTTCTCAACCAGTTCTTCTTTGGGTGGACATGGCACAGTGGCAATGTTTGGTGGCAATGCATCAGTGCTCTGCACAGAAACGCTCAAAATTCCATATCTGTGCTTCTCGAGTACAGCAACAATAAGGCCTTTAACAAAGTCGAACTCCATTTCCTCATAGACTGGTTTGATCACCCATTGCTTACTTCTTTTTGCAAAGGCCGTAGTGTAGCGAAGCATCCCTACATCACCTGTAGTTGTAGATTGTTCACGGCACACATTCTCGTTATGGGCCAAGACAGCAAGTAGAGTGCTATATTTCATGCCCAGCATGCTAACTTGCAAGCACTTTGGCCTGTACTTTAGGCACATATTGTGGAACACTTCCAAACCTCCTTTGTGACAGAATTCTGTCAGCCCCCTCAAATCTCTTGATAGAGTTTTATCGAAAACCATCTTCTCAATGGCTTTGTGTGTGGGTGAAGATGGAACCAACCACTTCTTTATCCGTGCCTCCTCTGGGGACAAAGGGCCATGTTCACATTGTTGGAAATGTAGGTTTTCTGTCCAGCGGTGAACGTTGGTACAGTGGTGCCTCAGTTACCGCCATTTTTCAAGCAGGATTTCCACTGACCCTTCACAAGTTTTGGAGCTCCACCAAAGATGGTTGCTGATAGACTGGGACCACTGTGAAATACTTTCCAAACCTTTTTTTTCCCCTGCAGCCGAGATTTTCTTATTGATTGATTTAGCAAGATGCCATACATCAAATTGATGCTTAATATGTGGGAACTGCTCTCTCATTTTCTTGACAATTGAAACGTGTCTGTCCGTGGCTATGAGGTCGATGTGCATTCCCCTCGATTGTAGATATTCCACTGATTTTATAAATCCTAGTTTCTCCATGGCCACTGAGGATTTACATTGGGACACCAGCACGACCACCAAACTCACAATTTTCTTAATATCCATGTCCTGAAAGTGGTAGATGCAGTACTTGGCAGAAAATCCAGGGCTGTCACACTGTCCATCGCCGGCTAGCCTGAATCGTTTGCCTTCGAATGTACTTGCTAGAGACAATTGTTCAATTTTCCAAGCATCACTTATGGCCGGAAATAGATAATCACGTTGGTATCTGTAGTACTGCGTTTTAGAAATTAAATGGAGTCCCACAAACTGAAAGAAAGACTTTAACTTTCTAACTGGAGCCACTAAAAAGTGATGCAGCTGCACACAGTAGATTGCCTGCTGGCAGTTTCCCCAGCATCGGTTGTGCAGACCATGAGAACGTATTATATAATCTACAGGCGGCATGCATTGTGACGTTACTGCCTTGTTTTTGATGAGTCACATGAATCAATGGCTTCCGACATACTTTCCCTCTGACGGAATGCCCACATTTCAGCATACTTATAATATCCATCAAACAACTGTCAAATACTATGTATTTGCCCTCTTTCATTAGACTGCCATCCGGCATCACACTTGTTTCGGACTGCATTGTTGAGGACATATCAGCAGCATTGAATGAAATATCGCCGATATCAGGTTCTGATGCGTCGGTGAATGCTGCTGCTGGTTCATTCTCTGTCATTTCGACATCTGTTACTTCAACATTGATGGGAGAACACAGCAATGTCGACAGCATTTTTGGTGGCAATTTTTTGGCGGGTGTAGATTGTGTGAATTGATCTGCGACTACTTCAGAGCTATCTTCAATACATTCAGTATCATCATCTTGTGGTGTTGCAGTCGCACTGTTGCAATGGTCCATTACAACTCTACTGGATCCTCCGGACACATTCATTTCATCTTCTGGCCATTGGACATAAGCATCTCTAGTGTCAACGCGCGGCGTCTGAATTAATAGTTCCTCCATGGTGTAAATGGTTTGGCAAGCAACATCTCTCATTCGCTTCACTGTCTGTGTATGTATAGTTCGTACACCCACGGGGTAACTAGAGGACAGATTGGAAAAGGGATGTTCAGTTTAAACACAAGATAAAGTATAGTACAATTGTCTGGAAAAAAACATAAAATAGTCCCTAGCACAAAAACATTTCTAAAGTTATGAACTGATTGTAACTAACCTTATTTTTGTTTCTTTTCTTTGCAACTTTTTTGACTCGACCTTCAACATCTGCACACTGTAGCTTCGATTCGTTTCCGTATCTCTTCCCTTCCTGTTGCGCTGCAACGACTATATTTTCTGTATCCACATAGACAGCACAGATTGAGGCTCGTTCGACTCCCTGAAACACAGTACTTTCATTACTATGTATCACAATATTGTTAGCATAAAACACACGTGAGGACGAACACACAGGTACATCTCAATAGCTAAACACGATTTAAACATTGTGTAGAACAATCAAACGACAAGTATTCGAGCTCTGATGACTTAGTTTGATGGAACTGTCAGTATCCATACCTCTGGCTCTGCATGGACTGCCATGAATGATTGTATTGGAGAGGATGCATCAGCAACTCCCTGAAACACAGTACTTGTGTTAGTATGATTTTCAATATTGTAAACATACACACACTTGTGGTCGACGGCACAGGTACATATAAAGAGATAACCACAAATGTTGCATTGTCTAAAAGAATCAAGGAATATTTTAATATGATCCGATTTAATCGACTTATTTCTCCGATTTCTTTACATCTGCATCATCTAAATGGGATGTTGTGATTGTAGTGGAAGCTCCATCGTCTCCCTGAAACACAGTACTTGCGTTAATAGGGAAGAAAGTATAGCAAATGGAATCACGTTATATGATCAGGCTCGATGGAGCTGTTAGTATCCATACCTCGTGCTGCTGAAGACTATCTAGGGATTTTGCAAATGTAGTGCGCACTTCCGAAAGCTGTTGCGCCGATTCGTATCCGCATGCTCCCGCTTCCACTTCCCCTGGAATTACTTGAATGTCAGGCTCCGCATCAAGTGCGGGGGTTGACGCTTCAACAACTGCCTGAAACATAGTATTTGCATTAGTAAGGATTACAATATTGAAAACATAACACACACTTGGGGTCGACCGCACAGGTACATATCAATGGCTAACCACGAATGAAACATGGTGTAGAACAAACGACAAGTGTTCCAGTCCTGATGATCACGGTCGATGGAGCTGTCAGTATCCATACCTTGTGCTGCTGAAGAACATTTAGGGCTGTTGTCAATGTGGTGGACGCTTCAGCATCTCCCTGAAAGACAGTACTTGCATTAGTATCGATAACACTAATTATAACTGAAAACAAACACCAGGGGACGACAACCAAGGTGTATATCAATTGGAAAGCACTAACCAAACAATTGGTAAACTAATCACACGATACATAAAAACTATTACTTGACATGCATATAACAAGTCTGTAGCGGAATAGCCAAGTAAGATTACCTGATACGCGCTAGAAGTGGTTGATAACTGCGAGCACGTCAAAGAAGTAGAATGTTCTTGCTTCAGATTCAAGGGATAGTCAAGCAGTTGTAAAGGTAAATTATTGTTTGATAATGAAATGCCAATATTTAAAATTGCCATGTAAGGAGACAGAATACTTGAGTAATGCATTTGAAAATGCGCAATATAGCACAGTTCCCTGTGCCCATATATAGATTTCGTTTGTGGGTTATGAAATCTAAAAATAATATATTGCTAAATGTCATTATTCAAAAAGCTATACACTCATATCAATGTCGAAAGTATTACAAATTGGAAACAGCATCTAAAATATCAATGAATCCATTCGGCTACCTACACACTACTGCAAGGCCTAAAACTAAAAACTGACACTTGACTCACCAGTGGCGGAATGTGGACAAATATAGTGGGAATAGTGTTTGTGAGCAATTTTCGTGTCGTTCGCCGTTTATTCTTCTTTGTTACCCAAGATGTGGCGTACATGTTCGAGGGAAAGTGCCGGCTGCAGATGCGGTATCGATCACCCCTCTTGTCCTCAAAGACTTGTTGGACTCTACTTTCAAGCTCATGCAGTGGATAGCTGCAATGTCTGACCCATTCTCTTATTCGATCAACAGTTTTCGGGAATACATGCATTGTAGTGCCTTCAGATTTAGCATGGGTCTTCGAAGGGCAACCGCTAATCGAACAGGCAGACATTGTTGAAAATTCTGAAAAGTAAATATCAACATTATTAAACAATCTTGATGAATAAAAATGTGATACAAAAGTAAATGAACCATACAATGTTCAATGCAAAGTTTGTTTTACTCGCCAGAACTACACCAGTTCATCATGTGCGGCTTAGTGTTTGCATACATTGCAGAAATTTGTAAATGATGTGACTAAACTCTGAACATGTGACTCGTCCCTTGGATGTTCTGTCTTGCACGAGAAGGAAACATGCTTACATTATAGACTGGACCCCCGAAAGATGCAATTCGATGACAATTGACACAGATGAAAATAAATGGATCTATCAATAGCATAAAAATTGAAACTCAAGTCAATAGCAATGAGCCAAATGAACATACCACTATTGGGTACTCTAATCGCAAATAGATAGAACTATTGGGTACTCTAATCGCAAATAGATAGAAATTTAAAAATGACCGAAATATGTCTGATACATGGCCTTACCTAGACCAACAAACAGGTGGATTCAGCAGGCCGAGCAGTATGTTGCAGGAGAACAGGTAGATGGCCACAGGTAGCACACTGACGAGTTTGCTCCAAGCGGTCACAGATGGCACGACGACGAGCAGATTAGCATAGATCTCAGTGCTTCTCAGGTAGAACGTTCAGGAGTTGACTTGCAAAGCACAAATGTTCTCATGAGACATATCAAGTGGTTTATAAAGTATTAGGAACAGGGGTGTGTTTGTGAATGAATGACGTGTGTATGTTGTGGTATTATGTGGTTTGCAGGGGGGCGGCCAGCGTCAGGGGAGGCCTGCCTGGAGACACGGGGTCTGAGGAGGCCATGTGAGCGATTGCCCATTTGGCGTGGGATACCTTTTGAAGTGTACATGGTGTTTGGCACCTTGGCCGTTATCGCCCCTGACAGCACACCATGGCAGCGCTCATCCACGGGTGCGAAAGATAGGGGGGGTGGATGGATGGGCCGGTGGGCGTGCATGCAATTGTGTGGGAGCGAGGGGCCATCAGGCCCCTCTCATCCTTTTACTTCTCAGTAGAAACTCGGACCAAGTGCCTCCAGTAGTGGGTTCGCCCCTTGCCCTTATGTGATGTTACCTTTGGTTGACATTCGCGTAGATGGGACCACTGAGCAGGACACGGGGCATCCATTTTTGTACCCCCTTTCGACTCCATCTTGATGACCAGGCCTCACTGCGATAGTACAGCGCGCAGAGCACATGGCCCCCACCCTCGTTCCCACTCTAACTGGAAAACTCCAGAGGTATTAACAACAGATGATAAATGTAACACATCAATCTTCCTCTGAGATCACTGTCCTGCATGTGAACCAGCCTGAACTAAGCACATAGCTCGTTCATCTCCACAAACGTGTCCTTGCCCACGCACCCTCACCAGTGGGTACTTACTGCCATTCTGACCCTGTGTCCCTGCAAGGTATTCTCTTCATATGCCAGACCAATTACCACGCCATGATGCCCACCTAGCAGATCCCCAACTAACATTAGACCCCTACCACAGTATATCGTTGCCTATCAATAACAAATGACACATACCGGAGATTCTTGTGAGCACAGACCCACACTTCAACCAGTGTGTTAATTGATAGTATAGATATATGTATGACTTTTATAGAGACATAACCTACTGAAAGACTTTGAACAAGTGTTATTTAGTGCATGCATTATTGAGAATATATTATGTTAGCTTAGATAGTGACCACCCCGCTTCACAGCGACCTGACCTTCACCCATTCGGAGCACATATGTCTGACGTCCATCCTTGAATGGAGACACACTTAATTTAAAAAATCGAAACAACCGTTGTTGAAATATATGTGGTGTTTTATTTTGCATCTTATTTTGATGGCACAAAAATACAAGACTTTACACATTGTACAGGTCAGGTTGCAGCACAGCGAGGGAAAAATCCCCTGTACTGACCGCTGTCACTCGGGAAAGTTTCTCTTATGGCACGAATGGCACAGGCGGGTATTACTCTTCGAACGCGGTGTCCAAGCCTCCCGTGAAGCCACCATGTAAAGGAATGATAGGCCACCAGCCGGTACCACCTGTGAAAAAGAATGATACAGACTGTTTTCAAATGAACAAGATAAGTTTATTAAACGTTTGTTGTCAATGACGATTCTTGTAACTAATGGCATTCTGCTTGGACAAATGCTATCTAGAGACTGCACACTATTTAACAACTTTCATGCGTTAACATGATATGTATATGTAATTTTGGATATAGTAGAAGACCATGAAATAGGAGTGGCATCACAAGCAGAGTATACTTACTCGTTACTCGGATTACGAGAACGAACAGTTGCGTGAAGCTCGTGCATAAGCACCATCATTATCCTCAACACGGACCGTGTGAGGCAGGCTGCCCTGAAGTCTGGCAGCTCGGTGATGCATTGCGGTCGTGGCTCGCCTTCCGAGATGTAGGCCACGCATCCCGAGTTTTCACAGCAGCAGCAGTTCTCCTCCTCGGTTGGAGGAGAACCGATTGCATGTGCACCAGGTGGAAACACCGTCCATGCGACTAGGTGCAGTGTCTTCATCCGTTGATTCGTCATGCCAACTGCCGTCTGAAGCCCCATCGTTTTTGCGTGTTTCCCTTTCCAGTAGTTCCTCCTCGGTATACTCGGGCTCGTACATGTAGAGCATTATTGTAGCCATTGTGTGGTAAACAAGCTAAAATAATTTATAGCTATGGTACAGGTGTTCACACGGGCTACAAGCGGCAAAGGTAGCTGACCAGAGCACAGAAACGAGTCACGGAATACTCACAGTAACACAGAGAGAGGAATGGAATCGAAAATCTGCTGCTGTGTGTTGTGAAACGGTCTGTTTATACTTATTGAGTAAAGAGGCTTCCTGCCGTTTCCATGGCGACACGTCATTAGCTCAAGCACAGCGATTGTTGACACGAGACGTGCTTTGGCGTTGTGAAATGGGCGGTACGAATCTGCTGATGACCAGCTCAGGGGCGGGGGATATGATTTAGTGCCACAAAAGCAGGTCAGCCAGGGCGATGGGGCAAGTGATAGGATTATCACAAAATAGCAGCGCCCTGGTGCCTGTTTTCACGTGCGTTTAATGGACGAAAACTTGGGTAAGGTCCATAGGAAATTTTTCTAAAATCGTGCGATTTAGGCTTAAAAACACATAGCCGACCCGTAGGGACAATACATTTTTTTGACCGAACCATTCCTTTAATGCACTACATGCCAATAATACCTCATGACAGCTCTCATTTCTATACGCTGACTGGGCAATCTATGCTGTGATTAGTTTACCTTCATCAGCGGCACTCTCTTTAAACTTTTGTTAAATATAAACATACTCTGTAACGAGGACCACGATTCATTCAGGACCTTTTGCCTTTTTGCATAGATGCACATTATAATCTACGCAACATGCATTGACCGTAACTATGCCAGCATACAGCTGTCTATTTTGTGCGTAGTTCATGCAATCCGTGCTTTACTGTTCCCCCTAAACACACCATGGCATATTCAATAACCATAGTACTGTATGAATTTACCTGCAATATGTACAACTTAATGCAACCATCATTTAAACAGGAGGGATTTATCCCATGAATAAGGCAACCAACTTAAATTTTAAAAGTGACTAACACTGAAACCCGCTAGGTAAGACTTTCATTTCTATCAATGATTCAGTATTCAGAACCCAGAACCATACACCACTTCACCTAGTGAGATTTTTGAGATCAACTAATGCATATTATCATTATTTTCCTCCTTTTTCCTTTCGTTTTAGTTTCATCTCTTACCTACACCAATCCTCCCAGTCTTCTCTCCTTGTCTCTCTGTGAAAAATGTGTTTGCTACATTGAACTTGCGTTCTCCAGCATGAGGTCTGGCATGGATTCACATGCTCATGAATATTCCCCGTCGTCAGGCTGGGAATCCTCGGTAAAGAAAAAATCAGTATCAGTTTCGTTTCTGATCTGTCTTTCGTAGTAGTAACCAATCACTGATCTCTGCGTCATACTGACCACAGCCAATGACTGCCCTCTACCTAAGCCCCGCCTCTGGCAGCCATCTTCAGATTTGTACCGCATGTTCAAGTGTTGGGATCCTCGTGCTATTGCTCTCGAGCGTTAGTGCTATTTTTTCACGTTTATTTCTCGAAAACTTCTATTTTTCGGTCAAAAGAGCCTCAAGCTCCACCGTTTCTTCATCCGATCAACGGGGACCCGTGTCAGATTCGTCTACGCCCCTCAAGGGTGAAGATTTCGTCGAGCCACGCTTTTGGAGGACTCCAGAAGTTTCTCAGGCCCATCTCGGACATGGCCCAGGAGAAGGGAAGCTCGACGCCCGGAAAGCTGTTCAGGGTCTGCCCTGGATGCCAGCTTCAGAATGTCTTTAAGGAGGACAAACACTCCTTTTGTCTTTACTGCCTACATGAGGACAAGACGCACGTGGAGAAGGACTGTGCGTTTTGCGGCAATATGTCGGAGCGGACCATGAAGGACCGCCATCAACGTCTCGCCAACTGGCTGGAAGGGAAGAGCCCGTCAGGCGAGAAGAAGAAGTCCGAGCGGTCTTCTAAGACCTTTGAGGACGCCCCGGCGACGGGGGTCCAACACAAGGCCAAGCACTGCGAGTCCGCTGGCACCGGGAGCGCCGAACGGTCGGGCTCTATGGGCGCCAGGCAGGGCGCATCCTCCCCGGCGCCATCAACCACGAGCCAACGCTCTGGCTCGGGTAAGAGGAAGGCCGAGCACCCGGCGAAGCTCCTGGAGAGGCCCCGGTCGAGCTCGAAGGCCCCATCGGAGGGAGAGCGAGGCAATGACCCTCCCCCCAAGGAGAAGGCGGTGAGCGCACCTAAGGTGGTGAAAGCCTTAATCCATCCGGCCAAGGCCTCTATCGAGACAGTCGCGGCGGCCCTGGCTCAGCCTGTGGAGGCTACACCAGTGGTGGCGACCTCGGGGCTCAGAGTCTCCCTGTCACCGCGGAGGGAGTCCTCTTTTATGCCCATCGACAGGACCCCCGTGAAACCTCCAACGGAGAAGAAAAAGGGGGGGCAGGAGGTCGTCGTGGATTCGGCCTCAACCTCTGAGGAAGAGCTGATCGAAGTCTTAAGCCACGGCGTTGGCGTGGAAGAAGACCAGCCCGTCGGGGGGGACCCCGACGTAGGAGACGACGATAACGCCGAGGGTGCCGACGGGGCCCCTGACCGCCCGTCGGACTCACCTCAACCAGTGCCGCAAGACAACTCGGCGGCCATTTTGTTGGCTATACAGTCCTTATGCTCGGAGATAAGGACGAGACTGCCGTTACCACCAGCGGAGGAACCTCTCCCGACGGTGGACCCGGAGCCAGGCCCTTCTGGGAGCCATCCCCCCTAAGAGAAGAAGGATTCATCCTCCACCTCCTTTTCAGCCATCGTGCCCTGTTCAGCCCTCCTCCCCGTCCACGACTCGTGGGGATGATACGGGGACTGACACGGCCGCAACGGGTACGGACGACGAGGTTTACGACGAGGATCTGCCGTCGTCACCTCCCACCCGGGCTTCCCCGCCCGACGAGATTGGATCGTTTCACTCCATGATCGCCAGGGCATCCGAGCTTTTCCAGCTCTGCCCGGAAGAGAAGAAGAAGGAAGGTTTCCTTTATCAAAGGCGCAAGGCCAAGAGGAAGACGGTCCTCTCTGTACCTCTACTGGAAGATATTTGGGATGAGGGCCTCGCCATCCTCAAGAACCCATCCACGACGCCGGCTTGAAGGGATCGGTACGAGAAGAAGTACCGGGTCCCGGACGCGGCCCCCTTGTGCCTTCGGGCACAGCCGACCCTGGACTCGGTCGTCTCTGCGGCGGCCAGGAAGAAAGCGGGGCGGGGGGGGGCCCCGGCCTCTACATCGACCTCCCCGCTGGACGGCGAGGGAAAGAAATTGGATACGATGGGACGCAGAGTCATCTCATCTGCAGCGACGACGATTAAGGCGGCCAATGCCTTGGCTATCGTAGCCCGCTACGACAGAGAGTTGTGGTACAAACTGGCCCCCTGCTGGACTTCCTACCGGACGACAAGAGGGCGGATGCCCTAGAGATCTTGCAGGAAGGAGAGGTGGCGTCGGCCCATGCCATTACGATTGCAACGGACATCGCTGACTCTGGATTTCGCCAGTTGGGCAACGGCATGTGCCTTAGGCGGCGTGGATGGCTCAAGGCTACTGACTTCCGTCAGGACGTGCAGACCAGAGTCTTGGACATGCCGTTCCACGGAAACAACCTGTTTGGGAAAACAGTGGATGATTCCCTTCAAGCCATCAAGGCAGACACGGAGACGGCCTGGGCTCTTGGGGTTCTCCAGCAACGGCGGCCGCCCTTTCGGAGCGGCGGAGGCAAACAGGGTGCCTCCAAAGGTTCCGGCGGCGGATTTTCCACCTACCGTCAAGCGGCCCGTTTGTCGTCGCAGGAAGCTTACAGGGGACGAGGCAAATCAGGCGGACCCCGCCGTCGTCGCCAAGGAGGACAAGGCGGCAAAGCCTCGTCGAAGCAGGACTGAACCGGCCGTGGGGTCGGGCCCCCACCGAAGCACCCCGATGGGAGGCCGGCTGGCGAGCTTCGTCAGCGTGTGGGAGTCCATCTCCACCGACCGTTGGGTGCTGGACGTCCTGGCCCAGGGTCACGCGCTCGAGTTTCTAAAGAGGTGCCCGCACGTCCCCCCTGTGGCCAGGAAAGAACATCACGTCCCTCAACTTCTCTTGGAGGTAAAGGCGATGTTCAAGAAGGGCGCCATCGAGCTCATCCCAAAGAGGCTTCGGGGCTCCGGAGTTTACTCAAGATACTTCCTCGTGAAGAAGACGACGGGAGGATGGCGTCCCATCCTGGACCTACGACGACTGAACAAATTCATCAAGGCACAGAAGTTCCGGATGGTCACCCTCCAACACGTCCTGGGTCAGCTGGAGGAGGGCGATTTCCTGTCGTCGTTGGATTTGGAGGATGTCTACTTCCATATTCCCATCCTAAAGGGACACCGAAAATTTCTCAGGTTCGTGGTCCAAGGGCGTCACTATCAGTTCAGAGCCCTTCCCTTCGGACTGAGGTCGGCACCCAGGGTGTTCACCAAGTGCCTCGCACCGGTGGCGGCACAGCTGCGCCGAGAGGGGATCCACGTCTACCCCTACCTGGACGACTGGCTCATCCGAGCGAAGACGAAGGAGCTCGCCGTGGAGCACACGGCAAGGACCGTCCAACTTCTCACGGACCTGGGATTCTCCATAAACTACGCCAAGTCCCACCTGATGCCCGCGCAAGATGCACTGTTTCTGGGAGCGAAGCTCGACACAGTGTCGCTTCTGGCCTCTACGTCGGAGGAAAGGATGAGGGCCATCTTGGGCAAGGTGCAGTGGATGCTGGTTGCGGACGCGGCCAGAGTGAGGTCCATCAAGTCCCTCCTCGGAATGATGTCTTCTTGCATTTACCTCATCTGCCTATGCAGGCTCCGGATGCGCCCGTTGCAGGAGTTCCTGGACGCGCGCTGGATCCAGACAACGGGCCGCTTCGAGGAGAGGATCACACTCGACGAGAGTTTCCGACGAGCGATCCGGTGGTGGGGCGCCCACGCGCATCTGGCGGCGGGCATGGACTTCCAGACCCCCGGCCACCAGGAGACAGTGACCACGGATGCCTCCCTGGAAGGGTGGGGAGCGCACACCGAAAATCTGCACGCGAGAGGCCTTTGGCTCCCGACGGAGAAGTCCCTCCATATCAACGTCCTGGAGCTCCGTGCAGTGTTTTGGTCCCTCAGGTCCTTTCTTCCGTCCCTCAAGGGCAAGGTGGTGAGGATCTTCACCGACAACACCACCACCATGTTCTACATCAGGAAACGGGGTGGAACCAGGTCCCCAGCCCTGTCCAGGGAGGCGCAGGATCTGTGGCATTGGGCCGTCGCCCAAGGGATGTTTCTGGTGCCGTTTCATCTGGCAGGGATAAAAAACACCATCGCCGACTCACTCAGCAGGGAGCTGCGCTCGTGCCACGAGTGGGAACTACGACAGGATCTAGTGGACCGCCTCTTCCGACGGTGGGGCACACCCCAGATCGATCTGTTCGCGAAGGCGACAAACTCCAAGTGCCAGAGGTTCGCCAGCAGGTTTCCCCAGCCGAGGAGCATGGGCGATGCTTTCTCGTTCCCCTGGGAGGGCCTGTTTCTATACGCGTTCCCTCCATTGCCATTGCTGATCCGGCTCATCAACCAGCTCAAGAGGTCACGGTGCAGGATGATCCTCGTCGCACCTGCGTGGCCGAGGCAGATATGGTTCCCGGACCTCCTGGACTTGTCAGCGTCCCCGTCAATCAAGCTGCCAGTGACGCGGATCTTCTCTCCAGGGAAGGAGGCGCCATCCTCCATCACGACCCGAAGTCGCTGAACTTGCAGGCCTGGCTCCTGCAGCGTTAGAGTTTGGAGGATACGACATACCGGCCGACTGCAGAGAGGTTCTTGCAAAGGCCAGGGCGTCCTCAACTCTTAAATGCTATGGACACAAATGGAACCGGTTCTCTGTCTGGTGCCACGCACAGAAGATTAACCCTCTACGGATTACGGCCCCCCAAGTACTGCCGTACCTACTGACGCTGGCCAAGGCTGGACTGGCGCACGCGTCCATCAAGATTCATCTTGCTGCGATCTCCCGATACACACGAAACACGGGGCAGACGTCTTTGTGGTCTCATCGTCTGGTGAAAGAGTTCATGAAGGGACTGTTCAGATCATTCCCGCCGGTGAAGGCTCCGGCCCCGGCGTGGGAGCTCAACGTGGTGCTGACCAAGCTCATGGGACCTCCGTTCGAGCCTCTGCACTCGGCTCCGTTGAAGTTCTTGTCGTGGAAAACAGCGTTTCTTGTGGCCATCACCTCCGCACGACGGGTGGGAGAGATCCAGGCCCTTTCCTGCAGGGCCCCGTACCTGATTTTTCACGACACGAGGGTAGTGCTCAGGACGCACCCCTCCTTCATGCCCAAGGTGCCGTCGGACTTCCACCTCAACGAACCCTTGGTGTTGCCTGTTTTCTTCCCGTCGCCTTCGTCGCCGGCTGAAAGGACTTTGCACTCGCTGGATGTGGCTAGAGCGCTGAAGTTCTACGTGGACCGCACAAAGTGTTTTCGGAAGACGTCACAACTCTTTGTGAACTTTGGACCTGTCAATCAGGGGAAGGCTCTCTCGAAGACTTCCATTTCCAGATGGCTCTCCGGCTGTATCATGTACTGTCATCGGTTGGCAAACCGACTGCTGCCTGGCCGTCCGAGAGCCCATTCCACCAGAGCGATCGCAGCTACCACGGCATTCCTATCTGGTGTGCCCTTGCTGGACATCTGCAGGGCTGCTACGTGGAGGTCGACGCACACCTTCACGAAATTCTACTGCGTCGATTGGGATTCCAGGGAGGAGTCCAGGGTCGGCCAAGCAGTGCTGCGCAACCTGTTCGCCTAAGGTGAGCCTGGTGAGGAGGTAAGAATTGCTTAATGTTGAGTTTGATGGAATGCTTAATGTTGAGCCTTTTGCCACCTCCCGTGGTTGTGCATGTGTGTACTGCTATGTATTCTTTATTCATGAGCATGTGAATCCATGCCAGACCTCATGCTGGAGAAGGAACAAGTTACTTACCTGTAACTGTTGTTCTCCAGCATGGGTCTGGCATGGATTCACATGCGAACCCTCCCGCCTACCCCTCTGCGGCTCTTCACTTGGTCATACTGCCACTTCACGTGCTACCAAATCTGAAGATGGCTGCCAGAGGCGGGGCTTAGGTAGAGGGCAGTCATTGGCTGTGGTCAGTATGACGCAGCGATCAGTGATTGGTTACTACTACGAAAGACAGATCAGAAACGAAACTGATACTGATTTTTTTCTTTACCGAGGATTCCCAGCCTGACGACGGGGAATATTCATGAGCATGTGAATCCATGCCAGACCCATGCTGGAGAACAACAGTTACAGGTAAGTAACTTGTTCATTATCTGCAAATTGTGTACTTTTTTGCTTGGACTGCAATTCTTACTTTTTGGCATGATTATTCTGTTCAAACCAATGACCTTATGTTGTGCACTATCGTATATCTAAATTGGTTTTACAATTAGGAATAGTATTAGTCAAGCCCTTACGACATCCCTTTTGGAACTTTGAAAACTACATGTGCATACTCTGCAGCTTCCACTAGATGTCACCCTCTGCAGAGCATGTGAATACAGGCAGATATTACAGTGAGTAATGTATTCCATATATTGACGCTAAAACAGAGTTTCATTATTTTGATGATTCTATTACATTACTTGAACATCCAAGTCAAGCTGATTTGAAAAGATCTTGAAAGATCCTAGCAAGTACAAACGTCAACTTTAATACTGGTTATGTTTTCACTTTGAACCTCTATATGAATTAGTCTATGACGACACATCTTAAATGTATACATTAGAGACAATAAATAATACTAATGTGGAGAATGTGACAATTAAGTTGGCACACAATTTACAAACGTGTGTACAAGAAGCATACACAGAATCTTAATATACTGACAAAACATAAGCATAATACAGAGTAATACAGAATCAGAATCCATTTGTTGTACATAGAAACATGTGAGACTGCAGTGTCCACATGATGCAGCTCTATACTCTTAAGTGCGAGAGTTCTTAACTAGAAATGTACTCTTTTAGGAATGTACATACGCTTATGTAAGCCACTGTGTTTGAATAGTCATAAGTACATTATCTTGAAAAAGAGACTATCATCACAAGACTGATAGCAAAACTGTCTACTTTATAGGAAGCAGCACACATTGAATTCCTCATTCTTCCCACAAGCGAATACTGTATCCAACTTATCTATCCAATTTGATTCCAGTTGAAGGTTGTTGCTCATATTGATATTCAAATTTGTGTTGTCAACCACTTCCAAAATCTGAAATCGAATCTGAGATAGTTTATTTATACTGATCAAAATGTCTGGCCACTGCTGAATTTTGGTTGTGCAGTCTAATATTAGATTTGTGTTCGTTCAATCTAATTCTAGCTCTGCGATTTGTCTGACCTATATAGAGAAGGCCACAAAGGCATTTGATTGCATATGCACCTTTGTTAGTATTACATGTTTCAAAATGCTGAAACAGAATGTTTTCACTGGTCTTTGAATGCAACCTTGCCTGTAATAACATTCCAATTGCTGCATGATAAACAGGGGAACATGCCCCTCTGTTAACCACTGGCCATCCACACCCCTGCCAGCACCAGATGTAACAGACTCTCTTAGAACACGCATTCATATACAAACTGAGCATTCCACAGTCACACCTTCCACTCTGACATCACTGCATAGCATCCACCTGATACATAAAAATAATACACATTGCCAGTAGTAGTCCTCCGAGGTTTGGTCCTCGGCTCACTTCTCTTCACCCTTTAGGCCACCCCTCTAGGAAAACCCTTCTCATCTATGGTGTCCACCAAAACTCTTTACTGATGATACCCCGATCTGCCCCTGCCCTTTATCCCACATCACTAGCTGGTTTCATTACCATTTGTCACTGAATATCCCCATACTGCTTGATGGCAAACTAATCCAAAACAGAAATCTTATTTCTCCCTATTCCTTCCCTCCTCACCTCCTCCCCAAAGGCCCACAGCCTTGTCCTCTTTGACAGAGATCATCATGGTAACTACTACTGTGGCCTGGACTAAGCTCCTCACCACAAGAAGTCTTCCCGCACCTCACATTTCATTCAATAAAAACGGTTGTCTTAACACTTGTCCTATATATACATATAACTACTGCTGCAGAGTACTACTTTACCAACACTTGTCCTATGTAAACATGACTACTGTTTAATGTACTTCTTCACTTTTCCGCTCTTCTCTCCCCTCTCAGCTTTACTACACATACCCACTGAAACCTACTAGGATCCCCACCCCTACACACAAATACCATGCTGGATGGATCCCCATGTCCAATTGCTCCTTAAATTCCTACTCCTCCTGTCACCACTGTCTTGCCACCCACGCACACTACTTTTATCTCTATTCTCCCCTTTCATTATCTGATACTCCTCTCTCATCAACCTTTCCGTTCCAACCCCCAATGGACCTCATCCTGCTTCTAGCCACCTTGCCATGAAATGCTTCCCACATCACTTGGGCTTTTTTAGCCAGAGGAGGGGCTTATCTTATCCACACACTGGTCCACCCTAACACTGTCTCCAGGGTACCCCTCCTGTGAACTTCCCACATCCATGCACAGACTCTGGATATGTAAATTGATGACATGTAGTGGCACTGTGCCCCTTTTTGTCATGGCCGGTCTTCATGCCATGCTATCTTTTCATCAACTGTTTCACTCTCATAGAGACGTCTCCTTCACTCTCATACAGACGTCTCCTTCCAATTGCAAAGGCACCCTATTCAGGCACAGCCTCTGTGATGCATATCACTTCCGATGAGTGTTATTTCTGATTGAAATGACATCCCCTTTTATTAAATGTAATAAATACAAAAAAAGAAATGCAGTCTCCTTTTCTCCTAACTTAGAAACAAATGTCACCTGATTCGCTTGGAGTCTGCTGTTAGCTTGGCTGGGGCTAGGCTATCCGCATGACTTCAGTGATGAGCAGTCCTTAGCCCACTCAACATGTGATATTTTTTGCGCCTTGGAGACGGAACACTTTCCCTTCATGCTGCTTAGTAGTTATCATTTGAGCCACTCGGGTTCTCTTTATTTTCCAAATCAGCTTTGATGTTCAAATTCCTCAGTCTCTTCAGGCACACTTCCAGAAAGTCATAGATTTGCCAATACAGCTCTTATTTTATTAGTGAAAATGTTTTGCGATAAGGTGGATGCATATGCAAATAATTCAGATAAATCACTTGTTGAAAAATCTCTTTTATACTTTTGCATCTGATCAAGGAAAATGCAGGTGTAAGACTTAACTCTCGAATGAGGGAAATTCCTGATTCCACAATTCAAGGTGCACCCTGTGAATACCTTTTTATCTCTTAAAAAATATATAAAACTACCAAAATGTTGTGGGCCCTCTTGATAACTCCATTGTTGGTGGTGGGATAAAATCAAGATACCACCCTAGAGAAAATAAAAATTTTGTGTGGAATATCCCTAAAAATCCCATATCCTTCTTCCTTCCAGGAATGGCAAAAAAGACCTCTTTGGGTAATCCCACAACCTGCGGAATGCCATTGAGGTACAATGGCCCAAAGCAAACCCCTCAAATATTCTGTGACCTCCTGCTCTGCGCAGTATTCCACTGCAGACACAGCCTGTTGCATACCATCCACTGCCCCCATTCACCTTCCCCAAAACATCACATTCAAGAGGGGTCCCTCCTGACCCTCATGCTTTCAGTTTCACTACGGTGTAGGGCTGGACAGGACTCATTTTTGGCCTCTTTTGGCACTCTTTCCCCCCTCTCAATCCTTACACAAGTCCACCCTAAGGTAACATTAAGTGCTGCTTGTGTGTAGTTGCAGGTTCACAGGCTATGAAGCATTTTGCTTGGAGCTTGTTTAGGGATGAGTTTTCTACTCCTGTATATATTTTTGAGGCAAGTGTTGAAGTCTAGTGGATTGTCTCTGTAAAAGAGTTGCAAGTTTCTTAGTGCCTTGTTCAAGTCAACAATTGTCCAGCGAGTATATGCCACTGTACAATTTACTGTGCTCTTTCCTTCTCTGGTGGTCACAAAAACCCCTCTTGTGCTTGTGAACGTTTCCCTCAGACCACTCTCTCCATCATTTCTCAGTGCATTACAGGCTGCTCACAATCCTGAAACTACTACAGTGGTGATTTGGTGCATAATAAAATCACATCTGCATAAGAAAACAAGGGAAAACTCTCCTTGCAGTTCCCTATCAATGCCCTAGTGCTCAAAGTCATATTTCCATCATTACAGGCCTTTACTCTAGTTATGAAGGGCTAGATCCTGTGGAGTAATGCCTCTTAAGCTGCATCGTGACCTCTAAGTGAAGCAGTATTCTCCACTACTCCATTCAGTTGGCCAACATGAGTGCTGTGTTCTAGAAGAATGCATTCTTCACAATTGAGCCAACTTGCTACTGCAGCCGTATGGTTACAATATTAGAGTAAATGACGTAGGATTTAGGTGTCTGCCCCTTTGGCCTCCATCAGTGTTTTCTTAGGCATATATCCTTTTCGTTAACCATGCCACAGACTAACTCCAGAAATTCGGCAATCTCAAGAGTCAAAATAATCTCTAGTTCCAGTTTGCTACAGAGCCTTTTTACAGTCCGGATAATTTCCTTTGAACAAATCCATCCCCCTTTTATTATGAATGTCATATCGAAGTTCCGCTGGATTCCGGAAGTACTCTTAATTAATGCATATGCGCTCAAATATTTACCTTGAGAGTCCAGATCTTCGTGCCCCTGACACATCGAGGTGCAGATGTGGGGAAACGGCCTGCAGGGCAAGAAATGCAAAAACCTTAATGCTTGCATCTGCACAGCCACAGGGTTTCAGCCTACGTCAAGCGGGTTCCATGTGATAATGTCCCTGCAAAATGGGCGTGTGGCAAAAAAGTTGCAGCAAAAAGGCAGTTGTTTGCAGCAACATTATCACTGTGAACCTGCGAGGGACACCACCGCAACCTGTTTTTAAATCCCCTACCCCAAGGTGAGCGGGGGGGGAAATCCCTGCTCCCATTACAAATGGTCACCACACATGATGCCACGCCCTTTACCCGGAGACTTTATGTATGGTGACCATTTGTGTGGGGGTAATACTGGATACCGTCAAGAGCTGGTTCAGAGATCCATGAGGGGTATTTTCAGGCCAGGCAGGGCCATGATTTGTTGAGGCAGTCAAATGACCGCTCTTAATCACTCAGCCCAAACATACCAGAAAAAGGGCATCCTGACTAAGGGCAAGGTCAGTTTGATCCGGTTGGGACTTGGTAGATTCTAGGGCCACCTATTCTGCCCTAATAGCTCTCTCCTTCTAGCTTCTCACCCGCACCCAACTGCTATGCTAGTCTCGGTTCCTGCACCTCCACTCTCAATGGTTTAAATTGCCTTCAAACCATTTATTAACAGTATCCTGTAAAGCTCATTTTAGCCCTTGCTACTTTACAAAACTGAATTTATTTTGGTCTCAATGCTATTTTAAAAATAGTGTTTTTTGTTTGGTGTTCCCACTGGTCACCTGGCCACCCTCTGATCTCTGGCCCAGGTCCCCTCCCCTGCCAGTCGGACACCTGCACTGCCTTCCTGGCAACCCCCGCACTGGGTACTGTTTTTCTGTATCCCCACAGTCCCACTACCAGCACCTAACACCTGATGCCTGCACTTACCCTTGAACTCGCCGCCTGCAGATAGTATCAAAGGATACCGTTGTGACTTGGAGGTGCACGTGGTTGGGTGCATACCCTTTCCCTGGAGTATCTGGGTACTGAGCACCGTTGGAACTGCTACTGGTATTGCAGTGGCCTTTTGGTTTGCTTCCTAGGGAGGAGTCTTCAATTCTGAGGGGATATTTTCTCTAGTCTTCCACCGTAGAACTAGAAGGATTTCTTGGAGTCCATGCATTATCAGCATGCATGTGACTTTCCTTTTATTTAAGCAGCTCAGGCTGGTGACTCCTTTCCAGGGGCTTCTCTGACCAGAAGGGACCCTTGTGATCAGGCTTCTTCTGGAGGCAACCCTGAGGCTCACTAATTTGGGCCTAAATCAAGGGGCAACCACAAAGATCCCTGTTCAGGGGCTAGGTTCTGGTGCTAACCCAAGCATCCCCCAAGGGCATCTAAATTGGAGTTCAATTAGTTCTCCAGCATGGGCTCTGGCATGGATTCACATGCTCATGAGTATTCGCTGTCGTCAGGCTGGGAATCCTCGGTAAAAGAAAAAAGTTACACTTTCACTTACAAACTGTTTCCTCCTTTAAATCAATCACTGTCCTCTGGGTCATACTTCCCCCATTCAATGACAGTCCTCTCCCTAAACCCCACCTCTGGCAGCCATCTTCAGATTTTTACAGCACAATTCAGTGTTGGGAGTCCTTGAGTTTGCTATGCGAGCTACTTCTATGTTTTTTCATGTTTTGTGTGCCCTTTTCTCCATCTGCCGACAGTGGGGATAGGTTGTTGGTGAATTTCAGCGCCCCTCAAGGGCGAAGATCGTCGAAACTTTCCAGAAGGCCGTCGGGCCTATTTCGCGCCTCCGGCAATGACGGAGGAGGAGGAGGAGGGAAGGTCCCTCTTCAAGCCCTGCACCAAGTGTGGACTACGGAACGTGTTTGTGGAAGACCAGCACCTAAAATGCCTCTACTGCCTACACCTAGACCATAAGGAGTTGGAGTGAGAGGGCAAGAACCGCAAGTCAGAGTCCACCAGGGTCGCTGCGGAAGCGGGTCACAATGTGGATAGGGCATGATCGACCTCACCATCCACCTCCATTCCCAGCTGGCAATAGAGCTCCTCCTCAAAAAGGAAAACATGGGGAGATTCAGAGAAGCCGTGGATGGAGGAGGCGGCCGAAGTGCCCAAGCAGGCATGGTTGGCACAGATTAACACTTTGTCGACGATAGAGTTGGTGGCAGCTGCTCTCACAACGGCTAAGGGAGATGGCCCAGTGAAGGTAGCCTTCGCATGACAGAAGGCATCCTTGCCCCATAAGCGCAACCCGCAGCACAGAAGGCATCCTTGCCCCCTAAGCGCAACACCGCCGCAATGACTTCATAGTCTGCTAGCACGCCATAAGGAAGGAAACGGGCTCTGGCCCCAGTTAAAGCCCCACAGGGGGTGAGGAGGCCCCAAAGAGCCTCTCCAGGCCGTGGCTCAAGCCATGGAGGTCTCGTCCACAGACGACGAGGACCTGGAGTCCTTGCACACGGTCCATGAGGATGTAGACGAGGACGTCGTCGTCGCAGGGTCTAGTTTTCAGATTCGTCCAGCTCAGCCGAGGGATGTCTCTCTGGACATTCTGTTAATGCTTCACACCTTGGTGTCGGAGATCCAGAAGAGGATGCCACCAAGCCCGGTCCCAGTGATCCCCCAGTCCCCCGTTAAGCCTCCAACAAAGAGGAAGCGGCATCCGACGCCTCCCATTGTAGACTCTGCATCCGCATCGGGCCCCTTCTCCCCCAGCAGACCCAGACACTGTTATGGGGACAAATACGGCCACGACTACAGACGACGACATGGATATTGTCACAGCGGGCGGCGAGTCTCCGCATTTGCATGCACCACCTAGGGCGTCCCCACAGGATGAGGTGGGATCGTTCAACTCTGATCGGCAGCGCCTCCGAGCTTTTTCAGCATGTGTCCGAAGAATCCAGGAAAAAGGGTTTCTAGTACCAGAAGCACGAGGTCAGGAGGACGACAATCATGGCGGTGCTCCTTCTGGACGACGTGTGTGAGGAGGGCCTGGCCATCATGAAGAACACTTGCCTGGATCCAGGCAAACAGAATAGGCTGGAGAATAAGTATCCAGTGCTGGACTCCGCACCCAAGTGCCTAAGGTCACAACCATCACCGGATTCAGTGGTATCGGCAGCCGGGAGGAAACTATTAGCTAACCTGTCATCGCCGCCTTCGGTCCATCAGGACAGCGAGGGGAAGAAGCTGCAGTGTCCACTATGAAGGCGGCCAACTCACTGGCGATCCTACGACCGTAGCTGTGGTACAATCTGGTCCCTATTTTGGAGTTCCTATCAGAAGATAAGAGGATGGAGGCCAGGAATGGGGGAAGTTGAGTCTTATCACGCCATTACAGTGCCGTTGGACGTCGCCGATAGGGGATCCAGCAGATGAGGAACAGCGTCTGCCTTTGTCGACAAGGCTGGATGAAGGCCACGAATTTCCGGCCAGAAGTCCAGGTTAAGGTGTTGGGCATGCCCTTCCATGGAGAGAACTTGTTTGCAAAGGTCTAACAGTCCCTCCAGGCCATCAAGGCGGTCACAGAGACGGCCCATTCCTTGGGCACTCTCCAACAACAGTACTTCTTTTCGTTCCTCCAGGGTAAAGTGGAGCATGCTTCCAAAGGTTTCTCTTCTTCGTACCGTCCGCCTTCCCCAGGCCTACGGTAGCAGAGGACAGCGTCGCCGTCGCCCCGCAGGGCAGGACGCCAGCCCCGAAACAGGCCTGAACCAGCTGGGATTTCTGGCCCCCCCACTCGTGAACACGTTTGGGCAGCTGGCTGACTAGGTTTGTCAGCGAGTTGACGTTCACCACTGAGAAATTAATGCTGGACGCTCTTGCCCACGGACACACTCTGGAGTTCAACGCAGGTGTCCGCGGATCCCTCCGGTGTCCCGTCAAGAGCAGCACATCCCTTAGCTCCTGGTAGAGGTACGGGCCATGCTGCGGAAAGGGGCGATTGAGCTTGTTCCCCAATGACTCTGGGGCATCAGAGTCTATTCAAGATACTTTCTGGTCAGAAAGAAGACAAGGGGCCTGGGGGCCCATCCTAGACCTACGAAGTCTGAACAATTATTTAAAAGTCCCAAAAGTGTGTTTTTTTTTTTTTTAACCAATTTTTATTGGTTTTTCTTTTTCCAAAACACAACAAGTTAACCATCAAACTCAGCATTCCGTTTACTAGCCTTCTGGCGAACATTTACATACATCATTGCTGTCGATCCCCCCCCCCCAACCCCCTTTAACTCGGGCTTGCACATTGATCCTGGGTTACTCCCCATGGGGCTGGTCCCCTTCGTCGTTCTCGGACATATCACATTCACTAGAATCCACAAATGAGCATCCCGACAATGTGACTACCATTTGTCTCCAGGCTATCGGAGAGCTTGTTTCCCCATCCTCTCCTCTGTTGGCTGCCTCGTGCCATGCCGCTGTCTCGGCGTCTACCCATTTCAATAGGTCATTCCACCATGCCTCTAGTTTGGGTCTGTGGGCTGCCTTTCAGCCCATGGCTATTCTTCGCTTTGCCAGGATGTAGGCCAGGTCCCTTTTCTAACATTTTTCAAGGTTCGTGGTCTTGTGAACTCTCCCAGCATGCACGCCCACACTGAGTCCTTGTCTAACCTGATTCCTTTATCAGACAGGCGTGACCTGATTTCCTCCCAAAATTTCCCAACCTCCGGGCACGTCCAGAACATATGAATCATCCCCGCATCCACCTCCCCGCACTTGGGGCTTGTGGCATTTTTGTACTTCGGTACCCCCAAATCTAGCAATCCTTTGGGGTGTCATGTACGCTCTATGGGTAACGTATAGTTGGATCTGTTGCAGTCTCACATTCCAAGACACCTTTTTATGATATCTTTGGGCCCTTTCCCATTGCCCGTCCCGCATTGGTTCCTCTGCCGCCTCCTCCCAGTCTCGCCTCAATTGGAGCAGCTCTGTTCCCACTTTAGACATTACCAGTTCATAAATTCAGGATACCTCGTGCCCTCCCTCTGAGACATCATACATTGTTTCTATGGCGGCATCTGGTTGTTCAGTTAGTGCTATTTCGGACCACCTCTCCTTTGCCCGTTTAATTATACTAGTGTAGGTGATATATTGCCCCGGATGCAACCCTGTTCCCTCTGTTAGCATCTGGAAGTCCTGTGGCTTTCCCTCCTGCTATGTCTCCCAGGGTCACTAGGCCCACTGCCTCCCAGTGTTTACGGATCCCTTTCCTCAATTGTTCATCTGCTCCGCATAGCGCCACCAGAGGCACCTGCGGGGAGTATGGAACCGGGCTTCCCATGACCCGGCATGCCCTGCGCCATATCATCCAGCCCAGTTCCAACAGCCTCGATCTCCCATATAACTCTGGTTTGGGCAGCCATATTATTTCTTTTAGGAAATGGGGGTCGCATTCCCTTCTCAACAATCTTGACTCTGCCATCTCCTCTTCCGACAGCCACCTTACAACATACTGTAGCTCCCCTGCCAAATGGTAAATTTCAAAGTTCGGCAGATTTATTCCCCCCCTTATCGTATATATTATGTAATTTCCACAGAGCTACTATGTTCTTGGAGTTGTGCCACAGGAAGCCTCTACACAAACTCTGGAGTTTGGTGAAGAAACGTTTGGGCAATACACAGGGGATGTTTGTGAAGAAGTGTAGTAGTCTTGGTAGGACCACCATCTTGAGCAGGGCTGCCCTCCCTACCATGGCCAGGAGAAGCTTCGCCCAGAACCCCATGCTATTCTTGATGCCCTCCACCTCCTTCTCCGTGTTATGTTTATGCTAGTCTAGGGCCTTATGGTATATGTTAATTCCCAGATATTTAAATGTTCTGGCCTGCCAGGCTATTTCTAGGACAGGCGGGCTCTGCCGCGGGACTCCTCTGTACCTCCCCAGGGGAAACGTGCATGATTTTTTGGGGTTTACCGCAATGCCCGACAATGTCGCATGGTGCCCCAGCACCTCTAGGATATAGTGTAAATTTTCCTCTGGGTACCTCAGATACAGCAACTTATTGTCCACATACAATGATATCAGGCATTGACCCCCCTTAGTGTGGACCCCTATTTCTTCATACTGCTGTCTTAAATAAATTGCCAGCGGTTCCAGTGCCAGTGTGTGTGTGTGTATGTATATATATATATATATATATATATATATATATATATATAATATGGGGACCATGGGCAGCCCTGTCTCGTTCAGCTTCTGAGCTGCCATTTATCAGAGATTATTGCTCCCGTCTTAACCCTAGCTGTTGGGGAGCTATATATCATCTTTACCCATCGCATATACCAGGGTCCCATCCCGTATTCCTTCAAGGCTGCAATCATCCATGGCCACCTCACCGAGTCAAAATCCTTTACTGCGTCTAAGGAGACTATTGCTATTTCGCCTGGGTCGTTCTCCGCCTGTTCGATAACATAGTGGAGCCTCCTGTGGTCATCAGCTATACTTCTGCTTGGGACGTATCTGGTCTGGGTTTATACATTTATTTATAACCCTTTTCAGTCGATTTTCCATCACCGCGGTACAGATTTTGCTATCTTGATTAAGAATGGATAGGGGTCTGTATGACCCACACTCCGTGCCTGGCTTGTCGGGTTTTAAGAGCGGGATGATCACCGCCTCCCTTAGCGATTCCGGCAACCTCCCTCTCTCGAAGGCCTCATTGAGCATTGCCAGCAGCGGGGGGAGCACCTCTTGCCTGTAAGTTTTATAAAATTCACTGGGGAGCCCGTCTGACCCCGGGGCTTTACAGGTTGGCAATTGGACTACCACTGCCTCTAGTTCCTCTATGGTAATCGGGGTGTCTCCTCTTTGTCTTGTCTTCTAATGTCTCTTGGAGCTCCTGCTCTGTTGTTCCGCCTGTGTCTTTGTACAGGCGTTTGTAGAATCTAAGGAATCCCTCGTTCACTCCCTCCTGGGTGTTCCAAACCTGGCCCGCTTCTCCCACTATCTCTCTGATGGCTAATCTCAGTGTCTCCCTCTTGTATAGCCATGCTAAGAGCCCCCCGGGTCTTTCCCCCCCGGCGTGTTGCCTTTCGATGTATTTTTTGTAATTCAAATTACATAACTTCTCCCACAGCCCTGCGCAAGTCTGTTGTAATTGGCTTGCCTGATTAGAGTCCTCTTGTGAAGTGCCCCCTTTCCTCATGATTTCTTCCAGTTTCTTTTCTGTCTCCTGTAGTTCTCGCCCTATGCCCTCTTGGAGCCCTTTCGATTTGGATATGGCCGCTCCTCTCACCACCACTTTAAAGGCTTCCCTTAAGGTTCCCTCTGATTCTACACTTCCCGTGTTATTTTCAAAATATCCAATTATCTCCTCCCTTAAGTCCTCGCAGAACATTGAATCCTTCAGGGCGTCCGCTCTGAGCCTCCAGGTTGGGATTCTGGCTCTAGGGGGCTGATGTCTCCATGCCAGAACCAGGGGGGAATGGTCCGATAGTATTCTTGCCTTGTATTCTGTGCTTACTATTTCCCCGGCTAGTCCCGGCGTGGCGAACATGCAGTCCAGTCTCGTGTACAGGCTGTGCGGGGCGGTATAGTGTGAGTAGTGCCTGTCGGTGGGGTGTTGCTGCCTCCATATGTCTACCAGCCCAAAGTCTCCCAGGAGAGCCAGTAGTGTCCTTGCTGCCGGGGTGGGCCTAGTTAATTTTGTGTCTGACCTATCTAATTTGGGGTCCAGCGTACAATTGAAGCCCGTCCCCCCCCCCCCCCAATATGAACTCGCCTCCCATGTGGGGGCTGATTTTACTGTATAATGTTTTAAAATAGGCCATTGTATCCTGGTAGGGAGCATATGTATTGATAATGCACAATTCTCTGTTCTCTACCAGCCCCCGAATCGCCACCATCCTCCCGTCAAGCTCTGCGGTGGCTTGAAGCATCTGGAAGGGACATGTGGCGCCACCCAGATCATTACCTCTCTAGCAAACGCGGAGTACGTTGCTCCCATGGTGGTACCTTTCCACTTTTTCTTTATCATTTCTTGTTTCTCTTTGGTGAGGTGGGTTTCTTGCAGTAGAGCTATATCTACCTTCTGCCTCCTCAGGTACATCATTACCTTATTTATTTTCAGGTAGCTGTTGAGGCATGATCTGTCTCATCCCCCGAGTTTATTTGGCGTGGTTGTAAGCCCATTCCCCTTCCATGAAGACCATAAACCCCCCAACTGACCTGCCAACCCCCAAACCCCCCAACAAAAACCACTGCACACCCCCAAACACCCTCCCCCCCCACCCTTCCCGTGCCCAACTGTAGCCCAGCTCCATCCCTGGATCTCGGGCCTACCCGCATCTGGTTCCTGTTTGGTGTGCCGGTACTAGGGACCCAGCAGGGGGCTACCACCCTAGTGGCAAACCAATTATTCAATCTATAGGGGTAGAGGAGTGCTTCCTATGCATCTCCTTCTATTTTGCAACGTTGCTTTATGCCCATGCGTTGCATCTTATGGCGTGCGGCTGAACCTTCCTGTGACTGCGTTACCCTGTCTTATATTCAAGTCCCAAAGTCATAGTTTGTACAGCACCTCAGCTCCGGTATCACGCCTCACTTCTCCGTACTGTCCGTTTTCCGGTCCTCTGCTCCGGATGGACAGTTCTGGGCATCCAACCACTCCGTTGCATCCTCTGTGGTCTTGAAGAAGAGGGCCTTGTTGTGGAACACCTTCAGCCTTGCCGGATACATCAACATGTATCTGAAGCCTGCCTCCCTCAGTCTTCCCTTTATTGCACCGTAGTTTAGTCTCCGTCTTTGCACCAGAAGTGTATAGTCCGGATATGCCGTGATGGTCGGCGAGGCTCTTTGTATTGTACCTCCTTTCTGGAAGTGTTCAAGTATCTTCTCTCTGTTGCGGTAATTCCGGGTTTTTGCGATCATCGGTCTCGGAGGTGCCCCCGGGGGGGCTCTTCTTGAGACTGCTCTGTGCGCTCTCTGTACCGCAAACCCCTGAGTGAGCGCCCCTCCCCCCCCTTCTATTTCCTGGAAAAGCATGCTCTCAGCGTAGTTTGTCGGGTTAGGCCTTTCCATGTTGCTCCTCTGGACCCGTCCCTCGGCTTCTTCCACTCTGTTCTCCAAATTGCTTACTTGCTGTTTCAGTACGTGGATCTCTGAGGCATGAGGCTACTGTATTTATGGAAGTTTCTTCCTCCAGTTCATCTGTACGCTCTGCTATTTTCCGTACATCTTGTCTGAGTAGGTTAACGTCCTCCTGGGCAGCGCCTACTTTGAGTTCCAGCGCTGCTTTGAGTTCAGCTGTGGCTGCCACCAGTTTGGTCTCCCACGTCGCCTTCAGGCCCGCGATCGCGTCCAAGATCTGTTGGTCCTTGCACGCTTTCTGGCTCCCTCCGTGGGCGGTGGGGTCTTCGTGTATTCCTTCATTGTAGGTTGCTTCCCCTTCCCTTTAAGCAGTTTAGCGGTCATGTTAGATTCGGGGTGGTAGTCTTTGTGTGGGAAAAGTCAGCAGATTGCCTCGGTCAGCCTCAGTCAGCCGCAGATTCTCGGCTTGCCTCCCCCTCCCCCTTCGCCTCTCACATCTCCCCAACAGTTTCCAGTCCTTCAGAGGTTTGCACTTCAACCCGATCGGTTTGTAGGCATCTGCGCTCCGCTCCGCTGCAGGTCCATGAATACGATCTTCAGTCCCTTTGTTCTTGGGGAGCGGCCATTTTGGCAAGGCATCCCCAGGATGGTCTCGTCATTCCGCCGCACATATTTTCCTTCTGGCGCACCAAATCTGGTTTTGAAGGTGTTCACTGCCTGCCGCATACGTTCCCACAGCCGTACGTCTGACTGTGAGATGTGTAGTACACTTTTTCTTTGCAAGCATTTTAGGATCATGTAAGGATCAGCAGGAGCCACGGAGATTCACATCCTATCCCATGGCCAGTTATCCATGCAAGTCCCAAAAGTTCAGGATGGTCACGTTGCAGTATGTGCTCGGCCAACTGAAGGAAGGAGACTTCTTGACGTTGTTGGACATGGAGGATGCCTATTTTCACATCCTCATTCACAAGAAACATCGAATGTTTGTTTCGTAGTGCAGGCCAGCACTACCAGTTCAAGGGCCTACTTTTCGGATTGAAGCTGGACCCCTGAGTGTTCACAAAATTCCTGGCACCAGTGGCAGCCCATCGACGACTGGCTCATGAGGTCCTGCTTGCAGGATTTGGCCGTCAGACACACATAGGCGACCGTCCAGCTACTGACTAATTTGGGATTCTACATAGACTATCCGAAGTCCTGCTTGACACCATCGCAGAACACGCCGTTACTAGGAGCCAGACTCAATACTGTGTCTGCGTGGCGTCGCCCTCGGAGAAGAGGGTAGTGGCCATTCAAGGGAAGGTGCTGCGGTTGTAGTCGATGAAGACTGCCATGGTGTGAACCATCAAGTCGGTGCTCTGCATGTCGTCCTGCATCTACCTCATTCGGCTCTGCAAGTTAAAGATATGACCTCCTCAGGGGTACCTGGACACTTGCTGGATACAGGTGTCCGGAAGCTTTGCGTACAAGATCACGCTGGACGACGAGTTCTGTCGGGCGAAAAGGTGGTGGAGCGTCCACTCCCAACATCGACCAGAGCAAAAGGTTTCAAAACCCTCCATACCTGGAGACGGTCACCATAGACACTTCCCTGGAAGTCTGGGGAGCCCACACCGGACATCTACATGCCAGAGGAGCAGGGTCTCCATATCAACATCCTGGAGCTACGGGCAGTGTTTTGGGCCCTCAAGTCATTCCTTCCATCTCTGAAGGGCAAGGTGGTGAGGATCTTCACGGACACCAGCACCACAATATTCTACACCAGGAAACAGGGGCACTCGATCCACAGCGCTCTCCAAGTAAGTGCAGGACTTGTGGCGCTGGGCTGTTGGATAAGAGATGTTCCTCTTCATCTAGCGGAGGTGAAGAACACCATCGCAGATTCCCTCATCAGGAAATTGCGCTCCTGCCACTAGTGGCAGGACCAGGTGGACTGCATCTTCGTCAAGTGGGGCAGGCCCCAGATGGATCTGTTTACGACAGCAGCAACCTATAAATGCCAGAAGTTTGACAGCAGATTCTACCAACCGAGGAGCCCGGGGGATGCGTTCTCCTTCCCGTGGGAAGGCCTGTTTCTGTATGCGTTTCTTCTGTCTCTTCTGCTACGAGTCAACACACTCCGACGGTGCCAATGCTGGATGATACTCATCGCCCCGGCATGGCCGTAAGTGGTAGAATTGGTAGCGCTAGTTGTTGCGCTCGAGAATCATATAGGAAGTGACGGTGTACGTGACTCCACCTATGTGATGTCAACTGTACACCCAGGGCTAACACGTTGGCAAAGGAGGGGCTACCTCTGCGCTGACGGCTCTCAAGTGCAGCACGCATCATTATTGGACAGGTTTATTAAGGCACTAAAACTCCCAGTACAGTAACCATAGTGGTAATCAAATGTGATTTTATTTCTTGCAGGAACAAAGACGCAGAAGCCAAAAGGGTTGCATATTCACCAGATATTTCATGTTTTGATACTCCAGATGTCAAAGAGAAAATAGACACGATTACGGTAGTGAAGAAAATATTTAATCAATTGCTGAGAGCCCAATTAATGAAAATTCAAGGAAGTGCACCACAGGAAGAGAAGGAATTATGGAAACGAACAGGGTGTTTTACAGAGGCATTATGGTGACAGGACAAAATAGTGTGGGATAGTGTTCTCCAGAAAAGAAAGTGCTCACAAAATAAGTCAGGATGTTATGGCCGGGGTCTCCCGTAGCCATGTTTTTAGCACGGGAAAAGGTGGGAATCTTGAGCACAGCACACTCCTGGGCTTCTCCAGCACAAGGTTACAGATCCTTTTCTCAATATCAGGACCTTCTGTGTCCAAGTCTCTCCTGCAAAGTCTTTCTTTAGAGAGCCTGATATGCCATTGATATGCCATAAACAACAAAACAAAAGTTCCTTCTACTAATCTTTATGTCGGGCAATTACTCTTCACCCTTGGATCCCCCTCAGCGGGGCTATGATCCTTCTCTCAACTTTAGCCTCCCTCAGTCAGGGTCGGAACCAACAACTCACTGTGGACATCCCTTAGTCGTGTTTACGTTTGTCATCACAATGTTCACGGATGTATTACTCTTCACCCTAATTCGCAGGCATCCGTCAGCCATGTTCAAATGTGCCAAAATAACACTGTTCACTTAGTTTTCTCACAATGCAGGATTCACTTCTCTTAGCTTTCCGCTTGACAACTCTCGGTTGGGTTTACTACCGCCTTTCAATCACACTCTTCATTTGTAATATTCAAAAGTCTCAATGTCTTTTTAACCAACCATCTTGTTTAGTTAGGTCCCCCTCATCCGGCCTCAGACCTTCCTTCATCGGCCTCCTAAAGCACTTGCTAGTTCAAATAGACTTCCGAAGGGCGATCACATCCCGCTTGGTCACCCTGTTATTCTCTGGCAAGTACGTACTTTAAAATATCGCCGTTCATACTGTGTTCCCCTGATCTGGGCTCAAACGCCAGTTTCACGTTTCCCTTTGTCGGGTTTACACTTTCATATTCCTCAAGGAGTACTGCAACGTGCCAAGGACTTTTGTTTGTACAAGGGTTTTGTCTTGACCCTCGTATAACCACTTCGGTTTCTCAGTTCAACACATTCTCCTTGTTCAGGAGCGGGGCATCAGTCAGAGTCCTTCTATTGAATGCCCATGTGGCTCCAGACCACTCTAATACCTGTTTTGCTTACAAAAGACCTTTGTGCTTTAGTCTTCTTTCTTCATATAATGCTGCTCTTCGCAACCTTGAGCCCAACACAGTTCGATCTATTATCTGCTCTTTTCGACTCAACGGCTGTGCCAAACTCTGTTGGCATCTCCTGCCTCTGGAATCAAGGACTGTAGCATGATGGCAACCGCATCTCCTCACCCTGGCTATCAGTGCGGGAGGGTCCCATGTACCGCTGACATCCTACGCACCATTCACCAGCTGCAATTCCCAGTCTTTACATTTCCCTTCTTGGAGGCTCTGTGGGTCTGGGTTGAAAAGGGCAAGGGCCATTCCCTTCTCGTCGTCCTTTCAGGTCTCCTTCGTTTGAACTGCCGTCCTGGAATAGCTGCTTCCTCATGCATTTGGCTTTGCTCAGGGTGTGCTCTTGTGCTCCGCCTTTTATCCCTATGGGGAAGTGAAAGTGTAGTCAGGTGTGTGTAGTTATCGGAAATTGTCTGACCTTGCCTGGCCTCAAAACTGGGACAACCTGGCAGGCTTTCATAGGGAATTATAGCCCTTGTATTCCCATGGGGATTCTTTCTACCTCCTAGTTAATCAATCCTTCTCCTAGGGAGTTGGTAAACGCGGAAGGGTGAGAATGGTATAGTTTGCAAAATAGTAGTTTGGAAGTCTGTGTAGGGAATGACCAGGATTATTGTCCTGAAATTAAATGGGATTGTGGGAACTGTAGTGTTTTGTCAAAGCAGACTAGGAGTTCGGAAATAATAAACAGAGGGACTGGTAGAAGAATGACTGGGAGTACTTGGGTAGGCAACAGGAAAATAGGGATCCTGGGAGATGCAGATTCCCACTACAACAGGGTTTGGGTTCCTAATAGTTTTCCCAGATACCAAGGGCTTCTTGGATTCTTGTAAGGGAGATATAAAAGCCTCAGGGACTACGTCCGCTTCCCCGGTGTAGTAATGTGCCTCACCTGGGGCATTACTTGCATAAAAAAGCCCATCCAAGGCTTCCAATGTGATGATGCGCTGCTGTCGCTGCGCTCGTCGTTGGGGAGGGAGAATTCAGCCTCAAGGTCTTCTTTCCGTGGCAGGTAAAAAATAACATGCCTCATGAAGAAAGTATGAGACTGGCACTAATACTCTGGCTGCATATACTTAATGTGGCATGGCAATTTTTACTTGGCATCCAGGGTAAAGCAAATGTGATAGTGTTATTACACAGTTATACTGTCTTACTTTGGTGGCGCCAGTCTAGCCATATATTGTGTGTTATGGCATTTTCATACTTTGCATCAAGGATTTTTTTTACTGGCTGGAAGGCCTTCTACGGTAATACTGGCATATATTGTTGCAGTATGCATTGACCTGTATGGGCACAGTGAGCATGAAAATGTTTTACATACTGGCATATGTTGTGGGAAAAGGCATGATGAAATTGTGTTGCAAAACTGTCCTGTGCACTGTTGGTGACTTGGTTCTATTGGGTTTTGGCATGTGCTACCATACAAAACTGTTTGCAAAATGTGTGGCTTTTTACCCAGTGGTTCACAGAAAGTGCTATAAAATCCACTATTCGAAGGGATTGTGTCCTCCGACGTATTCCTTATCTTGATAGATCATCTCCAGCTTGCTGGCCTCGGAATTTTTTTTGTTTTCAGTAGAGAGTGCTGCGCGTCGATGTCCCTCGAGCCGATGTCCCTCCACACCCTCCGTATCGGCGCCAACGTCGTCATGGGTATAAATAGACTCACGCAGCGTCCGTTGCTCAGTTCCGTTTTTCCGTGCTTCGTGGGCCACGGAATCACATTGCTCAGTTCGTTAGTCAGAAAATAGATTCTTCATTATTCCTCGAGAATACCAACTCTTACTCGATGGCTTCCTCATCCGAACCGACGACTCCACGGTCCGGCTTCAAAAAATGTCGAGACTGTGAAAAGAAAATGTCATTGACAGATCCTCACAGGATCTGTTTGTGGTGCCTGGGATCGGAGCACCAATGTTCGGAGTGCGAGGACTGCATGTTCATGACGGCGAAAGCCTTGAAGGAGCGTAAGGGGAAGCTTGAGAGAGGTAAGACAGTTAAAACTCCTTCGAAAGTTTACTCGGCAGAGCCGAGACATTCGCCCCCTCACCGACACAGGAAACATTCTCGTTCTAGGTCTCGAAGCAGTTCCCACCACTCTTCGAGATCCAAGCATTCAAGTAAGAGACGTCGAAGATCCCCTTCCTCGTCGTCTTCTGTTTCTCCGGAAAGAGTCATCTTCCCCAGGTTGCAGTTGCCCAAGGTTACTGCCTTCCTTTTCTACGCATTCCTCAGTCATCCACCGGGGAACAGCTCTCGGAAAGTCCCAGATCCGCTCCTCTTGCAGGAAATTGTAGACCTGCTGGAAAAAGGTGCCATAGAATCGGTACCTGTAGCAGAGAGGAACAAGGGCTGGTACTCCCCCTACTTCCTAATACCGAAGAAGGACGGAGGACTGAGATCTATCTTGGACTTACGAGAATTGAACAAGTTCCTCAGGAAGGACAAGTTCAAGATGATAACTCTTTCTCAGATCCTTCAGGCCCTCCAGCTCCAGGACTGGCTGGTATCTCTGGACCTTCAGTATGCTTATTTCCATGTGCCAATCCATCTCAAACACAGGAAATACCTGAGGTTCGCAATTGGTGGATCTCATTATCAATTTCGAGTTCTGCCATTTGGGCTGACCTCCGCCTGAGGGTCTTCACCAAGCTAATGTCAGTAGTGGCTGCAAATCTAAGGAGGCAAGGGATTCACGTCTACCCCTACCTGGACGATTGGCTGATCGGAGCTGTATCTCCGGAACAAGCTCAGATCCAGCTAGATTATGTCTGCCACTTTCTTCACAAACTGGGCTTCTCCCTCAATTTAAAGAAGTCACAGATGATACCATCACAGAGACTCCAGTTCATTGGAGCGGTCCTGGACACTTCCCTGGGAAAAGCATCGCCACCAGAGGTGAGGGCTCAAGATATTCTGCAGATGGTCACCAAGTTTCAAAATGCCCAACGTTTCCCAGCCTTCGACTTTTTGAGGTTGCTAGGCCTCATGGCATCCTGCATCTTCCTTGTGCCAGAAGCTCGCCTGAGAATGAAATCTCCTCAGTGGGCACTAAGAACTCAGTGGTCGTAATTCTCAGGGAGAATGACAGATCTCCTTCAGGTTCCGGACAAGGTGGCTCGAGACCTTCATTGGTGGGCCTGCCAGGAGAACATGTTGAAAGGAGAACTGTTTTGGCAACCATGGCCGGAGATGACAGTAGTCACAGATGCCTTATTCACGGGGTGGGGAGCCCATGCCAATGACTTGACCATCAGTGGTCGTTGGTCTCCATCGGAGTCCAGACTACATATCAACCTGTTAGAGCTGAGAGCAATCAGACTAGCACTGAAGGCTTTTCTGCCATCTGTACAGGGGATAATGACGGACAACACAGTGGCCATGCACTACCTCAACAAAAGAGGAGGCGTAGGATCACTGCCGCTGTGCAGAGAGGCGATGCAGCTCTGGTTTTGGGCAATCCAAGAAGGAATCTCTCTATCGGCAGTTCACTTAGCCGGAGAGAAAAACTTGACAGCAGACGCTCTGAGCAGGCAGAGTACAGTATCCCACGAGTGGGAACTAGCTCAGGAAGTCCTTCAACAGATCTTCACCCTTTGGGGAACCCCTCAAGTGGATCTGTTTGCCACCAGCATCAAAAGGAAGTGCGATCAGTTTTGTTCAAGGGAATTTCCCCCGAGAGGAGCTCTGGGGGACGCGTTCGTAGTGGACTGAGAGTTTCCACTTCTGTACGCGTTTCCTCCAGTCCCTGTCATTCCTCAAATGATCAGGAGGTTGAGAAGTTTCCGGAAAGCCATGATCCTAATTGCCCCGGACTGGGTCAGGAGAACATGGTACCCGGACCTTCTGGACATGTCCATCTGTCCTCCAATTCGTCTTCCACTCAAGGAGAATCTTCTCTCGCAGAAGGGAGGTCAGGTTCTCCATCCAGACATCAGAACCCTTAACCTTCACGCTTGGTATCTGAAAGGTTGAGGTACAAGGATTGGGACCTCCCAGATGACGTCATGGAGGTGTTGCTTTCGGCAAGAAGGCCAGCAACAAAGACTTTATACCGCTGCCGTTGGAACAAATTTTGCAGCTGGTGTAGAGAAAAGACTATCGACCCCTTTTCATGTGGTACACCAACAGTGTTATCTTTTCTACTCTATTTGGCAAATTCAGGACTTCAGGTTGACACTATCAAGGGCTATCTCGCAGCGCTATCGATATTCAAGCGCACTGCAGAGGAACCATTGTATTTCAAGTTATCCTTAGTAATACAATTTCTGAAGGGATTAATCAATGTCTATCCTCCAAGACCATTCCAAGTTCCCTTATGGGACTTAAATTTCCTGATGGGTTACTCCTTTTGAACCACTCCGCTCTTGTTCACTAAGGTTTCTCACCCTTAAAACTGTCTTATTAGTGGCATTGATATCTGCTAGGAGTGTGAGCGACTTACAAGCTCTATCTTGTAAACCCCCCTCATACAATTTTTCATAAAGACAAAGTTGTCCTACAAGTGAAGCCTAATTTTCTCCCAAAGGTGGTTTCTGAATTCCACATCGCTCAGAAGATTCTTACCTTCATTTTATCCCCCTCCCCATCCGGGGAAGGAGGAAGAAAGGCTGCATAGGCTGGACCCAAGGCGGGCTTTGAGCTTTTACATCAGCAGACTTGCTAGGATTAGGCAAGCAGACACACTGTTCGTAGGTTACTCGGGGCACAAATTGGGTTTACCGATAACAAAACAGACCATTTCCAGATGGATTATTTTAGCCATTCTGGAATGTTGCAAACTGGCAGGGAAAGAGCCTCCTCAAAATCTTAGAGCTCATTCAACCAGGGTTATCGTAGCCTGTTCGGCCCTTGAAAGAGGGGTACCGATTTGAGACCTATGTGCGGCTGCCACATGGTCGTCTGCACATACCTTCACAAGATGGCAAAGCTGTGTTGCACTCTGTTCACTCTTGAAGGGAAACATGGCAATTTTTCTCCCACCTCCAGTTACACACCACTGCTATGGGAGTCTATCAAGATAAGGAATACGTCGGAGGACACAATCCCTTCGAAGAACAAGTTACTTCTTACCTGGTAACGTTCTTTCGATGGGATGTTCCTCCGACGTATTCCTTATCGCCCCTCCCATCCATCCCCTCAGTAAAACTTCCCTTGTGGTTACAGCTTACGCTCCTTCTCGGTCAATAACCAATTCATGTAAAACAACTGTTAACGTCAAAACGGATGCTGCGCGAGTCTATTTATACGCATGATGATGTCGGCGCCGATACGGAGGCTCTCGAGGGACATCGGCTCGAGGGACATCGACGCGCAGCGCCCTCTACTGAAAAAAAAAATGTTCAGAGGCCAGCACGCTGGAGATGATCTATCAAGAAAAGGAATACGTCGGAGAAACATCACATCGAAAGAACGTTACCAGGTGTTCTAATCAATCAGTCAGTCCATACAGAACCATACTTCCCATTTGCATGTCTTTCCAGCTCTCTTTGCCATCAGTCAGCCAGTGGCAGGCCTCTCAAGATCTGGTAACTGCCAACTGCCAAGCTCTCGATCTCATCAGAGCCAACGGATTCTGCTGCACCAAGACACCTCTCTCATATCGCATCTCGTCTTGCACCATCTCCAGTCAACTCTCTGCAACTCTCCCGAATTCCCCTTCAGCAACCAACTTCTCGACAACTCCTCAGCAACTCTCTCTGTGGCTCTCTCCAACTCTCCCCTTCAGTTATAGTCTCCCTGGACGCACATATATCTATGGTTACATACATTCTGTAAGCTTAAGATTGTCTCTCCCTTCGTGTCAGCATTTAACAATGCCTGCCAGTCTGCTTGCGTGTTCCTGTTCTCGTGTCCTATCACTGCATGTGCTGTCAGCGTGACATTTGAACATCATATCTTCTTTCATGCTCATCTGTGTCTGGTGCGAAAAACACCATCTATTCCATATTTCTCCTCTCCTGCACTGTAGGCTTCACGAAATGCTCTCTCTGTCCAGTCTCTCTCATATGCAAAAGCACTCCCTCCATGTGTCCATGTCGCTCCCTGGCGTAGCCCCCACCCTCGTGTTGTCTCCACGAAGCACACCAGCCAAGCTGATAAGCTTCCTTCGCTCTATCTGTCTGCCTGCCAAGCAAATGTGTAGAAATTCCTGGTACACAGTTCCATAACATTCTTCGCACTGAGCCCAGTGAAAACCCAACTTCTGTCTTTCTCCATCAGAAAATGGCTTTCAAATGCCTCGTGCTAAATGCTTCCTAGCATTTACCATTTCCTCTCGCAATGCAAAGCTACCATAATACAAACTCATTCTAAGTGACTCAACATACATACATACATACATACCAAACATATCTCTAAATGTGTCTCTACAAAGCATACATGTGTCATTCTAAATGGCTCTATGCGCATTTCAAATATGCCTGTGTGTCATTCCAGGCCTAATTCATTTGTTCTGCTCTACTGCAAACAATATGTTTCTTTCAGCCTAAGCGCCATTTCTAATGCAAACATAAATGCATAGCAAGTCATTCTCTGTCATGCTGCAAATATACCGTGTCTCTAAAGCCCAATCATGGCACTTAAAATATGTGCAAGTGTCATTCTATAAGCATCTCTTTCTGTCACAACATTACTAAGCAAACCCTTCATATAACAGGGCAACTCTCTTCAAATGCATTACATGTCAATCTATAAGCAAATTGCAAATGCATACAAAGGTGGTAGTCTAATAATGTGGATAGTGTCTACTTCAGCAATGTACTAATCAGAACTGGATGCAATAATGGAATGATTCCATAACAAGGTCATGGTTGGGTAATGGTGATTCTAATGATTCTCTAACAGTGAGTCTAATAATGGGTAATGGTTCTCTACCAGAGGGTCTTATGATTCTTCGAATGATAACAATCCAGGCTCCTCATTTTCACCAATTCCACATGATCAGTCCTCCTTTCCATATGACTAAGATGGCAGCCTCTCTTATGTAGGTTGTAGCCTTACCGAGGATGGGGTGCAGTCCCAACCGAATGTTGAGGAGCTATCTTTATTCTGCCAACTGCAGTCGTCCCTAGCGGCCATCTCGATCTCTACACCCCTCTTCTCTCATGGGAGGACACAATTCTCTTTGTGTGCGACTATCTGGCCTGCTCCTTGCCCTTTCCCCTTCCCCGTGCAGCCGCGGCTCATCCAGTGCAGCCTGTGCACGATCTCCGTGCTTCAGGCGTGCCCAGCCCAATAGTCCAGCACCTTATATTGAGTGTTCTCTTATGTCTCTAGATTTGCTGGCCCCCTTGGGGGATCCTGGACTTCACTTCTGCGGCTTGAGCCCACCGGTTATAGCCTCCTCCTTGTGTGTCGGAGTTGCCCTGCTAGAGGGATGATGGCCCCTGCTTTATGTCTTCCCTGTTACAGGGGGTCCCCCTTGGCCCTGGTTCCGGGCCCTCCACTCCTGTGGCCCCCTCTCTTACTAGGGCCGCACCTTCAGACTACACGCCTGTGGCTTAGGACTCACTGCTCCCCCAGGAAGGTCCGTTGGTCCGCCGCTTGCTAGCTCCCTCTCTCGGGGCGTTCAGGAGCACAGCGACGTTGATTTCCCCTGAGGGGCCCGCTTCACCGGTCAGCCCTGTTGTGTCCTTCTTTTCATCCGGATTTCTCTTGGCATTGCAGCACCTCTGGTGCCGCTCCTCTCCATGTCTGTGTGCCTCTGTGCCACCGGTTGTCTGAGTCCCCTGTGGTTTCCTTCCTATACTGGCTTCACTACAGGTTTTCCGTTTCTCTTCCCCTTCTCACTGGACTTTTGTGAAGCGCATCGCTGCGCTTAAGCTTATTTTTAGGGCGGGCTCCTTATCCCCGCGTTCGGGTACCCCTGAAACTTGTGGTGCCAGCCTTGATGGGTGTTCTCCTTCTGCCCGTCTCCGTCACGTTTCTCGTTTCCTCCCCGCTGTCGATGCCGGCCCTTCTGGAGCTGAGGTCAGCATGTCTCGCTCACCAGCGCAAGGTGTCAGTGGTATTTCTCGGAGGAGCGGACTAGGGCAACGGGTCTCGACTGTCTACCTTCGCTCCTGGCGTTCTTCACCGTGGTACAGCGCGTCTTGGAGTATCACCGGCCATCGCCGCCCGCCATTTGCCAGAGCCTGGTAGGGGAGATGGGTAAGCCTCGCACTTTCTGATTTCTTTCCGCTTATCCTCCCCCGGGTCCAAATCAACTTGATCCCTGATGTTTCTGCTCCACAACAATGGTTTTACTTTTTCATTTTTTACTTGGGAACAGCTCTGACTCGTCTCCGGTCTTCCCCCGGGGCACGGAGCTACGCGTCGGGCAGCCATTGCCTTGTGCGCCCCCTGGTGGTCTCCCCTATCCCATTATTTTAAACATTTTCTCAATGATCCCCCGGGTCTGCGCTTAGAAACCTCTCGGTATTAAGCGCATTATAAATAACCTATCATATCACCTAAGGATCTCCCTCAACCAAACACCCCTTGTTTGATTCTGGATTTCTCACTGCTCCCACATATTGGGTGCATACATTTACACCCTACCAGTTGAAAAATTCACCAGCCGCCACTGGACTTCCCAGAGGAATTGATGATGAACGTGAAAACAAACAAGACCTGTTTACGGATCTTCAGAAGGGCCAGTGGTCTTGACACCTCTCCTGAGCTGGTCATCCTCCAAGCCCCCACAATGGTACAGCACTCAGAACAAGGCAAGTGATGGTACTCAACTTATTTTCACGAATAAAGTCTGAGGCTTGAGTCAAATAGTGGGTTTTAGGCTACTGAATCTGTACCTATAATCTCACAAATTCAACATGGTAAACCTAACCCAGATCCTCCAAGTGTTCGATCTGCAAGACTCTGTGTCGCTGGATCTTCAGGATGCCTACTTCCATATGCCTGTTTATCTCAAGCACGGGCAGTACCTAAGGTTTGTTGTGGGTCACCGTCGCTACTGGTCCAGAGTTCTGGTGTTTGGTCTTATTCCTACGTCCCGTCCCCTTTCCTCCATACTTATGGGACATCTCTCCGTCCTGTGGGACGGGACCGGAGCACTTTGTAAAAAGCATCCACATTTTTTTAAAAAATGTGTCCCTCCTCTTTCCTGCGCGGGGCCCGGCACGCGGCCGTAACCCCGCCCACCTTGGCTCCGCCCCGTGTATCACCCATCAGTCCTTTTCTCCGCACGATCGGGGCCGGACGCACTTGCATCCTCGGAAGACTTTCTTCCCTTTTTCCCTCTCTGGCTTTCGCTAGCGTTCGTTTACTAGTCTATCTATGTCTTTTAAACTAGATTTTCCAGACTGTTCATCGTGTCACCGTCGCTTTGCGAGGGCGGATCCCCATCCTCTTTATTTAGAATGTTTGGGTCCGGAACACCGTTGGGACTCCTGTTTTTACTGTGACTCCCTCTCGGTCCGGGCACTTCTACGTCGGTTGGAGCGGTGGGAGGTGGTGTTCGGACGGACTCCTCCTACGCATTTTCAGGTGTTCATCGACGAGAAGAAAAAAAAGCCATGTAAGTTCTTTACTTTTCAGAGCACCCCGGCCGGGGGATACCTTTCTGGGTTCCTCTCGTGCTGGGAGGGGAGTTGATCGCTCTGTTACCGGGGTTCGCCCTGAGGTGCCTGTCGGGCCTAATAATTCTACCAGAGTTTTCTCCAAGGGTCTCCGTAAGGGGCCTGTGTCCACCGGAGTACGCTCCGAGGCCCCTCCTGTGGGTGCTGTTTGTATACCCAGTTCTACTGAGTCGTGGGGTACCGGAGCTTGCTCTGAGGCTGCTCTTTCGGCTTCCTTCAAAAACAAAACCGGGGTGCACCCCGAGGTCTTGGCTGGGCTTGAGGTTACCGAACGGATGTTCGAGGCCCGTGCCGATGAGGCTTCTACCGGGCCTAGGTCCGAGGTCCCTCGTAAAGAGGCTAAGGATACCAACAGTTCTGAGGGGCCGGGCAAGGCCCTGTCGGTGACAGCGCACCGTTCCCGCTCTTGTGGTGACACCAGATCTGTTGATGGGGCAAAGAAGAAAGTTTCTTCTTTTACCGGCAGTGCTGAGGCCCTTCCTTCGAAGG
The DNA here is from genome assembly GCF_040938575.1 of Ambystoma mexicanum. Taxonomy (NCBI): domain Eukaryota; kingdom Metazoa; phylum Chordata; class Amphibia; order Caudata; family Ambystomatidae; genus Ambystoma; species Ambystoma mexicanum. The sequence continues at coordinate 1,345,536,868 of NC_090922.1, forward strand.
CTCAGTTGGCGGTTGTTATGTCGCAGAAACATTCCAGGCCTCATAGTACCGGCTCTGCCGAGGTTCCTTACGTTAAGGCTAAAATTAAGACCCCTGACCCATCGACGGGGACCCCTGCCTCACTTCCTCACGTGCCGCAGTTCCCCTCAGATGAGGACAAAATGACAGCCGTTACCGCCACGACCACGGCGGCCATTTTAGGTACTAGCCCTACAACTACGCCATCGGCCCCTGGTGTAGGGTTCGGTCCTTCGGGTGAACCTAAGGTCCCTTGTGCGCATCCTTACCGGCCGGTTTATGATTGGAACGCCCGGATGCCTCTTCCGCACAATGTTTCGTTGCCCGCGGGGGCGGCTCCCTTGATTTATGTGGATTAGTCGGTGGAGGGGCCGGTGTAGCACCCTTCTCCGTTACGTCCCTGGATTTGTCCACCTCATGTGAGGCCTCCTCAGGTTCCGAAGCAATCTCCTGAGGACGCTTTTTTCTGTAAATGCGCACCGACCCCATGAGGGAATATTTCAAAGGGCTTTTCAAGGAGATATGTCCACCCGCTCAAACGGTGGTCCCGCCGGCGCCTCCCTTGCCCGGGTGCCTCCCCTTGCGCTTCCGCCTGTGCCACCATTGTCCCCAGTGGACAAGGCAGTGCCTGACACGGCTCAGCAGGATCCTGACCTGTCAGATGACCCTCAAGTCGATCAGGACAACGAGGACCTTCCCCTCTCTATCAGAGCTTTCCATGATCGGGTGCTGGACATGATGGGTTTCTTAGATGTTCCGGTGCCCGAGGCACCAGCTCTGCAGGAGGGCGTGCTTTCTGGGGCGTTCACCTTGTCTCCTTTGGAGCGTACCGGCCTGTTCTTGCAGAAGGACGTTCTGGCCGAGGTCCGTAGAGTTTGGGGAAAAACCACACTCGGGACTTTTTGTCAATAAAAAGATTGATGCAAGGTACAGGCTGCATTCTTCGGAAGAAGTGGCCTTGTCTTGTCCGCTTCCCTCCTCCAGAGTGGTGGCTGCGGCTACGTTGCAATCCAGGCCTGCAGCATCCTCCTCTGCGACGTCTACTCAGGTCTTGGGAAAGGAGGACAAGCTCCTGGACTCCCTAGGGAGGAAACTCTTTGCCAATTCGGCCTTACAGCTCAGGCAGGCCAATGCAGAATTGATTTTGGCGGGAGCTAACATGCGGATGTGGAGAGGTCTGTCGGAGTTTGAGGAGCACATTCCGGTCGAGAAGTTGAAGGATTTCAGAGGAGGCCTTTCTGATGCCAGCTTCTTGGCCCAGGATCTCCTGGAGGCTTAGGCTCATCACGTAGACACCTCGGCTCGGGGTCTGATGCTTGGGGTTGATACCTCGCGGCAAGCGTGGCTGCATGCCACTAAGTTCTCGAAGGAGGTGCAAGACAAGGTTCTGGACCTTCCATTTGATGGTAAGGAGCTTTTTCACTCCTCTACTGATGTAGAGCTCACCAAAACCAAAGACCGCACTCAGACGGCTAAATCATTGTCTGTTCTGGTTAAAGCTCCTTTCAAGGCTCAAAGGCCGTTGTCGCAAGGTCGACTTTCCTCTGGTTTTAGGGGCTTCCTCGACCGCAAATCTCGCAGAGTGGATACTCCTGCTTGGAATAACTGCCGTAGACAACAGCGTACGCGGTATTTCTCACGCTCCTCAGCCTCCTCATCAGGTTCAGGTGGCTCCGCCACCGATAAGCCTGCCAAATGAGGGTTTTCCACGCTCGCATGAGACCCCGGTGGGAGGTCGCATTGCGTCTCATTGGGAGGCGTGGCAGACCATCACAGAAGACAGATGGGTCTTGTCAATCGCTTGAGCGGGCTTCCGCTTACCTTTACCCCCTACCCCACCCCTCAACCCTCCTTTTCAGCTGTCAGGCTCACCCTCCCTCAAGGCCGAGGTTCAGAAACTTCTGCACCTCACAGCTGTGGAACCCGTTCCCCTTGGGGAGCGAGGGGACGGCTTCTACTCCTGGCTGTTTACGGTGCCCAAACCCAACCAGGCTGGCCTGCACACCATCCTAGACCTTTCCCAGTTCAATCTTTTCCTACCACAAGAGAAATTCAGGATGATCACGTCCGGCCAGATTCGCTCCTCTTTGCAGATGGGCGATTGGCTCAGCGTGGTGGATCTTCAGGATGTGTACATGCATATCCTGATTTGGAATCCACACAGGAGTTGCCTCCGGGAGAGGAGCACTTCAGTTTCGGGTGTTTCCTTTTGGCCTCAGTTCGGCGCTGCGTGTCTTCACGAAGATGATGTCGGTGATTGCGGCCTATCTTCGTCTTCAGGGTATTCATGTGTATCCCTATTTGGACGACTGGCTCCTACGCAGCCCTTGTCCGTTGGTAGCAGCGGACAACCTCCAGTCTCTCCTTCAGCTCCTGTTCCATCTTGGGCTGTCTGTGAACTGGAGTGAATCCTCCATGACGGTCACTGGACCTGACTTTCCTGGGTTTTCGTTGGAACACGATAGACTGCCGAGTGTATCTGACCGGGGACAGAATGGCGGATCTGTTGGCCACGTGTCAGATGTTTGCGCAGTCGGAGAGCATGTCGGCCTGGTGGTTCCAGAGGCTTCTGGGTCTCATGGCCTCGTGTGTACTGGCTCTTCCTCTTCCTCTTGCTCATCTCAAAATGAGAAGGACCCAGATGGCTCTTCGGAGTTCCTGGCGTCAGGCTCTGGACCCGGATTCCAACCAGATAATAATTCCGGATTCCATGAGAGTGGACCTGGACTGGTGGTCATCTCTCAGCAACCTGTCAGTGGGCGCGGGGTTCCACGACCCAGCCCCCATGGTGACGATCACGACAGACTCCTCCCTTATGGGGTGGGGCGCGACTTTAGATCATCAGGTCTCGGACCTCTGGTCACCTCAGGACAAGCTCCTGCACATAAATCATTTGGAGCTTCTGGCGATTTTTCTGGCGCTCTAGGCGTTCACACCTCTCATTGTCAACAAGGTGGTCCGCATAAGAACGGACAATGTGGTATCAATGTATTACATAAACAAGCAAGGGGGGACGAAGTCTCCCCCTCTCGTGGACCTGTCCATCCAGATTTGGGAGTGCCGTGCTTCATGGGGTCTGGCTGCTTGCAGTGCACATCCCTGGTCAGCTGAATGTCACCGCGGATGCCCTCAGCCGGCGGACAGTGGTCAGCTACGAGTGGGAGTTGAAGGCGGAGATCCTCTCATGGATTTTCTCGCTTTGGGGCACACCGAAGGTGGACCTCTTCGCCACGGCGGTAAACAAGAAGCTTCCTTAGTATGCCTCCGGAGGGGGGCTGGGAGCCTCCTCTCTGGGGGACGCACTCGAGATTCCATGGCACAACATGAGCTTACGCCTTCCCGCCTCTTCCCCTAGTTCATCGAGCAATTTGGAAGTTGAAGAGCTCTGTCAACTGTTCTCTTCTACTGATAGCTCTGTGGTGGCCGGCCAGGTTTTGGTTTTCAGAACTTCAACACCTGTCGGTGTGTCCGCCGATCAGGTTACCAGTAACTCCCGATCTTCTTCACCAAGGGGAACAGCAGATGTGGCACCCCTCCCCACAATCGCTCAACTTTGCGGCATGGTGCCTGAGTTCACTTCTCTAGAGCATTTGGGTTTGTCTGCGGATAACATGCGCATTATCCAGGCAGCCAGGAAACCCTCGACCAGATCCCAATACAGGAGCAAATGGCTCAGGTTCTGTCATTGGTGTTTGGAGAAAGAATTGGACCAGAGGGTGGCAACGATTGACAGGGTGTTGTCCTTCGTATCCTCCCTAGCAGAGTCAGGGGTTCATGTTCTGTCTTGCAGGACCTATCTCTCTGCGATTTCTGCTTACCTCTCTACAGACCGGTGTTCTTATTCCTTAACTAACCCGGTGGTGAAGACACATTTTGGGGGCTTGACACGCATCTACACTCCGGTTCGTAGTCTGCACCCGCCTTGGGACCTAAATGTAGTCCTGACGGCACTGTGCCATAAACCCTTTGAGCCAATGGCTACGGTTGACCTCAAGTACGTGTCCTGGAAAGTGTCCTTTCTGGTAGCCGTTACGTCAGCGAGGAGAGTGAGTGAGCTCCAGGCATTGTCGGTGGAGCATCCTTTCTTGGTCTTTCACAAGGACATGGTAGTCCTTCGGACGAACCCAGCATTCCTACCAAAGGTAGTGACTGAATTCCATCTGAATCAGTCGATTTCCCTTCCGGTCTTTTTTACGAACCCTGCCTCGGAGGGGGAAAGTGTTCTGCACTGCCTGGATGTCAGAAGAGCTCTTAAGTTCTACCTGGACAGGACTTCCGAACTTCGGAGCTCTTCCCAACTGTTTGTGACTTTCGGTAACCCTCAGGGCAGGCCGGCGTCTAAGGCATCTATTTCCAGATGGATTGCCGCCTGTATCACGGAATCTTTCACCGTCCAAAAGCTGAAACCTCCTAAAGGTATCCATGCACACCGGTGCAAGGCAAGGCAGCCGCGTTTGCTTTTCAGAAGTATGTTCCCTGGGAGTCCATCGCTAAAGCAGTTACTTGGGCCTCCCCATCTGCTTTCTGTAACCATTACTGCCTCGATATGAGCTCTAGAGCTGACGCTCAGTTCGGCCAGGCTGTGCTGAAGAACCTGTTTCAGTAAGGGGTATTTCCATCCACCCATAGTTCCTGTAAGGAGTGCTTGGGAATCACCCATAAGTATGGAGGAAAGGGGACGAGACGTAAGAGTATTACCAGGTTACTCACCGTAGTGACCGCCTTACTCCTAGTCCATAGTCCCCTTTCCTCCATACGCCCGCCGCCGTCCCCTCTAATAAGGTTCCTCTGTTATTGCTAATGGGTCTTTGACCCTGCGCTAGAAAAGGACTGATGGGCGATGCGCGGGGCGGAGCCAAGGTGGACTATGGACTAGGAGTAAGGTGGTCACTACGGTGAGTAACCTGGTAATTCTTCGGCACCCTTGGATTTCACCAAGCTTCTGGCACTAGTAGCAGCTTGCCTCATGAGGGTGTTAGTCTTTCTCTTCCTGGATGACTGGCACATCCGAGTTCACTCCCCAGACCAGACGTCTGCACATTTATTTTACACATGCAGCCTGTTGCGCAACTTGGTCTTTTCCCTGAATTTCAAAAGTGCCATGCTTTGCTGTTGCAGTCCCTTCGGTTCATCGGGGTGGTCTTGGGCAAGCCCCTGGGCAGAGCCTTTCCGCCCCGAAGACAGAGTGGCGCAAATCTTTCGGATGGTACAAGTCCTCTAATTCCAGGCGCAAGTACGTGTCTCAGCCATTCTTCTGGGTCTCATGCCCTCCTGCAGTCTTGTGGTTCTGGTGGTTTGGCTATACATAAGATCGCTTCAGTGGCTGCTCCATTGCCAGTGGTCGCAGTTTCAGAACTTCATGAAATTCAGAACTTCATGTGATATCTTCTGCAGGTCTCAAGTTACGTGGTGGAGGGGCCCCTGAAGGACAACATGCTGAAAGGTGCATCGTTCCGTTCCTCCTGGCCTCAGTTGACGGTAGTCACTGATGCATCCCTGATAGGTACAGCTGGTGAGTTCCACAACTGAACTATGGCCTCTCTGAGTCTTAGGAGCACATCATATTGCTGGAATTGTGGTTGATCGGGATAGCCTTGGTCTCCTTCTTCCCCAATGCGAAAGAAAAATGTCTGCTGGTCCTTATGGACCAAACAGTGGCCTGCATTACCTCAGCAAGCAAGGTGGTGTGGGATCCTTATTTCTCTGCAGAGAAGCAATGCAACTGTGGTTCTGGGCTATGAAGAATGTCTGACGGCTGCCTATTTTGCCGGAAGATAGAATGTCACCGCGGATACCTTGAGCAGACAGACCTCAACCTCCCACAAGTGGGACCTGTGCCATGAGGTTCTTGAGAATTTCTTTCACTGGGATACTCTTCAAGCAGATCTTTGTTCCCAGTGTGAACAGGAAGTGCAAATTGTTCTGATCCAGGTAATGGTCTAGTCAGCAGCTCTGGGGACATATTGATAGTCGACTGGGCCTTCAACATCCTTTATGTATTCCCACCGATCCCTGTCATTCTGTTTCTCAGGAAATTGCATCTATTCCGGGAGCATGTTGATTGTGTTTGTGCCTGACTGGGTCCAGAGAACCTGATTCTTACCGTTGCTGGACATGTCCATCTGCCCTCCCTGACTCATTCCAAGGTGAGTGAATCTGCCTTCTCAATCGGATGGATAGGTCCTCCACCCCAAACACAGCAGCCTGAACCTTCATGCTTGGCTACTGAGAGGCTGAGATTCAAGGAGTGGCGCTTGTCGTATCATGTCCTGGATGTGCTCCTTGTGGCCCACAGGCTCGCCATGAAGTCTGTTCATGCTTGTAGATTTCATAAATTCTTGGCTTAGTGCTGGGAGATGGATCTGGACCCTATTTCATGGCCTTATCGTCTGTCCTCGATTTTTTTTCTGCTGTCTTTGGTCAAGTGTGGCCTGCAGATTGGCACTGTGAAGGGGTACCTAAGACCCTTCCTGTTTGTTTTTTCCTCCATCCAATCAGTCCCATTCAGTAGACGGATTACATTGGCTGGACCTGGTGTGAGTCCTCAACTACTAAGTCTCTGACGAGTGACCCCAGGAAAGATGGCCAGGTTTTCATGGGTTATGCTGGTACCCATGCTGACCATACCCGGTCAAGGTTGATAATTCTTTGCATTTCGGAATGCTATGATCTGGCGGGTAAGGATGTGCTTGATGGTACTCAGAGCTTATTCTGCCAGAGAATTGGCTGCCCCCTCTGCCCTGCAGAGAGGGGACATGTCAAGGACGTTTGCCAGGCGGCTGCGTAGGCCTCACTGCACACATTTGCCAGTCATTACTGTCTGGATTCCCATTTTGGTAGTTTAGTTTATTATTTGTAAAGCGCACCAAACCCAGAGGTATCTGGGCGCTTGAGCTTACATGCATTGTTACAGGTACATATAAAAAAGAACAGAGGACATGGCTTGTTGATCAGGTTACATATGGATCAAGAGGCCCAAGTAAAAGGTTACATAATGACACCGGAATGCTACAGAAGACATGGCTGGTTGACCAGGTTACATATTGGTCAGGTGGTCAAAGTAAAGGTTAAAAAAAATGATACTGTAATGTTAGTGTAACAGGCTTAAAGGTGGCGCGTTCGAGAGGTTACTGTGTTGGGTAAATGTTTGTGGAGTTTGGGATGTGGTGTTACATGAGCTGGGAGAAGAGCCAGGCTTTCACGTTGGATCTAAACGCCCAGAAGTAGGGTTTGGCTGTGATGGCTGGGGGGAGGGAATTCCAGCACTTGGCAGCTAACACAGGGAAACTGGATCCTCCTGTCGTTTTCAGTTTGTATTGAGGGATATTGAGGCGGTTGAGGTAGTAGGATCTTGTCGGAATGGTACCTGGTGAATTTGTCAGATAAGTATTTCGGAGTTGTCTGTGAGGCATTTGTGTGATGACTAACGTGTGTTGCGTGATTCTATCATGCACTGGAAGCCAGTGTGTCCCCCGTCTGAGGGCTGAGATATGGTTGGAGCGAGGGATGTCCAGGGCATTATTCCTTAGAACCTGAAGTCTGTTTAGGTTCCTTGCTGAAGTGCCTAGCAGTAGGGTGTTACAGTAATCCAACTTCGAGAATATCAGGGTTCTTGCTAGCGTGAGGCAGCTGTTAGTAGATAAGTAGGGTTTGAAGGCATCTATCAATTTGTTGCTCTATGCTGTGGCTGAGGCTGTGGTGCTGACTTGTTTTTTGAGGGAGAGAGTAGAATCTAGGTAACACCCAGCTGTTTGAACGCATTGGCAACTTTAATGTTCCCATCAATGTTAAAGGTCTTGTAGTGTGTGTCAAGAGTACCGTCTTATCGTTGTTAAGACAGAGACTGTGGGCTGCCATCAAAGCCTGGATTTCATGGTAGACGTCATTGATCATTTTGGAATCTTTATCATAGCAGCCAGTGAGCATGATCAGGATCTGGGTGTCATCTGCATAATTAGTGTATGTGACACCCAGACTGTCAAGGTGATTAAAGAGGAGCTTTGTGAAGATGTTATAAAGCATGGGTGATGCACATAATCCCTGCGGGACTCCACAGTGGATGGGTACTGGGTCAGCAGACGCTGAGGGTGCAAAGACCCTGGTAGTCCTGTTCGAGAGGAAAATATGCATCCAGCATGCTGCGTTCAGAGAGAGGTTAGATGTTTAGTCCGGATCTGTTGGTCGACCAAGTTGAATGCTGCTGAGAAGTCCAACAGTAGGAATATGGCAAGCTTACCCTTGTCTTTGGTTTCCTCCATTTGGATTTTTAAGTCCAAGAGTGCGGTTTCAGTACCTGGCCAAGAAGGTTATTGTCCTCCAAATGTTTCTGAATTTGGAGATAGAGCAGCCTTTCTACATTTTTTAGGAGAAACTGGACTGTTGTTATGGGTCTATAATTGGTCGGTATATTAGGGTCTACGTTGGGTTTTTTGAGAAGGGGCATAACCCAAGCCTCTTTAAGATTGTCAGGGAGTGAGCAGCTTTTGAAGGAGGAGTTAATGCGGTGATGAAGGGTGCTAGTTCTTTAGCTCCTTCCTTAATGATATGGGCTGGGCAGGATTCTCCTTGGCATTTTGAGGGTTTTAGCCCCATGATTGATGTTTTCCACATCTTTCATGGTGACTGGTGAGAAATGGAAAGGGCTGCAGATGGGGGATTAAGGGTCAGATAGTTTGTGCGTTAGCACTCAAGGCCAGATTGTTCTATTTGGTCTCGATTTTGGCTTGTAGTAATGCTATTTTGTCTGAGAGCGCCTTCTGGATGTTACACCAGGCTGTATCTTTAGTACAGGCTTCTGTGGGTGGCGCGGGCGACTCCAGTTCTCTTGGTATTATAAAGAGTTCTTTTGCGCCAGATTAAGCATTCTGAATTCTTACATTGTAGGTCTCTTTTGGTGTTGAGAATGGCTGCTTTGTAGGTAGAAGCGGCTGTGGTGAATTTTGTCTTATTGAGGACTGAGGGTGTTTTTCTCCAGCTGCTTTCGGAGGATCTTTTGGCATTGCGTAACGATTTTAAATCAGTAGTGAACCATTTATTTAGGTGGGCAGAGGGTTTGGCCTTTCTTAGTTTTAGTTTTAGTTGTGCTATTTCGTTCAGGTCTTGATGTAGGGTATTATACATTTCAACCAGCACGGATGGGTCTATGTCAGTATTAGATGGCATGTTAGCAATGGGCTGGATTAATGGGAGTAGGTTGTTTATAGTTATGTTGCGCGAGTTTCAGGTCAGGGTTTGGGAGGAGAGGACCGTGTTGGTGTTGGGGAGAGCATTTTCCTGAATGGTGAATGTGATAGTGGTGGTCAGACCAGGCACATGGCTCATTGTTGAGGATTGTGGTGGTGCAGTGGTGGTCTACCAGCCAATCTAGGGTTCTCCCTTTATTGTGGGTGGGTTCATTAATGCAGAGTTTGAAGTCTAGTTGTGTGATAGCATTTTCTAGGATGGTGGCATTCACATCATTGGTGTCATGGAGGCCTAGGTCCAAGTCTCCCAACAGGATGATTTGTGAGCCAGGTTTAGTATTTTGGGTGAGGAGGAACGTAATGTCTTCCTCGAAGGTGGAGGTAGGGCCAGGGGGCCTGTAGATGAGATGAAGTAGTAAGGTACGGGTGGCTGAGAGAGGAAGTTTGACCAACAGCAGGTCAGCTGATGGTAGGCGTGCGCTAGCAAATTCTCTAAGGGCCAGATGAAATTTAGCTATGAAAGCCATGCCGCCGCCTTTGCCTGAGGCTCTGTCTTGTCTGATAATTGTATAGTTCTTTGGGATGGCAAGTGAGAGGCTGAGTCCTGCTGCCGGGAATGACCGGGTTTCAGTTATAGCAAGGAAGTCTATTTGTTTGGAGGAGTTGCGGTCAGCAATGCCGAGAGCGTGGGCTAATAGGGAGCGTGCATTGATGAGGGCACCTTTGATGGTTGGACTGGCAGGGACTGGATCTTCTGGTGGAAGGGTGGAGGGTGCAGGAGATGCTGTATTATTGATGGTGTTAGGGGCTCCAGTGTGGTGTCTAGGGGACTGTTCATTGGCGGGCATGTTAGTATCCTGTTGCGTTGGGAGCTTAGGTGAAGTCTTCTTGTGGTGGAAGTGAGAGCCTAGTCTTGCATTCCTCAGACTGAGTGGGCATGGGACAAGTGGCGTGGGTGGGGTGGCGATACGGAGGATCCATTCAGGTGGGGTGAGTGGGCAGAAGGTGCTGGGAGTAAGGGTGAGGGGAGTATTTGAGTGAACAATTGGTGAGTGGTCTTGGTTCACGGGTAGGCACTTAGTTGGAGATATGGTGTGAAACAGAGGTAGGAGGGTGGCCATAGTAAGCGTTACTCTTCGTAGAGTGGCCATGAAAGCTGAGTCTGGGGCAGGGTGGAGGTAGTGCTTCGTGTGGGGCAGCACAATATTGTGTGCAGTTAAATGCAGGCTACTGCACAGTGGGTTAGGAGTATCTTTATGGTGAGAAGCAAGAACAGCACGATGGGGATAGTATTATGGTGCTAGGTGCAGTGAACAACATGCTAGGCTAGAAGCGACCATATAAGGGATGCAGCGATAAGGCTAGGCATAATGGCAGCACAAAGGACTATGATAATACAGTACAATATGTATTATGGTGCAAGATGAAGTGTGCAGCACGCTATGCTGGGCGTGAGCACGTAAGGAGTGCGGGGCAGGTCTTAATGCCGGTGGTAGCGATATAGGATATGTGGTGATGTGCTTGGCATAGCACTTGGGATGGCGAATTAGATCATATATCTGCAATATGTATATTGAATAGTGATAACAAACCAAAATGCAGTATAGTCGACAGCAAGCAAACTGTTGTGGCACACACATTAGCGTGCGTGACCAAAAGAACAAAAAGCAAGACAGAATATTGAGCAGGGTATTGACCAGCCTAAAGCAGTCACTGCTCAGGAAGGGGATTGGGCAATAGCAACTGTGGGTTTGGATGGGTCTGGGTGGCGTGGTGGTTTAGAAGAGAGAGGCCGACAACATTATAAAGTTGTTAGTGAACAGTCGAGTGTGACTTGCTTACCCATAGTCAAATGGATGGACCTGGATCAGTTTGATGGTGGAACGGGCAGGGGGACGCGTCTCGCGGCTCCCTTGTGACACAGACAGGCTCTGGCCTTATGTTGAAGGCCTTAGGTGGGAAGGCCACCCGGCTTGTGCCTTCCGGTGGTGCAGGTCGGGTTTCTGGGACTAATCAAAGCGTGCAGCAGCTCGCAGGGCTTAGCTGATGCAGTTGCTTAGCAACCAATAAACAAAAATAGAGCGGCAGCCATTTTAGGAAGCACGACTCACCTGTAAACACAGCGCTTGGGGGAATTTTGGCAGTTCAGAGGCCAGATTGGTGCATAAAGTTCCTTCACAAGTTGCAGATGGAGCAGACTGTGGATGAATGCAAACGGACTTTGTGTTATATGCTACCTTCAAGGTGGGCTCGTCAGATGAAGACGCCTCTCCAGGTGATTGCGTCTGGCGATGAGGGATGGGCACCTGCCCTCCCGATGTCGTTGCTGGCGGGCGTGTGGTAGGGCGGTCTTCCATAGTTTTCTTGTTTGGGATGGTGGCCTTGCTCACCTCCAGCCCCCAGATCAACATACTTCTATGGGAGCCTATTACAGATGAGGAACCGATGGAGGAAGGGGTCCATTAGAAGAACAAATTACTCACTTCTCTGTAATGTTCTTTGTGATGATTGTTGCTCTGACGGATTCCTCCTCATACTTCCAACCTGCCTCACTCGGTAGATAGCCAGTAAACAAACTGTTCAGAGGCCCCTCAGTGTTGAAGGGCTGGGGAAAAAGGGTGGAACTGAGTTCCGAGGAAGTGGTGCCTCGATGTTTACTAGCCCTGATGTTATATTTGATGCGTACAGTTGTTGGGCAGAACTGCGATGCGTCCCAAGGTGTCATACGTTTCTCCTGATCAGCTGCGCTTAGAGTAGGATTATGGAAGCAACATTCATCAGAAAGAGTATTAACAGTAGGTAGGTAATTTGGTGTACTCGTATGTATCATCCCCTTTTCTCCATCCTTGTGGGAGTCCCGCAGCATGGCGACGGTACCTGAACCTTGGCTAGTGGAAAATGGAGCTTACCTTTTTAAATTTAGTATAGTGTGCAAGGTCACAGCCTCGGGTGTGGGATCTCAGAGTTCCTTTTCCTGCATGTACGGTGTTGTACTTGGCAGCCTGTGCAGAAACTTTTAGCTTCCTGCTTGCTCCCTGTTGGTTTTTTCAATTCTTATCTCGCTTCCCTTCGGTGCCTCGACTTCTCGAGTGCATGTCAGACGCAGGAGGATTTATGAGGTGTCTCATGCGACCACTCGTTTCTGGCCTCTGCCCCCCCCACTTCCATGGACTCTGTCTTGAGTGCTTGGGACCCGACCATCGCTGGGACTCATGTTCGGCCGGCAGAGCTCTTCGTCATTGAAGAATAGTTTGCCACGGATGAGGGAGATCTTCAACACGTCTTCTCCCCACCTTAAGGACTTTGTCTCCAAGACCTCATCAAAACAAGCTAGGCCCTCTGTTTAGCACGGCTCCACAGCTCAGCGACTCCTTCCCCGGGGTTCATTGGATTCAGGTTTTGGCAGGCCCGAAGCCTCTAATACTACCGGCTCCCAAGCTGAGGTGCCGGGGTGCTCTTCTGGGAGATCCTGGGACAGACCTTAGGCCGTCCTGGCTTGCGGCTTTCAAGCCAAGGGGCTCAGCAGCCCCTACCAGGCTATCCTTGGAAAGGAATATCAGGCTCATCCTCTTCTGGTAATGGATTGTAGAGTGCCACCTCCAAGAGTCTGTCCTTGGCTAGCTAAATCCAGCACCTCTACCGGCACAGGTGGTGAGGGCTCCCAGCCTACAGGAGCTCGCTGAACCTGGGCGTTAAGACTACTGGCCCTCCGGCTGAGGGCTCAGCACCTACCAGAGGGATCTCTGGGGTCGACACTTCTCCTTCGGGTGCAAGACCGAAGCTGTGTCCTCTCATGTCTAAGGACTCTCTTGGCTCAGGGCCTCTGCGCCTTCCCTTCCAGGGTATGGCGCAAGGCTTCATAATTGCAGAGCGGCACGTGGCGGAGCCTGCAAGGCAGGTGGCCATCTTGGATCCAGCTCAGAGCCCGCCATTGCTTTCGCCTATCTGGTGGGCTTTGCAGGATAATCCCAGCCCCTTTTCCTCTGGAAGCGACAGCAGATCCTACGTGCAGTGTTTTGGTCTCCTCAGGGTTGCATCTACCCATCATAGCCGTACAGCTACAGGCACCTCAGTGCTTTGATCCAGCATCTCTGAGGGCAGAGCTCCTAGGGACCCAGCTGCAAGTGAGGAGCGCTTCTTCGAGCACTTCTCCCAGGTGAAGGTCATACCCCAGGTGGCGCTGGCGTGCCCACCCCTCCCCCACCTCTGAGGGGTACTCCTGTTCCTCATGCGCTCCAGGTGCTGGTCCCTCCTCTGGTTCAGGCCCTACCGGTCATACAAACCCCTCTACCTCCTCCTGTACCACCAACACCTCCCCCTCAACAGCCGTTGGACCCATCTGCAGCTCCGGAACTGGGGGTGGGGAGTTTCCGGCACCAGTTTCCCAAGGCCTGGATTCCCCTCGGCCTGTGAAAAAGAGAGCGGGGGGGACGATGAAGCCCAGGACAATGAACCCTCTGCATCCGTTAAGGCCTTGCATGACTGCCTCCAGGGCCTGGTGGAGTTGTTGGGTTGGGTGTGGGGTGGGGGGGTCCCTCTTGCTAAGGAAGCCCCCAAGGACTCGGGTGTGCTATTAGAGGTCTTGGGGGAAACACACCACGATCCGGCCTGGCACCCCCTTCCAGAAGGATGTCCTGTAGGTGGCAAGAAGGGTCTGGGAGTAAGCCCATGACGTACGACCAGACGAACTAGAAGTTGGACAGCAGGTTTAGGCTGACGGACAGTGAGCCAATCCTCGCCTCTGACCCGCAGCCACATTCCTCTGTGGTGATGGCAGCCTTGTTGCATTCTACCCCATCGTCTTCGTCGCCTTCCTCCAAGGGAACCACCTCTACTTGCCTCTCCGAGGAGGACAAATTCCTTGAGTCCTTGGGAAAGCGCTGTTCTTCTCAGGATTGCATCTGTGGCAGGCCAACACGGACGCCCTCTTGCCTGCTGCTAACCAGAAGCTGCAGCTAACCAGAAACAAAGTCTCCCACTTAGGGAGTTCCCTTTGGGAATGGGAGTCCTTGTCCCCCAAGGGTCAGTCACTCCCAGTGAGGTCCCACTTGCCCAGACCTCGAAGGAGGGTCTTGCAGAGCGGGCTGACCTCTGTAGCCTCGAAGGAGGTGGATCCCCCTTGAGGAGAAGGGAAGAATACTTCTGATTTGCCACACTGGTTTTAATATAAAATGGAGTGTCGGTTATCTTTATTAACAAGACATTTGTCTATGTAAAAGTATATTTGCTAGTTGGCAGGTGTAGTACAAGGAAGTGCTGGCTTGTCATTTTCACCTGCTGTTACTTTCTGCCTAGGCTGAAATTGTCCTGCAGGAACTTCCAGGATTGGAAGCATTGTCTCTAAATATCATGCCATCTGGTGAAATGGCATGTGAGATGTTTTTCCCTGTAATGTCATTATGCTAATTAATATCTTGAAGCTTCAAAAATCCTGCTTCTTTTTTTGTCAAAGAAAGTTGACAAGTATAATGCAGTCCTGTTAATGCGCTTGTAGAGAGACAGCTATTTTATGGGATACAGTCCCTTTATATATTGAAGTGAACAACATTACATACTCGTACATCCCGTCCGCTTTCCTCCATCCTTGTGAGGTGTCCCCTAACATGAGTACGGTACTGGAACTTTGGCAGCGAAAATGCGTACCCGTTAAATGTAATATAGCGAGAGGGGCGCGGCTTCGGCGTGGGAACGCCCCGACGAGGCCATGCCCTCCTGCGCCTCACCTCAGTCCCTTTTTTTTCCCGCATGGACTGTCGGACCTGCCAGCTGGCACAGAGACTTTGATAGAAGTCCGCTTGCTCCCCATTTTCTTTTTCGATCTTATTTAACTTCCCTTCTGTGCCTCGCCGTCCCCGGTGCATTTCGGTCACAGGAGGATTCATGAGATGTGCCTCATGCGACCACTCATTTGCCGCCTTGGAACCCCATGCACGCTGTCTTGAGTGTTTGGGGCCGGACCACCACTGGGGCGCATGTTTGACTTGCATCGCTCTCGATCACAGGACATTGAAGAATAAATTGTCGCCCTGGAGGGAAATCTTCCACACTTCTCCTTCTCCCCACCTTAAGGACTTCTTCTCCAAGACCTCTCATCAAGACAAGGTAGGCCTCCTATTCACCATGGCTCCACAGTGTGGGGACTCCTTCCCTGGGTTTCCCACGGATTGGGGTTCCTTGAATTCAGGTTCTGGCAGGACTTAGGCCTCTAAGGCTACTGGCTCCCAAGACGAGGGTGCTCTTCGAGGCGCTCAAGGGACAGAACTGAGGCTGTCCTGGCTACAGGCTCCCAACCTGAGGGGCTCAGGTGCCCTACCAGGCTGTCCTCAGAAGGACAATCAAGTTTGTCATCTTCTTCTACCCCAGGGGGTAAAGGATTGTCAAGTGCCACCTTCAAGAGTCTGTCCTTGACAAAATCCAGCACGGCTACCAGCACATGTGTAGAGAGCGTCCAGCCTATCGGAGCTCGCGAGTCATGGCGTTACGTCTACCGGCCGAGGGCTCAGTGCCTACCAGAGTTATCGGAGGTCGACGCATCTGCTTCGGGTGCAAGACGCAAGCTGTATCCTTCCGTGTCTGAGGCCTCTCTTGGCTCAGGGCCTCTGCGCCTTCCCGCCCAGGGTGTGACGCAAGGCTTCAAAATGGCAGAGAGGCATGTGGCAGAGCCTGCATGGCCTGCAACCATCTTGGATCTTGCTCAGGGCCCACCAGTGCTTTCGACCATCGACTGGGCTTTGCAAGATTATCCCAATCCTCTTCCCTCTGGAAGTATCAGCAGATCTCATGGCGCAGGTTTCTGGTCCCTACAGGGCTACATCTACCCATCACAGCCATACGGCTACACGCACCAGGCGCCTCAGCATTTTTTCCAGGAGCGCAGGCACAGTGCCTCAGAGAGCCAGGCCTTTAGGGACCCGCTGGCTTGCATGGACCGCTTCTTTGTGCGCTTCCTCTTCCTTATGCATTCCCCTCAGATGAAGGGGCTCCTGACGGACGTAGTGAAGGTCATCCCGCAGGTGGCGTCACCCCGGTCCCCTCTTCTGGGTGGTACTCCTGTTCCTCCAGCACTGCCAGTCCCTCCCCCGGTCGAGGTCCTACCAGTTGTTCTGACCCCTCCTCCTCCTCCTGTACCACCAACACCTTCCCCTCAACAGCTTTTGGACCTGTCTGCGGCTCTGGATATAGGACGCGGGGGGACCCCGCTGGCACCTGTGTCCTAAGGCCCGGATTTCCCTCGATCTGTGAAAGGTCGGGGGAGAAAGATGACTCCCAGGATGATAAACCCTCTGCATACGTTAAGGCCTTTCATGACCACCTTCTGGGCTTGGCTGAGTTCTTGGGGGTCCCTCTGTCTGAGGAAGCCCCCCAGGAGTCAGGAGAGCTTGAAGAGGTCTTGGGGAAACACAGGGAGAAACCTGTGCAGTTCCCTTAGGGACCACTGCAAAATGTTTAAGACCACAGGCATAAGCAATAAACCCAATTGGTAGCAGTCTGCACCACCCAGATTTACCTGGTAGCTGTGGCTGAGCAGTCAGACTTCTCTCAAGAAGAGTTAGGCAGTATATAGA
Organism: Ambystoma mexicanum; assembly: GCF_040938575.1. NCBI lineage: Eukaryota > Metazoa > Chordata > Amphibia > Caudata > Ambystomatidae > Ambystoma > Ambystoma mexicanum. Next base: position 1,345,553,633 of record NC_090922.1, read on the forward strand.
GTATAAACAATAGGACTAATAATACAGTAGAACAAGCAAACACTGACCCGAGCTTTGGTATTAAAAGTATATAATTATTTATTTAAAACACACTTATGAAAATACACTGGCACTAATATATCAAGCAAGTTCAAACACAGTCACTATAAATATATACACCTCCCTAATTAATTATTCGACAAGTCTAGGTTAAGACACCACTTATTAGCAAAACAGAAGTGAGCGCGTAACCTTAGATGGAACTCCAATAATTCGTTGAAAAGGCAGAGTTTGGAAATAACACAGTACCAACACTTTTAAGAAACCAAAGTCAAGAAAGGCAGGGTCTACTGTAGAGCCAAAGTTCATAGGCCAGGCCCACTCTTGGAGAGAGCAAGGCGGAATGTGCCCAAGATCACACAGTGGAAATGCACTCAGTCTTTGCAGAAAATGTCAAAAGAGGTTGGAGCAGTTCAGAAAGGCAAAGTTAGCAGGTCTGAGGTCGACCCAGTTGGAAAGTCAAGGATTTATGGGACACCTTGGACAATCGATTGCAAGGGAGACCAGGCGGGACACAGTACCTGAAATGGTGAGAAAGCTCCAGCGGTGGCAGTTGTTCCTGGCAGCGGGTGCAAGTCGTGGCTTCGACCAGAGGAAGAGAGGATCTCGACGAGGAAGAAAGCTGGAGGTCGTTGCACTGCCAGGGAAGAAACCAGCAGCGGAGTTCCCGATTAAAAGGTACAACCCTTTTATTCGCTGTCAGTGGTGAAGCGTGGCTATCCGGCCGCCGGGGTGCTTGGCACGGACGATTCGACCACGAGACGTCCTAGAAGGCGAAAAAGGTGTACTGGTTGGTCCCACCAGCTCAAAGGGAAGAAGACTCTCCTGGAAGAAGATCTCCTCTGTCGTTGGGGAAGTGGTGAGTTCGTACAGCAGGGCTCCACCGGTGGTGGTGTTGTCGTTGTAGATGGCTCGGCTTCTCCCCTCTTCGGATTCTTTAGGTCCTGTGGCGACTTCTGAAGTTCCAGTCCCCAAAGCCCTGCTCTTATGCAGAAAAACCCCCATTCAACAGCATAGCTGTCACTCAAACATGCGGCTCACCACTGGGCCAATCACACAAGAGTGCGACTTGAGTTGCCAAGGCAACTCAGTCCAGGGTGCCTAATACCCCTCCCACAAATCCTGTAGACCCCACACAGAGTGGCACCATTTGGAGGGCTTCTGTGGAGAAGCCCGCCAAAAAGTGGAACAAAGGGCTCGACTTGGGTTAGAGTTTCAGAGGCAAACACAAACGCCATTTTAAAACAGAGTCCTGGCAAAACACCCAACCGGGGAATTAATATTAAATAAATAAACCGGCGGTATCTTTAACATTGCACCAAAAAGTGGTGCGTTTAAAATCAATGGGAAAATCCCATAAGAAATATTCTGGTGGAATATTTCGCGTGGTATCCACTGCCACCAGCCAGAAACTCGACAAGGGGGGACTGGACAGTGCTTGGAAAACAGACCCAGGAGCAATCAAATTACCCCTACCAGTACTTCCACAATATGATGGTTTGTACTGGTTCTGTTCACCATTTGAGACAAGTAAAGCCAATGGTGACTTTACATGCCCTGGGAGACAGTAGTCAGTCCCAGGGTATGGAGTCTATGTTTGGAGGTCACTATGACACCCCTGTGTTACTGCACTGAGGGTGCTGTGTAACACACATACCAAAAACACATGAAGCCCCATGGAGTAAAAGACCCCATAGCCCATAAAACACATTCACAGTCAAATGACATTCTCAAATCATTCCTAAGAGTGGGAGAAAGAGTCTCACTCTTAGCAGGAGAAAAAAATAAACCCCAGAAATCCAGCAAAGCTGCTGGGGGACTCACTAGGTTTGGGAAATTAGCCTTAAAGGAGAATTATCCCTAACACTCACCCCCCACCCCCAGACTAAGGGACAGGAGGATTTAATCCACTCCTGGATGAATCTCATACCGCTAGTCGATGACATACATCCTAGAGAGACGATCAGCATTTTGGTGGCGACACCCTGACCTGTGCTCAATGGTGAAATCAAACCCTTGGAGGCAGATTGACCATCTCAGTAGTTTTGGATTTTCCCACTTCATTTGCATCAACCATCTTAAGGTTTGGTGGTCAGTCTGAACGACAAAAGTAGAACCATACAAGTATGGCCTAAACTTCCTCAGAGCCCACACAATGGCAAAACACTCTTTCAATTGTTGCCCACCTTGTCTCAGGATCCTTCAGCTTTCTTCTGATGAAGAAAATGGGGTGCTCTCTAACTTTCCCATCCAGTTGGCTAAGGACTGCACCTATACCTACATTTGAAGCATCTGTCTGTACAATGAAAGTTTAGTGGTAGTCAGGAGCTCTCAGTACTGGAGCTTGGCAAAGAGCTTTCTTCAGGTTTTCAAAGGCCTGATTGCACTCCTCATTCCATCTGACCTTCTAAGGGAATTCTGGAGAGATCACATTCAGTGGAGAAGCTATGGTCCCATAGTTCTCAATGAAATTCCTGTAGTACCCAGTGAGGCCTAAGAAGGCTCTCACCTGGATTTGAGTTATAGGTGTTGTCCAATTTTGCACAGCTTCAATCTTACTGAGCAAAGGCCTTATTTTTCCACCTCCTACCTCATGCCCAAGGTAGACCAATCTGGCTCTGTCCAATCTGGCATTTACTTGCCTTTATGGTCAGATTGGCCTTCTCAAGAGCCTGCAAAACATGTCGTAGCTGGTTAACATGCTCTTCGCAGGATTGGCTGAACACTGCAATGTCATCCAAGTATGCCATGCAGAAGTCCTCCATCCCAGCCAGAACCTGGTTTACCATCCTTTGGAATGTAGCAGGTGCATTTTTCAGTCCAAAAGGCATAACCTTAAATTGGTATAAGCCAACTGGGGGTAGAAAATGCAGTTTTCTCTTTGGCATGGCCTGTCTGGGCTATTTGCCAAATAGCCTGACGTTAGATCAAATGTGCTGAGGAACTTGGCTGAACCAAGTCTATCCACCAACTCATCTGTTCTAGGCAAAGGGTGGGCATCAGTCTTAGTGACTGCATTAAGATCTCTATAGTCCACGCAGAATCTCAATTCTTTGGATCCTGCCTTTGGTATTAACACAACTGGGCTAGATCATGGACTAGTAGAGGGCTCTATTATCCCGAGGTCAAGCATCTTGCTGACCTCCTCTTTGATGGGGGTCCTTACATTCTCTGACATTCTGTATCCTCTGCTTTTGACTGGCAGACAGTTACCAGTGAGTATATCATGCTGGCCCCAAGGGGTTAAGCCTGGTGAAAGTGAGAACAGGTAGGCAAACTGATTTAACATAGATTTGCACTCCTCTTGTTGCTCAGGTCAGATTTGAAGAGAGATTAACTCCTTCAATCTTTTCATCCAAGGGTAAGCCTCTGAGGAGATCAGGGAGAGCTTCACTCTCTTCTTCCTCTTCCGATGAAGCTAGAAGCAAGGCTCCTACTTCAGGCCTAGAGACATACTCAGGGAAATACCACCATCCTAGTTTGAATGTGCCTTTGTTTGCTTGACTGAGATTGTGTGTAATCACGAGCATTTCGCATTTGTTGAAGTCGTGCCACATCATATAACATCACTTACTTGAACGCTCGAACGTTCGTATTTGTTTGCCTTGCTGCTGTGCATACGAACTTGCGCAGACTACTTCCTACTTTCTGACTACCAGTCAGCCTCTTGCAAACTACATATCCCAGCAGCCTTTGTGCTGAAATTGAAACGTCAGGCGCTTCAGCGCCGGCGCTTCTGGGACGGTGCCGGTCTACGCCGGTCCACGGCGGGCAACGGCCATCGGCCCTACACTCTGCCCAATTACATCCATATAGAACCAACAAAACGGGTAAGAAATGGGCTTTTCAAAACTCTTACAGTTGCTAACCGACGCAAATAAAATTGAAAACGAAAGACTGGTTAAATGTTTTCTTGACAACAGAGAGAAATCTCTGAGCCTCTCCTCTCCTGACAAAGACCTAGGCACAGACACCCTGCCCAATGATACACACTCTCAGACCATTTCCAGACCTACGACCCATGCTAACACGAACTTAACACCCACCTGCCCGGGAAACAATAATTTGAAAATCGCACTACTAAACACCAGGTCACTCAACAAACACTCACAAGACGTGCATGACTACATAACCCATGACAATCTGGACATACTTTTCCTCACGGAAACTTGGTTGCAAGAACCAATAGGCCCAACTATCGATTGCGCCGTTCCCCACAATTATAACATTTACTATGAAAATAGGACATCAGGTAAAGGAGGTGGGGTAGCTATAATAGCTAAACAGACTTTGAAACTATTCCCTACTAAAATCCTTTGCCCAGGTTGCGAAGTTCTTCACCTAAAACTCACGCCCTCTAACAACCATTGTATCAACCTGATCGTTCTATACAGGCCCCCCTCCTTAACCTCTGACTTCAATGACGATTTATGCCACATTCTGAATAATCTCAAGGGAACTAACACCGGAACTATTCTCTTGGGCGATCTGAATAGATGGCGAGGTAACCTCTGCGATAAAGAGGCTATTAGCCTAGAAAATGACCTAACAAACATCAACTACCACATCGCCAATAAGGGCTCCACTTGCACCTCGGGTAATCAACTTGACTGGATCATTACAAATAATGTTAAACTGACAGTGACCAATACTACTCCATGCATCTGGACAGATCACTTTAAAGTCGAAGCTACATTCCACCTCACAGTCAAAACCGATCACTTTGACAATTCCCCTAAACCAGTTTTAAGCAGAAACCTCAAGAAAATCACTCATGACATTCTTAAAGATGGCCTCATTCATGTCATGAATAACACTGCTGACAATGATTCCTGCCAAAGCATCATCCGCAAATTCAATAATCATTTCCGGGAGATTCTCGACAAATATGCGCCATTTAAAAATAAACAGGTTCGCCCCAACCCCAACCATCAGCAATGGTACACACCGGAATTGAGTACTTTTAAAATAGCTAAAAGGAAACTAGAAAGAATATGGAACAAAACCCCTTCAGAGGAAAATAAAGAAAACTGGAAAAAGTGTGACTTCTTATACAGAGCCAAACTTGCTGAAGTAAAAAAAGAATACTATAACACTCAAGTTACCAGCGCTTCCAACGCCACCGGAAAACTGTTCCAAATCCTTAAATCCTTCGAAAAACCACCCACTCTCTCTTCACCCTTTCAACCAACCCTGTCTGACTGCAAAGCAGTCCAACTGGCTTTCTCAAATAAAATCAAAAAGGCTAGAGATTCCATTATAAATCGCAAAATATCAGATCCGCCACCCGTGCAACCTAAGATGACACATCCGGCTCTAGACATTCCTAAATTCACATTCTTGCCAGTCTCTATTGAAGACATGAACGACACCCTCTCTTCCATAAATTGCACTACCTGCGCCGAAAACATCATACCTCCCAAACTGATTCTTGATAATACTGAAATCTTCTCCCCTTTTCTTTGCCGTATGACAAATGCTTCCTTCAGGGACCGGAAGGTACCGACAGAAATCAAAACAGTCACAGTCACCCCCCTAGTCAAGAAACCAGGATTAGATCAACAAGACCCTGCCAACCTTAGACCCATTACTAATTGCAACTTTCTTCTGAAGGTCCTTGACAAAATAGCGACCAGGCAACTACAAGATTATGTAGATCATCACAGCTTGCTACACCCCCAACAATCGGGCTTTAGAAGTGCCCACAGCACTGAGTCAGCATTGCTGGACTTACAGACAGAAATGCTGAGCATCCTGGACAGAGGTAAAACAGGGCTGTTAATCCTCTTGGACCTCTCGGCGGCATTCGATTTGTTAGATCACGGAAAGCTCCGAGAGGCCCTAGGCGCAGCTGGTAACTGCTCCCATGATGCAATAGATTGGGTGTCTTCATTTTTAGAAGACAGGAACTCAAAAATCAATTGGGCAGGTCATTCCACCTCACCCAAACCTGTAGATTGCGGCGTCCCCCAGGGAGCCAGTTTCTCACCCTTGCTCTTCAACTTATATATCCGCTGCCTTTGTACTCTTTTATCTCAGCTCGGAATTTTTTTTCACCAACTTCGCTGACGATACACAGCTCATTCTAGAGCTGAGCGGAGACCATCACGCAGATAACGAGAAGCTATCGGCTATTTACGACATCATCGAAAACTGGATGATTGCACACTGGATGTGTCTTAATAGCTCCAAAACGGAACTCATGACCTTCGGAAGCGCTAAAGCCTTAAACAATCTTGGTTCGGATTACTCCACATTCACCATAAAAGATTCTACCATTAAGGTATCTAATAAGGTTAAAACACTAGGTATTTACTTACAATCCTCCTTAGGTGCAGAAGCCCAAACCGCTTATTTAAAGCGAAACTGTCAATACTACCAAAGGCTTCTATGTCAGATAAGACCTTTTCTTAATACCAAGAACAGCACCACGATAGGGAGAGCCACCATACTATCCCGCTTAGATTATGGGAACGCGCTAATGCTCGGCGCCAGCAACAACTGCCTGAAACAATGTCAGATTATCCAGAATAATGCTGTTAGGTCCATCACTAATAAATCCAAACGTGAACACATCACCAAGGACAGAAAAGATCTTCATTGGTTGGCTGTAAAGGAACGGATCAAGTTTAAATCACTGATCCTAACCCACCGATGCCTATATGGCACGGCACCTGCATACCTTAAGAATAAATTCAGCTGGTACGAGCCGAGCCGTAGCTTGAGATCTGCAAAACAAGGATTGATCAATCCCAGCCCTCCAGGTAAAGCCACTGGTCTCGGCCGAGCCTTTCCGAACCTGGCGACTTTCCACTGGAACAAACTGCCTTGCAGCCTCAGATTGGAAAACAACCTCCAACGCTTTAGGAAACAATTGAAGACCTTTCTCTTCATATAATTAGACAACCTCCACACCGCTTCTAGTTGCCATCGTTCTGCTTCCTCCCTCTCTATGCTCTCTATGTGTTGTCCCGTTCTTCTTCGTCCTTGTGTCCTTGTCGCGCCCTGATGCTTGCGAGCTTCGGCGCGTTACAAATAAATAAATAAAATAAAATAAAATAAATACGCCTTTAGTCTGTTGGTGTGGAAGCCTGGGAGCCTCCTTGGGATTGCCCAAGTCCACCAGATAGTTCACCTCTCCAGGTTTGCCCACAACCTTGAAGGGTCCCATCCATTTGTCTTGCAAGGCCCTCTGCCTTGTTGGAATCATAACTAGAACTAGCTGGTCTTGAGGAAACTCAACCATCTTAGCCTTTTGATCATGCCAATGCTTGATCAAACCTTGTCCAGCTTTCAGGTTATCACTAGCTTCTGCCATCATGTGTGATATTCTCCTCCGGAGACCTATCACATAGTCAGTCACTCTGACTGGCTTGGGGGAAGGAGCACTCTCCAACCCCTCCTTAATCAGGGCCAATGGAATTCTGACTGAATGGCCATAAAGAAGTTCAAAGGGAGAATAACCTACTCCCTCCTGAGGGACTTCTCTATAAGCAAAGAGAAGGCATGGCAGTAGAAAGTCCCACTTTTTCTTAAGGGGTTCTTCTAAAGCACCTATCATGCTCTTCATGGTTCTGTTGAACCTTTCTACCAACCCATTTGTCTGAGGGTGGTATGCGGTTGAGAACTTGTAAGTAACTCCACAGTTTTTCCACATGGCCTTCATTTAGTGGGACATTAAATTTGGACCCCCTGTCAGAGATTAATTTCTTAGGAAACCCAACCCTGGTGAAAATACCAAGGAGGGCCTTAGCCACAGCCTGAGCTGTAACAGTCCTCATAGGAATTGCCTCAGGGTATCTAGTAGCATGGTCCACTACAACAAGGATAAACCTGTTGCCTGAGGAGGTTGGAGGATCAAGGGGACCAACAATGTCAATCCCTACCCTCTCAAATGGGACTCCCACTACTGGGAGAGGCACTAAAGGTGCCACATTCTTGGAACCAACCTTACCAGAAGTTTGGCAGGTGTGGCTGCTCTTGCAAAACTTATCTACCTCAGCCCCCATTTTTGGCCAATAAAAGTAGAGTGAGAGCCTTTCCTTGCTCTTCTTGAAACTCAAGTGACCAGCCAAAGGAATCTCATGGGCTAGTTGCAAGAACTGTAGTCTGTTTTCTTGAGGCACTACAAGTCGCTTGTAGTCTCCAGGTGCAGACTCAAGTCAGTTCACTGTAGAGGAGGCCATCTTCCCAGTGCAACCTATACTTCCCAGGCTCTTGCCCATTAGCCTGAGAAGCTGTCTGGTGGCGAACACCTTCCAGAGTTGGACATTCTCTTTGTCCCTTACTGAAGTCTGCCCTGTTGGGTCCGCCTTCAGCCAGTAAAGACTGCAGCTCGGGATGGTCAACAGGATCCAGATCCCCAATAAGTTCTTGGCCTTCTACTATCTCTTCTTTTGAGTATAGTTCAACCACACAGGGTTGCACCTCCCTCTCAGCCTCAGCTGGAGGTGGAGTTACAGGTGTAACTTTGGACAACCTAGGGGAATTCCTTGTTGGAAGCACTGGCGTGCGTGCTGCTGGCTTCTTAGCAGTCTTGGGTTGCCCCTTTGCATCTGTTTGCTTAGAGATTGCAGTAAGTAGCTCCAGTGGAGAAGGACTGATATCTTTCTTCATCTCCAGAGAAGAACCTCTCATGGTTTTCTCTTGCAGGTCTGGTTAGCTCCTGTAACCTTTTACTAGGAGGTCTGGGGGTGTGTGACTCTACTCCAAGAGTTTTCAGGTCTTTCCCAACAGAACCCTTCCTGGTACCTCACATTGTACACTGACAGGTATCTTCACAGTCATATCATTGCACTGGATGAGAACTGGTAACTGGGGAAGCATCTGCACAGGCCTTCCAGCTAACTTGGTGAGGCGTTTGGGTGCCTTAGCAACATCCTCTGCCTTGAAAAATGATTCATCCACCAGAGTTATGCTGACCCTAGTGTCCCTAATGGCAGGAGTCTCCTGACCATTCACCTGGACACTGTCTTTATAATACACTTTAGTATTATCTGGGATAGAATTATACACATCTAAATTCTGTTGTTCCCACAACCCCAGGGACACTAAAGAAACACTGGCTGAGACTCCAATGGGATCATCAGCCAGTAGTAGAAAGTTTCCACTGGCCATTTGTACTTCCTCCTCTGGAGCGAAGGCGAAGGAGACCGTGTGGACCCCTGAAGGTTTACCCTTCCATCTGGGATCCCCTTTCACATCATCAGTAGAGCTACAAACATAGCATTTACCAAATGCTTTTTGGAATGGTGGCTTGTTCTAACCTCCTTCTGGTTTGGCACCAGAAGGTATACTAGCCTGATTTGGTTTCCCTTGTGGTTTACCCTTATTGTTTTGTTTGGGGCCCTCTTTGGGATTGTAATTATTAGAATTCTCTTTGGAGTCCTTTTTTGTCTGTTTCCCCTCATCCTTTTTCTGAGTTGCCCCAGAGTCCTTGTGAGTAGCCCTGATGGCAACCCACACGTCAGCAGCCTTAGCTAGCTTCCTGGAATCTAATTCCTTTGAATCAGCCACATGCTGTCTGAGCTCAGGAGAGCAGGCATCATAAATTGACTCTAACATCACAAGATTCTTCATTCTCTCATAAGTGTTCACCCTGTAACCCTTAATCCATCCCTCTAAGTTCTTCAAACTTTCACTCACCCAGGTAGCCTAAGGGGTACCATCATGCTTTTTGAGAGTCCTAAACCTCTTAAGGTACTGGGAAGGGGTCTTCCCAAATCTAGCTATTAAAGCTAGCTTCACACATTCATAATCCTTCTTATCCACCTCCCCCAACTCCATTGCCACATCAGATGCAACAGGGGGGTGCCTAGAGAACAACCAAGGAAGTAACTCATACCCTGAGATGTCCTGGAGCCCATGTTTATACTCAAACATAGCCAACCAATCGAACACATCCAACTTAGGCTCATACATACCCACAATCTCTTTAGGCATCTGGGGTCTTTTGGGACTGGCACTCCTAGAGGATCCGGAGAGAGAAGCATTTTCAACAGACTATTTCTTCATCTCTAGCTCATGCTTGAGCTCCATCTCTCTGAGCCTTAGTTCTTGGTTTAATTCTTGGTGCCTTTGTTCTGCTTGAGCATTAAGTCTATTAAACTCCAATTCAAGCTTCATTTTCTCTAGTTCAATACATTGAGGACTAAATGTGGGACCTGGCAAAGGTCCAGTATGTACAGCTGGTAGAGCAGACAGAGGCCCAGGGGGGACAACTACAACAGCCTCACCCTCCCCTTCTGACTCTGCCTCAAGATTATCAATACTTTGATCAATATCATCACTGTTATCTACATTTGCTGGGAGAGTAGGCTCCTCTGAACCACTACCCAGACTTTGGTTTGCTAACAATCTTTCTATTAGCTCCATTTTCTTGCCTTTAGTCAGGAGATTCTTATGCTTACAGAGAACTCTTAAACAATCAGCAGTTTTTGTAGCAAGGGACTCTGGACTATAACTTTCCATAGTTGACAGGTTTAGAAAATAAACTTTTTAGTGCTAAGCTTTGTGGTTAGTTGCACTAAGGTATTTAAAAGCACACAAAAATGTATACTCAATACAAATCCCACCGCTGTACACCAGTGTTAGGCAGAAACATGTGCAGTTCCCTTAGGGACCACTGCAAAAAGTTAAAGACCATAGGAGTAAGCAGTAAACCCAATTGGTAGCAGTCTGCACCACCTTGAGTTACCTGGTAGCTGTGGCTGAGCAGTCAGACCTCTCTCAAGAAGAGTCAGGCAGTATATAGAGTATACACAATAGGGCTAAAAATACAGTAGAACAAGCAAACACTGACCAGAGCTTTGGTATTAAAAGTATATCATTATTTATTTAAAACACTTATGAACATACACTGGCACTAAGATATCAAGCAATTTCAAACACAGTCACTATAAGTATATACACCTCCCTAGTTAATTATTCGACAAGTCTAGGTTAAGACACCACTTATTAGCAAAACAGAGGTGAGCGCAAACCTTAGATGGCACTTGTTAGGAAAGATTTCATAATTGTAGGTAATTTCCCTTCCATGTGGCAACCCCCAAACTTTTTGCTGTCGTTTTACACCCTGACCTAGACTTTGCCAGAGAAGCGCAGCCTTACGCCGCACTCCTCTGGGCTTTCGCTCAATTATTCTGGGGAAACTGACATGCCCTTAAAACAGTCAGTACTGGGAGACTTCGTTTCCCTTAGTCCTTTCCTCATGTTGCAGCTTTTGAGCAACATGAAACAGTACCGTGCTCTTGGGTCTCTAGTCATTCCAAAGGCCCTAGAAACTCTCGCTGGACTTATTATGAAATGTGCAAGTGTGTCACGGACGGGACTGGTGGCAGTTATCGTTTCTTTGTGTTTTGAACCCCTTTTTGCCATGTTAACCGCGCTTCCCGCGTTTGGCCCAAATGGGTGGCCTGGCCTCCAAATTGGCCATGCCACGAGGTTCTTTGTCTTGTCCGCTGGCCGTCTTGACCCTTCACCTTCACCCAGGTCGGGCCGACCCGGGGCAGTCCTTATTTGGTCATGCACTTTCCCGCGAAACACAGCGCTTTCGCGGGCTTCTGCCTGCCTTGTGTGTGCCTCCAGGATGTGGGCTGGGATGTCTGTTCCCAATACACATCCTGGGTGCCAGAGAGTCTAGTGTCTCCTGAATGCCTGGGACCACCGTGGTCCGTGATAGGTCCACGTATGGTGTGAGTGTTTGTGAGCGGATCTCCCATTGGGCCCTCCCCGTTTTGGCGCGAAGGGAACTTTGGATAAGAGGAGGCTGAAAACACCACTACCAGGCCGATCTCTTGATTTCTCACAAACAAAGGATAAGGAGCCAAGTATCCTGCAACTAAGAAGCTGAGTCGAGGAATCGCCGATGACCCACTGAAGGTTTGGCACCCTGCACTGCTGTCGTCCTGCGAGACCACTCGGCCTCTGATCGAACGAGAAGGTCTGCAAAGGCGCTTCGACCCTTTAGAATAGTGGGAACAGCTATTCTCGGCATCTTCACCAAATCCTGTACGTAAGCCTTCGGAAGCAACCCTGGGCCATACAGTGGACTGACCAGCCTACACAGGAACCTTGCTCTGTCACCGCCCTCTGGCTTACTGCTAATCCTGTGTTCTCGGCACTCTCACACGATTCGTACACTTGGCGTTCCCAGGTCTGAAGTGAGACGTGTGCTTTGGGACCGGAATACACACGGTTGCCGAGTTGCCCTGCTGTGGTAACAACCCTGTGCGTGTTCGCTGCATCTGGAACACCCTCGACCCTGACTCCTGCTGTCGCGGAATCAACACGGCGTTGTCATCTTCTTCCACAGGAGCCACCTCCAGCTGTCTCTCCAAGGAGGACACAGTCCTCTGGTCTTTGGGAAAGAGCTGTTATTCCATCTCAGGACTGCATCTGCGGCAAGCCAACACAGACTCCCACTTAGCTGCGGCTAACAAGAAGATGTGGCAGGAGCTCATGGAACTTCTGCCCGACTTCTGTTTGGACAAGCAAGCATCCTTCAAGGCCGGTCTGACAGATGTTCGTGCCATTGCGCAGGACCTTAATGGCGTCTTCAGTCTCCCACATTGACACAGCCAGCAGAGGGCTGTGCCTTGGGGTCGAGATGCGAAGGATGGCGTGGATACACTCCACGAAGTTGTCAACTGACGTGCAGGAACAGATCCTGGATCTGTCCTTCGAGGGCGTGGACCTTTTTCATTCATTGACCGATGACCAATGGACAAAGAAGAAAACCTCCACTCAAACCGCGAAGTCCTTGGCTATCCTCACAAAACCATTTTGGAAGCCCTACCCTTGGTACCAGGGCAGAACCGAGTTCAAGCCCTGCACGTTCTCCCACTTCATGGAGACCGCAATGCATGGAGACCTGACGGGTTACTCAGCGACAACAGGAGGCAGCAGTCCCGCCTCTGATGCCAAGAACCAATGACGTCAAGGTCAGGGAACAAAGCTCACCTGTGGGATGAGCTGTTTGGCTTTGTTCCAGGACACCTGGAAGTGTCTTTTCAGCAACCCGTGGATTCTATCCATAGTCTTCACAGGCTTCAGTCTTACTTTTCCTTTGCCTCTACCATCTTCTCCTCCTCTTCGTCATATCGGATCCCCGGCCCTTTTACGGAAGGTCCTTTTGCTCTTGGAGATGCAGGCAATAGAACCGGTTCCTGTTGTCTACAGGGATTCCGGTTACTATTCCAGGATTTTTGGATGTGTTCCCTGGACCTCAACGATGCGTACCTGCATGTTTCCATCTACCAGCCGCATCTAAAGTTTCTGTGGTTCATGAATATGTCGTACCACTTTCAGTACTGGGTGCTGTCCTTCGGCCTGAACTCGGCTCCTCGTGTCTTCACAAAGCTGATAAATGCAGCGGCGAGCCTTCTCCGCTTGGAGGGCCATCGTCTGTACCCTTACTTGGATGACTGGCTGGTGACGGTGGGGTCACCCGAAGGGGTGGCACATTCCTGCCAAAGATTGGGGGATATCCTTCATCAGCTGGGGTTCTCCCTCAACCAGAGTAAGTAACAGTTGTGGCATCTCCCTAGAACCAACGCACCCCTTTGGTAGTGTGCCAATGCACCCCTAGGAAGTACAGGAACTGGTCTTCCTAGGGGTGCGTTGGCACACTACCGTTCACCAGGTGTTCCCGACAACCGAGAGGCTTCTGTCCCTCCGCAAGGCAGTTGGGCACTTTCTGCCCAACTTCGGCATGGTGGTTCCAGCACATTCTGGACCTGATGGCCTCCTGCATGCTCACTGTACTGCACGCTTGCCACAAGATGAGGCGCCTCTAGCTCCACCTGGCGGCCAATTGGGATCAGGAGACCGGGCCTGTCGGACAGGATCCCAATGCCACCACTCTTACTACTGGAGCTTTGCTGGTGGCTGATGGATGGCAATGTTTCAGTGGGAGACCCCTTCACCCATCCGGAGCCTACCCGGGTAGTGACAGACTACTGCCTTTCGTGCTGGGGGGCTACTCTGAAGGGCTATGCAATTCATAGAGCATGGTCCAGGACAGAAGCCGTTCTGCATATAAACCTGCTCAAGCTCAGGGCAGTGGGCCTGGCCCTCAGGGTGTTTTTGCCCCTCATCAGGGGCAGGTTGGTTCTGGTCAGGCTGGACACTTCTACCACAATGTTCTACCTGGACAAGCAGGCCCACCTTAAGGATTGTCTAGACTTTTTCCTCTGGTGCATAGACCACATCTGGTCTGGGACCTCAATATGGTTCTTGCAGCTTTGCAACACAATCCTTTTGAGCCGATGGCCTCTGTGGACATCCGCTTGATGACACTAAAAACTGTTTTACTGGTGGCTCTCTCCTCTGCGGGCAGGGTTAGTGAGCTGCAGGCGTTTCCTTCATGTGAGCCCTTCACCACGTTTCACGACAAGGTCATCTTGTGCTCTCAATTAAACTTGCCAAAGGTGGCCTCTCCATTTAATCTGACTCAAGAGATCTGCCTGCCAGTGTTCTTCTCGAACCTGCAGTCAGAGGCAGAGAGGGCCCTGCATTCCTTGGACCTCAAGAGGGTCCTCAAGTTTTCTCTCTTGGACAAAATTCTTCAGGCAGTCAGAGGCATTGTTTGTGATTTTTGGGGGCTCCTCCCCCCCCCCCCGGCTCTCAGGCTTCCAAGGCTTCCATCGCCAGTTGGATGGTTCAGGCCATTTCAGAGGCGTACGCGGTCATGTGCGAACCTGTTCCGGGGGGGATTCATGCCCATGCGGTCAGAGCCTAGGTCAGGGACGTTGCATTTCAGAGACATGCTTCTTTGGTTTTCATCAGCAAGGCGGCTACTTGGTCCACTCCGTTGGCCTTCTGTAGGCAATACACACTGGACACCAGCACCAGACGCAATGCAGAGTTTGGTCAGGTGATAATGAAGAACATTTTTGCTTTGTTCTAGATATGAGGCAGGTTTCATAGCTCCACCCTCTGTTCTTGTTCGATGGAATAAACCACAAGGATGGAGGAAAGGGGGCGGGACGTATGAGTAATTAGTTATTCACTGTGGAGTACTCCTAGTCCTTACTCCCCTTTCCTCCATACATCCCACCCACCTTCCCCCGCTAGTATGGCAAGGGCTAATATGTACTCAGAGTAGCCGGGTATCAAAGCATCCGTTCTGTTCAAAGGGTACTGAGGTGAGGTGCCAGAGGGCGGGGCCTCAGCAGGGAGTATCCATGGCGAAGGATGTGTCCCCTCCCCCACACTATTCTAAATTTAAAGAGGAAGCTCAATTTTTCGCTGCAAATGGTTCTGGTACCATCCCCATGTTAGGGGACCCCCCACAAGGATGGAGGAAAGAGGACTAAGGACTGAGTACTCTTTATTTCCAGCATAGGTAGACCAGTGTGGTTCTTGGTAGTATTGGGTTTAGAATGCATTCTGAGACCTGTAGTTCCCAGATGACCGCTGCGCACTGAGGCAGAGAGCATTCCATGACTAAATTCTGCTCTCTGGGTTTCTGTACTGTGCAGGATCATCCATTCTCGGATATGTAGCCTTGTAGTGGATTTTGAACACCTTAATGGGGTACATATAATGTGAGTGAACTTACCTTGATATCTTGAGTGAGCCAAAGTGAATGCCTGTGATGACCTCTATAATGTGTACGGCATATATCAGTACTGAATGATGCAGTGTATTCTTGGAAATGAAGTACTTGGGGCTCTATGCACCATGTCAAAAAATGTGTGAGCCTTTTTGCACAATGTGGTAGTGTATTAGAACATGCTTCTGCACTGAATGAGCAAAGTGCATTCTTGTTGAATGTAGTCCTGTGGTGCCGGAGTACCTTGGGAAGGAACTCCTATTTTAAGTTTTAGGCACATTAGAGCAAGCCTTGGCTTTTAATTGATGTATTGGCGCTTCTAGGCTGCATCTACCATGTTGAGTGCTGTAGTTGGCATATCCACTGCTGTCCCTTGATCCTTTGCTCTAGCCTAATTAAAATAGATATGACATCAATACCTGGTATCCAAGGCAGGACCTGAACCTGGGACGGACTTCAAATGCGTGTATTTCGCTGCACATGGGCAACTGATGCTGCACCCACCCATCATATGATATTAGTATCTCACCATGTGGGGCCATATTCAACATATGTTTTCAGCACTTGCGAGTCTGAAATGAACAACCTGAAAGAGCAGCTGGACTTTGTTAAAAGGCTGGGGACATTTCTTCCAAACCTAATGAGTACTTAATGCACTGTTGCTATGTCATTTGCGCTCTGATAATTGGCTGGTGCCCCATACTTCCGCCTATAGTTCATTCTTACTTGGTAAACCATGCTTATATTTTTTGTAATCCTTTGAAGGTGTAAGACTTAGGCTGCTTGGTTGCTAGGATGTGCTGGAGCAATCCATGTAGACGATGAATAAATGCACACCCCAGGTTGTGTTTAATAGGCAGAGTACAATAATTCACTGATATTGCACTTTTGCAGGGATAGACATTTGTATACAGTGCATTTTTTGCTTTTCTTTGCTCCTAATTCCATGTGGGCCAACCCTACGGCATCTTGGTTTCTTCGACCACTCTGACCTAACTAACCTTTTTCTTTCACCAAAGTTGGGTCCTTAGCTCTTCCTATCCCTGTACACAACCTCTCTGATAGATCTTCCTTTAGTTTCCCTACCACTTCCTTTGTCATTTCAATATTCACGTTTCCCTCTGCCAAGCTAACGAAACCAACCACTCCATCCACCCTGTATTGAATGACTACACACAGTCTGATGCTTGCCAAGACTGTCATCTTCCACTTCACCTAAATAACTGCTGCCGAAAATTGGCCTTCCTTCACTAATTCTTCCAAGTGAATAACCTTGCCACCAATTATCTAGTTAACACTTTTTGCCTCTTTGGGGTGTGAAAATATATATTTTATTTTAAAAAACAGTTTTGTTTTGCTGCAAGGCATATGTATATACGTGTACTCCGGGAGTATAGCTCAGGGGCAACGCACTTGCCTTGGAAGCAAGACGACGCGGAGCAATACATGTTCGATCACCGGGTCTGCACTTTGAAACATCTGGATATTAAGCACCTTCTAAATAACCAATTACAATTAGGGTGGAAGGCTGTAATAAGTCCAGTTGTCTCACTGCCACCCACCCTGCTTTATAAAGTCCCACTGACTCTGAGGCAAACCTTTTTTGGTTCTGCCACTCTAGGCCCCTGGGGAGTGTGATGAATCTGGGGATATTGTCCCTTCTTCCCTAGGGTGAGACCTTTCCTACGGGGTCAGGGCGATGTGTCTACTGTAAAATTATCCCCCTGGGGGTGGTGCAAAAAGGGAGGATCACATGGGGAGGGAAGCCCCCTATGGAATTAGGGATGATTATTCTCGGGGAATTCAACCACCTTGATAACCCTAGCCCATTCTCCAACACCGAGTCCTCCCCCTCCAATCCCCCCTTTGAAGGGAGAACTAATGTATTCTGTTGTAAGGTTTACCATCTTAATACTGTACTGTGAGACCGACATGGTATCAAGAGAGACAGACTCAAAATCGTTTCTTTGAAAACCTTTATTTGCTAAGGTTCCTGGTTTGGTGTAATGCCCAACTGTTAAGGGGCAATTCCATTAACTGATGTTTCTAATGGCCGTTGTTGTTGAAGAGGTCAACATAAGTCAGTCTGTGTACAACCCTGTGCTTGCCCTCACTCTGTACAAAAATGTGATGGGAAGTCATTTCAAAATAAGCAAAATTAGTGGTTCAACAAAAAGTGGAAAACAGGGTTGGTTTCAGCTGGTCTTCTCACCAGGTACTGCTTGGTCAATGTCGCACAAATGAGTTCAATCAACTGGGCTCCGTTAGGTAAGAATTGATGCAGTCACACTGTGTAAGACTATACAGCACTTACCTGCTTGGTATTAGGTAACCCACCTTTTGGTATAAGTCTGTACTAAACAAGTCGGTAGTGTGACTGAGCAGCCAGGCCTATCACAAGAGGGCTAAATGAGAGCTGCAGAGCTGCACAAATGAAATCTGTAAATAAAAGTAGCCAATTGACTTGTTTCTGTTATATTTAGTGATTTATTTAACATCAATTTTTAAATCGCCGTTCTTTAAAAAGGCAATTTGTGTAACAATGTAAATATATTTTAAAATTACTTATCAGAATCAGAACAAGTTAGTGGATACTCTTTGGATATGCTTCTTATACAATTCCTACATCCTGAGGTGACTTCATTCACAAGAACAGTAATGGCATCATATATCACACTAGTTGCTTTGCAGATTCTGAGGTTGCAGAAAGGAAAGGTTTACGAAGGACATGGTTAAACAGGTTCCCTGTAAATGTGAGGAATACTAAAGCTTCCAATGAAATCTAGACAAGCCTTTCCCAGCAGTAACAGTTCACAACAAGCTACCACCTCTGAGGGACTAACAATTTCGAAGTCATTGGACATACAAGAGTCTTGGGGGAGGCAGGACAGTCTATGGCGCTGAGGCACTTCTTAGATCAGAAACAGTCTTGCACAAAGTTAGAGAGTTTGTAGAAAATCCCTTGTAGGTTCACAAGCTGTTAAGCCTGTGAGAAGGGAGTTGGAATCAACTCTAAAAGGTAAGCCACTGCAATTCCCAACTGAGAAAAGCACAGCTAAAAAGGAAATGAGGTAAGTACCCCAAACCTAAACAGTACCTCTGGTTGGAAGAAGAGTGGTCCTTGCAGATTCTGTCTTGCTACAGCGGTGCAGATCTTGTGTTCCTGAGCCTCAGTCGTGGGGACAAGAGGGGAGGATGTCTGGAGGGCTCCTGTGGCGGTACTTGTGATGTCGTCTGCAGCTACGGGCTCTTTTCGGATCAGCAGCACTTTGCGGTTTCAGCGCTTAGCAAACAGCACTGTTGCCGACCTCTGATACCGTTTGGGCTTCCTTCACTCCTTGGGTCCTGCACTCTGGTGAGGGGACTCAAGCTCTGGTCGTCCTACTTCTGGAGGGTCCTTAGGAGACTCCTGGAGCTTCTAGCCGGATTTCAGACATTTCACTCGACTATGGATTATTTGACCCCTGGCACTCAGATCTTGCAGCAGAGAAGTACAGCCAGTTGGGGAAGATGGTCCAGTGTAGTTAGTCTCGGGGTTAGTTGGTCCCACTAACCCAAGGGGAGAAGTCGTTCCGTCCAGCACTTCTCTGTCAAATTGAAAAAGGGAGTTTCAGCACAGCAGCAGGGCTTCACCAGGCTATTTCAAAGGTCCAGGAGGATGCAGGAAGCTTTGTTCACGGTTTCTTCATCAGGTATTTCTTCCAGTGGTCGACTCTGCCTCTAATCCCAAAACCCTCACTGTTTAAGCAGGTTTCTCCCATTCATGCACAGCCTAGGCTGTCAGTCACACAGCAGGATGGCTGCCGTGAAAGGACAGCCAGCCAGCCAATCAGGACTGGTTGCATTCAGGCATTCCTCGAGACACAGAACAGGGGAGTTTCGGGAACCTCCCTCACATCCTACCCTTCCAGACACAATGGAGCCAGAGGCAGGCTTCAGGACTGAAGCCTGCGAAAGGCAAGACAAAGGGCTCAAATCTGCCTTAACACACAGAGTTAAAAAGACCTCACAGACAGAAAATTAAGTAAAAAGAAGTCGGGGGGGGGGGGGGGGGGCATTTTTACAAAATGGTCACCCATGGGTGCTGTACTGCAGCTGAGGGTTCAACCTGCGGTAGAAAAGCACAATGGTAGGAACAATTAAACCACTGCCACCAGCCATTTAAGGTAGTGAGGGTATCATAACAATGTTACATGAGAGAGTAGTATAAGGGGCTACTAGGTAGCCCCCAGCCCCCCCAGCACCCCACATAAAATGGGGTGTGTGGATCTACAAAGAGAAAAGGTAAGTAAAGTCAATTTCACTTTACTGTTTCTTGGGAACTGTAGTTCACCAAAGAAAAGGTATTTAAACCTTGTCAGTAATCTCAAAGGATTTCTCTGTGACTCTGCACTGAAGGTGCTGTGTCACCATACCAAAAGTAGTTACCAATGGCGTTTGTCAGACTCCAAAAACAGTGCAAACACACAATCCAAATCATGACAAAACGCATGAGAGAGTGAGTAAAGGTCTCACTCGCTCCAGGGCTAAAATTAAAAAGTCCTAAAGTCCAGGAAAAGAGCTGAAGCTCTCTAGGGTTGAAGGGGAAATAGCACAGAAATGGGAATTCTCCCTAACAGGCTCTTCGTAAGGCCATCTCCACAGGCCACTTGTAGTTATTCCAACTACCTTACGTGTCCTTGAGCTCCTTGGGATTCCCTTCCCCAAGCTTCAGCTTAATTAAGTTTCAAAACACCATGAAAAAATTGTAACTGGTCCTTTTGTAAGCTTCCCGGTGTTCACTTCCCCATGCTTCAATTCTCTAAACGGTGCAACAAAAACGAGGCCCCTTTCAGCCTGTTAATAAAGTGACTTATCAGGATGCTTTCTTTAATAGGCCTCTTGGATTCCCTTTTCCCCCAAGCTTTAGGCCTCTTCCAACTTTCAAACACAAAACTTAATGTAGCACAGTTCTTTCTTGAGTTCTCAGGGTGTCCATCCCCAGGTTTAGTCCCCTTTCATTCACAACACACATTCCGCTGGTTAGGATGCATCTTTTCCTGACCAGCAAACTTTTTTCCATTCCATTCTTTCAAGGTGTAGAATCTGAGGCATTTTTTTCGAAATTGCCAGGCTCTTAGCTTTTCCTATGCGCTACCAGTTTGCCCCTCTTTGTATTCTTGCTGTCACTTTTCCCGTCACCTTTTTGTTTCCCTTCTGATGCTTCCTGCACCCATTTTCTTCTTTACTTTTTGTGCACACTTGCACTGTTCTACTTTTGCTCTTCTTGTTCCCCTGGTACTTGTCCTATATTCTTTCCATGCTATCTTGCACCCTCTTTTTTGTTTTCCTTTTTAGCGTGCCCCTGGCACCTTTCTTTGCCTTTTCTCGTGCCCCTCCCTCATTACTGGCTACTCGCACTCTTGTACCTCTTCCCAATTTCTTTCACTTTCCACTCCAATCTACTTTTCTGATTTTGCACTTTACTTTCATCTTCAACTATGCTTTTAGCCTTTTAGCTTTCTGCTTCGCTTGGGCTTCCCACTGTGCTTTCAGCACTTATGCTTTCTGCTTCGCTCTGGCTTTCCGTTGTGCTTTTAGTCCTTATGTTTTCTGTTTGGCTCTGGCTTTGTGTTGCGCTTTCTGCTTTGCTTTTACTTTCAACGTTTACACTTTCCTTTCTTTGCAATTCTGTGCTGCTTTTCCTTTCTGTGTCTTTTACCTGCTCCGCTCTACCCCCAAACGCACGCTCTTGAGTTTCTCTCACATACCCCATGAAACTCACAGGACAGCGTCTAGTCAAGAGGCAGTGTCTTCAGGAAATGAGGGATTGATGTCAGGGTCTCACTACCTACCTTTCAGGCCCCCTTGTTCGGGTCAGCACTAGCCGCAAGGGAACACTCACTCTCCTGGACCTGGCCTGCCAAAAACAGGGTGTGCTTCTCTGGCTCCCTGGAGGCATGTCTCCCTCGACACGCTGCAGCCTCTATTCCACACCAGGACAGTGTATCTGCACGCCCTCTTCCTTCTACCTGCAGCTTCTGCTTCTCTCGGCACCTGGGCCCCACCAGTCTGGACTGCATCCCCAGCTCGCTCATTCTTGTGTGCATGACCACACCTTTTATAGTGAATGAAGCAGTCAAGTGGAGGCAGGTGTGAATAGTTACTATTAAGTGCCTGATCCTGCCTGACTGTATTAGTGAGATAACCAGAGTTCTTTGTATGGTAGGTTGCCCTTACTTTCCCCATGTTCTGCCTTTGGGTAATCTATATTGATCTTAGTAGCCTCCTGCTCGTCTCAGTATTTGTTGGAAATGGGGAGGGGGGAGGGGGGAGATGGGGTGAGATTGTACACACTCCACAAAAGCTGAGGGAGAGTTGGTTATGGTGCTCTCAGGATTGGGGAAATACCATGTCTCCCCTTCTGGTATCATCCAATCCCCCGTGACCCTCCACTCAGGTGATCCTCCCTAGTTTGTCCATCGGCAAATCTTCACCATCCTTGGCCCTCCTCCTACCCCCACCTGCGGGGCTAAGAACCTCGGGGTCATCTTTGACTCCACACTTTCCTTCTCCGCCCACATCTCTGATGTCTCAAAGTCTAGTTTCATACTGTACCTCCTCAGAGGTACTCTGCCTTTCCTCTCCTTTCCCCAAAAGCTCACTGTCTCCCAAGCTCTGGTTCTCTCTAGGTTGGACTATACTAACAGCCTCTTTCTAAATCTACCTGCCTCTACTCTCTGCCTTCTGCCACTAATCCAGAACAGGACTGCGAGACTTGTCCTTCGCCTCAACCCCTGGATTCGTATCTCTCCAGCTCTGAAATCTCTCCATTGGCTCCCAGTGAATGCAAGGATTAAATTCAAAACCCTCTTTACATGTCCACAAGGCTTTCTGGGGCCTCGGTCCAAAATACCTTCAACTATCCCTCCGTAAATACCTCCCCACTCGAGCTCTTCACTCCTCTACCTCTAACTCCCTCAGGGTCATTCGATTTTCAAACAAACGAGCTGGGGGTACATCTCCATCGTCGGCTGGGGCCTCCCTTTGGAACAGCCTCCCTGCCACTCTGAAATTTGAAGAGGACCATCTCTGGTTCTGGAAGCACCTCAGGACCTTCTGTTTGCTTCTGCCATCGCCCCCTTCTCCCCTGCAGATTTGTTTCTCTCTTGCCACTGTGCACCTGGCCACCCTCTGTCCTCCGGGCCCAGGTACCTGCTCACCGGGCCACCCCTGCACTGGGGTCTGTATCTGTACCCATACAGGCCCCCACCCCCTTCCCTTCCTTTCTGCACTCATCAGACATACCCAGCCTGCTAAACCCAGCACTTGCTGGCTGCACTACCACTGTTTATTGCCTTTATTATTTATTTACTTTATTTATTAATCTGTTCCTCTGTGCCGCACTTTCCACTTTTCCCCCCCTTTCCATGCACTTTTCCCCTCTTCCCTTTTCAATGCACTTGCACGCTCTCAATGTCACTGGGCCTAGTAAGATCGTTGTTTGGATCTCCCCGTTCCCCTCCCTTGCCTTTAAAATATCAGTTCAATTCAATTCACCCCCAGTGTCTGGATCCAAAAGTGATGGCCCATCCCTGGCCACCTGAATGGAAGATCCCAAGGGAGGTAGGGAGTGGGTGGGAGAACACTCTCGGGTGTTTCTCACAATTGCCTTGACAAACCTGAAACATCCAAAGACTGTAAGTGACCCGCTTCACTGGGAAAAACTAGTAGTGGGACGAGGAATATCACTTCAAAGAAACAAAGTGAGCGGTCTAGTTTATTCCAAGATGTCAGTTGCCGGAATGGAGGCAGCTGACAGGTCAGCGAGTTTAATAAGAAACTCACCTGTCAAACAGCTGAGAATGAGAAACCTGAGTGAGACAAGCCTCCCGAGAATGAATCGCGAGAGAACGAATCTCCAAGAAGGCACAGCAGGTTGCCTGCACGAAGCGAGCAGAGGGAAGCAACAGCGCATGGTTGAGGAAAGGCTGACGAAGCTCCAAGCTCAAAGGACTGATTGTGTTCATGCTGGTACTTACCTCGAGGCGACTGAGCTCCGCTGAACCCCTTGGAGCGCAGGACACGCAGCTGGGGGAGGATAGACCCACCCGAAGTGCTGCAGCATCCGTCTCTCTCCAAAAAGCTGTCTGAGCCTCAACGGGCAACAAAGTGACTGGGGAAAAGCTGGTACTGTTCAAGAAGAGAACTGGTAAGCAGGTTTACCAGAAGTTGTTAGAGGTCTTGGGAAGCTTAAGAGAGGCTCTGGGACCCGGAGTCAAAATCAAAGGCAGTTACCCACTTGACAGGAGAGTGAACCGAGGGATGGGTATGCCACCTTGCGAGTGTTGGACTTGCACCCATAAGAAATGGTGTGGGACCTGAAAGAAAACCAAAACCTGTTGCCCACTTGGCAGGAGAGTGAACCAAGGGGGAGCGACGCCACTGTGCAAGTCTGGGATCCCCACCCATATCCAAAACTAAGGTCTAAACACAAGAGGGTCTGCGACCCTGCGAAAGAGACATTTTTTGAGAATTACTCCGCACCCACAAAGAAGATTGGAAACCAGGAGGACAAAAGATCATGGGAATAATATAGTGAATCCTATACTTGACGGAGAGCAAACCGGAGTCAATCAGATACAAAGACTGGAAATATAATGAACTTTACCTTCTGTGATCCAGCATCCTGAAATAACATTGTCTAGAGAAAAGGAGCACTATCCCAATCTTGGAATGTAGCTGTTTTTGAACATTTCTTTTAATCACGTTACTACCAGCTAATCTGTGTATTTTTTTGTTCATTGAGAACAGTAAGAAGATTGTTTCATTTAATAAAGAATACCCTTGCACAGTTGCTCAGAATGTAAGTGTTAGGGACAGAAGTAGGTATTTGACATAACGGTGATAGACATTTTGCTTCCAGCCTTCCTGACATTTTCATTAGTTTACTTTGAGGCAGGGAAACTTAATTAGGGATAGAAAGGTATTCTTTCAACCTTTTTGTTTTAATAAAAGCATTTTCCCAAAATTTGGCCACCTCCTGTGTCCGACTCGTACTTCTGCACCCTTACATAAACCTCAGATACATCCCACCTTACAGACATAGGCCTCATTGTGAAGCACACACATACAAGTTTCTTAATCTAGCATTCAAATATGTTCATGGATTCAGCCTCTCAGTTACCTTCGACAGGTCCTCAATCTCGTGCTGCACCTTGACCTCTTCCCTGCTACCGCAAACCTTCTCCCTACCCTAAGGGCTGCAAGCAGCCTTTATCTTTAGAGGGTCTACTCTCAACCACTCTTCTCCACTATTGATGATTATAGCACAAAATGGATCACAGACTATGGCTGTGCACCGCTTTGCATGTGTCAAGTTGTAAATGGTGTACTAGCTGCAAGTACGAACATTGACCTGTTATTTTCTCTTTGCCTGTAGGATCTGCAGGATGAAGTAGAGCGCGAGAGTAGCAACCTTCAAAAGCTGCAGGCACAGAAGCAAGAAGTGCAGGACATTCTTAGTGGCCTTGATGAGCAGAAAGCCCAGTTGGAGGAGCAGTTGAGTCAAATCAGGCAGAAATGCTCTGAGGAGGTTCAGATGGTAATCCCTCACAGTTTTGTGTCTGTAATTATGTGGCTGTAACAGTTGTTTGCCCCACCAATGTACAAGTTGGATGTAGAATATGAAAGTGCAATACTGTGGTGACTTAGATTTTAGCATTGAATACTAATGACCTAATCTAAATTATTAAAGTGATAAGCGTCGGACCCTGTACTACTCAAAACGGTTCAACATTTTAATCTGTATTTTAGACTTTAAGAGCACACCATCCTCTTAGAAAAGAGCTGCCCTCAGCTTTTGTAATGCTTATCACTGGTAAATTAACATCGGCAGCTGATGGTGTGGGAGCATGGTTTATTTCCTCTGTGGTGCTTCTTTTAAGTCACGTTTAATCTCGGTAAGGGGCACACGCTACGAACCAGAGCTCTTGTGCGCGATATGGTTGCATTAATCTTTTATCACTCAAAAGATGTGCTTCTTCTTGGGTATAATGATGAGACAGTCACAATGTTTCCTTTTTTTAAAACAGTTTAATACTTTTAAAACCACATGAATTTGTTACATTGCAGTGTTTCAAATATACCACACCTATTAGCAAGTTATATAGGCAAGAGCCTACCTGCAAAACTATCATGAACGCATTTGCAAAAACTCTCAAACAATAAAAGAACAGGAAAGGAGAGAAGGGGTTGAGAAAAGAGAGGGGGCACAGCTTGAGCTGGTTCACGCCACCAGAGAAGGGGAAAGGTAGTGAGTGAAAGAAAACAGCCGACACTCTCTAAACTCAGCATAATTACACATAAATGCCATTAAACTGCCCCATATAAAATCATAATCCTCAAGATTATCCCTCCTTTGAAAGGAAACTCTTTCCCTGCCCCTGACAAAGACTGATATGCGGGGAAATGTCTTCTCTGTAAAAAGAACAGTGAGCTAAAGACTTGGTTGAGACTCTCCTAGGGGACATTCACCCGAGAACAAGTCAATGGGCTGTGTTTGTGCTGGTAGAGAGTTTCCCAAAACCCCTCTGTTTTGTGTCCCCTTTACATTTAGTATAGTGCGTGGGGGTGCGGCCTCTGGCATGGAAACAGCCTCTGGCACCTCACTTCAGTCCCTTTTTATGCACGGATGCTGTCGGACCTGGCAGCCAGCGCAGAGACTTTTAAAAAAAAAAACTTTCCTCTTGCTCCCTGTTTTTTTGTTTTTCAATCCTATTTAATCTCCCTTCCGTGCCTCGCATCCTCCACCGTCTGCTGCAGGAGGATTCACAAGTTGTGCCTCATGCGTCCGTTCGTTCCCGGCTTTGAACCCCCATGCACTATGTCTTGAGTGCCTGGGACCTGACCACCGCTGGGATGTGTTTGCGGCTTGCAGCGCTCTCGGTCACAGGGCATTGAAGAATCGGTTGACGCAGTGGAGGGAGATCTTCCACAGGTCTCCTCCCTCCACCTTAAGGACTCCCCAGGACCTCCCGTCAAGGCAAGGTAGGCCCTCTGTTCAGCAGGGCACCACAGCGCGGCGATTCCTTCCCAGGGTTCCCATGGACAAGGGTTCCTTGGATTCGGTTTCTGGCAGACCTGAGGCCTTTAAGGCTACCGGCTACTAAGGGCTCTTCCGGGGGCAGACCTGAGGCTGTCCAGGCTACCAGCTCCCAAGCACAGGGGATCAGGGGCTCTATCTGGCTGTCCTCAGAAGGGCGATCAAGTTAATCCTCTTCTTCGACCCAAAGGGGTAAGGGATCATCGGGTGCCACCTCCAAGAGTCAGTCCTTGGCACAATTCCAGCACGACTACTGGCACACCTGTCTAGGGCGTCCAGCCTACCGGAGCTCCCTCCAAGGTCGTGAGTCAGGGCTTTAAGACTACTGGCCATCCAGCCGAGGGCTCAGCGCCTACCAGAGTGATCTCTGAGGTGAACGCTTCTACTTTGGGTGCAAGACCCAAGGTGTATCCTCCCATGTCTGAGGCTTCTTGTGGCTCAGGGCCATCGCAACCCTCCTGCCTAGGGTGTGGCGCAAGGATTCAAAATGGAGGAGAGGCACGTGGTGGAGTCTGCCAGGACAGCAGCTATCTTGAATTCAACTCTGAGCCCGCCCGTGTTATCACCCATTGAATGGTCTTTATGGTACAGGGATCTGGTCTCCTCAGGGGTACATCTACCCTTCGCAGCTTTACGGCCACACACCCCGGGCGCCTCTGCGCTTTCACCAGGAGCGGCGAACCAGCGCCTTGGGGGAGGGGAGGAGGAGGGTTGGGCCATTAGGGATCCGGCGGCTAGCAAGGACCGCTTCTTCAAGCGCTTCCTGTTAGGAAAGATTTCCCATTTGTGTAATTTTCCCTCCAGTTGTGAACCCCCCAACTTTTTGCTGATGGTTAAACACCATAGTCTGACTTTGCCAGAGGAGCCCAGCCACCTTCTGCACTCCCATGGACTTTTCGCAACCTTTGTTATGGGGAAACTGACATGCCCTTAAATACAGCCAGTACTGGGAGACTTAGTTTTCCCTTAGTCCTTGTCCATGTTGCAACTTTTCTGCAACATGTAACAAGTTCACAAAGTACCTTACAGTACAATGCACTTGAGTAATAGTCATTTCCACAGGCCCTAGATACTCTCGAAGGATTTTTTTTTTGGAGAAGTGCAGATATGTCTCGGAGAGGGCTGGTGGCAGCTTATCTTTTCATATAATTTTATCCCATTCCTGCCAAGTAAACTGCGTTAACCGTGTTTGGCACGGGTAGGTGGCCTGGCTCTAAAATGGCCATGCCACAAGGTTCTTTGTCCTGTCCTTTGGCCATCTGGCCCCTTCACCTTCCCCCAGGACGAGCTGACCTGGGTCAGTCTTTCTTTGGGCCTGCATTCTCCGGAGAAACGCCAAGCTTTCGCTGGCTTCTGCATGCCTTGTGTGTGTGCGCGCCTCCAGGTTGTGGGCTGTAACGTCTAGTTCCAATACACATCCTGGGTGCTAGAGAGTCTGAGGTGCTGTGATGTCTGGGACCACCGTGGTCGTGATTGGTCCATGTATGGTATACCTGATTCTGATGCTTGTTAATCTGCTTAGAATCACATGCTGTGCATATGGTCTGACATCCAGTGGTAACCGCGGAGTATTGCAACTTGTCTTTCGTGGACCGATAGGCGACGTCGGCATAGGTGTTTCTGTAACCCTATCCCTAACGTGACGTGTAGTGTATCCAAAATCCCTCACATGCTGAGGGCCCTCAGATTTGTTTTTTTCCACCCAGGTACTGGTCGCCCTATAGCGGAGCTCCTTATAAGAGACATTATCTTTATTCCGACTTTGTCAGTTATTTCCCCTCAAGTCACTTCGACAGCGATTCAAACCACTTCGACGGAGAATACGGGTAGTTTTGACGGTGGTGGATTTCGGCGCCTAAGATCCGGCGGCTCAGTCATTCACGTGGCCGGGCCCTCTGGCCGGCCTACACAGTAGGGAGAGTGGGGTCGGGGGACCATATCTTTCGTTATGTCTTTCCTCTTTCCCCCTGTTTTCCCTCTAGGTCTGGTCATCTTTGTTTATACCTTTCGCTACGGAAAGGACACCATTTAGGTTCTGCCCTAAGTGTAGGGTCAGATACCCGTGGAAAGACGATTACAGAACCTGTAATTCTTGTCTCCCCTTAGATCACAACAAGAAGCGGTGTGCCGCATGTAAGCTCCTTCGGCCTAAGACCCTTAAGGAGCGCCATTTAAAGCAGTGTGCCGCGTACGGTATGTCGCGGGCTGAACCCTCTTCCCCCACCGCCACACCCCCCAAAAGTGACAGGGGCACCTCCGATGACCAAACATCTGTATCGGATGTCATAGACCTTGAGGCGGACACTTCTAGGTCCGCCATGCCCATTCCCTGATCCATCAAGGCCTGATGCAAGTCTCCCTTCAGGGACAACACCCGGCGACAGGGGCGTACAAAAACCATGAAACACTAAGCACACAACCCCACCACCGATTAAGACAGTTCCGGCGAAAAAGGTGAAAGCGTCAACATGGCCATCGAAAATTTCAGTGATTCCTCTGATCGGGTAGATCAGCAGCCTTCCCTGCATCCGCAGCAGCGTCTTGCGACTGGGCACTCCAAAAACAAGGGCGCTATCCCCCTAAATCGGGTTTAGACGCCGAAGCGCGCTCATTCGATGCTCCGACGGTCCCTAAGGGCCCGTTAGGCCTAAAACCCACTACTAGGCCTCCTAGCCTTTCCTAAGGTGTAAAATCTACTGCTAGGCCCTCTAACGCCGCGGTAGGTGGTAAATCTACCGATAGTCCTTCTGACCCTTTAACTGGCACCGATTCGGCAGAGATTGAGGAAAGTATTGCGAGAATCACTTCGGCGGTTGGGCTGGTACCTACACCGTTGAAACGCATGGAGCGTGCCGCAGACAAATCTAAGGACACGCTGTGGTGCCCTGACACTCGCGAAACCTAGGAGGACAGCCAGGAGCCTCTGTCCAACACCCTTGGAGAAAAATGTCGACGCCACAGAGCGTAAAACGATGTTTTTCCAACTTTGGGCCTTTCTGGTTCCTCGACGTGGACAAAGGAGAAATTTGAAGGGTGCATGGATCGTCTTGAAAAGATTGTCTCGCTTTCTGAGCATCCTTCCCCTAAGAGATCTCGTGAAGACCCTCTTTTAAAATCGGCTTTACGTTTCCAGGAAAATCTTGACTCTCAGCCCTCGGCCTCTGTCTACTATGAAGATGTGGTCCAGATGGACACTTACCAGGACATCTACAGCGAAGAAGAACCTTCCTCCCTGCAGGACTACCCTGAGGACCAGACGGATGCCCTGGACAACCGGGAGGAAACCCAGCAAGTGGAAACGGAGCCATGGACGCTCCCCATGCAAGATCAGGACACTGATGTTCTATACCTGGATTCTCCTCCATCCAGCCCGGGTCGCCAGGCCTCGCCTGTAGATGACCAAATGGCCTTCAATGCCATCTTAAGGAAGGCAGTAGATCAGTTTCAGATCACTACTCGGGAGGCGGTACCCGAACAAGGCTTTGTGGAGGAACATTCTCAAGGAGAAACCCCTCCTCCCCCAAGCCAAGCCAAGCCATTCCCCTCCTAAATTCTGTTAAAAAAAGAAGACCCCCCCTCCCTGGTCATGCCAGCTCAGACCCGAGCAGTGACCCCAAGAGTGGAAAAACTATTTCGGCCAGCTCCTTCGGACCCTCAAAATATTAAAGGCCACGCCACCCAGACTCCTTGGTAGTGACTACTAAACGGGCAGGGGTACCCCTTGCTACGGGTGAGGCACCTCCGGATAAGGAATCCAAAAGGTTGTAGGCCCTCGGTAAGCGAGTTACCTCGGCAGCTGCATACACCAGACGCATAGCGAATAACCATGCTGCTTGCCAGTTATGCAGACGCACAATGGAACCTTGTACAAGAAGGTCTCCAGGAGGTTCCTGAACCCGTTGGGTCCAAGCTTATCACCATCGTGGCTGAGGGCAGGCATGTAAATCAGAATATAATCAAGAACACTCAGGCCACTGCTGAAACAGCAGGCAGGTCGCTGGCCCAGGGCACTCTACTCAAGCGACACGCTTAGCTTCGCAACTCGAGGTTCAAGCCTGAAACACAGGCCGCTCTTATCAACAAACCCATAGAAGAGACCAATCTCTTCGGGACAGTGGTCGACGATGCCCTGGAGACGGCCAATAAAGAGCATGAGACTCTTAAGTCCTTGCAACAAATAACTCAAAGAGGAGGCGGTTCTCGCCGATCCTTTCGAGGGTAGTCCCGTGCAAGTCAGAACTATTACAGCACGGGAAACTATAACTCTGGACAAACATCAGGAAGCCCCGCCTACTACCCACCTAGGGGTCAGCGATGCGGCAGAGGCTCCAATCCCAGAGGAGCCGCAGCCTCTGGTCAGAAATGACCAACAAATCCAGGTCCCCCTCCCATGTCACCTCGGTCGGGGGGCGTTTAGCATCTTTCCTCACGGGCTGGGAAGGGATAACCTCAGACCAGTGGGTTATAAAGACGGTCGCCCATGGGTAATCCGTGGAATTCGCCTGACCACCACAGTTCAGACCGCCACGCTCATGATGCCTCTCGCCTGACCATCTGCAGATCCTGAATTGAGAGGTGGAAGCGCTGCTGGGAAAGGACGCCATAGAAGCAGTCCCTATTCTTCAGGTAAACAAGGGTATTTATTCAGTGTACTTCCTTGTATCCAAAAAGGACCTCACCATGTGCTCTGTTCTAGAACTGAACCCAGCGAACAAATTTATAAAACCTCAAAAGTTTCATATGGTAAAATTACAGGAGGTGATCCCACTGTTGAAACAGGGGGACCACATGGAAACATTGAACATGAAAGATTCATATTTCAATGTTTCCAGCGCACAGGAAATACCTAAGATTCATTATAGAAGACGGGCATTAACAATTCAAGGTGCTCCCCTTTGGGTTCGCCTCGGTGCCGCAGGTGTTTACAAATGTCCTGGCAGTAGCGGCAGTGCATCTGCACAGAATATCCGTCCCGGTTTACCCTTACCTCGATGACTGGCTCATAACAGGGTACTCCTATGACACATGCTTTTTGAACACCCAGAAGACCGTAGACCTTCTGTTCAGTCTGGGATTCTCTGTCAACGAGAAAAAATCCAGTCTAGTCCCCTGTCAAGTAAAACAATTTCGAAGGGATTGTGTCCTCCGACGTATTCCTTATCTATGATATTTGTATCTCCAGCTTGCTGGCCTTGGAAAAAATGTTCCCAGTAGAGGGCGCTGTGCGTCGACGTCCGTCGAGTAGGTGTTCCTCGACGGCCACCGTATCGACGCCGACGTCATCATGCCTATAAATGGCCACGCGCAGCGACCGTTGGTCAGTTCCGTTTTTCCGCACTTCGTGTGCCTCGGAATACCGTTGCTCAGTTTATCAGTCGATATATATTCATATTTCCTCTAGAAAACCGACTCGTACTCAATGGCTTCCGCCTCTGACCCGACGACTCCTCGGTCCGGTTTCAAAACATGCCGAGACATTGGGAAGAAAATGTCGTTGACGGATCCTCACAGGATCTGTTTGTGGTGTCTGGGAATCGAACACCAGTGTTCGGAGTGTGAGGAATGCCTTTCCATGACGGCGAAAACCTTGAAGGAGCGTAAGGGGAAGCTCGAGAGAGGTAAGGCAATTTTAACTTCCTCGAAAGTTTCCGCGGTAGAGTCGAGACATTCGGCTCCTCACCGTCGAAAGCATTCTCGGTCTAGGTCTCAAAGTGGCTCCCACCACTCGTCGAGGTCTAGACACTCGAAAAAAAGACGAAGAAGATCCCCTTTATCATCGTCTTCTAGTTCCCCTGAAAGAGTAAATTGCCCCACAAAACACAGCTCTCAAGCTGAGTGGGAGGAATTCAGAAAAAAGATGCTAAGAGTCTTCGAGAAAGCGGCCTCGTCCCCCTCGAAGTCAGCTGAGGGTGATACCCCGGGTGAAAAGCCCAAAAAATCTAAACGCCGCGAGTCGAAGCACCCGGCGAAAGAGTCGACCCGAAAGCGCCATGAGCCATCGGGAAGTAAAGCATCTTCGACGCCATCGTCGAAGGCCCCTTCGAAGCATAGATCGGCGCCATCGACGCCGTTATCGAAGGGTTCTTCGATGCATCCATCGATCGAGCCAGCGTCGACGCCGAAAGAAAGACCCACGGCTACTCCACAGCCAACGGTTACACCAAGAGCCTCCGACACGACGTCGAGAACGTCGTCGACATCCTCGAGCAGGATTCCATTCCTCTCGAGTTCTTCGAGGCCTCTTCCAGTTTTCTCGACGCCTTTGTCGGCGCCTTCGAGGATTTTTACATCGGCGTCGACGACATCGACCTTTTCAAGGCCTCTGATGATGGCTCCCTCTGCCTTAAAGATGGGTTTTATACCATTTCACAGACCAGAGCATCCCCCCTTAACTTCAATTTTTGAAGAAAGGGAAGATTCTGACCAAGAAAGGCATTTTGGGCTGCAGAGGACCACATTACCTGAACCAGAGACTTTTGCATCTGAGGAAAGAAGGTTGAAAGACCTTCAGGATGCATTACAGGAGGCAAGTGGCCTAGACACTTACTCAGAAGTGGAATTTGTCAAACCAGACCCAGGGGAACATGCTGATACCCCTTATAGAACCCTAATGTCTAGAATTATGGAGTTTATGGGTTGGTCTGCGCCTTCACCTGTTTTTCGACAGGATGACCTCACAGATATTCTGGATAAAGGTCCACAGGAAGATCCTGTGGTTCCCTTTCATTCTGCTTTACAAAGAAAGATTTTAACTAACTGGGAAACTCCTGAAGTTGTCCCTGCGGTTAACAAGAAGTTGTCAGCGAAATATAGGGTATCTGCTGCTGACCCTGAATACCTATCTAAGCACCCTACTCCAGAGAGTCTTGTGGTCCAGGCTGCAACTTCATCAGGCAGTACTTCTGCTTACCCCACTGCTCCTCAGGATAGGGATGATAAAAAATATGATGCCATGGCTAAGAAAGTCTTCTCAGCCTGTAGCATGGCTTTAAAATCTATTAATGCAACTTGTACGCTTGCTAGGTTCAGCCACACTCTTTGGGAGTGTGCTTCATCGGCGGCTGACTGCATACCGTAAGGAGAAGAAAGGGACGCAATTTTAAATATCATCAGAGATGGTAAAGATGCAATGTGTGAGTCCCTTTAAACTGGCATTGATTCTGCTGACAGTATCAGCAGGGCCATGGCGGCAAGTACCACAATCCGCAGGCATGCGTGGTTGAGAAAGTCCGGCTTTGCTTCTGACGTACAGGCCAGACTTTTAAATATGCCCTCTGACGGTTCTTCCCTATTTGGTAAAAAGGCGGATGACAGTTTGGAAAAACTACAAACATCTAAAGCAGCAGCTAAGTCACTAGGAGCAGCAATCCGACAAACTAATTTTCGTCCCTCAGGATCCTCTTGGAGAGAAAGGTCCTTTCGCTATTATTCCTCATATGGAAGAGGCACAGGACGGCCGACTCAAAGAGGCCAAGGAATATTTACCCGTGGTGGACGGGGTAAAGGAAAGAAAGCCGCATCAGCAGGAGCAGGTGCCGCTTTACCTTCGGCAACTGCATCAGCCGCTCCCAAACCACTCTGAGGTCTCCCATCACAAGACACCTGTAGGGGGCAGGTTAACTCACCATCTGACAGAATGGCAGGCTATTACGTCAGATGCTTGGGCATTGGAGACAGTTGCCCAAGGTTACTGCTTGCCTTTTCTACGCATCCCTCAGAGACATCCACCGGGGAACAGCTCTCTGAAAGTGCCAGATCCGCTCCTCTTGCAGGAAGTTGTAGACCTGCTAGAGAAAGGTGACATAGAACCGGTACCTGTAGCGGACAGGAACAAGGGCTGGTACTCCCCCTACTTTCTCATACCAAAGAAAGACGGAATACTGAGACCCATCCTGGACTTACGAGAATTGAACAAGTTCCTCAGGAAGGACAAGTTCAAGATGGTAACTCTCTCTCAGATCCTTCAGGCCCTCCAGCTTCAGGACTGGTTGGTATCTCTGGACCTTCAGGATGCTTATTTCCATGTGCCAATCCATCCCAAGCACATGAAGTACCTGAGGTTCGCAATTGGCAACTCTCATTATCAATTTCGAGTTCTGCCATTTGGGCTGACCTCCGCCCGAGGGTCTTCACCAAGCTAATGTCGGTTGTGGCTGGAAGTCTAAGGAGGGAAGGGATTCATGTCTACCCCTACCTGGACGATTGGTTGATCAGAGCAGTTTCTTCGGAACAAGCTCGGATCCAACTAGACTATGTCTGCCACTCCCTTTACAGGCTGGGCTTCTCCCTCAATTTAAAGAAGTCACAGATGATACCATCACAGAGACTCCAGTTCATTGGAGCAGTCCTGGACACGTCCCTGGGAAAAGCCTCGCCACCAGAGGTGAGGGCTCAAGATATTCTGCAGATGGTCACCAGATTTCAAAATGCCCAACGTCTCCCAGCCTACGACTTTTTGAGGTTGCTAGGCCTCATGGCATCCTGCATATTCCTTGTGCCAGAGGCTCGCCTGAGAATGAGATCCCTTCAGTGGGCACTGAGGACTCAGTGGTCACAATTCTCAGGGAGGATGACAGATCTCCTCCGGATTCCGGACAAGGTAGCCCACAACCTTCAATGGTGGGCCTCTCCAGAGAACATCTTGAAAGGAGAACTGTTTTGGCAACCATGGCCGGAGATAACAGTAGTCACAGACGCCTCACTCACGGGGTGGGGAGCCCATGCCAACGACTTTACCATCAGCGGTCGTTGGTCTCCATCGGAGTCCAGACTACACATGAACCTGTTGGAGCTGAGAGCCATCAGACTGGCACTGAAGGCTTTTCTGCCACCTGTACGGGGGAGAAACGTCCTGATAATGACGGACAATACAGTGGCCATGCACTACCTCAACAAAAGAGGAGGCGTAGGATCACTGCCACTGTCCAGAGAGGCGATGCAGCTCTGGTTTTGGGCAATTCAGGAAGGAATCTCTCTTTCGGCAATTCACCTAGCCGGAGAGAAGAACTTGACAGCGGACGCTCTGAGCAGGCAGAACACAGTCTCCCACGAATGGGAGATAGCTCAGGAAGTCCTTCAAGAGATCTTCGCCCTTTGGGGAACCCCTCAAGTGGATCTGTTCGCCACCAGTATCAACAGGAAGTGCGACAGATTTTGCTCAAGGGAATTTCCCCCGAGAGGAGCTCTAGGAGACGTGTTCGTAGTGGACTGGGAGTTCCCACTTCTGTACGCGTTTCCTCCTGTCCCGGTCATTCCTCAAATGATCAGGAGGTTGAGAAGGTTTCAGAAGACCATGATCCTAATTGCCCCGGATTGGGCCAGGAGAACGTGGTACCCGGACCTTCTGGACATGTCCATCCGTCCTCCAATTCGTCTACCGTACAGAGAGGATCTTCTCTCGCAGAAGGGAGGTCAGGTTCTCCATCCAGCCATCAAGACCCTCAACCTTCACGCTTGGTATCTGAAAGGTTGAGGTACAAGGATTGGGTCCTTCCAGATGACGTCATGGAGGTGTTGCTTTCGGCCAGAAGACCGGCAACTAAGACTCTATACCGCTGCCGTTGGGATAAATTTTGCAGCTGGTGCAGAGAAACGAATATCGAACCCTTTTCATGTGGTACACCTGCGGTGTTATCCTTCTTACTTTATTTGGCAAATTCGGGCCTTCAAATTGGCACTATTAAGGGCTATCTCGCAGCGCTATCGATCTTTAAGCGCACTGCAGAGGAGCCGTCGTATTTCAAAATTCCATTGGTAATACAATACCTGTAAGGTCTAACTAATGTTTACCCTCCAAGACCATTCCAAGTTCCCTTATGGGACTTAAATCTAGTTTTAAACTTCCTAAAGGGTGCTCCTTTTGAACCACTCCACTCTTGCTCATTGAAGTTTCTCACCCTCAAAACTGTTTTATTGGTAGCATTAACATCTGCTAGAAGGGTTAGCGAGATACAAGCCCTGTCTTGTAAACCTCCTCATACAACTTTTCACAAGGACCAAAGTAGTGCTACAGGTGAAGCCTAACTTCCCCCCAAAGGTAGTTTCGGAATTTCACATTACTCTGAAGATTACTCTACCTTCATTCTATCCTCCTCCCCATCCGGGGAAAGAGGAAGAGAGACGACACAGGCTGGACCCTAAGCGAGCCTTGAGTTTTTATATCAGTAGACTTGCTAAAATTAGACAAGCGGACAAACTCTTTGTAGGTTACGCAGGACATAAGTTAGGATTAGATGGATTATTTTAGCCATTCTGGAATGCTACAAACTGGCAGGGAAAGATCCCCCTAAAAATCTAAGGGCTCATTCGACCAGGGGTATCGCAGCATCCTCAGCTCTTCAAAGAGGGGTACCAATTAGAGACATATGTGCGGCTGCCACATGGTCGTCCGCACATACCTTTACCAAATTTTATAGTCTGGATTCCTCCTCTAGTCAAGAGACTAGATTTGGCAAAGCTGTATTACACTCTGTTCATTCTTAAAGGGTAATATGGCATCTCTTACTCCCGCCTCCAGTCACATACCACTGCTATTGGAGTCTATCATAGATAAGGAATACGTCGGAGGACACAATCCCTTCGAAGAACAAGTTACTTCTTACCTTGTAACGTTCTTTCGATGGGATGTTCCTCCGACGTATTCCTCTCCCATCCATCCCCGCAGTAACATTTCCCTTGTACTTGCAGCTTACGCTCCTTCAAGGGTAGTAACCATCCATACAATAACTACTTTACTCTACAAAACGGAACTGAGCAACGGCCGCTGCGCGTGGCCATTTATAGGCATGATGACGTCGGCGTCGATACGGTGGCCGTCGAGGAACACCTACTCGACGGACGTCGACGCACAGTGCCCTCTACTGGGAAAATGTTTTCCGAGGCCAGCAAGCTGGAGATACAAATATCATAGATAAGGAATACGTCGGAGGAACATCCCATCGAAAGAACATTACAAGGTAAGAAGTAACTTGTTCTTCTGGGGGCTCTAATCCGGACGAAGGACGGCCTAGTCTTCCCCTCCAACAAGAGGGTTCAGAACATGCTTTTTCATATCCCTCAATATGCAGCCATTTGGGAGGCGACGGTACGCAAGGCGATGCGCTTGCTAGGTATGATGGCGTCATGCATATACTTGGTTCCCCACGCGCAGCTGCGCATGCATCCCATGCAAGAGTGGCTCAACAGCCAGTGGTGTCAGGCCAGCGGACAATGGGAAGATCTGCTAGTTGTCTCGCCAGCCCTCGTTCTCTCCCTGCAGTGGTGGTCAAGGGTAAACCTCTTAAAAGGGAAATCTTTCACCACCCCTGCAGTGGAAGCCACTCTCACGACAGAAGCATCTCACAGGGTTGAGGGGCTCACCTGCTTCAGCAGACAGCGCATGGAGTGTGGTCCCCACAAGTAGCATCCAACCATATAAATCTGCTAGAGCTATTAGCGGTGTTCAGCACTGAAAGCCTTTCAGACGCAGCTACAAGGGAAGACAGTGCTGGTTCTGACGGACAGCACCACAGCCATGTATTACTTGAACAAACAGGGGAGCACGCACTCTCCAGGGCTATCCAAGCTGTCTCAAAACATTTGGATGGGGGCTCTCAAACACAAGATGTTTGTTGTCCCAATACGTTCCAGGGGAACTCAATCTTCTGGCAGACGTGCTCAGCAGAGATTTCCCTCTGCCCATAGAATACGAATGGCGTCTGCACAAAGACATCGTGTCCAACGTCTTCTCAGAATGGGGCTTTCCAGAGATCGACCTGTTTGCAACTCAGGAGAATGCCCAATGCCAAGACTACGCCTCCAGGTACCCCCAGAACCATTCCAAAGGGAACAGACTCTGGATGACATGGTAAGGGAAATTTGTTTATGCTCACCCCGCCGGACCGCCCCCTAGCTCCGCCCGACTCCCCTACTCAACAAGATGCACCAGGAACCAGTCACCATGATATTGGTAGCCCCCATGTCCGCCCGCCAACCCTAGTTCGCTCATCTAATGAAAAGGTCCCTCTCCCCACGACTAAAACTACCCTGCCTGTACAACATGTCTCAGGACAGGGGGAGACCCTACACCCATGCCCACAAACTCTGAATTTAGCAGCCTGGCTCCTGAGGTCATAGAGTTTGGACACCTTCAGCTCCCTCAGAGATTCATGGACATTCTCAGGGAAGCTAGGAAACCCAACACCCCGCTATTGCTATTCCAGCAAATGGAACCGGTTTGTCATCTGGTGTAATACAAAGGGCATCAATCCCATCGATTGCTCACCCACACATTGTGCTGTACCTAACCCATTTGTTAGACACAGGACTGGTCTTCAATTCCCTAAAGGTTCATCTTGCTGCTCTCTCAGCCTACACCACGTCACAACCGAAGGTGTTGTGCTGGAAAATAACGGTGATTAAAGCTTTTATGGAAGGAGTTAAGAGGATTCATCCCCCCATTTCTCACCCAGATCCTGGATGGGATTTAAATGTGGTTTTAACCAGACTCATGGGATCTCCCTTTGAGCCAATGCATAAAGCAAGTCTAAAAGACCTTACTTACAAGACGGCCTTCCTAGTGGCCATCACTTCTATTAGAAGGGTTAGCGAACTACAGGCCCTTTCTGTGCTAGACCTTTTTGGTACAGTCCACAGGGATAAGGTAGTTCTGTGCACTCATCCCAGATTTGCGCCTAAATTCATCTAAAAATTCCATGTGAATCAATCGATCTACCTACCATTTTCCAGAATCC
Source organism: Ambystoma mexicanum (assembly GCF_040938575.1). Lineage (NCBI taxonomy): Eukaryota > Metazoa > Chordata > Amphibia > Caudata > Ambystomatidae > Ambystoma > Ambystoma mexicanum. The sequence goes on from NC_090922.1 coordinate 1,345,593,042, forward strand.
AACTAGCATGGCCGAAAGAAGCCTACACACACTAGATGTGTGCAGGGCATTCATGTTTTTCCTGGAAAGAACGAAACCACCGAGGAAACCAAACCAATTTTTCGTTTCAGTGGCAGCTGGTAGAGAAGGACATCCTGTCTCTAAATCAGCGATCTCAAGGTGGATTGTCAAATGCATCACACTGTGATGCTCTTGCTAAGAGAGAACTGCCCTTCAAGCCTAGAGCACACTCTACTCGGGGCACTGAGGCTTCCTTAGCATTCATTGCAAGTCCATTTGGAAAGCGGCAACCTGGAGTTCTGTACGCATCTTTACGAAACACTATTTCCTAGACACTCATCTAAACGCTCATTCTAGATCTGACTCTCAGGTGGGACAAGCAGTATTCCGACATCTTTTCTTTACTGTTCCTTCTCACAGTCCCGCTCCGGGTACTGCTTGCTAGTCTATGCACAGCATGTGGTTCTAAGCTGATCAACAAGCATCAGAAGACATGGATTACTCACTGTATTAGCATTTCTGATGATTGTATCTGCTTAGATTCACATGCGCCCACCCTGCCTGCCTGCCCGCTCGGGGTGGAAGGAATATACACATCTTTCTACTTTCTCTCTTCATGTACTCACTCACAATAGCCTTGGGCTCCCTCATGGCAGAAAAAAAACATAGAATCGGAGGGACCGCGGCGCGTGAGGGATTTTGTGTACACTACACGTCACATTAGGGATTGTTTTACAGACACGCCTATGCCGACGTCCCCTTTCAGTCCCCGAAAGACCAGATGCAATACTCCGCTGTTACAACCGGATGTCGGACCATGTGCACAGCATGTGAATCTAAGCAGAAACAATCATCAGAAATGCTATTACGGTGAGTAATGCATGTCATGTGAGCAGATCTCCCATTGGGTCCTCTTCGTTTTGGCGCAAAGGAGATTCTGGATAAGAGAAGGGCTCACACAGCCATACCATGTCAATCTCTGGAGTTCTCACTGAACAAAGGATAGGAAAGTATCCTGAAACTAAGAAGCAGAGTCGAGGAACCGCTGGTGACCCGCTGGTAGGTTTGGCACCCTGAGCCCGCAGTTAATCCCACTAGACCCCTCTGCATCTGGTCGTCCTAGAAGGTCTGCAAAGACGCTTCAACCCATTGGAATAGTGGGACCAACTATTCTCTGTACCATCATCAAACCCTGCAAATCAGCCTTCTCAGACGTGTACCTGAGCCAACCAGTGGGCTGACCAGTTTACACAGGACCTTTGCCCCGATACCGCCGCCGTTTCGAGGAGACCCTCGAAACTTGGTACATCGCTAGGCCCGTGTTCAAGGCACTCTCATACTGAATTTTGTACATTTGGCATCCCTAGGTCTGGAGTAAAGAGAGAGCCTGATCCGGAGTGAACGCGGTTACCGTGTTGCCCAACCGTGGTGACCAACGTTGCAGGTGCTCTGCTTTTGTGCCCCTCTTGCCCCTGAACCCTGTTGCAGTGAAACTGGCCTGATCCATCCAACAGGAGTGGAGAATTTGCCACTGTCCCATTTGGGAATCCACATTGTAACATTCTCACTGAAAGCCGCAGAGCCGCCGACATGGTCATTTTTAAACTAGCAACCGATTGGACTCGACTCCCGAAGTTTGGTCCGGAGTGCGCCAAGTACCAAGAACCCTTACCGGTGACACATAGCGCATCCAATGCTTTTTACGCACTAGTGGCCCCTGAGGGCCCTCTCCTTTTCCTCGTTAGTGTGTACTAGCGAACTATTCCCAACTCTTGGAACCTGCTCTGCCCTGTTGGGGAGACCCTCCACGAATCGTGGGAACTTATTCTGCATCACCTCACCCACCTTCCTGAGCTGCTACAGACCCCTAAAAAGACCCTGTGTCGCCTATCTGCACTACCGCGTGCACCAGCATTGCAAGTACATTTAAGCACTAGACTCCTCATCATAGGGACTGCCTTTCAGTTAGGATTGTATTTGATGCTGAATTGCCAAAAGGCTCTTTGCACTACCTGCTTCCTCGCCTTTTAGGTTGTGGACCCATTTTGTGCATTAACCCTTTAGGTCACTTGGTATTGTATATATGTATTTAGATAGATTTTATTTATCTAAAAGTGTTACTGTGATTATCATTGTGTGCTTTCAAAGACCTTGAAATAAATGTATTTGTATTTTGAATATACATCCAACTGGGAGTAATTTGTAAGTGTCCTTTACTCTGTGTGCTCATTGAGGTCTTTCAGTCACTCTTACACCTCCTGAGACCTAGTCTTGACCGCTGCCAATGCTACCTTGATTGGTCTGGCTTGTCCAGAAGCTTAGGCTGTTCCAAGATACTAGGCTGGCCTTCTAAACCTCTGCCCACCAGGTCAGAGTTCAGAAATCCGTCTTAACATTTCCTCCTCCTCATGCATTGCCCTCCCATGACTGGACACCTGAAGGATATAGTGAAGGTGATCACGCAGGCGGTGCCTCCCCGGCCTCCTCCTCTGGGTCCACCGCCTGTTCCTCATGCGCTACTGGTGCCACTTTTCGGTCGCTCCCCCATCAAGGCACTGCTGGGTGTTGAGACCCCTCCACCTCCTGTGCCATCAACGCCTCCCCCTCAACAGCCGTTGGATCTGTCTTCAACTCTGGAGTGAGGGGGACCCCACCAGAACTTTTGTCCCAGAGGTCGGCCTCCCTGAGGTCTGTCAAAAAGGAGGGGATGATGATGATAGCTATGACGATGAGGACTCCCAAAACGATGAATCCTCGGCATCCATTAAGGCCTTTCATGACTGGCTTCAGGGCCTAGCAGAGTTCTTGGAGGGTCCCTCTGCCTGAGGAGGTCCCGAAGAAGTCTGGAGTGCTAGCAGAGGTTTTGGGCAAGTGCACCACAATCCGGTCTGGCATCCCACTCCAGAGTGATGTCCTTCTCCAGGTGGCGAGAAATGTCTGGAGAAACCGAGGGCAAACGCCCAAATGAACAAGAAACTAGACAGCAGGTTCAGGATGATGGACGGGGAGACCATTTTCCTGGCTTCTCATCCACTGCCGCATTCTTCAGGGGTGGCTGCGGCCTCACTATATTCCAAAACGTCATCTTCCTCAAAGAGTGCCAACTCCAGTTGTCTTTCCTAGGAGGACAAAGTCATTGAGTCTTTGGGCAAACGCTGTTATGCCATTTTATAACTGCATTTGCGGCAAACCAATGCTAACGCCCTTTTAGCTGCGTCTAAGCAGAAACTATGGCGGGAGCTCAGTGAGTTTCTGACCTCCCTTTGCATAGACAAGCTGGTCTGGTGGATGCCTGGGCCATTGCGAAGGACCTCATGGAGTCTGAGGTCCCCCACATCGTCACAGCCAGCAGAGGGCTGTGCCTGGGTGTTGAGATGCAGACGACGGCGTGGATGCATGCCACAAAGTTTTCACTTAACGTGCAAGAGCGGATCCTGGATCTGCCCTTTGAGGGCGTGGACTTCTTCCATTCGTCAACCGATGACGAGTTGACAAAGAAAACCTCCACTCAAACCACCAAGTCCTTGGCCATTTTGACAAAACCAGGGCAAAAGTCCTTCCCTAAGTCTCAGGGCAGGACTGAATTTAAACCCAGTGCTTTCACTGACTTAAAGGGGTTTTCGGGACCGCGGTACACGGAGGCCTGACAGGTCCCACAGCGACAACAGGAGGAAGCAGCAGAGGACTTCACACAGGTTTTTCCGCTCTACCTCCTCTGCTCCCACCTTCGACGCCAAGGAACAATGATGTCGAGGACGGGGAAGACAGCTCCTCTGGATCCCCCTATTCCCGGCCAGCTGATGGTGTCTTTTCAAGAACCCTTGTATTTTATCCATAATCTCCACGTGATTCAGTCTTCCTTTTCATTTTCCTCTACCATCCCCTTCTCCTCTTCGTCAGATCGGGTCCCCGGTTCTTTTACATGAGGTCCTTTTGCTCTTGGAGATGCAGGCGGTTGAACCGGTTCCTCACTCAGACAGGGGCTATGGTTTCTACTCCAGTATTTTTGTGTTTCCCAAGAAAATCCAGGATGGCTTGATGGAGTTCCTGGACCTGTCATTTCTCAATCTGTCTTTACTGCTAGAAAGCTTCAAGATGATTACTCCCACGCACATAGCAGAGTCTCTGTGTGCAAGGCACTGGATGTGTTACCTAGACCTCAAGGATGCACATCTGCACATCCCCATCTACCAGCCGTCTCAGACGTTTTTGCGGTTCACGATTATGTCTTACCACCTTCAGTACAAGGTTCTGCCTTTGGGCCTGAACTCAGCCCCTCGCCTCTTCACAAAGTTGGTGAACACAGTGGCGGGTCCCATCCGCTTGGAGGGCCATCACCTATACCCCTATCTGGATGACTGGTTGATGCACTCCTGCCATCAGCTGGGGTTCTCCTTCAACCAGAAAAAGTCACAATTTAGCCCCGCCCAGGATTTGGTCTTTCTAGGGATGTGTTGTAACACAGCCGTTCAACAGGTGTTCCCCTTGCCAGAGAGAATTCTCTCCCTTCGCAAGGCGTTAGGGTCCTTTCTGGCAAACTCGACCACCTCTGCATGGTGATTCCAACACCTTCCTGTGTGCTCACTGTACAGCAAGATGAGATGCCTCCAGCTCCTCCTAGCGGTCAATTGCGATTAGGAGGCTGGGTCGCAGTCGGACAGGATCCCAATACCACCGCTTCTTCTGCCAGATCTTCGCTGGTGGCCGATGGGCGGCAATGTTTTTTGTGGTAGCCCTCTTAACCCGATCGGAGCCTACTCTGGCGGTGATGAGACTCCTCTTTCGGGCTGTGGGATACTCTAGAGAGCTATGCGGTACATGGCGTATGATCCAGGGCGGAAGCCCTCCTGCATATCAATCTGCTCAGGGCAGCGGGCATGGCACTCTAGGTGTTTCGCCCCTCAAGCACAGTTCTGTTCTGGTCTTACAATTTTACCACAATGTTTTACCTGAATAAGCAGGGTGGCACCTGTCCTCCCTGCCCCCCCCCCTCCTCCTCTGCATGGAGGCAGTATCTATCTGGGAATGAGCCCTGACAGATGGGATTGGATTTCTGCAGTCCACCCTCCAGGGGACAGCAATGCAAAAGCGGATCAGCTGAACCGCTTGGGGTTGAACACCTACGAGTAGAAGTTGCACCCCAACTCCATGTTGTCCCTGTTCCAGTGTTTGCGGTACGCATGTTAGGCAGAATCCAGTGCAGTTCCCTTAGGGAGCACTACACCAGATTAGGACTACAGGTGAGAGCCATAAATCCCCTTTGGTATCAGTCTGTACCACAAAGAATTAGTTGGTCGCTGTGGCTGAGCAGTCAGACTTATCTCAAGTGAGAGATGAGCAGTATTCAGGGTTTACACAATAGGTCGACTATACCATGGTACAAGGAAACACTGACCAAAGCTTGGTATTTAAAAAGTAGATATATATTTATTTTATACACTTCTAAGAAAACACATATCACAATCATCAAGCAAGTTAAATTAAGTCAAAGGAAAAATATACACACTCCCAAGTTGAATTGTAGACCAAGTGAACCACAGTGAAAACTGAGCAAAATGGCACAGTGACTATTACACAAGGGATCCTATAACAATTCCTCACTAGGAGGGAAAACACAAGTTATCTAGAAATAGTTCTTATACACCCTAGCAACACTTCCCATCAGTTTGTGAACCAGTTCAGCAAGACAGTGCATCAGTATAGGCAATACTTAAAATGAAAACTGAGCAAAATGGTATTTCACAATGTTTAAGAATGGGAAGAAAAGGGTAGTTAAAAGAATAGGTGCACCAACACAGTCCTCAGTGAGAATCAATCTAAAGAAAGCAGATCTAAAAAATGTGACCAGAGTCAGTAGGCCTGTGCCAGAGTCCGTGGTACAGGGCAAGGGCCCAGGAGCAAAATATTCTTGTAGCTGCAGTCAAGTATTTGGTTAACAAATTTGAAAAGTTGGTTGCAGAAGTTGAAAAGACAATGTTAAGAGAGGGGGGCGGCCAAACACAAAAGGTAGGTAAAGGATTTAAAACACCTTTAGCACTACCGCGAAGAAAGGGCGGCCTGGTGGAACAATGTACCTTAAAATGAGGAGGTGGCTCCTGCGGTGGCGGTTGTTCCTGGTAGTTCCTGCAGTTCGGGTGATCCAGCAGAGGAACAGAGGCTCTCTTCGTGGGGGAAGGTTCGAGTTACTGCACTACCCAGGGATGAAACCAGCCGCAGTGCTGCCCGACGAGTAAAAGGTACGCTCCTTTAAATCGCGGTCCGGGTGGACTGGAGACTGGCTATCCGGCCTCCGAGTACAGGGTACAGGAGATTCGACCAAGGCAGGTCCGGGAAGGCGATGGGCAACCAGTTTGCCCCACTAGCTCAAGGGAAGAAGGCTCTTGTAGGTGAAGATCTACTCTTGTCGTGTGGAGAAAAGTGGTGAGACGCTGCAGCAGGGCTTCACCGGTGGTTCAGTCGTTGCAGATGTCTTTGGCTTCTCTCCTCTTCGGCTTCTTAGTTCCAGTGGCAACGTCTTGCGCTTCCAGTCCTCAGGACCCTGCTTTTACGGAAAAAGATCCCCATTCATACAGCCTAGCTGTCACTCACACAGTGGAGTGGTCATCTTGGCGGGAGACCCTCCAGCCTATCAGGATAGAGTGCGACATGGGTTGCTGAGGCAACCCTGTCCAGGGGTCCTACTCCCCCTCCCACACAATGGACCCACCCCAGACTCTGTGGCGCCGAAAGGAGGGCTTCTCGGCAGAAGCCCGCCAAAATGACAAACAAAGGATCCCTGACCTGGGTTAGGAGTTTAGAGAAAGACACGATAAAACATTTATATTAAATTTCTGGCAAATAAAACCTACCGGAGTAAAGTTAATATTAAAATGCACCGGCGGAGGCTGTCACAAAATGTGGTAGCCTCGAACAATGGGAAAATCCCATAGGGAAATATTTGCGGTCGAATATTTATGGTAGTAACCACTGCCACCAGCCAGAAACGTTTGAGAGAAGGACTTTAGGGTACCCTCGAAAATGAACATAGGGGAAAAACTATTAACCCCTTCCAGTACCTCCATAGTTAGATGGGTTGTACTGGTTTAGTTCATAGGATTTGATTAGTAAAGTCAGTGGGGACTTTACATGCCCTGGGAGACAGTAGTCAGTCCCAGGGTATGGACTCTGTGTTTGGGGGTCGTTACGACACCCCTGTGTCACTGCACTGAGGGTGCTGTGTAACACATGCTAATAAAGATGGTTCCTATGGGGTTGAGAAAGATCCCATAGGCATTAAACACAAAAATAGCCTAGAACACACATAGCAAAAATGCCTAAGAGTGGGAAAAAGAGTCTCACTCTTAGCCGGTAAAAAGAAACAACCCCTTCAAATCCAGCAAAGCTGCTGGGGGACTCTATAGGTAAGGGAAATTAGCCATAAAATCAGAATTCTCCCTAACACCGAAGACCTGGATGGGTTTACATCTCCTCTGAATGCCAAGTGCCCCCAGTTTGCTTTGTGGGCTGGACAGGGTCGGGGATCCCTGGGAGACGGCTTCAAGATCTGTTGGCACGGCTGCAGGTGTTATGCCTTCCCAACCACCTGCTCCAGCAGACCCTCTGCAAGTTCCGGGCTTTGGTGGGCTGCAGCCGCCTCCTGATTTCCCGCCACTGGCCTTGGAGAGCCTGGTTTTCGGATCTGCTGCAGCTGCGCTCCCAGGGTTCCGTCCACCTTCCGATCACCAGCAGGGACTTACTGGTGCAGCTGGGCGAGGCAGTAGAATATCCGGAGCCGGCCAGGCTGGCGTTAGCGGCCTGGTCCCTGACCAGCTGAAGCTTCAGCATGCTTAATTTTCTGATGACAACTGGGACATCATTCAATAGGCCTGGAGGTCCCAGTATAAGCGCAAATGGACAAAGTTCTGCCATTGGGCTCACGAAAAGGGTCTGGATCCTGTCACCTGTCCTCTGGATGATGTACTGGCTTTACTCATATGCCCTGTCCCTTTTCCTCTCTCATTGTGGGAGTCCCCCAACATGGGGACGGTAGCGGAACCTTTGGCAGCGAAAAATTTAGTTCCTTTTAAATTTAGTATAGAGCGTGGGGCCGCGGCCTTGAGCATGGGAACGCCCTGCCTAGGCCACACGCTCTGGCGCCTACCTCAGTCCCTTTTCCTGCATGGACAGTGTCAGACCTGGCAGCCATCAGACCTTTATTTAGCTTTCTGCTTGCTCCCTGTTGTTTTGTAAATTCTTACTTCAGTGCCGCACCTCCCCGGCGCATGTCAGCTGCAGGAGGATGCATAAGATGCTCCTCTTGTGACCGCTCGTTCCCAGCCTCAGACCCCTATGCACACTGTCTTGAGTGCTTGGGTCCCAACCACCACTGGGACTCATGTGTGGCCTGCAGTGATCTTGGTCACAGGGCACTGAAGAATCATTTGTCGTGGTGGAGGGAGATCTTCCACACTTCTCCTCCTCCCCACCTAAAGGACTATGTCACCGGGACCTCTCGTCAAGACAAGGTAGGACTTCTCTTCAGCAAGGCTCCACATCACAGAGACTTTTTCTCCGGGGTTCCCACAGATCAGGGTTCCTTGCATTCAGGTTCAGGCTGGCCCGAGGCCTCCCAGGCTACTGGCTCCCAGGCTGAGGGGACCCTACCTGGCTGTCATCAGAATGACTATTAGGCTCGTTCTCTTCTACCGCAGGGGCTAAGGGATTGTTGAGTGCCACCTCAAAGAGTCATTCCTCGGCTAAATCCAGCACTGCTACCGGGGCAGGTGCCAAGGTCTCCCAGCTTACTGGAACCTGCTCCGAGGATGTCATCCAGGGCGTTTCGGCTACCGGCTCGGCGCCTACCAGAGTGATCTCTGAGGTCCATGTCTCTGCTTCAGGTGCAAGACCCAAGCTGTAGCCTCTCGTGCCTGAGACCTCTTAGCTCAGGTCCTCCGCGTCCACCCACCCAGGGCGTGGCTCAAGGCTTAAAAATGACAGAGCGGCACATGGCAGAGCCTCCCAGGCAGGCAGTCATTTTGGATCAGTCTCAGGGCCCGTCAGTCCTTTCGCCCATCGAGTGGGGCTTCTCAGAATGATTCCAGCCCCCTTCTCTCCAGAAGCAGCAGTGAATCCTATGGTGCAGGTTTCTGGTCCCTTCAGGGGTACAGCTACCCATAACAACCCTACAGCTACGCGTATCAGGTGGCTCAGCGCTTCGACCAGGAGCGGAGGCCCAGCGCCTCGGAGGGCAGGGCTCCTAGGAACCCGGCGGGTAGCGAGGGCCAATTCTTTGAACGCTTGCTCTTCCTCATGTGTTCCCCTCAGATGAAGGGACTTCGGAAGGATATTGTGAAGGTCATATCTCAGGTGACGCTGCTCCGGGCCCCCCTAGACCCCTCTGCGTGTTCCTCCTGCACTCCTGGTGCCTGTCCCTCCTCCGGTTCCAGCCCTGCCGGTCGTACTGACCCCTCCACCTCCTCCTGGACCACCAACGCTTCCCCCTGAACAGCCTTTGGACTTGTCAGCACCTCTGGTCCTGTGGGGGGGACCCTCCTGCACCTTTGTCCCAGGCTTCAAATTCCCCTCAGCCTGTGAAAAGGGGGGGGGAACGATGGTAACGAGGACGACGCCCAGGATAAGGTGCACTTGGCGTCCGTTAAGGCCTTTCAAGACCCCCTCCAGAGCCTGGCAGAGTTCATGCGGGGGGGGGGGAGCGGTCTCTCTTCCTGACGAAGTCCCCCAGGAGTCAGGTGTGCTCGCAGAGGTCTTGAGAAAACTCACCACAACCCATTCGGGCATCCCACGCAGGTGACGGAGAAGCCCAGGGCCAACGCTCAGAGGAACAGAAAGCTGTACAGCAGGTTCAGGCTGATGGACGGGGAGCCAGTCCTCCTTGCCTCCCAGCCGCAGCCCCATTCCTCAGTGGTGGCCACGGATGTGTTGCTAAACCATTGTCTTAGTTTTACTACACGTCGGTCACCTCCAGTTGCCTTTCCAAGGAGGACAAGATCCTAGAGTCCTTGGGAAAGTGCTGTTAATCCATCTCAGGACTGCATCCATGGCAGGCCAATGTAGACGACCTCTTTGCTGCAGCTAACCAGAAGCTGTGGTGGCAGCTTGGGAATTTCTGCCCAACTCCCTTCAGAAAAATAAGCCTCCTTCAAGGCTGGTCTGAAGTCTTCGGTCTCTTGGCACAGCCAGCAGAGGACTGTGTCTTGGTCGAGATTAGAAGGATGGCCTGTATGTACGCCACTAAGTTTTCATCTGACGTGCAGGAACAGATTCTTTTCCTTCGAGGGCGTACAACTTTTTCATTCGACCATTGACGAAGAAGAAAACCTCCACTCAAACCGCCAAGTACTTGGCCGTCCCGACTAAGCCAGGCCAGAAACCGTGAACTTTCTCTGGTTTTAAAGGTTTCAGAGACCGCGGCGGCCTGACGGGTCACCCAGCTACAACAGCTAGAAGCAGCAAAGGACATTACACAGATGTCCACCCCTCCCCCTCTGCCGCTGCCTCTGACACCAAGAAGCAGTGACATCTGGGTCTGGGAACACAGCTCTACTGCGGGGGCCTGTTTAGCTCTGTTCCAGGACACCTGGAAGCATCTAGACAGCAACCTGTGGATCCTATCCGTAGTCTCCACGGTCTTCCTCTTCCTCTAACATCCTCTCCTCCTCTTCGTCAGATCAGATCTCCAGCTCTTTTACGGGAGGTCCTTTCACTCTTGGCGATGCAGGCGATGGAACCAGTTCCTGGCATGAGTGTAGTCCTGGACCTGTCATTTCTAAATCTGTCTTTACCACTGGAATGCTTCAGGATGATTACTTCTGCACACATAGCCGAGTTTCTGTGTGCAGGGGACTGGATGTGTTCCCTGGACCTCAGGATGCATACCTACATGTACTCATTTAAAAACCTCATCAGAAGTTGACTGAACTCAGCCCCTCGTGTCTTCACGAAGTTGATGAACGCAGTAGTGGGCATCCTCCGCTTGGATGGCCGTCATCTATACCCTTACTCTTACGTCCCGTCCCCTTTCCCCCATACTGGATGGGCGTCCCCTCCAAGAGACGGAACCTTTTTCACCAGAAAAAACCTTCTTCCCCTTTATATTTAAAGAGGCGCGCAGGGGTGGGGCCCTGGGAGCATGCGCTGCCCTGACTCTGCCCTCCGGCGCCACACCCCAGTCCCCTTTTCCGCGTCGATGGGAACGGGCCAAATTCACCAGCGCTCCTGGGTTTAGCTTTGGCCATGTAATTCCACGCGCGGATACTTCTTCTTTGTCTTTTTTCTCTTTTTATCATTCAGGTACTCTGTCCTCAGGCGTTGCGCTCCTCCCTGGCTCATGCCGACTTCTACAGGGTTCAGCAGGTGTCCATCCTGCGACAGGCTCTTCCTGACTAAAGACCCCCACGTCCTCTGCCTATGGGGCCTTGGCCCAGACCACGGCTGGCAAACTGGTACCGTGTGTGACACGCTATCCTTGTGGTCTTTGAAGAACAGACTAACCAGGTGGAGGGAGCTCTTGCAGAGATAGCCTCCAAAGGACCTAAAGGACTTTGTCCATCATCGATCCAGGCCCAAAGTAGGGCCGTTCTTTTCCAGTGCACCCCGCGAGGGAGACTCCTTCCCAAGGACTCACCCGTGTAGGAGGGACAGCCCAGGTCCTGGTACCAGCGCAAGTACTGAGGCTGAATCAGCTACCGGTGGACGAGGTGTCAGTAGATCCTCCCGGTGACAGTGCTGAGGGACCAGAAGGTTTTTTTACCCGGTCTTCACCGGAGGGGCTACAACCTAGTACCGGCAACATGTCCGACGGGGCACCTATACGCAGTTCTACCAGTAGATCCGCTGAGGGCAAAATGCCTACAGGGCCCCGGCCTGAGGAACAGGTTAGCCCCATGAACCATACTCTTGAGTTCTGGATGGGGCGTGTCCGAGTGAGCTGAGCAACACGACGCAGGCACGTGGAAGGTAGCCCGACAAGATGGCCGATGTGCCAGAAAATCCAGACACCGGCTGACGCTGCTCCAGGGAAGGCAGCAGGTGGAGGATCGTGTGTCAAGATGGGACTGGTGTCAACCAGGTATGTGGCCTACAGCTTATCCTTCCTTCGCCCAAGGCAGGTTCCCGCTGCGTCCATATGGGCAGGGCACGCAATGGCTCCAGCAGCCCCTCGCTACCCCGTCAATATCGCCTACCACCAATACAGCCTGCGAGGACAGGTTTTTTGAACGGTTCCTCAGGTTTATTAAATCTCCTCGGATGGGGGGACATCTTCAGGGACGCCATCAGCGACATGCTCCCGCCAATGGCTCTGGCGCCGCAGGTTCCGGTGCAGATGCCCCTGGCCCCTGCTCAGCCTCCTGTCCAGGCAGTTCTGCAACAGCCTCAGCCTCTGGCTCCGATCTCCACACTGCAGCCCCTTGTTCCCTACTCCCCACCTCTGGTCCCTGACCAACGGGACCCGCAGGCGGACACAGATGAGGAGGAGGACCCTGACACGCCAGCTTCAGCCAAGGCCTTCCACAAACGTCTGGCGGGGCTGGCAGAGTACTTTGGCCTTCCTCAACCCGAGGTCGAGCAACCAGCAGAGGGGGTCCTCGCAGAAGTCCTCGCGCTACGTCCTGTGACCAGAACGGGGATCCCGATGCAGAAGGATGTTGTTGCCTTGGTCAAGATGGGTTGGCTCCCACTCAGTCCAGCCGGTGAACAAACGCCTGGGCGCCAAGTACAGACAGACAGATAGAGGGGGGGATACACTCTTGCCATCGGCGCATGCTCAGCCACACTCCTCAGTGATTGCTGCAGCATCACTATACTCCAAGCCTCAGTCGTTCTCATCCTCCTCCTCCTCCTCTGCGGCGCTGCTAGACAAGGACGAGAAGATCTTGGAGGCGTACGGGAAGAAGTTGTATTCCAACGCATCCTGGCACCTTCGTCAAGCCAATGCGGATGCTATGCTGGCAGCCGTTAACCAGAGGCTCTGGCGGGAAATCGCAGATTTCCTCCCAATGCTTCTGACACAGAGCCGATCATGATTCAAGACGGGATTGGCAGAGGCCAAGATGGTGGCGCAAGACATCATGGAGTCCACCGTGGCCCACATTGATACCTCTGGCCGTGCCATCTACATTGCCACAGACATGAGAAGAACGTCCTGGCTTCGTGCTATGGAATTCAACCCGGATGTCCAGGATCGCATCTTAGATCTTCAGTTTGAAGGGGTTGACCTCTTCCACTCCACAACGGACGAGGAGCTGGACAAAAAGAAAACGGCTCACATACATCCAAGTCTTTATCCATCTTTACAAAGACCACGTCCAAAACGTACACCCAGTCACAGCAGCGCTCGGACAAGGGGCGTACATACAGAGGGTTCTGTGGCTTCCAAGTGCGGAGGTCCAGGCAGCCTGACAGTTCACTGACTCAATATCGGCACAAACAACAAAAGGGGGTTGGGGTAAGGGCTTTTTCCATTCTCCCTCCTCCGCACCATCCTCAGAGAGAAAGAAGGCATGGCACGCCCTCTGGGTCCATGTGTCTCCAGTGGGGGGAGGGGGGGCAGGCTTGCTCTCCACACACATTTCTGGCGCTGGATTTTTGCCGACCACTGGATCCTCTCAGTAGTCTCCATGGGGTACCCGCCTCCCTGTCACAACCTCTTCTCCCTCCTCTCCTACTCTCACACAGGTTGGGACAGCAACTCTTTTGGCGGAGATCCGGTTGCTCATTCAGAGCCAGGCAGTGGAGGAAGTCCCAGCCTCCCATCGAGGCTTGGGCTTTTACTCAAGGATTTTCGCAATTCAAAAGAACCACCAAGCGGGCCTGAGAGTTGTGCTGGACCTTTCCACCCTCAGCCTCTCCCTACCACTACAGAAATTCAAGATGGTTACGCCAGCTTTGATAGCGGAGACTTCCTGCAACGGAGACTGGATGTGCTCCTTCGATCTGAAGGACGCGTACCCATACGTCCCGATCTGGCAGTCTCATCGTTTTTTTCTACGATTCAGAATCATGGGCTACCACTTCCAATACAAGGTGCTTCCTTTTGGCCTCAAATCAGTCCCCAGGGTCTTTACCAGGCTGATGAACACAGTGGCGGCCCCCATCAGGTCGCAGGGCCTCCACATCTACCCGTACTTCGACGACTGGCTCGTCAGGGCAACATCCCTGGAAGCAGTGCACCATACTTCCCACGCTCTTAACACATTGCACGAGTGGAGTTTCTCACTCAACCTCAAGAAGTCGCAGCTGCAGCCCACGCAGAGAATGACCTTCTTGGGTCTCATTTGGGACACATGCTCCAAGAGTTTTTCCATCAGAGGACAAGATTGCGGCCCTCAAAAGGGCCACCGCACACTTCCTCAGCAGAGACGTGACGTTGGCCTGGTGGTACTGAGTCTCATGGCAGCAGTCCTCTTGGCCGTCCCCCACAAGAGACTCAGGATGAGGAGGATACAGCTGCACTTTACAGCCTCTTCGAACCAGCAGCAGGGCTCTCAGTCAGAAGTCATCACTTCACCTGGACCTCAGTTGGTGGTCCCGGGACTGCAACCTTCGGACAGGCAAGCCTTTCCGGCAACCTACTCAGCAGATCACCATCACCACGGACTCCTCTATCGAGGGTTGGGGGCCACCCTGCACAACCACTGTGTCCATGGCACCTGGACCCGGCAGGAGCAGGAGTATCACATCATTTGGCTGGAACTGAAGCCAATCTGGCTGGTGCTCAGAGCCTTCCTTCCGGTTATCGAGGGCATGGTCGTCCTCATTCAGACAGACAACTCGACCAGCATGTTCTATCTCCACAAGCAGGAAGGTACCAGACGCCTGCCTCCCCCCCCCCAAACCCACTGTGCAGGCTTGCAGTCAGCATATGGGAATGGGCCCTGGAGAAAAACCATCTACCTCACGTCTGTGCACCTGCTGGGGTAATCCAACCTGGAGGCAGACAGGCTTAGCAGTTTGGGTGCAGACAACTACGAGTGGCAGTTCAACGACCTAGTACTGCAGGAAATCTTCTACAAATGGGTACACCCTCAGGTGGACCCCTTTGCCTCCTGGGACAACGGGAAGTGCCAACTGTTCGCTTCCTGACAGGGTCAGGGGCCAGGCTCCCTGGGCGATGCATTCCAGATTCAGTGGGATGGAATGACCGCATACGCCTTCCCGCCCACACTACTGGTACACAGGGTGATATGCAAGATCAAGGAATCTCCCCACCTTAGCATCATTTTAATAGTACTGTGGTGGCTGGCCAGGCCATGGTACTCTGAGCAGTTCGGCCTCTTGGAGAGGCCGCCAATTTGCATCCCGACGGGCCCAGTACATCTGGCACAGCAGAAGGGGGCAGGGTCATCCACCCCGCACCACAGAAACTAGCCTTCACAGCGTGGTTCCTGAACAGGTCATGCTAGGTCACCTCAGCCTTTCCCGGGCTAATCTACAGACCATACAGGGCGCCAGGAGCAAGTCTACCAGGGCCCAGTATAAGAGCAAGTGGATCAAGTTCTGTCACTGGGCAGACTCTAAGAGTATCAACCTGCTTTCATGTACCTTAGATGACGCACCTCGCCCACTCAGGCGTGCAGGTGGACAACTGCTGCACTTACTTGGCAGCCATTGGGGCTGGTAGAAACTCTGAGGAGGAGATCTTTTCCTCTTCCAACCCGATTGTCAGGAAACATTTGACAGGACTCGCCAGACTCTACTCGCCCATCAAGAGGCCACACCACGTGTAGGACCTCAACATAGTTCAGGGTGCCCTGGCGCACAAACCATTTGAACCAATGGCGTCCGCAGACATCAGGCTGGTCACCATTAAGACGGCCTTGCTAGTCTGCCTCACCTCGGCTCGCAGACTCAATGAAATCCAGGCACTGGTCGCCCCAGAACAATATACTACGTTTCACAGCCATAAAGTAGTCCTGTGGACACACCCATCATTCTTGCCCAAGGTGCCTTCAGCATTCCATCTGAACGAAGAAATAGTGCTAACTACGTTTTTTGCTGAGCCCAAAGACTAGGCACAGAGTTCTGCACTGCCTTGATATCAGGCGTGCCCTGAAATTCTACTTGGACACGACCAAGGGCTTCCGCAAGTCAGACGCACTTTTTGTCACCTTCGGCAGATAAAGACAGGGGTACCATCAAAGAAGCTTACGAGGACAGCATAAGCCACTGCCAGCCAACATGCATGCCCACGCGGTCAGAGCCATGGCAACTGCCATCGCTTTCCAGCGGCATGGTTCCTGGCAAGTCATAAGCAGGACGGCCACATGGGCCACCCCTTTGGCTTTCTACAGGCACTACTGTTTGGATGCCGGTTCTAGATCAGACGCGGCTTTCAGACAGGCGGTTCTTAGAAACCTGTTTCCTTAAGGAGGGTCTCCTCTCCACCCTGGGGCTACACTCAGTTGTAATCGCCCATACAGTGTGGAGCAAAGGGTACGGGATGTAACAGTAATTATAAGTTACTCAACGTAGTGACTAACGTACTCTTACAGTCCCCTTTCCTCCATACGTCCCACCAGCCTCCCCCCTAATAAAGCTGGTGTCATTAGGCAATGTTAATCTATTGTCGACATGTCTATGGGTACTGCGGTGTGGCGCCAGAGGGCGGAGTCAGGGCAGCGCGTGCTCCCAGGGCACCACCCCCATGCTCCTCCAAATTTAAAGGTGAAGGTTTTTTCTGGTGAAAAAGGTTCTGTCTCCCGTCACATGGAAGGGACGCCCATGCAGTATGGAGGAAAGGGGACTATGGACTAAAAGTACGTTAGTCACTACGGTGAGTAACTTCTAATTACTCTTGCGTCCTGCACCAGAAAACAAGGACGTCGCCACTCCTAGGAACAGAGCAGGCGGTGAACGCGTTTCAAGGTGGGACTCGTGTCAACCAGGTACGTGGCCTACAGTTTATCCATCAGCAGCGCATGGCAAGTTTCCCCTGCTACCTAGACATGGTCTGAAGGCGCTGGTAGGTTGAACGCCCTTGGGAACCGAAGTTCGGGTCAGTAGAGAGAGTAGAGAGAGTCAAAGGTGCGTGTGCGCACCGGGTATGTGTGCAGCTGGTGCGGTATTCGTGTAGTAGCTGCTTCTTAACGGTAGGTGTGGTGGTTGAGAGATCAGGAGTATGTGTTCGTTCTGGTAGGATTTATCCAGATCAAGGTTGGCTGCGTTAGGCCTGAGGAGAACGCCTGGCTGGGGGGGTGTGTAACCAGCAGTGTTTACTTAGAGTGATGGGGAGTGAGCGGGAGATGTTGATATGAGAACAGTTATACCGAGTGGTGTCATAGTATCTCTGTGTTCTAGTTGAGTGGTGGTATAAAGAAGAGAGTAAGCGTGGGGTATGGTATGATTGGATATATGCTCTTCCAAATGTTCCCTGCATTCCAAGCTATACTATGTACGTCATGCAATTCTATGCAATCAAGTCCGTTCTATGCACTTTTATTCATTTCATGCGTCCCTTTTTGCCCTACACACTCCGGTCTGCTCGACACACTCACGCACTCCAGTCCGCCTCGCATGCTCTAGTCCACCCCTCGCGCACCAGTGTGCCCCACGCATGCTCACCTGTCTGCCCCACGCATGCACTCCTATCTGCCCCACGCATGCACTCCTTTCCGCTACACGCGCTCCATTCCGTCACACGCGCTCTTGTCACCACGAGGCACTTGTCCCCTCTAGGCGCTTGTCCCCTCTAGGCGCTTGTCCCCTCTAGGCGCTTGTCCCCTCTACGAACCCATCTTTTCGTGTGCACTCGTCGCTCATATGCACTTGTCTGCTCTATATGTTTGTCGGCTCTACCCAGTAGTCTGTTCTATGCAGACCTACACTCTATATTCTTCCGCCCAGCTTATCAATCTCGCTCTGCTTATCCATCTGTTCCCGCATTAATCAGCCCTGCATGCATTCCGTACTCATCTGTTTTTCATACTTATCCATTCTACGCACTCATGTAACTCATCCGTTTTAGGTTTTTGTCTGCCTTATGTCCTCGGATGCACTACACCTTCATCTGTTCTACGCATTCACCCACCCTACGCAGTCACCATCACCCCGCACTCACTCGCTCTCTGCACGCATCAGTCCCCCGCTCGCCACACTCATCCGCTCGCCACACTCATCCGCTCGCCACACTCATCCGCTCGCCACACTCATCCGCTCGCCACACTCATCCGCTCGCCACACTCATCCGCTCGCCACACTCATCCGCTCGCCACACTCATCCGCTCGCCACACTCATCCGCTCGCCACACTCATCCCCTCTCCACACACATACCCTCTCTTTACATTCATCCGTTCCCCGCACTCATCCGCCCCCCCGCACTCATCCGCCCCCCCGCACTCATCCGCCCCCCCGCACTCATCCGCCCCCCCGCACTCATCCGCCCCCCCGCACTCATCCGCCCCCCCGCACTCATCCGCCCCCCCGCAGTCATCCGCCCCCCGCACTCATCCGCCCCCCGCACTCATCCGCCCCCCGCACTCATCCGCCCCCCGCACTCATCCGCCCCCCGCACTCATCCGCCCCCCGCACTCATCCGCCCCCCGCACTCATCCGCCCCCGCACTCATCCGCCCCCGCACTCATCCGCCCCCCGCACTCATCCGCCCCCCGCACTCATCCGCCCCCCGCACTCATCCGCCCCCCGCACTCATCCGCCCCCCGCACTCATCCGCCCCCCGCACTCATCCGCCCCCCGCACTCATCCGCCCCCCGCACTCATCCGCCCTCATCCGCCCTCATCCGCCCTCCGCACTCATCCGCCCTCCTCCGCCCTCCGCACTCATCCGCCCTCCGCACTCATCCGCCCTCCTCCGCCCTCCGCACTCATCCGCCCTCCGCACTCATCCGCTCTCCACACTCTTCCATGCTATGTACTCAACCACTCTATGCACTCGTGCTTTCCACGTAGTCAACACGTCTGCTCCCGGCACTCATCCGCTCCCCACACTCATCTGCAATATGCACTCATCAGCCCAAAAACGTCATTCACTAATACGCAGTAATCCTGTTCTATGTATTCATCTGCTCTCTACACTCATCTGCTCTCTACACTCATCTGCTCTCTACACTCATCTGTTCTCTACACTCATCTGTTCTCTACACTCATCTGTTCTCTACACTCATCTGTTCTCTACAGTCATCAGCTCCCTACACTCGTCCGCTCTGTGCGCTCGTCCGCTCTGTGCGCTCGTCCGCTCTGTGCGCTCGTCCGCTCTACACGTTCATCCATCCTGTATAATCATCAGTTCTACGAACTCATCAGGTCTACACGTTCATCTGTTCTGTATAATCATCAGTTCTACGCACTCCTGCGTTCTATTAGCTTCTCTGTATTTACGCACTCGTCAGCTCTACACACTCATCCGCTTCACATGTTCATCTATTCTATACACTTGTCCGATCTACATACTTATTCGATCTATCTAGTCATCTGTTCTTCCATTCATGCACTCTTCCACTCAGTGCATTCATCAGTTCAATATGCTTCATCCATTCTAGCTATTTCATCCACGCCATTCACCTCGTTCCCACCTCAAGCATTATGTCATTTTCAGCAGTTTAGATCTTCTTACTTTACTATGATTTATTCATGTTGTCCATTTCACTGTTTTGATCTACTTTTCTCTGTGCTTATTCATATTATCCACTTCACTGTTTTGATCTACTTTACTTGTTTAATTCTGTTTGTCTTTCTAGTTTACATTCGGGTTTATTAGCTGTCAATTTCTCTTATCAGGTAGTTTGTTGGATCATTGAGATGCTGTTAGTTTGATACCGGTTGGTTTTAGGGGAAGAGCCAGGTTTTCAGTAGTTTGCGGAAAGACGTTAAATCCTCAGTTAGGCAGATGTGGGGTGGGAGCGAGTTCCACAGGGTGGGGGCCAGGGCTGAGAATGATGATCCGCCTAGCCTGACTGAGTTTGTCTTAGGCCGGCTGAGCTTGATCTTGGGGTGCGAGGGGGATGATAGGGTTTTAGTTTGTCTTGAAGATATTGAGGTCCAGTTTTATGCAGTGCTCGCTGGGCGATGCATACGGTTTTGAAAGTAACCCTTCGGGCTACTGGAAGCCAATGTAGCGTCTTAAGGGCTGGGGAGATGTGGTCTCTAGGGCCGAGCGCAAGTAGCATTTTGGCTGCTGCATTTTGTGCTCTTTGGAGTTTATTCAGTTGGTACGCGTGGACTCCGAAGTATAGGGGGTTTGCGTAGTCCAGTCTTGATATAACGATTGATTGGACCGGGGAGAGTCTGTTGGGAAATGAGAGATATGGAAAGATGCGTTTTAATGTGGTAGTGGCAGGACTTTGAGACGTTGTTGACTTGGCGCGAGAGTGTTAGGTCAGAGTCAAGGGTGCATCCAAGATTTTTCACTGAGTTGCAGGGGGTTGGTG
This sequence comes from Ambystoma mexicanum, assembly GCF_040938575.1. NCBI lineage: Eukaryota > Metazoa > Chordata > Amphibia > Caudata > Ambystomatidae > Ambystoma > Ambystoma mexicanum. The sequence goes on from NC_090922.1 coordinate 1,345,613,424, forward strand.
AGTTGCCCATGGCGGCTGGCCAGGGTAGTGGGTGTGGGAGGAGTTTGGAGTTGCCACATAGCATGATTTCCGTTTTGGAGGGGTTTAACAGGAGGTGGCTTTGGGTCATCCAGAGTTCTATGTCGAGGAGGCAGGAGGCCAGGTCATGTCGGGCGTTGGGATTTGAGTTCATTAGTTTTAGAATTAGTTGAGTGTCGTTGGCATAGTTGTAACACAGGATGTTGTGTGAACAAATTATTGGAGGGAGGGTGATCAGGTAGAGATTGAACAGGAGGGCGGATAGGCATGCTCCTTGTGGGACTCCCTTGTCGACTGGTCGGGCTTGGGAGGTATAGGTAGAGAGTATTGTTATTTGGTACCTATCTTTGAGGAATTAAGCTATCCATTTAAGAGAGATTCCACGGATTCCTAAGGAGTGGAGGCGGTCAAGGAGGATTGTGTGATTGATTGTGTCAAAAGCGGCAGATAGGCCCAGAAGGATTAATGTGGCGCATCCCGCGGAGTCTGCCGTCATTTTAAGGTCATCCCAGATTGAGGTTAGGGTGGTTTCAGTTCCGTGACGGGCTCTGAAACCTGATTGTGCAGGGTCTAGGAGGTTGTTGGTTTCGACAAAGGTATTTAGTTGGGAGTAGGCTGTTCGGTCAATGAGTTTGGCAAGGAATCTGGTGTTTGAGATGGGGCGGTAGTTTTTGGGTTCGAGAGGGTCGAGAGAAGGTTTTTATTATTAGCGGTTTGACATGAACCGTTTTGAATGCGTCAGGAAAAATACCAGAGGAAAGGGAGGCATTTATGATGGATCTTGCGTGTTCTCCTGCGCAGGTGGAAGCGAACATTTCTTTGAGGGTTGTGGCTGGGCAAGGGTCCAGCGGAGAGCCAGATGGTTTGCGGGCAGATAGAAGTTTGATAAATTGTTCTTGTGATATTGGAGTAAAGGATTCGAACATTGGTTGCGTAGTGGTCGCAGCTGGTGGGCTGGTCGCTATGGGGGAAGTATTGCCTGGAGGATTTAGAGAGCCAGTTTGGTGGCTAGCATATTTGTTCTTTCAAGAGCAGTGGTGTAAAAGTGGAGAGAGAGTGAGTCGCACAGTGATTGTGAGGGGGTCGAGACGGTCGTGGTGCAAGCCGGTTTGGTGAAATCAGAGATGATTTTGTGAAGTTCCTTGCTTGGGTTTTTGCAGTTTAGGATTCGGGAGTTGTAGTGGGCTTTTTTTGCTTTCCGGATTTCAGCCTTGTACTGATAGGTGTCGGACCAAAGTGGCCCTGCTCTCCTTGGTTTTGTCTTTCTGCCATTTGCGTTCTAGGTATTTATATAGTTTTTTATTGGTCTTCAACTCAGGAGTGAACCATCTGGGGAAGAGGCCACAGCGGGTTGATGGTTTGCAGGGGGGTGTGAGCCGCATCAGAGATGAGTTGAGCCATGAGTCGAAGGCGTCAGGGGTTAGTTGTTTGAGTTGGTAGGTAGGTGGTGAAGACTGGAGGAGTGCGTCGGCTAGGTCGGGGACGACTATTAGTTTTTTCCTGCATTTGCAGGCAGGGACTTGCTCCTCCCGGTCTCTCCACCAGCGCCCATAGTCATTTCTCCCATGGCTCCAGCACCACAGGCCCCAGTGCAGCCTCTGCTGGCTCCTTCGATTCAGGCTCCTCTGCCTCCCACAGCTCTTGTCGTCCCGCAGAAGCCTCCGGCTCCGGTCTCCATGCCGCAGCCCACGGCGCCCAGCACCCCTCCTCCCGCGCTGAACCAGCCGAACACTCAGGTGGGTACAGACGTGGAGGAGGACCCTGATACGCCGTCGTCAGCAAAGACCTTCCACGACAGGGTTTCAAGTTTGGCAGACTATCTGGGCCTTCCTCAATCCGAGGTAGAGCAACCAGAGGAGGGGGGTTCTTGGCAGAAGTCCTCACCCTAAGACTCCCTACCAAAACGGGTATCCTGATGCAGAAGGACCTTGTGGCTCTGCCCAAGAAGGGGTGACACAAGCCACACTCGGCCCAACATGTCAATCGGCGCCTCGATGCCAAGTATAGACAGATGGAACGGGATACACTCTTGTTATCAACGCACCCCCAGCTGCATTCTTCGGTGATTGCTGCCGCATCACTCTACATTTCCTAAAATTGTCTCCCTCTGTTTTGGTTAGGGTCATTCTATGTTTGAGACCCTGTGGTTATGGGAGTAGTTTTCTGGAATGCTTCGAAGAATTTCCACCGAAGGGCTTCAGTGTACTAAACTCTGTGTTCTGGAAGATTTGAGTATATTGTTTTATGTAACCTTCTGGATGCCATGATTTGGCAGCTCGTGGCTTATCGCTATCATCATTTAGACGTCATTTTTCCCAGAAAAACTCCCTTGGAGTGATAATTTCGTGACGTTTTTCTCTATTTCCAGCATCCTCGAAATGTCCCAAGAAAGGAAATCCACAAAAAAAACTAAACAAAAAACCACTCCTAGAGATCCCATGTGAAGATCTTATTTCTTCTCTGCCTCTTGTTACACAGTTGTTTCAGTGGCAATCTAAATTCTAGAGGACAGCTAACCAACTCGCTCCTCTTTCCATACCCAAATGGAAAAAAGTGAGTAACTCTTGGCACTCCCTATTACAGTATCGATCTGAAGAGAAAAGGAGGTGCATGAAAAGATCTTCTAATTTGGCAGCAGTTTGGGTTGAACCTAATAGATATAAAATGGCAAAAAACTGTTTTCTACAAAGCTAATTCAATCGACGGCCAATAATGCTTCTGAATTGTGAAATAGTTTGCTAACCCCTCTTGTATATTTCAGAAAATTACAGTTGGTTCACTTAGCCAACAACAAATGTAATGAATTTTGTAAATGTAAAATCATGACTATTCTTGAAAATGTATGGAAGAATACTACCATAGATCCATTTGAGGTATAATCGGCCCTTATTGCACCAAATTGTCTTCTTTTAAAATAAGTCACTGCTGAGGATGTTGTCCCCGTGCTGGGAAAACTAAAGCTCACTCAGTACTTCACTAACCTTTAGTCAGCATTGGTGGCGAGACAGCACTCGCCCTCCATCTTTCTCATTGTTTTATTCTTTCATTTACAAAGGGAAATGTTCCCCGGGGTCTTACATTTTATATATATATTTCTGATGTTTGTTAATCTGCTTAGAATCACATGCTGTGCATAGGTCCAACATCCAGTGGTCACTGAGGAGTATTGCATTTTGTTTTTCGTAGTCGAAAAGGGGACGTCGACAAGGCGTGTCTGAAACACTATCCCTATAGTGACGTGCGTTGTACCCACAATCCCTCACGCGTCGAGGTCCCTCAGATTGTTTTTTTCCGCCCAGCTACTGGTCGCCTTTACGCGGAGCTCCTCGAGAGACATTGCAGATTTCATCTCCTCAACCTTTGGTCGTTTTCTTATAATATATAACACATAGATCCCTCCTTCGACGCAGTTGTGTGGACCGAGGTTTGAGGCAGAGACTGCTTTGGTCTCTGACTGAGATGATGATCTGTGACATTCCGATACACCCTAGTTGTCACTAGTGCCCGTTGACTTTACTGCAAAATTTGACACTGTGGACAATGCCATCTTGTTTGAGGAATTTTCTTGGGCTCTCCACCTCTTTCCTGGCATGGTCTCATAATTTTCTTTCTGACAAGACACCAAGTAGTCCATATTGACCTGCTTAGCTCCGCACCCAATTCGTTCACCTGTGGTGTCCCTCAGTGCTCTCCTCTATCACCATTTAGGTTTAGTGTCTATATGCTGCCTCTTATGTACATTATTTGAAAACATAAGATCATCTTTCAGTCTTTGGCAGATGACACCCAACTATTTAAAGAGTCGAGCTTGCAAGAGTGTTATCTACAACTTCAATAATGCCTTACTGAATTTAAATCATGGCTGACTAAACGTAAATGAAACCCCTCAAAAACAGAACTACTGCTACTGGGCCCCAGATGCCCATTGACTGATCCAGCAAAGAGCTCTTTTCCCCTCATCATCCTCGTTGGACATCCTTTACCCTTTCTAAAAAGGTCAAGAACATATAATCTGGGGCTCAGAATTGAGAATTGGTTGCCAAATAAATTAAATTATTCAATCCTCATTCTTCCGCCTTAGGTTGTTACATTGTACTCTTCCTTCTGGAGTCTGACCACCTTACAGTGGTGGGTGCCTTAGTCACATCTTAGCTGGATTACGTTATCGCTCTATTTGGGTGCTTGGCCAAGGTCTCTGAGTCTTCAAAAAGTTGAGAACGCTGCAGCAAGACTCATTTACATACATACAAGTCCCTAAATGTACCACTCTCAGACTTTTGGCATGCTCTGCACTGGCTGCCAATCTCTTGGCGTATCATTTTACAAAATCCTTTGTTTAGTCTTCTTTTTTTTTTAGTATTGTTTAGCTCCCCCATATCTGGCTCGAACTTCAACCATATCAACTATCTCACTTGTTGCGCTCAGCAAACGCAAGCTTTTTGGTTATTCCCTCTCCATCTAATTGTTCCGAGAAGCGATTCTCAGTGGCCAGTCTGAAGATCTTACTGTTTATGTAATTGCCTGGTTCCTTTTCTTTCCCCTCAACACTTTTATTCTATCTACCATTGGTTTCAGCTGTGCCCAGCAGCAGCATCATCCACTGCTTGGCACCCTAACACGTTATGCACACTCTAAATCCCTTCAAATCAAATCCTTCCTAACCCTGCAACTTGCACATTGTTAGGATAGGTATTTGCTAAGTGCTAGATCTTGTTCATACTACATCACATATGGTTCTCGTCTGTTACAATTGCAGATGTATCCTGGCTGGCAGCTACTGAATGAAGAACATTTGGGATATTCCCAAAAGCTAGCTTTGCATTTGCTAAATGGCACTGTAAAAGTTGTGTATAAGCTAGTTGAGCCTGCATGCTTATTATCACTGTTCAAAATCATTTACAACAAAATCCAGCACTCTGGCTGTTGGAGGGAAACTGCGAACTTTTATTCTAAATAGAATTACTTTTCTTTCCCCACAAAATGGCTTCTAACAGGAAATATTAAATGATAGTCTTTTGTTATAAAATCATCCATGAGGTATTTAAAAACCACTTAAAATAAAATTAGAGTGCTTGGCTCAAAGAAAGACGCACATTAAATGAACAGGTAACCATAATGCCTTCTTTAAGTGTTAATGGCTTGGCGTTTTCTGCAGGCAATGACCCAGTGCTTCATGAGTTAACTCTTTTTTTTGGTTATGTATCGCTGCACCTTGGCAGTTTTGTTGTGTTGCTCCCCAATGAGAGCATTCAGTCTAAAGCTTTCCTTTTATAGTTGTAACGCTCATCTGACTCCCACGGGGGCGCTGGCCTGGTTCGCGCTGCTGTGACCTCGTCTAAGGTGATGCGCAGGGTTCGGAAGACGGACTGGACCGGGCCCCAGATCTGGCTTGTCTGTCGCAGAAGTATCCTTCTGTAGGTGAGAATAGGGGTTAACTGTCTGCGGGGTAATGCAATTGGCCTCCCACTTACCCCTCTCACCCTCCTCAAAACCCTTCTGTGCCCCCCCGTAGCGTCTCACCTTAGGGTCTGGAAGGACGAGCTCTCCATCCTGCTTCTGATGCAGGGGCGCGTTGGTATCCAGTTACGTCACTGGATTTTCGGATGGGTGAGAACCAAACTTGCTTGGCTTCCAGGTAAGTTTTTCTATAAGTGGTTCCCCTTGTGTCCATGCATTAATGTTCTAATGCTAGTGTCTTTTTCCCCATAGGGGCCGGGGTACGGAATGCCGGGGAACAGGCACCGACCCGAGGTGAGCGGTGAAATCCTTGTGGAAATCAGGTAAGTCTTTAATGAGTGTTTTGGTAATGTCTTTTCATTCACTCATTAACGCTGATGTCTTTTTCCCCTTAGGGGCCGGGGTCCGAAAATGCCTGGATGCGGCGCGGACCCGAAATGAAAAGGGAATGACCCAACAGGTAAGTCTTGACATGGAGTTTTAGCTTCCCTTTTCCCTTCTTTCTCTCATCTTTGTTCTTGTCTTTTTCTCCCTAGGCGCGGGGGCGCGACTGCGAATCCGGATGGTCGCTGCTGAACATGGAGGCGCCCTGTAAAGGTGAGTAGAATGCGGCACTGCAGCGATCGATGCGATGTGCTTTTAAAAATAAATGTCTTCCTTTTCAGGATTGTTGGCGAAATGTCTCTGGGATGCAGATTTAGCAGGTGAGGCCTTTTCCTTCTTCTGTTCTCTTGTTCCCTTCCTTTGCAGGTGATTCAGGATGCTGGCAGGTGTGGCAGAAGTCAAGATGCAGGAGCAGACACGGTGAGCGTCCAGCTGCTAGATGCAGAACAACGCAAAGCACGTGTGGCTGATCGGGTGTGGTTTAAATAGCCTTGGAAAAAGTTCCTAGAATGTGTCCTTCCTCCAATCGGGTATGTATCCTTCCCCGACCACGCCCGGGTGGTAAATGAGTCCCACAGGTAAAGTAGTTCCTTTCAGGCCTCAAGGAGGCCGGGGTTCTGCAGCATGGTCTGCATCAGGTAAGTGCACCCAAACACTTTCATAATGAGCCTGGCGCCTATGGCGCCAGGACTGACGTTTTCTATGAGCCTGGCGCCACAGGCGCCAGGACGCTGTCCAAAGGGCCCCTATAAGGGGTTGCTGGGACCTTCCCCGGGGACTTGATGTCCGCTTTCGGGGACGCAGGGCCTGAGCCGGCTCCCCGGGAGGGGGCATCGTGACAATAGTATTACAACTGACACTCCACATCACATGAGTTTTCAAGCAGGTACGCGGGCCAACAGGAAGTGATCGTCATATTTGCAGAACACTGTGCATGGAAAGGAAAATATTTGCCTGTGACCTACTGAACGTGCTGTGTATTTGCAAGATTATTGCAATTATTGAATGGCTGAAATATTTTGCACACCTTCCTTTTTACATCTCATAAATAGACTGCATGAATTCTAAAGGGTCAGTGTGAGGTGGAAAGAAAAAAAAGACCGATGTTAAAAATGTAAATTCACGCTAGCCATGTGGGCTCAAGACTAGTTCACTAGTTATTGTTCATTGAAAATCCTGCCATGAAGCCGTGATTGGCTGTAAACCTCCCTATCCACACCCAGCCGTGCTACATGTTGGTCTTCACTCTGACCTACTTGGCAACATCTCCCACTGCAGCCTCTGTATATGCATAAAGCCTTTTCTATTTGGAGCAAATGAGGTAGCTATAGCAGGAGGACTGGTGCTGCATCTGATCTGCTTTGGAGCACTGGTATTCTCTCCGTTGGGACCTCACAGTGCTCCTTTGGTTATTGAACGGCCTAGAAATGGACTTGGAGCTGCCATATTTCTTCCTGCATATTCACATCGGCAGCACCTTTTAGAGGTCCACACCGATATCCGGTATTGTTTGCTGCCTTTTCTGTGTGACCCAATCTGAGAGGGTGAACAGATAGAGGAGCATTCTCTCATTATGAGGTTGCTTTCACCTACCTCCCAATCATAGTGCAACAAAAGGCCGCAGGGGTGCAGAGTCCTGCAGTAAAAGGTCTCCTTTCCCATGTCTGTTCCCCTTCTTCCCTGATGGCTGCTTCTTCAAGCGGTAGGACATCGGCGGAGCGTTTTGAGGCTCCTCTGTTCTGAAATCCAGTGCCATGCCTATCAGCAAGTGCATGGTTCGAGGCACTGGAGGACTGTAGTAGTGTTTGAGGTGACTGTGGCCTATGCATTGAGAAACAGTCTTCCCCTGTGTTGGTCTCAACTAGTCTGGTGCTCCAACGTGAAGCATGTGCAAGCCCTGTACCCCCTCTACCTTATAACAAGACATATACTCATAAATGTAGAATAATGGGGAGTCAGCACCTTGCTAATGATAATGTGGGTTGCCATCTGGCACATCAAAACTGTACCCGACACAGGATTGCTGTGCATGGCCATGTGAGGCTGCACCCAGCAATGTAATGTATGACAAAGACCCCTCCCTGATTGTGGGAATTACTTGGGCAGTGACTCAGGGAGGCAGTTGTCAATTTATCTTGGACCCAGTGCAAGATGGGAACGATCCCCTGGTTGTTTGGCTCTAGATCCACCGCAAATGGCTGGTGTACATTGCATGATCTCACCACAGGCATCTCGTACAAGTCCTTTCTTGGCCCACTACTAAAAACAGTCATGGCCAGCTAGCTCTGCCTCTGACCTGAACCAGAAAAATATATGCGCAAATCAAGCCCCCGACGCCCCTGCCTCCTCCATGGAGAGATTTTAAAACACAACTTTGCCCAACTCATATGTTCTGTTTTGAAAGGAAAGGCTGTGCCTTTAATGCTGAGACTTTGTGTCTGCAAAGAAGGTAGCTATTGTTTCTAGTTTGCTACCTTTGAAGGTTTGCAAACAATGAGAAGAACACTATGATTCCACAGATACTTTATTGCAGTCTGCGACAGTGTGCTGAGCTTCACACACAAAATATCTGTCTCACTGTTCACCCCAAACTAAATTGGGTAAAAGAGGGATTACCTCATATCAGTAATCCACACTCTAGAACAGTGGTCTTCACTGTGGGGCTGCCGCCCCTAAGGGGGGGCCAAAGGATGCCCTATGGGGCGGTGAAGTCTTTAAAACTGACTGTACTCCCACATCCCGTCCTCTGTCCTCCATCCTATATGGACGTCCCTCGCGAGGGACAGTAAAGGAATCTTTTTTCCACCAGAAAGACATTTTCCCTTTAAATTTACTGGTGCACGGGGATGCAGCCCATGAGCACAGGCTCCCTTAATCCCACCCACCGGTGCCACACCTCAGTCCCCTTTTCCGCGTCGACTGCAACGGACCGCTCCACCAGCGCTCCTGGATGAGGCCTCAAGCCTTGTAATTCCACACGCTTCCCCCGGAATCTTATCTTTTCCTTTTCTTTTACAGATTTGAGAACATTGTCCACCGGTGCCCTAGTTTGTCCCCAGCGCATATCAGCCTCGACGGGCATTAACAGGTGCCCGTTGTGTGACAATTCCTTCCCTACAGCAGATCCCCACGCACTCAGTGTCCGATGCCTTAGTGAGTACCACGGATGGGATGGATGCTCTGCATGCAACACTCGCGTCTAGGTCGCTTAAACACTGACTCGAGCGTTGAAGGGAACTATTCACTAGGACTCCTTCTCAGAACATCAAGGACTACGTCCGGAGGAAGGCCAAGAAGGTAGGTGTTATTTTCCAAAGCACCCTGCAGAGGTGACTCCTTTCCGGGGAAACCATCTGGCAGGAGGGATCGTCTGGCCCTCGCACAGGCTCAGGGAGTACCGAGGCGCACGCAGCTACTGGCCTTACGACCGAGGGGGTCCAAGGGCCCTACTGGTCCCGCAGCCGAGGGGTATGTGAGCTCTACTACCACCGGGACTTGTCCCGAGGGGCATTGCCCTGATACCGGGTCCTTACCCGAGGGGGGCCCCCTTTACGCACGGCCGGACAGCTGAGGGCAAACAGCCTACCGGGTGTACAGCTTAGGTACAGGGCGGGGCAGAGCCGGTGCAGTGAGGCATGCAGGCTGAGCCCAGGAACACACCGGCTACAGGTCCATGTGCTCAAAGCACGGACAAAATGGCCGCCACACCCGATCAGCAAAGGCGGGAAGCCTCGCAGGCAGGTGCAGAGGCCTGCCAGCCTGGCGATCACCTGGACCACTTTGTACCCCAATATCTCAGGTTCCAGGTACATAACCCAATGTACGGACAAGGGCTGGGGAGGCAGCTGGAATATTCTCCCCCGGCCCCAGTGTAGGAATGCGCACAGCCAGCCTGTGAAGACAGGTTTTTTGACAAATTCATGTCCCGCATGCGATCCCCACAAATGGGCTCAATTCTCAGGGGCATTATTAAGGACATGTTGCCCCCGGCTTCACCGGCACATCCCACGACAAGACAGCCCATGCTCCCTCCTCCGGCTCCACCTCCGCAGCAGCCCATTCCTGAGGCTCCAGCAGCCCAGGGGCAGGTGTAATCCCCCACCACGGATGAGCCTCAAAAGGTGACTGGCACCACCCCCCAGGGGCCAGAGGATCAGCAGGACACAGATGAAGAGGAGCAGGACACTCCCTCCTCAGCAAAAGCTTTCGATAACAGGATTGCCGGCCTGTCGGAATACCTGGACATCCCCCAGCCCCAGAGGGAGCTCCCCAAAGCAGGAATTCTGGTCCGGAGCATCAGGGTGGAGGCGAGGTCTGGCATCCCCCTCCAGAAGGATGTGGAGGCTTTGGCCAAAAAGGGCTGGCTCAAGCCCCACTGTTTGCAACCCATCAACAAAAAGCTGTATGCTAGGTTCAGACAAGCCGAGGGGGACAGCATACTGCTCTGTACGCACCAGCAACCCCATCAGTTATCGCTGCAGCATCCATGTATGCCAAGCCCCAGGCTTCCTCCTCAAGTATTGCCACAGCAGCCCTCCTGAACAGCGAAGAAAAGACTCTTGAATCATACGGCAGGAATGTCTACTCAAATGCCCGGCTGCACCTCAGACAAGCTAACGTAGCTGCCATCCTCGTTGCGGCTAATCAACACCTGTAGAGAGAAATCGCAGACTTTCTGCATGACATCCCCATGGACAAGCAAGCCTCATTCAAAGTGGACCTAGCTGATGCAAACTCGTGGCTCAGATCATTATGGAGGCTTCTGTAGGCCACTTAACACAGCTAACAGAGCAATCTGTCTGGCAACAGACATGAGGCGCACAACCTGGCTAAAAGATAACAGGTACAACCCGGATGTGTAGGATAGAATCCTCAACCTTCCGTTTGAGGCGGGTGATCTTTCACTCCTCAACTGATGAACTTGATAAGAAGAGCAGCTCTCAGACAGCAAAGTCGCTGGTCATTCTTACCAAACGGCAGCTAAACCTTTCTCACAGACGCAGTCCAGCTCAGACAAGGGGCGATCATTTGCAGGCTTCCATGGGTTCCAGGACCACAAAGCCAGGTAGCCAGACAGGTCTCCCAGTCAGCACCAGAGGAAACGCCACAAAGCATCAAATAAGGGATTCTTCCAGTCCCTCTCCTCTTCATCAGCCACTGACCAGAAGAAACAATGCCGATTCGTTTTCAGGTACGCAGCTCCCCAGTTAGGGGCAGGTTGACCCTGCAGAGTCAGGCTTGGCAGGAAAAGTTCACGGACGCATGGGTCATCTCAGTGGTGTCCTGTGTCTTCCTGCTACCTCTTACTTCGCCCCTCCGAGTTCACCCCCCTCCCACAGATGGGCACACCATCACTCTTTGCAGAGATTTGCTCCCTTATAGAGAGCGAAGCTGTAGAGCAGGCCCCCCCGCAGCTGGGGCAGGGCTTTTACTCCTGCATCTTCGCTATCCAGAAGAACCAGGCGGGCCTACAAGTGGTGTTGGATCGGTCTTCCCTGAATCTTTACCTACCCCTGCATATGTTCAAGATTGTGACGCCAGTGCTCATTGCCGAGACACTGTATGTGGGGAGACTGGACGTTTTTACAAGGGACAAGGTGACAGCAATTTGGTCTGCAATCTCGAATTTCCGTAGCAGGTCAATCACTGCAGCCTGGTGGTATCAACACCACCTCAGCGTACTAGCAGCATGTGTCCTGGTGGTCCAATACACCAAGCTTGGCATGAGAAGGCTCCAGTTGCATTTCGCAAATTCTTTGGATCTGGAATCGGCCCATCAGGGAGCCCGGGTCTCCATCCAACATCTGGACCACAACCTCAGATGTTGGCAACAGGAGAAGAACATTCTGGTGGCCAGACCGTTGCATCCACGCCCCCCTCCCCCATAGAGTACACCATTACCACAAATTCTTCCCAGGCTCCCATCAACTGGCTGGAACTTATGGCTATACAGTTGGCCCGCAGGTCCTTTCTACCGACCATCAAGGGCAGGTCGGTGTGAATCCAGACAGACAACACGACCTGCATGTACTATATCAACAAACAGGTGGGCAACCCCGCAACTGTGCATGTTGACCCTGGAGATTTGGGAATGGGATGAAGTGTGGCTCTCGGCAGTCCACCTTCCGGGAGAGTCCAACCTGGAAGCAGACTGGCTCAGTCGCCTGGCCGCCGACAATTACAAGTGGCAGCTGAATGGGAGACTAAGTGTTCAGCAGATGGGCCCACCCAACCACAGACCTGGTTGCGACAGTACACAATCGGACGTGTCATCAATTTGCATCCTGGGGAGGAAGGGGATGCAACTCTAGATACCCTGGGACGGAGATGGGCATATGCATTCCCACCCACACCGCTCGTGCACAAGGTGGTGAGCAAGACCAGTAACTCTAAGAACCTCGGGATAATCCTTGTGGCGGCTTGCTTGCCGGCACAGCCCTGGTTCTCAGACCTGCGACAGATGTCAATTCGGCCGTAGATCATACTCTCCCTCCCCCCTCAGGAAGGGCCATCTGCTAGCACATAAGGATGCGCAGTGCTACACCCCTCACTGGAGAGGCTAGCCCTAGCGTCCTGGTTCCTGAGCAGCTAACGAGCAGCACCTTCAGTTGTACAGCGACAATCTGGAGATCATTCAAAGTGCCAGGAGTAGTACAAAAGTAAGTGGACGAGTTTCTGCTTTGGGCTAAGGAAAATGGAGTGAACCCACTGACATGCACCCTCAACCAAGTCTTATCATCCTCTGCCTATTTTGCAAGGTCTGGCGTCCAGGTAGATACCTGCAGAACGTACCTGGCTGCTATTGGTGCTTACTGGAACTCCAACTCTTATCCTGTCTTCGGCCAATCCCGTAGTAAAGAAACACCTGACTGGGTTGACCAGGCTTTACCCTCTGGTCAAATGCTGCATCCCTTTTGGGACCTTAACGTGGTGCTAAGTGCTGTAGCCCAAAAAACGTTCAAACCCAGACATCAAGTTGGTTACCCTGAAGACAGCCCTTCTGGTTGGTCTTGCGTCAGCTCGCAAAGTTAGCGAAATCCAGGCGTTAGTCACCTCAGAGCCATACACTAGATGTCACAAAGACACGCACCCCAAGTTTCTTCGAAAGGTGGTATTCTTCCATATCAACGAGGAGATTGTGCTCCCCACATTCTTCCCGTACTCCAAGGAAGATTAGGAGAAAACGGTCCACTGCCTCGATGTGTTGAAATTCTATCTGGACAGAATGAAGGACCTCCGCAAGACGGACGCACTGTTTGTAACATTTGAGGCTCCAGGCCTGGGCGCACACCTCCAAGGCATCCATAGCTCTATGGACGACAGCAGCGATCCAGGAGGCATACAAGGTGAAAAGTAAGGATCCGCCGCAGGCCATGCATGTGGTATGAGCCAAGGTCACTGCTGTCGCTTTCCAGCGTCACGTTTCCTGGCAGGTGATCACTGTGTCTTTTTCCACTTCTGGCCAGACCACCTTGACTCCCTGGGAATCACTGATCGAGCTCTGACGTGGCTGATCTCCTTTCTCTCAGACTGCCCTTACCAGGTGGAACTTGGAGCCTTTCACGTGACTATTTCTATCTCCACCTGTGGTCTCCCCTAGGGATCTAATTTCTCCCCCTGGTTCTTCAATGTCTATATGGCTGACTTGGCACGTGTGATTTCCACTTTCTCCTCTGACTTCCATTGCTACGCGGATGACCCACAACTTTCATTCTTTCAGGCTACCATCAGCCGCCTCCACCTCCTCCTCCTCCTCCTCCTCCTCGCTCATATCCGACTGTCTGTCCACCATTCAGTCATGGTGTGCTGCAAACATCCTCTGCCTCAAAGCCTGTAAGACCGAGATTGTTTGCATCGGGACCCCTGCTCCCACTTTTCCACTTTCACTCTGGCCAACCTCCTGTGCATCTGCGCCAACACGCACCTACGAAGCAAAAAAACGTGGGGTCATCTTCGGCTTCACTCTCTCCTTCTCTTCTCACATCTGATATCTCCAAAAAATATATCAGCTACACCTCCTCAGAAGTAATCTAACTTTCCTCACTTTCCCCCAGAGGCTCAGTCTCTAGAGCCCTGGTTCTCTCTAGGCTGGACTACTGCTACAGAAAAACCTTCTTCCCCTTTTTTTTAAAAAATATAGTTTTTATTAACATTTTTTAAGGTTATTACAACAAACATGTCATTTCAAACCGATGCCATTCTCAGAGAAAGAAAACATTCGAACAATAACCCTTCTGCCACCACCCCTAGCCAGTGAACAGGTGCCGATGTCAAGCTTATCGTGCAGGAACGCGTTATGCATTCTTCGAGTTCGGACTATCGAATAGATTGGTGCACACATAGTCCAGGGCTCAACCTAGCAGCACCCCCCCCGTGGTGGGGGCTCGTGCCTTATACAACGGGTACCTCGTAGGTCATCCATTTCCACTGGACTTCAAACCCAAACAGGCCAGCAGTTGTTGGGCTCACCCCTCAGATCGATCGTTCATACTTTTCAAGGAAGGGAAGCCAACGTTCCTCAATATTGGATCTGGATTCATCCAGGACATGAGTTAAAAATTCTAAGTCATATATCGTCCGCACCTTCGTTACCCATTCCCTCTCATCAGGCATGTGCGGATTCCTCCACTTCTGGGCCAAGCAGCACCTGACCGCTACGAGCATGACCTGCAACATGTGGCCCTGGGTGTCCTCCTGGTCATCACCCACCTCAATACCAAACAGCAGCAACCAGGGACAGAGGGGCCTAGAGACACCATCCACCCCCTTAACCCATGTTAGGACCTCTTCCCAGTAAGACTGCACCCTTGGGCAAGACCACCACATGTGCATATAGTCCCCTTTTTTCTTTTTGCATTTCCAGCAGGTGGGTCGTAGCCCGGACTCATCCTGGCTATCAACTGTGGGGGATAGTGCCATCTGTGTAAAATCTTGAGGGCCTGGTGTCTGTACTGGGGGGAGGTAGTTGAACGATGGGCCCGGATGCACATTTTGGTTCACCTTTTGTCATCTATTGCCGTGCCCAAATCCTTTTCCCATTTGTACTCTTGCTGGCGGTGGATCCCTGGGTATCGAAAGCAGGAGTAGTTTGTACAAACGAGATATGACCCCCCTGGAGCCCCGAGTGGAGATGATCGCTTTCTCGAAGTCTGTGAGTTCCCTCCTGAGCGTGTCCCCCCCATGAGGGTTCAGAGAGGACTCCCTTCAGTTGGAGATAGCGAAAAGGTGAAAGCTTGCCCAGCCCCAGGGCCTCCTCCAGGTCCAGGAGGGGCATGATCGAGCCACCTACCCACAGGTGGCAAGCCCTAACAAGGCCCGCCTCATACCACCTCTGATACACGGCCGGCTCCGCAACCTTAGCTATGAATGGTGGAGCCCAAATGCAAGTTAATGGGGAAGGCCAGGTTGTGAGCCATCTGTAATAACCCCCCTCCTTCCAGATATACCACAGGACACCCAGTACTGGATGATCCATAACACGTCTGGGGATATGCGCTCTGGGGACCCACAACCACCTATCAAGCATGACCGGGGCAAGCAACCTATTGTCCAGTGCTACCCACTGCTTTAGTGTCCCAGGGTTAAAGTGGTCGACCAGAATCCTCAGTTGGGAGGCCCTATAATATGTATCACAGTCCGGAAATCCCACCCCACCATCTTCCTTAGGTCTCGTTAGGACATCGTACGAGATCCTGTGTTTTTTCCCTCCCCAGAGGAACCTGAGGTGGGTGCGCTTCATGGACTGTAGGAACGTGGCCAGGACCTGGGTGGGGAGCATCTGGAAGAGGAATAGGAATTTGGGAAGTACCACCATCTTGATCAGGTTGAGTCGTGCCATCAACGAGAACCCAGAGGCTGCCCACCTCTCTATATCTCTTTTGACCTCCGTCCACAAAGGGGTGAAATTACTCGGGAAGAGGTCCTTTGGGTCCGGTGTTATTTGGATTCCCAAGTGCCGGAATCCCTCTCTCTGCAATTGAAAGGGAAGGCCCTCCACATACTCTCTCTCGGTGTCCGGTAGTCGACCTCCCATAAAAGCCACAGATTTACCCAGGTTGACCCTGTACCCCGAGAGGCTCCCGTAACGCTCCAGTGCCCTCAACACATGAGGGACCGTCAGTGACGGTTTGGTAACATGGAGGAGAGCGTCCTCGGCAAACAGGCTGATGTTGTAGTGGAAGTCGCCCATCTGTACTCCAGTGATAGCCTCGTTGTTACGCACCGAGATCGCCCAGGGTTCCATGACAAGGGCGTATATCAGGGGGGATAGTGGACAGCCCTGTCTCGTACCACGCACTAGGGGAAAGGCTACCGATTCCATCCCGTTGACAGCCACCCTAGCCGTGGGGGCTGAATATAGTGCAGCCATCCATCCCAATCATCTCTGACCCATCCCTATTGCAGAGAGGACCTCCCCCATGAAGGCCCAGCTCACCCGGTCGAAGGCCTTTTCTGCGTCCAGGGACAGCAGGAGGAGCCCCTCGTTCCGGGTTTCCCTTGAATGCAACACATGGAGGGTTTTGCGAATATTGTCCGAGGCTTGTCTGTTTAATATAAAGCCCGACTGGTCTGGATGGACCAGGCGGGGCAGGCATCTCTTCAGGCGAGTGGCCAGAATCCTGGCAAATATTTTAGCATCTAGGTTCAAGAGGGAGATGGGCCTATAAGAGCCACGCTCTGTGGGGTCTTTTCCTGGCTTGGGGATCACCGATATGAGTGCCTGTAAAAATGTGGGGGGGGTTCGTCTCTTTACTACGAATGTGGTTGAACAATTTGGCTAAGGGTTCCTTCAGAGTGGGTTGGAATTGTTTATAAAAATCAGCTGTGTATCCCTCACCTCCGGGGGCCTTCCCTGCTTTAAGTCTCTTGATGGCTGCCTCCACCTCCTCCACTGTTATGTCCCCCTCCAAGCCCTGCAGCTCGGCCTCCGTTAAGCGGGGTGGCCGGTGTTCTTCCCGATAAGGCCGAATCTCCTCCAGCTATTCCCCCTCCTGTTTTGTGTACAGGTCCCTGTAGAAAGTTGCAAAGGAGCCCACTATCTCTGCCTTTCTGTTGAGAGCCCTGCCCTCCCCATCTTTAATAGGTCCGACCCTCCTCTCCAGTCTACAACCCCTAGTTCTACGTGCCAATAGGGTCCCCACCCTGTCCCCCTTTTCGTAGTACCGTTGTCGAGTGTATCTCAACTTCTTGATCACCTCCTCATTGAGGTTCGTGTGCAAAGCCTGAAGTTTTTCGCGCATTTCCGATAGGAGGGACTCCTTATCAACCCCCTACCCCGCAGGCTCTTGAGTTCAGCCCGTATCTTGGCCTCAATGAGCCCTCCTTCCCGTTTGCACCTAGAACCCTCGGCTATAAGGAGACCACGGAAGGTGACCTTCGCCACCTCCCACACTACACGCATGTCCGTCTCCCCATCGTCATTTGTCTCGAAATATGCCTCCATTTCGCCTCTGAGGAATTCCCTGAATACCGGGTCCCTTAGGAGCGTGTCATTACACCTCCACCGGGCCGACCTGGGGGACAGGGAAACGACCAGTCCGCCACCAGAAGCTCGTAATCGGACCATGTTATTGCCTCGACCCTCGGAGCTGTAGCCACCCCGCTCCCCTCCTTGGAAGTCAAAAGGAAATCGATTCTGGTGTAGGTGTGGTGTGGGGGAGGAAAGAATGTAGATCCCCCCCCGGGCTCCGGGTGTGTCGTTCGCCAGACGTCCTCCCAGTAGTGTTCCCTCAGCAGGGTCTGGAGCGTTAGGTTGTCCTTGGTGATCCCTCTCGGTTCAGTCACCCGTGCCGTCCACCAGTCCAGCCTGGGGTCCAAAATGAGATTAAAGCCCCCCCCCCAGTATCATGGCCCCCTCAGCCCATTCATCCATTACCCCCAGGATTTGGGTTAGGAAACCTATCTGGCCCGAGTTGGGAGCATAGAGGGTGGCCAGGGTTATGCGTTCCCCTTCATATGTACCCTTGATCCCCAGGAACCTCCCCCCAAAGCCTCTCTTGGTAAGATGGAGTGTCTTGCTCAGGAGAATCCCCACACCTTCCTTCTTGGAGTTCCTGTGGGAGGCCCAGAAGCTGGCGCCAATGTCCTTCCCCCTGATGGGTGATTCCCTCCCCTGTCTGTAATGGGTTTCTTGGAGGAACAGCACCATCAACTGCTGTTTGCGAAACATGTTACTGGTCAGGGACCTCGTATTTTGTGAATTGAGGCCCTTGACATTGAGTGTGCCTATCTTGCCTTCAACCATTATCGTCTCGGTAGTCCGCCTCTAGATTCACCGTAGTGTAATGCTTCCGTATGGCACGTTGAAAAATATAGGATTCCTGTTCAAGCTGACTAGTTCCATCACCCCACACCCCACCCCCCCCAGTGGACCGCTCTAAACGTTCCCATTTTGGCCTTGATGATGGTCGTTCTCCCCCCTGCCCCCCTGCTCCTTTCCCCCTCCCCCCCGTCTTGAGGCGTTCGTCCATGTCACCAGATCTTCTTCGGGGACGGTCAACGAACCACCAAGGACTCTACCCCAGCCCCGGGTAGTGTAAGCATGTAGATAACCCATTCTCTATTAAACCAGAATGAACGTGTGTGAACTTTCAAACAAAAATTATGACACGTAACTCTGTTCCTGTGGTCCCCCGTATCCCGAGGCACAGGCCCGGCACGGAGGTCCGTCGAACCAGTCGACCAACATTATAAAAAGATAGTCACTTCAGGTGATCCTCAGAGGCCGATGATGGGTGCCTGGTTTTTTGGAATTTGCGTGCCCCCTTAACCTTGGTCTTGCCGCTAGTTTGACCCAGTCTGTCAGGGCCGCGGTGGGTTCCTGGCCTCACCCCTCGCTCCGCCGGACGGGCCTGCACGATCTCCCACCAAGTCGACGGTGGCCAGCACAATGTCCTCCTCCGTCACCAGGTGGTGTCTCTCCCCGACCACTCGAATGCCAGGTAGAAGGGGTGACCCCAGCGGTACCTGACCCCCTTACCCTGCAACCATCTGGTTAGGGCCCCGCATTTCTTTCTCATTGCGAGGGTGAGGGCCGAAAGGTCCTGGTAGATTGCCACCTTAGAGTCTCCATATTGGATATCACCGAAGTTCCTCGCCTTCTCCAGGATCCTGGCTTTGTCTCTGTAGTAGTGTAGTCGAGCCAGCACTGATCTCGGGCCCCTGCCACCGCCGCCGGCTCGATGCACCCTATCAAATTTAATCTCGATGTCGGCCTCCTCCCCCATGACGATTCTTAGGACATCGTGGACCTTGCCCTCCAGTGCCTGCGGGCTCTCCCCTTCGGATTCCACAAGGCCAAAAATGCGCAAGTTGTTCCTCCTCTCCCTGTTCTCCATGTCGTCCACCTTGAACCGTAGTTCCTCCTCCCTACGGTGTACCTCCTGAAATCTGGCCTCCATTTGCGAATCCAGGATCGCCGTGGAGAGCTGATTTTTCTCGACTCCCTCCACGCGATCCTCCAGGGTGGTGACCTTGGTGGTAAGGTCTGCCAACTTAGCACCCTTGTCGGTTCGAATCCCGCGGATCTCCTCCAAAATCATCTGGATGTTATTTTGGATGGCCCCCAGGTCGGGAGGCGGCACCGATGGAGACCCGGCGGCCATTTTCTCCCCCCCAGCTGCAAACTGATACTTGGAGAGGGCCTCCTTCCAACTCATGGGGTGTTGGTTGCGGCTGAATGTATGAGGAGGGACACCGGACGGGGGGGCGCCTATGGTTGTGCCAGCCGAATAACTCGAGGGGTTCAACGCCAGTGGAACGGCGGCCTATACACGAAGTCCTGGCCCGAGGGCCTCTCACCTGGTGTGTGTCTTCTCCAGTAACCTCTCCAGCGTCCCCGGCCGGGTTCGGTGTGGGCGCGCTCCCGCGACCGCCCAGGCTGGGGAGTTCTGACGTGCAGTTGGGTGGGCCTGATATACCCCGTTGGGGTGTCAGGGTGATGCGGTGCTCTTGCGGCACCTCCGGTGTCTTCGTTCAGTGTCGAGTGCGGCCTCGCGCCGGTTCCGCGCCGCTTCGGCCTTTCTGGGGACGGTGTACCAGGGGTCCCGGGGTCCGGTGGAGCCTCCAAGATCCCCCACCTCCGGCCTCTCCTCGCTCCAAGTAGGTACTCCCTCCGTAGGTGTCTCCGCTCCTGTGCTCTGCTGCGGCCTCGGCGAGCCTTGGCGTGCACCGCCTGCGTGCTGTTCAGGACCGCGGGGGGAGGGGCTGCGGGGACCCCGGACGGTCAAACTCGGTCTGTGGGCGTCGTAGAAACTCCTGGTTTGGACCCCCTGGATGGGCAGGGGTTCACACGGCCTTTCTTGCGTTGCTTGCGAGAGATGGGCACCTTCTTCCTGCTAAACCCCGCCAAGTTCCCGGGGCTGGGTGCAGAGCTGTCGGCTCAGGCGGCCATCTTGCCTGCACCCCCTGGTGGCCTCCCCTTCTTCACCTTTAAATTTAGGGGCACTCAGGAGCGTGGCCCAGGGAGCATGCGCTGTCCTGACTCCGCCCTCCAGCGCCACACCTCAGTCCCCTTTTCCATGTCGACAGGAACGGGACGAATTCACCAGCGCTCCTGGGTTTGGCTTCAGCCATATAATTCTACACGCGGATACTACTTCTTTGTCTTTTTTGTCATTTAGGTACTTGGTCGTCGGGCGTCACGCTCCTCCCTGGCGCATGTCGACTTCTACATGATTCAGCAGGTGTCCATCCTGCAACAGGCTCTTCCCAACTTCAGACCGCCACACCCTCTGCTTAAGTTGCCTTGGCCCAGCCCACGGTTGGCAATCATGTTCAGCTTGTGACTCGCTGTCCTCAAAGGCGCTGATGAACAGACTAGCCAGGTGGAAGGTACTCTTCCAGAAGTCTCCTCCATAGGATCTCAAGAACTTTGTGAAACATCGTCCCATGTCCAAGGTAGGGCCGATATTTTCCAGCGCACCCCGCAATGGGGGGGACTCCTTCCCAGGGAACCTCCCGCGCGGGAGTGACCGGTCGGGTCCTTCCTCCGGCAAGTGCACAGAGGCTGCTTCAGCTACTGACCCACGGGTCGAGGGTGTCACACCTACCGGGCTGAGGAGCAGGGCAGGTCTTGTGATCCACACGTGAGTGTCTTGGATGAGGCCGGGTAACACGTGGCAGGTACCTAGACAAAATGGCCGCCGCGCCAAACTGGAACACCCATCCGATGCCATTCCTCGAATTCGGTGAAGAACGAGTGTCAAGGTTGGACTGGTCGCAACCAGGTACGCGGCCTACAGTCTACCCTTCATATGCGCAGGGCAACTTTCCCATGTGTCCATACAGACTGGGTACGCAGCGGCTCCAGCAGTCCCCTGCCACCTCTTCGGCCAGCTAGGGAGAGGCTCTTCAGTAAATTCCTCTGCCTCATGAGGTCTCCTCAGATGGGGGTTATCATCAAGGACGCAGTCTGGGAAGTCTTCCTCGCAATGCTAGCAGCACCACAGACTCCTCCATCGGGCTCCCTGACCCCGGTGCAGCTGCCTCCTCCGGCTTCACAGCCAACTCCGCAACCTCCGCCGCCTACTCAGCCAGGGCCTTCCACAAACATCTTGCTGGCCTTGCGGAGTACCTAGGCCTCCCTCAGCCAGAGGTCAAACAGCCGGCAGAAGGGGTTCTGGCTGAAGTCCTCACAAGACGCCCCTCTGCCAACACAGGGATTCCACTGTAAACTGATGTAGTCTCCCTAGCCAAGAAGGGTTGGCTCAAGCCCCACTCAGTCCAGCCAGTCAACCGAAGCCTGGGCGCCAGGTACAGGCAGATTGAGGGGGACACACTCTTGCTCTCGACCCATCCTTAGTCACACTCCTCGGTGATCGCTGCGGCATCACTACACTCCAAGCCTCAGTCGTCCCCAGCGTCGTCCTCTGCGGCGCTGCTAGGTAAGGAGAAGATCTTGGAGGTGTACGGCAAGAAGATCTACTCCAACGCCTCCCTGCGTCAGGTCAACGCAGGCGCCATGATGGCTGCGCCAACCAACGGTTATGGTGGGAAATTGGGGACTTTCTCCCGGAACTCCCCTCCCCAATGCCAATCACGCTTCAAGGCGGGGCTAGCGGAGGCCAAGCTTGTGGCGCATGACCTCATGGAATCCACAGTGGCTCATATCGATACCTCGGCCCGGGCCATCTGCATTGCCATGGACATGAGGCGGACAGTCTGGCTCCGGGCTACAAAGTTCAACCCGGACGTCCAGGAGCGCATTCTAGATCTACTGTTCGCGGGTGGCGACCTCTTCCACTCCTCTACGGATGAAGAGCTGGACAAAAACAACAGCTCACAAACGGCAAAATCTTTGTCCGTTATTACAAAGTCCATGCCAAAAGCTTACACCCAATCTCAGCAACGCTCAGAGAAGGGTCGTAGATATGGAGGGTTCTGCAGCTTCCAGGAACGCAGATCTAAGCAGCCGGACCACTCGCCGTCTCGGAGCCGGCGCAAACTACAAAAAGGGGGTGGAGGGGAGTAAGGGCTTTTTCCAGTCCCTCTCCTCAGCCTCTGAGGGAAAGAAGGCATGACACACCCCTTTGGGTCATGTGTCTCCAGTGGGGGCCAGGCTTGCTCTCCATGCACATTTCTGGCGCCAGAATTTTGCGGACCCCTGGATCCTATTGTTAGGCAGAATTATATGCAGTACCCTTTGGCAACACTACACACAATTAAGACTATAAGTGACAGTACAATTTCACCTTTGGTTCAAGCCCGTACTACACAGTTGTAATGGTAGCAGTAGCGGAGCAGCCAGACTTATCTCAAGAGTAAGTGAGCAGTACGAATAGTTACACAAAGGACAGCAATTACTAGGATTCAGGCAAACACTGACTCAAGGTTTCTAAGTAAAAGAATATATATTTATTTACTCAACAGTTGTATAACATTTCACTATTCTAAACAAGATCAAAATCACAATCATAAATACACCATACAACTTCGCTTAAATTCCAGACAAGTTAAGCTCACAAAATGAAGTGGGAGCAAAATGGCACTCCAGCAATTTAAAAGGGAGGGAAAGACAAAGTTAATAGAAATTAGGCAAAACCAACAGGTAAGTAAGCAGGGCAATTGAACAAGAGAGGCTACCAGATTAAAATCAGATAGAAAAGGCTTAGGGCCCAAGTCAATGGTTCAAAAGTCTTTTGCTTAAGATAATAGGTTCAATGTAGTTCGGGGCAAAGTTCGTGGCACAGATTCCGGACGAGGTTGCTGGTCGAAAAGTTAGTTCAAAGAGAAGAGAAGGACAAGCCCTCAGATTGGAGAAAGATTTCAAAAACTTTCACCGCGGCTGAGCGAAACGCACAACCGAATTTGCACAGTACCTTAAAACGGAGAGGGAGCTGTAGCTGAGACGGACGTTCCTGGTGTTTCCTGCAGGTTCACGGTTCCTGAAGCGGTTGTCGGACTGACACGAAGTAGGAAGACTGGAGGGTCCTGCGCCACCCAGGGAAGAAACCAGCAGCAGAGCAAAACAAATACAAGGTGTGCTCCTTAAAACCCAAGCAGGTTTCGACCTTCCTGGCTATCCGGCCCACTGTAGCTATGTACAGCGAATTCGACCAGAGGAGGGGTCCTGGCTTGTAGTTTGGGCGAACTGGTTGGTCCCACCAGCTCAAGGAAAGTAGTTTCCTGGAGGATCTTCTCTGTCGTCGGATTTGGATATTCAGACCTGCAGCAAGGCTTCACCATGGCTGGGGTCCGACGATTCCTCCCTCTCATCCTGCCTACCTAGACTATCAGGTGCCTTAAGGAGGGCTTCTGTGGAGAAGCCCGCGAAAAGACCGCAAACAAAGGAATCATTCTCGTGTTTTTCTCTGCGCACCAAACCGAGGAAGACTTTAACAAAAAGAAATGGCGAATAAACCCAGCCGGAACCAAAATAAAATGTATTTGGTCAAGCGGGTTTATGTTCGAGGCTACTATAATAGCCTGGAACAATACCACGTTTATATAATATAATCGTGGTAGGAAAGGTAGGGTAGATACCACTGCCACCAGCCAAGTCTTTAAGTTAAGGGAGGGAAACAAGGCTCCAAGAGGCACAGACAAAAAGGAATAAGAATTAACCCTTTCCAGTACTCCATCTAAGATAGGGTGTACTGGGTCTGCAGTTTAAAGTGACTATATAAAGTTAATGGCAACATTACCTGTTTCTGGGGGACAGTAGTCCGCCCTAGAAAAATGGAGTCAGGGGGAAGTCTCAAAGACAACCCTGTGTCACTGCACTGAAGATGCTGTGTAACACACACAAAAAGTGGTGCACATGGAGTAGGTGAGGCTCCAGTGCCCAAGATCACAAAAACAGTGAAAATACACACAGCAAAACACATGTAAGAGTGGGAAAAAAGGCTCACACTCTTACCAGGTGGAAAAAATAAACCCTAGAAATCCAGCAAAGCTGCTGGGGGACTCTTTAGGTAAGGGAAATCAGCCATTCATGCAAATTCTCCCTAGCACCTATCTGTACTATCCACGGGGTACCACCTACCCATACCAGCCTCTCCTCCTTCCTCCCCTCCACTCCCACAGGTTGTTATGTTATGTTTATTATTTATAATGCGGGAGAGTACCCAAGGGAATCAGGGCGCAGCATTTACAAGAATTTCCGAAGCTTAGTTGCAGTCATCATAAAACATACATACAGTCAATGAGGTAAACCATTGTTGTATACAAAGCAGCAGTGAGTCAGATAGGAACTATATACATGTAAACAGGTAGACACACGTGGTTACAGTGTGTGCGGGTAGCGCAGCATTTAGTAATCCTAGTGGGCCTCCGATTGCAGTCATGAGACTACCTTGGAACGGAAGTTCTGGTAGGGCAAGTCCATTCTGAGGTTTGGAGGCAAGGAGTTCCACAGTTTGGCTGCTTTCACCGGGAAGCTGTTTCCTCCTATGGTGGCGCGTTTGTAGTTGGGGACGGATAGGCAGTCTTTATATGCTGTTCTAACGGGTCTTAGAGGACTGTCTGTGGAATCTATTGATCAGGTATGTTGGGCAGCATTGTTAAGAGATTTGTGGGTGAGTGATGCCGTTTTTAAAAGAATTGTATCTTTAGTGGAGAGCCAGTTGTTCTGTTGGCTGATTCTTGTGATATGTTCTCTTCTAGAGATGCCCAAGGCTGCTCTGAGAGCGTTGTTCTGGAGGGTTTGTATCTTGCTGGTTGAGGTTGGGACAGCAACTCTTTTGGCGGAGATCCCGTCGCTCGTAGAGAGCCAGGCAGTGGAGGAAGTTCCAGCCACCCAGCAAGGTTTTGGCTTCTACTCCAGGATTTTCGCCATTCAGAAGAAGAACCAGGCGGGCCTGAGACTTGTGCTGGACCTCTCCACCCTCAACCTATCCTTACCCCTGCAAAAATTCGAGATGGTTACGCCAGCTTTTATAGCGGAGACATTGGAGACTGGATGTGCTCCCTGGACCTGAAGGACGCATACCTACACGTCCCGATTTGGCAGCCCCATCCTTCTTTCCTACGGTTCAGGATCATGGGCTACCATTTCCAATACAAAGTCCTTCCGTTTGGCCTCAACTCGGGCCCCCAGGGTCTTCACCAGATTCATGAATGCTGTAGCGGCGCTCCTCAGAGCGCAGCGTCTCCACATCTACTCATACCTCTACGACTGGCTCGTCTGGGCTACTTCTCCGGAAGCATTTCACCACTCTTCCCAGGCCCTCATGAACACTCTGCACGACCTGGGCTTTTCGCTCAACCTCAAGAAGTCACAGCTGCTCTCTGCTTAGTCTCTGACATTACTGGGTCTTATCTGGGACATGTGCTCGGAGAGGGTTTTCCCGTCAGAGGACAAGATCTCGGCCATCAAGAGGGCCACCGCCCACTTCCTCAGCAGAGAAGTGACCTTAGCATGGTGGTACCAACATCTCCTGGGTCTACTAGCGGTGGTTCTGCTAGCCGTGCCGCACATGAGACTAAGGATGAGAAGGATTCAGCTGCACTTCGCGGCCTCATGGAATCGGGAGCGGGGCTCTCAATCCGAGATGATCAACGTTCCTCCATCGCTCCACCCAGACCTATCTTGGTGGTCAATGGACTGCAATCTACAGACAGGCAAGCCCTTTCGGCCGCCCTCTCTGCAGGGCACCATCACCACAGACTCCTCGCTCGAGGGCTGGGGAGCCACCCTAGACGATCTCTCGGTCCACGGCACCTGGACTCGGCAGGAGCAGGAATACCACATCAATTGGCTGGAGCTGAACGCCATCTGGCTAGTGCTCAGAGCATTCCTACCACTCCTGAAGGGCAAAGTTGTCCTCATCCAGACAGACAACTCCACCAACATGTACTACGTCAACAAGCAGGGAGGCACCAGATCCCCTCTTCTGTGCAGACTGGCGATCAACATGTGGTAGTGGGCCCTGGAAAACGGCATCTACCTCAGGGCAGTCCACATCCCGGGCGAATCCAACTTGGAAGCGGACAGGCTCAGCAGGCTGGGAGCGGACAGTTACGAGTGGCAGCTATACAACCTGGTTATTCAGGAGATCTTTGACAGGTGGGGTCACCCCCATGTAGATCTCTTTGCCACCTGGCACAACAAGAAGTATCACCAGTACGCATCCTGGCAAGGTCAGGGCCCCGGCTCTCTGGGCGACGCATTTCACTTCCAGTGGACGCCTTTCCGCCCACTCCTCTGATCCACAGGGTAATTTTCAAGATCAAGGAGTCTCGCCGACTCATCATCCTGATAGCTCCATGGTGGCCGGCCAGGCCTTGGTTTTCGAAGCTACTCAGCCTCTTGGAGGTGCCCCATATAAACATCCCGACGGGCCCAGCACATCATCTGGCGCAGCAGGGGGGCAGAATCATCCACCCTGCACCAGGGAAGTTAGCCCTCACAGCATGGTACCTGAGCAGGTAATGCTTCGGCACTTTTAGCCTCTCACAGGCCAATCTGGAGATTATACAGGGCGCTAGGAGCAAAGCCACCAGGGCCCAGTACAAAAGCAAATGGACCAGATTCTGCCACTGGGCAGACTCCAAGAGAATTGACCCCTTGGCTTGCACCTTGGACGACATGCTCTCCTTTTCGGCGCACCTCGCTCATTCAGGCATGCTGGTGGATACCTGCCGCACATAACTTACAGCCATTGGGGCTTTCAGGAACTCAGAGGAGGGCATTTTTTTCTCCTCCAACCCTATTGTCAAAAAACATGACAGGTCTCGCTAGGCTCTACCCGCCTGTCAAGACACTGCACCCGGTGTGGGACCTCAACATAGTCTTGGGCGCACTGGCACACAAACCATTGGAGCCAATGGCGTTTGTGGACATCAGAATGGTCACCATCAAGACGGCCTTACTAGTCGGCCTTACCTCGCCTCGTAGATTCAGCGAGATCCAGGCGCTGGTCGCTTCTGAACCATACACCTCCTTTCACAAGGACAAGGCAGTCATGCGGACGCACCCAGCTTTTCTGCCCAAGGTTCCGTCTACTTTCCATCTTAACGAGGAAATAGTCCTTCCTATGTTCTTTCCCGATCCTAAGGGCAAAACACAAAGGGTGCTGCACTGCCTGGATGTCAGGCGTGCTCTGAAATTCTACCTCGACAGGACCAAGGGCTTCTGCAAGTCGGACGCCCTGTTTGTCACTTTTGGAGCTTCAAGACCAGGCTATCAGGCTTCTAAAGCCTCCATATCCCACTGGATGGTCTCTGCCATCAAAAAGGCGTACGAGGGCCAGCACAAGCCACTTCTGGCCAACATGCATGCCCATGCAGTCAGGGCCAAGGCAACGGCCATCGCATTCCAATGCCATGTCCCTTGGCAAGTCATAAGCAGGGCGGCCACTTGGACCTCTCTGTCGGCTTTTTGCGAGCATTACTGTTTGGATGCCGGCTCTAGATCTGATGCGGCTTTCGGACAGGCGGTTCTCAGGAACCTATTTGCTTAAGGAGGGTCTCCGCTCCACCCTGATGCTACAATCAGTTGTAATAGCCCATACAGTATGGAGGAAAGGAGACTATGGACTAAGAGTATGTTAGTCACTACAGTGAGTAATTTATAATTTGTCTTGTGTTGGGGGGGGGCCTGTGAACAATATTTTTACTCAAGGGGTGGGGGGTGCTCAGCATAGAACAGTTTCAAGACCACTTCTCTTGAAACACTGTGTCCCTCAGTCCAATGCAGGCTCACTCAAGAAGAGTTTAAAAAGCAAGACAGTAATCCAAGGTAGAGAAGAGGCTGGATAATAGGCTCTGTACAACCCCATGCAACATTAGCCCCAGAGGAAGATTCCAGTCTTCACCTAATTAGAGCTCACAGGTGCCGGTCAATCAGATTAAACCCCACCCTGCGGAGGAGGGAACACAGCATAAATAGAGCCAGCCCCAGTTGTCGGTTGCGTCTTGCAGGAGGCTTGAAATGTGAGAGCATCAGGAGAAGAGTAGTGAAGAGACTGAAGAAACTGGAGAGGTGGTAGCGGAGAGCATGAGAAGGTGACAACATCGAGGTTGGAGAGTGGAGATTTGAAGGTGGTGATCATAGTAGTGGTACAGATGAAGGAGGCAGTAATAACAGGAAGAGTGGGGCAGGAGCCTATGCTAGCAGGACAGACCTGGAATAAGGCATAACTCGCACAGGGTAGTTTAAAACGGCGGTGGTTGTTGTGGTGGTGGTGGAAGTAGGAGAGGCCCAGGGGGAATAGGTAGCATTTGGAGTAGTAACTGGACATGAGGGAGGTGATGGTAACAAAGGGCCATAGAGGGGACAGAAAGTGGTGGTGGTAGTAAAAGCCTGGGAATTGGCACACGGAGCTCCAGAGATAGAGCAGGTGGTGAGGTGGTGTGCCTTTGGGATGCCTGGTGTGCGCTCCAAGGTCTTGGAGTAACACAGAATCAATCACGTCTGGTGGAGTTAGTGGCACATAGGTGAAAGGAGGAAAGCAAGGGAAGAGAGAGACAGGCAGATCAGGGCCTAGATAGGAACCTGATGAAGGTTTCAGTGTTGCAGGTTAGCCCAGGTAGGGCTAGATGGTGGGAGGAGGAATGAGACCGGGATCGAGCCCTTAGTTTGCTTAAAGAGGGGAAATTGCAGGGGTCTGGAGCCAGAGACCTTTTTCTAGCTCTCCTTGCCTTCCACAACCGCTTACCATACTAAATAAAGGACATGGTGCTAGTGTCAATCTTTGCATACGGAACTCCGGAAACTTTGAAATTAGCTGGACTGAATTATAGGGTTTAGGGCACCTGCAAACTCACAATGCTGAAGGAAGGGAGGAGATATTACCTCACCAGAGCTGTATAAACTCAGACGTCCGCACCAGGAGCCTGGAGGCCCAATCACCTGTTTGGAGGGAAGAGAATCCTTTTGGAGAAAAATCCTGACATTTGTTGTCATTAGGCTCATTGCTATTTTTGTGGGGAATCTCTGCTTTCATTTAATTTGGCAGCTGATATTAAATAGCAAAAAAAGCTGCGCAAAGCCATCAGAGCTGTTGCGTCCTTCTTGAACCCATGTGTCCTACGTGACAAATGGTGGCCCCTGTGAATGAGAGGGCATATGTGACCCCTGAATTTGTTGAATCTACACTTGGCACAGGAGGGCACCACATCAACATATGTGACCGTCTCGATTATAACAATAGCTGGACATATCAAACGGCATATGGAATATAATGGCATGAAATGGGCAAGTGCATCTTCATGTTGTATAGGATTATAATTATTATTTATGTTGCAGTTTCATAAAAAGCGCTCTACATAGAACATTTTCATGTAAAACTATTACCTGCCTGAAAGTGGTACTCATTTTACCAATGTCATAAGGATGGAAGGCTTACTAAGGCTTTCCAGGATTCAAACCTTCACATCACTGACAGACTTTACAATTGTGTGGTTAACACGCTGAGCTATTTTACCATCAATAAAGGGCATTTGAGGCTGCACCTGGCAAATTGTTACAGCACGTGGGCATGTGAGACTGTATCTGATGCATCCTGACTGTATTAACAGGACACTTAAGTAGGTGCACTGTACTTGTCATGCTCCTTTTGACAAGCAATAGGCCCGTTGTCGCAATATGATATCCAGCAACTCAGCGAGTTACCGGGGACATATTTATTTCTGTTTACTTATTGTGCATATCCTTAAAAGAAAACCTAAATCTAAACTCTCCATATTTAGGGTTTACACCTTTGATATGATATGGCATTTATAACGCGCCTATACACAAGTGTTTCTTGCTAAACATTGCCGGTTCAGTAAGAAATACACTACAGTTTGTGGAATTTTAAGCTCAATGTTTAAATAGTTAAATGTTTAAATGCTTGCCAAATACCAGATATTGGTTGAAATGTGCAATAGAGTTTTGACTGAATTGTACAAAATAAAAAAGAAAAAAGAGCATTGACCTTTTAGGGGTGACTGAACAGAGAAAAATATGTTTAGATTAATGTTGGCCTTCAAAGTAATCACCAAGATTTCTGAACTGGATTCTACACATTGTAATAAATATCAGAATAGAAGTAAAACATGGGAGATTTGAACTCTTGAAGAAAACAATATGAAAACATACAAATAACAGGATACTACCTTCTGAGAGAAATTAACATAGGTATCCAGTAGGAATACGGTTACATGTATTTCTTTTTAACACCCTGTGGACAGAGAAATTTAATAAAAAATAATTTTTTTCATCTTTGAAGCAGCTTTTAAAGGAATCTCAAGTACTTCACAAGAGGGCGAATTGAATCTAAAAAAAAGAAAAATAATATATTTTTGGAACACTTTTTTAGAATTGGCTAATCTGAGTTCTTTAATGTGTGAACATATAAGGGTAGACTCGGGTATGAGATCCCCCCTCTCCATTTGGTCCTTTTGTGTCAAGGCCTTCAAAGTAAACCACTTACCCTAGGCTACAAATGATGTGTCCCTGTGTGGTGGGTTTAAATAGCCATGCTTAGTGTTTAAAAAATGAATGACTCCATTCTACCTATAATGTAGGTTTCCTCTACAGGATGGACCATTGTTACCAAGCGTATATCATGCCAAGAGTGAATCTGTAAATAGTCTTACCATTGCAGTATTGTATCAGCCTAAATTAAGCTAGTTGTTTTTAAACAGCCTTTGTGGAAAGAAGTTTCTGTACATTGACTCTCAGCAGTGTGAAATTCAATTTTCAGCTGACTGCTACCCAATAATAAACATCTGGTAAGAGATCACGGTTTGATCAAAGAAGACATAACAAGGTAGGCTGTATGCATTTACTGTTAAAGATAAACACCCCTGCCCAAACCTTGTACATCAGATTTTAGATAGCTGCACTAAGTGTTTACAATCTTAAATAGTGCAATTTATAGTATAAAAGTTTTAGTTCTTTGTACTGCACAGAACATTTTTAACAGTATGTCATCAGAGTGAACCATGAAATTACAGCATCACAGTATTGCAACTTTTTTAGTGACCAAGGAATGTATAAGTACATCCTAATTTACATTGGGCAACACTTGGAGTCAAATTAAAAATTGGCACCCTGTTCATTTCGTTAAATAATGCTGGAACTGCAAAAACGTTAAAGTGGAGCATCTGTGTTGAGGCTCAATCTATGATTGTATGGCTGCTTGGTTCGAGCAGGATTAATATTCTTATCCCTCGTCCACCAGTTTTCTGGCTATAATATGTGCCTGAGCAGTTATATTCCTGTGAAAGATGCATCTGTGTTCATTGTGAACTGAGAAGAATTCATGTGACAAATGTTCAACAGTTTTATTAACAAAACATGGTTGATTGTGTTGAATGTCCCAAAGGATAAGGGGATCCCAGTCTGTGATGAAACAGAGTAACCCTTCAGGGCTCGAAATGACAAACACCATGTTTAGGGTCGGATCACACTATACAATGTCCGGTTCATTTGTCTGAGAGTATCCTCCTGAGTTGTATTTATTCTAATTCTTATAACTCGCTACATGCCCATGGTCCTCAGGGTGCACAAAAGACATAGACAAGACAGCAAAAGTGGTGGATGGGTCAGGAAGGGACGGTGTGGATAGGTCAGGACAAGTCAACCCGGTTTATGGTTGAACAGGTGGGTCTTGTTCAGTCTTTTGAATTCTGTAAGGGAATTTGCTGTTCTCAGCCCCAGGGGGAGTTTTTTTTCCATACTGTGGGTGCATGGATGTCGAAGCTAGTGCCGCCAAATCTGACCAACTTGAACCTGGGTTGCATCAGCTTGAACTGGTCTTGAGACTGTAGCTTATGGGTTAGTCGGTTTGCCTTGAGGCGGTCTGTGACATTTTTAGGAGACTTGTTCCAGCATTTGTACACCAGGGTTAGTAGCTTGTGTGTTATTCGGTGCTTTATGGGGAGCCAGTGAACTTGGAGTGCTTTGATATTGGCTTGATGTGCCAAGCACAACAGTCTGTTAAAATAGTCCAAACGAAAGTTCACTAAGGCCATGGCCAATAAAGACCTACTGCTGGTACAAATATAGGGACGCATGTGATTGAGCAGTTTGATGATTTACACACAAGTGGCTCGGATCTGTACGACCTGTGGTCTCATTGTGAGGTCAGCGTCAAGGTGGACACCCAGCATCTTCATGCTCTTGGCGACTGATTTTACTGCTGGTAATGGTGAAACTCTTATTGAGTGGCAATTTTCTATTTGATTTTTTATTTTGTAGTCTTGGCCTGAAGCGACAATCGGGAGCTTTGTTTGGTCCCCATTAAGGGCATATAGATTCATCTTGGTCAATATTCAAGTAAGGGCCCCTCACTTGCCCTATGGCTCTAATCTTCTTAGGCATGTGAGGATGCCTCTAGGGCCTAGGGTTTCTACAACTCATGAGGGACAGCTGCTCTGAAAGTGCCGGGATCACTAACTCAAATGGTGAAATCGGTCCAGCTAAAGTAGTTCCTGTCTTTGTCAGAATTCACTCATCTAACACACCGCCACAGGGATATAGCGCCCTACTCCCTTCTTGACTTCAATCCCTCTGTTTTCTAGGTACAGAGATTCTCATCTTGTGGATATGTTTCGCCTTCCTATGCTGCTTGATGTGCCGTTCGTCACATAACTACCAGCACGGAATTCCTCTCCTTTGCCTAGAGTTTTCATCTACCAGCTGTAGGCCATTATTCTGGGCCAAAGCACTCTGCCTTCACCGGGCTTCCCGATCTTAGCCACATACACAGATATAATCCTGGGCAGACTTTGGACTTTCTCCATCTCTCGTTTCCTACCCAGTGTCTTTGGTAAAGCACCCAGCAAGCTTCTAGCTCTCTCTCTTCCTTCAAGTAGGATCTCCACCAGTGTCTGGAATGGCATATATCACAGAGGCTGTTCGCTTTTTCTTTTTTCTGGGTCTAAACTGTGCCCATGTCAGGTGTATAGCATCCAGCAGGCTCTTGGTTCCCTTACCCTCTCTGTCTGGGTCTGGCCCCTGCCAGCATCTGGGAGTTAGACCACAGCAGGGTTCCACAGTACATAATAATTTTGCAAAAGTAATAAATACTTGAAATGAAGTACAAATTACCTTCACTAAAAATAACTAATGCAATAATGAAAAAAGGAAAAATATCCCAGCCTGTAATATTTATTCAAAAATGTGGACTATGGATTGAAACTAAATGAAAACACGGTTTACTGAGATCATACAGGTTTAGAGCAGGTGAGGAGGGTGCAAATGGTGCTTGGTGTATGTGCTGGGTGGGGGATCCCCCTATTTTGAAAGTATACCTTCAAGGTGGAAATGGCTATGTGCAAATAATATAGTGGTCATTTAGCAAGGTTGGTATGGCAGACTTCTCCTGGTATTGCTAAATCAAGAACCCTTTTTAAAATTAAATGCATACATTTGCCAATTTGCTTTTTTTGAAACGATGAAAACAATACATTTATTTATTTTTACTTTCTTAATTTAAAACAACTTTACATTTCCTGGTTAGTATAGTATCAGTCTGTCTTGCTCTGAATGGAATGGTGGGTGTGTGATAGAGTGATGCTGTGGAGTGTTAGTGTCAGTGTTCTATGTCTGTGTTCCTAGTCTGTTAGGCCAGTTAGATCTAGCCATCCTGGTTGCGTGGGAAATACCCAGCAAGTGTGGGTGTTTTTCTTGGTCCTTCTCCGGTCTCCACAATCTCCTAACCATGTTGTCTGCCTCAAATTTACCTCTTGTATAGGGCTTCTGACAACCTTCTCAATAAAAAGCCCTAATTGGGCCCCCTCTAACCTTGTTCCCGGGATTGACAATTCTCATGTTTCCTGGTTTATTTTAATTTTTCATCTTTTCTCATCAAGTTACTGGATTGCTGGAATGCTCTCTCCATCTTTGCACCCCCTGCCATTCCCTGTGTGATTGGCTGGTTGGATTTATCTTCTCGTGTTGGCCGTGGGTGTGAATACCCAGTCAGCCATTGCGATGTTTAGTGGAAGTGAGGCTGGTGTCTTGTGGCCCCATGAGACAAGGCCAGTCTTGAAAGCCTGTGTATGTGGGGTTGTTTGGGCAGCAAGAATCTAGGACTGGTGCTGTCTGGAGCATTAATTATAAGTTACTCCCCGTAGTGACTAGTCCTTAGTCCCCTTTCCTCCAGACTACATGGGAGTCCCTTCCAAGGGACAGGAGACAGAACCTTTTTCACCAGAAATCAACCTTCTTCCCCTTTAAATTTAGAGGCGCGCGGGGTGCGGCCCAGAGTGCATGCGCTGCCCTGACTCCGCCCTCCAGCGCCACACCTCAGTCCCCATTGATGCGTCGACAACAGGTTTAACATTGCCTAATGACACCAGTATTATTAGGGGGGGAGGTTGGTAGGTCGCATGGAGGAAAGGAGACTCTTGACTAAGAGTATGTTAGTCACTACGGTGAATAATTTATAATTACTCTTACGTCCCGTCCTCTTGCCTCCATACTGCATGGGAAATTACAACTGAATGTAGCCCCAGGGTGGAGAGGAGACCCTTCTTAAGCAAATGGGTTCCTGAGAACCGCCTGTTTGAAAGCTGCATCAGATATAGAGCCCACATCCAAACAGTAATGCTTGCAGAAAGCTGAGTGAGTGGCCCAAGTGGCTGCCCTGCTTAGGACTTGCCAAGGCACATGGAGCTGGATTGCAATGGCCGCTGCCGTGGCCCTGACCGCATGGGCGTGCATGTTGGCTGGAAGTGGCTTGTACTGCCCCTCGTATGCTTTTTTGAGGACCGAGACCATCTAGCGCGATATGGAAGCCTTGGAGGCCTGATAGCCTGGTCTTGAGTCTCTGAAAGTTATGAACAGGGCGTCCAATTTGCAGAAGTCCTTGGTCCTGTCCAAGTTAAATTTTAGGGCACGCCTGACATCCAGGCAGTGCAGCACTTTGTACTTCGTTCTTGGGATTGGCAAAAAATGTAGGAAGGACTATTTTCTCGTTCAAGTGGAAAGCAGACAGCACCTTGGGCAGAAATGCTGGGTGTGTCTGCAGGACTACTTTGTCCTTGTGAAAGGTAGTGTATGGTTCTGAGGTGACTAGCGCCTGGATTTCGCTGACTCTACCAGCCGAGGTGAGGCCGACTAGTAAGGCTGTCTTGATGGTGACCAGCCTGATGTCCGCGGAGGTCATCGGCTCTAACGGTTTGTGCGCAGGGGCACCCAAGTCTATGTTGAGGTCCCTCACTGGGTGCAGCCTCTTGACGGGCGAGTAGAGCCTTGCGAGCCCTGTCAAATGTTTCTTGACGATAGGATTGGAGGAGGAGAAGATCTCCTGATCAGAGTTCCTGTAAGCTCTGATGGTTGCTAGGTATGTACAGCAAGTGTCAACCTGCACCCCAGAGTGGGCTAGGTGCGCCGAGAAGGAGAGCATGTCATCCAAAGTACATGCCAGTGGATCAATTTCTTTGGAGTCTGCCCTGTTGCAGAATCTGATCCATTTGCTTTTATACTGGGCCCTGGTAGTCTTGCTTCTTGCACCTTAAATGATTTCCAGATTAGCCTGTGAGAGGCTGATGTGCCACAGCATTACCTGCTCAGGTACCACGTCGAAAGGGCTAGTTTCTGTGGCGCGGGGTGGATGAGTCTGCCCCCCCTGCTGTGCCAGATGATGTGCTCGGCCCGTGGGAGGTGAATCGGGGGCTTCTCCGAGAGGCTGAGTAGCTCAGAAAACCATGGCCTGCCAGGCCATCATGGAGCTATTAGAATGATGAGTTGATGACACTCCTTGATCTTGCATACTCTGTGTATCCGCGGCGTGGGCGGGAAGGCGTAAGCCTTCATCCCGTTCCACTGAAGCCGAAATGCGTTGCACAGGGAGCCGGGGCCCTGTCCCTGCCAGGAGGCGAACTGAGGGCACTTCTTGTTGTGCCAGGTGGCAAAGAGATCCACCTGGTGATGACATCCCCTGTTGAAGATATCCTGAATAACAAGGTTTTTTAACTGCACTCGTAATTGTCTGCTCCCAGCCTGCTGAGCCTGTCCACCTCCAGGTTGGATTCCCCCCGGGAGGTGGACTGCTGTGAGGTAGATGCCGTTTTACAGGGCCCACTCCCACATGCTGCTTGCTAGTCTGCACAGAGAAGGGGATCTGGATGAGGACAACCTTGCCGCTGAGAAGTGGTAGGAATGCCCTGAGCGCTAGCCAGATGGCGTTCAGCTCTAGCCAATTGATGTCGTATTCCGGCTCCTGTCGAGTCCAGGTGCCGTGGACCGAGAGATCATCCAGGGTGGCTCCCCAGCCCTCGACCGAGGAATCTGTGGTGACGGTGGCCTGCTGGGTGGGTGGCCGAAAGGGCTTGTCCTTACGTAGGTTGCAGTCCCGGGAACTCCATGTTAGGTCTGGGTGGAGGGATGTAGGAACGTTGATCATCTCGGATTGAGAGCCCTGCTCCTGGTTCCATGATGCTGAACCCTCCTCATCCTCAATCTTGTGTGCGGGACGGCTAATAGGACTGCCGCCAATAGACCCAGGAGATGTTGGTGCCATCATGCAGAGGTCGTCTCTCTGCTGAGGAAGTGGGTGGTGGCCCTCTTGATGGCCGAGATCTTGTCCTCCGACGGAAATACCTTCTCAGAGCACGTGTCCCAGATGAGGCCCAAGAATGTTAGATTCTGCGTGGGCTGCAGCTGTGACTGCTTGCGATTGAGCGAGAAGCCCAGATCATGCAGTGTGTTCAAAAGGGCATGGAAAGAGTGGTGAACCACTTCAGGGGATGAAGCCCCGATGAGCCAGTCGTCGAGGTATGGGTAGATGTGGAGGCCCTGCACTCTGAGGAAGGCCGCCACTGTATTCATGAGCCTGGTAAAGACCTTTGGGCCCGAGTTGAGGCCAAAAGGAAGGATCTTGTCTTGAAAATGGTAGTCCATGATCCTGAACCGTAGGAAGGAACAATGGGGCTGCCAAATCGGGGCGTGTAGGTACGCGTCCTTCAAATCCTAGGAGCGCATCCAGTCTCCCTTGCGCACTGTCTCTGCTATAAAAGCTAGCGTAACCATCTTGAATTTTTGCAGAGGTAAGGAGAGGTTGAGGGTGGAAAGATCCAGCACAACTCTCAGGCTGCCTGGT
Organism: Ambystoma mexicanum; assembly: GCF_040938575.1. Taxonomy (NCBI): domain Eukaryota; kingdom Metazoa; phylum Chordata; class Amphibia; order Caudata; family Ambystomatidae; genus Ambystoma; species Ambystoma mexicanum. Next base: position 1,345,650,761 of record NC_090922.1, read on the forward strand.
TCTTCTGAGTGCCAACCAGAAATCCTGGAGTCAAAGCCCAAACCTCGCCGGGATGCTGTGACTTTCTCCACTGCCCGTCTCTCTACAAGCGATAGGATCTCCGCCAAAAGAGTTGCTGTCCCAACCTGTGGGAGTGGAGGGGAGGAGGGAGGAGCCTGGGATAGGGAGGTGGTACCCCGTGGATACTACGGAGAGGATCCAGGGGTCTGTGAAATTAAATTCTGGCACCAGAAGTGCATGTGGAGAGCAAGCCTGCCCCCACTGGAGACACGTGAACCCCAAGGGGCGTGTTATGCCTTCTTTCCCTCGGGGGCTGACGAAGAGGAGGGGGCCTGGAAAAAAACCCTTATCCCACACACCCCCACCCCTTTTTATTTGCGCCGGTTCTGAGACTGCGAGCGGTCCAGCTGCCTGGATCTCTGTTCCTGGAAGCCGCGGAACCCTCCATACGTACGCCCCCTGTCAGAGCGCTGCTGTGACTGGGTGTACGACTTGGGCATGGTCTTTGTCAAGATGGAAAAAGATTTAGCCGTTTGTGGGCTGTTTTTCTTCTTGTCCCGCTCCTCGTCCGTGGTGGAGTGGAAAAGTTCCCTCCCCTCGAACGGTAGATCTAATATGCATTCTTGAACGTCAGGGTTATGATATGATTTGCCATTTATAACACGCCTATACACAAGTGTTTCAAGGCGCAACGAGGCAAGGCCGGGGAACAAAGGGAGGACGGACAATGATCCTACTAGGCCAGGTGTCATTCAGATCGCGCAAGTGCATGGGAAGGGGGCAGGGACAGTGCAGTACATGGGAAAGATGACAATAAGTAAACGGCCAACATGTGGCAAGTGCATGGGTAAGTGCAGGCATCAGGCATCAGGTGTCGGGGCAGGTAGGGGGACTGTAGGGATACAGAAACAGTCCCCAAGGGCGGGGGTTGCCAGGTAGGCAATGCAGATTTGTGACACTGGCGGGGGAAGGACCTGGGTCTGAGATCAGCGAGTGTCCAGGTAGCCAGTGCAGTTCCGGTTACAGCCAGGAGGTCAGCAGATGAGAGGAGGAGAAAAGGCAGAAGCAACGAGAGAGAGGTTTTGAGGTGCTTCCGGAACCAGAGATGGTTCTCCTCCAGTTTAAGGGAGGCAGGGAGGCTGTACCAGAGGGAGGCACCAGCCGAAGAAACAGATCTACCACCAACTTGTTGCTTGGAGAAGCAACTGACGCTGAGGGAGTTGGAGGCGGATGAGCAAAGAGCTAGAGAAGGAAGATATTTAGGAAGAGAGAGTTGAAGGTATTGAGGCCCCAGGCCTCAGAAGGCCTTCTGAAAGATGCAAAGGGTTTTTAACTTAATCCTCGCAGCCACTGGGAACCAGTGCAAGGATTTCAGTCCTGGAGAGATATGATCCCTGGGCTTGAAGCCAATGACACGTCTTGCAGTCCTGTTCTGGATAAGTTGCAGAGGGCGGAGAGTAGAAACAGGCAGATTTAGAAAGAGGCTGTTACAATAGCCCAGCTTAGAGAGAACCAGAGCTCTGGAGACGGTGAGCTTCTGGGGGAAGGAAGAATACCTCTGAGGAGGTGCAGCTGGTAGTGTGACTTCTCCAGCATGGGGTCTGGCATGGATTCACATGCTCATGAATATTCCCCGTCGTCAGGCTGGGAATCCTCGGTAAAGAAAAAACCAGTATCAGTTTCGTTTCTGATCTGTCTTTCGTAGTAATAACCATTCACTGGTCTCTGCGTCATACTGACCACAGCCAATGATTGCCCTCTACCTAAGCCCCGCCTCTGGCGGCCATCTTCAGATTTTTACCGCACGTTCATGTGTTGGGATCCTCGTGCTATTGCTCTCGAGCGTTAGTGCTATTTTTTTCACCTTTTTTCTCAAAAACTTTGTTTTTTCGGTCAAAAGAGCCTCAAGCTCCACCGACTCTCCATCCGATCAACGGGGACCCGTGTCGGATTCGTCTGCGCCCGTCAAGGGTGAAGATTCGTCGAGCTACGCTTTTGGAGGACTCCAGAAGTTTCTCAGGCCCGTCCCGGACATGGCCCAGGAGAAGGGAAGCTCGACGCCCGGAAAGCTGTTCAGGGTCTGCCCTGGATGCCAGCTGCAGAACGTCTTTAAGGAGGACGAACACTCCTTTTGTCTTTACTGCTTACATGAGGACAAGACGCACGTGGAGAAGGACTGTGCGTTTTGCGGCAACATGTCGGAGCGGACCATGAAGGACCGCCATCAACGTCTCGCCAACTGGCTGGAAGGGAAGAGCCCGTCCGGCGAGAAGAAGAGGAAGAAATCCGAGCGGTCTTCTAAGACCTTTGAGGACGCCCCGGCGACGGGGGTCCAACACAAGGCCAAGCACCGCGAGTCCGCTGGCACCGGGAGCACCGAACGGTCGGGCTCTACGGGCGCCAGGCAGGGCGCACCCTCCCCGGTACCATCAACCACGAGCCAACGCTCTGGGTCGGGTAAGAGGAAGGCCGAGCACCCGGCGAAGCTCCTGGAGAGGCCCCGGTCGAGCTCGAAGGCCCCATCGGAGGGGGAGCGAGGCAGTGTCCCCCCCCCCCTCAAGGATAAGGCGGTGAGCGCACCTAAGGTGGTGAAGGCCTTAATCCATCCGGCCAAGGCCTGTATCGAGACTGTCGCGGCGGCCCTGGCTCAGACTGTGGAGGCTACGCCAGTGGTGGCGACATCGGTGCTCAGAGTCTCCCTGCCACCTCGGAGGGAGTCCTCTTTTATGCCCATCGATAGGACCCCCGTGAAATCTCCGGCAGAGAAGAAAAAGGGGGGGCAGGGTGTCGTCGTAGACTCGGCTTCAACCTCGGAGGAAGAGCTGATCGAGGTCTTAAGCCACGGCCTCGGCGTGGAAGAAGACCGGCCCGTCGGGATGGATCCCGACGCGGGTGACGACGACATCGTCGAGGGCGCCGACGGGGCCCCTGATCGCCCGTCGGATTCCCCTCTGCCAGCGCCGCAAGACAACTCGGCGGCCATTTTGTTGGCTATACAGTCCTTATGCTCGGAGATAAGGACGAGACTACCGTTGCCAGTGGAGGAACCACTACCGTTGGGGGACCCAGAACCGGGACCTTCTGGCGTTCCTCCTCCCAAGAAAAGGATTCACCCTCCACCTCCTTTTCAGCCGTCGCCCCCCGTCCAGCCCTCCTCCCCGTCTACGACTCGAGGGGATGATACGGGGACTGACACGGCCGCGACAGGTACGGACGACGAGGTCTACGACAAGGATCTTCCGTCGTCACCTCCCACCAGGGCTTCTCCGCCCGACGAGATTGGATCGTTCCACTCCATGATCGCCAGGGCATCCGAACTTTTCCAACTCTGCCCTGAGGAGAAGAAAAAGGAAGGATTCCTTTATCAACGGCGCAAGGCCAAGACGAAGACGGTCCTCGCGGTGCCTCTACTGGACGACATTTGGGATGAGGGCCTCGCCCTCCTCAAGACCCCTTCCACGACGCCAGCTAGAAGAGACCGGTACGAAAAGAAGTACCGGGTCCCGGACGCGGCCCCCCTGTGCCTCCGGGCGCAGCCTACCCCGGACTCCGTCGTCTCCGCGGCGGCCAGGAAGAAAGCGCGGGGCGGGGGGTGCGGCCTCCACATCGACTTCCCCGCCGGACGGCGAGGGAAAGAAATTGGACTCTATGGGACGCAGGGTCATCTCGTCTGCAGCGACGACGATTAAGGCGGCCAACGCCTTGGCTATCGTGGCCCGCTACGACAGGGAGCTATGGTACAAACTGGTTCCCCTGCTGGACTTCCTACCGGACGACAAGAGGGCGGATGCCCTGGAGATCCTACAGGAAGGTGAGGTGGCGTCGGACCACGCCATCACTATTGCGACGGACATCGCCAATACGGGATTTCGCCAGTTGGGCAACGGCGTGTGCCTTAGGCGGCGTGGATGGCTCAAGGCTACGGACTTCCGTCAAGACGTACAGACCAGAGTCCTGGACGGTGGGAGGCCGGCTGGCGAGCTTCGTCAGCGTGTGGGAGTCCATCTCCACCGACCGTTGGGTGTTGGACGCCTTAGCCCGGGGCCACGCGCTCGAGTTTCAAAGAAGGTGCCCGCGCGTCCCCCCCGTGGCCAGGAAAGAGCTTCACGTCCCGCAGCTTCTCCTGGAGGTAAAGGCGATGCTCAGGAAGGGCGCCATCGAACTCGTCCCAAAGAGGCTTCGGGGCTCCGGAGTTTACTCGAGATACTTCCTCGTGAAGAAGAAGACGGGAGGATGGCGCCCCATCCTAGACCTGCGACGTCTGAACAAGTTCATCAAGGCTCAGAAGTTCAGGATGGTCACCCTCCAGCACGTCCTGGGTCAGCTGGAGGAAGGAGACTTCCTGTCGTCGTTGGATTTGGAGGATGCCTACTTCCATATTCCCATCCTAAGGGGGCACCGAAAATTTCTCAGGTTTGTGGTCCAAGGGCGTCACTACCAGTTCAAAGCCCTCCCCTTCGGACTACGGTCGGCACCCAGGGTTTTCACCAAGTGCCTTGCACCGGTGGCGGCGCAGCTGCGCCGAGAGGGGATCCACGTCTACCCCTACCTGGACGACTGGCTCATCCGAGCCAAGACGAGGGAGCTCGCCATGGACCACACGGCAAGGACCGTCCAGCTTCTCACGGACCTGGGATTCTCCGTGAACTACGCCAAATCCCACCTGGTACCCGCGCAAGACGCAGTGTTTCTGGGAGCGAGGCTCGACACAGTGTCCCTTCTGGCCTCCCCGTCGGAGGAGAGGACCAGGGCCATCCTGGGCAAGGTACAACTGATGTTGGTGGCCGACGCGGCCAAGGTGAGGTCCATCAAGTCCCTCCTCGGAATGATGTCTTCCTGCATCTACCTCATTCCCCTGTGCAGGCTCCGGATGCGCCCGTTGCAGGAGTTCCTGGACGCACGCTGGATCCAAACGACGGGCAGCTTCGAGGAAAGGATCACACTCGACGAGTGTTTCCGACGAGCGATCCGGTGGTGGGGCACCCGCGCGTATCTGACGGCGGGCATGGACTTCCAGACCCCAGCCCACCAGGAGACAGTGACCACGGATGCCTCCCTGGAAGGGTGGGGAGCGCACACCGAAAATCTGCACGCAAGAGGCCTTTGGCTTCTGACGGAGAAATCACTACATATCAACGTCCTGGAGCTCCGTGCAGTGTTTTGGGCCCTCAGGTCCTTCCTTCCGTCCCTCAAGGGCAAGGTGGTGTGGATCTTCACCGACAACACCACCACCATGTTTTACATCAGGAAACAGGGCGGAACCAGGTCCCCAGCACTGTCCAAGGAGGCGCAGGACCTGTGGCATTGGGCCGTCGCCCAAAGGATGTTTCTGGTGCCGTTTCATCTGGCAGGGATAAAAAACACCATCGCCGACTCACTCAGCAGGGAGCTGCGCTCGTGCCACGAGTGGGAACTACGGCAGGATCTAGTGGATCGCCTCTTCCGACGGTGGGGCACACCCCAGATCGACCTGTTCGCGACGGCGACAAACTCCAAGTGCCGGAGGTTCGCCAGCAGGTTTCCCCAGGCGAGGAGCATGGGCGATGCTTTCTCGTTCCCCTGGGAGGGCCTGTTCCTTTACGCGTTCCCTCCATTGCCACTGCTAATCTGGCTCATCAACCAGCTCAAGAGGTCACGGTGCAGGATGATCCTCGTCGCACCTGCGTGGCCGAGGCAGATATGGTTCCCGGACCTTCTGGACTTGTCAGCGTCCCCGTCAATCAAGCTGCCGGTGGACGCGGATCTACTCTCCAGGGAAGGAGGCGCCATCCTCCACCACGACCCGAAATCGCTGAACTTGCAGGCCTGGCTCCTGCAGCGCTAGAGTTTGGAGGATACGACATACCGGCCGACTGCAGAGAGGTTCTTGCAAAGGCCAGGTCGTCCTCGACTCTTAAATGCTACGGACACAAATGGAAGAGGTTCTGTCTGGTGCCACGCACAGAAGATTAACCCTCTACGGATTACGGCTCCCCAAGTACTGCCGTACCTGCTGACGCTGGCCAAAGCTGGACTGGCACACGCGTCCATGAAGATTCATCTTGCTGCGATCTCCCGATACACCAGAACCACGGGGCGGACGTCCTTGTGGTCTCATCGTCTGGTGAAAGAGTTCATGAAGGGACTGTTCAGATCGTTCCCGCTGGTGAAGGCTCCAGCCCCGGCGTGGGAGCTCGACGTGGTGCTGACCAAGCTCATGGGACCTCCGTTCGAGCCTCTGCACTCGGCCCCGTTGAAGTTTCTGTCGTGGAAAACAGCGTTTCTTGTGGCCATCACCTCCGCACGACGAGTGGGAGAGATCCAGGCCCTTTCCTGCAAGGCCCCGTACTTGACTTTTCACGACACGAGGGTAGTGCTCAGGACGCACCCCTCCTTCATGCCCAAGGTGCCGTCGGACTTCCACCTCAACGAACCCTTGGTGTTGCCTGTGTTCTTCCCGTCGCCTTCGTCGCCGGCTGAGAGGACTTTGCACTCGCTGGATGTGGCTAGAGCGCTGAAGTTGTACGTGGACCACACGAAGTGTTTTCGGAAGACGTCACAACTCTTTGTGAATTTTGGACCTGTCAATCAGGGGAAGGCACTCTCGAAGGCTTCCATTTCCAGATGGCTCTCCGGCTGTATCATGTATTGTCATCGGTTGGCAAACCGACCGCTGCCTGGCCGTCCGAGAGCCCATTCCACCAGAGCGATCGCAGCTACCACGGCATTCCTTTCTGGTGTGCCCCTGCTGGACATATGCAGGGCTGCTACGTGGAGGTCGACGCACACCTTCACGAAATTCTACTGCGTCGATCGGGATTCCAGGGAGGAGTCCAGGGTCGGCCAAGCAGTGCTGCGCAACCTGTTCGCCTGAGGTGAGCCTGGTGAGGAGGTAAGATGCTTAATGTTGAGTTTGATGTAATGCTTAATGTTGAGCCTTTGCCACCTCCCGTGGTTGTGCATGTGTGTACTGCTATGTATTCTTTATTCATGAGCATGTGAATCCATGCCAGACCCCATGCTGGAGAAGGAACAAGTTACTTACCTGTAACTGTTGTTCTCCAGCATGGGTCTGGCATGGATTCACATGCGAACCCTCCCGCCTACCCCTCTGCGGCTCTTCACTTGGTCATACTGCCACTTCACGTGCTTCCAAATCTGAAGATGGCCGCCAGAGGCGGGGCTTAGGTAGAGGGCAGTCATTGGCTGTGGTCAGTATGATGCATAGACCAGTAATTGGTTATTACTACGAAAGACAGATCAGAAACGAAACTGATACTGGTTTTTTCTTTACCGAGGATTCCCAGCCTGACGACCGAGGATTCCCAGCCTGACGACGGGGAATATTCATGAGCATGTGAATCCATGCCAGACCCATGCTGGAGAACAACAGTTACAGGTAAGTAACTTGTTTCTTCTTAGAGACGTCAGAGATGTGAGAAGGAGAGTGTGGAGTCGAAGATGACCCCAAGGTTTTTATCCTTGTAGGTGGGAGCAGGAGCAGGAAGTGGGCCAAGAGAGGCTGGCCAGAGAGCTACAGGGAAGGAGGGAGCGGGTCTGCTGATGAGAATCGCAGTCTTACTGGCATTAAGGCAGATGTCACTGGCGGCACACCACTCCTGGATAGCAGACAGTCCGAGATGAGCGAAGGAGAGGAGGAGGCCGAGGGTAGCCTGAAAATGAGCTGGGTGTCATCCAGATAGCACTGAAAGTTGGGTCATAGAGCAGCGATGCGGTGGGCAAGGAGTGCCAGGTATTGGTTGAACAGCCAGGGATAGAAGTTAGACCCCTGGGGGACACCACAGGTAGAGAAAAAGATAGCGGAGAGGAAGGACCCAAGTTGGACCTGGGAGGGTCGGTCGGAGAGGAAAGAAATCAGCCACGGCAGAGCCTGACCAGTGATAACCAGGTTTTCATCGGAGACGGTTGAGCAGGATGGCATGGTTGACGGTGTCGAAAGCAGAAGAGAGGTCTTCACGGCTGTTCAGGAGAGCAGTTTCCGTGCTTCTGACAGTTCTGAAGCCAGACTGATGGTTATGAAGACAACCAACCAATTCAGTATGGAGATTAAGCTGGGAGATGGCCAGTTTCTCCAGGAGCTTACCCAGGAAGGGAGTGATGGAGATTGGGGGATAGTTAGCCGGGCAGGAGGGGTCGGCAGAGGGTTTCTTAAGAAGAGGGTGTACAAGGGAGTGCTTAAGGGGGATGGGAAGACTCCAGTGGCGAAGGAGTGATTGCAGAAATCAGCCAGGGCAGGAGCCAGGGAGTCAATGTGGTCCTTGATAGTTTTGGAGGAACAGGGGTGAACCTGTTTCGACGAGACTTTCATAGATCGGACTTGTCTAGAAACCTCATCGGCGGAGAACAGGGGAAAGGCAGAGAAGGAGGGAGTAGAGGTGGCTGCAGAAGGTCCAGAGCAAGAGCAGGGAGCAGGAAGTAGGGGGAGGGAGGGGATAGGAGGAGAGTGAGGACAGGATGTCCTGAGTTTTAGAGATGAAGTGAGAAGCCAGTGCCGTGCAGAGGGCCTGGGAAGGGACAGGAGAGGTAGAGACTGCGGCAGGATTGGCCAGTTCCTTGCAGATTTTAAAGAGTTCAGCAGAGTTGTTAGGTGCCGCAGAGATGCGGGCTTGGATATGAGCTCCCTTCCTGGTTAGGACAGAGAGCCAGTATTGCCTTTGGAGTAGGCGGCAGGCCAGTTTGTCAGAAGATGTACATGAAGCACGCCATTTCCTCTCGGCTAGCCTGCACTTGCGTTTTAGGGTGACGAGGTCTGAGTCATACCAGGAGTTGCACTTGGCTTTGGGCTTCAGGTGGTTTCTCATGACAGAGGCAAGGATATCAAGAGTATCGGATATAGAGTGGAGCGTGGAGAGGGCTGTGTCAGGGTGAGAGTCAGCCAAAGTGGATGGGGGGGGGTGAGAAGGTGGCGGCAAAAGCCTCAGCTGCCACGCGCTTCATGGGTCGGATGACCGAGAATGTGGGTGGCAGTATGGAAGTGGCTTGGCCTGAGGGGTAGGGAGGGTAAGGTGGGAGGAGAGGAGACAGTTATTACTCCAGGAGAGAGGAGTGGGGAGAAGAACAGAGAGGGGAAGGTCTGAGGAGATCAGAACATCTAGTGTGTCTCCTGCAGAGTGAGTCGGCCCAGAGGGGAGAATAGTGAGTGAGAGAGAGTCGCAGAGGTCGAGAAAAAGTACAGAGGAAGGACAGGAGGCATCCAGGTGGATGTTGAAATCCCCAAGAAGTAGAAGTTGAGTGGTTGAGGCCAGGAGTGAGGAGGAGAGGTCCGCCCACTCAGAGAGGAAGGAGGAGACCTGACCAGGTGGCCGATAGATAGTAGCCACAGTAAGGGAATGGCTAGGGGAGAGAGAGAGCCTGCAGATGAGGCATTTAAAAGAGGAGTAGGCCTGCATAGGAGTGACGGAGGTAGGCATCCACTCTGGGAAGATCAGGGCTACACCCCCACCAGAGCGGTTGGACCTGGGTGCGGAGAGGATCTTGTAGCCGTCAGGTAGGAGCGTGTCAAAGCTAGTGATAGAGCTGACCGTGAACCATGTCTCATTGAGACTGAGGACATCAAGGTCAAGTTCTTCAAGAAGGCGGCAGATATCAGAGGAGTGTTTGACAGCAGAGCGAGAGTTTAGACTGGCAATATGGAGAAGGTTGCCATCCTGGAAGGACTTCCGGAGAGGGGTACAAATCAGAGGTACACCCTTCGGAGGTGTAGAATGAGCCCGAGAGGGGGCAAAGAGGGAAGGAGAAGGCAAGGTAGCCGAGGAGGAGGCAGAAGGGGGAGGCGAGGTAGTCACGGAAAGGAGAGGGGGGGACGGCAGGAGAAAAAAGGAAGTTGATGAGGCGCGGGGAGCGTCTATCAAAGAGATGAAGGTTGGCCTGAGGGCCTTGGACCAAGACGGTCCCATTAGAGTAAACATTAATGATGACCTTAGAGGAATGGAAGGAGGCCAGAAGGGCATCCCACCGGGTGCCACCATTAATTTGAGAGGAAGAGAAAGGAGAGGTCACAGAGACCATATGAATGGTCCATAGGTCTGGCGAAGGAACGACAGAATATGTCGGTGAGAGTTTCCTTGGAGTAGGCATTGGCGTAGGTGTCAGTGATAGGGAGGCATGGGTTGGAGACCAGGATGTCCTTTTTAAACTTCTTCCTACCAGATTTGGTGAGGAGAGCAGGATAGCCAATAGATAAGCAGTTGGAAAAGATAGGAGAGACAGAGAGCACCATATAGTAGGTGGGAGAGGTGGAAGGGAGAGGGGGAGACACTAGAAAGGACAACTAGAGCAAGCAGATAGGACAGCGATAGGCAAGCAACTTGAGCAACGGGACAAGACGACACTCAGGATTAAGGAGATCACAAAATGCACATTTAAAGACCGGAGGGGAGACGCACCTAAGTTTGAGAATCCTGAATAGAGCGAGAAAGGCCTAGGTTTCACTATGCAATTTAAAAAAAAATATATATATATATTTTTATGGGACTCAGTCACGTTTAAACACATGGTGGAAAGAACCGCCTGCAGGTGGAGGGGGGGGGGGGTAGGCAGGGCAATCCGAAGGAAGGTGACTGGCAGCTGGCGTCCCCTGCGGACACCTGCAGACACTTACAGGGAGCCGCCAGTAGGAACCACCCTTTGCATAGGGGCCCTTAGCCGTGGGGCTGCCGGGCAAGGGGGCTCCCTGGGAGGGCCTGTAAGTAGGAAGGGAGAGCCAATCAGGGAGGGGGTGGTGGGCAGACAAGGATGGAGGCGGATGGAACAAACACAGGGAAAGAACGAGGGAGCAATGGGCAGGGGGCACCAGAGAACAAGTTTAAAACAAAATTACAGGCCCAGGAGGGTCTTACCCACAGATTCCAAGCAGCTGCAGCACCCGCTCACGCCACAATGGTAATGGCGAGCACGGTGCGCGAGGCATCGGACACACCGGCACAGGGAAGTGGAAGCAGCCAATCAGGGAGGGGGTGGGCGGGCAGGCAAGGAGGGAGGCGGGCAGAACAAACAGTTAAGAACAATGAGCAGGGGGTTAGGGGGCACCAAAGAACAAGTTTAAAACAAAAATACAGGCACAGGAGGGGTCTTACCCACAGATTCCGAGCAGCTGCAGCACCCGCTCACGCCACAATGGTAATGGGTTGTTCCTTTGGTCCTCGGGAGGCGACTTTTGGAAGAGCTCCCTCTACCTGGCTAGTTAGTTCTTCAGCGCTTACGAGGACAGCGAGCCACACGCTGTACAAGCTTGCCAACCATAGTCTGGGCCAAGGCAACGTAGGCAGAGGGCGTGGTGGTCTGAAGTTGGGAAGAGCCCGTTGCAGGAAGGACACCTGCTGAATCCTGTTGAAGTCGATATGCGCCGGGGAGGAGCGTGATGCCTGAGGACGAGTACCTGAATGAAAAAAAGACAAGAGAAGAAGTATCCGTGTGTGGAATTACATGGCTGAAGCCAAACCCAGGAGCGCTGGTGAATTCGGCCCGTTCCCGTTGACGCGGAAAAGGGGTCTGCGGTGTGGCGCCAGAGAGCGGAGTCAGGGCAGCACATGCTCCCTGGGCCGCACCCCTGCGCGCCTCTAAATTTAAAGGGGAAGAAGGTTTTTTTCTGGTGAAAAAGGTTGTCTCCCGTCTCTTGGAAGGGGTGCCTATGCGGTATGGGGGAAAGGGGACGGGACGTAAGAGTATTATTATTATCACGGTATTTAACGCAGACCTAGCTTTGGGAACCAATGGAGCAGTTAACAATCATAGAGGACTGGAGCATAGGAGGATTGCCCTGCCACTTAGCTTGCATACCTTTGTGCTCCGTTCAATCACCAAGCAATCCATTCTCTGATCCTGGCTGATAGAATTAGAAGTGTTTAGAGAGCATCCAGAGCTTTGTTTGCGTTGCGGTTGGAGGGTGGAGTTTAATTGGGGCACTTGACACCACTTCTGTTTTACTCTTTGGGCTTGTACTATTTATGAATTGGGCAGCATTCCTTCTATGCCACCAGTACAACAGGTTGTGTGGAAGGTGGAACGCTGCCTTAGAGAAGGTTAGGCAGCAAAAGAGCTTTCATTTCCTGGGATTGGAGTGCATACTGTTTAGCCCATAGATGGGTTCTCAAGCTGCATGAGGGATTGCTACCAGGGGGTTTCTCATAATGGATGAAAGGGGCAACTAGGTGCAGGTTATTCTGAAAGGGGTATGGTGGCAGAGGGGGCTGATCAATGTTACATTTTCATAGCGGACACTAGAACCGCTGTTGAATGATGAGACAAAACCATAGACTGTCGCATGCCTGTAGCGGTCATATCTTTGGAGGGTTTTGAGCCAAAATAATGGTGCTGTGTGTTGGTGGTACGGTTGTGTTTGGCCAATAAAAAGCGAGAAGGCCAATCTGTCCAAATGTCCCTCTCAAGTGATGTATCATCGTATCTTAGAAATGCTATACAATGGCAGAACGTAAGCATGTTTGGCTGTTCATGTATAGCATATCATGCACAGGTATTAGGATGTGAGACTAGCTGGCCATATTTGGCTGTACTTTCCCATTATGGTTTTAACCTGGCATACAAATACGATGGCTGTAGCTGAGCTTGTGATGGCTCTTCGGCATATGTTGGTTGTAAGAAGTCATGAGATTGCATATCCTTCTTTTATTAGGTTGTTACTGAGCTTTACGATGGCTGCTACTGGGTTTGTGACGCCACACCTAAAGATCTAATCGTAGCACTCTATGGGAGGTGTATGTGGTCATAAACATACATCCCCGACTGTCTGCAAGCGATAGGGTCCTGTTAGAGGGGGACATAAATGAGGGGGAGGTGCGCCAAGCAATCAACAGCCTCCGGACCGGCAAGGCTCCGGGACCAGATGGTTTCACTGCGTCTTTCTATAAGAAATTCGCGGAGGGTCTGATTCCCTTTCTTACCAAACTGTACAATTCCTTTAGAGAAGAGGGTAATCTCTCCCCGACCATGAATGAGGCGAAGGTTGTGGTCTTTCATAAAGCAGGGAAAGACCCGACCTCGGCGGGTTTGTATCGTCCAATAGCCCTGATTAACCAGGATGCTAAGATTTACACTAAAATCCTCGCCCTGAGGCTGGCTCCTCTGCTTCTTGAATTGATCCATGAAGATCTGTCGGGGTTCATCCCAGGCAGGCAGACTCACGATAACTTGAGACGCATGGCCCACCTGGTGGAGAAGGTGGGTATACATGAAATTCCAATGACTCGATGCCGAAAAGGCATTTGACCGATTAGAATGGTCAATGCTATTCAAAATTATGGATCGTATGGGGTTTGGAGTTAACTTCCTCAAGCGGATTAGAGCGTGCTACAATACCCCCTCGGTTAGAATAACTGTCAATGGGGAACTCGCGGACAAGATGGAACTTTCCTGGGGCATGAAACAGGGATGCCTCCTGTCGCCGCTGTTGTTTGCTATCTCCCTAGAGCCTCTATTAATAAAGATACGGGAATCGAGTGCAATAAAAGCGGTAGAGATGGCTGGGAGGCAGCACAAAGTGGGCGCTTATGCTGACTATCTCGTACTGACTATGGGAGACCCAGCCCGCACTCTCCCTGAGGTTATTAAGGTATTAGATGAATTTGGGGCGATAGTGGGTCTAAAAATAAATAGGAGTAAATCGGTGGCTCTACAGGTGACCCGGGGACCCGAGGGGAGTAAAGGGAGTAGCGGAGACGCTGGAGCTGAGCTTGGCATACAAAGACATTAAATACCTGGGCATCCGCCTAACGAAAGGGGTGGGCGGCATGTATGGGACGAATTTCCCAGAGCTCCTGGGGGAGATTAAGAAAGACCTCGAGCAGTGGGAATCATTGGTGATTTCGTGGTTGGGACGGGTCGCGGCGATCAACATGTCCATATTGCCGAGGCTTCTGTACTACTTGTAGGTCTGCCCTATAAAAATCCCTAGGTCCTTTTTCAAAGCCTTAACTAAAGTTATCACCTCGTTCATTTGGAGGAAGAAAACCCCTAGGATCTCGAGGACGGTGTTAACGGCCCCATTAGATAGAGGGGGGATGGCTCTGACGCATTTTCACAAGTACTACCAGGCAGCGCAGTTGTGGGTACTCAAGGAGTGGTTGGGAGAGGCGCAGCAGAAGATATGGGCTGTGCAGGATAGGGCTGTAGCTAGAACACCCCTGCGGGACCTCCTGTGGAAGGATAAGCGGCATAGGCACGTTAACCTGGGTCTGAACGGGTTGATGGAAGCCCCCCTTTGAGTGTGGGATGACTTGGCGAAATGTGGTGTTTTGACAACAGTGCCGGGGCCCTTTACCCCTATGTTTGGGAACCCAGATTTCCCCCCGAGGATGGAGAGGGGTGCTTATAGAGATTGGGAAGCAGCAGCGTGGACGAAAATAGGGGAAATGATGGAGGGCTCGGGAATCCTCCCCTTCGAGAGGTGTGTGGAGGTACTGAAGCTAAAGAAGGCTGATAGGCTCAGATATGGGCAACTGAAACACTGGCTGACCTCACCTCCTATAAAACGGTCGGCTACCCGGGACCGCTCAAATTTTGAGACCTTTGTAACAACCAATTCCGGCATGACGAAGCTGGTGTCATCCCTATACAAGTTGATATTGGGGCACGAGGAAAGGGTCAGCTGGTCATATATGAGGAAATGGGAACAAACCCTAGGGGAACCCATTGGCAGAGATCAGTGGGAAGCCCTGTGGAGTGATATTCCGAGGCTGTCCCACTCAGTGCAGCTGAGGGAAATGTGGGTTAAAGTGATAACGCAGTGGCACCTGACTCCAGAAAAACTACATGTAATGTTCCCTCTGACTCCAGAAAAACTACATGTAATGTTCCCTCGGGTGTCCAATCAATGCTGGAGGGCTTGCCGGGAGGCGGGAACGTGGCGGCATATTTGGTGGGACTGCAATAGGCTGCAAGGCTTCTGGGGGGGGGGGGGGCTGTACGGGCACAATTTCGGAGGATATTTCCGAATGCAGCGTCTATGGGGAACAGAGGGTGGATGTGTGGTCTCAAAGACGCAACAGCCAAGGCGCTTTCTAAGGTAGACTGGAGATGTTTTATGGGCCTGTTGGTGGCGGTCTGGTTGGCAATAGCCCAGTGTTGGAAAAGCCCGGACCCCCCTCTGTTATCTAGTTGGCTACAAAGGGTCTGGTCGCTGATTACGATGGAAAAGCTCTCATACACCCTAAGGGGGGGGAAGATGGTTTTGAAAAAGACTGGGGCGTTGTGCTGGAATACCTCCAGTCGGACTATATGTTACAGTGGTGTCCGCACAGTATAAGAATTTTGGATCTCTTCAAGGCATGAGATGTTAAGATGACTCCGATGAGAATCTCCGGCGGGAATTGGGTGGGGGGAGGTTGAAGGAATTTGCTCCTGTTTATTGAAAATGGATAAATAAAATTTAAAAAAGAACAAAAAACATACATCCCATCAATTATATCGGTTGTACCTGGGCGTTTTAGATTGTACAACATGTAAAACTGTGTCTGGCCATATAGTCTACATTAGTCTGCCAAAATGGCAAAAAGCACACAATATAGTGCTACTTTCTATAACATTAGAAACCATTCCTATAGACAGAAGTGGCTACAATTGGGCATGAAGGGCAGAACCTGTGCATATGTTGGCTGTGACCTAATATTAAAGGATATACTTGGCATGTGAGAAAGCTAAGCCTATGCACAGTCTCTGCTTGCTTGAGACTATTCAATTCACTTTTTATAAGGAAAAATAGCATTTGTGTTAAGGAAACTGGGATAATGTTTGGACTCTTGTTTTTCACCATTCAGATAACGTCATTAAAAGCTCAAATAAACAGTCAGGAAGCCACAATCTCCACTTATGAAGAGGAACTCTGCAAAGCCAAAGAGGAATTAAGCCAACTACAACAGGAAACTGCACAACTGGAGGAATGTGTGGAGGCAGGAAGGGAGCAGCTAGCTCCTCTGGAGAAGTGCTTGGGGGATTCACAGCAGGAAATTCACTCGGTAAGTACAGTCGTCCGTAAACGTAACTTTCACTGGAGTTTTTCTTTCAGCTTCTCTGTGTCCATTCTGCTGTCGGAGGTTGTGCAAGAACTACTTATTCTCTTGGCCACTCCTTGGTTATTTTCACTACCACTAGTACCCATTTTGTTATAGTTTAATGTTTTTATAAAGATGTTGTTTCATGAGGTGGAGCACTATTTTACTATGAAACAAATTAATAACTAAGAGGTTTGAACATTTAATAGATTTAGTCCTCTATTTGCATGGTGCATACATTGAATTTGCATGCCCTCATGTATGCACTGTGCAAGAATGTAGTTCTCCTTCTGATCATTCTTATGTCCGGTGACTAAGACCTCTGCCTGTAATTGGGAATAGAGGATCTGTGTGATGCTGGGCCAAGACTAGATGCTTTGGAGATCTCCAAGACAGCCCTACATTGCCCTAGGTCAAAAGCAGAGCACTGTCACGGGCAGTGCACCATTGATTCCCTTACCATTTTAAGGAGTTCAATATGAGTACAAGTCTATACACTGACGGCCCAGTAAGTTATGGTGCCCTTTTGTCAGAACTTTAGTGGAGGCAAACGGTTGAAAGTCTTACTGACACTTGTAACCCTCATTGCAGTATTTGGGTCTGAGGTGAAAAAGTTGCTGTCAGTCCGAGACGCCATGCGCAAGGACCGTCCGCTCGGCCACATCAGAACGTGCGCATGGCATCCTAGTTGGTGACTAAACCTAAAATCATCTTGGTATGCATTGCCACGCACTGATGGTGGAGGCACATTGCAGTCAGGTGAATTGATTACTGTGGAACAGCTTTTGCAATCCTGCACAGATGGGTGCATCCCATTTCCAAGATGAACAGTCCAATAGATGGGATAAGCCCCTGGAAGAGTAACAGACATAGATGTGGGTGCATGGAGTTGGCTAGTGAGCTGGTGACAGAGCGAGTAGAGGTGGTAGAGGAGAGATGAACAGAGTTAGCAGAAGAAAGGCAACCAGAGGACGCTGAAGCACGAAAGGGATGGAAAGTGCAAAGGGAAGCAGTGAGGACACAAAGGGCTTGAGAAGAGGTGGATGTAGGGGGTGAGAGGAGAAAATGCAGCAACAAGTAGTGGAGAGTAGGTTGGAGGAGATGTGGAGAGAACACCTAAGTAGAGGTGGCAGGGGACAGAGACAGTAAAAGGATCAGAAAGGAGGAGGTTGGAAGGAGGTAGGACGACAGAAGGAGACCTAAGGCAGAGTTTGGCAGAGATATGAGTGAGGAGAGAGATAAGATGAGATGAGGTTGGAAAAGATGGAGATGCATGATCTGTTTGTGATACAGACAGACGTAACATTGAGGAGGAGGGAAGGAGACACTATATGGAGGTTGGAATTAGTTAATCAGGAGCAGGTTGAACAGAGATGCAGAAACGAGATGGGAAGCGATACTAAAGACCTGAAAAAACTTAGAGGAAGGTGTAAGAAACCAGAGAGAAGGCAAAGAGAAAAGCAGGGAGGAGAGGTTTGGAGGAGTACTACCGTGTGGGACTGCATTCAGGAGTCAGCTGGAAAGAAGACAGTGGAGGTAGCATTGATAAGGTAAGGGACCCAGAAACAAGCGATAGTCATGAGAATGGAAACCCTTCATAACAACATATTTTGCTACCAGTCGCAGGAGGGCCTTTGGGCAGACCCAGAAGCAGCGTGGTGCAGCGAAAGCAGATGTCAAGCCTCTACGTGAACTTGGTTACCAGCCTCTTAATAGAAGCTCTAAGGTTTTACTAAACACTATTCGGCCCACAGCCTCCGTACTTTTACAAGCCTTATTTGCAAGTACACATGAGCCTATAGACCCTGGAGCATTCGTCTTCCTGGAAAAGAGGACGAGAAGCAGAGAACCAGTGTTGGTTGACCAAGGAAAGGAGAAAGAATTGCAGGGAAAATAAAAATAAAATACCCCAAGACTGAACCATGACGGTCAATTGATCATCTACACCACGGAGAAGACATGGACTGGTTCTTAAAAAACTAAGATTCAATCCGTTCAGCCCAAGGTGAGGCCACCCTGTTATTTTCTGGGCTGCATATACTTAGTTTGGCCCAAACCTGCAATTAGCCCTATAATAAGCCTTTCTTTAAAAATTCACCTTTGCATCTGCTATGTAAGTCGTCTTTTACACTGTTGTAAAAGTCCCCTTCACATTTTTTTAGTCTTTCATGATGTTCTGACTATTTTTCCCGCTGAAACCCATCCAGATATCACAGGAATGAAACCCTTATTTGTAGGTTTCTCTTTTGAGACTCTTATGACTCCAATGGCGGGGAGGTACCACTAAGGTGCGCCCCATATTCTCTCTAGATTAATATCCAAATAGGTAGGCAGTAAGGCATTCATAAGGTACACTGCTCGCCACTAGTAGTTCTGGTTGGTGCTGTGTAACTTTAAAATGTTTGCTGCTTAAATGGTAACGGTTTGGACTTCACAACGCTAAGACTTCATTTTTTACCTG